>NC_090929.1:1448390964-1449640964 GCF_040938575.1 Ambystoma mexicanum
CTGGCCTCGGTTTTACCAGCAACCGGCCTAGAGGAGTGAAGTATGCAAGTTGGGCTCGCAGCAGTGACAGCAGCATTGATGGAGGCGTGGGGTGCCAAGAGAGGTTTCTGCTGCCTGGGACACGCTGGATGCTGCTAGATGCAGAGGCCTTCATTTAACACCAGAGTCAGAGAGGATGCCCAGGAGACGCTCCCATTGTGGGGCGCCATAATGCGGTAAGCAGGCTCCTGGCCCACGGTGGGAAACGCTGGAGCTTAGGGGACATAAAGCTTCTGGCACAGTTGGAGGCCTGGTGGGGGGTGCACATGCTCTAGTGGCCCCTTGGTGAAGATCTGATACCCTGTTACAATAAGGGCAGTGCAAGCCGGAAGCCAAAGAAGCACACACTGCGACGGTGTGGGAACCAGTGGGGCCACTGCTTTTTGCTGTGTGGATACCCCACTTTCCGACAGCGTGCTGTAACGTTGACTCACCCTGTGTGAGGGAGCCATTGCCTTTTGTCCCTCTGCCGACGCCTGGGAGCACACTTCATCACAGCTCCCTCCTGGCCATTTGGATCTGGTTGAGCTGTACACTGGCTTGACATCAACCTAGCAGAGCAGAAGGCGAGTGTGGCATGCCGCGGCTTTCTAGAGGCACATACAAACCCCATAGCTGGAACGCTGCGATGTAACCTGTGACACAGGTACCAGGTGGTCGCTGCACGTTGGTTCGCCCATAAGGTCTGTTTTGAACAGCGCTATGGTCCTGGACAGAGCGAAGAAAGCAGGGTTACAGAATATGATAGATCAGTACACCATAAGCGGACCCCCACCCTCTATGGCTTACACCACTGGGATATCGGACACAGGGGGCGAGGCGGGGGACCCTCAACTCTCCCTCACTGACTTTGCGGCAGTCTCGCAGAAGCTCATTCAGCTTCAAAGTAGAGCAGAACTCAGTGAGGGAAGGTTGCGGCGCAACAACCTCTGCATTCTTGGGGTCCCTGAAACAGAGCAAGGGCCTAGCCGTGGAGCTCTTTTTGGAACGGTGGCTAGCGGACCTGTTTGCACCAACAAAGCTTTGAACGTTCTTCTCTATAGAACAGGCGCACAGGGTTCCGACAAGCTGACCATTCCCGGGAACACCCCCAAACCCCACACAATAATTGCAAGACTTTTGAACTACAGGGATCGGGATGCTCTGCTGCAAATGCAAGGGCCACTGGCCCAATCACCTACAATGGTTGTAGGATTGTGTTTTTCTCGGACTACACTAGGTAAATCCAGAAGCTCATCAATCCTTTAATTCAGTGAAGAAAAAGCTGATCTTGCTGGGCTCAATGTGCCTTCTTCTTCAGTTCCTCAACAGGTATGCACCAGGCTTTGCACTCCTTGCTGAAACACACCTGGCGGAAATGGACTGCACGTTATTTCAAAGATCTAACTACAGGTCAGCCTTTTTACGCTGGTTTCTCGAGAGGGTCGCAGGGCACATTCATCATGATTCATAAGAGGATTCCCTTCCGGCTTACAGAAGTGCGGCCTAAACAGTGTGGGTGTTTTGTCTTGCTCAAGGGAGAACTTTGGGACATAGTGGATGTTTATGCACTACCCTTCGCACGCTTGAGCTGTTAAATGACCTCCAGTCGTTGATGCTACAGGTCCAGTGTGACACTTGGGTCTTTGGGGGCTGGGTGACTTCAATGAAGTCATGGACCTGAGACTGGATAGGACCTATATCGGCATGAGAAATTCCAATCTCCCCATACAGCTACATTCCTTTGCTGCAGCTACCGGGTTGGTGGACGCATGGAGGTTGATGCATACATTCATCGGACCGGGGGTACTCCTTTTTTCCGAGGTACATGCCTCAATGTCACAGATCGATCATTTTTGTATCCACTCTGTTTGAACCATAGGCTTCTCTCGGAGAGATTTTTGGGGCCAGAGGGATCTCGGACCACTCACCATTGCTGGTCGAGCTCAAAAGCAGACGTGCGAAACCCACAGCGATGTGGCGACTTAACACATATTATCTTGGTTTCCCTGAATTCACGCAGGGTTTATCCGATACCACGGTAAAAAAATGTAAGATTAATGAGAGACGGTTGACAGCCCGGTTACCCTGTGGGAGGGCTATAAGGCGGTCCTGAGAGTGGAGGCAATTTTGCTTTTTGGCAGCACATTGTAGGCGGCATGCACAGGCGGTGGAGGAGGCCGAGCTGGCGTCTCTCCAGGCAGAAGAGGATGTTTCTCACTTCTGGTTCCTGGGCCTCTCACAACCCTAATCCCAGCACAGGAGGTACTTTGCAATGTTGCCCTGGACACTGCTAAATCGGCACATTGGGCCATGCAGAGTCCAGTTAATTAGTTGGGGGCAAGGTGGGTAAAATGCTTGCATGGTTGGAGAGGTGGGAAGGGGGAAGGAGTATGTATGGGCTGTATTGGACACTCTGGGGGAGGCTCTCACAGAGGATGCTGACATTGCTGGGGCATTCGCTGCATTCTATGAGAACTGTATAACCCCCCGCAGATGCTATCATGGACTGAGGGAGTGGGAGTTCTTGAATCGGTGACCATTCGCGCCTCACAGTGCAGCTGGACTTGGAAGTGGAGATCACTGAAGTAGAGATCGTTGAGGCTCTTTCTCAGCTGCAGACTGTTAAAACACCTGGGCCCATTGGTTTCCCTGTAGAGGTGTGGAAGCAGGAGGGGGGGGGGCTGGTCACAGGGCCTCTACACTGCTTTTCACAGAGTGTAGGCGGGACGGATATCTCCCCCCCTGGACCTCCAACAGGCCTGTATAGTGGTCCTTCCCAAACCTGGGAAACTGCTCTAACAGTGTGCCAATCTCACTGATTAATGGGGAGGCAAAGATCATTGCTCGCAACCTGGCCAACCAGATTCTTGGGGTAATTGGTTCCCTGATCCATCCAGACCAATGTGGTTTTATGCCCTCCAGATCCACACGTATGATCCTCCGCAGGGTGCTGTTTGGTACTGTGTAGGGATATTGGGATATTGGCCCGACTAAGACTCATTCAGTACATGATACGGCACCGGGTATATTATTCTAGAGCAGCGCTGGCCCAAAGAGGCATAACAAATGATGATGGCTGTCCGAAGTGTGGGAATGCAGGAAGCACTTTTTTCCACATTTTATGGGGCTGTACACAGATCCAAGCATATTGGGGGAGGGATTTGCGTAAGCTCTCCACGCTGCTGGGAGTCCAGGTTCCCTTGGTCCTGAAATTGGTATTGCTTGGTTTATTGGGAGAAGCTGGGTTCAGTAAACGCGAGAAAGTGTTTTTATCTACAACAATGGGGCTGATGAAGTCTATTGCAGTAATGTGGGGTGCGGAAGTACGCCCACGGTTGAGCAGTTGGATGGCTGAAGCGGGCAGATGCATATCCCTGGGGAGACGGGTCGATCATACTAGGAGCTGCCCCCAAATGTTTCAGAAACTATGAGGCAGATAGGTTGGGGAGGGTTGATGGGTATTATTATGGGGCGATGGAATGTATCCTTTTCTCTGCTGCTATGTCATCAATTTTCTAAATACTCCACTGATTATGTCTAAGGCTGTGTCGGAAGCGACTGCTAATGCAACTGCAGAAGTGATATTAAGCAGTGCGGCTTGACACGCTCCTTTTTCCTTTCCTCTAACATTCCAGTTACAGTAACGATGGCTGCAGCGAAAAAGTTGTGAGCGACTTGCTCCAGTGTGCAATGTCCGGTGTCCTGAGCTGATCGCCAGAGTCGGGTGGAGATGAGGTGCTGCAGTGGTGCTGTGGGGCACATTAGGCTCACCAGCCTTATCAGGTTTACTAGGAACCTTCATAGACTGTGCAAGATCCTGCCGAGCCGCTGCTCGGGCGACCCGCGGTAAACTCACTGACACGACACGGGTTGCGGGGGTGAGCACTCAGAACCCCACTGGGAGGAGTTAATGTTAGCCTTCCTGGTCTTGGGTCCTTGCCTAGGCCTTTTTGTTAAACTAAGGGGCGTTGTGTGGCACTTGGTGGCCCCTGCACCCCACACTACCCTTGCAGCGTAGCGCTTGGTGGCAGACCCCTTTAGTGCCTTTGTCACTGGCTCTGAGACTGAGTTTACATGCCTCTCATTTGTAAAGTACGTGCCAGTTTGCCTTGATAGCGTGAGGAGTACTTCTATTTACACTTGCGTATTGTGCAAAGCTTTAATTGCTCTGGGGAGTGGTGACTGCTTAGCTCTGCCAGTTGGCTGTGGATCCTTGTGCAGGCTAAAAGTTAATACTGTGATCACTGGGACGTGTAAGCATCATATTGAAGAGTAACAATCAAATGTGAATATTTGGGCCAGTGAACCAGAAACCTCAGAGTCAGATCAGTGGCGACTGTGGGGCCCGCCCTTTGAGCCATTGCCATTGCTCTGTGTGCACTGTCCTCCTGAACCCCTGGTTGCTTCACAGTTGTTTCTGAGGCTGACTACGATTGCGAAAATGCCAAAGCGGCGTGCCTCTGGGGCTATTGCAGTGCCAGCTGCTAAGCGTGTAGCGAATTGCTAGTCGGGAAGCCGTGGAGGATCAAGTGACGCCTTTAGCAACCACTTGTGAAGAAGATGAAGGCTCAATCGTGTTGGTTAGTCCCGTGCATTTGGAGAAAGAAGATGGTGCCTCGAGTCTGGCGGTAGCAAACATCACTGAACCAGAAGCCAAGAATTGGCTACATCGTTCAGCAAGGACATGCCCTCAAGAAACCTTTAGATTTGGTGACTCCATTAGGCCAAACAAGAACACTACAAAAATTACCAATTACTTTGAGGCCCGAGACTCCTCACTTCCTAAGTCAACTAGTGTGAATAGTTTTTGTACTGAATTGGCTGCGGAACTTGGAGCTTCTTTACCTTGCTTGGGCTCTAAAACTATAGTCGGTGGCTAATGCTTTTGAGCAATGCAATTTTTGAGTCTGGGTCATTCTTTAGCATTGCCATTATCTGAAACCTCCTGCACCTTTATGTACCTGACTTCTTCCAGCCCTGTGGCAGTCGGACTTGAAACGGACACCGCAGTAGATAAGGCAGCGGGTGGCGATCTGATCATAGCCTCAGCTGCTTCTAACACTGTTGAAACACGTGTTGAGGTCCACACTTTTGGCCGGGCCAGAGTCCTTTTCACAGGGTCAAATAGTGTCCTTAGACTATATGCCATTGTCTCCAAATAGAGAGCATAACAACTCTCTGCTAAAGGTGACATACTTGTGAAAAGGCTTGAGAGCCAGGACATAACCCTCAACAACCTTACTGGATCACTGAACCAGCCTATTAATACTAGTAAAGTGCAAGCGACCAGTATGGGGAAAAATACAGATAACATTTGTCCTATTATGGAACCTCAATCAAGACCACGTTAGCAGTAACAGATCTTTAAATACTGATCGTGACACGATCAGCCGCTTGGTAAAAGCATAAGGATAGGAAAAATATTAAGCCGGCAATAATGTATGTTGACCATAAGCTCAGGATGAAAAGAAAGAAGTCCAATACTGCATCTAAGAACACTCCCCTGTCACTTACTTTTATGCAGTCACAAATGATTACTCAAAAGGGCACTGCCTCCACTTTTGACCATAATCAAGTAGGTAGCAAGAGGAGAGTGGGGCTACTGTGGAGACACCTCCTTCACCACGCTGTGCGGTTGAAACATAATTTCAGGTGGAAGAAGGGATTGAGTTAGAAGAGAAGGAAACAAATGTCCATTCCAAACACAAGAGTGCTCCAATCCCGGAAGGAAACGCCTGCACATAGCAGACAATTATTGGACTGCCGGGCTAAGGGCTGTTTTAAGAGATGGAAGGCAGTGACAGGAAAAAAACCAAAGAGTCACAGATGTTGCTACTGAGCAGTACATGTTCAATCTTGAGGGTTTTTCTGCCACACCGGCTAGTAATACCGTCGAGGCGAAGGAGCATCTGGTCAGTAGTATATTGGCTCAGACTGATCCTTGCACGACTGGCCGAGTTACTAAACATGCACGCTCTGTCATTAAATGCACAAACAAAGTTAGAGTCAGAAGCTTATTTTGTGATGGGGAATGGTTCTATCTGAACAGGTCTAGGTTGCTGGAGCTCTTCCACACTACTTTACCTTTTGCGCTTCATCAGAATCGACGATATAAAAACTGTGGACATCTGCGAAAAATTTTAAGAATGCCACCTCTGTCGTGTACTTCCATGTGGAAAATACTATTGACTATGTAATTGAATATTGTTCATCATTTCTAAAGTCTGGCTAGGAGTATGGTTATGGAGGTGAATGAAGACGGGGAAAGAAGCTCATCAGCTAATAGTCATGTATACTTCCAACATGTTGTTGGATGACCTACTCCACCACATGGGGAGGAGATGGTGGCTCTACAACCAAAGAATGGTGAACCGGTCATAAACACTAAAATTCTCCCAAATCAAAACAAGGAGTAGACGTACCGATGACTTTGGCAGGTCCACTCATAAGCTGCAGTGAGCATGTTAACCTTGGTGGGATCAAGTGCAGGGTTATGGGGAAGGAGCCAGTGGGAATGGCTTGCCAATATGGTAGAATAGGCAGCAGTGCGCCTAGTCCCCTTTCCTGAGGGTTTGTTGGAACACTCAGAGCAATCCACATCTATTTGAGCATTATGGTCTACTGGAGCATATCAATAATTTCAGTATCTTGGCCTCACAAGAGACTTGGCATTTGGAACCTCTTGTAATAGACTGATGGAATACCATTTCTAAACTGGCAACTCGAGGCGGTCTGATACTGGGACGTAATAAAACCCTGTGTGTGGAAGAAGTGGTCTGTGCATCTTTGAATGTTCCAATAGGCAGAGTCACTCACCTAAGTGAGTCCTATAGGGTGGGGAGTGAAGGAAATCATCAATATCAATGTCTTTGACCCCCACACCGTTATTTGGGAGCGCACACTGCTGTACTTAAGAAGGTGAAAGACTTAATTAACTCTTGGATGGGGCAGGCTTGCATCGTGATATGTGGGGATCTTAATTCTAGGGTCCCGAACGATGTTGATGGGAGGGAGTGGGAACTGGAGTCCACAACCTTGTCATCAACGGAGGGAAGGCTCAATAAGGCTTGTCAAAGGGGAATTCGCTGGGCTAGCCTGCTGTATTTTGCAGGTTTCAGCATGGTTGATGGTGCCCGCCCCTCAGAGACCCCTCTGCAGTTTACAAGAAGTTGGCATAATAGCTCAGGCATTATAGATTAGATCTTTACAGTAAATGCCCCCTCTCTGATTACTGATATGTGTGTGTTCCAACGCCTGGCGAGCTACCGTCATCCCATTATAGCCATGGAGCATGTTCTGTCTGGGACTCTTAGTTTCAACTCTGCCTTAAATTGGATTTCATGGAGTGCAAGTAAGATTGGGGTTGCCTCTTTGGTGGCACAGTTCTCCCTCTGTGAATATTCCTTGGGCTACGTGAAGATAGAGACTAACTGGACCACTGAGGTAGCCTGTCAAGCTGTAGCTAAATTTGAATTTCCCTTCAATCTCTAGTATTTCCGGCTCCAGCTGTGAACGTCCAGGTTCTCTTGGAAATAATTCTGTATGGCTCTAGCACGTGCGTCCCTAAGGGCCATATCGTTTAAAATCGGCTCATATAAATGCCACTGTGGCCTAGAAGCTGGGGCAGGGTCACAAACCCTGACAGTTTAAAGGCTGGAGCAGGATCGGATAATACTCTAGGGCCAGTGGACACCCCATCAACAAATGACATAAACTGGGGGACGCTAGGAGCATGTCTATACAAGAGGAGGAGCAATGAGCAAGGGAAAAGAAAGTAAAGCCCCGTTCCCCTGTATTTAGTACCCTCCAGGTGTCAACCATCCCGAAGGACTTAAGGAAATGGAGTTATACCCACCACAATCTTAAAATCTCTCGATGTGGGGTCGTGTGTTTTGTCTAATGTTGGATCCGGGACCCCGTTAAAGTTACCCCCAATGAGCACCTGGCCCTCGAGAAAGGGGCGGATGGTAGCTTCCAGGTGTTTGAAGAATTGTTCTTGACCTTCGATGGGGGCATAGATCGAAACCAGAGAGTACAACCTCCCAAACAGCATACCTTTGACACTGCAATTCCGCCCGGGTCAAGTATAACGTCCAGTTCCAGTTGAATTAAATGTCTTTTGCCAGCAGAATAGCCGTCCCACCAGTCTTCGAGCCGCTGGAAGCCAAAAATTGTCTTGGAAAGTCTGTTCCAAAGGCGAGAGAAGTACGGGGGGAGTAGATGAGTTTCCTGCAGGAAGATCACTGTGCCATTCAGGTCTTTTAATCGCAGGATTGACTTGCATTTGCTGAAGAGTTTAATCCCTTCACATTGAATGGCACGAATTCCAGTTTCTGATGAGGTAGAGGGGTCTAACTCGAATCTGCATCTCCCGCACAGGGGGAGGAACCAGATGAGTTTCCTTTGCCATTGAAGTCCTGAGAGATCGTGATTCCATGTGACAACCATAATTTTAATTGAACAAGCAAACCTAAAAACAGTTAAAAAATTAACTGAAAAACACAGAGTATTTTCTTCCCTACGGTCTCCGAGTGACATCTCACTTAGGGGCGGGCATGGGCCGCATGGAGCCCATAATGAAAACGATATCTTGCAGCGCTTCCATTTTATACGTATTTTAGATTTCCACCTTCTGCAGGATACTGCTCCATGGATGTCTCCAGCAAATCAAGAGTGCAGAGTAGATTTCCCTGGTCTTCCGCCTCTGGGGACCTTTGCCCATATGCTATGTCTCGATTTGAAGGCCTCATTCATGCCAGGTTTGTGTGGAGTCCGGTAGAGAGTCGCTGTTGCCATTTTTATGTGATTGGGAGTTCCCAGTAATTTCCTCAGCTTCTTCTAGCATGCCGAAAGTACGGACTCTCCCTTTGAAAGATGAACTGCAGGGTTGAGGGGCACAACCAGCAATACTTGATTTTTTGATCTTTCAGGAATAACGTCAGGGGTCGGAGTGATCTTCATTTCTGGATTGTTAT
This sequence comes from Ambystoma mexicanum, assembly GCF_040938575.1. Taxonomy (NCBI): domain Eukaryota; kingdom Metazoa; phylum Chordata; class Amphibia; order Caudata; family Ambystomatidae; genus Ambystoma; species Ambystoma mexicanum. The sequence goes on from NC_090929.1 coordinate 1,448,399,961, forward strand.
AGTTGCCAAGTCTAAAAAAATTTGTAACGCGGTTCCCCAATAGGTCAGCTCGCCTTGTGTGCGCCCTGCCGACATAATCTCCTGTTTGGTAGTAAAGAAATGAACCTGAGTGATTACATTAGGTGAGGTGTTGACAAGCCCCTTCGAGTGCGTAACCTCTGTGTATGGCCCAGGAGTAGCAACGCCTTATCAAGCTCAGGCAAACGTGCAAGGCTTGCTTGCTCCGAGATTGAAGAGGGTACTCCCCTGATTCATAGATTATTCCTACGGGCCCTATTTTCCATATCTTCCCGTTTGTCTTCCATTGTTTCTCTTTTCTTTGCCAGAGATTGAATCCTATGTTTCAGGTCAGCCATCCTTAATGCTTGATAGAATACTTGATCCTGCGTTTCCCCCCCAGCCTTTGTTCCGCTTCTAAAACCCTTTGGTCCAGACGGCCCAACTTAGTTGAAATTTCCAACATGCAGTTGCGGAATTCGGTTTCAATATCCAGGACGAAAGCCTGAATATCATCCTTGGTGGCCAACTGACCCACAGGGCGGTCTGGAGACTGAGGTAAAGGTTTCACTGCTTCTGCTTTTTTTCCCCTCATCTGAAGGTAGCAACCTTGTGGTTATATCTGAATTCTTTTGAGTTCTTGTTTGCCTTGACATGTTGGCCCGCTAATCAGGGTCTCCGCCTAACGTTAGGGCAGCATTAGTCTGATCAGGTGAAAAACATGACTATTTCACGTACCACTAGGATGATATGATTAGCTCACAAGATAGATATAGCAGATCAGGTCGGTGATATGCTGACTACTTAACGCCCACAGTGAGCCTCAATTGAACATAGCCAGGCTATTTACTTAAGAGGCTTCATGTTGTCTGGTTGCTCAGCGCGGCGCTCCCCGACCCCAGGGGATCACCATCTCCTGCACCGAGTACTAATCACTTGCCGGTAAGGTCTGGAGTGCCAATGCCCCCCACGTTCAGTAGCGAGCTGGAGATGAGATCGACTGATGTCTCATACAGTGCCGCCGTCCCTCACCGCCGCCCCCCGTGCATGCTGTGATTTTCGTGAGGAGCGTTCACTTGCGTCTGCCACCTCCGACTAAACCTCTACTTTCAATTCCCACAGCGGCTTCCAATCCTTAACGAGGTTGTTGGGCGAACGTTGCTCCGGCTCCAAAGCTTTTTTTATCTGGAATGAGCAGCGTGTGATCAGGCGGGTGGGTGGCTGACAACGTACTTCAATCATATGACTGTGCCATCTTGGGATCACACTGCAGCCCCATCAGCATTGTAGTAATCAAACTGCAGTATGGCTCCTAGGTTGAGTTTAGCGTTGCCGTGTCATCCACATATTCCTCATAGCTTGTCACCCACGGTCCTGCATTCACGGGCTGTGATACGAGAATAGAAGCTTTAGATTATACGTAGAGTCTGGCCTTCATGCGGAGGCCATCAGCAAAGCGTCCCCATAGCCCTTATAGTGGCTTTCTTAAGGTCTTTGGGTACTTGGACGTATGAGGGGGAGTAGTTCTTTAGGGTAATTCGGGGGGTGCCAAGTTATTTTCTTTTTGGTGGTGATCGCTGGGAAAGGGTTGCTTTAGTGAGAGGAAGCATTCATTTTGGTGACCGTTTTGATCAATACTCCAGTGCCATTTTGTCCAAAGGCCAGGAAAGAGCCAGCAGAAGGAGGCTGCATAAGCATGTTGGAGCTAGTCTGGGTATGCATATTAAACCCGATGTTCCTTGATAATATATATATTTTTTTAAAGTAGCATGGTCATCAGCTTGTTCATGGGTGGGAGTGGGAAATGGTGGTACTGCATTCAGTAGTGGTTCTTAGGTCAAAGCACATTTTGTCTTCAGACGATTTGTTGTGGGCTAGAAATATGCGCTGCTGGACAAAGGTGTTCTTTTTTTCCTGATTATGGCGACTTGGTAGTCCAATCCACTTTGCCTCTGGTTTTTCCACCATTTTGTGTTTCAGCTACCAGTTTTTTTTTTTCACTAAGACCCGTTTGCTGTCCTATCACCTGTCACACTTTGGAATTCCCTAAAAAGTCTTGCGGGTGCTGTTGCACAGGGAGCTGACATAGACGCAAGACTCTTCTGAGGCTGCCGTTATCCTTAAGTTAAAATGCTGCTCCAACAGCATATGCTGTTCAAGCTGCTAATTTTCGTGTACCAGAGTGTGTCGGCTACATTCTGCTTCAATCCTGGGAGAAATTGATGCCCGGAGACCCCCCGGAATGGCGTTCATGGTAATAAGTGCCCGTGTCGGGTGCCATTGTGGGTGTGAGGTAGGTGAGGTTGGCGGTCCGCCGCTGCTGGCATCGATCGATTGAGTGGACGCAATAGTGCCGTGGCTGGCTCTGACAAGCCAGTTGCCCAGCGATATAGGCACAGTTGTTTGGGGTCGACAGTGTGCCTGCAGGTCCGTTTTACCGACAACTGGCCTCGGTTTTACCAGCAACCGGCCTAGAGGAGTGAAGTATGCAAGTTGGGCTCGCAGCAGTGACAGCAGCATTGATGGAGGCGTGGGGTGCCAAGAGAGGTTTCTGCTGCCTGGGACACGCTGGATGCTGCTAGATGCAGAGGCCTTCATTTAACACCAGAGTCAGAGAGGATGCCCAGGAGACGCTCCCATTGTGGGGCGCCATAATGCGGTAAGCAGGCTCCTGGCCCACGGTGGGAAACGCTGGAGCTTAGGGGACATAAAGCTTCTGGCACAGTTGGAGGCCTGGTGGGGGGTGCACATGCTCTAGTGGCCCCTTGGTGAAGATCTGATACCCTGTTACAATAAGGGCAGTGCAAGCCGGAAGCCAAAGAAGCACACACTGCGACGGTGTGGGAACCAGTGGGGCCACTGCTTTTTGCTGTGTGGATACCCCACTTTCCGACAGCGTGCTGTAACGTTGACTCACCCTGTGTGAGGGAGCCATTGCCTTTTGTCCCTCTGCCGACGCCTGGGAGCACACTTCATCACAGCTCCCTCCTGGCCATTTGGATCTGGTTGAGCTGTACACTGGCTTGACATCAACCTAGCAGAGCAGAAGGCGAGTGTGGCATGCCGCGGCTTTCTAGAGGCACATACAAACCCCATAGCTGGAACGCTGCGATGTAACCTGTGACACAGGTACCAGGTGGTCGCTGCACGTTGGTTCGCCCATAAGGTCTGTTTTGAACAGCGCTATGGTCCTGGACAGAGCGAAGAAAGCAGGGTTACAGAATATGATAGATCAGTACACCATAAGCGGACCCCCACCCTCTATGGCTTACACCACTGGGATATCGGACACAGGGGGCGAGGCGGGGGACCCTCCACTCTCCCTCACTGACTTTGCGGCAGTCTCGCAGAAGCTCATTCAGCTTCAAAGTAGAGCAGAACTCAGTGAGGGAAGGTTGCGGCGCAACAACCTCTGCATTCTTGGGGTCCCTGAAACAGAGCAAGGGCCTAGCCGTGGAGCTCTTTTTGGAACGGTGGCTAGCGGACCTGTTTGCACCAACGAAGCTTTGAACGTTCTTCTCTATAGAACAGGCGCACAGGGTTCCGACAAGCTGACCATTCCCGGGAACACCCCCAAACCCCACACAATAATTGCAAGACTTTTGAACTACAGGGATCGGGATGCTCTGCTGCAAATGCAAGGGCCACTGGCCCAATCACCTACAATGGTTGTAGGATTGTGTTTTTCTCGGACTACACTAGGTAAATCCAGAAGCTCATCAATCCTTTAATTCAGTGAAGAAAAAGCTGATCTTGCTGGGCTCAATGTGCCTTCTTCTTCAGTTCCTCAACAGGTATGCACCAGGCTTTGCACTCCTTGCTGAAACACACCTGGCGGAAATGGACTGCACGTTATTTCAAAGATCTAACTACAGGTCAGCCTTTTTACGCTGGTTTCTCGAGAGGGTCGCAGGGCACATTCATCATGATTCATAAGAGGATTCCCTTCCGACTTACAGAAGTGCGGCCTAAACAGTGTGGGTGTTTTGTCTTGCTCAAGGGAGAACTTTGGGACATAGTGGATGTTTATGCACTACCCTTCGCACGCTTGAGCTGTTAAATGACCTCCAGTCGTTGATGCTACAGGTCCAGTGTGACACTTGGGTCTTTGGGGGCTGGGTGACTTCAATGAAGTCATGGACCTGAGACTGGATAGGACCTATATCGGCATGAGAAATTCCAATCTCCCCATACAGCTACATTCCTTTGCTGCAGCTACCGGGTTGGTGGACGCATGGAGGTTGATGCATACATTCATCGGACCGGGGGTACTCCTTTTTTCCGAGGTACATGCCTCAATGTCACAGATCGATCATTTTTGTATCCACTCTGTTTGAACCATAGGCTTCTCTCGGAGAGATTTTTGGGGCCAGAGGGATCTCGGACCACTCACCATTGCTGGTCGAGCTCAAAAGCAGACGTGCGAAACCCACAGCGATGTGGCGACTTAACACATATTATCTTGGTTTCCCTGAATTCACGCAGGGTTTATCCGATACCACGGTAAAAAAATGTAAGATTAATGAGAGACGGTTGACAGCCCGGTTACCCTGTGGGAGGGCTATAAGGCGGTCCTGAGAGTGGAGGCAATTTTGCTTTTTGGCAGCACATTGTAGGCGGCATGCACAGGCGGTGGAGGAGGCCGAGCTGGCGTCTCTCCAGGCAGAAGAGGATGTTTCTCACTTCTGGTTCCTGGGCCTCTCACAACCCTAATCCCAGCACAGGAGGTACTTTGCAATGTTGCCCTGGACACTGCTAAATCGGCACATTGGGCCATGCAGAGTCCAGTTAATTAGTTGGGGGCAAGGTGGGTAAAATGCTTGCATGGTTGGAGAGGTGGGAAGGGGGAAGGAGTATGTATGGGCTGTATTGGACACTCTGGGGGAGGCTCTCACAGAGGATGCTGACATTGCTGGGGCATTCGCTGCATTCTATGAGAACTGTATAACCCCCCGCAGATGCTATCATGGACTGAGGGAGTGGGAGTTCTTGAATCGGTGACCATTCGCGCCTCACAGTGCAGCTGGACTTGGAAGTGGAGATCACTGAAGTAGAGATCGTTGAGGCTCTTTCTCAGCTGCAGACTGTTAAAACACCTGGGCCCATTGGTTTCCCTGTAGAGGTGTGGAAGCAGGAGGGGGGGGGGCTGGTCACAGGGCCTCTACACTGCTTTTCACAGAGTGTAGGCGGGACGGATATCTCCCCCCCTGGACCTCCAACAGGCCTGTATAGTGGTCCTTCCCAAACCTGGGAAACTGCTCTAACAGTGTGCCAATCTCACTGATTAATGGGGAGGCAAAGATCATTGCTCGCAACCTGGCCAACCAGATTCTTGGGGTAATTGGTTCCCTGATCCATCCAGACCAATGTGGTTTTATGCCCTCCAGATCCACACGTATGATCCTCCGCAGGGTGCTGTTTGGTACTGTGTAGGGATATTGGGATATTGGCCCGACTAAGACTCATTCAGTACATGATACGGCACCGGGTATATTATTCTAGAGCAGCGCTGGCCCAAAGAGGCATAACAAATGATGATGGCTGTCCGAAGTGTGGGAATGCAGGAAGCACTTTTTTCCACATTTTATGGGGCTGTACACAGATCCAAGCATATTGGGGGAGGGATTTGCGTAAGCTCTCCACGCTGCTGGGAGTCCAGGTTCCCTTGGTCCTGAAATTGGTATTGCTTGGTTTATTGGGAGAAGCTGGGTTCAGTAAACGCGAGAAAGTGTTTTTATCTACAACAATGGGGCTGATGAAGTCTATTGCAGTAATGTGGGGTGCGGAAGTACGCCCACGGTTGAGCAGTTGGATGGCTGAAGCGGGCAGATGCATATCCCTGGGGAGACGGGTCGATCATACTAGGAGCTGCCCCCAAATGTTTCAGAAACTATGAGGCAGATAGGTTGGGGAGGGTTGATGGGTATTATTATGGGGCGATGGAATGTATCCTTTTCTCTGCTGCTATGTCATCAATTTTCTAAATACTCCACTGATTATGTCTAAGGCTGTGTCGGAAGCGACTGCTAATGCAACTGCAGAAGTGATATTAAGCAGTGCGGCTTGACACGCTCCTTTTTCCTTTCCTCTAACATTCCAGTTACAGTAACGATGGCTGCAGCGAAAAAGTTGTGAGCGACTTGCTCCAGTGTGCAATGTCCGGTGTCCTGAGCTGATCGCCAGAGTCGGGTGGAGATGAGGTGCTGCAGTGGTGCTGTGGGGCACATTAGGCTCACCAGCCTTATCAGGTTTACTAGGAACCTTCATAGACTGTGCAAGATCCTGCCGAGCCGCTGCTCGGGCGACCCGCGGTAAACTCACTGACACGACACGGGTTGCGGGGGTGAGCACTCAGAACCCCACTGGGAGGAGTTAATGTTAGCCTTCCTGGTCTTGGGTCCTTGCCTAGGCCTTTTTGTTAAACTAAGGGGCGTTGTGTGGCACTTGGTGGCCCCTGCACCCCACACTACCCTTGCAGCGTAGCGCTTGGTGGCAGACCCCTTTAGTGCCTTTGTCACTGGCTCTGAGACTGAGTTTACATGCCTCTCATTTGTAAAGTACGTGCCAGTTTGCCTTGATAGCGTGAGGAGTACTTCTATTTACACTTGCGTATTGTGCAAAGCTTTAATTGCTCTGGGGAGTGGTGACTGCTTAGCTCTGCCAGTTGGCTGTGGATCCTTGTGCAGGCTAAAAGTTAATACTGTGATCACTGGGACGTGTAAGCATCATATTGAAGAGTAACAATCAAATGTGAATATTTGGGCCAGTGAACCAGAAACCTCAGAGTCAGATCAGTGGCGACTGTGGGGCTCGCCCTTTGAGCCATTGCCATTGCTCTGTGTGCACTGTCCTCCTGAACCCCTGGTTGCTTCACAGTTGTTTCTGAGGCTGACTACGATTGCGAAAATGCCAAAGCGGCGTGCCTCTGGGGCTATTGCAGTGCCAGCTGCTAAGCGTGTAGCGAATTGCTAGTCGGGAAGCCGTGGAGGATCAAGTGACGCCTTTAGCAACCACTTGTGAAGAAGATGAAGGCTCAATCGTGTTGGTTAGTCCCGTGCATTTGGAGAAAGAAGATGGTGCCTCGAGTCTGGCGGTAGCAAACATCACTGAACCAGAAGCCAAGAATTGGCTACATCGTTCAGCAAGGACATGCCCTCAAGAAACCTTTAGATTTGGTGACTCCATTAGGCCAAACAAGAACACTACAAAAATTACCAATTACTTTGAGGCCCGAGACTCCTCACTTCCTAAGTCAACTAGTGTGAATAGTTTTTGTACTGAATTGGCTGCGGAACTTGGAGCTTCTTTACCTTGCTTGGGCTCTAAAACTATAGTCGGTGGCTAATGCTTTTGAGCAATGCAATTTTTGAGTCTGGGTCATTCTTTAGCATTGCCATTATCTGAAACCTCCTGCACCTTTATGTACCTGACTTCTTCCAGCCCTTTGGCAGTCGGACTTGAAACGGACACCGCAGTAGATAAGGCAGCGGGTGGCGATCTGATCATAGCCTCAGCTGCTTCTAACACTGTTGAAACACGTGTTGAGGTCCACACTTTTGGCCGGGCCAGAGTCCTTTTCACAGGGTCAAATAGTGTCCTTAGACTATATGCCATTGTCTCCAAATAGAGAGCATAACAACTCTCTGCTAAAGGTGACATACTTGTGAAAAGGCTTGAGAGCCAGGACATAACCCTCAACAACCTTACTGGATCACTGAACCAGCCTATTAATACTAGTAAAGTGCAAGCGACCAGTATGGGGAAAAATACAGATAACATTTGTCCTATTATGGAACCTCAATCAAGACCACGTTAGCAGTAACAGATCTTTAAATACTGATCGTGACACGATCAGCCGCTTGGTAAAAGCATAAGGATAGGAAAAATATTAAGCCGGCAATAATGTATGTTGACCATAAGCTCAGGATGAAAAGAAAGAAGTCCAATACTGCATCTAAGAACACTCCCCTGTCACTTACTTTTATGCAGTCACAAATGATTACTCAAAAGGGCACTGCCTCCACTTTTGACCATAATCAAGTAGGTAGCAAGAGGAGAGTGGGGCTACTGTGGAGACACCTCCTTCACCACGCTGTGCGGTTGAAACATAATTTCAGGTGGAAGAAGGGATTGAGTTAGAAGAGAAGGAAACAAATGTCCATTCCAAACACAAGAGTGCTCCAATCCCGGAAGGAAACGCCTGCACATAGCAGACAATTATTGGACTGCCGGGCTAAGGGCTGTTTTAAGAGATGGAAGGCAGTGACAGGAAAAAAACCAAAGAGTCACAGATGTTGCTACTGAGCAGTACATGTTCAATCTTGAGGGTTTTTCTGCCACACCGGCTAGTATTCCCGTCGAGGCGAAGGAGCATCTGGTCAGTAGTATATTGGCTCAGACTGATCCTTGCACGACTGGCCGAGTTACTAAACATGCACGCTCTGTCATTAAATGCACAAACAAAGTTAGAGTCAGAAGCTTATTTTGTGATGGGGAATGGTTCTATCTGAACAGGTCTAGGTTGCTGGAGCTCTTCCACACTACTTTACCTTTTGCGCTTCATCAGAATCGACGATATAAAAACTGTGGACATCTGCGAAAAATTTTAAGAATGCCACCTCTGTCGTGTACTTCCATGTGGAAAATACTATTGACTATGTAATTGAATATTGTTCATCATTTCTAAAGTCTGGCTAGGAGTATGGTTATGGAGGTGAATGAAGACGGGGAAAGAAGCTCATCAGCTAATAGTCATGTATACTTCCAACATGTTGTTGGATGACCTACTCCACCACATGGGGAGGAGATGGTGGCTCTACAACCAAAGAATGGTGAACCGGTCATAAACACTAAAATTCTCCCAAATCAAAACAAGGAGTAGACGTACCGATGACTTTGGCAGGTCCACTCATAAGCTGCAGTGAGCATGTTAACCTTGGTGGGATCAAGTGCAGGGTTATGGGGAAGGAGCCAGTGGGAATGGCTTGCCAATATGGTAGAATAGGCAGCAGTGCGCCTAGTCCCCTTTCCTGAGGGTTTGTTGGAACACTCAGAGCAATCCACATCTATTTGAGCATTATGGTCTACTGGAGCATATCAATAATTTCAGTATCTTGGCCTCACAAGAGACTTGGCATTTGGAACCTCTTGTAATAGACTGATGGAATACCATTTCTAAACTGGCAACTCGAGGCGGTCTGATACTGGGACGTAATAAAACCCTGTGTGTGGAAGAAGTGGTCTGTGCATCTTTGAATGTTCCAATAGGCAGAGTCACTCACCTAAGTGAGTCCTATAGGGTGGGGAGTGAAGGAAATCATCAATATCAATGTCTTTGACCCCCACACCGTTATTTGGGAGCGCACACTGCTGTACTTAAGAAGGTGAAAGACTTAATTAACTCTTGGATGGGGCAGGCTTGCATCGTGATATGTGGGGATCTTAATTCTAGGGTCCCGAACGATGTTGATGGGAGGGAGTGGGAACTGGAGTCCACAACCTTGTCATCAACGGAGGGAAGGCTCAATAAGGCTTGTCAAAGGGGAATTCGCTGGGCTAGCCTGCTGTATTTTGCAGGTTTCAGCATGGTTGATGGTGCCCGCCCCTCAGAGACCCCTCTGCAGTTTACAAGAAGTTGGCATAATAGCTCAGGCATTATAGATTAGATCTTTACAGTAAATGCCCCCTCTCTGATTACTGATATGTGTGTGTTCCAACGCCTGGCGAGCTACCGTCATCCCATTATAGCCATGGAGCATGTTCTGTCTGGGACTCTTAGTTTCAACTCTGCCTTAAATTGGATTTCATGGAGTGTAAGTAAGATTGGGGTTGCCTCTTTGGTGGCACAGTTCTCCCTCTGTGAATATTCCTTGGGCTACGTGAAGATAGAGACTAACTGGACCACTGAGGTAGCCTGTCAAGCTGTAGCTAAATTTGAATTTCCCTTCAATCTCTAGTATTTCCGGCTCCAGCTGTGAACGTCCAGGTTCTCTTGGAAATAATTCTGTATGGCTCTAGCACGTGCGTCCCTAAGGGCCATATCGTTTAAAATCGGCTCATATAAATGCCACTGTGGCCTAGAAGCTGGGGCAGGGTCACAAACCCTGACAGTTTAAAGGCTGGAGCAGGATCGGATAATACTCTAGGGCCAGTGGACACCCCATCAACAAATGACATAAACTGGGGGACGCTAGGAGCATGTCTATACAAGAGGAGGAGCAATGAGCAAGGGAAAAGAAAGTAAAGCCCCGTTCCCCTGTATTTAGTACCCTCCAGGTGTCAACCATCCCGAAGGACTTAAGGAAATGGAGTTATACCCACCACAATCTTAAAATCTCTCGATGTGGGGTCGTGTGTTTTGTCTAATGTTGGATCCGGGACCCCGTTAAAGTTACCCCCAATGAGCACCTGGCCCTCGAGAAAGGGGCGGATGGTAGCTTCCAGGTGTTTGAAGAATTGTTCTTGACCTTCGATGGGGGCATAGATCGAAACCAGAGAGTACAACCTCCCAAACAGCATACCTTTGACACTGCAATTCCGCCCGGGTCAAGTATAACGTCCAGTTCCAGTTGAATTAAATGTCTTTTGCCAGCAGAATAGCCGTCCCACCAGTCTTCGAGCCGCTGGAAGCCAAAAATTGTCTTGGAAAGTCTGTTCCAAAGGCGAGAGAAGTACGGGGGGAGTAGATGAGTTTCCTGCAGGAAGATCACTGTGCCATTCAGGTCTTTTAATCGCAGGATTGACTTGCATTTGCTGAAGAGTTTAATCCCTTCACATTGAATGGCACGAATTCCAGTTTCTGATGAGGTAGAGGGGTCTAACTCGAATCTGCATCTCCCGCACAGGGGGAGGAACCAGATGAGTTTCCTTTGCCATTGAAGTCCTGAGAGATCGTGATTCCATGTGACAACCATAATTTTAATTGAACAAGCAAACCTAAAAACAGTTAAAAAATTAACTGAAAAACACAGAGTATTTTCTTCCCTACGGTCTCCGAGTGACATCTCACTTAGGGGCGGGCATGGGCCGCATGGAGCCCATAATGAAAACGATATCTTGCAGCGCTTCCATTTTATACGTATTTTAGATTTCCACCTTCTGCAGGATACTGCTCCATGGATGTCTCCAGCAAATCAAGAGTGCAGAGTAGATTTCCCTGGTCTTCCGCCTCTGGGGACCTTTGCCCATATGCTATGTCTCGATTTGAAGGCCTCATTCATGCCAGGTTTGTGTGGAGTCCGGTAGAGAGTCGCTGTTGCCATTTTTATGTGATTGGGAGTTCCCAGTAATTTCCTCAGCTTCTTCTAGCATGCCGAAAGTACGGACTCTCCCTTTGAAAGATGAACTGCAGGGTTGAGGGGCACAACCAGCAATACTTGATTTTTTGATCTTTCAGGAATAACGTCAGGGGTCGGAGTGATCTTCATTTCTGGATTGTTATAGTTGCCAAGTCTAAAAAAATTTGTAACGCGGTTCCCCAATAGGTCAGCTCGCCTTGTGTGCGCCCTGCCGACATAATCTCCTGTTTGGTAGTAAAGAAATGAACCTGAGTGATTACATTAGGTGAGGTGTTGACAAGCCCCTTCGAGTGCGTAACCTCTGTGTATGGCCCAGGAGTAGCAACGCCTTATCAAGCTCAGGCAAACGTGCAAGGCTTGCTTGCTCCGAGATTGAAGAGGGTACTCCCCTGATTCATAGATTATTCCTACGGGCCCTATTTTCCATATCTTCCCGTTTGTCTTCCATTGTTTCTCTTTTCTTTGCCAGAGATTGAATCCTATGTTTCAGGTCAGCCATCCTTAATGCTTGATAGAATACTTGATCCTGCGTTTCCCCCCCAGCCTTTGTTCCGCTTCTAAAACCCTTTGGTCCAGACGGCCCAACTTAGTTGAAATTTCCAACATGCAGTTGCGGAATTCGGTTTCAATATCCAGGACGAAAGCCTGAATATCATCCTTGGTGGCCAACTGACCCACAGGGCGGTCTGGAGACTGAGGTAAAGGTTTCACTGCTTCTGCTTTTTTTCCCCTCATCTGAAGGTAGCAACCTTGTGGTTATATCTGAATTCTTTTGAGTTCTTGTTTGCCTTGACATGTTGGCCCGCTAATCAGGGTCTCCGCCTAACGTTAGGGCAGCATTAGTCTGATCAGGTGAAAAACATGACTATTTCACGTACCACTAGGATGATATGATTAGCTCACAAGATAGATATAGCAGATCAGGTCGGTGATATGCTGACTACTTAACGCCCACAGTGAGCCTCAATTGAACATAGCCAGGCTATTTACTTAAGAGGCTTCATGTTGTCTGGTTGCTCAGCGCGGCGCTCCCCGACCCCAGGGGATCACCATCTCCTGCACCGAGTACTAATCACTTGCCGGTAAGGTCTGGAGTGCCAATGCCCCCCACGTTCAGTAGCGAGCTGGAGATGAGATCGACTGATGTCTCATACAGTGCCGCCGTCCCTCACCGCCGCCCCCCGTGCATGCTGTGATTTTCGTGAGGAGCGTTCACTTGCGTCTGCCACCTCCGACTAAACCTCTACTTTCAATTCCCACAGCGGCTTCCAATCCTTAACGAGGTTGTTGGGCGAACGTTGCTCCGGCTCCAAAGCTTTTTTTATCTGGAATGAGCAGCGTGTGATCAGGCGGGTGGGTGGCTGACAACGTACTTCAATCATATGACTGTGCCATCTTGGGATCACACTGCAGCCCCATCAGCATTCTAGTAATCAAACTGCAGTATGGCTCCTAGGTTGAGTTTAGTGTTGCCGTGTCATCCACATATTCCTCATAGCTTGTCACCCACGGTCCTGCATTCACGGGCTGTGATACGAGAATAGAAGCTTTAGATTATACGTAGAGTCTGGCCTTCATGCGGAGGCCATCAGCAAAGCGTCCCCATAGCCCTTATAGTGGCTTTCTTAAGGTCTTTGGGTACTTGGACGTATGAGGGGGAGTAGTTCTTTAGGGTAATTCGGGGGGTGCCAAGTTATTTTCTTTTTGGTGGTGATCGCTGGTAAAGGGTTGCTTTAGTGAGAGGAAGCATTCATTTTGGTGACCGTTTTGATCAATACTCCAGTGCCATTTTGTCCAAAGGCCAGGAAAGAGCCAGCAGAAGGAGGCTGCATAAGCATGTTGGAGCTAGTCTGGGTATGCATATTAAACCCGATGTTCCTTGATAATATATATATTTTTTTAAAGTAGCATGGTCATCAGCTTGTTCATGGGTGGGAGTGGGAAATGGTGGTACTGCATTCAGTAGTGGTTCTTAGGTCAAAGCACATTTTGTCTTCAGACGATTTGTTGTGGGCTAGAAATATGCGCTGCTGGACAAAGGTGTTCTTTTTTTCCTGATTATGGCGACTTGGTAGTCCAATCCACTTTGCCTCTGGTTTTTCCACCATTTTGTGTTTCAGCTACCAGTTTTTTCTTTTTCACTAAGACCCGTTTGCTGTCCTATCACCTGTCACACTTTATAATTCCCTAAAAAGTCTTGCGGGTGCTGTTGCACAGGGAGCTGACGTAGACGCAAGACTCTTCTGAGGCCGCCGCTATCCTTAAGTTAAAATTCTGCTCCAACAGCATATGCTGCTCAAGCTGCTAATTTTCGTGTACCAGAGTGTGTCGGCTACATTCTGCTTCAATCCTGGGAGAAATTGATGCCCGGAGACCCCCCGGAATGGCGTTCATGGTAATAAGTGCCCGTGTCGGGTGCCATTGTGGGTGTGAGGTAGGTGAGGTTGGCGGTCCGCCGCTGCTGGCATCGATCGATTGAGTGGACCCAATAGTGCCGTGGCTGGCTCTGACAAGCCAGTTGCCCAGCGATATAGGCACAGTTGTTTGGGGTCGACAGTGTGCCTGCAGGTCCGTTTTACCGACAACTGGCCTCGGTTTTACCAGCAACCGGCCTAGAGGAGTGAAGTATGCAAGTTGGGCTCGCAGCAGTGACAGCAGCATTGATGGAGGCGTGGGGTGCCAAGAGAGGTTTCTGCTGCCTGGGACACGCTGGATGCTGCTAGATGCAGGGGCCTTCATTTAACACCAGAGTCAGAGAGGATGCCCAGGAGACTCTCCCATTGTGGGGCGCCATAATGCGGTAAGCAGGCTCCTGGCCCACGGTGGGAAACACTGGAGCTTAGGGGACATAAAGCTTCTGGCACAGTTGGAGGCCTGGTGGGGGGTGCACATGCTCTAGTGACCCCTTGGTGAAGATCTGATACCCTGTTACAATAAGGGCAGTGCAAGCCGGAAGCCAAAGAAGCACACACTGCGACGGTGTGGGAACCAGAGGGGCCACTGCTTTTTGCTGTGTGGATACCCCACTTTCCGACAGCGTGCTGTAACGTTGACTCACCCTGTGTGAGGGAGCCATTGCGTTTTGTCCCTCTGCCGACGCCTGGGAGCACACTTCATCACAGCTCCCTCCTGGCCATTTGGATCTGGTTGAGCTGTACACTGGCTTGGCATCAACCTAGCAGAGCAGAAGGCGAGTGTGGCATGCCGCGGCTTTCTAGAGGCACATACAAACCCCATAGCTGGAACGCTGCGATGTAACCTGTGACACAGGTACCAGGTGGTCGCTGCACGTTGGTTCGCCCATAAGGTCTGTTTTGAACAGCGCTATGGTCCTGGACAGAGCGAAGAAAGCAGGGTTACAGAATATGATAGATCAGTACACCATAAGCGGACCCCCCACCCTCTATGGCTTACACCACTGGGATATCGGACACAGGGGGCGAGGCGGGGGACCCTCAACTCTCCCTCACTGACTTTGCGGCGGTCTCGCAGAAGCTCATTCAGCTTCAAAGTAGAGCAGAACTCAGTGAGGGAAGGTTGCGGCGCAACAACCTCTGCATTCTTGGGGTCCCTGAAACAGAGCCAGGGCCTAGCCGTGGAGCTCTTTTTGGAACGGTGGCTAGCGGACCTGTTTGCACCAACGAAGCTTTGAACGTTCTTCTCTATAGAACAGGCGCACAGGGTTCCGACAAGCTGACCATTCCCGGGAACACCCCCAAACCCCACACAATAATTGCAAGACTTTTGAACTACAGGGATCGGGATGCTCTGCTGCAAATGCAAGGGCCACTGGCCCAATCACCTACAATGGTTGTAGGATTGTGTTTTTCTCAGACTACACTAGGTAAATCCAGAAGCTCATCAATCGTTTAATTCAGTGAAGAAAAAGCTGATCTTGCTGGGCTCAATGTGCCTTCTTCTTCAGTTCCTCAACAGGTATGCACCAGGCTTTGCACTCCTTGCTGAAACACACCTGGCGGAAATGGACTGCACGTTATTTCAAAGATCTAACTACAGGTCAGCCTTTCACGCTGGTTTCTCGAGAGGGTCGCAGGGCACATTGATCATGATTCATAAGAGGATTCCCTTCCGGCTTACAGAAGTGCGGCCTAAACAGTGTGGGTGTTTTGTCTTGCTCAAGGGAGAACTTTGGGACATAGTGGATGTTTATGCACTACCCTTCGCACGCTTGAGCTGTTAAATGACCTCCAGTCGTTGATGCTACAGGTCCAGTGTGACACTTGGGTGTTTGGGGCTGGGTGACTTCAATGAAGTCATGAACCTGAGACTGGATAGGACCTATATCGGCATGAGAAATTCCAATCTCCCCATACAGCTACATTCCTTTGCTGCAGCTACCGGGTTGGTGGACGCATGGAGGTTGATGCATACATTCATCGGACCGGGGGTACTCCTTTTTTCCGAGGTACATGCCTCAATGTCACAGATCGATCATTTTTGTATCCACTCTGTTTGAACCATAGGCTTCTCTCGGAGAGATTTTTGGGGCCAGAGGGATCTCGGACCACTCACCATTGCTGGTCGAGCTCAAAAGCAGACGGGCGAAACCCACAGCGATGTGGCGACTTAACACATATTATCTTGGTTTCCCTGAATTCACGCAGGGTTTATCCGATACCACGGTAAAAAAATGTAAGATTAATGAGAGACGGTTGACAGCCCGGTTACCCTGTGGGAGGGCTATAAGGCGGTCCTGAGAGTGGAGGCAATTTTGCTTTTTGGCAGCACATTGTAGGCGGCATGCACAGGCGGTGGAGGAGGCAGAGTTGGCGTATCTCCAGGCAGAAGAGGGTGTTTCTCACTTCTGGTTCCTGGGCCTCTCACAACCCTAATCCCAGCACAGGAGGTACTTTGCAATGTTGCCCTGGACACTGCTAAATCTGCACATTGGGCCATGCAGAGTCCAGTTAATTAGTTGGGGGCAAGGTGGGTAAAATGCTTGCATGGTTGGAGAGGTGGGAAGGGGGAAGGAGTATGTATGGGCTGTATTGGACACTCTGGGGGAGGCTCTCACAGAGGATGCTGACATTGCTGGGGCATTCGCTGCATTCTATGAGAACTGTAAAACCCCCTGCAGATGCTATCATGGACTGAGGGAGTGGGAGTTCTTGAATCAGTGACCCTTCGCGCCTCACAGTGCAGCTGGACTTGGAAGTGGAGATCACTGAAGAAGAGATAGTTGAGGCTCTTTCTCAGCTGCAGACTGTTAAAACACCTGGGTCCATTGGTTTCCCTGTAGAGGTGTGGAAGCGGGAGGGGGGGGGGGGGGCTGGTCACAGGGGCTCTACACTGCTTTTCACAGAGTGTAGGCGGGACGGATATCTCCCCCCTGGACCTCCAACAGGCCTGTATAGTGGTCCTTCCCAAACCTGGGAAACTGCTCTAACAGTGTGCCAATCTCACTGATTAATGGGGAGGCAAAGATCATTGCTCGCAACCTGGCCAACCAGATTCTTGGGGTAATTGGTTCCCTGATCCATCCAGACCAATGTGGTTTTATGCCCTCCAGATCCACACTTATGATCCTCCGCAGGGTGCTGTTTGGTACTGTGTAGGGATATTGGGATATTGGCCCGACTAAGACTCATTCAGTACATGATACGGCACCGGGTATATTATTCTAGAGCGGCGCTGGCCCAAAGAGGCATAACAAATGATGATGGCTGTCCGAAGTGTGGGAATGCAGGAAGCACTTTTTCCACAAATTATGGGGCTGTACACAGACCCAAGCATATTGGGGGAGGGGTTTGCGTAAGCTCTCCACGCTGCTGGGAGTCCAGGTTCCCTTGGACCTGAAATTGGTATTGCTTGGTTTATTGGGAGAAGCTGGGTTCAGTAAATGCGAGAAAGTGTTTTTATCTACAACAATGAGGCTGATGAAGTCTATTGCAGTAATGTGGGGTGCGGAAGTACGCCCACGGTTGAGCAGTTGGATGGCTGAAGCGG
This sequence comes from Ambystoma mexicanum, assembly GCF_040938575.1. Taxonomy (NCBI): domain Eukaryota; kingdom Metazoa; phylum Chordata; class Amphibia; order Caudata; family Ambystomatidae; genus Ambystoma; species Ambystoma mexicanum. The sequence continues at coordinate 1,448,417,222 of NC_090929.1, forward strand.
GCAAATGCATATCCCTGGAGAGACGGGTCGATCATACTAGGAGCTGCCCCCAAATGTTTCAGAAACTATGAGGCAGATAGGTTGGGGAGGGTTGATGGGTATTATTATGGGGCGATGGAATGTATCCTTTTCTCTGCTGCTATGTCATCAATTTTCTAAATACTCCACTGATTATGTCTAAGGCTGTGTCGGAAGCGACTGCTAATGCAACTGCAGAAGTGATATTAAGCAGTGCGGCTTGACACGCTCTTTTTGTCCTTTCCTCTAACATTCCAGTTACAGCAACAATGGCTGCAGCGAAAAAGTTGTGAGCGACTTGCTCCAGTGTGCAATGTCCGGTGTCCTGAGCTGATCGCCAGAGTCGGGTGGAGATGAGGTGCTGCAGTGGTGCTGTGGGGCACATTAGGCTCACCAGCCTTATCAGGTTTACTAGGAACCTTCATAGACTGTGCAAGATCCTGCTGAGCCGCTGCTCGGGCGACCCGCGGTAAACTCACTGACCCGACACGGGTTGCGGGGGTGAGCACTCAGAACCCCATTGGGAGGAGTTAATGTTAGCCTTCCTGGTCTTGGGTCCTTGCCTAGGCCTTTTTGTTAAACTAAGGGGCGTTGTGTGGCACTTGGTGGTCCCTGCACCCCACACTACCCTTGCAGCGTAGCGCTTGGTGGCAGACCCCTTTAGTGCCTTTGTCACTGGCTCTGAGACTGAGTTTACATGCCTCTCATTTGTAAAGTACGTGCCAGTTTGCCTTGATAGCGTGAGGAGTACTTCTATTTACACTTGCGTATTGTGCAAAGCTTTAATTGCTCTGGGGAGTGGTGACTGCTTAGCTCTGCCAGTTGGCTGTGGATCCTTGTGCAGGCTAAAAGTTAATACTGTGATCACTGGGACGTGTAAGCATCATATTGAAGAGTAACAATCAAATGTGAATATTTGGGCCAGTGAACCAGAAACCTCAGAGTCAGATCAGTGGCGACTGTGGGGCTCGCCCTTTGAGCCATTGCCATTGCTCTGTGTGCACTGTCCTCCTGAACCCCTGGTTGCTTCACAGTTGTTTCTGAGGCTGACTATGATTGCGAAAATGCCAAAGCGGCGTGCCTCTGGGGCTATTGCAGTGCCAGCTGCTAAGCGTGTAACGAATTGCTAGTCAGAAAGCCGTGGAGGATCAAGTGACGCCTTTAGCAACCACTTGTGAAGAAGATGAAGGCTCAATCGTGTTGGTTAGTCCCGTGCGTTTGGAGAAAGAAGATGGTGCCTCGAGTCTGGCGGTAGCAAACATCACTGAACCAGAAGCCAAGAATTGGCTACATCGTTCAGCAAGGACATGCCCTCAAGAAACCTTTAGATTTGGTGACTCCATTAAGCCAAACAAGAACACTACAAAAATTACCAATTACTTTGAGGCCCGAGACTCCTCACTTCCTAAGTCAACTAATGTGAATAGTTTTTGTACTGAATTGGCAGCGGAACTTGGAGATTCTTTACCTTGCTAGGGCTCTAAAACTATAGTCGGTGGCTAATGCTTTTGAGCAATGCAATTTTTGAGTCTGGGTCATTCTTTAGCATTGCCATTATCTGAAACCTCCTGCACCTTTATGTACCTGACTTCTTCCAGCCCTGTGGCAGTCGGACTTGAAACGGACACCGCAGTAGATAAGGCAGCGGGTGGCGATCTGATCATAGCCTCAGCTGCTTCTAACACTGTTGAAACACGTGTTGACGTCCACCAGAGTCCTTTTCACAGGGTCAAATAGTGTCCTTAGACTATATGCCATTGTCTCCAAATAGAGAGCATAACAACTCTCTGCTAAAGGTGACATACTTGTGAAAAGGCTTGAGAGCCAGGACATAACCCTGAATAACCTTACTGGATCACTGAACCAGCCTATTAATACTAGTAAAGTGCAAGCGACCAGTATGGGGAAAAATACAGATAACATTTGTCCTATTATGGAACCTCAATCAAGACCCCGTTAGCAGTAACAGATCTTTAAATACTGATCGTGACACGATCAGCCGCTTGGTAAAAGCATAAGGACAGGAAAAATATTAAGCCGGCAATAATGTATGTTGACCATAAGCTCAGGATGAAAAGAAAGAAGTCCAATACTGCATCTAAGAACACTCCCCTGTCACTTACTTTTATGCAGTCACAAATGATTACTCAAAAGGGCACTGCCTCCACTTTTGACCATAATCAAGTAGGTAGCAAGAGGAGAGTGGGGCTACTGTGGAGACACCTCCTTCACCACGCTGTGCGGTTGAAACATAATTTCAGGTGGAAGAAGGGATTGAGTTAGAAGAGAAGGAAACAAATGTCCATTCCAAACACAAGAGTGCTCCAATCCCGGAAGGAAACTCCTGCACATAGCAGACAATTATTGGACTGCCGGGCTAAGGGCTGTTTTAAGAGATGGAAGGCAGTGACAGGAAAAAAACCAAAGAGTCACAGATTTTGCTACTGAGCAGTACATGTTCAATCTTGAGGGTTTTTCTGCCACACCGGCTAGTATTCCCGTCGAGGCGAAGGAGCATCTGGTCAGTAGTATATTGGCTCAGACTGATCCTTGCACGACTGGCCGAGTTACTAAACATGCACGCTCTGTCATTAAATGCACAAACAAAGTTAGAGTCAGAAGCTTATTTTGTGATGGGGAATGGTTCTATCTGAACAGGTCTAGGTTGCTGGAGCTCTTCCACACTACTTTACCTTTTGCGCTTCATCAGAATCGACAATATAAAAACTGTGGACATCTGCGAAAAATTTTAAGAATGCCACCTCTGTCGTGTACTTCCATGTGGAAAATACTATTGACTATGTAATTGAATATTGTTCATCATTTCTAAAGTCTGGCTAGGAGTATGGTTATGGAGGTGAATGAAGACGGGGAAAGAAGCTCATCAGCTAATAGTCATGTATACTTCCAACATGTTGTTGGATGACCTACTCCACCACATGGGGAGGAGATGGTGTCTCTACAACCAAAGAATGGTGAACCGGTCATAAGCACTAAAATTCTCCCAAATCAAAACAAGGAGTAGACGTACCGATGACTTTGGCAGGTCCACTCACAAGCTGCAGTGAGCATGTTAACCTTGGTGGGATCAAGTGCAGGGTTATGGGGAAGGAGCCAGTGGGAATGGCTTGCCAATATGGTAGAATAGCCAGCAGTGCTCCTAGTCCCCTTTCCTGATGGTTTGTTGGAACACTCAGAGCAATCCACATCTATTTGAGCATTATGGTCTACTGGAGCATATCAATAATTTCAGTATCTTGGCCTCACAAGAGACTTGGCATTTGGAACCTCTTGTAATAGACTGATGGAATACCATTTCTAAACTGGCAACTCGAGGCGGTCTGATACTGGGACGTAATAAAACCCTGTGTGTGGAAGAAGTGGTCTGTGCATCTTTGAATGTTCCAATAGGCAGAGTCACTCACCTAAGTGAGTCCTATAGGGTAGGGAGTGAAGGAAATCATCAATATCAATGTCTTTGACCCCCACACCGTTATTTGGGAGCGCACACTGCTGTACTTAAGAAGGTGAAAGACTTAATTAACTCTTGGATGGGGCAGGCTTGCATCGTGATATGTGGGGATCTTAATTCTAGGGTCCCGAACGATGTTGATGGGAGGGAGTGGGAACTGGAGTCCACAACCTTGTCATCAACGGAGGGAAGGCTCAATAAGGCTTGACAAAGGGGAATTCGCTGGGCTAGCCTGCTGTATTTTGCAGTTTTCAGCATGGTTGATGGTGCCCGCCCCTCAGCGACCCCTCAACAGTTTACAAGAAGTTGGCATAATAGCTCAGGCATTATAGATTAGATCTTTACAGTAAATGCCCCCTCTCTGATTACTGATATGTGTGTGTTCCAACGCCTGGCGAGCTACCGTCATCCCATTATAGCCATGGAGCATGTTCTGTCTGGGACTCTTAGTGTCAACTCTGCCTTAAATTGGATTTCATGGAGTGCAAGTAAGATTGGGGTTGCCTCTTTGGTGGCACAGTTCTCCCTCTGTGAATATTCCTTGGGCTACGTGAAGATAGAGACTAACTGGACCACTGAGGTAGCCTGTCAAGCTGTAGCTAAATTTGAGAAATGCATGGAGGGTATCCAAGTAAGTATTCTGCCCAAGAACGTCAGCTGCTCCAGAGTTGCTTCAGGGTCCCAGAAGTTACATCGCCATTTCCACGATCAGCAAATCGAGGACAAAAAAAGGGCAGTTCGCAGAGAACTCCATAGCCTGACTAAATCCAAGTTAAACCCAGCCGAGCATGCCATGAATGTCAAAGACATTTAGACCAAATACCACAAGTGGTTAAAGTGGCATAAGTACCAAGTAGAATGTTGTCAGTGGCGTGATCTGGTACCTATGGCCCTAACTAACAACACCACAGGGTTTTGGAAAATAGTTAATGGTAAGAACTCCTTAGCCAGAGATGTAAATGGGTTCCCGTAGCAGGCCTGGATCCCGCATATAGAGTCATCGTTGGGCAGGAGTGCACTCAAGGACACCATGGCTGACACACCTGCTTCGGCCTGGACCTATGCAAAAGCCAAAATTGACATAAAATTGAACAAGCCAACAAATCTTCAAGGGCTCCTGGCCCCGAAAGCCTTTGCAATCTGCGAATGAAGACTGACACTGAGGTCTGGGCTGAAGCTCTTCACTGGTCATTACGTTGGATCAGCACTATGCAGGCCATTCCGTCCTCATTGCGTGAGAATATTATTGTTCCTGTTTTCAAGAGAAGCTGTTGTGCTGATCCACAAAATTATCGGTTACTGGCGATGCTGGCTGCACCAGCCAAGATGTTTGCCAGAGTATTACTAGAGGAGTTGAGAACCTGGGAAAAGAACATCATACCCATGAACCAAACCGGGTTTAGGAAAGGTCACAACACCACTATCAATGGCCTTGCCTTAATTGCCACCGTGCAGCAGACCTGGCAGATACGTGAAACATCGGTGTACGTGGCATTTATTGATATCAGCGCAGCCTTTAACACTGTAGATAGGGGAAAGTTGTGGAGGAAGCTGCACAGCTGGAACATCCAGTTAGGCTTGCTCAACATGATTATCCATCTTCACCAGCAGACCAGAGTAAAGCTTTGCCTTGACCAACATGGTGGGATGTCCAGCTGGATACCAAAACAGAAGGGGTTAAAGCAGGATTGTATCCTCTCACACATGTTATTTATTTGTCTGACCTTGGAAGGGCGTTAGCCTATTCGAATACCATTCCCCCAAAATTGGGTGACACCCCTCTACAGTGGTTTGCGTACGCGGATGACCTTGCTCTACTCCATCTAACCCCAGGAGAGCTCCAGCAAACCTTCTGTGCTGTGAATACATACTCTGCCCTAAACACTCTTAAAATAAAAATCATCTCTAAGACTAAACTTATGGTCTTTAGTCCACAGAAAAAGCAGGTAAAAAAGCTAAGGTGGAACCTGGATGGGGAGGATATCGAGGTAGTCTCCGATTACAAATACTTGGGGATCACCCTAGATCCTAAATTGAGGGGCATGTTATATCTTGACCAATTAAAAAGCAGGACTTCCCAGATTTCAGGTGCCAGAAATTCCTTTTCCCACAAGGGAGTGGGATACTTGGCGGGAACCTTGGTCAAGCTTTATCAGGCAAAGATTCTACAAGCTATATTATATGAGGCCGAGATGTGGGCCTTTGGGAACATGCCAGAAATTATAAAATGGGAGCTTGTCATCCTCCGGAGACTACTGAGACTTCCTCCCCATTCAATCGCGGAAATGTTCTACCTTGAATTCAATACACAACCGATCATGGCAAAACCTCACCTGAGCTTTTTTGATTACCTTCTAGAAGATTGTTAACGCCCCAGAAGACTCACTGAATAGGCTGCTGCAGGGAATACTATTGCGTAGGTCACCTCTCGTGCCATCTAGCATTCTTGTACAGATCAAGTTCACTGCTGATAGATAGCTGGCACTTGTTCCGCAGAATGCCCTTTCGATGCCTCTTTTACACTATAAAAAAAAACTATGAAGGTGCTCCCATCCTCACTGGGCAAGTAGCAACAGTTTGTTGATTTAGCCACCAAAACTAAAGAGACTTATTACATTGAATATATTCAAGACCTGGCACTAACCCCCAAGTATATCCATCATTTCCTGTGTAGCTCGCTGGTTTGGGACTATCTAAAACTTAAATTTAACTCAGTGAGGTGTCTGGAAATTACTGGGGCATGGTCAAACATTCCAAGGAACGAAAAACACTATCTCTTTTTGTGGGGAAGCACTCTTGAAAGTCCGTTAAGCATCTACTGACTGCGTATACCTCCTTACCGAACCTACAGTCCCTAGCACTGAGATCCTTCCAGTATGGAGGGGAGTGTCCTGGCCAAAACCCTTTGGAACCTCTTCATAAGTCGCAACCAGGAAGCTTGTATCATCTATCTTACTAAACTTTGGAAATGGATTGCTACCATCATTAAAGTCATTGAACGACCGTGATGGATTTAATGGCCTTCAAGAAGGGCACGACTACTCTATTGTCTAATTTAGTAGGCAAATGTGTTTTGCTCGTTTTAACTTTGTTTGACCTTCTTTGCTGCAGCTGAAGTTGTATTTTATTAATGTCCGTTTTATAATGGTAAATTATTAAAAGTTGACCATGTTAATTATATAATACTACTAGCCCAAGTACCCAGCTTTGCCCGGGATGTCCGGGTTTCTCCAGCAGTTTCATTGCTTTGTTTTTTAGCAGCACACATTTTCTGATTAGTAAGTCTTGCTTCAGGGTCTTGAGCACTTTCATTGTTCTGTCTGAAAGCATGTTGAATTCTATGAGCTTCATGGTCTTGAGATCTTCCTTCTTTAGAATGTTGATCATGTTTCAGTTTTCTTTGTTTTGATTCAGGTGGGATTAAATACACCTTTTTTTCGTGGCATTTCTATACAACTTTATTTGTGGGATTAAAGCATTATTGAAAGGAGAGCATACAGAAGAACATGGAACGTGATTTAAATCCACTGATTAAACTATCTCATCTTCAAATTGTAGCAGATTTCCATCTGATGTCATGAGGGTGAAGTACCTATCTTTTACAAAAGTTTGAGATAGAAATTAATCGGGTATTGATCATGTTTCAGCCACATGCGCAATGATGAGCACTTCCTACAAATGACCTGTAGATGACGGTGTAACACCACAAAACATAATGCAGAAAAATAAAGCCGAAAAACCAAAAAGATTAATTATCTCAGGAACGGGATGTCCCATCGAGCCCGAAATTTTGGCAATGAAATAAAGAATATCCAATGCAATATTCATGACACCAGACCTCACCGTTCATGAGGAGTTACGTCCCCAAGAGCGCACATACAAACCCCCAAACAAACACAACTTTGTTATATATATATATATATATATATATATATATGGGTGTACTTGAATGTCCACACCAAAAGAATAAAGGACGTTTTTTTCAAATGACTGACTGTGTGGCGTACCTTTCTTGAAAAGCGAGATGGAGGAGCGCCGCTGTGAACTGCTGTTCTACAGTTCGTTTCTTGCTTTGGAGTTATATATATATACATTTTAAAAATGATGTCTAATCAAGCAATGGCAACTTCTTTTTTTGTTATGTGATAATTTTAAAACAATAAAAGGTTGTTATCAAAAGCAGGGTCTTAGTTCTTTTCTCAACTACAGAAGTGTTTGAGCAGTTCTGAGCACAACCATGATGGTATTCCATATCTGTGTCGGCTTTATTTCAAGGCTTCAAATTGTCTGTCTCCTTTAGGGGCATGTGCAGCATGAGGTGTTAAGATGTGCAGAAAGGGAGACAGGCATTTGGGTGGTGGTTGCCTTACATGTGATGCAGGTGATTCTGAAGATAATCTTAGCAGGGATAGATAGACGATTATAGGTCACACAAAATGGGTATGATGAGGTGGTTGAATTTCTTGGAACCTTTTATGAAGCCTGATGCAGTATGATGGACCACCTTGAGAGGAGTTAAGTGTACAGCAGGAAGCTCAGTGAGGAGGGTGTTTCCCACATCTGTGTGTGCAATCACAAGGGCATGTAAAGTGCTTAATCTTGCAGAGCTGTATGAGCTGATACCAAGCAGTTCGAACCCTTTTGTTGATGTGCTACTGCAAGGAAGTGTTACGGTCTATGATGAACCGGAGAGATTTGGTGTAGGGGACGAGTTGAGGCATGAAGCCATCCAAGTGCATGCCATTTAGCCATACTTCGATGATGGTTGGCTAATGATAAGACATTCCACTTTGGTTATTATGAGCTTTAGATATGTGCTTGTCATCCATATCTGAATGGTGTGGGGCCATTTCCAGAGACATTTGACATTGCTGCAGCCGTACGTACACTCTTGGCTATATCTGGGTAGTGTCTGCATATTGGTGTAGAGAGATGTTTGGATCATGTAAGAGTTTACGTAGAAGTTCAATGTACAGCATGAAAATAATTGGGGAGAATGAGCTCTGAGGAACTCTCCAGGTAGCAGTTGGATAGGAAGGTGCTCATGTAAGTGTAATATTTACACTTGATTGTGGTTTGCTGGGCATAAGAGACAAACTTGGTGAATCTGGAGAGTAAGAGGTAGTGGTCAGTCCAGAGGAGAGAAGTGATTCTAAGAGTGAACCAAGTGAGCTTAGCAAAATAATAAGAGAATCCAGGGTAGAGGACCCAAGCCAATGCAATGCCTATGATATAGAAAGTCTTCCTCTTGGCAGTACTTGGCAGGAGAGTGAAACAAGTTGGCCTTACTGGGAAGGGAGACAGAGGAGGGTCTGGGACCCAAACAAAGAGAAGGCGAATACGACCAGGGGAAGGGAGTGATTCCCCCCTGGTGAAGATTGGAGAAACCTTCTGTTAAACACCAGGAAAAGGGAGGCATTCTCCTGGTGAGAGAACATTTGCTCCTCAGTTGTAGTGTAAGTAATAGATTTACAGTTTGGACACAGGACGGTGGATTTTCAGTTGACGGATATTCAGACAGTTCCTTTAGTTTTAGTTGAGGCAGGGAAACCACTCTTACAGATAGGTCTCATCCTTCTACACCTCTACATCTAGTAAATTAATTTCATATGCTCATGAATCTGAGCAATTTCGAATATTTAACTTAGTACCAGGAGCTGCTATTTTTCAACCAGTTATTATAATTCTTTTTTTCTACATTTCTCTACAATGGGCAATTATCACATAAGCAAGCATCTACGGTTGTACCTGAACAGTGACTGTAACTTGAAGAGTACTTGAGCGTTATTTGAACAAAGTTTACTCTGTATTGTTTACCTTGGATTCTAGTAACATATTATGAGGATTTTTCACAGAGTTAAAGTGAGTTTATCTAACATGGATGGAACATTGATTACCAGAAACAGATGATGGCTTTGTTTAGCTTTTGACAGCACACTAGTTTTGTTAATCTAGTGAATGCATTGTGAAATATAAATGTTTCTAATTTGTTTACAGATCATTGAGTTGCTAGTGGTGAAGAGAATCATTCCCGAAACATGCTAAGCTCCATTATTTAAATGTCCCTCAGAATTACAGAGATGTACTACATGGATGTAATCATCACATTGGCTTATGAAATATAAAGTTTTGCTTATTAATTAAAAATTGTAAACATATTTAAATGTTGTGTGAAGTCCTGTCTGTTTTTACAGTTTATGGGTGTGCCGGGTCAAAGCCTTTCCTAATTATGCTCGCTTTTCCTATGATTTTCTACACATCCCAGTGCAATGGATGTTTTTCCCATGAACCCCAAGTTGCTTATAAGCATTGATGTTAAATTGGCTTAAACAAACTAACACCATAGTTAAATGTATAATGGAAAGGATTACACTAGAACAGTGTTTGCAGGCAATACTAGTCTCCATCAAAAAGTGGATGAGACAATACCATCAACCAATCTTGGAAGAGGCAAATTCTCATGCAGAAAGTTGACAAATATTCACAACTTAGTTAAAAGCACCAGTTTTTCAACATTGACAGGAAAAATGGCACCTGGGTAAACTATTAGGCGAGACTCCCTATACAGACCCTTCTATAAAATTATCTGATGTGGACAGTGGGTACATTTAAGGCCAGGTTCTCATCATTTGTGCATCCTGGTACTTGCGCCCAAAGAAGTTGCACCCAAATTCATAAAGAACATCTGAATGTGTGCACCTATGGGGCGCACATTCAGCTGCCCTGTTCCACTCACTTTACATAATTTTGCAAATAAGGGGGCATGTCTGGGAATTTCAAAGCAACCCATCGAAATCGCAAATGAGTTTCATGTTAAAATGTGCAGAACAAAGAACCATTCATGTGCCTTTTTGATCAGACGAGAGGGGGTGAGGGGTGATGGAGCACAATCCATGGAAAGTGTAATTTCTGACCTTTTTATGTATTTTTGTGTAAGTGTGGCGGCCGCGGTTTATGCCGCATCTGTCCCAGTTGTATTTCTATCCCACAAACAGGATTAAATGCTTTGTAATTTTTCCACATTTCACAATGACCGGCCCATACAAAGGTCAGTCGTGAATGCGCGCCAAGCCTCCAGCTGGGAGTCTGTCATAAGTTAGAGTTGGAAGCGCACTTCTGACAGCAATGTATGCAAGAAGGCTGGTCAGCACATAATTTGAGTTGTCTCCAAGCCTCAAGAAATGCACATGTATCCTTTGTAAAAAATGTGACTTGTGCTTTTTTCATACTAACGCATATTTAAAAATTCATCCTTTGCAAAATCTTTTGTGTTATTTTTGGGTGAATTTGATTCTTAGCCTGGAATGTCCCACAGCAAACTGAACCCATGGAAATGGTATAATATGATTGATCAGATTATCCTGTTTATGAGGTAACCTGGATGCACTAGAGGGGACATTGCCTTCTCAGAGACTCTTTATTGTGGTGCAGAACTCTGGGAGGTGGCCAGAATGGTTGAATTTGCCCCTTCACATTGACTGAATGAGGATTCGGAGAACTAGATTGGTCTCCCAATACTAATGGCACAGGCCTCAAACTAAACTCTTTTCCCTACCCAGCATACTCCTAATGGCGTTTGAGCATGAATTGTCCTTGATGCATTACCAAGAAGTGGAAAAATTAAGTACTGTTCTCTCATAGAAAATCCACAAAACATTTATCAGAAAAACCATTAAATAAATACCTATAGTTCTCCCTTGCATTGTATTTGGCCTTTCCAGTGTGGCATTCAGTTTGACTTACGGCCACTATTCACAAAAAAGCTTTCCCTAAATCAAGGTACCTTAAACAAGGTAATGATATCCTTTCTGGGAAGTAATTTTCTAGGAGGCTTCAACAAACTGGACCTGCTCCCTTGGTCATGGCGGTTTCATCAGCATTTTGGTGAAATAGTCGTTTTGGCGCATTTGTCGCAAATATCTTTGGAGGTGGAGTTAGGGTTAAATAAATGTAAATTGATTTTTAGGCCAGTGGGGAGGAGGTAGGACTGGGAGTGGGTTGGAGAGGGACATGGGGACCATCTACCCATAAAAAAGTAGCAAAGTATGTGGCAAAAGGATCCAGAAGAGGTGATCTCCATGACCCCAACAAACAAATTACAAGAATCGTTTACATTAGCAACATTAGTATACCACATTGCTAGGTAGAGGTAAGAGGCAGGAGCAATCTTTTATTCAATGTGACCTGGAAGCTCTTGCACTATCAACCTGTGTTACTACATTATCAGCATTCTTGAATAGTCTCTGAGAAACGAAAATAAAACAAAACCTCTCAAATCGATGTTTATTTTTTGTGTTGTTTTGCCTCCCACATGTACCTCTCAACTTCGTCTCAATATTAGAGGTGCAGTCTCCAATTCATTACACAATGTAAATACAATACAAAAACCCATGCTCGTTTCCTCTGTGGCAGAGCAGCCATGTATTGTAGCGAAGTACAGGAAGCAATTTTAGATTGTTGTTTTCCACTGTGGTGACAGTAACAGCGACTTTAGTTGGCCACCGTTTTAATTTCTCAACAAACATTAATGGCTTTGAAATACATTGTTGTCTTCTGTTCATGTAAAGTAGGGCAATGCACGCAACATAATTGGTCTTGACACGGCTTCCATGTACATCTAGTAAAGTTTCAAGTATGTTTTTATTTGGGAAGTTAGTAAGATAAAATTGCGTTTCAAGTACGCTTCCTAATTTCCAGTTTTACCTTTACCTGTACGTCCCCCCCCGTTCACTAATGTAGCTAGCGCCTAGATATCTCAGGATTCAGCACACGGCTACAAATGCAAAAATAAATAAATAAGTAATCTGTTTTTCCGTTGCATGCTTTTATTCTAGGTTTGTCAGTTCATTTGAGCAAATTTACATTTTGTGTTTGTTGTAGTATAGGATGCAGTGCAGACATAATTGTTTGTTGCCTTCATTTTGTTGTAGAAGGAAGACCCAACAAAAGTCAACCCTCGATTTTGGGAGGAACTTTTTCTAATGAAGGTAATTATTTTTTCACTATTGACAATAAATCTATAATGTGAATTTATTTATAGCACACCATGCCTCCAAGAATTTCTTCGGACACATTTGATACACACCTTTCTGGCATCAGAAAGAACATATGTGCGTACCCTGTTTGAATCTGCATCTGCATCTGCTATTCCCAGTGAACTTTAGTCTATTTCACTCCTTTAAGACTATTTAAGAAACGCAAACCTACACTGTTTAACCAGTGCTATCAAACTTACTTATGTTGATTTTATCTGTAGGATAAGCTGTGCTGCGTGAATAAGGCACAGGGTTTAAAAACAAAGTTTGAGATTCACCGTCAGGGTTTTAAGGTCCATGAATACAATCTTTATAACCCTTGTGTTCCCCTATTTTGTTACCTCTTGACTAACCTGCCAATTGATGACTGTAGCTCTGGGGTTTGTTCTAAACCAGCTTTGGGTAGAGCCATACGTTTCTGCCATGACCATTGTCTTTGTTTGGGTGGAGAAGGTGCCATAGTTGATTGATCATAGCTGTTCATTCCAATCAGTACATCAGAAGACACTTGGAACTTTGTGAACAGCATACATTACAGAATGATTTCTTTGGCAGCCGTTGTACAGGTGCCGACACTACAGTAACTTAAATCTGCAAAAAGTACATCAGATGATCTACCCCTAATAATGTCCATACAGGGATACAAATTTCAAGTTACTAGCTAGCCTTCAAAAGTCACTCGCCACCTCCGTTCTACACATACAGCACACAATGTCTTACTCTCCACGTGTCAATCTTCACTAGCCCAGGGCTAGTGGCGAGTGCAAACTTTGCTCCCTGGTCAATCCCATTTTCAACACCTGTTTCTATTCTAGCAGGTGTCTGCAAGTGAAAGGTCTCCATCTACAGCATTGTGGCCACTCTTCAGATGTTGATATCCATATGTATATTAATGAATCTGGTACATCTTTGAGGGGATCATGACCTCTTGAGGTTATGATTACGTGGCCACCCTATGGTGGACTCACTTAATTCAGGCACTGACAGTATCACAAAAGGCTGCCATTCTATTCCTCTTTCCGAGCAGTTTGTTTTAAATACTTAAGGTCTAACTTTCCACAAAAAGTACAGTCAGATCTGCTATTACATAGGACTGCTTTAAGAGGGCCCTGATTGAGCATCTTCACACCACTCTACAGTCCTGTTGAATGAACTTTCGCACAATATTCTGTGATGAAGAAGTGTAAATCTTTAAGCAAGATTTACAACGCGTCCTAGTTCGATATCTTAGTCTGAGCCATTTGGGTAGAAACCAAGCTTCAACATCACTTAGGAACTTGATGGTATTTCCCACAGTGAACCCAGAGCTATCTATTTGTATGTTTTAAAAGAGAATCGTTGTGCTTTGTCAATGCCTCTCAGTGTGTGGCTAAAGGATGCAGAGCCCCTAAAGCTGAGGGGCAAGTAGCATCCTTAGCACACAAGAGAATAGGCAATAAATAGGAAGAGAAACATATGAAGCAGTGAACAGAGAAGGATGAAAGGATTACAGTAAAGATGAAGAAGTTGGGCTCACGCTACGGATGTACTCAAAGTAGACCCATGGTGACACGGTAAAGCTCTATTCCTCTAAGCAAACTGCAATTATAGTAGCTCAGTCTTAGCTCATAGAAGCAAGAGCTGACTTCTTGGTCTTGGCCCTAATGAACAAATAAGGAAATCCGTCATGGGACCATACCCTTTAAGTATCCTGCAGGAATAGAGCATTGGCTGCTTCCTGAATCCAGCAACGGATACACTTTTAGCTGGCATTTTACAAGAGACCCACAAACGGACAAAACAAAACAAAGCAAAGCAATGCTAGTTGAGGTACCCAGCCGGCGACCTCTGGACAAAATAAACTATAGCATGGCTGAGAGCATGATAAAAACCCCAACCGTCAATTTCAAGAAAAAAGAACATGAATGGCTGCTACTGTAGCTACTGGCACAATAAGAAGGGCATGTTAAAAGGGCTGTTGGACAGACAGCAGTGGGGGAACTGCAAAAAAAAAAAGGAACACAAGATAAGGGACAGCAACCACGCAAGCATATGTTTGCTTGAATACATTCCTCGAAAAGCAAATTACCTTTATGAAAATGGGCGGTGAATGTAGCCTTTGAAGGTCCACAGTTGATAAATATCTTCGGGTCTGGTTCTTGCAAAATCTAAGGAAAGCTGGACTCTTTAATTACTGGTGATTATAGTTATCGGAATGTTGTATAGAATTTATCGGGTTTTACAAAACTATGTAGTGGCAGGGGGACTGTTCAGCTTTGCATCTGGAGGTAAATTCCAAGCAAATGGGCAATATGAGGGGGTTGTGTCATTTGTGGACTAATTGACAGGCTTGTGAAGCATTATTGAAATAATGCCTTGTGATTAAAGGAAATTGAATTTAAAGAAAAGATAACGTTACTTTTTAATGGACTGGGCTTTATTGAAGAACTAAAGCAGTCCTAAAAAAAATGTTGTTTATTTATTGTTTTATAATGAACCAGTCGCAAATGCAGTTACTTCATAATGCCCCAAGTAGAAAGAAAGGGGAAAGGGCGACCAGATTTGGACTGAACCTTAAAAACCTTGGAACGTTCAAGAACAGTTGAGTGAAAAGGAGGGGAAAACGGGGTATGTGAAACAACCAAGTTACTCAGTGCAGCACAAGTGTTCATAAGTGCTCGAATTCATAAATCAACATAAAGCAAGACCTCCCTGTCCAGGTGGGTCATTGAATCGGGAGAGCCTGTTTCCTGAACTGGAGATTGTTGATGGTGTTCAAGGAAATGCAGAGATCATTCAAAGGGGAGGCCTCTGTAGATTTCTGCTGCCTGCCGTCAAACTTACAGGTTGGCCAACCTTGCAGCTCCGCAAGGATATCTTGCTCGACTGCTGTTTTTCCTTTTGCTGGTATTAACAAAGCAATTATACAAACGCATGTCCCATTTCTCTCAAAGATTTATTTTTTCTTCCAACAGGTGAACTTGGAATATCTGGAAGCCAAGCTGCAGTCTCTAGATGGTGAAGAGTTAATGAAGATAAAGGACAACATTAACAGTTTGTTCCAACACTGCATTCAGGCCTTGGGAGAAGAACACCAGATCAGGGTTGTGAATGCATTGCAGGTACAGTTAGATCGTGTTGGCTTCAAATTTCTTCAAGAGGTCAATATAAAAAACATGTTAATTCTTTAGTGTATCTAGTAATAATTTACCAATGCTTTATGTTGTATTAAATGTTATTGATTTTCATGGCACATATAGAGAGAAGCTTTCATGCAGACCAAATGCATGAATAAAATGTGCCTGCTAAGGCATATCTGTCAATTAAGGGAAATGCAGATACATTATTTAAGGTAAATTGGATGTTCACAAGTGATAGTTCACCATCATATACCTTTAATATATATATATATATATTTATATAATTTTTATCTGAAATTTTGGATAAAAATTGATTGTATGGCCTATATGACAGGGTGACCCTGCCAAGGTGACGAGGAAGATCCCCACCCAGCGCAACATGTGTGCCCGAGTATAGGCAGACCCCCTCCCCATCCCTCCCTACTTGCAGTGATGGCGGCCACCAGGTCGCAGCAGACCAGCAGCTGGAGGAGACGTGCTTTCTGAGCAGCGGTATGCAGAACAGAAGGGGTGCCGCGACCAGCACAACACCGCCCGCCTAACACAGGAGGACAGTGACTTCTGAAAAGCAAGGGTGGCCAGAGCACCCACAACACCGGACATCAACGAAATCGGGCTCCGGCTGACATAGTCAGCCAGAGCCTGCACCGGGACAAGCCTCCACTAGACCCACCAGTGAAATATTCTTTGAAAGGAAGGCCTCCCCAAAAGCCTTTACCCACTACCAGGGATGCAAGTATGGTTTTAAAAGGCCCCTTGAGCAGTGACCCTACCCTGAACCCTAGCAGGGTCCATGTTGGAAAGGGGTGGGGCTTACCAGCCATTTTAAGCTTTCCCATGGCCTTTCCCTTTCATACACCCGTGAGCCAGGTAAATATCCAACGCTGGGATAGGGTGGGCTATTTAAGGAGGAGTGCGCAAGTCTGCAAGTGTGGGTTAGTTGGGTGAGGCCAGAAGGCGATGCAGGAGGTCCGAGAGACTGAGAAAGGCAAGAGTGATTAGAGTGCAGAGGCTCTTGTTAAGGAGGGGGTCTGTAGAGTGTTTGTGTGAGAGAGGTGTGAGAAACCTGGCCGTATTCTCCCACCTACTCCTTCGGGATCTTCCATTCAGGTGGCCAGGGAAGGGTCTTCGCTTTTGGATCCCGACCCTAGGGGTGGACAAGTGAGGGCGGATCACCCGAGTGGTGGGTCACAAGGGATTGGGAGGAGGATACCCCAGGGCGAGACATGGTATACCCCCATTCCCAATGATACCTCAAACTACTCTCCCTCAGCCTTCATGGGTTATTTTCAATTTCCCCCTACCCATTTCCAACAAATACCGAGGAGGCAACTAAGAGCAGTAAAGATTACCCATAGAAACAACATGGAGAAAGTTAGGTAAACCTACCATAGAAAGAACTCAAGGTGTCCCACTAATAGTCAGGCAGGGTCTGGCCTTTAATAATGACGACTCACACCTGACACCACTTGAATGTTTTTTCAACCTATAAAAGGTGTAGTTTTTCACAAGGAGGAGAGCGAGCTGGGGATGCTGTCTGGACCTGAGAAGCCCAGGAGCAGAGAGCAGCAGGAGCTGAAGCCTGGAGGAGAAAGACGCGTGGAGACGCTGGCCTGTTGTTTGTGAGAGGCTGAAGTGTGGCTAGGGAGCCGTGCCTCCAAGGAGCCGGAGTAAGGCAGCCTGTATACTGCTAGTGGCGTTCGGTAAAATGCTCATTCCTTTGGGACGTTTGCTGGACCCAAGGGCGTCTGAGGGGCAGGTGGTGAGACCCTGACCTCAACCACGTGTGTCCAGAGGGACAGCTTGTCAATATGACATTGCCCGGTGTGTGTGAGAGAGAGAAACACATGACCATGCGTTTGACTGAAGCGGAGAAGGAGAAAGACACCGTTTTAATGTGGCATGGAGCAGAAGGGGAGACAACGTGTATGAAGGACCAAAAGTGTAAGAGATAATCGGAATAAGAGAAATAGCTAGTGGTGCGAAAGAGAAAGAAGGAAGTTGCGCTAGCGGCACAGAAGAAAAGTAAAGTGAAAGAAAGGCATTTGAAAAGTGAATAAAGATGAGTGCAAAGCGTGCACGCTAAGGAGAGGACAGTGCGTAAAGTGTGCAGGAAACACAAGAAAGAAATGGACAGGTGCAAGGGTGCACGTTAAGGGAAAAGAAAGTACGTAAGGTGCGCAAGAGGCATGATAAGAAAGCGAAAGGAGGGTGCAAGAGTGCACAGTGGAAAAAAAAAAAGTGAGGGCAAGCATAGGTTTAGACACAGACAGACTTTTATTTTGGATGATCAGACATCGACGGCCCTTAGAAACATCAGTTAAGGGAGCCATCCCTTTACAGTTAGGGCCGGTTAGGCATTGCACCTAATACAACCCAATTCCAGAAATTGTAAAAAGGAGAAATGTATGCAAAGGAAAAATCAGTGTTCAAAGAAGAAATGTGGTTGAACCAGATCTCCTCCCCACGTTAGACCTCATGGGTTAAGGCTGTCTCTGTAGGTAGGATGACACACTCTGGCTTGGTTTCCAACACTAAAACCGCGGATTGAGGCCCGCCTGCCCTTCCACGTTAAAGTCTCTTTCTTGACTTTCAAAATTGTACTTCAACACAGAGTTCACAAAGGTCCCCCCGCTGCCGAGCTCAGACCTTTCAGCAAACAGTTCACATAGGTCCCCATCTGTCGGGCTCAGACCTCTCACGCCAAAGTTCAACACAAACTTGCAAGGGGGCACCCTTTCCCAAGCTTATTGCACTTTGGGTCTCCCTCAATCTAGTTCGGACCACTTTTGGATGTTGAAGACTTTCGAATGCGCGTGGCTCTTTACAGACCACTGCAGGACCACTTTGACTCAAAAGTTCACGTTTACTCTTGCTTATTACACTTTTGCTGTTCATTCACTTTATAACTTCAAACAGTGTACCTTTCACTGAGACTTTCGAGTGGGCTACTTCCTTTTGCCGGACCACTCCGTTGCTTAGTATCGCTGATCTCCCAGCTGTCTTTTACTTCAAAGTTCATTCACCCGTCTGCCTTTCTTCGCATATCATCCACACGCGTGCAACCTTCACTTGCAATATAATGTTGCTACTTGATTTGCTTTAACACACATCGGTCTCTCAGGTCGCTTGACAACTCACTGGCTGTGTGCATCTCTTTCTTGTTTTGCTATTTCCAATTAACGAGTCAAGGTTAGTACCACAGGCTTGGCCTCGCTTCCCCAACTGTGTTGTTCACCCGGGGGGGTCGCTGGCGTCCTTGAAACACAATGCAATCTTCACTTGTGTGATCTTGCCTTCTCCACGTTTCTTTCCTGGGCTGTCAGAGGCAACTACCTCCATTAGGGAACCCTTGGGATTTTCGGCCTGCTGCTCCCATCCCTTGGTCCGTTACTCTGCTCCAGTAGGCGTGCCAGGTACGAGAGGGTGTGAAAGGAGTGAACGGGATGCAGGACGAAAGGCGGCACCATTTCCTATTCCCTGGGACTAATAAGCAGGGACATGAGAGGGAAAGTTAGAAGTTCCCTACAGAGTCAGGTATCCAATGCCTTAGAGAAAACCTGTGAAGCCTAGGAAGTAAAAGGGAGATGGGTTCACAGTTCCTAGTGCAACTGTCATCCCCAATGGGGATGCCTGGGTAGACCAGAGAGAGAGGACCGGGCCGTATTACCACATATACCAAGCCCTGTTAGACCCAGACACCCTTGACACAACGACTATCCCATCTATAAACAATTTTAATAAACGCCCTTGAACTATACATCGCACTCCGCGTGGCTCTTTGTGGCGAGCCGCCCCGTCACACCTGTCAGACCCAAATGTAACCATGATCCATTGATCACACTGATACAATTTGAAACCTTAGCGGGCCAAATAAGGCAGAGATCCAGTGATCATAGCGGGGTCAAGATGCAAGTACTGCTATTTTATTATATTCATTAGAAACATCAGAAGCCAAGATTTCAGAAAATGTGAATGAGGTCTTACCAGAGCTGGAATTAATCTTAGTGGGAAACGCGCACTGGTGTGATATTATTGGGATTTAGGAAGAAAGGGGGAAGATAATTGGTGTGCTTTGCTCAGTAGTGACATACAAAAATAAACAGTGTTCTAGTAAAATAAGGAGGAGGCAAGACAAAGGTAGGTTTGAAGAGAGTCGTCAAAAAGAAAATCCCTTATAGGAAAAGCAAGTAAGGTTTAAAAGCTGAATGAGAGAGGCATTTAGAGATGCCAGAAATGGATTTAAACTATTAATTGTACAGAAAGAAAGAAAAGTCTTATATGAAAAAACATTGACACAATTTATATGAAGAAGTAGTGGCACGCGATTAAGGCCCCTTTAGGAACCAAATTGCTTCTAGTACAAAAGAGAACAACATTCATAAAATACATATCTAAACGCATCTGGGTGGTACGATTTTGTTTTCCAAAATATACAAGGAACAAACCATTTTGAAGAACGACTAGAAGATGGCATAACAGCCAACCCGAGAAATAAAATAAACAATAAGAACCATGGTATTTGCCTCACGATAAGCGAAGTAGAGACCACGATTAAAAGTAAAAATAAAATGAAAGGCACCAGAACCTTCTAGAATTCAGCTCTCCACTAGCCTATTTGAACAGAACAGAACACTATGTTTGGGCCCCAGACCTAGCTAGATGATTTAATCAAATGTAGTCCTGAATAGGATGCCAAAGTCCTGGAAACATGTACACATTGTACCTGTCTACAAAAAAAGGAAGGAAACCCAAAATCATATTGACGATTTTGTTGATTGATTCTATGACAAGACCGGAGGCGAGCATTATGCTCAACTTCTTTAATTACTGCTAACCACAGCTTTTTAAATCTTTCTTTTGTTTCAATGTATTTTTTTTTAATTTTTTTTTTATAACTCGTATAAACAACAGAAAAAATGAAACATCTTAGCCTTAACTCGGCTAAACTACATCCCCCATAAGGCTCTTCAAATGGTAGTCCAATAGCCTCTCTCTCGCTGTCCAGTCAGGCAATCCCTTCTACTATAAGTCACTGCCTCTCTGGGTCCCTTCCTCTTCTGTTTTGCTGCACCACAGATAAGTGACATCTATTTTAACAGTACCTTGCTATGCTGTGTTTTTATGATACTTAATCGTCGAAACATTAAGTTTATATATTTGTAAAGCTTGCGCATGCCATTAGCGCGAACGTATTAGCGTTTGAGTTTGAAACGCATGCGTTCATTTCACGGACAAGTTAGACTTTCAGGACGGCTGACTGCCGAGCCCGCGAGTGATCTCACTTGCTCTAGGGCTCGGCCAGTCAGCCGCGAACGAACACAGACGGAAATAAAAAGTATCGCGGGCAACGCGTAGTACGCGGTAAACCCCACTCCCTCTAGAAACAAGGGAAGCGTGCGCATGCGCATTACTGTATTCCTCTCACAGAGTTTTGGTCTCGCACGGAGAAAGCCAACGGCAATTCTATGCTCCTGTTCTTCGTTCCCGAACGCGCAAAACTCGTTATTTTGTTAGCGGGTCGCCTGCGCACATCAAAGGCATTCAAGGCAAAGAGAAAATTTAAAAATAAAAAAAGAAAATATCTTTTTGGTTGCCAGCAACAATAGAGGAGCTACAGTTCTCAACCTGATAGCCATCCTCTGTGAGGCACACACACTACCATGGCGTACAGCATGGATAACGAGGCTTGGAGTGAAGGGAGTGACAGAGGACCAGAGCAAGAGGTGGAATACATAGGAGAAGATATAGACCTCTCCTACAGCTTCAAGAAAGTGCTAGGCGACTCATTGGTTCAAGCCGTAGCACTAGGAGTCAAGCCTCTACAAGACAGGTTATTAGTCCTGGAAGAAATACTGGGCAAGAAAGCTGGCACGCTCGACGACCCTGGTGAGGGAAGCTCCACACAAGAGCCTCTGAGACAAGTTGAGAAGGGGAAGAAAGTGGCCCGGAAGAGGAAACACTCTTCTACTCCCCCGGGCGCAGATACAGGGAAGCATAAGTCCCTAGAGGTGGCTGATGCTTTCAGTAGGCTGAAAAGTGCCTTTCTTAGTAAGACAGCCGTGCCCAACCTCGTACCCCGTACCCCAGGGGCGACAAATATAGGGGATACCTCATCATCCTCAGAGCATTCGGACCAGGAAAGGGGAGAGGATGATGAGCAGAGCATAAGCAAAGTGAGCGTAGTCTTGCAGAAAAATACAAGCAAGCCTATAGCCAGCGGTGTGGAGGCCCCTCTGGATGAAGAAGACATGTCAGACATGTTTGAACCTGACACAATAAGGCAACCCAGATCAACGGACTGGACCCCCATCACCAAGAGTAGACCTGTATATGTCCCAGAAAATGAGAAAACCTATGGAGAAAGACATTAGATTCAGACTTAAAGCCGAGTGTCCGAGACCAGAGCTGACAGGGAAAGTAGCAGAGACTCCCGAACTCGACGCAAAAATGCTAACCTTCATAACGAAGGCAGGAAAGGACACCAGAAAAGGCATGGATAGGGCATGGAAGACGTGCCAGGATAAACTGCTAGACCTAGCCGGTCCCATAGCGGAGATAACGGATTTAGCCGAGAGAGCTAAAGACACTGGGGAGCCAGTCGACCCTCTTACATTGGCAGGATGGGCGCAAAGAGCAGTCTGCATGCTGGGCAATGCAAACTGCACAATATCTTCAGAGCGACGCAGATCGGCTTTACTGAAGATTGATAACCAACTAGGAGATCTGGCGTCTTGCGAAGCCGGGGAAAGCGCCCAAGGGCTCCTGTTCGGTGACACTTTTGTGAAAGAAATGAACAGATTCGTCGGAACATACACAACGCTGGAGAAAGCGCAGGCCTCTATTAGGAAGGTATTCCCGGGGAGAGTTTTTTCAGGGGCCGGTCGATATAGAGGCCGCTCAACCGGCCGATTCAATAACATAAGAGCACAAGGCCCCAGAGCCCAGTATTGGGAGACCCGACAACAAGACGCCTTTTTCCCGAACAGAGGACGAGGTTCTTGGGGACGCGGATATTACCAACGCCAGAACAATAATTCAGGTGAGAGAACGCGCAGCGACCTATCCCCCTGTGGGGGGCAGGACATTGCTTTTTTTTGCACAAATGGCGCGATCTATCGTCCGATGCATGGGTTATTCAGACCGTACAAGGCTTCATTCTAGAGTTCCTAGGTCATCTGGTGCAAGATCGCCCCCTCACAGAATTCAAATGACACAGGCCGAAGAAGATTTACTAGACGTAGAGATCCAGGATCTTGCGTGGAAAAACACGATAGAGAGGGCCACGGGGAGCGGCCAATCCTTCCTCAGCAATATGTTCCTAATCCGTCGCAAGGACAAAGTTTTGATCCGTCCAGTAATCAATCTGAAAGAACTGAACAGCTGGTTAGTGTACAAGCACTTCAAGATGGAGGGAATCCATCTGCTAGGGGACTTACTCAGAAAGGGGGACTGGCTTGCGCGCCTAGATCTGAAAGACGCTTACCTCACAGTTCCGATAGCTCCCCACTGTCGACCCTTTGTAAGATTCACGTGGAGAGACGAACTCTGGCAGTTCAGATGCCTACCCTTCGGTCTAGCGTCAGCACCATGGGCGTTCACCAAGTTTATGAGGCCCATCGCGACAGCACTTCGAGAACAAGGGTGTCGGATGATTGTCTACCTGGACGACATCCTATTTATGGCCGAAAACAAAGATCGCTTACAGAAGCAGATTCAATGGGCTATAGAGCTCATTTCCAGCCTAGGATTCCTAGTGAACAAAGACAAATCAGAGCTTACGCCGACCAAGCGGCTAGAGTTCTTGGGTTTCACTATAGGTACAAAGAAAGCTACCTTGGAGTTACCAACTCACAAAATGAGAGCTATCAAGAAAGATCTGAGAACAGCACTGAAGAAACCGCTGATCTCTCTTCGTTATCTAGCCAGGATAGTAGGTCTTTTAGCAGCATCCATACAAGCAATATTTCCCGGCACGTTACATTATTGAGCTCTTCAGAGGCTGAAGATCAAGTACCTAAGGAAAGGCTGTAGATACCATCGACTAGTTCCCCTAGACGAAGAAAGCAGATCAGAACTCACCTGGTGGCTCCACAATATGGAAGCCTGGAACGGCCGCGCCATCTTCGGAGACATACCAGGGTTAGTTATAGAGTCAGACGCCAGCAGGTCCGGCTGGGGAGCGCGATGCGGCGACATAGAAACAGGCGGGAAATGGTCAAAAGAAGAATTGGAACTACATATCAATTGCCTAGAATTACTAGCGGGGTCTTTCGCAGTAAAAGCGTTTATCAGAGACAAAGCGCACTGCAGTATCCTTCTCAAGATGGACAATATATCTGCAGTAAGGTATATAAACAAGCTGGGGGGTACCAGGTCCAGGATGTTAGCGGAATTGGCAAAGGATTTCTGGCACGACTGCCTTCAGAAGAAGATTACGGTCAAAGCAGAGTATCTCCCAGGGGCCCTGAACACAGTGGCGGACTGGAACTCCCGACACCTAGTAGATTACAGCGACTGGAAACTACATAGACACATATTCAAGAGGTTAGAAGCAAGATGGGGGCCATTGCACATGGACCGGTTCGCCTCGAGGCTAAACACACAGCTGCCGGATTACTTCAGCTGGAAGCTGGACCCGGAAGCCCTGGGGACGGATGCATTCATGCATCATTGGGGGTCGCAGAGACACTATGCCTTTCCCCTCTTTGCGATGCTGGAGAGGGTACTAGCAAAAGTGCGCAGAGACGAAGCTCAGATAGTGATAGTGACGCCAGAGTGGAAGTCGCAAGCCCGGTTTCCAGTTCTGATGGCACTTTCTACGGATTTTCCACAGAAGATTGCATACAGACAAGACCTGCAGGAGCCCCTCACCCTCTGATAGTGGATCAATCCTTAACACTGATAGCGTGCAGAATTTCAGGCATAGATGGCGCTTGCCAGGCCTTTCAGAAGACACTACAAGACTTATCAATCTATCATGGGCTCCATCTACGATCAGGAGCTATAATTCCGCGCTATAATTCCGCGTGGCAAGCCTGGGACTTATACTCCTCCCCCTGCACCATATCTCCCATTTCAGCACCTGTAGTCCAAGTGGTGAATTTTCTAGCCAGCCTCCCGTCTACAGGGAGGGCGTTCAGAACTGTAGGAGTATATAGGTCAGCGATCTCTGCTGGACACGAGCTAGTGAACGGAGCACCAGTAGGGGAACACCCAGCGGTGTCCCGATTGCTAGGATGAGCAAACCTCCTACGCCCAAGTACTCATTGTTATGGGATGTCCAAAAAGTCATACATCTGTTCGAGCAGTGGCCGAGTAACAACTCTCTGTCAGATAAGCAGCTTTCAGGCAAGCTAGCTACACCCCTTTGCTTAGTGTCCTGTAGAAGAGTTTCAGACGTTAAAGCCCTGGAGATAGACAGGAAGATGTACTACCCGGAAGGGATAGCCTTTACTATAGCGCAGCGTACAAAGACCAATTCTAAAGTGATCTCATACCCATACTGGCCGAATAACGAGAAATTATGTGTGGCGAATTGTATAAAGTGTTAAACTCTGTTTAACTGCTCCCTTGTAACCAGCTCTACCTTACGCGCCCTTATGCCCCCGGGCCTGGCTGCGCTTTATAAATAAACTAAATACAAATACAAAATACAAATACAAATGAAGCAGCGACAGCAGCGGTTAGACCGAAGGGGGTTACTCAGTTGCTTATAGCGCGTATTAAACCATACAAAGCAGTTACGTCGGCTACTATTGCTAGATGGGTGAAGGAAGTGATGGAGTTGGCAGGTATAGACACGTCTACATTTGGAGCGCACTCTACCAGGGGTGCCATGGCTTCACATGCTTTTGAAGTCGGAGTTCCGCTGCAAGAGATCATGAAAGCAGCAGACTGGTCGAGCGATTCAGTATTTAAGACATTTTACTTCAAACCAGTATCTAATATAGCAGCTGCTGTTGTTGAAAGCTTTGAACAAGCATAATGCTCGCCTCCGGTCTTGTAATAGAATAAAGATTGCCCATGCGACTAGCGCAGGAAGTCTTGATTCTATTAAAGACACGGAGGCAAGCATTAACCCACCCTAAGGGAATACAGCTGTAAGGGGCATTGTATGAACTGTAAGACATATCGCACCAAATCTATGTAAATGCTTGATTATAACATGTGATAAATCGTATTCCCCTCCCTAACGTGCACATTTCTCTTTTTGCATAGGAGAGGAGCAAAAGAATCACAGAGATTAGAGTGTACGAAGCAGCAGAGCTTCGGAGTTAGAGTACGGAGATCCTACCAAGATTAGAAAGGACAGACTCAGTTGGATTATACGAGAGGCAGTTGGATTTTAGACATTTGTTCAGTAAAAGCGAGCTGCAAAAGAAGAGGAAGGGACCCATAGAGGCAGTGACTTATAGTAGAAGGGATTGCCTTATTGGACAGTGAGAGAGAGGCTATTGGACTACCATTTGAAGAGCCTCATGGGGGATGTAGTTTAGCCGAGTTAAGGCTAAGATGTTTCATTTTTTCTGTTGTTCATACGAGTTATAAAAAAAAAAAAATACATTGAAACAAAAGAAAGATTTAAAAAGCTGTGGTTAGCAGTAATTAAAGACGTTAAGCATAATGCTCGCCTCCGTGTCTTTAATAGAATCAAGACTTCCTGCGCTAGTCGCATGGGCAATCTTTATTCTCATGCAAAGATTTTTGGTAGGGCTACATATAATGAACTGTGGTATTGGATCATTTGTTCTGATATTCTATTGAAATGCAACTTGGCTTCCAGGCAAAGTGTAACACATTTGATCAGTGCTTAACTCTTTGTTTACTAACAACAAAGAACATAAACATTCACAAAACCGAATGGAGTTTTGGACTTTCTAGACCTAAGGATAGTGTTTGTCACAGTCTCCAGACCAACATTATGGGACGTCTTAGCCTTAAATGGAGTTCCTTCAGACATTTCAGTGGTAGTTACAGAACTATATGACAACTCTGCCTCAGTATGCGTTCGCAGAAGCGGAGACCAGACCTTTTAGTTAATAGAGGAGTTTGCCATGGCTGTATTCTGTCTCCGCTTTTGTTTATTTAATATATTAACAACTTCGACAATAGAATGTGTAATATTTGTATTTATTTATTGCATTTGTTGTATGCCTAAATGCTGGGGTGTCACGGCGTACTTACAGAGAGCTTATTTATATTGAGCAAGATTCACATTACATTCACGTCCACATACAGTGAGATTCACTTTACTATTACATTTGTACATGGCATGTATTGGCATTGCATTGTACGCGTCACAGGTTAGGAATACATTTCATCATTCATTGGTAGATGACTGGTAGGTGAACCGCAGCAGACTAGAATTGTTGAATAACCAAGTTTTAAGTGACTTCTTAAATCACTGGTGTGAGGCCTTGTTTTTGATGTGAAGTGGGAGTGTGTTCCAGAGTTTTGGTGCTATAACTGAGAAGCTGCTTCCCCCAGCTCTGGAGCAATTTTCGCGTGGGACTAATAGGAGTGCATTATTGTTCGATCTTAGTGCTCTAGTGGTCTTGTTCAGGGTGACCGTGTTATTAATGTATGTGGGTGCCTTCTTGGCGAGACACTTGGGGGTGACACAAAGTGTTTTGAATATGATTCTGGCTTTGATGGGTCGCCAATGGGTATCCCTCCTGATCTTTGAAATGTGGTCTGATTTATTTATTTTTTTTAATCCACAGGCTACTTGTAATGCTTTTTTTTTTTGCAACAGTTGTAGTTTAGCTAGGTTAGCATTAGAGGTGCCTAGCAAAAGTACATTACAGTAGTCTATCTTTGATAGGATCAGGGCTCTGGCTAGAGTTGTGCAATTGTTTGGCGGGAGGTATTGTCGACTTAAGGCGATCAA
The DNA here is from genome assembly GCF_040938575.1 of Ambystoma mexicanum. Classification (NCBI taxonomy): domain Eukaryota; kingdom Metazoa; phylum Chordata; class Amphibia; order Caudata; family Ambystomatidae; genus Ambystoma; species Ambystoma mexicanum. The sequence goes on from NC_090929.1 coordinate 1,448,444,759, forward strand.
TTTAGATGTGCAGGAAGTGGCTGATGATAATGCGTTCACATGTTTAGTCATGGTTAGATTAGCATCTAAGTGGACACCTAGAGTTTTAACCTGTTTGAGCACTGGAATAGGAGTTCCATCAATGGTGATTGAAGAATAGTCGGAGTGGAGGGCATTGATTTTGGCCGGGCAGCCCACGATGAGTATCTGTTTTCTCATCGTTGAGGCAATGGCTGTTAATGGGCATCCAATTTTGGATTAATGCAGACATTTTATTAATCGTGCTTATGTCCTCATCATAGTTTCCAGTGATCGGGATGAGGATCTGGGTGTCGTCGGCAAAGTTGGCGTAGATGACACCCATGGCATCCAAAGCAGCGAAAAGTAGCTTTGTGTAAGCATTGCAGAGGGTATACGACAAACAGGATCCTTGCGCTATTCCTAGGGCTACTGGGATAGGGTCTGCAGCTTCCTTAACAATTGTGTCTTGGGATGTGAGATCAGCGAGGAAAGATTTGAGCCAGAGAGTGGCTTCTTGCGAGAAATTGAAATCATTGGCTAGTGTGACGCAAAGTTTGTCATGATCCACTAGATCGAATGCGGCGGACAGATCTAGTAACAAAAGAATGCAGAGTTTGCCAGCGTATCTTATGGAATCCATCTGTATTTTAAGGTCCAGAAGTGCCGTTTTGGTACTGTGATTAGGCCGAAACCCGGATTGTCTAGCTCCTAGGAGATGGTTTTGTTCGAGGTGAGATTGTATTTGCGCATAGACTATTTTATCAATTATTTTCAGCAAGAAAGGGACCGTGGTTATTGGGCAGTAGTTTGTGGGGTTTTCGAATCCAAGGAGGTTTTTGTTAAAAAGGGGGGTCACCCAGGCTTCCTTTATACTGGCCGGGACGGTATTTGTGCTGAAAGAGGCATTAACAAATTTAGTGATGATGGGAGTAAGCGTAGGGGCACATAATTTGACTAGGTGAGCTGGGAAGCTGTCTCCTTTACAATTAGAGGGTTTCAATTTAGAGATGGTGTCTAGCACTTGTTCTTGGCTTACAGGAGTGAATTGAAATTGGGTGTTTACGTTTTCATTGATTATATCTATGGTTGGTGGCGGTGTGTTTTTGTTGTCCAGATGTACCTAAAATAAGAGTCGGGCTACTCCATTTCATTTTGCAGATCGTTCTGTGGTAATGGAAACAAATGAACACATTACAAAATTGTTAAATGAAATGGTAAATATTTGTGATGAATATCACCTCAGACCAAATTCAGACAAATCAAAGTTAATGGGATGTAGGTTCAAATTTAATAAACATTTTCAAGTCAGAGGTGCACACTTGGATATTGTTGTAAACTATAAATATCTAGGAATATTAGTTTAATCTAATGTGGGTTGGTGTGACCAAATGATTTTGATACAGCTTAAACAATAGTAGGAATATTATTGTTTGCTGAAACAGAGCAATGCTCGCTAAAGACCGCTTTCAAAGTATATAAGGCAAATGCACTAACTCTGGTTTGGTGCAGCGCAGAGACCTGGTGCCTCAAGTACCTGAATAGATATAATTCTATTGAGGGTAATTTGAAAAAAAATCTCTATTGGGGATAAATCGTGGCATTGCAAACATAATTGTTCATGCTGAACTAAATGCCAATTGTTTGAGTGACATTGTGTGCTTACATTGTGCACGATCTTTGATAAAGCTATGGACGAAAAACAAAATTCTTTTTAATTACATTGTAGAGGAATTACTACCACTTGGTCACAAAATATAATCGAATGGTTTATGAGCATCCAAAAATGTTTTGTGTACATTTCAAAAATGTTGATAAGCCTGAAGAACATGAAATTAACTTGCACTTTGTATTATTTTGCCCCTGGTATCGCAAACCTAGCAACGGTGGATAGATGATAGTCATTGTTGAGCAAAGGTGGACTAAATAAATCGCATAAGATAAGATTCGCATTACAAATTAGGAAATGTTGATGTTGAATAATTGATCATTTTAACAATGATATTGGAAAGTGAAACTATGTGTGGTGTTGTTTAGTATGTGGTGATGTTGATGCTGTTTAAGGTCTATAACCAAAATATAACAAAAATAAATAAAAATGCCATATGGTCCAATTACAAAACTGATCTAAGTAACCATCAAAGAAACGGGCTCTAGTTCCACCATATTCCTTCAAATCTAACAATTAAGAGGATGTAAAAAACATGCAACCTGTTGTGACGCATTTTTAAAAAGTATATATTTCTGTTGAGGACAAAACTAATAGAGTTCATGTCCATTGTTGTTTAGGATGATCAAGGGCAAAAACAAAGTTAGTATAGCTACATTATGAAATCCTACACAGAGATTAGTGAGAAAGATATAGGATAATAATTCGAAGAGAGAAAAAGCAAAGTTATAGCGGAGAAGAGGGAAAGCAATCCTATGCTGTTTGTAGTGAAGCAGAAGTAGCAAATTAAAAGGAATGTATAATAACATAGGAGCAAGGAACCATACCCCATATAAGATTGCTTATACACATTTTTTACATTTCATGCTGCTGTTGGGGTGTATCTTGTGGCTAAATAATGTAATCAAATACTGCATGATTGGTTGGATTCAAACATGGGTAGTGCCTTGTTGCTTACAGGAGATTTGAATGCAGATTGCAGCATGGAATATGATGATGCAACTTGGATTCTCGCATCCACAGATTTGGAGGCTTTGGGGGCCCGTAATAAAATATATAGAGGTAGTATGTGGGTGGTTTTTATGTATAGTTGGGGAATGCATCCCTTATTTAATACCACTCCAACATGGCAAGCACAGGGCCTTAGTTCCATATTGGACTATATCTTTGTAAGTAATAATTTTCAAAATTACTTTTGTTCACTAAAGGTGACTTGTCTGCTGGAAAGTGACCATGCAATGCTATCTACAGTTTTACCCTGGAGGAAGGCAAATATAGATGTAGTGCAAAATATGGGGAACATCACAGTTAATGTTGCTGGTACTAAGGTAAAATGGACCCCTGAAAACATAACCAAGTTAAATACCCTGATGTTACATGACTACTTATCTTCGTCAATTGAGTGGAAACTTGCAACTTATTCAGGAGATTGTTTTAAAACATATGTAGCATATATGCTGGCAAAAGGCAATATCATAAAATCAACTTCACAGATACCCAATAACAAATGTTTACATGTATTTGATATTGAAGTACGAAATAGGAAGGCTTTGTTAAGAAAAGAACTACGTATAGCTAAAAAGGAAACACCAAATCAGACAGAATTGATTTGTAAAACAAAACAGATCAAACAGAAATATAAAAACTAGTTACTGTCTCACAGAGCAAACATGGCACAAAAGGATGGGGAAGCGATGATTAATGCCATAGATTATGGCAACTCTAGGGATATATGGTCTATAATCAATGGAACTGAAGTGTCTCAGCGACAACTGACAACAAATCCGATTGCTGGGCATATCTGGGTAGATCATTTTGAGAAGTTGTAGCAACAATCAGATACCCAATTCTCAATCCAATATATTAATGACCGGTTATGGTCGCTGAACATATCATTAAATAACATCTCCAGGCACATAAATAAAGTTAAGTCTACATGCACCCCCGGTCCTAACAATCTTTCCTACATTACACTGAAAAACAATGTAACATTATGGGCAGGTTTATTGAACTGCATGTTTAGATCCATTATACACGAGAGGAAAATTCCTAAATCCTGGAAGTTGTCATATGTAATATTGATATACAAAAAGGGTAACCGCCTAAGTCCCTTGAATTATCGGCCAATTATGTTAACAGATGTAGAATCTAAGATTTTTGCGGCAATTGTTTTGGATGAGTTAAATCTATGGATAAAAAATAAGAACATATTAGATATAAAACAAATAGGTTTCAGAGAAGGGATGGGTACAGACTTGGGCGGATCAATCGTAGCAAATCTGTTGAGTATGGCTAGAATAAAAGACAAGCCGTCATTATATTTAGCATCCATGGACTTATCCATGGCTTTCGACATGGTCGATAGAAAAACCCTATGGACAACTTTACTTGATCTTGGCATTGAAAAAAACCTGCTAGATGTTATAATAGCTCTTTACTCGAACACTGTGCTTAGAGTGAGACTTAACAACAGTGGCCTACTATCTGATCAAATTTCTACCCATAATGGTCTAAAACAAGGCTGCAGATTGGCAGCAACACTGTTCAATCTTTACGTCTCAAAAGCAGGGAGCTTTCTAGATGATAGTGGTTTAGTCTCACCTAAATTGGGCAAAATAAGAATAAATTGGTTAGCTTATGCGGATGACTTTTTGTTGTTTGACGGGACTAAGGTAGGTTTGAAAAGGTTGATTGTAGCATTTGAGAAATTCATCTTGAATAGAAAGCTACTGATAAACCCAAATAAAACAATAATATTTTACACTGGTGTGAAAAATATAAAAGAAGACTCTTTTTCGATTATGTGTGGTGGTCTAAAATTAAAAAACAAATCAATGCTAAAATACCTGGGCTATATATACACATCTCCTCATTCGTTGGGGTTTATAAAAAGACATCTTGGCATAAAAGCCTCAGCTATTGCCAACCAGATATCAGCTGTGGAGAGAAGATATGGCAGGTTTACAATGATGCCTTGTATTCTGTTTTATCGGTCAAAAGCCATTCCTCGATTGACATACGGTTTTGAGTTTTACTCTGAAGAATTGGTAGCTTATTTGAAAACAGTTGAAGCACAAGTATGGCGAAGGGTTTTAAGATATCTACCGAAATGTTTGCCTATGGAACTCCTACGTTATGAGTTAGGTTTGTCCTCAAGTGTACAGTACATTGGAAAAAATTATCTTTACTACGAAAGTACATGATGTCTGAAGATAACACACTGTATTACTTCATGGGTGTTGACTTGCTTGGAGTTTTCATCTGTGAGTTAAAAAAAGACTGTGTGAAAATTCTAAGTGATTTAGGCCTTACAATAGAAAATCTAAAAAGGAATCCTCTTAAAGTGAAAGAATTACTAAAAGCCTCAGACTGGTTGGAGAACAATGGGATAATCTTAAACTCCCCGATATATTCACAAGCTATATCATTCTGGAAATGGAAATCTTATCCTGAGAAATATCTAGAAAAATATCCATCCAGAGCATACAGAAACCAATTCATGAGATTTCGTTTTAATGTTCTAAATACTCATGAAATTCAGAACACAAGGTGCAGGTATGAGGTCAAGAAATCCTGCAGACATTGTGCTGGCACCAGGGTTAATGAATCATTAATGCATTTGTTGCTGGTTTGTCCTGCCTTACTGAAACAAAGAATAGAATACTTTGCAATGTTTGTCCATGATATATCGAATGTAAATAGATGCAACTTGTGGTTTGAAATGCTTCATGGTAACTCGACGGTTTTAAAAATACGTATTAATGAATTTTTGAGAATTATCTGTGAATTAACATGAAGACTATCTAAATGTCTAAATACTCAGGAAGCTTTTAAGAAACAATGAGTTGAAGTCATAGTTTATTAATAATGTCTCACTTATCTGGTACAATTATTATGTATATTGAGAAGTACTAGGATCTAGGTATTTTAATATGAATTGTCCGTTTTTAGCTGTTTAATGAATTACTGGTTCGGTATTGTATTAGGCAAATGTGTTTTAAAAAGTGTAGTGTAATGTATTGTGTTTTCTTCTTTTTTATGATGTATTTTTATGTAAACTATTTTCACTATTCGATTGTACTATGAAAAGAATTTATTTTGTAAAGGTTTGTATAAACCAAAAACAATAAAGATAATAATAATAATGTAATTTTTAATTATGCAAAGTGCACCACTTTGCATGTTCCATAAACAACAACATTTTACTTTAATGCATTATTGAAATGACACACTAAGAAGATTTACGCTGTGCCATTTGTCCTTCAAGTACTACCATGGATGCCAACCAGTGAGCACCACCATGTGAGTAGTGTAATTGTATGTAGACTACCTTTTACAATGGATTGGGTTTGCGAGAACATCGCAGGTGCAGTTGTTATTTCATTTAACTCTGGTCTCGTTTTCCCACACATTTTACATTGTAATCTCTTCTTTACTTGTCCACACTTGTTATGTCTTGACAGGTTTATTTTTATTTATTTTATTGGACAGTTGTATGGCACCTATGGACAGTTGTATGGCACCTATACACATGTTCCCAGGCGCCACAGGACAAGAATGGCGTGGGGGAGCATGGTAAATCAAAAGAAAACAAGAAGAACAAAGAAACTGTTATATTGGCCCTGTGACAGTCCTACCGTGCATGGTAAGGTGATAAGTGCAAAGGGTTTGGGGGACAGAGGGGGAAGTGCAAGAGAGTGTGGGAGCCCCACAGGGTGTGGGGCAGAGTGCTATTCAGTCCAAGGTGGCTAGTGCCAGGGGAAAGGGGCGAGGGGAGGAAAAGTGCAGTGGACAGGAGAACTGGGTTGGGATATTCCTGGAAAGGGAGCCTGAGGGCAAGTGCTGGGGGAGGGAGGCTGTTCCATAGGGAGCTGCCTGCCGAGGAGAGGGATCTACCTCCCACTCTCTGCTTGGAGAAACATTTGACTTGCAGTGAGTTCAAGCCAGGCAACCAAAGGAATGTGGCTGCGCGGTATTTTGGGAGGGAAAGCTGTATGTAGAGAGGTCCCAGGCCCTACACAGCCTTGTGGATGATGCAAAGGGTTTTGAATTTGACCCTTACAATCGCTGGGAGCCAGTGGAGAGATTTTAGGGCTGGAGAGATGCAGTCCCTGGGCTTGAGGTCCAGGATAAGCCTTGCAGTCCTATTCTGGATTAGTTGGAGGGGGTAAAGGGAGGAACAAGGAGGGTTGAGGAAGGGGCTGTTACAGTAGTCAAGTCTAGACAGAACCAGGGCTCTGGAGACATTGAGCTTCTGGGGGAAGGTGAGTAAAGTTTGAATGCCGCTGTAGAGATGAAGCTGAAAATTTGACTTCTTGGCAAGGTGCGTGATGTGTGGAGAGAAGGTGAGAAAGGAGTCAAAGATGATGTTAGGGAGAATTCTCAGAAATTTGCCAATTCCCTCTACCTTAGAGACCCCCAGCAACTTTGCTGGATTTTGAGGACTTGATTGTTTTAACATGGAGGGAGTGAGACCCTTTTACCCACTCTTTCATGTATTTTAATGTGATTTCTGAACTCTGTGTTTCTTTTGGTTGTGGAGTCTGGCAAACTCAGCTACGACTAGATATATCTCTTTACCCAGAATACAGTTGGGTATTTCAACTTGGGGATACATTTCAACATGGCCGTGTACACAGCCAACTCTCTCTTCACTCTTTTCCTTCCATTTTTGGGAAGTAGTTCTGCTCGTAAATGCACATCTTTTACTCCCACTGTCCAATTGAGCCCAAAGGATTTTCCCTTCCAAAATGGCAGGGATTTGATAAGCTGCCTTATGTCCTGTCATTGAGAATGCCTCTGATTTCCCTGAGGAGGTTACAGTGATGGGGCTATAACAGCCCCAATCTAGCCAATGGATACATGCATACTTTACCACAACACCAACTCACAAAAGAACAAATTCACTTTGCTGAAATAGTGCATAGTGTGAAGGCATCGGGAAGTAGGCACAGACAACCGAATAAAGATTGGGTCACAAACTTTTATTAAAATAAAAAGAAGGTTGGAAAAAGGCCTATCTTGCCCTATGCTAAGGTGGGTTTTCCCTACCTAACTGAAACTAATGATCGACTGTGTTGGGAACTCCAAAACAAATGTCTGTCTGTGTCCAAAACCTATACTTTCCCTCACAACTACTTGAATACAATGTGCAGGTATGTCAGCATCAAAATCGGAAGTGTTCAAATAAAAGTTCAGAGTTTCTTCCAGCTCTTGGTTGGAAAAGCAGTTTTCCCTTCCCCAAGAGTCAGGATAGTTCACTTTGTCAAAAAGGGTTCCCTTCCCCAAGGTTACAAGTCTTTCAATGTTTTCCAAACAACACAATTCCTTGGGACGCTTCCCAGCCTTCGGGCGGAGATGTCTTCGTTCAATTTCACCAATATCATACAGTTGCTTCTTAATTTCAGCTCACCCAAGTTCTCATTTACAGTCAAACACAAGCTTTAAGGGTGCATTTAGTGGCTTTTCCTTTAGATGGGTGTATTTGGTCTAGGCGCAGTTGTCGGGCCCCCATTACAGGTCACACAACTGACTCTCCTTACCTGCTGCTTCTTCACAATTACACTGCCACTGTTTTAGCTTCACAGTGGTATTGTATTTATCCTCTTGGAGCTTTCTCAATACTTGGTTTGTCGCCATTCACTTGTTATATTTTCAAATGTTCTCGAAGCTTTTGCCACTGCTTATTCTTTCAGTACACAGTTCTTTATATTCATATGGCACTTGCCAGTGCTTGTTTTCTTCAGTTTACACAATTCACAGTTCCTTTGTATCGGGGACCATCACCAACCACTTCCTTTCGGTTCGGTATTCAAAACACAAGGTTTCAGCTCATTTCATTTCAGTCACTTTAAATTCATCATCATCAAATTCCCAGTTCCCTCTCCTGCTGGTAATTTGCACCCTGTTCACAAGCGTTTTCACAAGTTCCAAACTTCACTTTTTCATGGCCTACGCTTGGCCTTTTCAACTTCGTCTTACTCGCAATTCGGTATTCAAACAAATACCTTTCTTTCAATATTCTCAGCTGTTTACTTAACGTACTGTCAAAAGTCTTTAATTCAATACTGGACTGGCATTCACTCCGCCCAATCAGTCGTTTGCTCACACGCGAGCGCCCTCACCTGCCATGCGGTTCACCCCACCGCGTCCCAGAGTTATTCAGGCTCCTTTGACTCACCGGGTATGCCGTTTCTGGGCGCTGCACTCCATGTCGACAGGCTCTCTGTGGCTTATGCTGCTCCCGGCTCGGTGTGCCTCTGTGTAATGAGGAACCAATAGCGGCCAATACAGAACAATACAAGAGGGAGGAGGATGAGTCTATGATCACACCCGACCATATAATGACAAGTTTAAGAGACACGCGGGAACAAGTAAAAGCCTAGACTACATGTCCCAGAATGCCCCACCAATCAACTATCACACCGGACAATACAAATATAAGAGACACAAGAGAATAGACCCAAATTACATATCCCAGAATGCCCCAACGGATACATAATCAAAACAAAAGCCAGAAAAGGGGAATAGAAATCAGACTAGAAAGAGGGAAAACCACGTTTCCATATAATGGGGGCTCCGGGCAGGCGGGGGTTAAATGCAAAGCTAACTCAGTGAAGTTGAAGCTGGGAAGAGGTGAATTCGCTGCAGGTGTAAGGAGCCCAGGGCTGGGAACGCCTAACGCTAATTACTGGGGAGGAGACACACCGGGGTTAAAAGCATCAGAAAACAGCTCAACTTGTCTCTCGTTTTGCAGGAGTGGAAGGAGGTTGACAGAGTGGACTCGGAATGGTACGAGGACAGTACCCCATATCGGTGCGCGTATTAGAGAGAAAAGGAAAACTCACCGGAGTGTACCGTACCGGACCTGTAGTCAAATCCGACTACACAGCAGATGAAGACGCCCGAGTCCCAAAGGCGGAAAAAGGAAAGTTTGGTTATATACTGAAGTCCAGCCAAGGCCAGTGTGGAACGGCTGGCTCCGAGCACCGGCCGCAGAGCTTGAACATAAAGGCTCGGAACCATTCGGAAGTGTTGAGTAAACACTCGGGGCTGAATATTGCTGCTTTGAACAAAGAAAGTCTGCCATTCCTGTGTTATCTGTATTTTGAACTGCATTCATTTGTGAACAAGCAATATTGCAATCCTTGAGTTTTGTCTCTTGAGCAACCTAGAAGACCCTTTAGTTTGGTTTTGTTGATATGAACGTTAAAGGGAAGTTAATTGGATAAAGAGAAGTCCGGGTGCACAACCGTTTAACCTCTGGTGAGCTGTAAGAAATAAATACTATTGGGTAACCTATCTCCGGCTGAATACTTTACAGTGGTGGCAGCAGTGGGATTCACAGAGACACGTCTACCATGGAGGCTGTCATAAAGGCATTGGCTGAGGGGCAACAACAGTTACAACAACTAGTACAAGTGCAAGGTCATCAGGCCCAAGCAGACCGACAAGCCCTGCGACAGGCTCTACAGGTACAAACTGCAGCCCAAGAGCAGGGCAGGGAAGCCCTGAGGATCCTGGGGGAATCGGTAGCGGCACAGAGATCACATCCAGCCATTCCGCCGACTGTGCTTCAAAAATACCAGGAGGGAGACGATCCCAGTTTCTTCTTTGTAAATTTTTAAATAATAGCTCGAGCAGCACAATGACCCCAGGACCGATGGTCTTTCTTTCTGGCGCCCCTTCTTACGGAGTGATGCAAGGAGCCTATCAGGCGGCCAATCCTAATGGGGACACCCCATATGCCGACATCAAGAAGTCTGTACTGGAGAGGCTAGGAATGGACGATGAATCATATAGGCTCCAATTCCGTGAAACCCGACTAAAAACTGGCGAAAGTCCAAGACAGCTGTTTTATCGAGTACAAGACCTAACGGAGAAATGGTTACAGAGCAATACAGCCGCAATGGGGCAAATAAAAGAGAAGATAATGCTTGAGCAGTTTATTGAAGCCTTACCAGGGCCCATCCAGAGGTAACATCACCACTTGAACCTGTCGGAAGCTATTGATGTAGTCACGGCCTACCAAAAAGCTGGAATCCCTCGCAGTGTTACAACGATACCAGCAAGACACCACCATGATATACCTTCCTTGCGCGGTAACAACCGAGGAGGCGCCCCGGAGCCGGGAACAAGACCTGAACTGAAAACTAATAACGGCTCCAACCTAATGAAAGGACAGACGCCCCAATGCTTTGCATGTGGAGAATGGGGGCACCTTGCCCGGTTTTGTGCCAAGAGAAACAAAACCGAAGCAATGGAAATCGGGGACCTTCCAACCGCATGGAAATCAAATCGGAAGAAGCTGCCCTATGTGATAGAGGTAACAGTGGATGGACATCCACAACAAGCTATGATGGATAGCGGAAGTCGACAGACGGCCATACAACCACATGTGAGGGAACCTGATCCAGGACAGGTGAGATCTATTGACATTAAATGTGTACATGGGGATATTAAAGGGTACCCAACAAAAGAAGTGGTATTAGGGTTACAGGGGAAGGAACTACTGGTTAAAGTGGCCATTATCCCTACCCTACCTGCTCCCGTCCTAATAGGAACAGACATTCCTGAGTTTGATCAATGGTTAAAGGAAGCCCCTTTTTCACAAACGGAGATAAGAGGAAGGGATATAAGGGGAAAACTCACAAAGAACCAGAAAAGGAAGAATAAACAGAGTGGGAAAAAAGAAGAGGATATTGCCCTCATAGACTGGCGAGTGGGGGATCATCTGCCATCCTTCCCGACTGAATCAGGTCTAGACGAAACCCTAAAACGAGCCTGGGAACAAGCATTAAAGAAAGAGGAAAACCCAGCTACCACTCAATACTTCAAGGAGCAACAAGGATTATATTATAGGGTGACACAAGGAACAAATAACGAAGAAAAGGAACAACTGTTGGTACCCCAGTCCTATAGGAAGACGCTGATTCAGCTTGCACATGATCATTCCACTGGAGGTCATTTAGCTGAAAAAATGACAGGGAAGCGGGTGTTACGGAACTTCTACTGGCCTGGGATATACGCAGATATAGCTAAATATTGCCAAGAGTGTGTCATATGTCATAAAACGAGTAATCACATACCAGCCCAAGTACCCATGCAACGAATGCCTCTGATCAAGGAGCCATTTCAAAGGATAGGAATGGACATAGTAGGGCCATTAGAACCCCCTAGTCGAGGATTTAAGTTCCTCCTAGTAATAGTGGATTACGCCACTAGATACCCTGAGGCTGTCCCCTTAAGAGGAACCTCAGCTTAACAGGTGTGCGATGTACTATTACTCGGAAGTGTTGAGTAAACGCTCGGGGCTGAATATTGCTGCTTTGAACAAAGAAAGACTGCCATTCCTGTGTTATCCGTATTTTGAACTGCATTCATTTGTGAACAAGCAATATTGCAATCCTTGAGTTTTGTCTCTTGAGCAACTTAGAAGACCCTTTAGTTTGGTTTTGTTGATATGAACGTTAAAGTGAAGTTAATTGGATAAAGAGAAGTCTGGGTGCACAACCATTTAACCTCTGGTGAGCTGTAAGAAATAAATACTATTGGGTAACCTATCTCCAGCTCACTACTTTACACTCTGTCACAGGATCTCCGCCACCTCTGTTACACAGAGAAGGAGTCCCACCCACTGCAGGAAGACCCCAGACGAGCTCTGCTCTCTGAGACCTCCTGAAAGTGCCCGCCACAATCCGCTTCTGCTGCAACGACTTTGCAGCTTTTGGGCGCTTCGATTACGCGTCTCCCCAGTCTCACAACCAGCTTCTACTGCAAGTGCAATACAGGCAATCTCCCTGGCGATCTACAAGGCAAACTCCCAGGCAATCTCATCAGCCTCACCTGAGCGGATTATTTATACCATCTCGTGGGCCCCAGGTGCAGGCAATGTTCTTTCGCTGAGTAACGGTCTTGGTCCTCAGCATCCCTCTTCCTCATCCCAGTACCAGAGTGGTGTTTTTGTATGTCTGTGTTAATAAAGAGAGGATGTCTGACTTTGGGTTGTCTCTTCCTTGTCTCTGTACCAGAGTGGTGTATATTAGGAGAGTGTTTTCTATAAAAATAGGGAAGCGATTGGTAATACCCTGTACAAGCCTGGGTGACATTTGACTCCTTACAAAAAGGGAAATGGGGGGATACGCCTCATACCCACTCCCAAAGTATCCTCTACCCAAGTGATCCTCCCTTGCATATCCACCCGCAGGGTCAGGATCTGTAAGAAATGGCCTTCCTTGGCAATCTGGGAGGAGGATGCATTGGGGAAATAATTGAGGACGCCCTCAGATTACTCACAATAGTCAACATATTTGTACTATGGAAAAGAACAAAAATTAAACAGAAATATTTCTGGGGTGGATTAAACAGCGAAATACACACTTAAATGTGTAATATCACATTGAGCAGGGAAATGATACAATTCTTGGACCTGATGGTCTATCATGAGGAAGGGCTGCTATAAACCAAAACGCACAACAAAAACACTGATAAGAACTTACTGGTAACATGGGACTCGTTCTAACCCAGATTACTTGGCAAAAACCTTCTATAAAGTGAATTCCTTTGGTAAAAAAAGACCAGTTTAAAGTTAAGAGACTGCTAAACAGCGACAGAAGATCTAACAAACCTGAAGCAAAAGGGATGTCACACTAAAATAATGTTCCAAGCAAAGAAAATGTTGCTCATCAACTGCATGAAATCTATTCTAATAATACAAATTTGCATTTATATATTGCTACAAACCCACCAGCATCTGAGCACTGCTTATTACCCACTGTGTGTGGTGCTCGTTTATCGACCTCGGAAGGATTTAAGGCTGAGTTTGGCCTTGCCGGGATTCAAACCTGCATCGGCAGGCTCTGTGGGATGTCAAAGCAAGCGCTCTACTCGCTGTGCTGTCTGACTTAGCACAGTACTTGAAGCAAGAACATCAAATCACATAGGAGAAACTTGTATTCATAAACATTTAGAACACCACGTCTTTCAAGATCAATAAAATATTACAAAAAACACCGGATGACGAGATGCTATGTCCCCTTCCTTTTAACACCTTTAACCCATCCTACCGGGTTGGATACTTCGGAACCCAACCCCCCCCTTTTCCAACATGAACACTATCCCATGAACGGCTCGCTATGAGAGAAAACGGACTAAAACCGAGCCATGTCCCAATGCATTGGTCAGGCAGGGTCAGGCAATTGCACACACCTGACTTCCATTACACTATCCCACACGGATAAAAGGCGGAGCACGAGAGCCCACTCTGAGCGAGGCATAGCATGAGAAAGCAGCAGTTCCAAGATGGCAGTTTATTACAAGGCAAAAGACGGCAAAACAGAAGGGGATCACAAGGAGGGAAGTGCCCTTGACCTTTTCACAGAGGAACCGTTACTTTCATGAACCTTCGAGAATAGAAAACCTAAGTCCAGGAAACAAGGCTGAAGAATCCTGTGTTGTGTGTCAGAGGTACCCGGGCCTCTTCCATGTCGATAGTCAAGGCGGGGAGAATCGATGCCGCCGTGGTACTGTCCTTGGCTACTACAACAAAGTAGCGCCAGTGAAGTCAGCACAGTCAGTGAGTTGGGGAGACTGACACTAGAACGGTCTGTTTTGAAGGCAAGGTTGCAAGTGGCAACATTGTTTAGTAAAAGCTGAAGCAAACATTGTATGAAGCGTATGTGATAATCAACGTGAGTACAATTGAACAACAGATGAGTGATTGAACTTTGAAGCCAAGATACGATACCTTAGACAAAGTGGTGCCGGCACTGCGTGCATGCTCATTCGAAAGTCTCTCTAAGGTACCCAACTGAAAGAGTGACAAAGAATTGTGAATCAAAGTGGTCCTGGAACGGTTCAAGCAAAATCCTGTACACAATCAAAAGTCTTCGATGTTAATAGCATAAAGAAAGTTGATGACATGAAGTTGGTCTGAGCCTGGTGGAGGGAAATCAGCTGAGAACATTTGGTTAAAGCAAGTTTTTGTAAAAAGGTTACATTGAAATTGGTCCGATGCCGGTGGAGGGAGACTAATTGAATATTGTGTTAAAGAGGGTCTGAGCCCGGCTGAGGGGGCCCCAGGTGAATGGTGAATCACCTGAGAAACTGAGTGCGTGTGGAATCCCAAGAGGAAAATAACATTGTTAATTTGTCGCATGAGGCCCTCTTAAAGAGGAGACTTTGAAGGGCGGAAAGACTTGGGCACGGAAGGCCCTGATGCTAATGATTGAACTGTACCCTCGTGCTGGAGAAGCGGGAGACTATGCTGGGCTCGAGTGTACCGCCTTGTCCTGTGCTGAAAACGTGAAGGAAGGGAAGCCAACAGCCTAAGCATCCTGACATATCGTTTTGTG
Organism: Ambystoma mexicanum; assembly: GCF_040938575.1. Lineage (NCBI taxonomy): Eukaryota > Metazoa > Chordata > Amphibia > Caudata > Ambystomatidae > Ambystoma > Ambystoma mexicanum. The sequence goes on from NC_090929.1 coordinate 1,448,459,777, forward strand.
GACACTTTTTCTTTTTCGTTGCACTGTTTCCCTCACTGTTTGTATTTGGAGGTATGGATTGGCAACAGGTTTATTAATATAGGGCCTTTTATTTTAACAAGACACCAATAGGACTGCGTTATTATTATTTGATGTTCGTAGCTTGTTTGCATCTGTAGATTTAGGATTAGATAGGCGTTTTTCAAACCCTTTTTGGAGTTCAATAAACACCCTTAAACTGTGGTCACTTGTGTTGGTCTTACTTTTGATGCCATGCCTTCCTCACAGTACCGTGTAGCGTAATCAACAATTATGAGAACATATTTATTGCCCAGTTTAGAAGTTTCCAATGATATCCATACCAATTCTAGGGACTTCTACTATCGGTAATGGGTTTAGATGGGCAGGTAGGGGAATATGTGAGCTGTTTTTTTTTTTTTTTTGTGGCATATCTCGCATGTCTGAATGCAGTTCTTTATGTCAGCATGGATACCAGGCCAATAGAATTTCCTGCTGATGTGACCTTGGGTTTTAGATTGTCCCACGTGTCCCCCCGTCAAATGAGTGTGCAATCTCTAGCACAATCTTGCGATGGGTTTACTAATTTAGTTTTACTTAGGCCTTCCCGCCTTCCCTGGAGGTTTCCCTTCTATATAGTAATGCCTGTTTCAGAAAGAAAAAGGTACTCCTCTTTTCCTGTCCTTCTCCCTTAGGAATCACTTGTAAGAAAGCCTCTGTGAGTACTAGGTCATTTTGCTGGCCAAGGGCTAGGTCGGGAAGGATGGTAGGTTCATCTTCCCTTTTTGCTTCGGTGGTACGTATCTCATCGACCTCTCCAAAGCCTAAGTTACCTCTGGTTCAATTTCTTCCTCAAAACCCAGAAATCGAGCTTTCTCAAGAATTCCCTGTGCAATTATGTCCCTAGGACTTATTTCAAGCAGGGTCTCGCAATAGTTCTGTAAGAGAACCTTTATGCCTCTCCGAAAGTCTGTATCTATAATGCCTGCTAGGACATCTACACCAAATTTCCAGGCTAGGTCAGATTTTGGGACCAACCTTATATAATAACCCGCAGGGGGTATTAGAACTAATTCATTGGGAATCATCCCTCTTTTCCCAGGAGGGATAGTGGCTTCTCTGCTGTTGCAAATATCAAAGCCTGTGGATTTGTTTATGGCGGTAGAGGGGTCTGAGGCTCTGTGACTAAGTTTCTGGAATTTAAGGGCCCCCTAATTTGTCACCATTGAGTCGTATCCCACGACTGACACCATATGTAAGGGAGGCCTGATATCACAAGTATGGCGCTGGCACAAAAGGTACAAGTTCAAAACCTTTATTCAGTTTTCGGGGTTTGGAAAAAGTCCTGTTTTGCCCTATAGCTACGATGGGAGTAGTCGCTACCATCAAATAATAAAGAAAACACAGTCCTAGTCAATCTGTCAAATTAAAATAACATATACTAACAAAACCTAATGCCTGCCATATCTATTATACAAAAAGTGTGTAAAGGGGAATATGTATGCAAAGGAAAATCAGTGTTATAACATAAAGGATCAAGATGGCTGAGTCAGCTTTCTCCCCACGTTGGACAGCACAGAGTAAGGCGGCCCCACTTAGACAGGATCACATACTCTGGCTCAAGTTCTCAAAACAAAGGCAATTCAAAAACGTGGCTGTCTGGCCTTCCACGTTAAAGTCACTAATTCCAGTTTTCAAAAGTTCACGCAGGGCTCCCTCTGACCTCTCAAAGCAAAAAGTTCAAAGCAAAATGTTCATGTAGATCTCCCTTAGCCGGGCTCGGACCTCGCGATCACAGAACTTGCAGGGGTTTCCTTCCGCAAGCTTAATTCGCATCCTTTAGGGATTCCCTTTCCCTAACTTATCACACTTCCATTCTCCCTCAGTCGGGCTCAGACCTTTTTCTGATGTTGAAGACTTTCGAATGTGCAAGGCTTTTGCTATTAACCTCCGTAGGACCTCTTTGACTTTCTCTTCAGCTCACACTCTTATGTTATTTGCCCAAGTGTCTCTCATTCTTAGTACTTCAGTACCATAAGGGCAAAAGTTCAAAAGAAATATTTCTCTTCAAGCATTCACCTTTTCACTTCCCTTTTGCCAGAGTTAATCTTGACCATTATGCATTTCAGAGGTTGTTCACTTTGCCGCTTTATAGCAAAGCATTTCACATTTCGCTGAGACTTTCGAGTGAGAAACTCTGCATTACTGGCTTCACAGAGATCAGCCACTTAAACGTTAATCACTGGTTAGCTTTCTTTCATATCTCATCAGCATGTGCGCAATCTTCATTTGTGAGATACACTGTTGCGGCTTCAATCTTTTCTTGACACAAACCGGCCTTTCATGTCTTTCACTAACTCACCGGTTGTGTGCGTTCCTTTCTTGTCTTCGCGGCTTTGATTCACAAGTCAAGGTTAATACAACGGGGTTGGCCTGGCCTCCCCACTTGGGAGGGTTGCTGGCATCCTTGAAACACAATGCTGGTTTCTTCTCGTCTGCGGTATGGCTTTCTCCTCATCTCCTTCACGGCTCCCGGCTGCAACAACCTCCTGCAGGGAACTTCAGGTTTTCTTTACCCTTTGCTCTAGTACCTTGATCGGTCACTCTGCTTCAGTAGGTTCACCTTCGCCCTGGAAGTTCTGCTCCTTCTCGTGTTCCACCTTGCTCAGAGTGTGTCTTTGTTCCGCCTCTTATCCGTGTGGGGAGACCTAATGGGTATCAGATGCATGTGATTAAAGTCAAGTGCCTGACTTCCCCTGACCCCATTAGCGGGACTTGTCCAATGAGATATGTAAGGGTTAGCCTCTTTACTCTGTCGCCCTCTTCCTCTGTCCAGTGTTTGTGCAGAAAGGGGGGTGGGAAGATTGGAGAGTCCTATCAAATAGGATGAGTCATTGGTACGGGAAAGGGGGGAATACGGCGTCTCACCCAGGTGATCCTCCTGCACTGGTCCACCCCCATGGTCTGGATCCAAAGGCGATGGCCGTGCGCTGGCCACCTGAGGGAGAGATCCCTGGTGACTGGTAGGTGGACTCCCTTTGGTTTCTCACAGTAGCAGCATTATTGTGCCAACTGCAATACCATACTAACAGTATATTAAATGGTTACTCATTGTGTGGCCTTCCAGATTTATTGGTCTATGATCCCCATGATCCTTCACCACTGGCTATGTTGGCCAAGTCTGACAGAAGATGAAGTTCAAAACAGCTGGAGGGCACATAATGATGTAGGGTAAAACATAAATATGCGCACAAGAATGGTACCACATTGACGCTCGAAAAAGCTCCATTTGCATATAATTACTTGGAAATAGAATACATAAAATAATATGTACAATGGACAGTACAACTAAATGTCTAGGGAAAAAAGACACATGGGACAGAGCATGCTGTACACATCTGGGAATTACTGTTTTTTCTGATAACAAATCCATGTTTGCAGGTCTGAATGAAACTGTGTTGGATGGCATCCCTCCCCTTTCATACTATGCTCCTCTCTGGATTAATCTTAAAATATTGTGGACAAATGCTGATCTTCTAGAAACTCTGAAAGACACCAGGGTTATTTGTTTCTATAGCAGCGGATAGGTTGTCCCTGGCGGAACATCACAGAACCTACTTCTCTGCAGGTGCTCGTGCAAACCGCAATCATTAATCAAAGTAATATGTGAAATCTTTACTGATATTTATTCATTTCTATCTCACTCTCTTTCTCTAGCAGCAGTACTGTAGTTGGGGAGCGTCAGCAGAATTACAATACATCTGTGGGATACTACTTCATTGCATCCATCATCCATAATACATAATACTACAATAACAACACAGTTAAAATCGCATATAAAGTGCATAGTGGAACCAAAGTACACTATCATCGTAAACATCTATTAACACAATTTACCTAAAGTGCAATAGTGAAAATTCAAGTTTTAAAACCTATGTTGTCCCTCTGTAAACCGTTTCTGTTGCTTGTGTAATCTGCTTAGATCACATACTATGCATAGGCTGACATCTAGTGGAAGCTGCAGAGTATTACAGTTGTTGTTTTTCGAAATTCGAAAAGGGCCGTCGACAGGGCGTGCCAGTAATACTATCCCCAGTGCGACTTCTGCTGTACCCATAATCCCTCACACGTCGAGGTCCATCAGATTGTTTTTTTCAGCCATCGTGAGCGGTCGCATAGAAGCAGAGTTTATTTTCGGCTCACGCCATTGACTTATAAAGTGTTTAATATTAGTTTATCTTTCTGTCCTTTATCGACGCTGTGCCTCAACGCGGCAAAGACTTCAAGAAAGGACAGGACTGACCGTCGTACGGAGATCTCGACTGAACCACCCGGCCTCGGAAGGCCCACCGGGCCTAAGTCTTGTAGTAGGAAGAGTGGGGGGTGGTCATAACAACATTTATTTTTCCACCCCTTCCCTGGGTCACCCGGCTGCCTACCCCCAATATGGAACGTACGCCATTTAAATTCTGCCCATCCTGCAATAAACAGTACACGTGGGTCGACAAGCACAGGGTGTGTAACCTTTGCTTGAATCGGAACCACGACAAGGCTCATTGTCGGGCCTGTAAACTGCTCCGACCCAAGACTCTCAAAGATAGAAGTACGAAACTTTGGGCCCATCACGCCATGCAGGCTGAGGCTGCCATGGACTTCAAAGGAGCTTCCAGCGACGGCAGCGCCGCCGTCCTCTCGGATGGCGAGGGTGACAGGGAACCTCTGCGTTCCCCAGTGCAAGCCCCTGACCCTAGCAGACAGGCCGGCGGTCCTGTTGTGGGGGTGACACCCAGCGGCAAAGGCACCGCACTCCCCCACACCAAGCACATACCCCACGGCGATGTGAGTGTCACACGCCGAGAGCTAACGTCTAAGGGCAAATCTTCGGATTCACGGTCCTCTGGGCACCCCGGGCGGCTGCCTCATGACAAGCCTGCTAAGTAAAAAGATGCCGGACATAAAACTCTCTCTCCCGGCCTTCCGACGTCAAAGGACGCCGCGCAAGCTGTTCCCGAAGTCGTAACTCGACTCACACCCGGGGAAAAGCCCAGGAAGTCGGGACTGTCCTGTTCAGTGGAGAAACATGTCCCCAAGGTCCCTACTACGGTCTCTAGCTCTAAAAATTCAGCTTCCAAGAGCACAGATCATAGGGAGAAACATAAATCCAGGGATTCCTCTCAGAAAGGCAGGAACACAGACGGGCAAGATAAAGGGACAAACCTAGGGAAGAGCTTCCCCCACAGGAACCTGATAGGATTCCTACACAGGAGATCCCACATCAGCCTGATCCTATCATAGATGAGGAGGAGCCTAATCCTATCATAGAAGAAGAGGAGGAGTTATACAGTAGCCTACCTACCCCCCCTATCCCTGCCTATTATACTGTTACGCTCCCCTGGTTCCCACAGGGGCGTCGGTCGGACCCCGACAGCTGCGGTCTCCACCAACGTGATGCGTAGTGCAGAGATGACTGTTTGGACTGGCCCGCCTAGTTTCATCTGCTTGACCCGAAGAAGTATTCTCCTGCAAGTGGAGAAAGGGATTTAGCCACCCGTGGATTTTAGCAAGGACCCCCCGCTGCTCCCGATCTCCCGACTAGTCACCTCTGATATTTCCTTTTAGTAAGCTCACCTTATGTATTTAAATGATGAGCTCTCCATCCTGCGTGGCATGCAGGGGCGCGTAGATACCAGTTACTTCACTGGCTTGAAGGTACTGGAGGAGTTCCGGCTATTGACTCCGGGGCTTATAAAGTTCAAAAGAGTTCAATATGTCCGATGTTCACTCTTGTTCCATTCCCTTTTTAGAATTGCACTGGGTCCAAAAGAATATTGCTTGGAGGTAGCGGATGGCATTTGGGTAAGAGTCTGTATTTCCCAACACTGTCCGGTAAAGTTGCCTGAGTTTAATTTGTTGTTTTCTCTCCCTTTTATAGGTGCGGCATATGAAGATGTGGCATGTTAAAGGGTAATGCCTCTGGTGATAAATCAGGTAAGTCTATGGTAAGTGATGATATTTGTCGGCTTCCGGGCTCACCTTGTTGTTTCTTTGGTTTTCCCCAGATGCTGGTGTTCGACGACGAAAAAGATGGAGAGAGCGCCGAGTTGAAAGATGCTGTGGACTGGTGAGTATAACGCGCCGCTGCAGCTGGCGATGCGATGCATGTTGGAATAATGTTCTTTCCAGGCTCGGAGACGTGCTGGGTGTGGAATCAGGTAAGGAATAAAAATGATGTCCGTTATCTAACCTTTTCTCCTTCTTTTCCACTTTTCCTAGAAGCTCCGTATTCGAGGCAGGCGTGGCAGAAGACTGGATGCAGGCTTGCAGGCACAGTGAGCGTTATGCTGCAGAATGCAGAATAACGCGAAGCATGTGCTGCTGATCGGGCGTGGTTTAAATAGCCTCCAAAGTAGTTCCAGGTAAGAAGTTCCCCAGAACCACACCCGAGTAAAGAAATAGTCTCTGTAACAAAATAGTCCCATCCAAGCCTCACGTTGGCTTGGATTCAGTTGCAGCATGGTCTGCATGAGGTAAGTAATGTCTATGAGCCTGGCGCCTATGGCGCCAGGACTGATTCCTATTATGAGCCTGGCCCCTAAGGCACCAGGACTAAACCCAACAGCCCCCAGCCGGGGCTGTTGGGGTTTTGATAAATATCTGGATGCCTGCTCCTGGGGCTGATGGACTTGATCCGGATGCCCGGGGGTAGGCATCATGACAGCACCCAAAAAAGCCCCTCCTAAAGCTGTTCTTCCCCTTGGCCCTGGTTTGTCTGGGAAGTTCAGATGGAATTTTTTCACCAACCGAGGAGCATGAACGTGGTCGCTAGGTTCCCATGACCTTACTTGAGGTCCATAACCCTTCCAGTCGATTAAATAAAAAAGTCTAGATTTAACCATTTTAGAGTCCAGGATGTTTTTTACCTCGAATTCAGGTTCTCCATCTATTAGGATGGGGTCAGGTGGTTTGGTTAATCTGATCCCGGGTTGAACTGGTTTTAGAAGTGAAACATGAAAGACGGGATGAATCCGCATATTAGAGGGTAATTCTAATTTGACGGCCACCGGGTTGATAATGGCTTTAATGGTGTAAGGTCCCAAATATCTAGGATTAAAGGTCCGAGTTCCTTTCAGAGGTATGTGTTTTGTAGCCAGCCAGACTTGAAACCCAATCTGGTATGGTGGCGTCTCACTTGTGTTGATCAGCGTTCTTCTTGTATTTCTCTTTTGCTTGTTTCAAATGTTCTGTTGCTGTCATGATGCCTGCCCCCGGGGACCCAGACCAAGTCCAGCAACCCCGGAAGCAGGCATCAAGTTATCCTAAGCAAGCCCAACAACCCCTGCTAGGGGCTATTTGGGTCCAGTCCTGGTGCCTATGGCGCCAGGCTCATTTGGAGAGTCAGTCCTGGCGCCAGGCTCATAGATTAAAACTTACCTGATACAGCCCATGCTGCAAACTTACCTGATGCAGACCATGCTGAAAGAGTTCCAAGCCAAAAGAGGCTTGGAAGGGACTACTTTACTTAGGGACTATTTTTTACTTGGGCCGGGCTGGGGAGGAATACTTACCTGGGACTACTTTGGAGGCTATTTAAACCATGCCTGAAGAGCAGCACACGCTTCACGTTATTCTGCATCCAGCAGCGTAACGCTCACCGTGCCTGCAAGTCTGCATCCAGCCTTCTGCCACGCCCGCCTCGAGTTTGGAGCTCCTAGAAAAAGGGAGAAAGAAGGAGAAAAGGTTAGAACAAGAGCGATACCTTTGATCCTTACCTGAATTCCTGATCCATCGTGCCTTCGAGCTTGAAGAAAGAAGTTATTTTATGCACGTCGCCTCGCCTGCTGCAGCGCCGCGCTGAACTCGCCGGTCTTCGCAGCATCTTCACGTTCCACCGCATCCTCCTGCATGTTCCCACCGCACTCCGGCACCTAAGGAGAAGACAAGAACAGCAAGGTGAGCCAAGGGAATACACAGAGGAATATTAGTTACCCCCCCCATAGACTTACCTGATTTTACCACCGGGGGTACTATTCCTCTTCACGGATCGGCACAGCTTCCACTTCGCCGAACCCTAGCCCCTAAGGGGAAACAAAAGGACAGCAAGGTGATACAAAGGGACTAACAAGGGGAACCCTCCTCACCACAATAGACTTACCTGATTTTACCGCCGGAGGTATTATTCCCCGAGACTTCATACTTTCTCTCAGCACCTGAATAAGGGAGAAGGCAACTGGTTACATATTGACATTATTTTATCGAACTGTGTTGGAAAATACAAACCCTTACCAGAATACTACCGGTTGCCAGGAGGAACTCTTCATTATGGTCAAGCTGCAACCTGCAAGGAATCGGACAAGAGTGAAAGTCAGGCATTTGAACTCTTACGAACTTTATACTTGCGACGTCTTGCCGGAAATCTCGAAGTCAATATTGTTCTGGAACTCACCAATTCCTTCGAGCCAGTGAAGCAACTGGTTATCAACGCGCCCCTGCGCTCAATGCGCTCAATGCAGGATGAAGAGCTCATCTTTTCAAACCATCAGGTGAGACTATAAGAGGGGACATCAAAGGTGATCTGTGGGTAGAACAACGGGGGTGGGAGGATTTACGCTCAACTCCACGGGTGATTTAATTTCCTTTCTCCATTTGCAGAAGAATATTCCTACGGGCCAAGGAAACGAAGCTAGGTGGGCCAGTCCAGTCCGTCATCTCAGCCCTACGCGTCACATTGGTGGAGACCGCAGCTGTCCAGTTCCGATCGACGCCTCTGTGGGAGCCAGGTGAGCGTAACGGTTGCCTTCTTAAAAGCTTGTGTAATAGTTGAGTACAGATGAGTAACTGCCGGCATTTCTAAGTGCCGGGGCGAATCGAGTTCTCAGGTTCGAGGATGATGTCCATATATGGTATAAAAGGGGCTTTGTCCGGTTCCTGAATGTACTGAGTTATTGTATGCGTATTCAGAAATCCATAAAACATCCTTCCAATTACTTTCGGTTTGGTGAAGCATACAACGTAGGTATTGTTCAAGAGTCTGGTTGGTCCTCTCCGTCTGACCATCGGTTTGGGGATGGTGATTTGTTGATAACCTTACGTCGATTTGCGCCAATTGACAACATTTTTTCCAAAATTGCGAAATGAACTGACTACCTCGGTCAGAGATCAATACGGAAGGAAATCCATGTATTCGAACAATGTTTTAGAGAAATTCCTTGGCCAAAATTGAAGCGGAAGGTAATCCTTTTAAAGGAATAAAGTGGGCCATCTTTGAATAAAGATCTACAATAACTAGAATGGTGTTGAATCCATTATCTGTAATAAAGTCCAAAGACAAAGTGTGCCATGGTGTGGGTGGAGTATCTAAAGGTTGTAAAAGACCAGCTGGTTTTTTCTTCTGACTTTTATTTTGGGCGCAGATGCCACAAGACAGTACAATTGACTTTACGTCTTTTCGCCAGGTCGGCCACCAGAATTGTCTTAACTTTAGCTTCCGTTTTTGCAATACCTGGGTGCCCTTCTATCAAAGCATCATGGTAATTGGAGATGACTAGTTCCTGTAGTTCCTTGTGTGGTAAGAATAGACGCCCTTGATAGTAAGGTAGGTCATTGATTTAGGCCTGAATAATCTGGGCCCTTTTTAACCCAGTCCTGCAGGGCTGCTGAATTGAAAAGTTGATGGATTTTCAAATGAATATCTTCCAGAGTCTGTAGAGCAGTTATGGCAAGAATTCTTTCTTCTGAAATTATAGGTACCGGTTCTGGGCTCGAGTATGCTTCTCCCATTCCTATTTATGATAAGGCATCTGCCTTGTCATTTTTACAACCTGGTCGATAAGTGATCACGAAATCGAATTCTGCAAAGAATAATGCCCACCTAAGTTGACGTGATGATTGGGCCTTGGCTGTCTTCAAATATTGCAAATTCCTGTGATCGATGATTACAGTGATGGTATGCCTGGCACCAAGGAGATAATGCCACCAAGCCTTAAAGGCGGATTTGATGGCTAACAGCTCTTTATCGGTAACCGCTTAGTTTAACTCGGGTGCCGAGAACTTTCTGGACCAAAATGCTACTGGATGAAGTTGACCGGTTTCGGGATCCTTCTGGGATAGGACAGCCCCCATGGCTAAACTGGATGCATCGGTTTCAACTATGTATGGAAGCTCGGGGCGTGGATGCCTTAAGACAGGTGCCGATGTGAATTTCAATTTTAGCTCTTCGAAGGCTTTGTCAGCCTCTTCGGTCCATAAGAAGCGTTTGTTTTTTTGTAAAAGTGCTGTGATGGGGTGTACAACATGTGAGAAGTCCGGAATAAATCTGCGGTAGAAATTAGCAAATCCAAGCATGCTTTGTACCCCTTTAACTGAACTGGGTGATGGCCACTTGAGAATCGCGTCCACCTTTCGAGAGTCCATTCGAACTCCTTTTGGAGTCAGGATAAATCCAAGGAATTCAACTTCTGTAGCATGAAAAACACATGTTTCCAATTTTGCATATAACTTATGCTGGCATAGTTTCTCGAGGACTGCACAAATGTGCTTAACATGGTCTGATTCTGAAGAGGAGTACACCCGAACATCGTCTATGTATACGACAACACAGACGTCAATGAGTTCACGAAGGACATTGTTCATAAAATACTGGAAGGCTGCTGGTGCATTACACAACCCGAAGGGCATCACCTGATATTCGAATAATCCGTACTTGGTGCGAAAGGCAGTCTTCCATTCATCGACTTTTTTTACACGTACCAGATGATATGCCCCTCGAAGATCCAATTTAGTGTAGATGCTAGCATCCTTTACTTGGTCTAGTAATTCGGGGATCAGAGGCAATGGGTATCGGTTCTTCACCGTAATCTGATTTAATGCGCGGTAGTCTATGCACGTTCTAAGGACACCTTCCTTTTTAGGCACGAAGAATAAAGCTGAGGATGCAGGGGACTTGGATGGACGAATGAAGCCATTAGCAAGGTATTGGTCCAAGTATTGTCGTAGGTGAAGGTTTTCGGGTTCCGTAAGGGCGTAGATTCTACTGCATAGAGGTTGTGCACCGGGTATGAGATCGATTTGACAATCGTATGATCTGTGAGGTGGTAAGGTGTTTGCCTGTTCTTTTTGGAAAACGTCTTGGAATTCTTGATATTCCTGAGGTAACTGCACTGCTGGGCTAGTAACTGTGGCCAGGCCTTTGTTCAAGGTCTTTTCCGGGTAGCAGGTGTGTGCACAATCTGGGAAGGTTATTCTCTTCTCTCGCCAATCAATACTAGGATTATGTGTTTCCAACCAAGGTATCCCCAGTATTATTTGGAACTGCGGGGCTTTGATTAAATCAAACACAGTAGTCTCTCGATGCCCATCTTGACCCAACAGTGTCATCTCTGTAGTGGAATGAGTTACAGGTCCAGAGGCAATCTCAGTTCCGTCGACTGTGGTGATGACATCAGAAGTGGTCTTTTTGCAAAGAGGCAGATTCATCCTAGAAGCCAATTTGTGGTCCAAATAGTTTCCTACGGCCCTACTATCAATGTTTGCCCTTACTGCGTGCATACGTGATGGCTGCCTTGGGTTAATAAGGACCATTGGTATGATTTAGGTGCGAGGTCTGAGTGTCCTTCTTTAAGCTCGCCAAGCGGACCTCTACGCTTGTCGGGTGTGGTCGTTTCCCGAATCAGGCTCTGTTTGGTTTTTTTTTGTCAGCAACTCCGACTATTTTCTTGGATGGTTTTATTGGGCAATCCCATAGAAAATGTCCTGAGGCCCCACAGTACAGACACAGTTGCATCTGCTGTCTCCTTTCTCTTTCCTTTTGAGTTAAGGGTGCCTTAACCCCCCCGATCTGTATAGGTTCTGATGCATCTGTTCCTTTTGGGGTAACATTGGGTTTAACCAATACCCGATTTTCGAACTTAGCTCGATCAGCTTTTCTAGTCTGTAGGCGGTGGTCTAATTGGACCACTAAGTCTATATATTCTGCGCAATCCTGAGGTGGATTCACAACTTGGGCCAGAACATCTTTGCGTTCACCCTGAAGTCCACGATGAAATAATGTAATTCGTTATGCCTCAGGCCATCCGGTTTCCACCACCAACCTATTGAAGGTTGTGATATAGGTTAGCAGATCCTGGTTACCCTGTCGTAGGGACAAAAGTTCATTATCCAGGGCCTTTCTCTGTGAACGTCTGGTGAATAGTCTTTCCATGCTTAATTGAAAACCCTGAAAATCCATAAGAAGAGGGTCATCCTGGTTGACTAGTGGAATTGACCAATCCGCTGCGCTGCCACTAAAGTATGATAGTACAAAGGCTACTTTGGCTTGGTCGTTTGGAAAAGCTCCAGGTCTGCATAAAAAGTGCAAGCGGCATTGCTTCATGAACACGGCAAACCTTTTCGGGTCCCCAGCAAAGGTTTCGGGTGGAGCTAAAGGAATGCTCCCTGGTAGAACCACTTGCACAGGATTGCTCGATGAAACGGGGGTTGGATTCCCCCCGAGTCCAGGTAGTGGTGTTTGCCCAGCTTGGTTTTGCAGCAGTTGTCTAGCCAAATCATCAGTGCGCTCCTTTGAGACTATCAGTTCTCTCCTGAGGGCATTAGTTTCTTGGCGCGCAGAATGCACTTCTGCCCTAAGTTCCCCTAGCAATAGGGCTAGTTGGTCGGTTTCTGAGGTTTCCATTACGCCCGGGTGGGGATTTGTAGATAGGCTTCGCGTTCTGTTACGCTCCCCTAGTTCCCACAGGGTCGTCGGTCGGACCCGGACAGCTGCGGTCTCCACCAACGTGATGCGTAGTGCAGAGATGACTGTTTGGCTGGCCCGCCTAGTTTTGTCTGCTTGACCCGAAGAAGTATTCTCCTGCAAGTGGAGAAAGGGATTTAGCCACCCGTGGATTTTAGCAAGGACCCCCCGCTGCTCCCGATCTCCCCACTAGTCACCTCTGATTTTTCCTTTTAGTAAGCTCACCTTATGTATTTAAATGATGAGCTCTCCATCCTGCGTGGCATGCAGGGGCGCGTAGATACCAGTTACTTCACTGGCTTGAAGGTACTAGAGGAGTTCCGGCTATTGACTCCGGGGCTTATAAAGTTCAAAAGAGTTCACTATGTCCGATGTTCACTCTTGTTCCATTCCCTTTTTAGAATTGCACTGGGTCCAAAAGAATATTGCCTGGAGGTAGCTGATGGCGTTTGGGTATGAGTCTGTATTTCCCAACACTGTCCAGTAAAGTTGCCTGAGTTTAATTTGTTGTTTTTCTCTCCCTTTATAGGTGTGGCATATGAAGATGTGGCATGTTAAAGGGTAATGCCTCCGGTGATAAATCAGGTAAGTCGATGGTGAGTGATGATATTTGTCGGCTTCCGGGCTCACCTTGTTGTTTCTTTGGTTTTCCCCAGATGCGGGAGTTCGACGACGAAAAAGATAGAGAGAGCGCCGAGTTGAAAGATGCTGTGGACTGGTGAGTATAACGCGGCACTGCAGCTGGCGATGCGACGCGTGATGGAATAATGTTCTTTTCAGGCTCGGAGACGTGCTGTGTCCGGAATCAGGTAAGGAATAAAAATGATGTTCGTTATCTAACCTTTTCTCCTTCTTTTCCCCTTTTCCTAGGAGCTCCGGATTCGAGGCGGGCGTGGCAGAAGACTGGATGCAGGCTTGCAGGCACGGTGAGCGTTACGCTGCAGAATGCAGCATAACGTGAAGCGTGTGCTGCTGATCGGGCGTGGTTTAAATAGCCTCCAAAGTAGTTCCATGTAAGAAGTTCCCCAGAACCACACCCGACTAAAAAATAGTCCCTGTAACAAAATAGTCCCATCCAAGCCTCACGTTGGCTTGGATTCAGTTGCAGCATGGTCTGCATGAGGTAAGTAATGTCTATGAGCCTGGCGCCTGTGGCGCCAGGACTGATTCCTATTATGAGCTTTGCTCCTAAGGCGCCAGGACGGAACCCAAACAGGCCCCAGCCGGGGCTGTTGGGGTTTTGATAAATTTCTGGATGCCTGCTCCCAGGGCTGATGGACTCGATCCAGATGCCCGGGGGTAGGCATCATGACATATACCTACCTGGGGATTATCCCCAGTTCAGCAACCTGGTCTGCCCAGGATATAGATAGGGTTATGAAATGTATGACCTTTCTTGCAATTTTTTTTGAAGAATACCCCCAGGCTCTTCAAAGCCTAGCAAACGCACCTGCCACTACCCAGGCGTCAAGCTCTAAGGCTACACCTGTGGCCTCTCAGTCCCATTTGTCTACACAACTCCGTCAGGAAAGAGATCTCAACCCCCCAGTGGAACTGTACGAAGAACCAGTCCACAAGGCACCACGCTTCTCCACTGGCCATTACAACCTAGATGTAGGAGCTGATGAGTACCCAGACGAAAATACATATTATGATGATGACGTCGGGGTTGACGACGTCAGTGAAGGGGACGATCAGGGTGACACGGAGTCAGTAGTCTTTGCCATGGACTCTCCAGTCCTGCAGGACCCTCCCTTACCCGATTCCCCGGTGGACAACCAGCCCTTGTTTAATGACATATTTCTCAGGGCTGCTGAACATTTTGGTATCGAGACACAGGAAATCCAGCAAGATAAAGATTTCGCTGAAAACATCTTAGGGGACATAAAACTGGCAACTCAATGTATCCCCTTACTCAAGTCGGTACAGAGAAAGATTCAACCTTCTCTAGAAATGCCTAATCAGACTAGGGCGGTAAACCCTAGAATCGAAAAGCTTTTCCACCCAGCACCTTCTGACCCTTTGTATATAAGGGGCCAACTTAAACCAGACTCTCTAGTAGTTACCACTACCCGAAAGAGAGCGGGTACCCCCTTGGCCTCCTCCGAAGCTCCTCCGGACAAGGAGAGTAAAAACTATATATAATGGGAAGAAAAATAACATCTTCGTCGTTTTATCAAGCACAAATTGCTAATAACTCCACCTTGCTAGCAAGCTATGACTCCACTAAGTAGGATGAAGTTACAGCCCTGGCAGAATCAGCGCCAGAACCGCTCAAATCTAAGCTCTCTCTTGTGGCTACTGAAGGCAGAGCAACGGCAAGCCTGCTACTTAAGAACAATTTTGATGCAGCAGATAACACTGGATGCGTTATTGCTGAGGCCACCATCCTCAAACGCCATGTCTGGCTTAGACAGTCTGGATTCAAATTAGAGACACAGGCTACCCTGCTCAACATGCCTGTTGAGCCTAATGTTTTATTTGGAAAGGCAGTTGAGGACGTGCTGAAGTCTGCCAAGGACGAATATGAAACACTCAAGTCCCTTGGCCAACTAACTAACAAACAAACAAGCCAAAGAGGAGGCAATATTTTTTGCCCTGTTTCGTGTACAAAACGCACAAAGAAGCACCAGCTATAGTCAAAGCCAGGGTTCCTCATGGAGCAATAACCAACAGGCATCCCAGGGTTATCCCAGGGGACAGCGCTGAGGTCGCGGAAAGAGGAGAGTTTCCCCCACCAGAGGTGGAGGAACACCCTCCAAGCAATGACACCCCGCTACTTGTCCCCTCACATGCCTCCCAGTCGGGGGACGAATTTCACACTGCGCCCACGCATGGAAGGGGATAACATCAGACAAGTGGGTGCTATCGATGGTAGCGGGAGGTCACTGCATGGAACTCCAGGGAATCCCATCAAACCTCCCCCCGCGCCAGAAAAGACTGTCAAAAGAGGAACAACTCATCTTGGTGGAGGAAGTCGAAGCTCTACTCAAGGACGCCATCGAAATCATGCTGTACGACGAGGTTAACAAAGGTATTTATTCAGCGTACTTCCTTGTTCCAAAGAAAGATCTGACCATGCGCCCGGTATTAGACCTGCGTCCCGCAAACAAATTTGTCAAGCCACAAAAATTATGCATGACAACGTTAGAAGTAATCCCTCTGTTAAAACGGGGGGATTACATGGCAACATTGGACTTGAAAGATGCTTATTTTCATATTTCAATGTTCCCAGCACACAGAAGATTGTTGCGATTCAAAGTAGCAGACCAGCACTACCAGTTAAAAGTGCTGCCTTTCAGGATAGCCTCGGCTCCAATGGTGTTCACCAAGGTACTGGCAGTGGTGGCCGCGCACCTTCACAGGGAGGCAATCCCAGTGTACCCCTACCTGGATGACTGGCTGATCACGGGAGAATCCTACCATCTTTGCAAAATAAACATGCAAAAAAACATAGACCTTCTCTTCCAATTGGGCTTCTCAGTAAACTAGAAAAAGTCAAGTCTGGTACCAAACACATCAAAAACAGTTCCTAGGAGCTGTGTTAGATACAAAGACAGGCTTACCCTTTCCATCCATGGAAAGAGTACAAAACATGCTTTGGCAAATACCCTAGTATCAAGCCGGTCTCCAGATAAGCATACGCAAAGCTATGTGTCTGTTAGGAATGATGGCATCGTGCATTTACCTGCTCCCCCACGCATGCATGCGACCAATGCAAGAATGTTTGGCGAAACAATGGCCTAAGGCAAGTGGTCATTGGGACGATCTTGTGGTTGTTTCGCCTACACTGGTTCAAAACCTAAGCTGGTGGTCAAGGGAAAATCTGCTCCAGGGGAAACCCTTCCACAGACCGGAGGCGCTAGCGGTTGGCGCAACAGACTCGTCACTTTCCGTGTGGGGGGCCCACTACCTTCACCACACGGCCTGTGGTCACAAGTTATTGCACAGGACTAAATCAACCTACTAGAGTTACTGGCGATCTTCAAAGCACTGCAAGCTTTCGAGAACCACCTAACAAACCAGTCGGTACAAGTCCTGACAGACAGCACCACCGCAACGTTCTATGTCAACAAACAGGGAGGTACACACTCTCCAAATCTGTCCAAACTGGCTAGAGAATATGGAGGTGGGCACTCAAACAAGGGATGTCCCTGTCCTCTCAACATGTTCCAGGGGTACTCGACACTCTAGGGTACTCTCTCAGCAGAGATCCTCTGCCAGAAGAACACAAGTGGCAACTACACACGGACGTGGTAGACCACATCTTCTCTCTATGGGGCTACCCCTCTCTAGACTTGTTCGCTACAAGAGAAAACAAGCAATGGCCAGACTTCGCGTCCAGGTTCCCTCAACCAGACTGCAAAAAGAACGCCCTATGGATGAGCTGGTCAGGGAAATTTGCTTACGCTCCCCCCCCCCCCTCCCCGGGGCCATTAATCAGCAGAATAATGAACAAGATACACAGGGATCAGATGACCCTCATCCTAGTTGCTCCTATGTGGGCGAGACAACCGTGGTATCGACATATGCGCAAGTTGGCGATGTGCGATCCCATCAAGCTCCCGTACCAGGTCAACCTGTTGACTCAACACAGGAGGACAACGATACACCCACAACCTCACTATTTGAACTTGGCACCATGGCTCAAGAAGTCATAGAGTTCGGACACCTCGATCTTCCACAGCGGTGTATGGAAATCCTAAAGGAAGCACGGAAACCAAACACCAGACACTGTTATTTCCTCAAGTGGAAGAGATTCGTCATTTGGTGCCAATCTAAACAGATCAACCCAATAGAATATACTCCATCACACATTCTAACATACATGTTCCACTTGTTGGATTCAGGGTTGGTCTTTACTTCTTTAAAAGTCCACCTAGCAGCTTTATCAGCCTACACCACCTCTCAAAGTAAAGTCTCATGGTGGAAAGTGCCAGTCATTAAAGCATTCATGGAGGGAGTGAAGAGACTACACCATCCAATCTCTAATCCCTCGCCAGGCTGGGATGTCATTGTTGTGCTAGCAAAACTCATGGGCCCCCCCCTTTGAGTTTTTGCATCAAGCTACTTTTAAACACATTACCTATAAAACTGCCTTCTTAGTGGCTATTACTTCCATAAGAAGAGTCAGCGAACTCCAAGCTTTGTCAGTGCAGGACCCTTTCTTTATCATCCATAAAGGCACATTGGTTTTACGGACTCACCCTAGGTTCTTCCCTAAATTCATTTCCAAGTGCTACGTAAACCAATCAATTGAGCTTCCGGCCTTCTTTCAGAAGCCAACTAGCTCAGCTCAGGTCAAACTTCACACACTAGATATGAGGAGGGAGGTTCTCTACTACGTAGATAAAACCAAACCGCATAGGAAGACTGATCAACTCTTTGTCTCCATGGCTACAGGCAGACAAGGAGAACGCGTTTCCAAAAGAGCCATCTCCAAATGGATAGTCAAATGTGTACAATTATGCTATTCACTATCAAACAAGACACTGCCTTCTACACCAAGAGCCCACTCCACACGGGGCACTGGGGCTACTTTGGCCTTTATTGCAACCGTCCCCTTAGACAGCATTGCAAAGCAGCTGCATGGTGCTCAGTTCACACCTTCACTCAGCACATCTGCATTGACACACATTTCAAGACAGATACACAGGTGGGACAAGCGGTTCTAAAACATCTATTTGCCGCTACTCCTCCTCACAACCCACCACCTTCTCATAACACTGCTCGTTAATCTATGCATGGCATGCGATCTAATCAGGTTACACAAGCAACAGAAGGAATACATTACTCACCATAATCGTATTTCTGGTGCTTGTATCTGCTTAGAATCACATGCGCCCACCCTTCCTCCTCTGAAAGAAGGTGCATAGATGTTATATGAGCTTCTACATATATCTGCTTGGATACAACTGTACTCACATGACACTCATGCTACCTCATGTCATAAGAAAACCAATCTGAGGGACCTAGACGCATGAGGGATCATGGGTACAATGAACGTCACACTAGGGAATAGTATTACTGGCACGCCCTGTCGACATCCCTTTTCGAATTTGAAAAACAACATCTGTAATACTCTGCAGCTTCCACTAGATGTTGGCCTATGCATAGCATGTGAATCTAAGCAGAAACGAGCACCAGAAATACGATTACGGTGAGTGATGTATTCCTTAGATTGTCTGTACCCCTACAAGAGAGTCCTACAATCTTCTCCAATCTTTGGCCCAACATGTTTCAATCCCTCATACCTGAACACATCATGGAACTTCTTCACGGGCTAGTATCGCTATTCATAAAATCCAGACTTCCACTAACTTCTGTGAGATGGCCTTTCTCAAACTAATATTCTGCTACACCTTCAAAGGCGTCCCATTCTTTGCTTACGTCGCTTATGGCCTCATAGCCACTATTCCATTACTGTGAGATACCTTTCTCACGTAATTGATATTGATATTGATATTTTATTTCTATCACGCTCATATACAAGGGTTTCAGAGCGCGACAAGGCAAGGGAAAGGGAACAGGGGAGAACAAAAACAACGATCTTACTAGGCCCAGTAACATTGAGAACGCGCAAGTGCAGGGTAGAGAGGGAAGAGGCAGCAGTGCATGGAAGGGGGAACAAAAGGAGAGTGCCGAGCGAGAAGGAAAAAACAAAAATAATAATAAAATAATAAATAAAAAGGCAACAAACAATGGGAGTGCAGCCAGCAAGTGGCAAGTGCTGGGATTATGGCAGCAGGCCGGGTAGGTCTGAAAGTGCAGGAAGAAAAGGGTAGGGCTGTATGGGTACAGATACAGACCCCAGTGCAAGGGGTGGCCCTGAGGCAGTGCGTGAGGGTGGCAAGATGAGCAGGTACCTGGGCCCAGAGGACAGAGGGTGGCCAGCTGCATGGTGCCGAGGGAGAGTAGAATCAACAGGGGAGAGGAGAGGAGAGGAGAAGGCAGAAGCAAAGAGGAAGGTTTTGAGGTGCTTCCGGAACCAGAGATGGTTCTCCTCAAGTTTTAGAGTTGCAGGTAGGCTGTTCCAGAGGGAGACAAAGTGTGGTTGTTCCCAAAGAAACTTTGGGAACTCCCGTCCCCTGCACACTATCGACTATCTGAAAAAAATCAGAAAAATAACTCGAGAGTTTCTGGATTTTGTTTACACCTAATATTTTAGGTAATATTTAGAAAAACAGAAATTTTGACAAACACTTTTCATGATACATAAATCATTTTCCTTAAACAGGTAAGAAAATATTTTGTGAGAACAAAGATTTTGGTGAAAGTATCCTTTTCTTTATTGTACAAAGCATATGGTGGTGCCCAACGCGTTTCGAGTACAACTCTTCTTCAGGGGCAATGGCACCATTTTTTCATTTTTCTACAAAGTGAAGAGATGACATTAGTCAAATTATCTTAGCCCATTATAGACAGTACATATAATTTATCTCTGTTTTTAGCTCATTTTAACCCAAATGGCGTAAAAAGTCATCCGTTAAACATAAAGTGACAAATTTAAACAAGTATTCGCAATTTGGGGAAGATTGGCAAACGTACATTGATTCAATAGTAGTTTGCAGACTTTGAACCTTTTGCTGCAATTTGTCCGTGCTGGATGACAACCACTAGATGCACTTTGCATTCACTTCATTTTTTTCGATCTTTTTCTAAAGACATGTAAGTTTTCACTCCATTTACTTTCACTTAGAAATTACCATATGGATAACCTTGTTTCCACTTTGAAAAACGTTTTTGTTCTTACCTTTTCTGTGAAATAGTTCCATGTACAAATGTAACTACATAATCTTTGTTCAAGAATGTATGATTGGATCATAAGCAGATTTATCTAGCTGAATATAAGCAGCATTTTTTCTTCTTTATTTTGTGTAAAATAAGTACACTACTATATGGTTTACAGGAATGGGTTTTTGAATCAATGTACGTTTGCCAATCTTCCCCAAATTGCGAATACTTATTTAAATTTGTCACTTTATGTTTAACGGATGACATTTTACGCCATTTGGGTTAAACTGAGCTAAAAACAGAGATAAATTATATGTACTGTCTATAATGGGCTAAAATAATTTGACTCCTGTCATCTCTTCACTTTGTAGAAAAATGAAAAAATTGTGCCTTTGCCCCTGAAGAAGAGTTGTACTCGAAACGCGTTGGGCACCACCATATGCTTTGTACAATAAAGAAAAGGATACCTTCACCAAAATCTTAGTTCTCACAAAATATTTTCTTACCTGTTTAAGGAAAATGATTTATGTATCATGAAAGTGTTTGTCAAAATTTCTGTTTTTCTAAATATTACCTAAAATATTAGGTGTAAACAAAATCCAGAAACTCTCTTGAGTTATTTTTCTGATTTTTTTCAGATATTCGATAGTGTGCAGGGGACGGGAGTTCCCAAAGTGTCTTTGGGAACAACCACACTTTGTATATTTTTTCCAACCTAGATGCCAAGGTTGAACTTTTCTCCCCCCGCACCTCAAATTTATCTTCAACCTCATTACTTTCTCTAATTTAATTTGATGAGATAAAATATCATAAACGGGTGTGCCTCTAGGTTTTCTATATATCTTTCTTATTGTTCCAGAGGGAGGCCCCAGCCGAAGACGGAGATCTACCCCAGCTCGTTTCTTTGAGAAAAGGCTGACCCTAAGGGAGTTAGAGGAGCAGAGTGCTCGAGAAGGGAGGTATTTGCAGAGGGATAGCTGAAGGTATGTTGGACGCAGGCCCCAGAAAGCCTTGTGGACAATACAGAGGGTTTTGACTTTAATCCTTGCATCCACTGGGAGCCAATCGAGAGATATCACAGCTGGAGAGATACGATCCCAGGGCTTGAGGCCAATGACCAGTTTTGCAGTCCTGTTCAGGTAGATTAAGAAAGCGGCTGTTGCAATAGCCCAACTTAGAGAGAACCAGAGCTTGGGAGACAGTGAGCTTCTGGGGGAATGAGAGGAAAGGAAGAATACCTCTGAGGAGGTGCAGTAGGAAGTTTGACTTTTTTGATACATCAGCGTTGTGGGCAGAGAAGGAGAGTGTGGAATCAAAGGTGACACCAAGGTTCTTGGCCTCGCAGGTGGGGATAGGAGGAGGGCCAAGGGAGGCCGGCCAGAGAGTGAGGGGAAAGGAAGGTGATGGTGTGCCAATGAGGAGGATCTCCGTCTTGCTGGCAGTAAGACATAGATCGTTGGCGGCGGACCAATCTTGAATGGCAGTTAGGCAATCAGTGATGAGAGAGGTGGAGGAGGTGGCCGAGGGCAGCCTGAAAATGGCAATACAGCGGGCAAGAGTTGCCAGGTATTGGTTGAAAAGCCAGGGCGAGAGGTTAGACCCCTGGGGAACACCACAGGTGGAGAGGAAGATAGATGATAGGAAGGACCCAAGTTGGACCTGGGAGGGTCGATCAGAGAGGAAAGAAGTCAGCCAGGCCAGAGCCTGATTGGTGATGCCCAAGTTATCCCGGAGACGGTTGACCAGGATGGTATGGTTGACCGTGTCGAAGGCAGAGGAGAGATCAAGTAGGATGAGAACAGAGGGAATGCTAGAGTCAAGGTTGGAAAGCAGATCTTCACGGATGTTCAGGAGAGCAGTTTCCGTGCTTCTGCCAGATCTGAAGCCAGACTGATGGTCATGGAGACAGCCAACAGAATCAGAATGAAGGTTTAGCTGAGAGATGGCCAGCTTTTCAAGGAGTTTGCCCAAGAAGGGGGTTATAGAAATTGGGCGATAGTTGGCCGGACAAGAGGGTTCCGCTGTGGGTTTCTTGAGGAGAGGATGCACAAGGGAGTGCTTAAGAGGGGAGGGGAAGGATCCTGAGGCAAAGGAGTGGTTGCAGATGTCGGCAAGGGCCGGAGCAAGGGTATCAATGTGGTCCTTGAGAGTTTTAGAGGAACAGAGATGAACCTGTTTTGACGAGGCTTTCATAGATCGGACTTGTCTAGCGACCTCATCAGGGGAGAAGAGAGGAAAGGAAGAGAAGGAGGGTGGGGGGGTTGCTTGAGGAGGGTCAGTGAGTACCGACGGAGAGGGGAGAGGAGAGGGAGTGGAGGAGAGTGTGGACAGGATGTCCTGGGTTTTTGAGATAAAGTGTGAGGCCTCGCATTGCAAAGAGCCTGAGAGGCAAGGGGAGGGGTAGAGACTGCAGCAGGGTTGGCCAGCTCCTTACAAATTTTAAATAGTTCAGCCGAGCTATTAGATGCCGCAGAGACACGGGCTTGAATGTGGACTCTCTTCTTGGTGCGGACAGAGTCGGTATTGCCTTTGGAGCAGGCGGCAGGCCAGTTTGTCAGAGGATGAGCAGGAATCCCTCCATTTTCTCTCAGCCACCTTACACCTACGTTTAAGTGTAGCTAGGTCGGAGTCATACCAGGAATTGCACTTTGCTTTGTACTTCAGGCGGATCCTCATGACGGGGGCAAGAACTTCAAGAGTATCAGAAATAGAAGAATAGAGAGAAGACAGGACTGTGTCAGGGTGTAGGTCGGCCAGAGGAAGAGGGGGTGGGGAGAATGTGGAAGCAAAAGTCTCGACTGACACACGCTTCATGGGCCGGATGTCCTGGAAGGTAGGTGGCAGTGTTGGGGTAGGCTGGGGGGGGGGAGAGAGGAAGTGAGTGAGAGGGAGGGAGGGAGAGAGTGAGAGAGGGAGATATATATATATATATATACATCCCTTATTCCTTATTAGACAAGTCTTAGTTAACACCACTTATTTTCAGACAGAGGTGAGCGCTTAACTAAAGATGGCACTACAATAAGTTATCAAAAAAGGGACGGAAAAGGCAGAAATTAGAAAAGCACATAACACTTATACTTAAGAAGCACCCAGCAAGGCAGGAAAGTCAAAGTTTACTTGTGAGCAAAAAGTTCAGAGGCCAGGCTCCCTCTTAGAGAGAGTAGAACACCAATGCGCCCAAGATCACACAGTTTAAGAGGCTTGAAAAGTCTTGCAGAGAGTTCAAAAAGGAATTAGTTCAGCTCAGAAAAGTTCAGTTAGCCAGCCTAGGGTCAGCCCAGGTGGTAAGTCGAGGATTTAATAGACACCCCGTACAGACCATTGCAAGGGAGGCTAGGCACAGTACCTTTTAAGATGGAGAGGATCCTCCAGCGGGGGCAGTTGTTCCTGGCAGCGGGTGCAGAGGAAGAGAAGATCTCGACGTGGAGGAAAGCTCAAGGTCGTTGCACTGCCAGGGAAGAAACCAGCCGCAGAGTTCTCCGGTTAAAAGGTACTACCCTTTTATTCGCGGTAGTGGTAAATCGTGGTATCCTGGTTGCTGGGGTGCTTGGCACAGGCAAGGCGGCCACGAGATGATCCGGGAAGGCGAAAAGGCGGGCAAACTGGTTATCCCCACCAGTCAAAGGAAGAAGACTCCTCGGAATGAAGATCTCCTCTGTCGTCGGGAAAAGTGGTGAGACGGTTCAGCAGGGCTCCACCGGTGGTGTCGTCGTTGCAGGTCGGCTCAGCTTCTCCCTCTTCGGATTCCTTGGTCCTGTGGCGACTTCTGAAGTTACAGTCCCCAAAGCCCTGCTTTTATGCCGAAAACCCCCATTCATCGGTCCTAGCTGTCACTCAAACATGCTAAGTGGTGAGCCGGGCGGCTCACCACTGGGCCAATCACACAAGAGTGCGACTTGAGTTGCTGAGGCAACTCAGTCCAGGGTGCCTAAACCCCCCTCCCACACATCCTGTAGACCCAGACAGAGTGGCACTACTTTTGGAGGCTTCTGTGGAGAAGCCTGCCAAAAAGTGGAACAAAGGGCTCGACTTGGGTTGGAGTTAGAGGCAAACACAAACGCCATTTTAAAACCGAGTCCTGGCAAAAAGACCCAACCGGGGAATAATTATTAAATAAATAACCCAGCGGTATCTTTAACATTGCACCAAAAAGTGGTGCGTTTAAAATGAATGGGGAAAATCCCATAGGAAATATTCCGGTGGAATATTTTGCGTGGTAACCACTGCCACCAGCCAGAAACTTGACGAGGGGGGACTGCACAGTGCCCCCTCGAAAAACAGACCCAGGGTCAATCTAATTACCCCTACCAGTACTTCCACAATATGATGGCTTGTACTGGTTCTGTTCCCAATTTAAGACTAGTAAAGTCAATGGTGACTTTACATGCCCTGGGAGACAGAAGTCAGTCCCAGGGTATGGAGTCTATGTTTGGGGGTCACTATGACACCCCTGGGTTACTGCACTGAGGATGCTGTGTAACACACTTACCAAAAACCACATGAAACCCTTTGGAGTAAAAGACCCCATAGCCCATAAAACACATTACAAAGTCAAAGGATATTTCAAATCATGTCTAAGAGTGGGAGAAAAAGAGCCTCACTCTTAGCAGGAGAAAAAAATAAACCCCAAAAATCCAGCAAAGCTGCTGGGGGACTCGCTAGGTTTGGGAAATTAGCCTTAACAGATAATTCTCCCTAACACTCTCCTGAGTGAGCAGGATCCTTTTTCTACACGCACATTTTTTTCTGTGGCTCTTGGAACCCTTTTCGGTTATCTTTGATGGAGTCTGCTTTCGTCCATTTTTTTGTGGCAACTGTATTTTATTATTGTAGCCCACAGCACCTTCTGTGCGGGTTGCTGGAAGATCATTGAACTTCCCTCTCTGGTTTTCTTTTATTTCCCTGTGCTAACATGATGTTACCAGGATAGGGGGATGCTCTTTATCCTACCTATGCTTTTCTTTTGTGGGATCAGCCCACCCCACCTTTTGTCGATAGCTGTCGGGATATATGTCATCCCTTTTCTCACTTCTCCTGTATCTTTCTAGTCACAGTGGCAAACCTATCTGAGAGGCTCGTGGCAGTGGATCTTTTCTACTGATTTTGTGAATTTGAAACGCATGATGCTATCGCAGTTGCGGTAAGTGACACATAGATCGCCATTGACCTAAAATGGTGCCCATCTTCTTTTTTTTTTCAATTTATGATGACTTTCCCTCTCTTGAGCCTTCTTCTGCTGACCTGGGTGGGGAAAGTCCTGTACACTCCTTTGTCTTCGACTGGCTCCCGTTGTGAAGCCTTCCCGAAGGCGCAAGTGTGTCTGGGGGGCAGTAAGCTGGGAGGATACCAAAACTCCTCAGGTGTTTGTCCTCCAGTATATCCTGTTTAGATTCAGTTCTGACTGGGTGCCTGGCTGTCCCAGGGACAGCCACCCCTCCAAAGTTTGAATGTTGCATGCATGCTGATTGGCTGGGTTCCTGTATAAAAGGCGAGGGTCTTGATGCAGAAACCAGTCAACCACTGGAAGATCCATTCCGAAGAAGAAGAAAGAAGGCTGCCTGCAGCCCCCTCCAGCGACGACCAAAGCCGATTGAGTGACGGCTGCAGCTCTAGCCCTTCCTTTTGTGTGACGGGGGTGATCTAGACCGGACAACCTCCTCCCTTGCACTGGTGGGCCTAACCAGTCTTGAGTCCAGCTACAGTTTGAGGCATCCCAGGACGTGCTACGGGGTTCCGGGCCTGCAAATACCCGTATATCCTGGGACCTGTGACACTGCTGCGGTGCATCGTCTCATCAAGCGCAGTTTTAACTGCAAACTCGTGGGCATCTGTCTGGGCCTACAGAATCTCCATCCTGATCGTAGAAGTACCCTCAACTGAATCGTGAACCGAAAGAAGGAAGAAAGTCTGCCGGGTGCCAACCGTCAACAAAGCCTGTGTCGAGCCTCCACAACCTGGTGCTGCAGAAATAGTCTACTGGGTGTCCCTATGATTGAGTCTGACCGGCTGCTCCCGCCAAATGTTCTTCCTCCAGCCGCCAAGGCCAGAGACCCGAACCGGAGATGCTGTCGTCCTACCTTGGGGACTCACCGGTGACATTGCTGTTCTTAATCAGAGAAGGTACTGTTGCCTGGGTAGACCTAGGCAATTGCTGTGTTTCTGGTCACTCCTCCTGAGCTCTTTGAATCAAGTTTGGGGTCTATTACTGAACCGTGTTGTCCCAGGCTTAAGAACATTCATCCTAGAAGCAGAAACTCTTCAGGTGGCCTACCTAGACCCGTTGAACCCTTTTGAATCCCATTCCATTAGCTACTTATTATGAAAAGCATCTCCTGATGATTTGACAACTTTCTTTCAAAGCGTCTGCCTTTCTTTGTTCTTCCGCCCAAGGGTCACTGGTCCCCCAGTGCCCCGGTTTGACTTTTGAGACACTCATTTCCCAGATAGAGTTGTACTTCTAAATTTAAGGCTTGCACAAAGTTGTTAACCTATCAGTATTGCTATTTTAAGTAAATGTTGGTTAATGATTGATTTCCTAACCTGAAGCTACTCTTATACTTTACCTTTTTCTCATCTAAAGGTCTACTGTTGAATTGAGTTTTGCAACAGCCATTATCTGATGTGTATATATATATCTATCTGTGTGATCTGTTTTTACTTACCTGAATTGCATATTGATTTAACATTGCCGTAGTCTATGATAAATAACAATATTTTCATATATCTACAGTGTGTAAGTGTTTCCTTGACTATACGTGTGCTCAAAGGTCTTTGTACGCACCTACAGCCCTTCTGCCTCTTAGACTAAGCCTGGCTGCTTGTCCATAGCTGCCAAACCTTTTTGGTAGTTCAGGCCAAACCTAAGAGTTGGAGCCCTGTACTCCTAAGAGTGAGTCTTCTACAGTCCTACCACAGGTGGACTTAAGTAAAGCTCCCTAACGGTGGCTCAGCTTGATTCTTTGCTTTATCAGCAAGTGTATGGTTTAGGGCCCCATTTAGTTGTGCCAACCTCTATTCTCTGATTTTTGGCAACTTCGTATGCAGTTACCTCCGCGTAAGCCAACTTTGCACCTCTACAGACCAGCATTATCTGGCAACCGGTGCCCATGTTTACCTAGCTAAACACAATTGTTCCTAGGATTCAACCTCTTACTACTACACCATTCACTGATCTAGGGGCCTAAAGAATGCCATGTATTCTAAATATTCATATTACTCCAACTCCACCAGATTTTATGCCACTCAATGCTCTCGTTTAGACCTCTCTGGTCACAACTCGTATGGAAAATCAATTCCTGTTCCTTTCTCAGTAATCGTTCTTCGTCTGCAGGCTTGTCTTTCCCCTTTTCCACGTTATACAATATAGCCAACTACTGATCACTTAACTCACAGATGGTCTGGTGA
Source organism: Ambystoma mexicanum (assembly GCF_040938575.1). NCBI lineage: Eukaryota > Metazoa > Chordata > Amphibia > Caudata > Ambystomatidae > Ambystoma > Ambystoma mexicanum. The sequence continues at coordinate 1,448,487,642 of NC_090929.1, forward strand.
AGAGGTGAAGTGTTTGGGTGATTTCTTCGATGACATTGGATTATCTCGCACACATCTTCATAAATAATTCAGAGTGCTGTTAAAGGATTTTGGGGATTTCTTTTACAGGTTTGAGTGGCCGTAAGTACAATAGTAGAAGTCAGACTCGAGTGGCTTAGAGGTATTTTCCTATCCACATTATGGTACATTTTATAATTAACTTCTGTTTCAGGCCATACCCAATGGTTGTCTCAACGACTCAGAAATGAGTAGATGAATTTGGTGAAGAAAAGAATGCAGATATAAACTGCTCCTTAAAATCATCCGCAAAAGCGCTCAGTGGTTTGCTTGAAACTCTACCAAATAGACATCATTTATTTTGTACATATTAAACCATAAAGTTTGATTAAAGGTGAGCATTATACTATTTCCAAGCTTGCTAATCACAACCAAACCCAACTGTTCAACTATTTTATAATAACCTCTAAGGGCCGATTTGCCAGACCAGTTAGCCATCTTCATAATATCTTAGTCCTAACTTTGACCTGAAAGGCTTTGGAGGACATCTTTCACCTTCCTTGGTGCGCACCAAAACCATTCATATCTGTTCCTGCCAACACCAAGCCCCAGCATACTTGGCCTGCGAGCGTGGGGGATGTAGCAAACCTATGTGATTTCCTCACCATTGTAAGGAACATCCCCCTGAAGCCTGTCCTCAGAGAAGCTGTGTTCTCTTCGTAAGCTTTTAAACCATGCACCTTACACCCGGTGCTCCAGATAAGATTTTGAGGTGGGAGTACTTTACTCCCTATTTTTAAACTTTGAGAATAAATGTGATTTCAATAGAGTAAAAGACTTTTCTCCTTTGGAAGAGACTACAATGTAAGTGACATTAAGCAGAAGTGTGCAGAAACGGTATGGAAATCATTACCATGCCATATGATATGGCATTTGTAACGCACCTATACACAAGTGTTTCAAGGCGCGATGAGGCAAGGAAGGGGGAACAGAGGGAGGACAGAGACAACGATCTTACTAGGCCAAGTGACATTGAGATCGCCCAAGTGCAGGGGAGGGGGTGGGGAGTGCCAGGAGAAAGGGGAGGGGGCAGTGATGTACATGGAATCAAAACAATAACAAGAAGTGCGGCCAGCAGGTGGCAGGTGCAAGGGTAAGTGAAGACAGCAGTTGCACAAAAGTGCAGATAGGGGGATTGTAGGGTTACAGATACAGACTTAAGTGCAAGGGTTGCCAGGAGGCAGTGCGGGTGTGCAACTGGGTGGGTAGGGACCTGGGCTCGAAATCGGAGGGTATCCAGGTGACAAGTGCAGTATCAGACAGGAAATCAGCAGGGGAGAGGAAGAGGGAAGGCAGAAGTAAAGAGGACGGTCTTGAGGTGCTTCCGGAACCAGAGATGGTTACATTTTTGTACACCTCGCGACTTTGCATGTAACTTTTTCCCCATCCACCAGCGGCTCCATTACACCCAAGAGGCTGCAAAGGAATTGGTGATAAAGAGCACCCAGGTCTTTGATGGGGTTCGCAGCTTACCCTGAAAGTCCTGGTATGCTCCTGCATTTCTGAAGTCCTCTCGACCATAAGTTTAAGTGGCAACTCTGCTATTGGAGGATGTGGATCCACTTTGGGATTCAAATGAAGATGCGGACTATGGGGAAGACTGATTGAAAAATCTGTAGAAAGTTCCAGAAGAACTGGAAACCTTGGTTGCGTCATCCAGGGTGGCTGGGGGGCTCCTCCGACTGCCTTTGGCCACACCTGTTTAATCCGTGCCATTGTGTGGGCTAGAAGGAGGAACAGAGAAAATCATATTACATTCCCAGAGTCCACAGTTGGAGAAAAGCACCCGAGGTAGCTGCTTACATGTCCAATTTCCAACTGTAAAATCTGGACAGGTAGCCATTGAGCCACAACAGTCTTCAATTACTGCAATCCTTGCGATACATTGAATTCAAATCTACTAGATTGGAAAGCCGCCAGTTGCAATTGAAATGTATCGGTCTAAAAAATAGTACCAGAAACCTTTGGCCAACCTCACCAGAAGCCTCCACTTTGTCCAAACGAGATGATTGATGTATCTCAATGCAGAGAAGTTATTCATCTCAGCAGTATATAACGGCAATAACTTTGCTGAAGGCTCGCACTGTGAACAAAGCCGCAGAGAGCTCTAAACAGTGTGAAGGTAGGCCCCAGCTCCTGCCTTAAGCACTTCCCTCCTGTCATTAGACGTCCACACCTGCCACCCCAGCCCTTACTGCTGGCATCCAATTCTATGAACCGGTCTTTTGCTGACCCAAAGTTGCAATTCCAGGGCTCCATGTGATAGTTCCACCAATTAAGTTGTAGGCTCAATTCCTATGAGAGCGACACTGGCTGTTCATCGAAGGGATTCTTTCACGATGAATTGCTCACAGCCTCGGCAGTGCTTGGTAATGCAGAGACCAGATGATGGGAGACCCATTATCTTGGCCAGCTTGCAGAGGGAAAAATGTTAGAGCTGGATCTACCTCTTGATTAGTCTGTTGCGAAGCCAAGAAAATCTTTCACCTGCAATGGGGCAATGTCAAAATTTTTCAAATTTATGAGAAATCCCAAGCAGCTCCATGTGATCCCTGCACGTCCTGGAATTCCCATAATGAAAATGTTGACTATGAAAATGGCACAGTGCAGTCATCACATAGATCACTTTTTCCTGCATCACCATACTCGCTACCCCTTCATAACCCGAATTACCTTACGGGGCACACTTTTTTATGTGCCGCCGACTCCCCTTTATCCCTGCAACGTAATTTCCATTCCACTCACTTTAGTCGGAACTTGCGCCGCATTGTCCTTTTTTATTATTATGTTTTCCTTTTTTTACTTTGTCCCCTGGTATCCATATAATGGAAGCAGGGGACACCCCTGCAACCTCTGCTCCCCTTGTTCGGTATAATGGGATTTGGTATTTTGGTTGCAGCCAAATGCACAGTAAATGCGTATTTGGCATTCTTTATCAATATTTTCGGCCAATACCCCACAAGCCCTGCAGGAGCTCTATGGTTACCTCAGCCTGATGGTGAATGTACCATTGGTCCAACACTTATTGGAATACCACCATTCAATTGATGATATAATCTGGCGGTCTGATGAGCCCCAATCCGCATCAACTCCTTTTTATATATGGAGGCCGAATAGATCCATCGAATGCAGACTTAGTTTCTCTGGCCTAGATAGAGTTTTTGCCTACGCTATGAGATGCAAAACTATATATAGATAACTGTCAAACAATGGTTCTTTCACAAATCAGCCTACTAATGTATTCAACTTCATATTTGTTAAACCTTGTTAGGTAGGTTTTTCCTTCTTGAGTGAAATTCTCCCCACTGGAGTACCCCAGCATTTTTGTTGGATTTTTAGAATGATTCTCCTGAGTGAGTGGGAACCTTTTTCACATTCACTCATTCTTTTACTGTAACCTTGAGAACCCTTTTTACCCCTTTTGGGGGTATTTTTTTAATGGAGTTATGCTTTCCTCCATTTTTTCTGGCATCTACATGTTATTGCATTACACAGCACATTCTATTCAATTTGCTGGAAACTCCTTGATCTTTCCTTTTTATTTGACCTGTGCTAACACATGTTACCAGGGCAGTGGGGGGGGGGGGCACCCTTGTGTCCCTCCTCTATTTTATTTTGCGAGATCAGCACACCCCACCTTATGTGGAGTGCTGAGGGGAAACACGGTTTCCCTTTTCTCATTGTTCTAGTAACCTTAAGTTATTGTTCCAAGTTCATCTAACAGGCTGGTGGCAGCGTACCTTTTTGCATGACTTTTCGTGGCCTTCTACTGCAGGCTCTCTTCACATCTGCGATAGGGGACACAGGAGTCACTATTTGCCTAAAATGGTGCCTATACATTTCTAAGCCATGCTCATGATGACTTGTTCTTACTTGAGCCTTCTTCTACCTGCCTGGGTGGGGGAGGTCCTGATGGGTCTTTTGACTTTGTTGGGCTTCACTTGGAAAGCCTGCCATGGCTCTCTGAGTGCCTGAAAGGACAGGAAGTGGGGGAGGTAACCGAAACTCCCCTGGTCTTTGTACTGCCATGTGTCTGACTGGAACCAGTTTGAAGTGGGGGGCTGGCTGTCCAACCTGGACAGCCACCCCCCCAGATTTGCATGAGAGACTTGTCTGGTGATTCGTGAGCTCAGACACTTTTCTTGCATAATAGTCGAGGCTCCTGGAGCGGAACCGCTTAGTCAACAACTGGACTGAAGATCCGAAGAGGAATTCGTAGAAGGACGTCCCAACAACTTTGAATCGACTGCCAGAGCCGTTGAGTGACCACTGCAGACACAACACCGATTTCTGAGCGACAGGGAAGATCTTTCGAAGATTACTTCCTCTCCTGGTCTGATGGGCCGAAGCAGTTTTAAGACAACCTGCTTTTTGTGCCATCCCACGAAGAGCTGTGACCCCCTCAGGCTGCAAACTCCCAATGCCCTGGGACTTTTGCCATTTTGCGGTGTAACGTCTTGTGAAGCATGGTTCTTGCTGAAACCTTGTGGGCATCCTTCTGGGCCTACCGCAACTCTCTTCCGCTCCTAGACATCCCTTCAACTGGGTTGTGGACCGAGAACTGAAGAGACGTCTACCGGACAAGAATGTCGCTGACCCGATGCCTGTGAAGGAAGGGCTCCAACGCACTGGTGCCACGAAGATCCATTGGTGGGCATCCCACTGCTCAAGTGCATCTGTCTGTTCTTCAATAGTTCTGTCTTCAGCCGCCAAGGCCAAGAAACCCGAACCAGGGGCAACTGTTGCCTCACCTTGGGGACCATCCTGCTGCACCAAGTTCTTCATTGAAAACTTTCTGTCTTGAGCCTAGGTAGTTACCTGTGGTCTTGCTGCGTTGTTCTTATGTTCTTGGAGGGCTGCAGTTAAGCTGTTACTTGCACCCACCTCCAGGGCACCCAGAGTCCCATTGGGGTGGACAACCCATTCGGCTCTAAATTGCCCAACTAACTATTTCTTACCTGCAAACCTGAAAAACCCCTTCATAGACTGTCTGTTGCTTACCTGCCTCTTTCGTCCTCAGCCCTTGGTCACTGGACCCCAGTGCCCCCCTTGACTCTGTGATACTTACCTAGTACAGGGTTGGACTTTTAAAGATTGTCTAAACAGGGGTTAATGGAAGTTACAAGTGCTGATCTAAAGTTTGCGTATTTGTGTCAGTAGTATCTCTCCATTTGTGTTGCTTTACATTGATTTAAAGTGTGCTACCTTTACATTCTATTGTGATAGTACTCTGTGAATAGTACTTACTTGACCTACTTGTACGTAAAAGAAATCACTATTTTTATATAACTGCTAGTGTGCCAGTGTTTTTTTTTTTTTTAACTAATTGTGCACTCTAGGTACTGTGTGCCTCACTACAGCCCTTCTCCCACCTAGACTAAGCCTGGCTGCTCAGCCATTGCTACCAAACTTTTGGGTAGTTCAGGCTAAACCTAAGTGTTACAACCCTATTCCTTAAGGTGGGCTTTTCCAAGTTCTGTCTAAGACAGCAATGTGTGTAAAACTCCCTAACACACCTTCACAGTAAATCTCGGAATGATATTCCGATCATAAATATGAAAACTACCAAAATGGCGGCTATGTGTTATGGTGTCACGACGCTACCACGCAGACGTATGGATGCAGTACATCTGTAAAACATTATTTTAATTAACTCTGGATATCCCTGGGTAAACCCGGATAAATAATTATCTTTCCTAGAAATTAGTTTATACCACTAAGTGTGATACTCCTTTAAACCATATCACTGGTAAATGTCAATATCCAGAGTATGACAACCATTAAAATGGCGGCTATGCGGCGGACATCATGATGTAATGATGTCATCATGCGGACACACGGAAGCGGTTGCCACAGCAAAACATAATTACATATTTACGATTACGATATGCAGGTTTGGTATTCTGAAGTAACTGTCTGAGTTATGGACCTGCATCCAGAAACTAAGATCGCTAAATATGCTTAGTAAAACTTAGCAAGCAAGCCCATTTAATATATAATCTTTTCGAATAATGGAGATATATAAATATATTCTACCTAGTCTGTTGTGCAGGCTTGTACCTTTCAAACACCACACACTTGGATCACACGAGATTACCAAATCAGCCAGGTATGTACTCTAGTCCTTGAGTGAAATCAATGTTAGTGCACCGTAGTCCGGAAAATGTTCACACTGAAATTATTTGTGTTATGTTATAGGGATTCTTGATCACTTATAGGATGAAATATATACAGTCTTCAAATAGTACTTACTGAATGAACATCATCTGTTAATAATTCTCTTGAGTTGGGACCTTTTTTGATGAGCACTTCCTTCTTTCTTTTCATATATGGTAACCATTGGATTTGTTTTCAAAAAACGTTGTCACTCTTACTTGACTTAATGTTCCCTTTACAATACAAAAGGTCCCTTTGAAACATGTTCTTTCGTTCTGAGGAAGGTGCTTGTTTGGGAGGCACTGAAACGTTGTAGACGTCAACCGTGCCCACACAGATTAGTGGCCTTTATGAATATAATATAATCTGATTTGATCTTGCTCACAGGAATCAACAATAGACTTTGTGCACCCTAAAAATATTTTTCACGCCCTGGAAGGTGATAAAATATATGGACTTGATCTGATGTTGCCTAAATGAACTCCTCACAACCTCAACATTTTGAATCTGCTGAGTGGGGATAAAATAAGTGACTGTTTCTACTTTGCAGTTTTATATTTTGGTTTAAGTCATTTAAGAATTAAAGCCAAAACCTTTCACCTATGCGTTATTTACCTGTTTAATGTGTTTAAATCTTGATCTTTTTTTTTATGTTAGTTGAGGTCTGGTCCTGGTATTCTGTGTCTATGGAATATACACAACTATATGTTTCTGTGTCTTGTTTATCTTCTATTGATCTCTGTTTGAGAATTCTAGTAACTTTGTTTAATAAATTGTACATTTTGAGACTTACATGAAGCTAGTCTAACTAGACATGACAAAAAGTTGCCTAATACACACATTGATTGTGTTACTTGAATAATGAACGCATTTTGTTTAACCTTAATCCAACGAGAACCCTACCCTTTTTTTGTTACTTGTAAGTTCTGTGAGAAACCTGAAGGTGTCTCCCTAGGTATTGCCTGTGGACCTGTTATCTAGATAACCATTGCCATTGGATCCAGTTCCTGGGGGTGGACCAGTGAGGGAGGATCATCTGGATCGGGGGTCCTCTGGGAGTGGGACACCGATGGGTGAGATACGGTATCCCCCTTCTTTTGACACCTTTTCCCCATCCTACCATGTAGGACATTTAGAAACACTGCCCACCCACCCCTTTCCGACACGAACACTTTCACACACCATGAAAGACAATGGACTAACACCGGAGCCGTTTACCTAACATATCCCAACACGAGGGTCAGGCAAGGTCAGGCAACTGACCAGAACCACACACACCTGACGGCCCGTTCCCTTACGCACAGGGATAAAAGGTGGAGCACGAGAGCACAGTACAACCAAGTCAAAACGCAGGAGGAGACCGCAAACCCAGCATGGCAGTTTAAGAGGAGGAGAAAGGCGGCACGAACTGAAGGGGCAAGAAGGAGAGAAACGACTTTGCCCTTTCGGATCCAGACCTGCCGAACATACCGGAAAAGAACTGTAAAACCATGGACAATAGCAATCGTGCGTAGCGGCAGATGTCAACGGTGCACGGAACCTGCCTACGCAGATAAGCAGGACAGAGGGAGACGCCTGCTAGAGGCGATCAGCACCACGTGGGTGCTCACTCGAGAAACTCTGGTAAATCCTGCTCTTGTGAAACTACTGATACCAGAAGGCCTAAGGAGTGCTCCAACGAAAGGGGTCAAAGTGGTCTAGTAAAATCCTATATGCATTCGAAAGACTTTGACTAGAGAAAGGAGCAAAATGAAATCTGTGTGATGGACCGTAGTGAACCCAGCAGAGGGAGGTAGAAATGTATCCACAGAACATTGTTTAAAAATAGATTCAGCCCGTGACTACGACAAGAGACAGTGTCTTCATGGAACGCCGTAGTGAAGAAGTGTCTGGTGGTTACAGAGGGAGGCGAACAAGTCATGAGCTGATCTGAGCCTGGCAGAGGGGCATCCAGGGGGTGAGAAGCCATTAGCCCAACTACATTACATTAAATGCAAGCAAGAAAAGCATCTCTGAGAATCTAGCCACAGTGAATCTGACCAAGGGAGGCTAAGAATCAAGAGAGGTCTGCGCCCGGAAGAGGGGGACTCAGGGATGGAACCACGATCACCCCAACAATCGTTTCAATAGAATATTAAGTTTGTGCATTACATCAGGTCTGAGAAGGAAAGAGACTTTTTGTGCCAAGAGACTCGACCATCGGAAGAGCCTGATAACTTGAAAGCAGAACTGTTAACTCGTGCTGAGGAAAGCTCGAGTGTGTGTTGTGCTTGGAAGTGCAACCTTATCCCGTGCTCAAAACTGGATAAGGTGAAGGGGAAGGGAGACCCCTGGCTAGCACATCCTGACTATCATTTGAGAACACTTATTTTCTTTATTGTATTTCTTATCCCACACGCTTTCTAAATTAGTTGTAAGGACTGGCAATAGGTTTTGTAGTATAGGTCTTTTTATTTTGACCCGACTCCACACGGACTGCCTTGTTTTTCATTTGTTCGTCAAAGCTTGCTGCCATCTTAGGTTTAGGTTAGATTAGGGGTTTATTCAACTTGCACATTCTTAAAATAAACACCCTTGAAACATATCACTTGTGTCTGTCTTAACTGTTGCCACCATGAGTTCCTTACAGTGTCCAGTTGTGTAGAGGTTCCTTGCCTTTCTATAATACTATTTTCTTTCTCAGACATGGAGATCATGTCATCTGAGCAAATAATGTTGCAGAATATTTTCTCCCTCAGGAGCTCCATCACTGACTTAATTTATTTTGTGAAGCACCACCGTCATGATGAGAGCCAACAAGGCATTCTCAGGAACTTCCAGTATCGACCTGCCCATTGCAGACATTAATTGCAAGTGACACATATGCATACTTCTTGTCTAGTTGCACAATCGAATCCCCCAGGACCAAGTTGTTGAACTTCCTGAGGTTTGATAACTGGTCTCACCTTTTTCCTTTCTCTTCACCAGGAAAAGGTTGCTGATGTATCTCTCTTGGTGATGAGACTGTGGCACGCAGTAACTAATTTCCGCACTACATCAGCCACTCTCTTAGCTTTTTATAGAAACATTTTCTGAGAATCACATGGGTCGCATAGAGACCGGCTCGGTGAAGAATTTGAGATGGAATTTCCTGAGAGTCTCTCGCATAGGCATCGCCTCACAGCCTCTCCCTTGCTTGTGCAAACAATGCTATCCTGTCCCACACTGGTGGTGTTCATGCTCCGCTTGTTAAACGCATCTGTAGCTTGTCTTGGCTTCTCCAGACAAGTCATCTGGCTGGAAAGAACACATGGTCCTGCCAGTACTGCATGGCTCTTCTACTTGTGTTGGACCTCGGGTCCAGTGTATAGTAGCGAGTGGAGAAGACTATTTCAATTGAAGATTGCACTTTCTTACATGCGTATATAGGCCTATGAATTTGTACAGTTTTTTGGCAAAGCAATCCCCAAAGAGCAACCCTCGTGCTCCAGTACAGTGTCCAAAAATGCTAATTCTCAGAGTTTTGGATCATCTTTATCCGAATGCCTTTCTGTCTATTGGACAAGATGGTGCAGTTTGTGTTGTCAAGTATGCAAACGTGAGCGGAGCCCCATACCAGAAGCATCTGGGAATGAAAACGGGTCTCAGTTTCTATTGCTCCCTCTTTCGAGTCCATGACTTGACAAGCGCACCTGTTACATCCAGGAGCTTAATCTGGCATCAGAGCCAGACTATGTTAGTACCTTTCTTTGTATCCTTGATCTTGCCTAAAAACCTGATAGCGTTTGCATTCAGTTCCAGGATGGATGTGTCCTTATCTATTTTGGGAGGTGGGCATTCCACTCTTCCAACCGCACACAACCTTATATACAGTGCTTTGCAGAGAATATTCTTGAAATGTTTTGCTACCCTGTAGATGATGATTTTTAGTGGACCTGGTCCTCTACGTCGAACATTGTTTGTTCTTTCCAACTCTGTGGATGTGACCTGGCAGGTGTCCTCTGTTTACCACTTTTATGGCTTGCCAGTCCCCAGCCCTACGTAAATGCCTCTTGCCCCGACATTGACAAGTCCTCCTTGTCTAGGCCCACTCAATCTGGTATTCAACGATAATACTGTGTTTAAAATCCTGCATCACCCAAAGTCCTGGATTTTGGCACTACAAAAATCTTGCATTCCAAAATACAGATTTAGGGGAGCTGGGGTGTCCCCCTCTCCCCTAATTCGGTATTTTGGACTGCAGAAGCCGCAGGGTTCTCTCCCTAATACACAACATGTTTTGCGGGGGACAAAAAAATTAAAAAATCTCGAATTACAAAATGCAAACCTATTATGTTTGTGATTGTGTACTTTGAGATTTTGGTTTTTGTGATATTAACTTACATCCCTTAATCTACCCCTAGACAAGAGGTTCTCATGCTGGGTGCATCATTCTTCAGTTAAACTTCTCTAAGCTAGTTAAAAGCATCCACACTGCCTTCAGCCACGATGAATGGTGCTGACTTCACTCTGGCCTACATCTGCTCTCTGCCTGGAGGGAGGGGACCTCTTACAGGTCTTCATTGTTGGACTTTTTGAAATTCTTGTTCCTTGCTCTTGGTGGTTTTTTACTGTGCTTGTTTAGTGCTTTCGCCAAAGCAGTTTACAAAATAATTTGATACAAAATCTGTGAAATGCCAATGGGTACAATTATCCAGAAGTATAGGAAGAAGACTATGAAGGAAAATGTTTTTATACCTTGAGCAGAAAATTGAAAAGGAGGATAAGGATATTATTTAAAGAGGTAGCTGGTTCTAATGCTTAGATATGGAGGATCAAGACCATGGACACATTTAAAAACAATACAGAGAAAATGGAAAGTAGACAAGTCAAAATGGAGCCAGAAGAGAAGCTGAGATAGAATCACGAGTGGAAAGACAAAAGAGTAAGTGGATTGACTAATTGTAGGTGGAGCAAAGAGGGACCAGCTGATAGCTAGGCAGACCTATCAAGAGTGCAGAACAGTGATCAAGACGAGAACAAAATTAATGGGGACACAAGGAGCTTAGAAGCATTAAATGGCAAAAATGATTGAGCTTTCAAACGTTGCATAGGTGAAAACGACAGAAGTGGAATCTAAGAATCCACAATAACACCAAGATTATGTACAGAGGCAGAAAGAGCAAGTTGGAAGGGGGGATGAGTCAAATAAAAGTGAACAAGCGGAAGGGCAAAAGAGGCAGGAAAAAGTAAAACATTGTATTTCTAAAGGATTGAGATGGAGGAAGTGCTCAGCCAAGACTGAATGGCTAGGAGACCAACGGGTATCCAGTGATAAAGCTGCCTGGGAAAAGGTTGCCAGGGAGCAACATTTACCCAAATTTGCACTCCCAAAGAAAATCGAGCACTTTCCACAAATATTCTAGCACTGGAGTTACAATAGTTAATAATTCCTGTCCTAGAATATGTGGGGGAAGGCTTATAGAGGTGCAGGGAGGGAAGAAATCACCTACCTGGCGACTTTTTTCGCAGGGCATGTTTTCCCATAGAACCCACCTGCTGAACAGGAGTATGAGGAGTATCAGAAAATGAAAAGAAATATTTCAGCCATCCACCTAAAAGCGATAACTAACAGTCAGAGAAGAAATGAATGCAAAAAGAAAAATAGCTCAAAGGGAGAAGCAGATGGACCAAGGACAGATCCTTGAAGCACCTCCTGTCAGAGAGGAAACACTGGAGAAAGTTGAGTGGACCTGGAAACTGAAAAGATACGTTGGAGATGAGAATGGAATCATTGAAGCACACTGGAATCTTTCATGTGATCTACATTTTTTGATTTGGTCTACAAATAGACTCTCATCATGTTTCTTCCTTGCCTTTCCTATATCTCCTTAATTCTTGTAAATGTTTCCTGTGTTTAAAATTCAAACTACCCATCTGATTTGTCTGAACTAGAGCCTTGTGAGTCAGTGGTTGCTGGTGATGAACTGGGGCTAACTCTGATTTCTTCTCTGAATGCCTGCTGTATGTTGGTTGGAAGGTATATTTATCCTTCCTTCTAGGCCTCATCCCTGCTAAATGTATTTAGATTTTTGAATAATATCTCCTCTGTAAGGTGTTTTCATTATTTCATCAAATCTTTGATAATTTCTGAATGTTGATTGCAGCAGATTTATCTGCTATCTCTTCGTTTTAGTGTTCCTATTTATTTGACTGTTTTCTCATCTGTATGTTTAGTGGACTTATTTTGCATTCATATTATGTTTCAAGGAGCTGTTGACAAGTTGTCATCCCATTGTTTTAGAGTTTCCTTTTTCTTTTTTTTTTTAAACATATTTTTATTGAGAGAGTAGGTCAGCAGCAAGACAAAATATAAACATATCAAAACATAGCTTAATTATTTTACAGTCTTTAATTTAAGGGAGGAGGGGAAGAGGAAGACATCAGTTTTCAGACATGAGAGCAACCAGTACAAGAGTAGTAGACATTGCAAATCAAGGCGAGGACCCGGGTGTTGCATCAGGGTTTGAGTCCAGGCCGCACAGGTAAAAGCGTAGCAATGACCAAATATCTTTGGGGCGACATGGTGACGGAACCGACAATACAAATAATTCTTCATCGTCATTTACCATACAAAGGTCTTTTAAGAAAGTGGCTCTGGTTGGGGCGGTGGAGGACTTCCAACATTTAAGAATACAGCGTTTGGCAATAATGCAAGAAATGTTAAATAATCGCTTCGTGGTTTCCTTTACTTTGCCTATATCGCCCAACAAGTATTTCAGGGGGAGAGAGTCGCCGGAATGGCCGTGATATCTTCAAGGAGCCTCGCGACTTCCTTCCAGAACTCCACAATTAACGGACATGACTAGTACATATAATAAGGCCCTGCATTGGGGGCGTCACATTTGGGGCAGGCACCTGTGCAATTTTCCACAAATTTAGCTAATCTGGCAGGGGAATAGTGTAATTGGTTTAAAACTTTGAACTGAATCAGCCGGAGCCCAGCATTCATGGACACTGTTCGAGTAAGCTGACAGTACCGGGCCCAGCGGACCTCATCTATCTGAGTGCCCACGTCTCGCTCCCAGATTTCTCTCATCGTGTTGCGCGATGGGGAATGGGTCTGCACCAATGAATATAGCATGGAGACCCCCTTGCCGTGACCGTCCATGGACACTATTGACCTAATGCATGCATGGGACTGGGGTTCCTGCGGAAATGTCGGCCACTTCGCCGAGAAAGCAGCCCTCATCCTGTAATATTGAAGGCGTTTAAGCTGGCCCCTCCCCACCGCTTCAGTAAAGCCCGTCAGGTCACAGAACTCACCATCTGGGAACATGTCGCGTAGTGTGAAAAGCTTGTTAGGGTCCCAGGATTGCTGGAGAGCTCGATCAAATGTGGGGGAAATGCTGGAGAAATCCCACAGGGGGACTTCCGGGTCGTAGGGGGATTCCAGTCCCAGCCTCTTGTAAATTCTGGCCCAAGCATGAGTGGTCGTGTATACCGGATCGAACGGGCATATGTCCCCATAGCTTGGGTTAAGAAGGACTGAGCGTATGTTGTTTGGGCGAACAGAGTGCTTTTCAATCAATATGTGGGGTGCAGTGTCCTCTGGGTTGAACCAATGCTTTGCAAATTGCGCTTGCGCACATAAATAATAAAGCTCGAAGTCTGGTGCCGCGATGCCTCCCTGCACGAAAGGCTCAACCATCTTATCCCAACCCATCCTGGCAGTTTTCCCATTCCAGATAAACGAGGAGGCGAGTGATTTAAGTTTCGAGAAGAAGGGTTTACCAGGCCAAAGTGGGATGTTATTGAAATAATATAGGAGCTTGGGGAGGACCACCATTTTAAGTAGCGCAACTCTGCCATACAGGGATAGTGGAAGGCTAGCCCACATCTGAAATTTGGTCGAAAGGGTTGACCACAGTTCCCCATGATTGTGCGTGTATAACAGGGTTTTATCTCTGGTGACCATTATCCCTAGGTAATGTACCTTGGTGGGGGCAGGTCTAAATCCCTCTATTTCAGCTAGGTCTCCCGTGCCGTCAGTAAGGGGAAATATTTCTGACTTAGGTACATTAATTCTATAACCAGAGTGTTCTGAGAATTCATGTATGTCGGACATGATGTGTTGCACATTTTCTTTGGGGTCACGGACATATAGTAAAGTGTCGTCAGCGTAAAGTGATATTATTTGAAGGGGGTGCCGGTCATCCTAAGACCTCTGTGTGAGTGGTTCTGATGTATGAATTCCACCATTGGTTCAATGATCAGAGCGAAAAGTATGGGTGAGAAGGGGCATCCCTGCCTGGTCCCCATGTGTAGGTGGAATGACGGGGAGAGAGTGGTGTTAGTCAGGACCTTAGCTGTCGGTTGTGTATATAATAATCGGACACAGTTGCTATAGTACTGGCCGAGACCAAACCACTCCAGCATCAGAAAGAGGTATGCCCAGGAAACGGAGTCAAAAGCCTTCTCGGCGTCTAATGCAACCACGGCCACCTTGGCATCTGGGTCTATCTGTGCCATAACATTGAATAGGCGTCTCAGGTTGAGAGCCGTGGATCGGGCTGATATAAAGCCGACCTGGTCAGGATGAACCAGGATCGGCATGTATGGCAGGAGTCTGGTGGCCAGCACTTTTGCGAAGATTTTTGTGTCAGTGTTGATTAAAGACAGGGGTCGATAGGACGCCATGTCTTGTGGCGGTCTACGGGGTTTCAAAAGGACAGTGATGATTGCTTCTCGCATCGATTCCGGGAGAACCCGCAGGCTCATTGCCTTTTCCCACACTTTCAGCAGTATCGGGGCCAATTCACTAGAGAATTCTTTGTATAGTTCCGCAGGACCTATCGAGGGAAAGGCCAATCGATAGAGCTTTTATGGCCTCTGCAATCTCCTCTGATGTGATTGGCCTGTCTAGTATATTACGGGTTTCGGCCGTTAACGTGGGAAGGTCGAGATTATCTAGATATTGAAACGTGTCCTCTTTGTTTTTTTTATCATGGTTGGAATAGAGGGAGGAGTAGAACTCAGTAAAAGCAGAGTTAATGTCTCGGTCTCTGTTTACCGTCTCTCCAGTCGGTGTCTGTATGCTCGGGATCGGGTTATGGTGCCTATCAGTTCTAAGCATGTTGGCCAGGAATCTCCCAGCCTTATTGCTTTCCCCGTATCGTCGGGCTTTGGCTTGTGCAGCCATATAAAGAACTTCTCTATGGGCCAACTTGTGGAATTCTTTTAGCGTGGTATGTATTTGCGCCAGGGTTCCCTTATCCTGTGTGATGCTGTACTCAGTCTGTAACAGGTCCATTTTTGTCTTGGCCACCCCCAATTCCTCACGTACCGACTTCAACATGCCAGTCGACTTGCCCAGGATGGCTCCCCGGACCCAGGCCTTGAATACATCCCATAGTGTGGCATAAGTGGCAACCGAACCCTCGTTTAGTTCTAGGAACTCCACTATCTCTACATGCAACGATTCGCATATGTTGGGGTCTCTTAGGATTGCAGGGGGCATCCTCCATCTTCTCGCCGGGGGGGAGACATCACTAAAGTTAATGTCAAGCGATACCGGCGAGTGATCCGAAAGGGTACGGGGATGTATATCACATTGGGAGATCGCCCCAGATAGGGACTGACTAACGATCCAATAGTCAATGCGCGAATGAGAATCGTGCACCGACGAGTAAAAGGTGTATTTCTTCTCGCTTGGGTGTAATGCACGCCATGCGTCTACCATACCCATCTGTTCCATTAATTGTGTTACTACCAGTGCAGCCTTGGAGGGGGTTCTGGGGACAGTCGATGAGCGATCCAGGGATTGGTCCAATATCATGTTGAAATCGCCACCCCAGAGTATTTGTGTCTCCCCAGATGATGATAGCATATCCAGTAGTGTTCAATAAAACTGTGGGTCATCTAAATTGGGACCATAGGTATTAATCAGAAGCACTTGGTGCCCCGCCAATTCCCCCAAACCAGTACGTATCTACCCTGTGGGTCTATTTTGCTGGACTGATATTTAAAACACAATTTGGGGTGTATGAGAGTCAACACTCCTCTGGATTGTGCTGAGTATTCTGTATAGTACCTGTGTGACCCCCACCTCGGTAAAAGTTTAGTATTGACCTGCCCAAGCGCGTGCGTCTCCTGCATAAAAAGAATGTGAGGGTTGTGGCGTGTGATGTATGCTGTGATCTTCCTTGCCTTAATCGGGTTATTTAACCCCCGGATATTCCAGGAAAGGAGCTTAACATTCAAGCCCTTATTGACCTGTGTCATGGTCGTACCTGAGACTAGGCATACGTCCATACTCCCGCCCCTGTCGCAGGGAGAATGGGTATCCCGCTGCAAAACCGCTCTCTATTTCAACCGCTATAACAACCCGAAACATGGGTTCCCCCAACAAGCCCGGCATTTCGCACGGCAACACCGTATCCCTATTCCACTCCCAACCCCCACCCGCATCATCAACCCCAACTGAACGATGTACCCCTAAAACCATAACCTAGGAACACTCCTGGGGGTGTGAGCTGCACTCGTACGACCGCCGACCCAGGAAGTCTGCACGGCTCCATTCCAACAAACATTTACATTCAGGGCCACCCTGCGGCCTTCAATTTAAAACATTATAGCAATGTGGCATAAAAAAAAACATATCATCCCACGGGGTCGTCGGGCTCCACCGCGCCCCCGGGCGGCAGATTCTGGTTCCCGGCCCGATCCCGGGTCGGTAGAGGGATGGAGGCTTCAACGTAGAGCATGGCTTCGGTTGGATTTTCAAAAAAATGAGCCCTGCCTCCATGCTGAATCCTCATTTTCGCTGGGTAGACAAGGGAGTACGGGACCTGGCGGAGTCTCAGTTGTCTCTTGACGGGCTCATAGGATCTCCTAAGTCATTGCACATTGGTGGAAAAGTCCGGATATATGTGGATTCTGTTTTTTTCATGAAATAGGGTGCCCTTATCCCTGGATATCCGCAGGATAGCGTCCCTGTCCCTATAATTGAGAAGGCAGGCAATTATTGTACGAGGTGGAGCTCCAGGCCTGGGCAGAGGCGCCGATTTACGGTGTGCTCGCTCCACAAGGAAATGGTCCGAAAAGGAGTCGGGCCTCTACCTGGCGTTCCATAGACCCTTTGCCAAAGGTTTCAGCCACCCCAACCAGACAGATATTGTTCCTCCTGGAATGGGATTCCAAATCCTCGCATTTGTCAAGGGTTTTCCAGAGGTCCCCTTTCAACTGGGCAATATCGCGGCCATGTTGTTGTATCGAGTCTTCATTGATAGCAATGCTGCCTTCGGCCTCAGTAATCCGTGTGCTTTCCTTGTCCACCCTCCCCTTCAAGGAGCTGATTGTTGCCCCTATGTCATCCAATTTAGTGTTCACCGCCAGGAAGCCGTTCTGAACCATAGCCATCAATCGGTCCACCCTCTCTTCCATTGGCAACTCGGGTTGACTGTCCACTTGCTGCAACGGGGGCGCCGCGGACCCGCTGGGCTGGGAATTGGCAAAGGAGTCCATTGGGCCTGTTTTCATGGGGCGTGCTCCCTTCTGCTCGTATCGGCCCATGTGTAGATTCAAGTAGACCGCGTCTTCCAGTGCCCCCAGCCCGTCCGCCCCAACGTATGGTACGGACTCTATGCAGGATTGGTAGTGAGCTTAGACCTTATCGTGCTGGAGAGGTGTGTAAAGGTTATCGCCCAGGGAGGGCTGTCGCCGGATAAAAAGTCCCCTCCTCGGCAGATCCTGTTCGGGGTGTCCACCCTCCTCATGCGTTGCCCCACTTGTTCTTACTTGTTTTAACATCCGTCCACACGTGGAGGAGCACTCCACCAGCAGGAGATATCAGGGGAGCCAAGGGCAGCTCCGCAGGCACGGGAGTCGGATCAACCTTGGCCCGCGTAGCACGGCGGCCGCACACCTCGCGGCCATTGGCGGGGGACCACCGCGTTCGCCGTGCTCAGTACGCGGCGGCGATATATACCGACGTGGCACCCTCACATTAGCCGGCAGCGATGGTCCGATCACCTCCAGGAGTTTGGTCGAAGTGCGGCCTCTCCGACTCGATCCGGCCCCTCCCCCCGCGGCTCCAGGGGAAGATCGCCCGGAACTCGCGGGCGGCCAATGTCCCAGCCTCCGTCCGCAGGATCTTCAGGACGGTGTATCTTCAGCGGTCCGGCGTAGCAGCACAAATTTTTCCCAGTATGTGCCCACAGTCTTACGCCACAGATCGACGCGCTTCGCTTGTTCCGCGGGCGGCCCTGAGAGAGGATGCGTATCTTGAAGGATTTATAGAAGCCGGAGCTCTGGAACTAGGCGGCCATTTTAGATGTGCGCCCCCCCCAGAGTTTCCTTTTTCTAAAATGGTGGAAAAAACACATTCAGAATGGGCAAGGTATGGCCTTCACTTCCAGATTCCTTTGAGGTTGTCTTCTCCTGTCATTTGGCCGTCTCCTTTGTGCATAATCTTTCTAGATTTTAATGAATTTCTATCTTAAACTATTTTTGTATGCTGTGTTTGTATTTCCGAAACCCGATGTCTGTTTCACCAAATAGGATATTAGCTTCTACTTGTCTTACATTATCTAGAACTGAAATTCTTACCTTTTTATCTTCATTATACTTGAGGCCTCTTACTAGGTTGACATCAGTAGCCACAATCGACTAGAAGTAGTGCAGGAATACTCCTTTTGGAAGCCATATTTGTCCCTCAGGGCAGCATAACGAAGGCAATTTAAGTTACTGACCAGTTGGTGCACCCAATGTATGTCTTTAATCTTACAAATTGGCCACTGTATCGAGTGACCATTAATAGTCACAGCTTATCAAACAAGATGGCAGTGTTAAGAAGACCATTTTCTATTTGGAGTCGGGTCTGTTAGGAAGACACTTGTCGCCTGAGAGTGTTAGGGCAGACAATTGTCCTGTATAAAAGGCTTGAATAAGGTAACTATTTTATTGTTGAATTTTGAGAAAATCTATGGCTAAATAGGGTGAATAATAAGTGTGCAAATGTTAAATTGAAAGTGGCTATCATTTTATTACCCGGAACAAACTATGTTGCCAACCTACCCCCATCATACATTCCATCAAGGCCTCTGCACTCTGTTTACCAAAAGGTTTATTTACTTCCCTCTAAGCATATGTATAAAATACCTTCAAGCTTAAGGAATCGCATTTTGTCACACCCTACCCATCCAGTTAAAATCTCCTTCCTCTCTTTCCCGGCAGGTTCTATGGTTTGTAACCGGCTGTTGACTCCACCCTTTCCTTTTTTCTGTGCTGGCTCGACCTTCCTAGTTATTAGCCATGGTTTATTTGTGTTTTGCAAAATTGATTCCTTGGTCTTAATGTGTTGTAAATAACAAGCTAAACTAAATAAGGTATCTGTTAATTTAAATGTACTCCTTATGTGTTACACAACTTAAAGTGTCGTGTACACGTGTCTCACAGATTGTCCACATCCCCAATCTAGTGAGGGATGTGTTGACAGAGTGACATTGTAAGGTCTTCTGTATGCATGGATTGAAACAATGATATGTTGAGCAGGAACTAAAAGCAGCACCTGGGTATCGAGCATCATCCAATAAGAGGGAGTTACCTTTGGGTAACACGGAACTAGTACACAGCGAGTTGTAAATCTAACTTCCACCAGAAAGGCAAACTAAACACTTATGTCTGTTAAATATCACCCATTACGGTTTACATGTCTTCTAGCTGTGTTCTAATATGTCTTTAGAGATGATACCAAACACAGAGTTAATGCCACATAGGTATGTTTCTATGTCACCAGTTCCTCTGGGAAGTCAAAAGTACCTCCTGGTAGCTGTTGATATCAAGCTCACCTGGCCGAGCAATATAGCTCCCAACTCCTGGGAATACACTACTGCTGGAATCGACATATTATACATTCTTAAGGTGCTCGATGGTGGATAAAATGTAAATGGTCATCGCATCACATTTTGATTTCAGTCACGTAGCTTTTTAATACAATTTATATTGTGTTTCTATTTATATCTCTCAGCTTGTGAGAGGTACATTGAGCTGTTGCATTTGAAGCAGAATGCTCAATTTGTGATTAACTTGTCAATATGACAAAGTAATGAAAGAAGCCTGGATACCTTGTCTTTGTTGAATATACGGAATAATAT
The DNA here is from genome assembly GCF_040938575.1 of Ambystoma mexicanum. Lineage (NCBI taxonomy): Eukaryota > Metazoa > Chordata > Amphibia > Caudata > Ambystomatidae > Ambystoma > Ambystoma mexicanum. Next base: position 1,448,507,969 of record NC_090929.1, read on the forward strand.
ATTTTCCACTCAGTTTTGCAATTTAAGTGCTGGCTTGTAGCATGGTTTATTTTCTAGAGTTATAGACACCCTTGGTGGGTACAGAAGGGGTTCTTAATGCCCCATGTGGTCAGTCGACACGTGTTTCGACCCGTAGGTCATTCTCAAGGCTATGTTGTTCTCAAGGCCCAACAGGAGCCACTGTATATGCAGGACCACCTATATGAAACCAGAACCCCACAGGGGGCGCCGGACCGAACAACATAGCCTTGAGAAGGACCTACGGGTCGAAACACGTGTCGGCTGACCACATGATATGATATGATATGATATGGTATTTATAACGCGTCTATGGGGCATTAAGAACCCCTTCTGTACCCACCAAGGGTGTCTATAACTCTAAAAAATAAACAAACCATGCTACAAGCCAGCACTTAAAACGCAAAACTGTGTGGAAAATATATTATTCCGTATATTCCACAAAGACAAGGTATCCAGGTTTCCTTCATTTCTCTACCAAACAAACGAGGTGTGGGCTACAGCTCAAACCTAACGTGTGATCTTGCCGCAACACTAGCAACTAAGGAACCCCACTAACAGAGCTCGGCAAGGTTGGTTCCACCCTAGAGCCTGCTTCACCCCTCCCCCCCCCCTTGTCAATATGACAATGTTTGCTTTTCAGGGGTGAACATGTTTTTAGGGACCAGTGGCATTCCACTTTACATGAAAAGCAGGTTTGGTGACATTTATGTATGCCTTGGAGTCAATGGGTGTGTACTTGTCTAAGGATCATAGAAAGTTCCATATTTTAATTTGCAGTAGTCTAGCTTTCCGAGTTGCTTGCAATGTGCTAAGGTAGGGTTACAAATTAATGTCAGCAATGTGATGTAATTGGATGCCTAACTCTTTCCCAAAGGCCTGATTTTGGCTATGCAGCCCAGCAAAGGCAATATATCTAGAATTGTGAGACACTTGGACACAGTACCTGATGGGAGCTGTAAAGTACCACTTCGAGTCCCTGGTCCAGCCCTGATCTGTGAGATGTAGTCTTAAAGCCATCGGTTTCAGAGAGTCCTTTGTCCTCTCTTCAAAACCCTATCCCCAATTAACAAATGATCTTGGACGAAGGCAAACTCGACCATAGCAAGATCACCCAGTGAGTAATACCTGGAGTTCCACTTCCTGCAGGGCCCTAGATACACAGAGAGGACCTGATGCTTAATATCAGGCCTTGTGCAGCAATACGGTGCCCAGGGAACGCATACCACAGGATCCTGTTTCCTGGAAGGGATGCCTGCAGGGAAATTCCAGACTGCTCCCTAATGTTAACATCGGAATAAACAGCAATGTAAGGTACAGTATCCCGTATACGAGCAAGAATCATTGCAAACTTGCGAGAACCCCATGCCATTGGTGATGTCTCTAGACATGTTCCTGTGCTCACCTCCTGTCTGTGTCTTGTATTCAGTTTCTTATTTTATCTGACTTGGTCCATGTTGGATCTTTATGATGTGTTGTCTGTTGGCGCCCTTAAGCCTCTGGGTCATCTGGAGCGCATTAGAAATGTATTAAAGTACAGCAGTACAGAGAGTGTAGCTGGTGAAGGCGATGATGAGTCAAGGTAGATCATAGCAGAGCTAGAAGAAAGGGTTGACGCCACCACCTGCAGTCAAAATGAACGCAGTGCATTTTGTAGTCTCCGGAGGAATCATAAAATCAACAGACAAATCTAAGAGCACTATGCAGATTAGGAAAAGAAAGAAACAATAGAACAATACTTTAGACTGAGTCGGCACATAGAGGCCTATAAATGGAGGGGAGAGCACTCTTCCCGGAGCCAGTTGACTAGGAGAAAGAGCTAGAATAGTATGGACTCCAGATATAGCCTGGAAGTGTCAGAAGCCTTGAGTCCTGGGTGAACTCTGCAACCTGTTAAGGGGTCATCCGAGCTGGAAATCCTCAATCTTGAAAGGACTGAGGCCAATTGCACAATATCCCATATCGGAAGGGTAGGATTCCCCACAATAGTGAGGAGCGCATGTTTAACCCTGTGGAGTGAGGGGGGCACGCACCATAACCCTTCTGAGTTAACTTGGGCACTTTATCCCTGAAGCAGGAACACAGGGACCAGATGCTACCCTCTTGGCTGGATTACAAATTTCAATTTGGGCACTATAGCAGTGTGAAGGTGAACTGTGGTAAAGAGGCGACTGGGCATTATATTCCTGCGACTGTAAGTTAAGGCAATATTGAGAAAGACGTATCTTGGTGCTATACCCTCGAGACCTTGTTGAGTACAGAATTTGATGGAGACCAGTATGTCTATCGGAGTGCAGGTCCTAAAACCTGATAGTTTGACCCATTTTCACACCGTTTTTCTTTCAATTGTCCCCTGTTTAGTTGGAGATTAATGTTAAAACGGTAGTTATTGACCACTCTTACTAAGTACACTGGTACTTGTTTTTAGTTTTGTCCCATTTTGACCCCTTTTGTTTAGACCGATCCAAGTGAGAACTGCCTGTTTATTTGTAGATAAACCTGTAGTCCCGATCGACTTTTATCAGAACCACTTCCTGATTATTAGTAAACCAAGGTTAATCGCTTGCTGTATTTTGTTGGTCCGGCCCAGTACCTTGCGTTCTTCTATTGACCTTCCTTCAGCCAATCTGAATGCTCAGATACAGTCATTAACTTTGGGTATAACCTGCACTCCAACCATTATGACAACAGTAGGTGCTGGGTTTTTCTTCAGAATTCTCCTCCAAACATTTAGGAGCTATTGGGCTTATGCAAACCTCTTTTATCAGCTTCAAGGCGCCCGACTGAGAGGAATGATCACCCTTGACTGGTATAACATAGTCTTCAGCAGATGTATAGCTGGGATTGGTGTACTTGGGGATATTGCAGTGGCTGTGTTTTTGAACGCCCATTGTTGCACGTTTGCACATTTTCTCAAATGTGGAAAGATGCTTTACACCTTAGTGGGGAATTTTGTTATAAGGAGTTATTCCATTTACAATTTACTCTAATACTTTGTTCTGTGCATTCGGAATTAAGAAAAATATCCCAGACTTTGTTTTATTTTGACTACTTTTAAATGAGGTATTGAGCCCACTACCACAGCCCATACAAAGCCAGTGGTATTAACCTGCTACCTCAAGATGATCGGCCCAAGCACAGAGAATGCATTTAATAAATGCAGTTACCGCATGATGCGGCATGAGGTGTCAGTGATTGTAGCCTTTAGATTGCCAAAGTTTAAACTTCTTTTTATTGGCATTTCCAATTACACTCGGCTCATCATCGAATATGTATACAACTCTAACAGTAGAAACATAACCACATAACCCCAACACCTCCACCCCCCGGAATATCTGAGTCTCTTGTATCAATATGCTTGCAATTAAGTTGAAAATATGTCAAAAATCCTGATTTTGTGTGGGTACCACTGTTCCATGTAGTCCGACTGGAGGTAATCCAGTACCGCCCCCCCCATTCCTTCCCGAAGGACGTGCCCGAGCCCTGCAGGTTATGCGTTGGCCTTTCCATTGACACCAATGCCCACACATTCTGAAGCCACCCAAACACCAATGGGGGGTCTTTTTGTTTCCAATTCTGTGCAATTGCAAGCCACGTTCCAATGACCAAGCCCATAAAGCTCCTCCATTGTGTCTTTGATAGTGCTTTGGCTGTCTGGTCCCGTATTCCGCAGAGCCAAACCCTCTCCCCCATTTGGCCTGCGCTCGGATAGATAGCCTGCATCTGGTGTCACCCAGAACTTTTGTGTCGCCTGGCAGTCCCACAAAATGTTTCCAGGTTCCCTCCCTTGAGCAGCCCCTCCAGTAAAGTTTAGATGTATGTGTATACATTTTATTCAATCTCTCAGGGGTATAGTGCCATTGGGTCATCACCTTCACCCACATTTCTCTCATCTGGACCGAGCGTATCAGTTTAGGTATATTTGGCCATACGTCCTCCCGTTGCGGTCTGCTGATATTCTCCCCTAGTGGGTCTTCCCATTTTTTCATATAGTTCCACTTTCTCCAGCATGGGGTCTGGCATGGATTCACATGCTCATGAATATTCCCCGTCGTCAGGCTGGGAATCCTCGGTAAAGAAAAAACCAGTATCAGTTTCGTTTCTGATCTGTCTTTCGTAGTAGTAACCAATCACTGGTCTCTGCGTCATACTGACCACAGCCAATGACTGCCCTCTACCTAAGCACCGCCTCTGGCAGCCAGCTTCAGATTTTTACCGCACGTTCATGTGTTGGGATCCTCGTGCTATTGCTCTCGAGCGTTAGTGCTATTTTTTCACGTTTTTTGCTCAAAAACTTCGTTTTTTCGGTCAAAAGAGCCTCAAGCTCCACCGACTCTCCATCCGATCAACGGGGACCCGTGTCGGATTCGTCTGCGCCCCTCAAGGGTGAAGATTTCGTCAAGCTACGCTTTGGAGGACTCCAGAAGCTTCTCAGGCCGGACATGGCCCAGGAGAAGGGAAGCTCGACGCCCGGAAAGCTGTTCAGGGTCTGCCCTGGATGCCAGCTGCAGAACGTCTTTAAGGAGGACGAACACTCCTTTTGTCTCTACTGCTTACATGAGGACAAGACGCACGTGGAGAAGGACTGTGCGTTGTGCGGCAACATGTCAGAGCGGACCATGAAGGACCGCCATCAACGTCTCGCCAACTGGCTGGAAGGGAAGAGCCCGTCGGGCGAGAAGAAGAGGAAGAAATCCGAGCGGTCTTCTAAGACCTTTGAGGACGCCCCGGCGACGGGGGTCCAACACAAGGCCAAGCACCGCGAGTCCGCTGGCACCGGGAGCGCCGAACGGTCGGGCTCTACGGGCGCCAGGCAGGGCGCACCCTCCCCGGCACCTTCAGCCACGAGCCAACGCTCTGGGTCGGGTAAGAGGAAGGGCGAGCACCCGGCAAAGCTCCTGGAGAGGCCCCGGTCGAGCTCGAAGGCCCCATCGGAGGGGGAGCGAGGCAGTGTCCCCCCCCCTCAAGGATAAGGCGGTGAGCGCACCTAAGGTGGTGAAGGCCTTAATCCATCCGGCCAAGCCCTCTATCGATACTGTCGCGGCGACCCTGGCTCAGCCTGTGGAGGCTACACCAGTGGTGGCGACCTCGGGGCTCAGAGTCCCCCTGCCACCTCGGAGGGAGTCCTCTTTTGTGCCCATCGATAGGACCCCCGTGAAATCCCCGGCGGGGAAGAAAAAGGGGGGGCAGGGCGTCGTCGTAGATTCGGCTTCAACCTCGGAGGAGGAGCTGATCAAGGTCTTAAGCCACGGCCTTGGCGTGGAAGAAGACCGGCCCGTCGGGATGGATCCCGACGCGGGTGACGACGACATCGTCGAGGGTGCCGACGGGGCCCCTGATCGCCCGTCGGATTCCCCTCTGCCAGCGCCGCAAGACAACTCGGCGGCCATTTTGTTGGCTATACAGTCCTTATGCTCAGAGATAAGGACGAGACTACCGTTGCCGACGGAGGAACCTCTCCCGTCGGGGGATCCTGAACCGGGACCTTCTGGTGTTCCCCCGCCCAAGAAAAGAAGGATTCACCCTCCACCTCCTTTTCAGCCGTCGCGCCCCGTCCAGCCCTCCTCCCCGTCCACCCGAGGGGATGATACGGGGACTGACACGGCAGCGACGGGCACGGACGACGAGGTATACGACGAGGATCTACCGTCGTCACCTCCCACCAGGGCTTCTCCGCCCGACGAGATTAGATCGTTCCACTCCATGATCGCCAGGGCATCCAAGCTTTTCCAAGGATTCCTTTATCAACGGCGCGAGGCCAAGAGGAGGACGGTCCTCGCGGTGCCTCTACTGGACGACATTTGGGATGAGGGCCTCGCCCTCCTCAAGAACCCTTCCACGACGCCAGCTAGAAGAGACCGGTACGAGAAGAAGTACCGGGTCCCGGACGCGGCCCCCCTGTGCCTCCGGGCGCAGCCTACCCCGGACTCCGTCGTCTCCGCGGCGGCCAGGAAGAAAGCGGGGGGGGTGCGGCCTCCACATCGACTTCCCCACCGGACGGCGAGGGAAAGAAATTGGACGCTATGGGACGCAGGGTCATCTCGTCTGCAGCGACGACGATTAAAGCGGCCAACGCCTTGGCTATCGTGGCCCGCTACGACAGGGATCTATGGTACAAACTGGCTCCCCTGCTGGACTTCCTACCGGACGACAAGAGGGCGGATGCCCTGGAGATCCTACAGGAAGGTGAGGTGGCGTCGGACCACGCCATCACTATTGCGACGGACATCGCCGACACTGGGTTTCGCCAGTTGGGCAACGGCGTGTGCCTTAGGCGGCGTGGATGGCTCAAGGCTACGGACTTCCGTCAAGACGTACAGACCAGAGTCCTGGACATGCCGTTCGATGGGAACAACCTGTTTGGGAAAACAGTGGACGATTCCCTTGAGGCCATTAAAGCGGACACTAAGACGGCCCGGGCCCTTGGGGTTCTGCAGCAACGACGGACGCCCTTTCGGAGCAGCGGAGGCAAGGGCGCCTCCAAAGGTTCCGGCGGCGGTTTCTCCACCTACCGTCAAGCGGCCCGCTCGTCGTCTCAGGAGGCCTACAGAGGACGAGGCAAGTCTGGCGGACCCCGCCGTCGTCGCCAAGGAGGTCAAGGCGGCAAAGCCTCGTCGAAACAGGATTGAACCGGCCGTGGGGTCGGGCCCCCGCCGAAGTACCCCGGTGGGAGGCCGGCTGGCGAGCTTCGTCAGCGTGTGGGAGTCCATCTCCACCGACCGTTGGGTGCTGGACGCCTTAGCCCGGGGCCACGCGCTCGAGTTTCAAAGAAGGTGCCCGCGCGTCCCCCCCGTGGCCAGGAAAGAGCTTCACGTCCCTCAGCTTCTCCTGGAGGTAAGGGCGATGCTCAGGAAGGGCGCCATCGAACTCGTCCCAAAGAGGCTTCGGGGCTCCGGAGTTTACTCGAGATACTTCCTCGTGAAGAAGAAGACGGGAGGATGGCGCCCCATCCTAGACCTGCGACGTCTGAACAAGTTCATCAAGGCGCAGAAGTTCCGGATGGTCACCCTCCAGCACGTCCTGGGTCAGCTGGAGAAAGGAGACTTCCTGTCGTCGTTGGATTTGGAGGATGCCTACTTCCATATTCCCATCCTAAAGGGGCACCGAAAATTCCTCCGGTTTGTGGTCCAAGGGCGTCACTACCAGTTCAAAGCCCTCCCCTTCAGACTACGGTCGGCACCCAGGGTATTCACCAAGTGCCTTGCACCGGTGGCGGCGCAGCTGCGCCGCGAGGGGATCCACGTCTACCCCTACCTGGACGACTGGCTCATCCGAGCCAAGACGAGGGAGCTCGCCGTGGAGCACACGGCAAGGACCGTCCAACTTTTCACGGACCTGGGATTCTCCGTGAACTACGCCAAGTCCCACCTGGTACCCGCGCAAAACGCACTGTTTCTGGGAGCGAAGCTCGACACAGTGTCCCTTCTGGCCTCCCCTTCGGAGGAAAGGACCAGGTCCATCCTGGGCAAGGTACAGCGGATGTTGGTTTCCGACGCGGCCAAGGTGAGGTCCATCAAGTCCCTCCTCGGAATGATGTCTTCTTGCATCTACCTCATTCCCATGTGCAGGCTCCGGATGTGCCCGTTGCAGGAGTTCCTGGACGCGCGCTGGATCCAAACGACAGGCGGCTTCGAGGAGAGGATCACACTCGACGAGAGTTTCCGCCGAGCGGTCCGGTGGTGGGGCACCCGCGCGCATCTGACGGCGGGCATGGACTTCCAGACCCCAGACCACCAGGAGACAGTGACCACGGATGCCTCCCTGGAAGGGTGGGGAGCGCACACCGAAAATCTGCACGCGAGAGGCCTTTGGCTACCGACGGAGAAGTCCCTCCATATCAACGTCCTGGAGCTCCGTGCAGTGTTCTGGGCCCTCGGGTCCTTCCTTCCGTCCCTCAAGGGCAAGGTGGTGAGGATCTTCACCGACAACACCACCACCATGTTTTACATCAGGAAACAGGGCGGAACCAGGTCCCCAGCACTGTCCAAGGAGGCGCAGGACCTGTGGCATTGGGCCGTCGCCCAAAGGATGTTTCTGGTGCCGTTTCATCTGGCAGGGATAAAAAACACCATCGGCGACTCACTCAGCAGGGAGCTGCGCTCGTGCCACGAGTGGGAACTACGGCAGGATCTAGTGGATCGCCTCTTCCGACGGTGGGGCACACCCCAGATCGACCTGTTCGCGACGGCGACGAACTCCAAGTGCCGGAGGTTCGCCAGCAGGTTTCCCCAGGCGAGGAGCATGGGCGATGCTTTCTCGTTCCCCTGGGAGGGCCTGTTCCTCTACGCGTTCCCTCCTTTGCCACTGCTAATCCGGCTCGTCAACCAGCTCAAGAGGTCACGGTGCAGGATGATCCTCGTCGCACCTGCGTGGCCGAGGCAGATATGGTTCCCGGACCTTCTGGACTTGTCAGCGTCCCCGCCAATCAAGCTGCCGGTGGACGCAGATCTACTCTCCAGGGAAGGAGGCGCCATCCTCCTCCACGACCCGAAATCGCTGAACTTGCAGGCCTGGCTCCTGCAGCGCTAAAGTTTGGAGGATACGACATACCGGCCGACTGCAGAGAGGTTCTTGCAAAGGCCAGGGCGTCCTCGACTCTTAAATGCTACGGACACAAATGGAAGAGGTTCTCTGTCTGGTGCCACGCACAGAAGATTAACCCTCTACGGATTACGGCTCCCCAGGTACTGCCGTACCTGCTGACGCTGGCCAAAGCTGGTCTGGCACACGCGTCCATCAAGATTCATCTTGCTGCGATCTCCCGATACACCAGAACCACGGGGCGGACGTCCTTGTGGCCTCATCGTCTGGTGAAGGAGTTCATGAAGGGACTGTTCAGATCGTTCCCGCCGGTGAAGGCTCCGGCCCCGGCGTGGGAGCTCAACGTGGTGCTGACCAAGCTCATGGGACCTCCGTTTGAGCCTCTGCACTCGGCCCCGTTGAAGTTTCTGTCGTGGAAAACAGCGTTTCTTGTGGCCATCACCTCCGCACGAGGGGTGGGAGAGATCCAGGCCCTTTCCTGCAAGGCCCCGTACTTGACTTTTCGCGACACAAGGGTAGTGCTCAGGACGCACCCCTCCTTCATGCCCAAGGTACCGTCGGACTTCCATCTCAACGAACCCTTGGTGTTGCCTGTGTTCTTCCCGTCGCCTTTGTCGCCGGCTGAGAGGACTTTGCACTCGCTGGATGTGGCTAGAGCGCTGAAGTTGTACGTGGACCGCACGAAGTGTTTTCGGAAGACGTCACAACTCTTTGTGAACTTTGGACCTGTCAATCAGGGGAAGGCTCTCTCGAAGGCTTCCATTTCCAGATGGCTCTCCGGCTGTATCATGTACTGTCATCGGTTGGCAAACCGACCGCTGCCTGGCCGTCCGAGAGCCCATTCCACCAGAGCGATCGCAGCTACCACGGCGTTCCTTTCTGGTGTGCCCCTGCTGGACATATGTAGGGCTGCTACGTGAAGGTCGACGCACACCTTCACGAAATTCTACTGCGTCGATCGGGATTCCAGGGTGGAGTCCAGGGTCGACCAAGCAGTGCTGCGCAACTTGTTCGCCTGAGGTGAGCCTGGTGAGGAGGTAAGATGCTTAATGTTGAGTTTGATGTAATGCTTAATGTTGAGCCTTTGCCACCTCCCGTGGTTGTGCATGTGTGTACTGCTATGTATTCTTTATTCATGAGCATGTGAATCCATGCCAGACCCCATGCTGGAGAAGGAACAAGTTACTTACCTGTAACTGTTGTTCTCCAGCATGGGTCTGGCATGGATTCACATGCGAACCCTCCCGCCTACCCCTCTGCGGCTCTTCACTTGGTCATACTGCCACTTCACGTGCTTCCAAATCTGAAGATGGCTGCCAGAGGCGGTGCTTAGGTAGAGGGCAGTCATTGGCTGTGGTCAGTATGACGCAGAGACCAGTGATTGGTTACTACTACGAAAGACAGATCAGAAACGAAACTGATACTGGTTTTTTCTTTACCGAGGATTCCCAGCCTGACGACGGGGAATATTCATGAGCATGTGAATCCATGCCAGACCCATGCTGGAGAACAACAGTTACAGGTAAGTAACTTGTTCCTTATGGTCTCAGTCTGGATATTTATGAACCTGTAGAGTGTTTAGACCAGCTTCCTTGATCCTGAGTTCGTCGGGGTATATGTTTCAAATGGTGTAAGGTCCCGTATGGCCACTCTCTTAATGTGTTGTGTCACTAACCAGTGCTTTAGTTGCTCATATTTGTATCTGTCTCTGTCCCTAAGATTAAGTTGTGTTTCGCAGACCTCGAACAATTTTATGTCTTGGTCCTGGGCCATTTGGCCATTCTGCTATAAACCATTTCTTGAAGGCCCCTTTTTCCAGTCCTGGTGGGAATTCAGGGTTCCCAAACATGGGGGTAAATGGGGCATATTCCTGTGTGAGGGTGCCTTTGTGTTTCTGTTCGTCCCAGGTGTCCATCGGTGCTTGTAGGACCTCACTAAGCTTGAACCGTTTCTGATGGAAAAGAAGGGAAACAATACAACCAACTTAGTCACCATGGAAATGGCGCTGGGAGCTTGCAGTGTCCCTTCTCCATTTCTGTGGCAATGGCCTGTGGCGAGGGAGAGTAGTATGTCTGCGGGTGAGGACAAACGCAGGTAATTGGCTAAGAGGGTAATAGAAAATGTCGGGCAACGGGAAAGGAGTCTGTGGTGTACCAGTGGGAGTTGGAGGCATAGAGAATAAAAATGTTCCAGAATAACTTCCTTAGAAAGTCTTAATTCTATTAAAGACACAGAGGCGAGCATTATGCTTCTCTTTCTTTATTTACTTTACATAGAAAGGGCTCAGCAGCAAGTTTTGATGCACCCAAAACCAGACGATAACATCCATAGCTGACCAGGGTGCAGAAAGAACATACATGAACAACATTAAAACTGAATAAACATCATAAAAGTTCTAGTCCATAGTGAACAGTCATTTAAAACAGGAAACTCCATTTCCCAGCAGGCTAGGTCCAAGTTCATGATAGGTCACCAAAACATGTGACCCCAATCCTCCAATAGCAGTAGGTAAACCCCTGCAAATAGGGACCAATAGTGTAATTTCCCCTCTTTCGAAAGCTGCGAACCTAGAACCAAATCAAGGAGAGGAACATCTCTGCCACTTTATGCCCACCCCATCCCCCTTTGGCTGACTCTCACCCTGACACAGCCCTTTCCATGCTCCACTCTATTTCTTATACTCTTGATATTCTTGCCCCTGTCATGATAATCCGGCTGAAGCCCAAAGCCAAGTGCAACTCCTTGTATGACTCAGACCTCGACACCTTTAAACACAAGTGCAGGTTGGCTGAGAGGAAATGGCGGGCTTCATGTACATCCTCTGACAAACTGGCCTGCCGCCTGCTCCAAAGGCAATACTGGCTCTCTGTCCTCACCAAGAGGAGCGCTCGTATTCAAGCCTGCGTCTCTGCAGCATCTAACAACTCGGCTGAACTCTTTAAAATCTGCAAGGAACTGACCAATCCTGCCGCAGTCTCTACCTCTGCTATTCCTTCCCAGGCCCTCTGAATGGCACTGACTTCTCACTTCATCTCTAAAACTCAGGTCATCCTGTCCTCACTCTCATCCTCTCCCCTCCCTCCCTCTACTCCCTGCTCTTCCTCTGGCCCTCCTGCAACCACCTCTCCTCCCTCCTTCTCTGCCTTTCCCCTGTTCTCCACAGACAAGGTTTCTAGATAAGTCTGATCTATGAAAGTCTCGTCAAAACAGCTTCACCCCTGTTCCTCCAAAACCATCAAGGACCACATTGACTCCCTGGCTCCTGCCCTGGCCGACTTCTGCAACCACTACTTCGCCACTGGAGTCTTCCCATCCCTCCTGAAGCACTCCGTTGTGCACCCTCTTCTTAAACCCTCTGCTGACCCCCTCCTGCCCAGCTAACTATCGCCAATCTCCATCACTCCCTTCCTGGGCAAACTCCTTGAAAGGCTGGTCATCTGTCAACTTAATCTCCACACTGAATCTGTTGGTTGTCTTCATGACTATCAGTCTGGCTTCAGAGCTTCCAGAAGCACAGAAACTGCTCCCCTGAACATCTGTGAAGACCTGCTCTCCAACCTTGATTCTAACACCCCCTGTGTCCTCATCTTGCTTGATCTCTCTTCTGCCTTTGACACGGTCAACCATGCCATCCTGCTCAAATGTCTCTGTGATAACCTGGGTATCACTGGACAGGCTCTGGCTTGGCTGACTTCTTTCCTCTCTGACCGACCCTCCCAGGTCCAACTTTGGTCCTTCCTCTCTGCTATCCTTTTCTCCACCTGTGGTGTCCCCCAGGGGTCTAACCTCTCGCCCTGGCTGTTCAACCAATACCTGGCACTTCTTGCCCACCGCATTGCCGCTCTTTGCCCCACCTTTCAGTGCTAAGCGGATGACACTCCGCTCATTTTCAGACTAACTTCGGCCACCTCTTCTCCGTCTATCATCACTGACTGTCTGTCTGCTATCCAGGAGTGGTGTGCCACCAATGACCTCTGCCTTAATGCCAGTAAGACTGAGATTCTCCTCATCGGCACACCTACTCCCTCCTTTCCTGTCGCTCTCTGGCCGGCCTCTCTTGGCCCTCTTCCTGCTTCCACCTACAACGCTAAAAATCTCGGGGTCATCTTAGACTCCACACTCTTCTTCTCTCCTCACATCTCTGACGTCGCTAAGAAGTCACACTACCAGCTGCACCTCCTCAGAGGTATTCTTCCTTTCCTCTCCTTCCCCCAGAAGCTCACTGTCTCCAGAGCTCTGGTTCTCTCTAGGCTGGACTATTGCAACAGCCTCTTTCTAAATCTGCCTGCCTCTACTCTCCTCCCTCTGCAACTCATCCAGAACAGGACTGCGAGACTTGTCCTTGGCCTCAAGCACAGGGATCGTATCTCTCCAGGACTGAAATCTCTGCACTGGCTCCCAGTGGCTGCAAGGATTAAGTTCAAAACCCTCTGCATTGTCCACAAGGCCTTCTGGGGCCTGGGGCCTCAATACCTTCAACTCTCTCTTTCTAAATATCTTCCTTCTCGAGCTCTTTGCTCATCCTCCTCCAACTCCCTCATGGTCAGTCGCTTCTCCAAGCAACGAGTTGGTGGTAGATCTTTCTTCTCCTGGGGCCTCCCTCTGGAACAGTCTCCATGCCTCCCTGAAACTTGAGGAGAACCATCTCCGGTTCCGGAAGCACCTCAAAACCTTTCTCTGTGCTTCCTCAACTGCACTGCCTGCCTGGCAACCCCCGCACTTGGGGACAGTTTCCCTACAGTCCCACTATCAGCACTTGATACCTGATTCTGCACTTACCTTTGCACTTGCCACCTGCTGCCCGTTACTTTACTTATTGTTATTATTCTATTCCCATGTACTGCACTCTCCCTTCCCCTCTTCTCCGCACTTTCCCCTTTCCCCATCCCATGCACTTGTGCAATCTGAATGACACTTGCCCTAGTAGGATCGCTGTCTGTCCTCCCTTAGTTCCCCCTCCCTGCCTCGTCGCGCCTTGAGACACTTGTGTATAGGCACGTTATAAATCCCATATCATATCATATCAAACTGTAGTTGCCAGCAGTGGACTTCTGCGGAAATTTAAAGCACGTCAGGTTGGCTTGTCCAAAGTCACTAAGAAAAACAAGAATGAATCAAGGGTTACCTGATGTATATATTAACCCTATTCAGTATACAAGGGCGGGAGAGAAAACAGCATTCCATTAAACAAACCGTACATGGCATGTAATACAATAATTCATAAGCGTGGTACGCGCCCTTTATTTCTCCAGCCGGGTGGGATAATGCTCGCCTCAGTGTCTTTAATAGAATGAAGACTTTCTAAGGAAGTTATTCTGGAAAATCTTTCTATGTCAAGATCAGAGGCTCACATTATGCTTGTTTGAAGCTTACTTACCACTACGGATGCAGGTTGCTCTACCAGCTTCAGGTGCAGTTGTTTAAGGATAGACTCTCCTGCCCAGTCGGCCATCCTCAAGATGTCCTCTAATTGAAATCTGACCTGAAAGGCTTTGGAGGCCATGGCACTGTTCACAGAGTGAGCGCCAAAGAGGTCTGTATCTATTCCTGCCTAGGAGTGTGTCCAGCGCATCCGGCGCGCCAGTGTTGGCGCGTAAACCGTTTTATGTGGCTTACAAAGTGCTATCAAAAGTTGCCCGTTAGGAGAGGTCCTGAGTGGCGCAGTCACCTCTTCGTAGACTTTCAAGCACCTGACGAGGCAGAGCTTAGGCTTGTTCTGTAAAGGCAGGATATGTAATTACTTTAGAATTGCATTTGGTACTCTTGGATATATGAAATACTATGCCGTCGGGCGAAAAGGACTTGCTTGCTAGGTTGAGCGCTCTGACATCTGAAACTCTTCTGCAGGAGACTAAGCATAATAGCGTAGTGAGCTTACCGGAAAGGGCAGTGCGAGATAACACCTCGTTAGGAGGCCAGGAAAGAAACGGATTTAGTACTCTGCTAACATCCCACAGAGTGTTGAAACGGAACGGAGGCGGTACCGAGATGCGGATGCCTTTAAGCAGCCTGCACACTAGGTGATGTTCGCCTGCTGGTATGCCCTCCATGAGGTCGTGGCCGGCTGAATTGCGGAGCAGTAGGCGTTAACTGTACTATAGGCGAGGCCCCGCTCTACTAATGAAGCCAGAAAGTTCAAAATCTCCTCTATAGGTGCTGAAACCGGATGGAGCTCTCAGTCCAAATGCCATGCCAGCGCGTCCAGGTGCTCCAAGAATTGGAGTACCTCTTGTAGGTAGCGGGGGCCCAGCTCTCCTTGATGAGGCTGACCACCCTGAGAGAGATGCCCGGGACCCTCCATCTTGACCTGAAATCCACCAGGCCGCCAGGATGAACGACTTGCTGAAGAGAAGGGGGTGTGCTGGCCCGCCGGACCTGCTAGGAGATCTGGAGACTGGGGTAGAAGGATTGGAAAATCCAAAGAAAGTTCCAGAAGAACTGGATACCAGATCTGCGATGTCCAGACCGGGGCTATGAGGACCAGCTCTGCCTGTTCCTGACTGGCCTTCGCCAGGGTCCTCTCTATCATGGTGAAGGGGGGAAAGGCGTAAATAATTCCCCCGGTCCACTGCTGTAGGAATGCATCCGTCGCTGCGGCTGCTGGGTCCGGTCTCTAGCTGTAAAACTCCAGAAGCTGTGTGTTGAGGTGGGAGGCAAAGAGATCCTTGGTCATGGGGCTCCATACTCGTTGAAGCCGGCAGAAGGTCTCTCTTTTGAGTCTCCAATCGCTGTAATCGGTGGAGTGGCGGGAGTGCCAATACGCAACTACCTTTCTGATACCTGGAAGGTACTCCGCTGTGACGGAAATGCAGTGTTCCAGGAAGAAATGCCAAAAATCCTTGGCCAGTTCTGCTAGCGGCCTTGACTTGGTGCCACCCAGATGATTGATGCATCTTACTGCAGAAATGTTGTCCATTTTCAGTAAGATACAGCAACTCTCTCTGCCTCTGACGAAATATTGCACGGCGAAGGAGCCTGCTAGAAGCTCCAGGCAATTTATTTGCATATCCAGTTCCTGAGAGTTCCAAGTCCCCCCCCCCCCCTGTGGCCACTGTGCCGCATCTCGCTCCCCAGCCTGAGCGGCTGGCGTCCGACTCTATTATTGCCCTGCCGTTCCAGGCCTCCATATGCGTGAGCCACCAGATGAGCTCCGTCCTTGACTCTGGCGATAGTTATGTCTGCCTTTCAGCCTCTGTAATTCCCGGTAGAGAAGGCGGCTGGGAAATATTGCCTTTATGGAAGAGGACAATAGGCCTATTACCCTTGCTAACTCCCTAAGGGAGATGACGTTCCTCTGGAGAAGCCTGCAAATTTCCCGACGTGTGGCTTGTATCTTGGCAGTAGGCAGGCAGAGTTGCGAGGTTTGTGTCCGCTATGAATCCCAGGAATTCTAGGCTCCTGGAGGGGCAGAGAACAGATTTTTCCCAATTGTTTGTTTATTTAATAATGCGCAACAGTTACAAGAATATTTAAAACCTAGTTACAGCAAATGGTTATTACAATACATACATTACATATATAAATATACATGGTACATAGAAATCGGTAAGAAGGGTGGCGTTCAGTAGTGGATGGAGGTTTATGAGATATCCTTAGTACGGAGCCAGTTCAGAAGGTTACCTCTAGATCTAGAGTAGGGCTGGTCCTCTTTCAAGGCAGTGGGTAGTGCATTCCAGGCAAGAGCAGCTTTGACTGGGAGGCTAGCTCCTCCAGCTTTAGACAGTCTGAAGCTTGGAATTTCTAGGCAAAGATGGTTTAAGGGCTCTAGTGTGGTGAGTAGAGGTTCTTTTTGTCAGTGTGGTGGAGATATAGGGAGGCGCAGCATTGTTGAGTCCTTTAAAGGTAAGGGATACCATTTTAAGGAGTATTATATCGCTAATTTTTAGCCAGTGGTGGTCTTTCCTAATGTTTGAAATATGCTCTCTACGGGGTATGTTCAGAGCTGCTCTTAGGGCATTATTTTGCAGTATTTTCATTTTGTTTGATATTTTTGTTAGCACCTGCATATAGGGCATTACAATAATCAAGCTTGGACATTATTAGTGCGTTGGCAAGCCGTAATACAGTTAGTTTTGGATAAATAGGGTCTGCAGGCCCTAATAAATTTACAGGTATAAGTGTGTAGAAGCAGCCATGGAAATGACTTGCTTTTTGAGATAATGTGGAGTCAAGGTAAAAACCTAGTGTTTTTACCTCGATCACTACCTTGAGAACATTGCCATCAATGTTAAAGGCAGCGTAGCTGGGGCTAAGTTTTGTGAAGTTGGAGTCAGAACCCAGATTCAGGATCTCAAGTTTTGTCATCATTTAGGCAGAGGCCGTGCGAGGCCATTCATGCCTGAATTAGGAGGTATATCTTATTTACCAGAGCCGTGTCTTCGACAAAGCTGCCCGAAAGGGGTATGAGGATCTGGGTGTCGTCGGCATAGTTCGTATATGTGACACCCAGCCTGTCAAGTTTGTCAAAGAGTGGCTTAGTAAAAATGTTATACATTGTCGGTGAGACACATGAACCTTGTGGGACACCACAGGTAATTTGGATTGGGTCTGCTGAAGCTGAGGGGGAGAACACTCATTGTACGGTTAGCTAGGAAGGATTGTACCTAGGCTATAGCTTCACTCGAGAAATGGGCAGCTGACGCTAGGTGATTGCATAGCACTGAATAGTCCACCAGGTCAAAGGCTGCCGATAGGTCCAGGAGGAGTAGCATAGCTGTTTTACCTTCATCCTTCAACTCGTCGATTTGTGTCTTAAGTTCGATTTAAAGCCGTTTCAGTGCCGTGTTGTGGTCTGAATCCAGATTGGCGAGATCTTAGTAGTTAGTTCGCCTCCAGGTAATTTTAGATTTGGAGGTCGGCCGCTCTATCGATGATTTTGAGGAGGAATGGGACCGTAGTAATGGGTCTATAGTTGGTGGGGATAGCCGGATCTAGAGTCTGTTTCTTAAGGAGTGGTAGCACCCAGGACTCTTTGAAGTTCATAGGGACAATGCTCGAATTAAAAGAAGCACTAATTAGCTTAGAGATAAAGGGTGCTAGGTCTCTAGCTGCGTCCTTAATTATTTGTGCAGGGCAGTTTTCACCCTGGCAGTTGGATGTTTCAGAGATAATATAACCTTTTCTGTTTCCAGTATGGAAATATTAGTGAACCTGAAAGGTTTGTTGATACTCGGTGTATCAGCCAATGGTGTAGTGTGTGTCTCAGTGGAGCGCAGAGATGCTTTTTGGTTCGCTATTTTTGTCTGCAGAGTCACTATTTTATTTGATAACGCATTTTGGATGCTAGTACACTATTGTTTGTCTTTCGGGAGATTATCTCAGGGTGCAATAGGATTTTTCATTTCCCGAAGGATGGTGAAGAGCTCCTTGGACTTGGAGTTGGCCTTAATGATTCTATCATTAAATGTATTCCTTTTGGTTTGGATCATTTCTTTCTTATATTTATTGGCGAGGTTAGATAGTAATGTTTTGTTCTCAACCGTTGGTGAGTGTTTTCAGATGGCTTGGAGTTTCCTTTTTTGGATCCGTAGTTCTTTGAGGTGGGGCGTGAACCACGTATTGAGGTGGGACTATTGTTTGCTTTTGCGTAGTTTGATTGGGGCGATGGTGTCCAAGGCCTTCGACATGGTGTTGTTGAAGGTCTCAACTAGAGTGTTTGGGTCAAAATTTAGTGTTAACAGAGAGAGCTGGTAAGGGGAGAGGAAGCAATTTTTCAACAGTAATTTCTTTTTTACTTCTCGTTGGGAGTGGCGGTACTGTTTTGAGATTTATCGGCTTTTGAAGCTCTATAGTAGATGAAAAACCAATGAGATGGTGATCAGTCCAAGCTTGTGAGGTTATTTTAGTAGTGGTGACAGAACAGTTCAAATTGGCTACCCAGTCTAATGTACGCCCTTTTATGTGCGTTGGAGCGAGGACTTTTCTTTTTTCAATGGATTGGGCTTGTTTGTCCTCAGCATCATTAAAGCCCATATTGAAGTCACCTAGTAATAAGAGCTGTGTGGAGTCCTTTGTATTGTTAGTGAGGAGACTGGAGAGGTCTTCCTCAAAGGTGCCTATTAGGCCAGGTGGTCTGTACACTAGGAGATTAGCTAGTGTGCTATTATTGGAGATGGGTAGCTTGCCTGCTAGTAGTTCACAGGATTTAATTTCAGGGGGTGTAGTTAGCCTTAATGCCAGTTTGGTTTTGGCTATGATAGCAAGGCCGCCTCCTCTAGTGTTAGGTCTGTCAACTCTGAGTATAGGTAATTGTCTGGTATAGCAATCATGAGTGCGGAACCTGCAGCATCATGAAGCAAGTGACAGCCATAAAGTCTAGGTCGTATGCGCAATAAGAGATATTGTGTTGATGAGGGCTCTTGAAATGGTTGTCTTTTTATTCAGCTCTTGTATAGGTCTTATTTTAGTGTGCCTAGTTCTCTTTTGGTTGTGAAGAGAATAGGTGATGCAGTGGGTCTGAATTTTTTGCATTGCTTCAGAAGGTAAAGCAGGTGGGTTTAGGTCAATGGCAAGGTAGTTGTGCTTGATAATCTGGTGTCTGGTTCCTTTAATCTTAGGATCGTGGATATGAGAAAACCAAGGTTGTGTAAGAGATCTATGGCGAGACGGGCTTGCTGTTGAACCAGAGCCTGGGATTGAGCCATGAAAATGATGTTGTCTAGATATATAATCAGTCTGACACCCTTTTCTCTGAGATGAGCCACGACTGGCCGCAGGAGTTTGGTAAATGCCCAGGGGGCCGAAGAGAGCCAAAGGGCAAGCTCGTACATTCCCAGTCCTGCTCCTTCCAAGTAAACCTGAGGTAGTTTACGTGTACCTGATAAATGGGTACTGCCAGATAGGCATCCTTGAGGTCTAGGCGAATCAGCCAGTCACCTGGTCTCAGAATGTCTCTGAGCATGTGGATCCCTTCCATCTAGAAATGGCGGTATACTATGAAGTCGTTCAACGCCTTGCGATTTATTACTGGACGCCCTTTTTGTTTTCTGCGAACCAGAAAAATGGGGCTGAACAAACCGCCCGGACTCGAGCACGGGCGTATGGCCCGCTTCTGGTGGAGCTGAAGTACCTCGCTGCTGTGTCCCCCTCGGACATAATGATCTGCGCAGGGTGATAAGCTTGGAAGGGCTGAGCAAAGAGCTCTAGGCGCAAACCTTGCACTGCGTTTCGAATCAAGGCATCCCCTGATAAGGGGTCCCAGGCCTGCACAAAGAGAGCTATTCTCCCCCCTATGGGTGACTGTGGCGCAAGCGCTGTTATGTTTCCACTGACCTGTAGACTGTTGGGCAGTATATCTAGCTGCTCTCCTCCAGCTGCGTCCTCTTCCTCGTCCCCTGGATGGGAAGAAGGTTTCCGAGCGCTCTTGCCAGGAATTGTGTTGGTCTCTTGCATGTTGGGGTCTCCTGTCAAGAGTATCGGTCGGAGGAGCGACCCCTGCCTCGTCCGGCCCGGTAGAATATTTTGGATGCAAATACTGTTTTAATGGAGGCTCGCACCTTGTCCAAGGCATTGAAGGTACCTACGAACTTTGACATTTCTTTGACAAAGGGATCTCTGAATTAGAACCCCTGTGCTGCTGGCCCCGATTTGGAATTTGCCAGTTCCCCCAATTTTGGCACAGTTGGCATTCCCTAGCATGCAGAGTGCCCTCTGGGACCGGGGGCATGGGAGGGGTAAAAGAGTCCTTACTCTTATGAGCCGGGGTACATCCCCCATCTGACAGGTGCTTTCTCTTCTGGGTTCTCTTCCTTCCCAGCTGAGGCGCCGTTTGTAAATGCTCCTCCATGCTGTCTAAATGGTGTTGAATGTGTAATAGTAATTTGCAGACCGCTTTCTTTATAGTGGTTTCCACAGAGGTTCCTAAACTAAACCCTCTTGAAACTATCTGCCATAGCCACGTCGTTGAATTCATAAGCCTCCTCCTCCTCCTCCTCCTACTACTCCTCTGACCAGGCTTGATCTGCATGCGAGGAGTATTCAGCTGCCATTGTAATAGAATTTCTTTGCACCCTTTTTTTTTTCTTTTTTTTTCTGGTATAGTGGGTGATTTGACTGCCTTCTCTCCAACCCACTCTTAATTGTTTGAGTAATCCTTCTTTCCCCTTTATCTTTTTTTTAAATTCCAATGAAGTACAGATAACGTGTAGATTACTGAAAATCCTTCACTCTGGCGCTCGCGTTCGTAAACTCTGTTGTAAATCAACGGAAATATGCGGTGCAATCGACAGAGTAGTAGTAAGACCAAGAGGAAGCAAGAGCTCCCTCTTGTGTCCTGGCGCATAATGGCGCCTGCCCGGAATACGCTGCACGAGGCCTCCGCCTGTATCACTGAACGAAATTGAGAGCAGGGGAGGCGCGCATGAGCCTCCCGAGAAACGAAAGAATCAGCTGTAGGCAACGCTGGCGCTAAGCTCCGATAAGAAAAGGCAACCTCTGACGCCAGCCTGAAAGCAGAAACCGGCGTCGGAATGAGAAAGGCAAAGCACTATGTGTTCTCGCAAGTGAGAGAGCAAGACCACACGGGCTACGCGAAATGCATAGCTGAAAATAAACACATTAATTGTGAAAAACACAACGCTAGCTACATTAGGAATAGTATGTAAAAAGCCGTAATGAATGATCTAATATATATATATATATATATATAATGCTCATTAGCTCAAAATAAGATATGATAGAATGAAATTATCTTATCTCTTGCAGTGAGCAGCAAAGAAAGAGGGGAAATACACTATTGGTCCCTATTTGGAGGGGTTTACCTACTGCTATTGGAGGATTGGGGTCACATGTTTTGGTGACCTATCATGAAGCTTGCTGGGAAATTGAGTTTCCTGTTTTAAGGGGCTGTTCACAAGGGACTAGAACTTTTATGATGTTTATTCAGTTTTAATGCTGTTCATGTATGTTTTTTCTGCACCCTGGTCAGCTATGGATTTTATCATCCTGTTTTGGGTGCCTCAAAACTTGCTGCTGAGCTCTTTCTGTGTAAAGTAAAGAAAGAAAGAGAAGCATAATGTGAGCCTCCGGTCTTGACATAGAATTGCAGCGAACTGTAGAGGTCACAGCAGCCAGCATGAAGTGTGGGCTTTCACTAGCTAGTGCCCGAGTTTCTAGCCTGCTGATTAGTTGACACCTTTCCCTCATTTTCTACAGGAATGAGTAGTCTCATTTTCATATTGGTAATTAAAATTGGAATCTTCAGAGATTTACGAAAGAATGTTTAAAAAAATATTTTCTGCAAATTAAATAATAAAAACAGTTGACATATATTAATTCAAACTCCTTGATAGTCCTTATGTAAATAGAAGTATTCAGTTAAAATGTCTTGGTGTGTTTCTATTTGAGTGTATAATGTAATAGTTAATTCCATTGCATTCATACATCACAAACCGATTCTTTCATGTGTGTCGTTTTTAAAGGTTTTAACTGTCTAGGATAGACTAGCAAGTGGTAGAGCCTCTTATAAGGGCACATTGTCATTCTTCCTGTGTATGAAGGGCTGGAAAGACCCAGGGGCAGCAGAAAAAGAGCCCAAGTGAAAAGTCTTTGAAAATGAGCTTTGATTTTTATGATAATAAGTGAGTGCCCATTAGATTAAAGTACATAAAGGGTGGACAAACCATCAAGGACATGGTCTAGGACACACTCTACAGGGCAGGGCCAAAAATCAAGAATAAAAAAGGCTTTAAAAAACTTGATGGTGCAAAACACACCGAGCAAGACTGACACTTGGCTTTTATCGGGAAGAGGAAGTGCACACCCCGGAGCAGGAAGCCACTCTGTCAAACCATGCCGTGCTCCCATATCGAGCGCACAGTTGCCACTTCCATGTTTATATGCCCACATGGTGTTGTGGCTGGAACCCCAAGACCGCTACCAGAGGGCACCAGCAACACGTTTTTAATTGCCTTTCATGGGCTGCTCTTCTTAAATTTTTTCTTTCTTCGGCAGCACCTCTTGGTTTTGAATGGAAATGGGTTGGCTCACTCATCATCTAAATACATGTTGTCTAGTGGCATGCAGCAGGTGAAATCGAAGGGATTTGAAAGCTGTGAAATTGGTGTATATTGCCTGATAAACTGTAAGGTATATTGTTTAGTTTTTTCCTCTTGGGGTTTTTCAGCACTTGGTATCAGTGTTTAGGCGAATCCACGCCAAGTGATGTTCCAAAGCCACGTATTTATTGATGTAATCCACTAAGCAACTACTTGGACTGTGCCTCGTGCTTTCTGTAAGCACTAGGAGTTGAAGTTAATGCTGAGTTTGGTTGGTCTAGTCTAGTGAAACTGAAGTGCATCCTTGTTTCACATGTGATCTGCCATGATCATTACCCACTGAGAAGCCTGCAAGAGCCTATGCGAGAACCTAGAGAAACTGAGAAGAATCATTGCTTCTGATGTGGAAGTTTATTATTTGCAGTAAAGCACTACAAGTGTCCATGAGAGGTTAGAGAAACTGCAGTAAGCAGAGAGACTCCAACTGAGCATCCTTATTGCGAGGGTGATATAAAATGTGTGCCTGTCCATGGAATACTGTAAGAACTTATAAAAGTGAAAAGACTCCCATTGTGGCAAAGTCTGATAATCTTGAGATTGGACTTTCCTTCTTAATAATGTACCACCTTCGTATCATCCTGAGATGGGGAGGGAGCCTCTAAAGCGTTTCAGTTGAATCTACACAGTGTAGACCTGATTGAAAAGCTGTGGTTCATCTGTACAATGCAGCATCAGCATTTTCTTTCTCTCACAGCCCACGTTACTTTGACTTCAATGCCCAGAATTCAGTGTCTGAGCTCTCCTTCTCCTCTGTTCTATGCTTTGACGTTTCTGGGGAATCATGTCAGACCTCAAGATTAGTGGTGCACAAAGATGTTGCATGTATGGAAATTTGGTCCAAAATGAGGGGCACTAGCAAAAGAAACAAAGAAATGCAACACCCCATTCTCTTGAAGGCGCTGATTCATGTTGGAAAGAAATGGAAGCCCCAACGATGTAGACAGAAGGCAAACTGTATTCGGATGTTGTGCTTGCTCCTTGAGTTTGCAGGTAGCCAGTGAATATTTTTCAGAGCTGGCTTGACATTGTCTTGTCTAGTAATGTTGTCTCCAACCAGTAGTAAGTTTGCAGGTGGGATAGGATTTTGCAAAGCAGAGCGAGTTGGAAATGTCTTTGATTGCCAATTGCGTTGACTTTGAGCATGGAGCAGAATATAGAGTTGCAAGTCACTGCCAGATTTTAAATCTTTGATGCCACTATTGAGAGTGTTGCTAGTACTGCAGGCCGTTTGAATGGGATTGTGTTGCCATCCGAGTTACCCATTAGAAGAATTTCCGATTTAGAGCCATTAAGCAGAGGAATCTTTCCTTCTTTCTTCCAAAAAAATGATGTGGTCCAAGCAATTGTTTGGGGTTGGTCTGGCCCACTCATAAAACATTCACCATCACTTTCTCTGTAGTTGCTCCCATTTTGCCCGCCTATTTCATACTTGCCTGCTCCTCACCATTTTAGACAGTTTGACAACCCAGGCAAGGCCACAATTCACGGCATGGAGAGACCACTACAGTCGTAGGTGGTGCAGTATGAAGTATTTTTATATTGATCATAAATTCGTTTATTCAGATGAAATCCATTAAACAAGAAAATACATTCATAAATTAGAAATACACAGCATCAAAAAGATAAAACATTAAAAGGGGTAACAGCACAGAAAAGAAAATATTGTACATTTAATCTGCAAATAATCTCTTCACTTTGTTCGACCCCCCGCCCCCCTGCACCAACTCCTGCGCCCCTGAGAAACCACTATAATGCCCAAGAAGCAACATAGCATGAATTGGCCATCAGGAGTAAATATAAAGCCGGGAGACATTGTACAAAGGAGTATTGTCTTAAAACCAGTAAAATAGTCAGTTTCCGAATATATGCAGTACAAAAGAAAACAAAAGTGTCTAGTAGATCTTCCACTGCTGCACTGCATAGAGGGCAGATATCTGAAGAAGAATCTTGCCAATTAGCATTGTTAACTCTCAGTCAAAGGCAATCAATGCGAGCTCTGGTAATCGGCCATCGGGCAGATTTTTTTTATGGCTCAAAGTAAGATATGTTTGTATAGAGTCAACACTACTACCAATTGCATGCCCCCTATTTGGATTAGTTGACCACTTTCTAGATTCCCTCTCTTATTTTGGAATAGTTTTTAAACTTTCCTTGCAAAGATGTCTCTGAACGTTGCAAAATGTGCTTGTGCATTCATCTGAGTCAGAGCCTTCTTTAGTGAAAAGTTCCATAATTATGAACTGAGTAAGGGCCACCGGGGGTTGGCAAAATGCGCAGCCAGTGGAGAATTGGGGCCGAACGCCATTAATTTTCCAGATAGCCCACACCTTACTCCACATAGACTGCAAAATTAGCTGCCGAGCCAGGGAGACCCAGTAACCTTTTGAAAAATGTGTTCGTCGTGGTTTGTAGTTCCAGCATATTCGCATAACCCCATAGCGAGGCACTGTAATTGATTGCCGTCTTTGTCTGAATATTATAGACCCTAAGACTCATTTGCAGAGGATGGCCCGGACACATTGCCATGAAGCGAGCAACTCCCATTCATGGGCTTTGCCAGTCCTCGAAGAGGAGAAGCGCATACCTAAATATTCAGATTCATAACCGTCCCATCGCTCAATATTTTATTAATTGTTATGTTTTTTTCTCCTTAGGCCATGTGAGGAGTCAGAAATGTGAGGTGTACAACTTTGTAGAGGTTTTTCAATAGATGCCATATTATTAACTTATAAGGGGTTTGATAAACTCCTCACTATCCCTACCCTGAAAAGAATTTCCCTACTTATCAAAATAAACTAAAGGAAACACTCTAACAAAATGAATCTGCCCCTTACACTTATACATACAATAAACATGTGAAGGCAATATATGGCAATTCAGAATATAACAAAATCACAGTTATGTCAAACATATACCTAATAGCTGTTTCTCCTTATGACCTGGTTAATGTTCCCTTCCTCAGATTCAAAGCAGGAATTTGTGTCCACCGTTCAAAATGGGAAAGTTCAGTTTTATAACAATGTTCTGGTAATAATGTTCTTCTTGCTCCAAATCTCTCAATGGGACTTTCCAACAGAAATAATAAATCTTTGTTTCTCCACTTGTAACAAAAAGTTCAACACAACTTCTTCAGAACTAAAAAAACACTTTTACAGTTCCTTAATAGCAACAGAAATGGCTTTGCCAGGATGATTCCACAATGATAAAAAATGTTATGCAGTGGCTTTGCCACTTCTTCTTCTCCAGGCTTTAAACACAACACAGTACTTCAATATCTTCTACTTGTTCCACTCACCTGCCAGGTCTACCACTACACGGTCCCTGCCCTGCTATACCAACCTGCCAGGACTAAAGAAACTCCTAACACTACTGCAAGTACTTCTGTGGTCAAGTTTGCTTTTAAACAACTTTGTAATGATGTCTTTGACTTTCAACAACTTCAGTCATAAACGCTTCTTCTGAAAAGACATGAACCGCATTGGTGCTGTTTGTGCCACATCCAATGCTCCTCTCCTCCTGAATGCTGACTATCAGGAGGGCAGCTCTTCTGCCACAACAGTCTTTTGATTTTCGCAATATCAGTGTCAACAACTTTAGTATGGACTACCTCTTCTGGTAAAATCGAAAACACATTTTTGTTTTGTTGCTCCTCTCCTCCTGAATGCTGGCTCAGGAGGTCAGCGTCTCTGCCACACTTGTTTTCACACTCCTGCATCAACCAAATGGTGATAATTACTTTTTAACACTCTTGCTCTTCTTTGTCTTGGACAATGCTTGTTTGAGCCTTTCTCAACTATTGCCTCTTCCTACCTGTGACAATAGAGTTCACATTTATTCTGCTTCTTCTGGAATTACAATTGCCTCCAATGTTTTTATTCTACTGCTTTAGCTGGTAAGCATCAGTTTGGTATGCAAAGTTATTCCCAGTCTGCCTTTTCCACTTCTTTACCTTAGTTTGGTATTCAATATCGTAAACGCGGGCTAGTGGGCGATTACGGAGTGTATCACATTCAACTAGTGAACTCACTGGGTGCTGCATACATGTCCACTCGCTCCGCTGCCTTTGCCGCTGCTTCTTCTGCTTTCTCTGCTTCCCGCTACAGATGTTGCCTTCTTCTGCTCCCTGTGGCCTGCGCCTGTTCGGAGATGAGTGTTCCTCGCTCCACAAGCACTGCAGTGCTCGCCTTCCACCAGAACACACTTCACCTTGGGGAAAGCATTTTGAATGTATGCTTCCCACCGCACAGCCTCTGCACACAAGGTAATCAGTGGGCAAGCATTCTGAAAAAATGCTTCCTGCCACGCAATCTCTGCATACAAGGTGCTGAAGGGTAGAGACCCTCCTGAAACCGGCATCCGCTTCACAATTATCAGCATCTTTGGCATCTCTGCTATCCCTCATCTTCTGCAGCCGCGCAACGTGGAGTCACTCCACCCTCTGTTTCTTCTCCTGCTGACTCTCTTGGCCTGCACCTGAGGGGGTCCTTTATTCTCCCTAATCCCTCTCAGGTGTGGGTCATTGAACTCATCAGACTGCACTTTGCGGTCTAATGCCTCCCAAATCCCTCTCCCTCATCCCAGTACTTTGGGCGTTGTGGGACTTGAAGTCCCCATTGCCACAATTAGCTTTTTCTCTCCACACCTTATGTTTAAATGAATTTACTTCCGTTCCATTATTGATTCTGTTTTCAGGAGGACATTTAAAAGGAGTCAATGATTGTTTTGGAATCGAAGCAGTGCTAGGTTTATCAGAACCTAAGATGGTAATGTTCTGATGTTCACATCCAACTTCCTCCTATTGGCTACAAGAGTTCTCACCATTTTCTTTTTTGTTTTCTCTTTTTATTAAATGGGATCTATTCTTTTTTTTTTTTAAACTTCATTTTAACATGTTTTCAGAGAATTACGGTTATAGCAATTTGCAAGCATTATCAAACTTCTATCTTATATGCAGTGACTCTGTTACATTTCAAGCACGTTATTCATCTCAAGTTTATGTTGCTGTGCCTACGGATGGTGTGGCAGGGTCTGCCTTCTCCATGAACGCCCAGTAGGGGGCCCATATGTCTTTCGGTCTGGAGGTTGATACTATAGTTTGTGCATATTCAACCTCGTTCTCGTTGATCCAGGCCATTTCAGTGGACCATTGGTGTAGTATGGGTGCTTCTCTAGCTTTCCATTTTAGTAGTATGCTTTTTTTAGCGATTATGCATCCGATGTTAAATAGCCTACTGATTTTTATACTAACCTTGCCGATATCTCCCAGCAGGTACTTTAATGGGTGCACAGCCGGTTCTAGGTCCAGCATTCCGCATAGTGCTTGCTATGTGCTTCCAGAAATCGGCAATCGGAGGGCAGTGCCAGAACATGTGTATTGTGTCAGCCTCTGTCGTTCTACATTTTGGG
This sequence comes from Ambystoma mexicanum, assembly GCF_040938575.1. Taxonomy (NCBI): domain Eukaryota; kingdom Metazoa; phylum Chordata; class Amphibia; order Caudata; family Ambystomatidae; genus Ambystoma; species Ambystoma mexicanum. Next base: position 1,448,535,988 of record NC_090929.1, read on the forward strand.
CAGGTTTGTGGCTCTTGCGGATTAAATTTTGTTATATGGCAGGGTGTATAATGTAATTTCTTAAGTATTTTATATTTTATTAGTCTTAGCCGAGCGTTCAATGAAACTTCCTTAGTCAAGGTGCACATTTTCTGACACTTCATTTCGTCTATGACCGATTCAGTGTCTTGAGGTTGGCCTGTGCTGAGTCCTGTATTTTGGAGTATAGTCTCGCCAGCACTCCTCTCCTGCCTTCTTTCTGTATTTTCATATCCAGGCATTCATCGGGTTCCGGCTCGTTGGGGTAGGATGACCATTGTCGCCGTACCGCCTCTCTCATCTGGTAGTATTGTAGTGTTCTTATCTTTATCTGATTGCCTCTGAGTTTCTCTTTAAAGTTGCTGATAGAGACAAACTTGCCGTCCGGTAACATGTTGCCCATTTTCATTGTCTTCTCCGGATCCCATGCCATCTGAACCTCTGCATCCATAGTCAGAGGTATATCTGCGGTGTACCATAACGGGATGCTACGGTTGTCTGGGTAGTCTTGACCTTATGCGTCTCCAGGCAACTAGCCTTGCACTCATTGGGTCAAACAGACAGGCATCAATCTTGTGGGAGCAAATCAGCATGGACTTAATGTCTGCCGGTGACGCAGATCGTTTCTCAATTCCCACATGTGAATGCAGTGAGTCCTTGCTATACCATAGCTTTGCGTGCTGGGCCTGGGCGGCCAAGTAGCATAGCTCAAAATCAGGGGCTGCAAGGCACCCCCGATGGTATGGCTCTGTGATTGACTCCCATTTTGCCCTAGCATTTTTGCCACCCGACACAAATCTTGTTGCCAAGCTGCGGAGCATAGTAATATTTTTTCGGCCAGGCCAGATTGAGATTGTGGGGAAGAGATATAACAGTTTGGCTGCCATCATCATTTTCAGGACGGCGACTCGGCCCATCATGGAGATTGGGAGTTTTCCCCATAATAGCAGTTTTTGTTCCAGTATTTTGACATAGGTTGCATTATTTAGCTCATACAGGTCTTTTCTAGTGCGGGCTATCTGCACCCCTAGATACTTCACTGTATCCCCGACCCATTTCATGTCGTGCAAATGGGTGGGTTGGTGGTTGTGGCAGTAAGGGGGAACAGTTTGGATTTCGTATTTATTTTGTATCCAGAAAGCAGGGTGAATAGTTTGATCTCCTCCAGGATAGGTGGTATATTTTCTTCTGGGTTCTTTAGGTATATGGAGTGTCATCGGCATATAGGGATATCATTTGCGGGGGTCCTTGTATGTGGATGCCCCTATGTACGTGATGTTGTCGGATTTTGCATGCAAAGGGTTCAATTGTTAAAGCGAATAAAATTGGGGAAAATGGGCGGCCTTGCCTAGTACCCATAGCCAGTTTTATTACTTCTAAGTAGTTTTGGTTGGTACGTACTACTGGATCTGTATAGAGTAATTTCACTAATTTGCAGAATTCTTTCCCCAGTCTCGTGCGTCTCAAGACTCCAAACGGGAAATTCCATGATATGGAGTTGAATGCTTTTTCTGCATCTAATATCACTACAGCTGCAGGGTGATCAGGTTTGATTTGGGCCATGGTGCCTAACAGACGTCTCAGGTTCAGGGCGGTGGATCTCCTCAGTATAAAACCCAACTGTTCCAGGTGTACCAGGTCCGGCATGTGTGGAAGTAGTCTGTTAGCGAGGGTCTTGGCAAAGATTTTTGCATCAGAGTTGATTAAGGATAGTGGGCGGTATGACGCCATGTCGTCAGTGGGCTTCCCAGGTCCGGCCAATACTGTTCTCCAGCATGGGGTCTGGCATGGATTCACATGCTCATGAATATTCCCCGTCGTCAGGCTGGGAATCCTCGGTAAAGAAAAAATCAGTATCAGTTTAGTTTCTGATCTGTCATTCTTAGTAGTAACCAATCACTGGTCTCTGGGTCATACTGCCCCCAGCCAATGACTGCCCTCTCCCTAAGGCCCTCCCCTGGCAGCCATCCCCAGCTGTTTACCGCACGTTCAAGTGTTGGGAGTCCTCGTGCTATAGCTCTCGAGCTTTTACTGCGTTTTGCGATTTTTCAAAGAGTTTCATTTTTCGGTCAATCGAGCCTCAAGCTCCACCGTTTCTACTTCCGATCAATGGGGACCCATTTTGGAATTTTCTACACCCCTCAAGGGCGAAGTTTTCGTCGAGTACGCTTCTTGGAAGATTCCAGAAGACCTCGAGGCCTACCCCGTGGACATGGCCAGGACAAGGGAAGCTCGACGCCCAGATCCAAGCTGTTCAGGAACTGCCCTGGATGCAGATTACAGAATGTGTTCAAGGAGGATGAGCATTCTAGATGTCTCTACTGCCTTCACAAAGACAAAACGCACGTGGAGAAGGAATGTCCGTTTTGCAAGAACATGTCGGAGCGGACCATGAAAGATCGACGGATCCGCCTCACCAACTGGCTGGAAGGAAAGAGCCCAGCGTTAGGTGAGAAGAAGAAGAGGTCCGAGCGGTCTTCTAAGTCCTTTCAGGGCGCTCCGGCGACGGGGGCCCAACAGAAGGCTAAGCACTGCGAGTCCACGGGCACCGGGAGCGCCGAACGGTCTGACTCCTCGGCTGCCAGGCAGGGCGCACTTTCACCGACGCCATCAACCACGAGCCAACGCTCTGGCTCGGGGAAGAGAAAGTCGGAGATCCCGGGTAAGCTTCTGGAGAAGCCCCAGTCGATCCCGACGGAGACAGCCGAGGGGGAGCGAGGCGGTGTCCCTCCCTCCAAGGTGAAGGCCTCAAGCACGCCAAAAGTTGTGAAGGCCCTGATTCAGCCGGCTATGGCCTCTATCGAGGGAGTCGTGGCGGCCCTGGCGAAGCCCGTGGAGGCTACCCCAGTGGAGACGACCTCGGGGCCCAGAGTTTCCCTGCCACCGCGGAGGGAATCCTCTTTTCAGCCCATCGATAAGACCCCCGTGAAAACCCTGGTGGAAAAAGAGGGGGGGGGGCCGGTGGCCATCACGGACACGGACACAGCCTCTGAGGAGGAGCTGGTTGTAGTAGTGCAAGGCCTCAACAAGAGGCTTGAGAAGGTCCGGTCCCACGGTAGGAACCCCGGGGGTCGGACGAAGAATGCAACGGTGGCGCTGACGAGGTTCCCGAGGAGGAGCAACCATCACGCCCGACGTAGCCATTGCCGGACAACTCAGCGGCCATTTTGATGGCAACCCAAACCTTATGCACAGAGATAAGGACGAGATTACCTCTACCCCCAACGGATGACCCAGCAGAGCCGGGCCCGTCGGGAAGCCCTCCAAACGAGAAGAGGAGGGTTATTCCCCCCCCCCACCTTTCCAGCCCTCACGGCCCGCTCAGCCTTCTGTGGGATGTTTTTACCCATGCATCCGAGCCCTACCTCAAAAACTGTGCAGTACTGACATGGAAAACATCATGATGGCCAGAGCTTCCCAGAAAATGCCCAGGGAAAGGCATGAAGAATAGGCTGCCACCCATTTTTGCCGATGTTATGGGCACAGAAGGACACTGCCTAAAACCACCATTGGACTACCCACACCGTAGTCTGAAACCATTGGGAATGGCAATGCTGATTGCCAAAAGCAACCTAGAATTGTGGGGAATTCATTTTCTTAAATCCCAAAAATGGGTGCATTACCAGTACTCACCACTATCAGAAAGCCGGCGTTTTAAAACACCACCAGACTTTTTTTTTTTGTGTAAAACTGAATAGATGAACCCAAAGCAGGCCAAAGAAAGACTTACTGAGAGGTGGATACAATGTAAAGTGATATTCTGAAGTGACTTGAAGGTTTATAACAAGACTGGCTAAGCTGTGGATTTCAGCAGTTTAAGTAAATTTGGACTGAAAGACACTAAAAATCTAAATGTTTAAAAGAAATGAGTGACCTACTTTTGAGTGTCACATAGGTTGCAATTGTTTAAATGTCATAGTTTTAAACTTAGAATCAGCATTCTAGCTGCATATGTAAAAAAGGGTTAGTTTATTTGAATGCAGAAAACTGGGTAACTAAAAGTGACATTAGCTGGGGCCTGGCTTAAGGAACTGAATTCTGCCCACCAGCTACCCCCGACAGGAGTTGAGACTTGCACAACAGCTGTGTTCCCAGGCCTAGCTGCCCTTTTGCTGCTCCCACCAAAAGGGATATGACACTTCTCTGATTGAATTACCTGGGCTCTGCAGGAAATTGAACAAAGCCCTGTCCTGACTCAGGCAAATGTTTTATTACGGGGGCCGTAAAAGTGGCTTACTCCTGGAAGTCAAGGGGAGGAGCACTGCCTGTGAGAGCAAGCTGGCTTGGCAGAACTGGAAAAACCAGAAATTCAACCTTGTGCTGGGCGGAAACCACACCCCTGTAGCCAGAATATGGTTTTAGAAAAAGAAGAATAACTCATAGTACGGACTTGTCATAATTATTTAAATGATACCATAATTCTTGTGATTTTTCTGCCCACATTTTAAGAGATTTTTAGAACCGGTGGCATGATCTGGGGGCAAGCTAGCAGTTAAGAGGGTATTACTTAAAATGTATGCATGTTAAAAATCTGACACTTCATCAATTAATGTCCATACTCCTTGCGCACATGTGTGTAAATTTGGGGGTAATGTCCGATATTGCAAAACCAGTTAAAAAGTGCAAATGTCGCCATTTCTGAATGCAAGCTCCCAGGAAGAGCAGATTTGGACAGGGTATACCTCCTGTGATGGGTGCATGTAATTTTAAACAAATGTATACCTGTGCAAATATGTCTTTTGGGTCAAAATATAGATTGTGTGTAATTTGACAGGGGTGGGTTCTCTGTATCATAAACAGACCTCATCATGATGACACTTCATTTCATTCCCCCAATCAAGGGGAAGAGGATGAAGTGGCCAATGACAAGTGGAGAGGGGTAGAGCCTAGTGATGCTGCACACACACCCATTTTCAAAACACATAAAAGCAGACAGTCAGGACAGATAGGGACATTCAATTCCATTTGCTGTGGAGCATGCTGCCGGACCATATGTCATGATGCCTACCTCTAAGGAGCCAGGCCGGGCCCAGCAACCCCAGAGGCAGACATCATTTTCCCCAGGGAAGTCTCAGCGGGCCCAAGTCGGGGCCCTTTGGACTCAGTCCTGGCGCCTTAGGCGCCAGGCTCATAGCGGACCCCAGTCCTGGCGCCCTAGGCGCCAGGCTCATAGAAGAGGATATGTGTTTAAGTGCTTGGGTGCACACTTACCTGATGCAGACCTTGCTGCTTCATCCAGGCCCTCTTGAGGCCTGAATGGGACTACTTAACCTGTAGGACTACTTCACCACCCGGGTGTGGTCGGGGAAGGATACATACCTGATTGGTGGAAGGATACATACCAGGAACTTCTTCCAAGGCTATTTAAACCCCACCCGAACATCCACACATGCTTCGCGTTGTTCTGCACCTAGCAGCTTGGACGCTCACCGTGTCAGCTCCTGCATCCTGACTTCAGCCACGCCTGCCAGCACCCTGGAACACCTGCAAGGGGAGAAAGGAAGAGAATAGGAGAAGAAAAGCCCTTACCTGCTAAATCTGCATCCCGGAGTCATTTCTCCAACGGCCCTGAAAAGGAAGACATCATTTTAAAGGCATTTCGTTTCGATCGCTGCAGCGCTGCATTTTACTCACCTTTGCAAGGCGCTTCCATCTTCAGCAGCGATCTTCCGGATTCAGCTACGCCCCGGCGCCTAGAGGAAAAAAGACAAGAACAAAGGTGAGAGGGAGAAAAGGAATAAGGAAAGCTCAGTTTCCTTTTAAGTCTTACCTGTTGGATTATTCCCACTGCATTTCGGGTCCTGCCGCTTCCTGGCATCTCCGGACCCCGGCCCCTATGGGGAAAAAAGACAAAGACATTGAATGAGCGAATGCAAAGACATTACCTGAGCGCTCATCCAGAACTGTTTCACTTCAGGTCGGCGCCATATCTCCGGCACGCCGAACCCCGGCCCCTAAAGGGAAAAAGACATAAGCATTAGCGCTTGCTGCAATTAGACAACGAACATTATTATTAAGCTTGAACTTTTGAACAGAACTTTTACAGCGCCTTACCTGAACAGTCAAGCTTACCTGAACTCCCATCAATCCTCAATCCAGTGAAGTAACTGGGTTTCAACGTGCCCCTGCATCAGAAGCAGGATGGAGAGCTCATCCTTCCAAACCCTAAGGTGAGGCTTCACGGGGAATCGTGGAGGAGGTATCGTGGAGGGTTGGAAGGGAGTGGGAGGCTTGAGCATTGTTCCACAGTTGGTAATACTCCCTTTTCACGCACAGGAGGGTATCCAACGAGCCAGGGAAGCCAGAATAGAGGGGCCCTTCCTGTCCATCTTCAGAGTTCTGCGCCTTCGACGCCGCGCCTCCGTGGGAACCAGGTGAGCGTTACAGAACGCGAAGCCTTACCACAATTTGCCACCTGGGCGCTATGGAGACTTCCGAGACAGATCAGCTGGCCCATCTTTTAGGGGAATTACGGGCAGAAGTGCACTCAGCCCGCCAGGAGACTAATGCTCTCAGAAGGGAACTAATCCTATCCAAGGAAAGAACTGATGATCTGGCCAAAAGGTTATAGCAGGGACAGGAAGAGCACACTCCTTTACCTGTTTCCGGAGATATTTCTACAACAATGGGTTCGAATAACCCGGTACAAATCAATCTACCTGGACACATGCCTTTGGCCCCGCCGGAACGTTTTGCGGGGGATCCCAAGAAATATGCCGTTTTTATGAACCAATGCCGTTTACACTTTTTATGCAGGCCCGGGGCCTTCCCCAACGACCAGACCAAAGTAGCCTTTGTACTATCTTACCTCAGTGGCTGTGCTGCCGATTGGTCTATTCCATTGGTAAATCAGGATGATCCCATTCTCCGGGATTTCCAGGGCTTCCAGGCCAGCATGGAAAGATTGTTCACTCGACACTCGCAGGGACAGGCCCTTGACAACGAACTGCTATCCTTACGACAAGGTAATCAGGATTTTTTGTCCTATATCGCCACCTTTAATAGACTAGTTGTGGAAACCGGATGGCCTGAAAATAAAAGGATCACATTGTTTCATCGAGGCCTGCGCGGAGAGCTTAAAAATGTTATAGCTCAGATAGTAGATCCACCCCAGGCCTGCGCAGACTACATAGACTTAGTGGTTCAACTTGATCACAGACTTCAAAATAGAAAAGCAGATCGGCTCAAGTTTGAAACCAGAGTACCTATCAAGACCCACGTTAACTCCAAGAGTACTGACGTTTCCGAACCTATGCAAATTGGCAGTGTTAAAGGACCATTAACGCAGAAGGAACGAGAGAGAAGGCGACAAATGCAACTTTATCTGTATTGCGAAACTTCCGGTCACTTTCTTCAAAGTTGTCCAGTTAAACCACCCAAGAAGGTGGTTGGAGCCACTGATAACGAGTTATTGACACCTGGTTCGGGAAACGACCTAGCCCGACCAGCGTAGGGGTCCGCTTGCCGAGCTTGAAAACAAACTCTTTGACCTCGCATTTTGTCATGCCAATGGTGCTTGTGAACCCAAAACAGCCTCAGCAGTTGAATGCTATAAAAGCATACATAGACAGTGGAGCTATTGGAAATTACATAGACCGTGAATTGGCTTCCAGGATTAAGCTTCCTCTCCGCCCGAAAGTAGCCCAAGATGTAATTACTACAGTTGATGGAACCGAAATAGCCTCAGGGCCTGTAACGCATTCCACAGTTGAAATCACTCTGGTGGGTCAGGACGGACATCGGGAAGCAATCGTGTTTGATGTGATCAAGGCCCCACAATTTCAAGTACTTCTTGGAATCCCTTGGTTAGAAACACATAATCCGAGAATAGACTGGCGAGCAAAGAAGATAACTTTTCCTGATTGTGAACCAACCTGTTACCCAAGGAATCCAGCTATGGGTCTAGCCTCTGTAACTTCCACCCCTGTACAGCTACCATCTGAATACCAAGAATTCCAAGACGTTTTTCAGAAAGAGCAGGCTAACACCTTACCTCCCCATCGATCTTACGATTGCCAAATCGACTTGGTACCCAATGCACAACTACCTTGTAGTAGGATTTATGCTCTTACTGAACCTGAGAACCTGCATTTGCGCCAGTATTTGGATCAATACCTGGCCAATGGTTTCATTCGCCCATCAAAGTCACCAGTCTCTTCCGCTTTGTTCTTCGTACCTAAAAAGGAAGGAGACCTTAGGGCCTGTATTGACTACCGCGCCCTAAATCAGATAACGATTAAGAATCGTTACCCTTTGCCCGATACCTGAGCTTATCGACCAAGTAAAAGATGCTCGTGTGTACACCAAGCTAGATCTCCGAGGAGCTTACCACCTGGTACGTATAAAAGAGGGTGACGAGTGGAAGACTGCATTCCGCACCAAATTTGGGCTCTTCGAATATCAAGTAATGCCCTTCGGTTTGTGCAACGCACCTGCCGCCTTTCAGTACTTCATGAATGATGTTCTTCGGGAACTTATCGATGTCTGTGTCATCGTTTATATTGACGACATCCTGGTGTATTCCTCCTCAGAATCTGATCACAGAAACCATGTTAGGGCAGTTGTTGAGAAATTGCGCCAGCACAAATTATTTGCCAAGCTCGAAAAATGCGTTTTTCATACCACAGAAGTGGAGTTTCTCGGATTCATCCTGACACCTCAAGGAATCCGAATGGACTCGCGGAAAGTGGACGCCATTCTCAAATGGCCCATTTTATCCCTTTAAAAGGATTGCCGTCAGCTTCCACCTTGGCCAAGGTATTTATGGAAAATATAGTGCGGTTACATGGTTTCCCTTCCATATTAGTCTCAGACCGTGGAAGTCAATTTATCTCCCACTTTTGGAAGAAATGTTGCCAACTAGCACAAATAGACGTGCGGTTATCCACCAGCCACCACCCCCAGACCGACGGACAAACCGAGAGAACCAATCAGACTCTCGAGCAATATCTGCGGTGCATGTTACACCAATCCGAGTTGAATTGGAAGGACATCCTTTGGATTGCAGAATATGCATACAACAATTCAGTGCATTCTGGAACCGGACAGACTCCTTTTTATACCCTGTATGGTCACCATCCTCGGACCTCTGACCTAGATCCACCTCTGACCCTGGAGATGCCTGCAGTAAATCACCTACATTCCACAATAACCCAAGCCTTCAAAGAAGCTACAACCCACTTACAGCAAGCCAAGAAAAAGTATAAAGAAAACGCTGATTTGCACCGAAGTAAAACTCCTCCTTACCAAGTAGGAGATCAGGTATGGCTAGCAACTAAACATCTACCCCTCAAGGGTCAGCGAACTTTTAATCCCAGATTCATTGGGCCTTACCCCATCAAAGCTATTATCAACCCAGTGGCCTTTAAACTCGATTTACCATCCAACATGCGGATTCATCCCGTTTTTCACGCATCTCTTCTAAAACCAGTACAACCTGGAACCAGACTGTCTGAGCCCCCAGACCCTGTCCAAATTGATGGAGAATTAGAATTCGAAGTGAAAGACATTTTAGATTCCAAGATAGTTAAGTCGAAACTCTTCTATCTTGTTGATTGGAAAGGATATGGACCTCAGGAAAGATCTTGGGAACCCAGTAACTATGTTCACGCACCACGATTAATTCAAAGATTCCATCGAAGATTCCCGCACAAACCAAAACCCCCGGAGGAAAAGACCTTGGGAGGGGCCTTGAGGGGGGGTACTGTCATGATGCCTACCTCTAAGGAGCCAGGCCGGGCCCAGCAACCCCAGAGGCAGACATCATTTTCCCCAGGGAAGTCTCAGCGGGCCCAAGTCGGAGCCCTTTGGACTCAGTCCTGGCGCCTTAGGCGCCAGGCTCATAGCGGACCCCAGTCCTGGCGCCTTAGGCGCCAGGCTCATAGAAGAGGATATGTGTTTAAGTGCTTGGGTGCACACTTACCTGATGCAGACCTTGCTGCTTCATCCAGGCCCTCTTGAGGCCTAAATGGGACTACTTAACCTGTAGGACTACTTCACCACCCGGGTGTGGTCGGGGAAGGATACATACCTGATTGGTGGAAGGATACATACCAGGAACTTCTTCCAAGGCTATTTAAACCCCACCCGAACAGCCACACATGCTTCGCGTTGTTCTGCACCTAGCAGCTGGACGCTCACCGTGTCAGCTCCTGCATCCTGACTTCAGCCACGCCTGCCAGCACCCTGGAACACCTGCAAGGGGAGAAAGGAAGAGAATAGGGAAAAGAAAAGCCCTTACCTGCTAAATCTGCATCCCGGAGTCATTTCTCCAACGGCCCTGAAAAGGAAGACATCATTTTAAAGGCATTTCGTTTCGATCGCTGCAGCGCTGCATTTTACTCACCTTTGCAAGGCGCTTCCATCTTCAGCAGCGATCTTCCGGATTCAGCTACGCCCCGGCGCCTAGAGGAAAAAAGACAAGAACAAAGGTGAGAGGGAGAAAAGGAATAAGGAAAGCTCAGTTTCCTTTTAAGTCTTACCTGTTGGATTATTCCCACTGCATTTCGGGTCCTGCCGCTTCCTGGCATCTCCGGACCCCGGCCCCTATGGGGAAAAAAGACAAAGACATTGAATGAGCGAATGCAAAGACATTACCTGAGCGCTCATCCAGAACTGTTTCACTTCGGGTCGGCGCCATATCTCCGGCACTCCGAACCCCGGCCCCTAAAGGGAAAAAGACATAAGCATTAGCGCTTGCTGCAATTAGACAACGAACATTATTATTAAGCTTGAACTTTTGAACAGAACTTTTACAGCGCCTTACCTGAACAGTCGAGCTTACCTGAACTCCCATCAATCCTCAATCCAGTGGAGTAACTGGGTTTCAACGCGCCCCTGCACCAGAAGCAGGATGGAGAGCTCATCCTTCCAAACCCTAAGGTGAGGCTTCACTGGGAATCGTGGAGGAGGTATCGTGGAGGGTTGGAAGGGAGTGGGAGGCTTGAGCATTGTTCCACAGTTGGTAATACTCCCTTTTCACGCACAGGAGGGTATCCAACGAGCCAGGGAAGCCAGAATAGAGGGGCCCTTCCTGTCCATCTTCAGAGTTCTGCGCCTTCGACGCCGCGCCTCCGTGGGAACCAGGTGAGCGTTACACCATACCACATCCAGAGATCCAGACTTCAAATCCATCAATCTCCAGAGAAAGCTGTGCAGAAAGATCCAGAAGCAGTGCTGTACCCAGAGAGAGCAGAGCTGACCCAGACCACTGTTAGCAGAACCAGAGAGCTGACCCAGATCACTGTGAAGTGCCGAGACCAGACCAGAGTCCAGTCTAAAACCTGACCAGATCCGTGGCGAGGCCCATTTATTTCAAAAATATATTGTGAGTACCTAGCAGAACTGTGTAGAACCAATCTCTTAGTTAAAATAATATAATTCAATCTATTTTAATCTAAGTAGAACTGCCTCCTGTCACCTGTCATTTGCAAAGCTGTCACCTGTCATTTTCTAGTTGCTAGCTGTCACTTGTCTTTTTGAACTTTAAAATTTCAAATCTGAAAAACGACCTTTACCATATCGCTCATATCTCCGTGACCGTTTGTCTTAGAGACTTGCAGTAACTTTCCTCTGAAAGCTGGGAATCGTGGCTTTTCAACGAGCCGCATTCCTACCTCCGATACTTTTGCCGCAATCGCGAAAAACGCACGCGCGAATTTTACTGCGATTTGAAAATTCCTCCACGTGTGAAAACAGCAGCTTCTTGCTAGAACTGTTAGAAAGTCGTTTGCAACCTGCCAATCATTCCTAGAACATTGCTAAAGTAAGCCTGAACTAATTTAAACCAACTAATCCTCAACCTGAACCTCTAGAGGGAATTAAAAGCATTTAGCATATTTTTCACTTCATTGCCAGCACATATAAAAGCATTTTGGGCCTGTGTTTCAAACTTCTGTAGTCTAAGCTTGCTGGGGTGAACTGAATTACATTTGATTGCATTTCTGAGAACTGTGTGCTTTCCTTCCATTTCCTTGTATTGCATAAAGGGGGGGAGGGGATTGCCAGAGAAAAGTGATTACATTGTTTTGTTGAAATCATATTGAGTATTTTCTGTATTGCATTTTCATTCAACATTACATCCATCTGAACTTATATAAAGCATTCTCTACCACCTTATTCTTCTGTTCCTATTCACAAGTGTGCTACTGCCAGACTATCCATTATTGATTACTGCTCAGATTCAGTGTGATATTCAATTATTAATTTATTATAAAGCGTGATATATATATATATATATATATAGTTTAAATTATCAAATAAACCTTTAAACTTGCAAAACAGAACTACTTCTTGGCTCAGTGGGGTCAGGGGGATTCCAAGAGAGGCGTGTTATATAGGGGTAGTCATCCAGAACGCATGAACTGGACATAAAGATATATCAATAAGGGTTTCCCTTCAGTATCCCAGACTAGGCATTGACTTAGCTGTAGTGTTGAATTGAATCCTCTTACAAATTGGGGGCTCGTCCGGGACGTTTGGGTTAGATCTACCATTTGTGCAGATTAATACAGTGTGCCAGCTGACCAGATACACATATGCGGTCGGATCACCACGCTGTGTTACGCTGTAAAGCACTCCTCAAAGGAACGCTCTAAGGAAAAGGTCTGTTTTGCAAAAAAAAAAAAAAAATACAAACTTCTGTAAGTCAGGAAGGAACTCAAATTCCAGAATGACGACCTTGGTAGATATGAAAATAGCCAGAGAGCACTTCTTACATAAGCTATTTGTGAGAGGTGAGTGGACTCATCAGGACCAGACGGTCTGGTTGCAAGCAATCGCACCCCAGATCACGGAAACAGGGTCAGATATATGGAGAGACCAGGGTCCCTTACATGTGGCCCTGAGTGAACTATATATGTCCTCTAAGGCCAAGGATGAGCACAACAAGATTGCCAGGGTAGCGGCATATTTATATTTACATATGGGAGCCATGCAGGACAAATGTGCTGAAGGCCAAGATCTGGCGAGTAGGCAACTGCTGGCATTACAGAAGGCCCAATCTGCTCTGGACTCTTCTGAGCAGAGGCTGCAGAGGAGCCAGGAGTCAGAAAATGACAGCAGACGGTACATCACTAAAATAAAGGAGGATATGGATGTGCTGCAACAGGAAAAGGCGGACCAGGATACCAGATTTCTGGCCTTGCAGAAGGAGTACCAAGAAGGTTTGGACTCCCTACTGCAGAGCCAGAAAAAGCTGGAGCAACAGTTAGACTTTAATAGGGCATGTGCTGAGCAGGTAGTCACCCTGCAAAGCCACCTAGATAGGGAGAAGGCAGAGAGCAATAAACTGATTTTGAAAGACCTGGATACCCAGGCAGAGTTTGATCAGGAGCACCAGAAATCTGGTGCCTTCCAAAGGCAAAGGGACGACCTGACGGTACAGATGCAGACTCTTAGTCAGGAAAGGGACACCTTAGGCCAGGAAGTCTGCCACTTAAAAAGAAAAATGGAAGAAAATCACCTGGCCCACCAGGGACTGGGTGACCTCCAAAAAGAACACCTCAACTTGTTAGTGCACACCAGGAGGGTGGAGGATGCTCTAGCAAGAAAGGAGCAGGCCAATAGGGAGACAGCTCAGGAGGTAACCCTCCTGCAGCAAAGACTGGCCCAGTGCTCCAGGACCAATCAGGAGGCACAGAGAGAGAATGAGGCTCTCCGCCAGCACAATGATAGACTCCAGCAACAGGTAGCGATGCAGGAGAGACTGATAGTCTAGTAAGGCCTTAACTGAGGAACTGAAGGCGCAGGCTCTTGCATTGCAACAGGGAGCAGGGGCGGATAGAGATGAGGTTCGCTGGGAAAGAGAAACTCCTGAGCATAACCCCAGGAGCCCTAGTACCAGAGGCCTTTATCTCTCTCAGTCCCTGGACTCTGCCACCCCCATGTCCCCTGGCGCACATGAGCACAGGGCCACAGGGATGGCAGATTACTATCCAGCCAGAAGCATGGGGCTCATAGGCCAGTACCACCCAGGAATGGAGGGGCGGGCATCCGGGTATGGGCACCCAAGCACAGTGCAATTTAATGGGGAACCCCAGGAGAGTAGGCCCATTAAGGGCATACTGAAAACCTCTGCCCAGTTAGGTCAGTGGGGGGGGGGTACCCATCAAATCCTGGCAGCAAGGAGGGATCTGAAGACTCCTCTGAGCGGTACAGGACACAGGAGACCAGGTCCCCACATTCTGCCAGCCATTCCCAGGCTCGCAGAATCCGGGAAAACCTGGAAGAACAGACGGGAACCTCTGGGAGCAGTGCCTCTGAGTCAGAAGATGAATGGACCAGGGTTACCCGGACCAAAAGGGCCAATAAGACAAAAAGGGCCTTGCTTAAGGACCCCTTAAAGCAGATTAAGGCAATCAGGAGCGTCATCACGCCTTATCATAAGAACGCCAAGTATTCTGTTTGGGAGCACTTAGAGTTGTTTGAGCAAATGATGGAGACTTTCCATTTGAAGGACAGCCAAAGCTGTATTCAATATGTAAAGTGGACCTTCTCCCCGGAATACTCCAGTTTCTTTGCGGGGCTGGAGGACCAAAATCATTTAAGATGGTCCACCTATAAGGCGGCCATCTTGAAACATTTTTCTACTCATAGAAATCCTCAAGAGGCTCGCAAGGCAGCCTACAATTTACAATGTGGGGAGGATCAGGCCCCACAAGAATTTGTGCAGGAGTTAAAGCGTGCTTTTGCACAGACCACATAAAGGGTGCGCACGGATAGCAGAGAATTTATTAATACGTTTTTCCATGCCTTGCCCAAATACATAATGACCCAGCTCGTGAGGGATTTTCACGAGAAAAGATCTTTAGACTGGGTCATTGAACAGGCGACCCGGATCTATGAGGTGCAGAAGCCAATAGAAAATAAAAATAATGCTCAAAAAAACCCCAAAGCCAACAACACCCCTGCTGCTGCCAAGGTGGCAGAGGTAAAGGTCACCCCCGTTTTAGAGTTGGAGATGGGGGGCCTAAAAACCTACCTGCACCTAATAATGCTAGGCCCAGAAGGTCCTCGGGCCAGTCACAGACAGGGAGCCAGGGAGGCAGCCCCACAAATGGGGTCCCTCGCTCTCCTGATTATGTAAGTCCCCGTTACAAGGGAAATCGACCCATCCTGGGTTATGTGTGGACTCCTCCAGCCCAAGGGGGGGGATCCAGCCAAGCACCTAACCCAGGGAACTTCCCTCCTAACTTCCCACCGGAGGGCAGAAATTCTACAAATCCTGGGCTGAACTTTTTCCCCAGGTATACACCCAACTTCAAGCCCCAAAATCATCCATCCTTCTTTTCCCAATTCCCTGAGCCCAGACAACCTAATCCGGGAGAGGGGAGGCCAAGGGTGGAGGGGTACCAAAATCTTCCCAACCAGGGGTACTACCAGAGAAGGGATAGCTACCCTTCCCGGGATCAGCCCAGGGGAGAAAACAGGGCCCCGTATCAGCCTGAGCGGGTTTCCCAGTTAGAGCGCCAGGTTCAAAACATGGCGCGGGATCTGGGTCACATACTGAGGGCTCAGCAGAACCCTCAGATTGGCATGCCAGCGCAGAACGCACCCAACTCTGGACCTGGTGCTCCAGAACAATGACGGGGGCAGCACCCCGATAACTCACCGGTTCCCAGGGAGGAGGCACAAAGGGAAGGGGGGTGTAAAGCCTTGGAGGAAGCTTCCTTCCGCCCTTGTAAACAGCCCCTGGAAACCCAGGAACCGGAAACAAAATCTCTTGCCCCTGAAAGTCTGCCTCCTAAGGAGCAGAGGGGGGGGTAGGAGAAACAAAAGACCCAAACAGACTCAGTTTGAGGAGGAGGTACAGATCTTCCAATTTGAGGGAGAGGGATCCTCAGAGGATCCTGGGAAAAGGATCTTCTCCTTCAGAGAGGGGGGAACTCCTCCCAAAGAAAAATGGGTCCCAAGGGAGGCCAATTCAGACTGGGGAGATGGGGAGACTGAGCTACCGCCGCCCACCATCTCATCCCAGAACCAACAGCAAGAAAATCCCCTGGTTCAAACCCATCCTGGTGACTGCCTCCAAAAAGGGGGGGGCGGCCCAGAACCGGAGCCAGGGGAACCCACAATGGCTCTGATCTCCAGTTGCCAACTTTTTCTTTCAGATTCCCAAGGCTCTCCACAGAATTCTGCCCAAATCTCTTCGCTAGCGATGTCCAAAACCAGAAAGTTAGCCCACCAGTTGTCCAAAAATGTGCATTATCTGTGCCCCCTTGAGGAGAAGGAGGGAAGATACTATGCCCCGGTACAAGTACAGGGGCAAGGTACAATTTTGGCACTGGTGGACACTGGATCCCAAGCTACCCTTCTGTCCAAAAGGGCATTTGAGGAACTAAATGCAGGAAGGGGGGAGAATTACCGAATTCCTCTCACCTCTCTTCCTGGACAACTGCAGAACTTTGACGGGAAGGAAATTCCCGTTGAGGGGACTGCAGACTTGGACATTAAAATTGGGCGACACAAGGTGAAACACCCGGTCATAGTAGTCATAGTAGTGACTCCAGAGGGCACCCCTTGTTTACTAGGGAATGACCTCCTGAGAAGGTTGTCACCCAACCATGTTAGTTTAAACGGCACATGCCACATGGTTGAACAGAAATCTGACCAAGTAGAATTTCACTTCCAGAATAACCAAATTCCAGACGTGACAGTAATAGCAGTAGGACAACAGACTGGTGATGGGGGGTCCTCTCTGTTTCTGAAAATCAACCTTCCTTCCAGTCTAAAGTGGTACTCCACGCTGGAAGGAAACACTCTGAGATTCTATACTAATCCACAATCAGAAACTCCCACTCCTATAGTCCAGAAAGATGTGAAATCAGCTCAGAGCCTGGCTGATATTCAGCAAATTGGAGAGCAGTTGTTCATCCCTGTCCAATTAAATGATGGGAAGGACTCTGTTCTCGCTCGAGTGTGTGTGTGAACAACGGTAAGAGCTTCATCAGCGAAGCCATGTTCCGCCAACTCCCAAAAGATCCAGCCATTCCCACATTCAAACTGATAGACAAATGGGAAATGGACCTGGAAGCGCCTAATTCCAAACATCTCCTGCCAAGCAGGTGTATGCTCAAAATCTCCATTGGCAACAAGAGCATAGTCCATAATTGTTGGGTCGTGCGAGACGTCACTGCCGCCTTTTACTTAGGCAGTGACATTCTCAATCGCTTTGCCATTAGTTTGGACCTAATAAACTTCAAAGCTTGGTCCCGATTAGCGGATAATCCCATGGGCTTTGATGATCCAGAAAAAGCATTTAGGTCCGCTCAATTGCTACCTTATGCAGTTGAAATTCAGATTAAAGAGGAAGTCACCATCCCAGAAAGGACCCGACAATTCTCCCTGGAAGTGAAAGTTAAGAGGACAATATTTGCAAAACCCTGATGCTTATATACATCTAAATGCTTCTCTCCAACAGCAAGGGTTGGGGGTAAACCCAACACCATTAGTCAACATAGAACATGACACCATTTCAATAGAGGTGGATAACAGCGACTTAAAGAGTATTACTCTAGCCGCAGGCACCATTATTGGAATGGCGGTTGATGACCGACATTTTTCCATTGATTTAGGTAATGAACTGTTAGGGCCAATCCCCAAGGACTGCTTTGACAGTGACAGTGATGACAATACAACACCAGACAGGATTTTTACCCGGCATGGGGGGGAACTTCCTGGTGTACACTTCTTGCCCTTATGGTAAGGAAGATGTGACTTGTGACTTCAGGAGGGATGAGGTGATTTTCCAGGTCCATGAGGGCTGCCTTTCCCACCTGAAGCCTCCAGTCCAAATCAGCACTCTGACCAGGGACTTCTTCACCCAGCTGGAGGAGGCCGCTGAAATAGCCAAACCAGAAGTCTTTCCAGGCTTCAGGCAGATGGTGGAAGAGAGAGTCAACCTAGCTGATGCCTGTGTGACTCTGGAACAAAAGCAAAAGTTGAAACAAGTTTTCTTGGATTTCCAAGATCTCTTTGCGGTAGACTCATATGACTGTGGCCGCACCGACATCTACACAACAACAATCCCCACGGACCCTGGCATGACTCCAGTGTTTGTGAAGCAATATCACTTGCCTCTCGCATCAATGGAGTCCCTTACTGAAATAATTAAGAACCTTGAGTCCCGGGGAATAATCCGTCCAGTCCACAGCACCTTCAATAATCCGGTGCTGGGAATATTGAAGCCAAACGGCCAGTGGAGACTCTGCGCCGACCTCAGGGAGCTCAACAAACGGGTCCATACTTCCCGATGGCCTCTGCCCTACATTGACCAAGGGCTGGCCCAGATCCAGGGGTCACAGGTATTCACAGCAATAGACCTGACCAATGGATACTGGACCGTGCCAGTCAGTAGGGAGGACCAATACAAGCTGGCTTTTACCTTTGGGGGCCAGCAGTACACATGGACCCGGACTCCCTTCGGATACCTCAACTCCGGCAATGAATTCAACATTTTCCTACATAAGGCCATGCCCGACCTGGGTGCGAGGGGTAACCTGGCTTATGTAGATGATGTCCTCATCAAAAGTTCATCTGTGGAGGAACACATAGCGGAGATCCGTTATGTTCTGACCCAGTTGAGGGCCGCCGGAGCAAAACTTTCCTTTCAGAAAGCACAGTGGTGTAGAACCCGTGTTAATTTCTTGGGGCATGAGATTACTCCTCAGGGTCTCTGTCCCCAGGAAAAGAAAGTGGAAGCACTTCAAAAACTGAAAGACCCCACAACTCTGCGGGAACTAAGGAGCCTCCTTGGACTGACTAATTACAGCAGAAAGTTCATTGAGGGCTACGCAGAGATCACCAGACCCCTGATTCATCTCTTGAAGGGGGGGTCAAGTGGGAATGGGGTCCAGAACAAGCCGAGGCAGTAAAACAACTCAAAAGAAGCCTCTCACAAGCGCCCTGCCTAGCTTACCCTGTCAGAAACAAGGAGTTCTTCCTGGAGACGGGGTTCTCTAATACGTGCTTGACGGCAGTATTATACCAAAAGCATGACAAGGTCAATAAAGTAATCTCCTATGCGAGCAAAACTTTATCCTCTGTGGAGGAAAAATTCAACGATTGTGAGAAGGCACTCCTGGCAACGGTGTGGGCATTGAAGAATTACCGCCCGTTTATCCAGGGGGAACACATCATAGTGGAGACTCCACACCAGCCTCTGCGATATCTCCAAAGTGACAGAATCCGAGCCGGGAATGTGAGTAATTCCCGAATTACTTCCTGGATTCTGTCAATGCAAGGCTTTCCTGTGGAGGTCAGATATGGCCAAAACAAGAAGACTCCCCTCGCGCAAGGTCTGGCTGACTTGCATGATTGTGCCAGAGAAAACTGTCTCGAGGACGAAAGTCTAAACATCAAGGACAACACGGAGGCATACCTTAATTCCCCACACAAAGTCTTTGAAGAAGACAAGTGTGAGGGAATGCCCACTGTCTATGTGGATGGATGCTCTTACCATGTTGACAACAACGGGGAGAAAGAACTGGTGGCTGGCGTAGGGAATGCATGGGTGAAGGAGTTCCCAGAACCCTCCGCTGGATACAAAATTGGTCCCCGAAGTAGTCAGGTGGCAGAATTGATGGCTGTGCATCAGGCCATCCTCACTGCTGTCCAACATCAACTCCACGAACTGGTCATAATCACAGATTCGGATTATGTACGGAACGGGTTCGTGGAGCACCTGGTTAATTGGAAAACCAGAGGCATGTTATGTGCTAATAACAAACCCTTGAAACATGGGAAGTTGATCCAAAACATTGATGATCTGGTCACCTCGAATGAGATGACCATCTATTGGAAAAAGATCAAGGGTCATTCCAAAGTAGAGGGACCAGACAAAACTGAAAACGACTTAGCTGATCAGCTGGCCAAAACTGGGGCCATCCAAGGGGATCTAATTGAGATTGAGTCCCTGTTGGGGGAAATCCAGGTCACTGCTATCACTAGGTCCCAGACAAATGCTCACAACGACCTTTCAATTGCACAATGGAATAAGGAGACCCCTGATGCTGGTTTGATTACCGCTCAGAAGGGGGATCCAATAATTGGTAAATTTTACCAGCACCTTGAGGACCCTGAGTACTTTCCCCTGACGGATACCGATTACATTGGGAAAGGGGACCTAAGAGTGTTGATGAAATGTCCAAAAATGTTCCGAATCCAAGATGGTTTGCTGGTAAGGAAATCCAAAGCTGGCCACGATCAG
This sequence comes from Ambystoma mexicanum, assembly GCF_040938575.1. NCBI lineage: Eukaryota > Metazoa > Chordata > Amphibia > Caudata > Ambystomatidae > Ambystoma > Ambystoma mexicanum. The sequence continues at coordinate 1,448,556,212 of NC_090929.1, forward strand.
TGGGTGGTTCCTACCTCATTCCGAAGCCTGATGTTAAGTCACGCCCATGATGCGGCCACCGCCGGTCATAGGGGGTTTCACACAACATTGGAAATCTTAAGAGAGGTTGCATACTGGCCACACATGGGGCAGGACCTCGACCAATACTTGAAGGGGTGTCTTGTGTGTGCACAATTTCAGCCATCATCCCTCACGCACAGTGCGCCTCTCCAAAAGAGGGGGATGACACTGCCATGGTCAGATTTACAAATCGACTTTGTAGGCCCCGTGATTCGCTCTGCTAGGGGGAATAAGTACATGTTGACTGTGACATGCTTGTTTTCCAAGTGGGTGGAATGTCTCCCAGCCCCAAATTGCAAGGCAGAACCTGCAGCTGCCCTGATGATTAACCACATCTTTTCCCGTTTCGGTCTACCTCAAAGGATTGAGTCAGACAGGGGTAGCCACTTCACCAGTGAAGTAATGACAAAGATGTGGGAGATACTGGGGGTCAAAAGGAAGTTGCATATTACTTACCGGCCAGCTTCTTCTGGGGCAGTAGAGAGATATAACCGAACCATTGTGAGCATATTAAAGAAGTTTGTCGCAGATTCTGGGCCAAGTTGGGATATCCGATTACCTCTGGTCCTAATGGCCATCAGATCTACCCCTTCATCTGCAACCAAAATGTCACCATTTGAGTTGATGACTGGACGCAAGATGGTGTTTCCGCAGCATTTGCTCTACAGAACCCAAGAGCAAACGTTGATAAATGCCTCCACAACTCATGAGTATGTGGAGAATTTAAGGAAACACCTTCAACATGCTTTTGCCTATGCTCAGCGGAATCTAGAAAGATCAGCTGATAGCATGAAGACCCACTATGACCTGAAAACTTCCAGGAAGGAATATCAGGTGGGGGACCGGGTCTATCTATACAATTTCCAAAGGAACCAGGCCAAACAGCGAAAATATTTGCCTACGTGGAAGGGACCCTTTGAGATTATAGACAAAATCTCCCCTGTGGCCTATAAGATCCGCATCCCCAAAGGCGGTTCGGCAGAGGGGGAAGACAAGTGGGTCCACATTAACCAGTTGAAGTGTTGCCATCCCAGGCACACTCTGCAACAACTGGAGGAATCCTCTGGAATCCTAGAGGGTGCTGTCTCAGATTAATTCAGTTCTAACTTAAAATATCCTACTTATCGCCTATCAAATTCTGAGTTTCTCAATGTGGGTGTTTTCATTTTTGAATGCAAAAAGAAATGTGCATGTTCATATGTTTTGACTATTAATGTATATGCCACCCCACTATATCAATGGTGGGGGAAAAATGTCTATGAATAGGTATTGCCGCTCTTCCTTTGTTGTCCTAGGAGAAAGAAAACCTGGAGACGGGCCAAGGAGGACGATCCGGAGACCGGGAGCAGAGACGCAAGGGACCCGGGGTACCGCCCAATATTCCCATCAGGACCGGCGAGGAGAACCGATCGATTAGTCCCGGATGGAGGAAAAGATGCTGAACTGTGCCATCTATTGGAAGAAGATGAGGAAACATCCCAGATCTTGCGAGTTCCATCAGTGAAACCGAATGGCCATCGCAAGAGGGGGGCTTGTGGGATGTTTTTACCTATGCATCCGAGCCCTACCTCAAAAACTGTGCAGTACTGACATGGAAAACATCATGATGGCCAGAGCTTCCCAGACAATGCCCAGGGAAAGGCATGAAGAATAGGCTGCCACCCATTTTTGCCGATGTTATGGGCACAGAAGGACACTGCCTAAAACCACCATTGGACTACCCACACCGTAGTCTGAAACCATTGGGAATGGCAATGCTGATTGCCAAAAGCAACCTAGAATTGTGGGGAATTCATTTTCTTAAATCCCAAAAATGGGTGCATTACCAGTACTCACCACTATCAGAAAGCCGGCATTTTAAAACAACACCAGACTTTTTTTTTTTGTAAAACTGAATAGATGAACCCAAAGCAGGCCAAAGAAAGACTTACTGAGAGGTGGATACAATGTAAAGTGATATTCTGAAGTGACTTGAAGGTTTATAACAAGACTGGCTAAGCTGTGGATTTCAGCAGTTTAAGTAAATTTGGACTGAAAGACACTAAAAATCTAAATGTTTAAAAGAAATGAGTGACCTACTTTTGAGTGTCACATAGGTTGCAATTGTTTAAATGTCATAGTTTTAAACTTAGAATCAGCATTCTAGCTGCATATGTAAAAAAGGGTTAGTTTATTTGAATGCAGAAAACTGGGTAACTAAAAGTGACATTAGCTGGGGCCTGGCTTAAGGAACTGAATTCTGCCCACCAGCTACCCCCGACAGGAGTTGAGACTTGCACAACAGCTGTGTTCCCAGGCCTAGCTGCCCTTTTGCTGCTCCCACCAAAAGGGATATGACACTTCTCTGATTGAATTACCTGGGCTCTGCAGGAAATTGAACAAAGCCCTGTCCTGACTCAGGCAAATGTTTTATTACGGGGGCCGTAAAAGTGGCTTCCTCCTGGAAGTAAAGGGGAGGAGCACTGCCTGTGAGAGCAAGCTGGCTTGGCAGAACTGGAAAAAACAGAAATTCAACCTTGTGCTGGGGGGAAACCACACCCCTGTAGCCAGAATATGGTTTTAGAAAAAGAAGAATAACTCATAGTACGGACTTGTCATAATTATTTAAATGATACCATAATTCTTGTGATTTTTCTGCCCACATTTTAAGAGGTTTTTAGAACCGGTGGCATGATCTGGGGGCAAGCTAGCAGTTAAGAGGGTATTACTTAAAATGTATGCATGTTAAAAATCTGACACTTCATCAATTAATGTCCATACTCCTTGCGCACATGTGTGTAAATTTGGGGTAATGTCCGATATTTTGCGAAACCAGTTAAAAAGTGCAAATGTCGCCATTTCTGAATGCAAGCTCCCAGGATGAGCAGATTTGGACAGGGTATACCTCCTGTGATATGTGATGGGTGCATGTAATTTTAAACAAATGTATACCTGTGCAAATATGTCTTTTGGGTCAAAATATAGATTGTGTGTAATTTGACAGGGGTGGGTTCTTTGTATCATAAACAGACCTCATCATGATGACACTTCATTTCATTCCCCCAATCAAGGGGAAGAGGATGAAGTGGCCAATGACAAGTGGAGAAGGGTAGAGCCTAGTGATGCTGCACACACACCCATTTTCAAAACACATAAAAGCAGACAGTCAGGACAGATAGGGACATTCAATTCCATTTGCTGCGGAGCATGCTGCCGGACCATACCACATCCAGAGATCCAGACTTCAAATCCATCAATCTCCAGAGAAAGCTGTGCAGAAAGATCCAGAAGCAGTGCTGTACCCAGAGAGAGCAGAGCTGACCCAGACCACTGTTAGCAGAACCAGAGAGCTGACCCAGATCACTGTGAAGTGCCGAGACCAGACCAGAGTCCAGTCTAAAACCTGACCAGATCTGTGGCGAGGCCCATTTATTTCAAAAATATATTGTGAGTACCTAGCAGAACTAATCTCTTAGTTAAAATAATATAATTCAATCTATTTTAATCTAAGTAGAACTGCCTCCTAACTGTCACCTGTCATTTGCAAAGCTGTCAACTGTCATTTTCTAGTTGCTAGCTGTCACTTGTCTTTTTGAACTTTAAAATTTCAAATCTGAAAAACGACCTTTACCATATCGCTCATATCTCCGTGACCGTTTGTCTTAGAGACTTGCAGTAACTTTCCTCTGAAAGCTGGGAATCGTGGCTTTTCAACGAGCCTAGAACCGCATTCCTACCTACCAATCGCGAAAAACGCACGCGCGAATTTTACTGCGATTTGAAAATTCCTCCATGTGTGAAAACAGCAGCTTCTTGCTAGAACTGTTAGAAAGTCGTTTGCAACCTGCCAATCATTCCTAGAACATTGCTAAAGTAAGCCTGAACTAATTTAAACCAACTAATCCTCAACCTGAACCTCTAGAGGGAATTAAAAGCATTTAGCATATTTTTCACTTCATTGCCAACACATATAAAAGCATTTTGGGCCTGTGTTTCAAACTTCTGTAGTCTAAGCTTGCTGGGGTGAACTGAATTACATTTGATTGCATTTCTGAGAACTGTGTGCTTTCCTTCCATTTCCTTGTATTGCATAAAGGGGGGGAGGGGATTGCCAGAGAAAAGTGATTACATTGTTTTGTTGAAATCATATTGAGTATTTTCTGTATTGCATTTTCATTCAACATTACATCCATCTGAACTTATATAAAGCATTCTCTACCACCTTATTCTTCTGTTCCTATTCACAAGTGTGCTAGTGCCAGACTATCCATTATTGATTACTGCTCAGATTCAGTGTGATATTCAATTATTAATTTATTATAAAGCGTGATATATATATATATATTGTTTAAATTATCAAATAAACCTTTAAACTTGCAAAACAGAACTACTTCTTGCCTCAGTGGGGTCAGGGGGATTCCAAGAGAGGGGTGTTATATAGGGGTAGTCATCCAGAACGCATGAACTGGACATAAAGATATATCAATAAGGGTTTCCCTTCAGTATCCCAGACTAGGCATTGACTTAGCTGTAGTGTTGAATTGAATCCTCTTACACTTCATCTCCTTCCCCTGATCCTAGGGATGACACGGGAAAAGATACGCCCACGACGGGGACGGATGACGACGATGGTGGTGACGACGGGATGGACCATCCATCACCACCTCCTCGGGTCTGCCCGCCCGACGAAATTGGCTCCTTCCACGCCATAATTTCCAGGGCATCCAAGCTCTTCCAGCTCTGCTCCGAAGAACAGAAGGAAGGCTTCCTCTATCAATGGCGCGAGGCCAAGAGGAAGACTGTCCTCGCGGTGCCGTTGCTTGACGACATCTGGGACGAGGGACTTGCTCTCCTGAAGAACCCGTCCACGATGCCTGCCAAGAGGGATTGGTACGAGAAGAAGTACCGGGTCCCCGATTCTGCCTCTTTTTGCCTTAGGGCGCAGCCGACCCCGGATTCGGTCATCTCGGCGGGGGCCAAAAAGAAAGCGGCAGGGGCAACGGCTTCAACTTCAACCTCCCCTCCTGACGGCGAGGGAAAGAGACTGCATGGGATGACGAGTCATCTCGTCCGCGGCAACGACAATTAAGGCGGCCAATGCCCTAGCGATTGTGGGCCGCTACGACAGGGAGTTGTGGTACAAGATCGCCCCCCTGCTGGACTTCCTAGCAGACAAGAGCGCGGAGGCCCTGGGGATCCTACAGGAAGGTGAGGGGGCGTCGGACCACGCCATAACGGTGGCCACGGACATCGCAGACACTGGTTTCCACCAGTTGGGCAACGGTGTTTGCCTTCGACGGTGGGGATGGCTCAAGGCAACAGATTTCCACCAGGACGTGCAAACCATAGTTCTGGACATGCCCTTTGACGGGAACAACCTGTTTGGAAAGACAGTAGATGAGTCACTTCAGGCCATCAAGACCGACACAGAGACGGCTCGGGCCTTGGGAGTTTTGCAGCAACGACGGCCGCCCTTTAGGAGCTCCAGAGGCAAGCAAGTTGCCTCCAAAGGATTTGGCGATGGCTCCTCGACGTACCGCCAGGCAGCCCGCTCCTCGTCACAAGAGGCCTACAGAGGGCGCGGCAAGTCAGGAGGACCCCGTCGCCAAAGAGGCCAGGGCGGCAAGGCCACATCCAAGCAGGACTGAACTGACCGTGGCGTCGGGCCACCACCTGAGCACCCCGGTGGGAGGCCGGCTGGCGAAGTTCGTCAGCGTGTGGGAGTCCATCTCCACCGACCGTTGGGTGCTGGATGCCCTGGCCCACGGGCACACTCTCGAATTTCTAAAGAAGTGCCCCCGAATGCCTCCCGTGACCAGGAAGGAAAATCACATCCCACAACTGCTGTTAGAGGCAAGGGCGATGCTCAAGAAAGGGGCCATCAGCTCGTCCCGAAGGGGCTCCGGAGTGTACTCAAGATACTTCCTCGTCAGAAAGAAGACAGGCGGTTGGCTCTCCATCCTGGATGCTTACTTCCACATCCCCATTCTAAAAGGACACCGAAAGTTTCTCAGATTCGTAGTCCAAGGACGGCACTACCAATTCAAGGCCCTGCCTTTCGGATTGAAGTCGGCACCCAGGGTGTTTACCAAGTGCCTAGTGCCAGTGGTGGCGCGGCTGCGCCTGCAAGGGATCCACGTTTAACCCTACCTGGACGATTGGCTCATCCGAGCAAGGACAAGTGAGCTCGCCGTCGAGCACACAGTGAAGACCGTCCAACTGCTCACGGACCTGGGATTCTCCATCAACTTCCCAAAATCCCACCTGGTTCTGTCGCAGGTCGCACTGTTTCTGGGAGCCAAGCTCGATACAGTGGCACGATTGGCTTCCCCGTCGGAGGAAAGGACGAAGGCCATCCTGGGCAAGGTGCAGCGCCTGCTGGCCACGGACGTGGCCAGGGTCAGGTCCATCAAGTCACTTCTCGGCATGATGTCCTCTTGCATCTACCTGGTGCGCCTATGCAGGCTGCGGATGCGTCCTCTACAGGAGTTCCTCGATGCCCGTTAGATGCAAACGGCGGGCAGCTTCGAAGACAAGATCCCGCTCAACGAGGTCTTCCGCCAAGCTATTCGATGGTGGGGCACCTGCGCGCATCTCGTGGTGGGCACGGACTTTCAGACCCCAGCACACCAGGAGACGGTGGCGACGGATGCCTCACTGGAGGGTTGGGGAGCGCTCACCGGGGATCTTCACGCGAGAGGCCTTTGGCTCCTGGAGGAGAGGTCACTCCACATCAACATCTTGGAGCTCTGAGCAGTGTTCTGGGCTCTCAGGTCGTTTCTCCCGTCCCTCAAGGGCAAGGTGGTAAGGATCTTCACCGACAACACCACCACGATGTTCTACATCCGGAAGCAGGGAGGAACCAGGTCCCCGGCCCTATCCAAGGAGGCCCAGGATCTGTGGCATTGGGCCGTTGCCCAGGGGATGTTTCTGGTGCCCTTCCACCTAGCAGGGATAAAGAACACCATCGCTGACTCGCTGAGCAGGGAGCTCCGCTCATGCCACGAGTGGGAACTGCATCAGGACCAAGTGGATCAGCTTTTTCGATGATGGGGCAAACCCCAGATCGACCTGTTCGTGACGGCGGCGAACTCCATGTGCCTGAGGTTTGCCAGCAGGTTTCCCCAGCTGAGGAGCATGGGCGATGCTTTCTCGTTGCCCTGGGACGGCCTGTTCCTGTATGCGTTCCCTCCGATGCCGTTACTACTGCGACTCGTCAACTAACTCAAGAGGTCCCAGTGCAGGATGATCCTCGTCGCACTGGTGTGGCCGAGACAGATCTGGTTCCCAGACCTTCTGGACTTGTCAGCGTCCCCCCCACTCAAACTATTGACAGATGCAGATCTTCTCTCCAGAGAAGGAGGTGCCATCCTTCATCACGACCCGGGGTCGCTGAACTTGCAGGCCTGGCTCCTGCGGCACTAGAGTTTGGAGGGTACGATATCCCGGCGGACTCCAAGGAGGTGCTTGCAAAGGCCATAGCGTCCTCAACTCTCAAGTGCTATGGACACAAATGGAAGAGGTTCTCTGTCTGGTGCCGTGCACAGACATTTAACCCTATGCGAATTACAGTCCCTCAAGTGCTGCCGTACCTGCTGTCGCTGGCCAAGGCGGGGCCGGCTCATGCCTCCATCAAAATACATCTGGCGGCGATCTGCCGCTACACCAGAACTACGGGACGATCATCCCTGTGGTCTCATCGCCTGGTGAAGGAGTTTATGAAGGAACTAATCCGTTCGTTCCCGCCAGTGAAGGCTCCGGCCCCGGTGTGGGAGCTCAACGTGGTGCTGACCAGGCTCATGGGTGCGCCTTTCGAGCCTCTGCATTCGGCACCGTTGAAGTTCCTGTTGTGGAAAACAGCATTTTTTGTGGCCCTCACCTCTGCACGGTGAGTGGGAGAGATCCAGGCCCTATCCTGCAAGCCTCCATACTTGACTTTTCACGAGACGATGGTGGTGCTGAGGACGCGCCCCTCCTTCATGCCCAAGGTGCCAGCGGACTTCCATCTCAACGAGCCTTTGGTGTTACCAGTTTTCTTCCCGTCGCCTTCGTCGCCGGCCGAGAGGACTTTGCACTCGCTGGATGTAGCTAGAGCGCTGAAGTTCTACGTGGACCGCACAAAGAGTTTTCGGAAGACAACACAACTGTTTGTGAACTTTGGATCTGTGAACCAAGGGAAGGCCCTCTCGAAGGCTTCCATTTCCAGATGGCTCTCCGGCTGCATTATGCACTGTCACCGGTTGGCAAAACAGCCGCTGCCCGACCGTCTGAGAGCCCATTCGACCAGAGTGATCGCTGCTACCGCGGCGTTCTTGTCTAGTGTACCCCTGCTGGACATCTGCAAGGCTCCTACGTGGCGGTCAATGCACACCTTCACGAGATTCTACTGCGTCGACCGGGATTCCAGGGAGAAGTCCAGGGTCAGCGAAGCAGTGCTGCGCAACCTGTTTGCCTGAAGGTGGGCCTGGTGAGGAGGTAAGAGTTGCTTAATGTTGGGTTTATGTAATACTTAATGTTGAGCCTTGCCACCTCCCGTGGTTGTGCATGTGTGTACTGCTATGTATTCTTATATTCATGAGCATGTGAATCCATGCCAGACCCCGTGCTGGAGAAGGAACAAGTTACTTACCTGTAACTGTTGTTCTCCAGCATGGGTCTGGCATGGATTCACATGCAAACCCTCCCTCCTACCCCTCTGCGGCTCTTCACTTGGTCATACTGCCACTTTACGTGCTACCAAATCTGAGGATGGCTGCCAGGGGAGGGGCTTAGGGAGAGGGCAGTCATTGGCTGGGGGCAGTATGACCCAGAGACCAGTGATTGGTTACTACTAAGAAAGGCAGATCAGAAACGAAACTGATACTGATTTTTTCTTTACAGAGGATTCCCAGCCTGACGACAGGGAATATTCATGAGCATGTGAATCCATGCCAGACCCATGCTGGAGAACCAACAGTTACAGGTAAGTAACTTGTTCCTTATCACTGCTTCTGTTAAGGAGGGGGGCAGTTTACCAGTTTCACACACTTCTTCCCATACCTTTAGCAGCTTGGGCGCTGATATATCTTTGTAGGTTTTGTAGAGCTCTATCCCTATCCCGTCAGGACCGGGGGCTCTGCCAGATGCCACTGTGGTGATGGTCTCAGTAATCTCATCTATTGTTATTGGGTTATTCAGCTTGATCCGGGACATCTCATCTAGGGTAGGGAGTCTAGTCTGTGCCAGGCAGTCGGTCACTTCTTCTGTTGTGACTTTATCGTTATTAGAATAAAGTGTTCGGTAATATTCCCGGAACAGTTCAATGATCTCCTTGTGTCGGATGGTTGTGTGGCCATCGGGTTTTGTGAGGCCACCAATGTGGTGTGCATCTCTTTCACCTTTGATCAGACCGGCTAGTAGCCTTCCAGGGCGGTCTGCCTCGCCATAGCGCCTGGCCTGGATTTTCTTGTAGCTAAAACGGGTTTCCCGCTCTGCTAGCTCACAAAACGTTTGCATGTTGCCCTGTATGATCCCTAGCAGAGCCTTGTCGTGCATATTGCTGTGTTCATTTTCTAGTTTCCTCAGCTCTCCTTCTATTTCCCAGAGGTCCGCTCTTATGGACTTTAGGATCCCTGTCGATGTAGCGATCAGTGTGCTGCGTATCCACACTTTAAATGTTTCCCAGACTGTGCTGTACCTGGGTACCAAATGTTCGTTTTCAGAGAAGAATGTGTCAATGTCTATCCTCAGAGTTTCTGCAAAGGAGCTATCCAGCAGCACGGTCAGGGGCATTCTCCATGCAGGTCTCGGTGGGCCTGTTTCATCTCGTGCTAATTCCAGTACTATCGGCGAGTGGTCTGACCACATGCATGGTAAGATAGTGGTTTGGCATTTTCCGGTGGTCCATGACTCCGATATCAGCCAGAAATCGATCCGGGAATGGGCGTCATGCACGGAGGCGTTGTAAGTGTATTCCTTCAGCATCGGGTGTGCTGTCCTCCAAACGTCCGTTAAGCTGTATTGTTTCATAATCTGGATAATAGCGCTTGTGGCTTTAGTTCTGTTTCACATTTGACTTATCTATGGTGGGGTCCAATATAGTATTGAAATCTCCGCCCCATATAACCTGGGCATCTGGGACGCGACCTATCAGTGTTGCAATCTTAAATTAGTCCGTATTGGGACCATAGGAGTTCACCAAGGTGATAGGCTTGTTGTTTATTGTTCCTGACACTATGACATATCTACCTTCTGGGTCTATGTTGGTGGTTCCCATTCTGAAGTCTGTGTTCTTATGTATAAGTGTCACTACCCCCCCTTGCTTGAGATCAGTAATCAGTGTAGTATCTGTTCTTTCCCCACTTGTGCACCATTTGCCTTGTGTATGGATTCTAGAGCGTGAGTCTCTTGCAGCATGACGATGTTGGGGTTGTGACGGTCGAGGTAGGCCCATATCTTCCTCGCCTTGATAGGATTATTTAGGCCCCTGATATTCCAGGAGGTCAGTTTTATTTGAAATGCCATGTTTTTATTTCAAATGTATGCTTCTGGCCTCCCATGCCCCCACAGCTCAGCAGGGTCTGTATATGTTGTTCACTTTATTGCTGTTGCCACAACTCTTTCGAACTTTACATCTCAGGACTGCTATATTAACTGCAGACCTGTCGACTTGAACATTAAACGTCTTCATTCCCACCTGTGTGCCCCGTTCCCCCCCCCTCGCTCACCATCTCCCCCAACTTGATGATGTGAACTTCGTGAACTGTTGGGCGCACCCCAGAGGTTGATGTCTACTGCACCGTCTTCCATGTAGCTCAACGTTCCTCAGTTAGTTAATTTGTGTTCGTCGCCTATTTCACGTGGTGTAGGGCTTATCCAAGTTGAGTGCGGTGACCTTCGCCTCTGTCAATCATTTCCTTCTATATTTTCCTCTTCCATATTGCGTGGTATTCCGGCCTCCGGGTGCTGGGGTGGGCGGGTACGGGTATATGTTACTCCACATAGGCTGTCGCTTTTACTGGGTCTTCGAAAAAATGTGCCCTTCCATTATGTTGTATACGAAGCTTCGCCGGGAACAATAATGAGTAAGGGATTTGTCTGGCCCGGAGGAGGCGCTTAACTGAGTCATAAGATCTTCTTTGTGTCTGTACGCTGTCTGCAAAGTCTGGAAAGATGTGTATTCTGCTAGAATCATATTGCAGCGTGCTTAATGTTTCTGGCCCCCTGCATGGCCCCGGGGCGCTGCTGCGGGTTATCTCCGGCTGCTGTAGCTCACGATCGCTCCGCCAGATTGCTCAGCTGGAGCCCTGCTACAAGCTGGTGTGTTCGCCACCCGGAGCTCCTGTCGCTGGGTAGGGAGATGGTGTCCCTCTCTGGTAAGGGTCGGGCTGATATTTCTATCCCTAGCGTGGCGACCGCCTCGGGACTTTGCTGCGGGTGTCGTCTGGCTGCTGCAGCTCACGTTTGCTCTGCTGGAGTGGAACAGGGAACCTACCCCCTCTCTGCGTGTGCCTCCTCGGCGCCAAATCCACGATCTCTCGTAGCACGGTTATCTCGAGCTGCGGCGGCGGATTTTACTCAGTATTTGGCCAGAGTATGCCTGATTGTCTCTTCTGCCTCGGTGTGTATCCAAATTGGTTCTGGATGGCGTGATAGCGGATATTTCAGTAGGATTTCTTCTCGAGGAACGGAGCTCTTACTTTAGGCGGCCATCTTGCAGGCTGTGCAACAGCGCCCCCAGAGTTCTCACCATTTTTGATGTGGGCCGGTTTAATGAGGGGAGCTTTATATCTGATAAATGATTGATTAGGACGGGTTTCGTAACCCCTAGGATGAATAGCTTTAGAACAATAAATCTCACTCTGACAACAAGCCATTGCATATTCTGGCATCACTGGCTCCTCTAAGGGAGACAAATACTGTATCTCACCCAACGGAGTCCTCCTATTCCCCAGGGGTCCTTCTCTTCCCAGGTGATCCTCCCAGCTAATATCACCCCCAGGGTCAGGATCAGGAAGCGTCTGCCTTTCCCTGGCCATCTTGGAGGAGACAGGTTTTTGTGAGGACTATGCAGGATTCATCACAGCCATAACTGCAGACTTTGCAGAATTAACCTTTAAGTCTATGTCATTCATAAACCTTCATCAGCTTTTGGAGTGCGTTAGGGGTACAGGCTATTAAGACGGTATTGTGTGCAAAAGCCAGAATAGGAAAAGGCCGATTACCTATTCTGGGATAATCTGTAAATCTAGAAGGGCTTGTTTGAAACCATTAATGTAAATGGTAAACACGACTGGGACCCGTACACAGCCTTGGCACACTTCCTGCTTTACATCAGAGTGCTGTGTACATTGGCCTCTGTCAGCATACCGAACACACACCCGGTTATTCCTATGTACTGCCTGGAGTACAGTCAACAATTCTGCAGGGCAATCCATGGACCTGAGCACCCTCCACAGTTTTTCCCTGTTAACCTTGTCAGAGGCAGTGCTCAGGTCCATGAATGCCAGGAATATGGGCTCCTTTCTGTTATATATCGATTGTGCCACCAATAAATATAGATTTGCCACCTATAAAAATAGATTTTCATATTCTTTATGCTGAACCAGTACCTGCGCTGTCCCATTGGACCAGTAGTGCAGCAGATGGAGAAGACTGCCACAAGGAAAGTATATGCAATGTGGTGGGCATCTCCCTTCCTGCCCCCGTCCCAGTCACCAAATACACATATACACATAGCTTCTTGTCACGCGTCCCTAACTTTCCTTGTTTGTACCCCTGCTCCCAAAAAACAAAAGAATATTTGTATACCACCCTATCCATCGTCCTTCTGTGTACCCTCCACTCTGCCTGCCCTATGCAAAACAATACCTGCCATCCATCAAGTTATTTTAAGCAAGATCATATGTGTGTTCTATTTAAAAACTTCCCAAAATCCGATTGTTTCTGTACAGGGCGTCCTTCAGCTTTCCCACCACCTCCCTCCTGTTGTGCCATTTTGTTCTGACCATGATGGAGCGACAGGGCTGTCCCTGTTAGAGGCCCACAACTGAGCGCTGTCAGGGATCAAGGCTTCACTCGGGAGCAGTTTTGTGACAGAAAGGCCAACTGCCCAGTGGGGTGTTGCTCTCTGACTGCTCATAAACTACCGGCTTGTATAATTGACTGGCTCATGTCTTCAGCGATGTCATTGAGCAGCAGCCCACATTCACCTTCCCTTTTTTGAGACGGGCATGCTGCTGAGCACGTTGAAGCCAATGAGACAGTGCATGAGGCTTCTTCTGCTTTGGTCTGGAATAAGATGACTCTGGGGAGGTAGAGAAAATGCAATTTCCCCCTTTGTGATGTCACACCAGTAAAATATGACTTGTATATTTCACTGGCTTGATGTCGTAGTAGTAGTAGGAGGAGTTTACAAAAAGTAGAATTTATTTTGCGCTTAAGACTTCCTGTAGAAGCCATGCACAATCCTCTTGAATGCACCCAGACAAAACTGAACTTATTGTGACTGGATTTGTTCTTAAGTCTTGATTTGACTAAAGTGGGTAATTTAATATTTGCTTGGAACTGTCTGCTTTTGGGCATTTAATGGTTATTAAATCATAACTTGCGTGATCGGTCCCATGAATCTTTGTTGAAAGAATAGGGGTTTGTCCAGATGCTTCCTGTAGCTGAGTTTTCTAGAGGTCAACGCTCTGAGCATCAGAGTGCACTATTAGTATTTAAACATGTTATTGCTTTGACTGTCTTTATTGGAGGGTCATCTTGAATGTCCCAATTAGTTAATTTGTTTTCCGTGGTTCAGACATCATTTACAAAGCTGTTATGTCTTTAGGCTCTGAACAAATTAGCATCCATGCAACAAGCATGTGAAAGTCTTTCCATACCATTTCAGCATGTAGAAAATGTGACAATAAACCACTCCACAGAATATTATTTTCAGCACAGCTATTGTAAGCAAGATCATAGGCGTTTCTGATTGTAACCTTACCAAAATCTCAATGGTTCTGGACAGAGCGTTCTTTTGAACGAAAAGGTTTTGAAAAGATTTTTCACCATTGAAAATGTAATTATGTGTACATCTTATGAACTTTTTGTCGTGCAGGCATGTGGTATAAGTTGAACAAATTGAGCTTTGTGCACGCTTTCATCTCTGCCCTGTCAAGTGGGAATTGCATGGTAGGCTTTTGACTAAATGGTGTCAATCAACCAGCAGTTGAGTGCTTATGTATGCTTTGATTCCATTTTATTTTTTATACTGGATGGCATTTATTATCTGGTAAACTTGTGTTACGTGAAAGGGGATCAACCCTAAAATGGCATTCACCTACTTTCTTTATAATTTTGATTTTTCAGACCCTGTGTGCCTTAATTCGAGGAGTTCATCAGAAAAACAAGTCCACATCTGGTTTTGACATCATCAATATGCTGATGGGGTTTGACAAGGCAGAGCAGCGCATGAAGGTGTGTTTAGCAAAAGAAAGTTTGCAATAAGTCAGAGTTCATTTTGTGTGTTTCAAATTATTTTTATCTGTAAAATCTATTTCAGTGCTCTTCAAAGGTATCTTTGAAAAGTGCAGTGATTGTGCAGTATTAAAGATAATTATCATACCAAAACTGTGTACATATGTCCATACTGCTCCGACTAAAATTGTGTTCCATTACACCTGGGTCTCAGATGCAAGAAGAACTCCCTGCAAATCGCCAGGAGAACAGGCAACAAGCATAATAACACTTTTCTCTCCCTTGCATCTATCTCTATGCAGTCTAGCTAACCGATCATTCTAAATCCTCTAACAATTGTTCCCACCTCTAGCTCAATCTTCCTAAACATTTTAAATACTGCCTCCTCCTAAAGCACCTTGGTATCTGTCCATAAGGTCTGGGCAAGTATTTCCTTTTTTTCAGGAAGCCTAATGTAGATTCCACTCCCTGACTTTCCCTACCTCCGCTCTACCACCACCTTCACCTACCTATGTAATATAATTAAGTAAGCTACCTCCTAATAACACCAATAAACTCAATCCTTTCAGCTCCTCCCACTCTTGCTGCAGAAGTAACACTGCCAGCCAGCACGTATCGCATGGCACGCTCTATATAATGTCTAAATGTCTGTTTGGATTTGAAAAGTACTCATTGCTAGGTAGGAGCTAAAGTGCTTTTAAGTCTAAACAGTTATAAAGCTTTTTTTAGACAGTTGCCCATCTCTGCTCTCTGTTGGAGCATTGGGAGCTGATGAATGACAAAAGGTGTTCTCTGCCTTTTTCACCAAGTTGTGTTAAAGACTGCACCAACTCCTAGGTCAGTCACATCAGTTTGCACTGTAGGATGATGGCTCTAATACAGTACATTCAACACCGGAACATGGCTTAGTCCCTCTTACAACCATTAAGATAGCTACTTATGTGCCTATATCAACCTCTCTTCAGAGACAGTTTGTTCAATGTCAGTGCAGCCGCTATGGTACCATAGTTAGTAGTGAAATTTGTTTAGTACCCATTCAAAGAAAGGTTCTTGCCTTCCTGTGGGCAGATTCCCTGACAAGGACAGTGAGAACCCTGCTCTGACGAGGCTTCAATAAACCGCCACCATACTTGTGATACAGGGAAAATTATTGAACTTTGCCCCATCTCGCATTTAGGTGCATGTATGGTGAGCTTGGCTCTCTGAAGGGCCTGCGGCACTATTTGGAGGCACCCCATGCTTCCCAGGTCAGTGGCTGCATATTCCAACCATCTCTGAAATTTATCAGGTGTACTCCTTAACTCTAAGGGCATGACCTACTGGTAGAAGTCTTCAGGATTGCAGAATGATTCTAGGTTCTAAAAGGAAAATGTGAACGGACACTAAAACAAATGAGGCACAGCTCCACCCTACTGATGAGGCCCAACAAGGCTGAAACGTGTCTGGGGTTGCTGTTGGTACTCTTGTTCAGAGGAGAATTGCCTGGCATTTCAGTGCTGGACTGCCCCAGTGCAGGACAAAGACTGATATTTTATGGATATTTCTCCTCTGTGAATGAGATGGTGAGCTAAAGAATCTGGGTAAGACTCTCGAAACCAGGACTTATTGGCCGGCCGAGAGACTCCCAGGACCCCACCTTGTTTTTGCAACTGAAATTCTCTGACGCCTCCTGATTGTATGTTTAGACAAGTTCCAAGAAAGCAGTTAAAACGCACCTGTTCTGTCCAAAAATCGGCTAATTCCCAGACACCCCCTGATTGCATGTTTTGTTTCTGTCTCATTGTCCTTGTTCTTTGTGCGCCCTGAGGCCTAAGGGCATGTGGCGCATAACAAGAAATAAACTGCCTATTTTGGTTGTGATATTTCTTTCATTATTATATGAAATTTAATCATCATTATATTAATATTTTAAATGTTTTATTGGATCTGTATTTGAAAGTCATCTATTGTCTACCGGTCTAACCTTAGCTCATCTTTGTTGGCTGTAGTATTGTTTTCAAATGTTCTTTGGTGCATCAGGTGCTCCTACGAAAGTAAATGGTTGAGAAAATATCAACATAGTATAAACCTTTGTGACGGCTTTACATAAATCTGATTAGTAGAGGCCTCTTCTCTGGTTGTATTTTGAACTGAATACAGGAAACTTGTAGATTGCATTTGAATCCCTGCCCTCCGGTGTGCCTAGTTAATGGACACAAGGTTGTTCGCTCCACCACCCAGATTTTGCCTCACCCATGCCTTCGTCCCTTCCCAAACCTCTTTTTACCTATCACACGCTGTACACTAACATTCCTGGATGAGCTGCCCATATTTAGCTTGGCTCCACTTCACAGGTCAGTATTTCCCCCTCTTAGCCTCCTAAATGTGCCGCATCTAATGAACTAAAGTACTAGCCCACATTTAAATTGGGAACCGCCCTACCTATATTCCCGGAAACAAAGGGGTGGCGTCCTACCACATGTATTTGGTCACTTTACATACATATTTTCCTGTAAAGTTTCAATCATTTAACATTTTTAGTATATGTAGAGCAGAGTTTCTAAGCTGTCTCGCATATAGGAAAAGGTGAACAAACAAACTTTAAAGGCAACACTTTAGCCTGTTTATTTAGCCAGTGTTTAAAGATGCAGGTTTTAATACCGCATTGTGTTTACATTGCAATTCCTGTGTTATCCTAATATTCAAATGATATATAAAAGAACATACACATAATCAACAAAATGGTGAATAGTCGCAAACAAAAATACACAAACACGTGCTGGGCAGTTTTAGAGCCGTGTGAACAATAGTGGTTGGCCTCAGTATACAGCACGTAGAATCTTGAAGCTTTTGAAAGTACAACCAACAAAATGATATGTAAAACAGCCAAAGTAAAAAAAACATTCTTTCTGGCATAAGATGTTTTGAAATTGGCTGATGGAAAATGGACCTAGTCGTTGGTCTTGGTCTATGCCTGGAAATGGATCGAATGTTTAAACGGGGTAGAAGGTGGAAAATTCCCACAGGGTGGAGTGGTCCCGTGACGTTTCGGCTGTGAAGCCTTCTTCGCGGGCCTCGACCGGGTTTCCCTAAACCGGGGAAGAAAACAAGGAAAGGGGGTAATAAGATATTGGGTTCACCTTAAAACAGAAGGCCAATTGGCTCTAATACTGACATGCATTAAGAAATGAATCCAGACCATAGAGGCGGACAGTATGCATGTACTGTCCTGTAGCTTGTGAGCGTTCGTGACTGACCTGGATGAAGAGTCGAAAGTGGCACTTCTGCCTCTCGGATCGAGGCAGAGGGTTCTGCTCCCATAGGATTAGGGAAGGTATCTTCTTAGAATTAGTATGGAACCTAATGGACTGGAGTTACTGGAGAGCGAAAAAGAGAGCAAACATGGTGGCTGTCAGTTTGCTATAGCTATGGGGGAAAAGGGGCCCCAGAGGAGGTTACTGAGGCCCACCACCCCAATGCCCATACCTATGTACCTCTACAACTACCAACAGTGGGGGCAACCACCCAGAGGACGACGCAGTCGATGGAGACACTAGAAGACATCCCCATATTTAATCTAACCGAGATTGAACTGTCAAAAGCTGAAATTACAGTTTTGACAAAAGGACTCTCCTTTGTACCCTACTACCACTACAAACTGGTTTCAATTCTACCAAGAATTGTCTACCTTCTTTAGGACAATACGTCGAAAAGCATTCTTCAAGGACAAAGAACCAACCATACAGGATGAAGACTCGGGCCTAAGGGTACCCTCCAGCTTCAACCCAAGAGAAAACGAGGTCCCCACCTCAATTATAACCTGCCACTTTCGACTCTTCATCCAGGTCAGTCACGAACGCTCACAAACTACAGGACAGTAGATGCATACTGTCCGCCTCTGTGGTCTGGATTAATTTCTTAATGCATGTCAGTATTAGAGCCAATTGGCCTTCTGTTTTACGGTGAACCCAATTTCTTATTACCCCCTTTCCTTGTTTGGTTCCCCGGTTTAGGGAAACCCAGTCGAGGCCCACGAAGAAGGCTTCACAGCCGAAACGTCACGGGACCACTCCACCCTGTGGGAATTTTCCACCTACCCCGTTTAAACATTTGATCTATTTCCAGACGTAGACCAAGACAAACGACTAGGTCCCTTTTCCATCAGCCAATTTCAAAACATCTTATGCCAGAAAGAATGTCTTTTTTGACTTTGGCTGTTTTACATATCATTTTTTTGGTTGACCTTTCAAAAGCTTCAAGATTCTACGTGCTGTATACTGAGGCCAACTACTATTCTTCGCACGACTCTAAAACTGCCCACCACGTGTTTGTGTATTTTTGTTTGTGACTATTCACCATTTTGTTGATTATGTGTATGTTCTTTTATATATCATTTGAATATTAGGATAACACAGGAATTGCAATGTAAACACAATGCGGTATTAAAACCTGCATCTTTAAACACTGGCTAAATAAACAGGCTAAAGTGTTACCTTTAAAGTTTGTTTGTTCACCTTTTCCTATATGAGAGACAGCTTAGAAACTCTGCTCTACATATACTAAATATGTTAAATGATTGAAACTTTACAGGAAAATATGCATGTAAAGTGACCAAATACATGTGGTAGGACGCCACCCCTTTGCTACCTATATTCTGACCTATTCTTTCTAGGCCACTGTTCTTCACTGCAAGAATTACCCTTCAATGTGCCAAGTGATCCCTGCCCCAACTCTTATTTGCTTGTTATGTGTCATTCACGATGTGCCAGCTTGACACAAGTTTGTCTGTTTTCTACCTTATAATGATTCATATGGGAGTCGGAAACTAAGCCTGTGTTCTCTATTACAGGATTTAATGGAAAGCTTGGATTCACTTCTTTGTGGAGATGGCTCTGAAAGTCTGAAGAGTTTATGTTTAAAGCTGCTTCTCTGCTTAGTAACTGTGAGTCCAGTTCTTTTCACTGTTTAACTATGACTATAAATTGGCCTACATTGTTCTTCCTTATTCTACAGCATGAAGATCTCATAAACAGAATCTGAATGTTTTTTTATGACAATCATATCAACCGCAAACTCTATTTCATTGGAAAACTGGGTATTTGTATTTAGGTTTTATCACAATGGCTCATAAAACATGTCTTACAAACAACCGTTCCCTACAAAGATTCCTCCTAAATATAATTGAAATATAAAACAGAAATGTTTATTTATGTGTGTATATTCTAGCTTTCTTTCTTTTCCAGCAAAGGGAGTAAAGTTAAAGGGGGCACCAAAAGTTGCATTTCCTCTTCAACCTCACATAGGGAAATGTTGCTCTCGCTTACTGTACATCAAAAAACTGTTGTACGGATTTACACCAAACCTGCATGAAAAGCTGGCGATGGTGCAGCATCTTTGCTTGTTTTGGTGAATATCCGTCTAGCAGTGTTTACTTAAAAAGCCTGAAAATTCATTAAAACGCAAAAGTAAGTTCAATTTGGGTCTTCGGACAGTCCATGGATCCAACGTACACAAATACAAAAAGGTGATTTGCAGAAGCCTGGCTAAAATGTGTGCGACTGCTGTAGAAACCAGAAGGTGTCTCACCCACTAGTCCCTGGGGATCTGTCATCCAGGTGGCCAGGACACAGCCATAGCTTTTGGACCCATTTACTGGGGGTGGACCAGTGCGTGAGGATCACCTGGGTGAGGGGACTTCAGGGAGTGGGACTCCGTCTGGCGAGATGCAGTATCCCCTTCCCTGCTACACCTTTACCGCATCCTATCGGATAGGATACATAGGAACTCTACCCCAGCCCCGCTTTCCAAAACAAACACTTTCACACGGACAGCCCACTCCGGGAGAAAACAGACCAACATCCGAGCAGTCGACCTGACGCGTCCCAATACAATGGTCAGGTAATTACTAACCATCACTCACACCTGACTTCCATTAATCCATTAAGCTTCCTCACATGGATAAAAGGCGGAGCACAAAAGCACAGTCTGAGCGGGGCAAAGCATACAAAGAAACAGCAGTTTCGAGGCAGCAGCTGAACGAGCGAAGAAAGACGGCAAAACAGAAGGGGATCGCAAGGAGGGAAATTCCCTTGACCTTTCTGACAAGAAACCATTGCTTTCAAGAGCCCTCAAGATTAGAAATCTTAAGACCAGGAAACCAGGCTGAAGAATCCTTTATTGTGTATTGGAGATAACCGGGGCCCTCCCGCGTCACTAATCAAGGCGGGGAGAAGCAGCAGCCGCCATTGTACCGTCCTTGGCTCCAAGAAAAAAACAACGTCTGTGAAATCAACACAGCCGGTGAGTTGGGGAGACTGATACAAGACTGGTCTGTGTTGAAACCAAGGTTGCAAGCAGCAACATTGTATGGCGAGTGCTGGAATGAACATTATTAGAATGCGTGTGATAAGACGCAAGTAAGTTGAACTGCTGATGAGTGTTTGAACTTTAAAAACAAGGTACGATACCTTTGACCGAGTGGTGCGGCAACGAGTGGGTGCTCCATCGAAGGTCTCTGTAAGGTATCCAGCTGAGAAGCGTGAGAAGTGAACGTTAAAAGGTTATATGAAGAAGAAAACAAAGAATTGTGAATTGAAGTGGTCCTGCAACGTGTCAAGCAAAATCCTGCGCAGTTGAAAGTCTTCGATTTTGATATAGTAAAGAAAGTTTCGAAAATGAGATACATTTGGTCTGAGCCCAGTGGAGGGAGACCAATTGAAGGTTTTGCGTTACAGTGGGTCTGAGCCCGATGGAGGGGGACCCGGGGTGAATCACCAGAGAAACTGCATATGAGAATCCTGAGGAGAAAGGAACTTTGGATGTTTCTTTGACGCACCAGGCCCTCTGAAATAAGAGCCTTTGAATGGCAAAGAGACTTTGACACAAAAGGTCCCGATACTGAGATTTTGAACTGCATCCTTATGCTAGAAAAGTCAGAGTATGTGCTAAGCTTGAGTGTGCCGCCTTGTCCCGTGCTAAAAATGAGGGGAAGGGAAGCCAACGGCTCAACTATCCTGACATATAATTTATTTAAAACTTTTCTTTTGTTTAATATTATTTCCCAAACCATTTGTATTTAGAAGTAAGGATTGACAATATGTTTATTAGTATAGGCCCTTTTATTTTCACCAGACTCCATTAGGACTGCGTTATTATTATTTGATGGTCATAGCTTGCTGCCATCTTTAGATTTAGGATTAGATAGATGTTTTTCAAACCCAATTGAAGTTCAATAAACACTCTTGAACTGTGATCACTTTTGTGTGTCATCACTTTTGATACCATGCCTTCCTTACATGTGGTGTCAGGAGTGGGACATGATTGAATTGACAAAAATTGAGAATCCATGCTGATAATCGTTAGACCACCAGTAGGGGAAAATAGAATTGTTGAACTCCTGGATTCTGATTGTGTCTGTATTCTTGAAGAGGTTTTGTTTTCCAAGCTTCACGTCCCAACTGGTCAACTAGATTTATTTTTCAAAACTCAGCGCTTATTAGATACCCTTATACTTTCCCACTATAGACATCCAACAACGGGATCGAATAATTTTAAAAATATGACCAACACACACACGGCTTTCCCCTTGGCGCCCAGGTAGCTGCACCCACACATGTGAGGTACTGTTTTCTTCAGGACACCTGCGGGAACGCAGGAAGGTAGGCCATGTGTTGTTGGCGGTGGGTGAGCCGAGTGAAATGTGCGGAAATTGTGTTTTTTTTCTGCCACATTTCGGACTTTGCCAGGGGTACTGGGTAATACATTCTGGGCCGATTTGTGCAAGTCAGACCTCTTGCGGATTCCCACGGGTGTCCTCTTTTCAGGAATGCATGGGGTTCCCTGTTTTCCTTGGTGGCTCGGACACCCTACGCCCATATCTGTATGGTGTGCACTTCAGCAGAATTCCACAAATTCTGCTGTCCGAAAAGACTTGGGGTTAGCCGTGTTTTAGCCTTTCCCCTTTGCGCCCAGGTAGCTGCACCCACACATGTGAGGTACCGTTTTCTTCGGGAGACGTGCAGGGACGCGGGAAGGTAGGCCATGTGTTGTTGGCGGCGTGTTTCGGTGGGTGGCCAGAGTGAAATGTCTGAGAATTGTGTTTATTTCCTGCAAATTTCAGAGACATTTCCCTCTGTCCACTCACCGAAACACGTCGCCAACAACAGATGTCATACCTTCCCGCGTTCCCACAGGTGTTCCGATGAAAACGGTACCTCACATTTGTGGGTGCACTAGCTGGGCGCAAAAGGAAAAGGCTAACCCTCTGGTAACCCCAAGCCTTTCGGCATAGCACATTTTGTTCATGTGGGCAACCTAAAGATTTGGGCCCAGGGTGTCGAAGCCAGCAAGGAAAACAGGGAACCCCATGCATTTCCCAAAAGAGGACACCCGTGGGAATCAACAGAGGTCTGACTTTCGTGGATCGCACCAGAATGTATCAACCACAATCCCCAGCAAAGTCCAAACTTTGTTGAAAAAACACAATTGTCAGACATTTCACTCTGGCCACCCACCAAAACACGCCGCCAACGCCACATGTCCTACCTTCCTGCGTTCCCACAGGTGTCCCGATGAAAAAGGTACCTCACATGTGTGGGTGCACCTACCTGGACGCAAAAGGAAAAGGCTAAACCACTTGGGGATACAACCTACAGATTTGGGCCTAGGGTGTGTAAGCCAGCAAGGAAAACAGGGAACCCCATGCATTTCCCAAAACAATACACCTGTGGGAATCCACAGAGGTCTGACTTGCTCAAATCGCCCCAGAATTTATTACCCAGAACCCCCGGCAAAGTCCAAATTTGGGGGAAAAAACACAATTTCCACACATTTCATTCTGCTCACCCACCGAAACACGCCGCCAACACATGGCCTACCATCCCATATTCCCACAGGTGTCACAACGAAAACGGTACCTCACATGTGTGGGTGCACCTACCTGGGTGCAAAGGGGAAAGCCTAAACACGGCTAACCCCAAGTCTTTTCGGACAGCAGAATTTCAGGAATTTTGCTGAAGCGCACACCATACAGATATGGGCCTAGGGTGTCCAAGCCACCAACGAAAACAGGGAACCCCATGCATTTCCAAAAAGAGGACACCCGTTGGATTCCGCAGAGGTCTGACAGAGGTCTGACTTGCGCAAATCGGCCCAGAATTTATTACCCAACACCCCCGACAAAGCGAAAATTGAGTTTTTTTCCCACCAAATATCAAACTTTGTCGTGGATTGTGGGTAAAAGGGGGGTGCACCTCTCCACCCCCACCCCAAATGGAGGGCTGGGCCATCTCATGTAGCCCTCCCTGAGGCAGATAAGGGGGGGGGGGGCTGTCATGCACTCCTCCCTGGGGTCAGTTGTCCCTTCCTAGGAGCAGATATCTGCCCCAGGGAGGGATGCATGGCATGGGCCCCAGTCCATTTTAGGTGGGTGGGGGCTAAGGGACACCTTCTTTCCATAAAACAATTCCCTGGTGGTCTAGTGGGGGGAGGGCACTCCCCTCAACACCATCCATGATTTTCCATTTTTTTTCTTTTTTCTTGGGCCCATTCCCTAGTGGCAGATGGGCACCCATCTGCCCCAGTGGGGGCTTAACATGCTGGCCCCATCCTTTGGGGGGCCTGCCCACACTTTCCTAGTGTCCCCCTCATTTGGAAGGGGGGCCACCTCATGTACTCCTCCCTGGGGGCAGAAATCTGCCCCCAGGGAGGGCTACAAGGGGTGCCCCCCCTTTCCACTTGGGGTGGGAGGGAGAGGGCCACCACCCTTTCATGTCCAAAAAAAATCTGTGGTGGCTAGTGGTCCCTCTTCCCCATTTCCTCCTGTATAATTATTATTATTTTTTTTGTTCACATATCCCCTCCCCTGGGGGCAGATGATCACCCATCTGCCCCCAGGGGTCTCCATACCTGTGGCCCCATGCTTTGGGGCATCGGGAGGGGGTGGGAGAGGGGCCGCAGCAGCCCCCTCTCCCCCCCCCACTTTGAAAACAAATTGCTGGCCACGGATCGAGCGCTCTGCGCCCGATCCGTGACCAGCAATGCTGTCATGCAAAGTGTTGTTGGAAAGGGGAGACTCTCCCCTTTCCAACGACACCTGCCTCGATCTCTGGCTTGAAATACAGCCGGAGATCGAGGCAGAGAAAGGTGGACACTCCCCTTTTATTTTCACAGCGGCAGCCTAAAATGGCTGACACTGTGAAAATACTTTCAGTTTTATGTTGGCGTGCATTACGCACGCCGACGTGAAACTGAAGGTAATCCAACCTCCCCCCCCCGCAGTGAGGGGGGACCTCATCCTCACATAGTCCGGGGGTTGGCAACGAGGTATCTCGTCCTTGGCAACAGGGAGGTAATCCCAAGGATGAGATACCTCGCCCTTGGCACTTAAGGGGTTAATTCATTATGTTATGTAGTTCAATCCTTGGTTCTGTTCCTCATTGACATAAGACTGGAGTATATTATACTCATGTGGGATCCCTAGTTTGTATCAACCGAATCCGATCCCACCCATCACACCATATGTGAGCGGTCAGCAGTGAGAGGCGGACAATAAGTTGCTTTGTTCTCAATATTTGCCATATTTATTGAATGAAAATGGGTCTGGAAAAAGGCCTATCTTGCACCTAATCAAAAGAGAAAGTCCCTACTTATAAAGATGCAACTAAAATATGTTGACCTTCTGTTCAAATTGCATCTGACCCTCATACGGACATACAAAATCAAAAGGTACAGTGGAATTTCTATTGTCACTTCAACCAAGTTGTACAAAAAGTATAAGTTCCATTAAGGGTAATAAACATGTCTCTTTCCAGGGTATTCATCTTAAGATGACAATGCAAATGTTCTTTTTACAACACAGGTTGAAATATATTGAAATACAGTCTTTTATAGTCTTTGGGATGGGCAAAGCAAAAATGTTCAGTTTTAACAAAGGCCTGATATAACAAAGTTCTTTTTCAACAAACCATTGGATTCTTTTCCTGGTACACCCCCCTGCCAGGAACTCCTCTACTGAAATATCCAATGTCATCAAAGTCTTAATAGAACAAACACTTTTTTCAACATAACGTTGACATTCCTGGTATACTATCCTGCCAGTAATATCCTCCTTTTGACTCGCATAGATCCCCTGGTGTACTCTCCTACCAGGTACCTTTTTCCAAAGAAGGTTCAACTGAAAACTCTGGATATCCTGATTTACTTTCCTGGCAGGAATATCCGCCTTTTGACTCGTACAGATCCCCTGATGTATTCTCCTGCCAGTTATCTCTTTCAAAAAGGTTTCACTACCTGGTGCTCTTATCAGTTCTCTCTGCAACATTCATCTTTCTCTTAAATATCACATAATTGCACATCTTCAGTGGCACAACCTTGTTGACTTCAGTTAGCACATGCATGAATTTCCCCCTTACTGACATCCCCCAAATGAGGGTTTGTTAAAGCTCCTTCTTTTACAATGTCTTGTTAGCAATGCTTGTTCCAGGTTTCTCCCAACGGACGCCTCATGTCAGGAGAATTGTACAACTTCTGCCTGTTTGTTTCTCTTATAATGTCTTTTCGCTTATGGCAATGCTGATTCCAGGTTTCCCACAACTGACATCTTTTATTCGGAGAATTGCACCATGTTTGCCCTCTTGTTCTCTCAGTAATTCTATTTATTCGGTATTCAAAACTCACTTAATTGTCCGTCAGAACTCCCCAGGGTTACCACTACCAAAGGGCCAACTCAATGGTATCTCTTGGCGTCTCCAACCCATGGTTCATTTTAGTGGCAGAGCTTTGCTTCGGATATCACTTCTACAAATTGTCAATCCCCTTTCCAGGTTCTCTGCCGGCTGCGTGGTTCCTCGCTAATATGAGCGCTGCTTTCTTGTCTGACAACATTATGGAAAAAATGTCTGCGGTTGCTAGTTCCCTTGCTGGCTGGAGGAGCTCGGAAAACTTAGAAATAAAACCACAGCTTTAAAAACGTTGTATTTATGTTTGCGGTCGCTTTTGAAGCGACCGCAAACATAAATACAACGTTATTGTGTTGGAAAACGCTGCGGTTTTTCTTTCCAAGTTTCTCAGGCTCCTCTGGCTCGGAGGAGCCTGAGAAACTCGGAAAGAAAAACCGCAGCGTTTTCCAACACAACCGTGTTGTGTTTCTGCCTGCTGTGGCTATCACTTTGGGTCTCCGGTGCTCCCAGCGGAGCACCGGAGACCCAAAATGAAAGCCAAGGCAGGCAGAAACACAACACGGTTGTGTTTACATGCCGCGTAGTGTTTCTGCTACAGCTGCCCCAAATGGGAAATGCTAAATGCTGTGTTGTGTCTGCCTAAATCTGCTTTCCCATTTGGGGCTCTCGGGCTCCCCGTGGGGAGCCCGAGAGCCCCAAATGGGAAAGCAGATTCAGGCAGAAACAACGCGGTTGTTTTCCGCAATGCCGCGTTTTCTGCCTGAATCTGCTTTCCCATTTGGGGCTCTCGGGTGGGGAGCCCGAGAGCCCCAAATGGAAAAGCAGATTCAGGCAGAAACAACGTGGTTGTGTTGGAAAACGCTGCGGTTTTTCTTTCCGGGTTTCTCAGGCTCTTCCGAGCCGAAGGAGCCTGAGAAACTTGGAAAGAAAAGCCGCAGCGTTTTCCAACACAATAACGTTGTATTTATGTTTGCGGTCGCTTCAAAAGCGACCGCAAACATAAATACGTTTTTAAAGCTGCGGTTTTATTTCTAAGTTTTCCGGGCTCCTCCAGCCCGGAAAACGTAGAAAAAAACCGCAGCTAGTGCTTATTTAAAAAAATAAATAAATAGCACTTACCGAGATTCAGCTGCAGCTTTCCTGCTCTGGTCTCCGGTCCCCGTCCTCCACGTTCAGCACTAATGAAGGGAAAGCCACCCAGCGGTAGCTTTTGTTTACTACAGCTGGCTGGCTTTTCCTTCATTAGTGCCGCAAAAGCCAGCACAGGAGGGCATCCATTTCACAAAATGGATGCGCCCATGTGCTTGCTTTTGCAAATTTTGAGCTTCAATAGCTCAAAAATTTACATAGTAAGTTTTAAAAAAGAGAATGCTAGTATTTTTTTTTTATGTTGCCTATCTATTTTTTAAATAAAATGTTTTACTAGACCAGGCCTTTAAAGTGAACTGATGCCAGCCACAGAGCTTCAAAGGCAAATTCCACAGCGTGCCCCAAACAAAAGGTACCTTCCTTTTGCTCTCTGCTCCAGGAACTCTTAGTCAGATGCTAATGAAAAGGGGAGGAGATTTTGCTCTGCTGCTCTGGGGAGAGACAATAGACTTCCTGGATTGAAAGGGTATGCAAATTCAAGTGTCAACAAAAACTCCTGCCAGCAGGAAGAGAGGCCTGGATTGCGCTTGGCCCAGCAAAACTTTGGGGGCGGGACAGACGGATATGTGTATCCTTAAACCACAAGAAAGTATCTTTTTGAAAAAGACTGACAGAGAACTGTGCAAAATTGTAAAAAATCTCTAAAATAACAGGGTAATTCATAGAATTTCGCACAAAAGTGGTGCACGCGTCTGGCGCACAGTGTCCCCATGCGATACACTGCGCCAGCCGCGTGCGATAAAATCCATTCCAACGCACAGCGTATTCATGGATTTTAGCCCTCAAAACCAGCCGTGGCGCAGAGTGGCGCAGCGACCCTGCAGCAGCGCCAGTTACGCCCCCAAGAACGCCCTTGTGCAAGGAAAATCCATCAAAATCCCCAATTCATTGCAAATGTCTGCGCTAACCCTGGACCAGTTTACAGGGCTGCCAAACGGCAAACGCCAAGCGGGGTCCGTGTATTACTGGGCTGCGCGGGAAGTTTCACACGCGATTGGCCCTGTGCGAGCGGGGTACGTGTATTACTGGGGTACGCGGGAAGTTTCACATGCGATTTCAGCAGGGTATGTGTATTACTGGGGTGCGCGGGAAGTTTCACATGCGATTTCAGCAGGGTACGTGTATTACTGTGGTGCGTGGGAAGTTTCACACACGATTGGCCCTATGCGAGCGGGGCACGTGTATTACTGGGGTGCGCGGGAAGTCTCACGCGATTGGCCCTGTGCGAGCGGGGTACGTGTATAACTGGGGTGTGCGGGAAGTCTCTCACGCGAATTCAGCAGGGTACGTGTATTTCAGGGGTGCGCGGGGAGTACTACACGTGATTTGGCTGTGTGGGTCCTCCCAGGTGTTCCCTCTACACCCTCCACGGCCCCTGCAGGCAGCCCACACCACAGGGGACTACCCTGCACCCCTGCTCATGTCCCGCAGGCAGCCCATCCACCATGGGCATGCCCCCCAGCCAAGCCACATGTCACCCTGACCTACTGATCAACAACGCATGTCTCCCAGCACCCCCAACCCCCAGCACTGTGGGGCACCTTCCAGCAGGCCCCCACTCATGTCCCCCTGCACCACCACCACCCCCCAGCATCCAGGGGCACCCTCCACCAGGCCCCCACTCATGTCTCCCAGCACTGTGGGACATCTGCCAGCAGGCCCCTACTCATGTCCCCCTGCACCCCCACCCCCCAGCACTGTGGGGCACCCTCCACCAGGCCCCCACTCATGTCTCCCAGCACCCCCACCCCCCAGCACTGTGGGGCACCCTCCAGCAGGCCCCCACTCATGTCCCCCTGCACCCCCACCCCCCAGTACTGTGGGGCACCCGCCAGCAGGCCCCCACTCATGTCTCTCAGCACCCCCACCCCCTAGCACTGCAGGGCACCTGCCAGCAGGCCCCCACTCATGTCCCCCCTGCACCCCCACCCCCCAGCACTGTGGGACACCTGCCAGCAGGCCCCCACTCATGTCCCCCTGCACCCCCACCCCCCAACAGTGCAGAGCACCCTCCACCATGCCCCCACACATGTCTCCCAGCACCCCTACCCCCCAGCATCCAGGGGCACCGTCCACCAGGCCCCCACTCATGTCCCCCTGCACCCCCACCCCCCACAAGTCAGGGGCACCCTCCACCAGGCCCCCACTCATGTCTCCCAGCACCCCCACTCCCCAGCAGTGCAGGGCACCCTCCACCATGCCCCCACACATGTCTCCCAGCACCCCCACCCCCTTAGCATCCAGGGGCACAATCCACCAGGCCCCCACACATGTCTCCCAGCAGCCCCACCCCCCAGCAGTGCAGGGCACCCTCCACCAGGCCCCCACACATGTCTCCCAGCACCCCCACCCCCCAGCATCCAAGGGCACCGTCCACCAGGCCCCCACTCATGTCCCCCTGCACCCCACCCCCCAGCAGTCAGGGGCACCCTCCACCAGGCCCCCACTCATGTCTCCCAGCACCCCCACCGCCCAGCATCCAGGGGCACCCTCCACCAGGCCCCGACTCATGTGCCCCAGCCAACACGTCATCGCAATCTAGATCCCTGGCCCTTATGGGCTGCCTCCACATGCCAAACACCCACCCAAGTATTGCATCCACCCACTAAGAAATGGCATTTACATGATACAACCCCAATGGCAAGTATGTAAATGAACACATGTCCCTCACATACACACAATGGGTGTCAGTGAATGTCAAAACCCATATCATGATATGCATGAAACCAATGAGATGATACTACACATTGAAGTTTGATGAAGAAAATGTATTAAAAGCAACATAAATGGAATCAAAAATAAACAAACGACAATGGGAATTAAAAACCAAAAGCAGCATGTCGGTAAAATAAAGTAAAACCACACATCATAATCCAAAGGAGAGGTGTCCAAAGTCACAGTTCAAAAAAGTAAATCCAATGGAAAATCCAAACCGAAAATCATTGCTCCATGGGTAAATTCCAAATATAAAAAATAAAATCCAACACTCAACTATATACAGATAAACAATCCAGGGTCCATGATCCCAACAGAAGAAATGAAAACTATCTAATAATACTACCTAATAAAAAAGCTATATACAAAAATGTGGTCCATTGTCCAAAAGGTCCAAAAAAAATTAAAAAGCAAAGGAAACCTAACACTAACTACATAACTATTTACAAGGGCAGCTGGCTAGTCCGACGGCTCACTGGTTGTTGTCATGGACCATGGCATCATTGAACTCCTGTTCAATGGCTTGGAGGCGGGCATGTTCCCTAGCCCCGAGGTCTCGCAGGGATAATGCAGTGTCCAGCTCCAACTCCCTGCGAATACCCTCGAGGCACTCAGCCCGCCTCAGCGCCCTCCGCATGGAGTTCTCCGCCCTGACCATTGTGAGCCGTTCCTCCTCTGCC
Source organism: Ambystoma mexicanum (assembly GCF_040938575.1). Lineage (NCBI taxonomy): Eukaryota > Metazoa > Chordata > Amphibia > Caudata > Ambystomatidae > Ambystoma > Ambystoma mexicanum. Next base: position 1,448,586,894 of record NC_090929.1, read on the forward strand.
CGCTGCCGCTCCGCACCTATCTGCTGGCCCAACCGCTCCCACACGGAAGACACTCCCATTCCAGGGTTCTCCTGCCCTCCGGCCGATGCCTGCACCCCTGATGTTGATGGGCCCGGAGCCATGATGCCTTCCACGTCGAGCCTGCCGCTGCCTCCGACGCAACTGCCTGTGCCAGCACGACGGCATCCAGGCTGATGGAATCCACCGACGCCGCTGTGCACGTGCCCTGCCCGATGATGCCGTCACATCCTCCATCTGCTGGGGTCCAGTTGCTGGTGTGTCCACCCCTGCTGGACCTCCGACTTCCGACTGTGGCAGGGATGGGATCCCCACCGAGATGGCTGCGTTGGTCGGGGCAGGTCCACAGGGGGCCCTGGTGGCATCTGGGCCGGAAGACTGCATAGAGAATGACTGGCGCATAGCCTCCACAGAGGAGGAGAGGGTCGCCAGAGTGCCCGACACATGTACGAAACCCCCGACCATGGCCGCTCCCAACTGGGCCACGTTGGCACGGTGCTCTTCGTGATGACGTGCGTGCTCCCCCCGGGAAGCACGCACCTCATCACGAATGACACCCGTGCGCAACGCGACACCAATCGGGACCTTCTCCATACGGCCAGGGGTCCCCTCGTCCGCAGGTGGAGGGGAGTCAGATGACATGGACATCCCCCCTACCTGCGGACGGGCCTGGGATGGGGCATCCCTGCTGGTGCATGGTGGTGCAGTCACAGTGTCAGGGACAGTGACATGCACAGGCACCTCCACGGCGACCTGTGCTGCCTCCTGCCCCTGGCCCTGGACTGCACCACTTGCACCAGCAGGGATGCCCCCACCAGGCCCCATGTGCGGCTCAGTAGCGGCCTCCTCCTCCTCTGTGGAAACCACCAACCTGGATGGCTCCACCCCGTCTTCCGCCGTTGCAAGCCCCTGCGGGGGCTGACCCACCCCTTCCACTGCAGCCGTGGGGGCATCCCTGCCGCTTTGCTCCACAGCGCCGTCTCCGCCCTCTTCTTCACTTTGCGCTTTGGAGAGGGAGACATAGAACACAAGCATCAGGGTACTGTACAATGGTCCCCTAGACAGGAAGCAATAGCAGATGAGTGGCACTGTCAAAGATCCCTTCCATCATGTCCCTCCACAACACATGGGTCAGTGCAGGCAAAACACATGCAGTAACAGGCATGGCGCATGCTATGGACATTAGCAGACATGTCCAAGGGACTCTTGAAACATACAATGTTGTTTTTGAACTCGCATGCATCATGGGTCATGCCTATCACATGCACACACTTCACCGTACTTTCATCCATCTGGACTCGTACATCTCAGACACAGTGGATGCAAGGATAACTAGGCTGCATCAGTGATTCTGAACATTGTCACAGACATGTGTCATGCATCCATGGCATTCACAAGTCACAGATACGCAGGTCAGACACACAGACATGGACACCATACATGCACATGGCATCAGCACCCATCCCTCAACCTCACCCATGTCCAGGAACAGAGACTGGCATGCTCTCAGGTGTCCATTCCGCATAGGGCTCCCCATGTTGCATTTAAACACATACACCAACCGTGTGCTTCACACATTACTGTTCTCAAATGCATGACCATGATGTCCCTTCACACACACACGCGTACATGGCCTATGTCACACATACAGGCAAGTATCAGACAACCAGCACACTGCAACATGCCCTGTCTCACACAGCAATGCTTGGCCACTTACCGCTCGACTCCAGACGGACCTGAAGTCCTCCCAGCGCTTCTTAACATGATGGAATAGTCGGACTGCCACCCCCGCCGCGTTGATGCACCCCCACCCCTCAGCAGTGCAGGGCACCTGCCAGCAGGCCCCCATACATGTCCCCCTTCACCCCCACCCCCCAGCACTGTGGGACACCTGCCAGCAGGCCCCCACTCATGTCCCCCTGCACCCCCACCCCCCCAGCAGTGCAGGGCACCTGCCAGCAGGCCCCCATACATGTCCCCCCAACACCTCATGATGATCCATAATCATGGCCCCCATGCCCACTCAATACACTGCCTACGCCACCCCAGTCCGAACACACCACCAGGTATGACATCCACCCGACAAAGAAATCACCAGCACATGATGCATCCCAAATGGCTAGTCTGCACATCAACACATATCCGTCAAACCCACACAATGACAGCATGTGAATGATAGAACACACATTGTGACATGCATGAAACCAAAGAGAGAATAACACACATTGAAGTACAAAATTATAATGTATTAAACAGAAAAGCAAGGCAATGAAATGGAACAGAAGAAAATGGAAATAATAAATGAAATCCGGCATGTCCAATAAATGAAAAAGATGCATGAAATCCAAATGAAAGGCAATCCAAAAGCAAGTCTCGAAAGTGTCAGTCTGAGAAAATAAATTCAATGTTCCAAAATAAGAAAAAACCATTGATCCATGTGAAAAAAAATCAAAAATCCAAATCCATTGTCAAACTATGTACAAGGTGAACATCCAGGGTCCATGTGCCCAATCCTTTAAATGAAACCTATGAAATAAAATACTACCTAATGAAGAACTATATACAAGAAGTTGGGGCATTGTACAAGCGCCCCAAAACAAAACAAAACCGAAAGGAAACTTAACACTAAAGAACTATTTACAAGGCAGCGGGCTAGTCCGACGGCTCACTTCTGGATGCTCCGGGCCAGGGCATCATTGAACTCCTGCTCAATGTCCCGGAGGCGGTCCTCCTCCCTGGCCCCGAGGGTCCGCAGGGCCGACGACATGTTCTCCTTCAACTCCCTGCGGATTGCCTCGAGGCACTCGGCCCGCCTCAGGGCCCTCCGCATGTAGTTCTTTGCCCTGACCATCGTGAGCCGTGCCTCTTCCGCCCGCTGCCGCTCTGCATCTATGGCGTGGCCCAACCGCTGCCACACGGAAGACACTTCCCGTCCTGGGTCCTCCTGCCCTCCGGCCGATGCCTGCCCCTCCGATGTCAAAGGCCCCGAGCCATCATGGCTCCCACCTCGTTGCTGCTGCTGCTGTGCCTGTGCCCGTGCCATGGCTCCTGCTGCCTGCACATCCTCCACCGGCCGGGGTGCAGTCGTTGATGTGGCCACCCCTGCTGGACGTCCGACTCCCGACTGTGGCAGGGATGTGTCCTCCATCAGCCTGGCCGCACCGTCAGAGGCAGCTCCACAGGGCACCCAGGTGACAAATGGGTGGAAAGAAGGCACGGAGGACGACTGGCGCATAGGGTGTTCAGTTGAGGAGGGGGTCGGAACAAGCTCCAGCAAACGGAGGAATCTGGCCTGGGTGACCTGTCCCAGTAGGCCGACACGGTCAACGAGCCATTCGAGATGACGTGCAGTCTCCTCATGAAAAGACTGCAGGTCACCTCGCATGGCCTGTTGATGCAAAGCCACACCAGTCGGGACAGGCTCAACCCGTACCTGGATAGCCACGTCCGCAGGCAGAGGAAGGCCAGTTGTTGTAAGCTCATCCCCTGCCTGAAAACGGGTCTGGATGTAGGCATCCCTGCTGGTGCAAGATGATGCAGTGACCGGGTCAGGGACAGGATTGCATACATGTCCCCCTTCGCGGCGGCCTGTGCTGCCTCCTGTCCCTGGTCCTGCACCACTAGCACCAGTGGAATCCCCACCTCCAGACCCCTCTCTGTCGCTTGCACGGCCTCCTCCTCCACCAAACACCCCACCAACCTGGATGACTCTGTGCCATCTTCCCCGTTGGCCCCTGTGGGGTCCCAGCTGCCCCTTCTGCTGCCGAGGAGTCCAACTCCGACCTCCGCCTATTGGACCTCCCCCTGGTAGCTGTGGCCTGGGACGTGGCACTGGACTCCTCACTCCCCGACGAGATGACAACCTGGGAGGGGAGCCGGGCCTTGCGTCTCCGGCTGGCGGTGCAATCCCTGCCGCTGTGCTCCACAGCACCTTCTCCGCCCTCTTCATCAGTTGACGAAGCAGACATGGAGAAATAAAACACAGGCATCAAGGCACTGTACAATGGACACATAAACACATGACAGTTGTACATGAGTGGCATTTGGAAACCTCAGACATGACATCACATTCGCCAACACAAATGTCATTTCAACTCGCACACATGAGCCATACACAGCCATATTGCAACAGCCAGCACCATCCATGCATATACAACAGCATGAGCAGGCAAAGGTGAGCCAGACATCACATGCAACACAGGGAGTGCACTACACATGCACACACACCACCACACTTGCATGCATGTGTACACCTCTGCCAACTGTCGCAGTGTTCAGATTGGCATCCATGTCACATCTGCCAATCAGGCTTCCACATCCCGCTGTCACATGCATCCATGTTGCATCACTGTTGCACCCTTGTCAAATACACACACACATGTACATGTACACAGTGCTGATACATGCAGCTGAAACCAACATCCATGTGTGACATCACGAACATGCCTACTTACATACACATTCATCCAAACATGTGTGCCCACACATCTGCATTTAGCATGCAAGCCTACACACACAGCACCATCCATGTCTCACACATGAGAGCCCTCGCATGTGTTAGCCTCACGGCCCTGTACACCCGCTCATACTTGGCCCCATAAAAACACATGTGCAACCTGCACACTACTGGCACACCACCACATGCACAGCTTACAATCATGATGCATGTACACTTACCGCTCGACTCCAGACGGGTCTGCCTCTCAAGGACCTGGACGTGGAGCGCTGGGGATATGCGTTCCAGGACCCTCATCTGATCGTCCGACAAGTGGCCTCGGCGCCCCTTAGCATCCGCTGCCTTCAAGAGGCGCCGGGCCTTGTTGAGGGTCCTGGACCTGATGTCCTCCCAGCGCTTCTTGACATGATGGAATAGTCGGACTGCCACCCCCTCCGCGTTGATGGCAGTCACGATGTCTGTCCAGATCCGAGTCCGTCCTTCCTTGTCGGCGCGCAAACTTCTGAAGAGGGCATCATACTGCCCCAGGACTTGCTCCACCAGGACACCAACTTCGGTGGCAGTGAAGCTGGTACCCCTCTGCCTCTCTGGCCGGGGGTTGCCAGTGGTGCCAGATGTTGCAGTGCCCGACATGACAACCCCAGAGGCAGGAGTGGGTGGGCAACTGGGTCCTGGGGCTGGTATGTGGAGCGATTGAATCCCAGTAGGGAGTCTTCCGTTCCAGCATGGGTGGTCACAGCAACAGCACTCCTGGCTGATGTGCAGGCAGCAAATGGCAGGGCACGTGGGCAGTAGGCAATCGGGCAGCAGCAGATGGCAGGTGGGAGCGTGCTCGGGGCTCTTGGGGGCAGTAATTCGGCCTTCTGGGCAGGAGCGTGGTCTTCCGTGTGCTTACGCGTGGCCAGCTTAATACGGAGTGATTTGTCACGTGAAAATCAAGCACGTCTGCGTGTAATTCGAGGAAAGGGCCTTAGCGCGTAAGCGTGTCAGCACACGTACGCAAATTCATTGGTCCAAAGGCCCCCAGCGTGTAGGCGCGTCTATGACGTTACGCGCACGTGCGTTTTCCATGGCGCGTAGAAAAAATAAGCACGTCAGAGTGTCATAGCGTGCAATTGGTGGAAAGGGCCTCAGCGCGTATGCGCGTCTGTGACGTGCGTGCACGGGCGTTTCCCTATGACTGCACGTCAGAGTGTCAGCTCATGTAATTGGAGGATAGGGCCTTAGCGCGTACACGCGGAAGTGACGCTGGACGTGTGGGCATGTTTAAAAGGTACGTGTAGAACGCCATTTCCTTGTACGTGCTTTTCATGGAGAGCGAGTGGGTGAAATCTGTACTTCTTGTCGGTTCACATGCGATTTACTTCACGGCGTTCCAAGTTCATACTCCCTGTTACCTCTGACAGCTTTTTCTCTTTTTGTCTTTTTCCTGGGCCTGTTTCCTCAAACAGCGTTCACTTCTTCTGTTGTCCTGTCTCCTCAGACAGCGTACAATTCTTCTTTTGGCGGGGGTGTTGCCAACGCGCACACGCGCGTATTTTTCACACGATTTTTCCTTGCAGACGGTGAGTCGCGCACGTATTTAACATCTGTGCTTGCCCCGTGTGTTGCGTACCCCTTCAGAGGTCAGTCTAGGCTGCGTGTGACACGCATACGTTCATTTTTGTGTTTCTGGGTGCCACAGCGTAGTGCAGGTTTATTTTTCCACGCACCTGGTCTAGGAAGGGTTGCGTGCACATTATCTCCCTTTTTTGTGGTGTCTGTGCGTTGCGTGACCCGTCATCTTCCCCCAGGGTTCACATACAGCCTTGCTAGAGCACTAAGGTACGAATTCCATCTAGTACCCTACCCCTTTGACCCCCAATTGCCCAGGACAATAGTTTACTGCAACTCCCATACGCACAACATCAGTGCCATGCTTGGGAGGCTAGCACGCGGTAAGGGTGGCAAAGGTGGTCGAGCCTCAAGAGGTGGCCGTGGTGGATACGGTAGGGGATGTGGCCGGGACTTGCAGGGTGCCCCTAGCCCCCCATGTGTGGGTGACCAGTCAGGGACACCCATGCCCCCCCCCTGGTTGAGGGTAACGTGGCTGACAACATCCCTGCTCAGCCCTTGTTGGACCAGCCCATGTGGCACCAGACCTGGCACAGGGTGACTCCATGACTGACTTCCAGGTCAGCAGGTCTAGGCCACGTGTGGCGGTGCACGTTGGTGTCACCAGGCCACGTGGATATGGGGCAGCTATGTCATCTGCTGCCCCGAGTAGGCAGGGTGGGGAGGTTGCAGGGGCAGCTGCGGCTCCATCCACCCCAGCTCTGAGTCTCCCAGCCAGGACAGTGTCGGTCCCAGTCCATCCTGCTGACGTTCCCCCTGACTACATCACACTTCAGCTAATGCCTGCACCAAGTCCCAGGGTGAGTGTTCATTCCCACACTCCTAGTCCACAGTCCACCGGTGCTCCTGCCCCTAGTGTCCAGAGCGGCGTAGGACACTCAGGATCCCCACCACCTTCCAAGCGGAAGAGGAAGAGTGCTCGTCCAGTACAGGCTGATGCCCCAGACACAGCTACACAGTCCGGCCCACCAAGGAAGCCTAGCTTCAATCAGGCCGAACTTGATGCACTTGTGGAGTATGTGTCCGCACATGACAGCGAAATGGTGATTACTGCAGGATGCAAGACCACACCTGCACAATGTCAGGCACACTGGCAGACCATTGCGGACATCATAAGTGCCCTTGGATTCGTGAGGCTAATGATTGCTACAAGCGCTGGAATGACCTGAAGCGCAGGGCAAAGAAAAAGCTGGCCTCAAGTCATGCCGCAACTCTAGTGACTGGAGGTGGGTCTCCAGCAGAGGACATAGAACTCACTCCACATGAGTATGTTGCTGGGACCTACGTCATGGAGGAACAGATCCAAGGCGTGGGAGACCTGCCAGATTACGAGGCATTGTCCGGTGAGTGCACATGCATGTGTGTGTCATCCATGTGCATGGTGTGTGTGTGTGTGTGTGTGTGAGGGCTTCTGATTGAGTGCCAGGTGAGGGTGTGTGTGCCTGAGTGGTTTGGGTCACCCATGTGCTTCATCCAATACATTCTGCGCACCAGGATTTGGGTATTGCAGTATCCCTTCTGGCAACAGTAGACATTCAGCCCAACCTCACGCCAGTTGCCCTTGAAGTGTCATCTTCCCACAACATAGTTGCGTATTATTCTGTGTTCATTCAGGCTGATTGTTTGCATTCCACCACTTTCACTAGGCATTTCTCAGTCCTATTGTCACATGTGTGACATGGCTATGGTACATGCCATCTGTGTGATGGCATGTGTCATGTATGTGTATTGGACATGCCAATCACAGGCCAATGTGTGATGGCACTGCTCGCCAGCATGCAGCAAATGTGTTGGTCTTCCATCTTGGTGTCAATGTGTGCCATTTGCCTCCCCTTCATACGCAGTGATGGTGCATGCATGGGAGGGTTATAGTCATGTGGGGCATGCGTCAATGAAGTACTGTTTCTGTTGCTTCTCAGCCCTAATTGTGTTCCATGGTGCTAATGCCTGTTCCCATTTCTTTTCTTTCATGTCTTTGCAGGGGATGACGCACTTGATACTGCTGGGGTTGTGGAGATGGTGCAGACCCAGGAGGGGTCTCGGGCCCGACCGGGCACCAGTGAGGGACGTGGTGTGGTGGTGGGTGAGAGACCACACCTGCTGCAGACCATCATCTCAAGGGGTGTCTCTGGGTGCACCTCCCCCAAGCTCTATTCAGGTGTCGATTCGGATGATGAGACCTATGTGCGGTCGCAGGTAAGTGTTTCTGGGAGGGATTCTGTACTGTCCAACCCACCTGCACCACGGGTAGAACCCTCAATGGGGATGTCAGTGTTGGTAGGTCCGCCTTTGGTGGTTACGGATGCAGGGTCACACTCCGCAACATCTGATCCTGTTCCTGGGCCAGCAGATCAGAGGGGGAATGCAGTCCTGCAGCCTCAGGCAGTGCCGGCACAGCAAGGCGCAGTTCGCCTTGCCCCAGACAGGTGTGGTGTCCGCTGACGCGGTGGCCGTACGCCACCTGCCAATACCGCATGGGAGCAATCAATATACGGTATGGCAAACCAACAGGCAGCATCATCTGAGATGATGGCTCAGGCCATGGATAGGGTGGCCACTTTCACTGTCCCCCAAGAAAGGCTGATGGAACAACTACAGCAGGCAACAGACTCTATTTGCCAGTCACACAGGGAGGACATGTTGGCGTCCAACAGGGACAGACGGGCGGCACTGGAGACTCTGCGGGAAGCCATTTCTATTGAGTCCCAGGGAACTCCGTCAGCTCAGGGTGACTCTTGTTGAGCTTGAGGCTTCAACTGACACGAAGACAGAACAGCAGCTGGAGTGGCTCACACGTACGCTCTCAGATGAGATGCAGGCAACTAGGGAGGAGGTCCGGGCATCCGGTGAGTTGTTGCATGGGGACCTCCGCACGATTATCCTCCAGAACCAGACCTTCCACACCCGCATGCTTGCTGCCATGGAGGACCAGACTAGGGCTTTGCGTGGGCTGCCTCCCATAGTGCCACCACCTCCTGATGCAGCTGCAGAGGGTGAGGAGAGCGACAGCAGCGAATCTCTCACAATAGGGTAGCCGTGCAGGCCATGAGCCCATGGAGGTGTTTTATTTTCGCAAGATCCACACAGGTGGGTTTTGGTGTGCACCCTGTCCTCGGACCTCCTGGGTGGCCTCCCCCAACCCCTCGGGCCCATTCATAGCCATTTTTGATTTTTGATTTTTTTGACAGTGTTTTGCCTTGTGTGGCTCCCGTGGGCATACGCTGTATTGTGGCTGGGCACATGCAGGCTTGTCCTGAATTTGGGTTAGATGCTTGGGTTTGTGTGACACACACCCCTCCTGCTTCCCATTTCCATGGGCTTGCAAAGGGTGTGCCCAAGTGACATTGACTTACACATTGACGTTGGACTCCCATTTGATGTGTGGGCAGTCTGTAGTCAATACTGTGTATACATTCCTAGTGCATATTGTTGTTGTATTGTACACTGCATGGTGTATTGATATGTGCCTCTGCATCCATCTCATCCTCCTAATTTGCAGGTCCATTTCTCATGTCTTCACAAGGCGGTCTACTTTGGAAATGGAGTCCATGTTGTAAGCAATGCACCTACACTTTTGCGTGGCGCTAACACTGTACAGTTGGAAGTGTTTGAAGTGCTGGCATTATCAGGTAGTGAGACTACCAATTTTTTAAATCCGTACTGTCATGTTTATGGTAGGTTGGAGGTTGTGTAGGTGATTAGTATTATTGGTAAATATTTTGTAATGTGTGTTGTTGGTCCTGCATTACTGTGAGCATTTTATGTGTGGCCAGTTTCCATTAGGGACACTGTAGTTTGTGACACTTGTGTCATGTTGTGGGGATTAATTTGTTTGCTCTCACATAGCATGACATGCCATGGTGTGTTGTGTGGCGGTGCCGGGGAGGGGTTGGGTGACATGGCACTGTTCTCATGTTGTATTTAGCAAGTGGGTATTCATTTTTGCAGCATAGAAGTGTGTCTTTTGATGACACTGCATTGGTGGTGTTTGTGTAGGTAGGGATGCACACATTGTGACACTTCCAGGTGAAAAATCTCAGGCTGCTATGGTTCTGACAGTTGACTGTCCCTTAATTCATCAGAATTGTCAGATTGAGTCATCATTGTCAGATGGTATGTGCCAGGGCTGCGTGCACTCCACAGGGGTGTGATTTCTATGTGAAGTAATTAGCCACCAGCTGCGTACGGGCTGCCTCACCCCGTGCCCTTTCCCTTCCCATGCGCAGCGGGTGTGCATGTGGTTGGGGATGTGGGGGCACCACCATGTCCACAGCCAGGCCCTGGCGTGTTGTAACATTGTGCAGGACGTATGCTGCCACTATGATCCTGCACACTACTGGGGGAGCGTATAACAGCTGCCCGCCAGAACGGTCAAAGGAGCAAAAGCGTGACTTGAGCACTCCGAATGTGCGCTCCACTATGCCCCGGGTTGCAATATGGGCTGTGTTGTATCTTACCTCGGGATGCATGATGGGGTTCCGAATTGGCGTCATCATGTGGGTGCTCAGAGGGTAGGCACTGTCCCCTGGGGAGGTGGTGATGGGGATCATTAGTGGGGTAGTGACATTACTCTGTATCTGTCATGCATGCGTGTGCTGTGGCATTTATACTCACCAAGCAGCCATGCATCGCCATGCTGCCCAGCTTCCATGTCCCGGTTTGGGGTTGACATCCTGTAAATGAAGCTGTCGTGGGTGGACCCTGGATAGTTGGCATATACTGAGGTGATGATTCTCTTGGCATCACATACTACCTGGACGTTGATGGAATGCCAGTGCTTGCGGTTTCGATAGATGTGCTCAGATGCCCTGGGGGGACGTAGAGCCACATGGGTGCAATCAATGGCACCTAGCACTTTGGGGAATTGGGCCACCCTGTAGAAATCCTGGCTGACAGCCTGCCTTTCTGCAGGTGTTCTGGGCAGGTATATGTGCCTGCAGACTGATGGGCGTGCAGTGATGATGGCCAACACCTGGTGTAGGCACCGTGACTGCGTGGCCTGTGACACCCCCCCCCACTATGGCACTTGTCCGCTGAAATGATCCGGTAGCCAAGAAGTGCATTACATTGAGGACCTTCTCCAGGGCGCTCAGTGCTTGGGAGCACAGGGTGGGTGATGTGAGGTCATCCTCCCACTCACTGACCAGGTCGAGTATTATGTGAGGTGGAAACCTGTACCTCCCATACACCTGGCCATCCGGCATACCAAAAAAGGCTGGTTCTGGGTGTGAAGATTCTGGCCCTGACTATCCTCCTCCTCCTCCTCCTCCGGTATCCCACGGCCACTGCTTCTAGGAACGGTATATTCATCCTGGCGTCTGAGCTTGATTGTTGTTTGCGCACACTTTTATGCTGCGCGGGACGTGCACCTGCTTCATGCTGGCGTACGTGTTTCCGGATTGGACCTTTTTTTTGGGCGCGTTATAGGCGGCTGTGTAAATCTTCCCGCCCACCCCAGGAATACACGTAACACGCTCTCCCAGGCCCAGTCGCGAGTGAATATTCCCGCCCACCCCAGGAATACACGTAACACGCTCTCCCAGGCCCAGTCCCGTGTGGAAGTTAACGCGAACCCCGTAATACACATACCCTGCTGATATCGCGTGTGGAAGTCCACGCGGACCCATAATACACGTACCCTGATGAAATCGCGTGTAAGACTACCCGCGCACCCATGAAATACACGTACCCAGGCAAATCGCACTGCTGGGGGGTGGGGGTGCAGGGAGACATGAGTGGGGGCCTGGTGGAGGGTGCCCCTGGATACTGGGGGGTGGGGGTGCAGGGGGACATGAGTTGGACATGAGTGGGGGCCTGGTGGAGGGTGCCCCTGGATGCTGGGGGGTGGGGGTGCAGGGGGACATGAGTTGGACATGAGTGGGGGCCTGGTGGAGAGTGACCCTGGATGCTGGGGGGTGGGGGTGCAGGGAGACATGAGTGGGGGCCTGGTGGAGGGTGCCCCTGGATGCTGGGGGGTGGGGGTGCTGGGAGACATGAGTGGGGGCCTGGTGGAGGGTGCCCCTGGATGCTGGGGGGTGGGGGTGCTGGGAGACATGAGTGGGGGCCTGGTGGAGGGTGCCCCTGACTGCTGGGGAGTGGGAGTGCAGGGGGACATGAGTGGGGGCCTGGTGGAGGGTGCCCCTGGATGCTGGGGGTTGGGGGTGCAGGGAGACATGAGTGGGGGCCTGGTGGAGGGTGCCCCTGACTGCTGGGGTGTGGGGGTGCTGGGAGACATGAGTGGGGGCCTGGTGGAGGGTGCCCCTGGATGCTGGGGGGTGGGGGTGCAGGGAGACATGAGTGGGGGCCTGGTGGAGGGTGCCCCTGGATGCTGGGGGGGTGGGGGTGCTGGGAGACATGCGTTGGTGGGCAGTAGTGCAAGGTGACATGTGGGTTGGCTGGGGGCATGGCCAAGGTGGATGGGCTGCCTGCGGGACATGTGCAGGGGTGCAGGGTAGTCCCCTGTGGTGTGGGCCGCCTGCAGGGGCCATGGAGGGTGTAGAGGGAACAGCTGGGAGGACCCACACGGCCAATTCACATGTAGGACTCCCCGGCACCCCCGAAATACACGTAGGCTGCTGGATTCGCGTGTGGCATTTCCCGCGCACCCGGAGTACACATACCCTGCTGGAATCGCGTGTGGAACTTCACGTGCACACTGAAATACACGTACCCTGCAAATTCGCGTGTGAAACTTCCTGCACACCTTGGAATACACGTACCCTGCTGAAATCGCGTGTGAAACTTCACGCGCACCCCGAAATACACGTACCACGGACAATCGCGTGTGGAACTTCCCGCGCACCCCGAAATACACGTACCCAGGCCAATTGCGTGTGGAACTTCCCGCGCACCCCGAAATACACGTACCCAGGCCAATCGCATGTGGAACTTCCCGCGCACCCCGAAATACCCGCACACGCTATTTTTCACACAGCGGGTGTCTGTGTTTGTCGGTACCCCTTTGCACCTCATTTGTCCTAGAGGGCCACAGTATGGATCATTCATCATAGCTGTACATAGGTGCTTTTTGTAAGCGCACATTTTGGCGCACATTTATTTCAGGCACAGGGACGCTACCGCCTGCTTTTTTGTGGCGGACTTGTTTTGCCCTGCGCGCGTCTTTGACCGTGCGCTGGTTTGCCCTATTCGATTCCATGAATACGAGTTGTAGGCGAGCGTGTGGGCTTTCTGCGCACTTGCCTCCTGTACTTCCCCCGTGACGCCCATATTTTCACGCGTTGTTCCCCATTCCGAGTGTTACGCCCCGTGTTCCGCCTACTTTTGTTATGTGCGCCGCGCTATGTGCGATTTCGCTGTGGCCATGGCGCACGCCGTTGGATGACCTGTGCACCGGCGTGCGCCGCGCACTTTTTCAGCGCACATCCAATATTTTTCTCGCGCACGGACTTCCATGAATCGATGTGCGCTGGTTTCCCTGCGATTTTCACACTTGCACTGCGATTCGCACGTTTTGGCACCTCTGCGCCGGAATTTTCGGCGCACATTAATTCCATGAATCGGCCTGATAGTGTTGTTAACATGAAAATTCTGGTCACATTTTGAAACTACTCAGTGCTATGTTCAGAGACATGACTACAGAAATTGTGATTGTGTACCAATTGTGATGATGCTAGAAATATGAAACTTCACAGGATTATGCCCAGATGACATGTATACAAATGTGGACAAATCTGACATTGGGTACCCGACCAAAAGCGCAAAGAAACTGTCAAATCTCAACCGAAGCTCTCACCGAGATGGGACTCGGATGAATACTTGCTCCACTAAATCTGTGATGTAAATATGTTATTGCTAGCAAGTTGGTAAAATTGTAAATATGCTTCATATAAAAAATAGATTTACTGTGCAGAAACAAAGGGGAGGTTCTCCCTGGATTGTAAAATACAGCATCATCATGACCTCAGATTTTCTTCTCAAATCAGGGGAGAGGACAGACCCTAACCAATAGGATTCCTAGAGGGTGTGCCTAGTATAATTCAGCCTACCCACCCCTTAGGGAAATACATAAATAGAGACAGCTTAGAACCTAGAGATACACACATTCACCCATCAACTGATTGCTGGCGGAGCACTTTGCAAGAGAAATCCATATCCAAGACTCCAGAACTTTGAAAGCAGAAAGGCCCATTTCCAAAGCTGAACCCTTCTCAGCTTGTCCTTTTAAAATCCTGAAACTAGATTTTACCCCAGACCTCCAAGGGGCAACAAAAAGAACAGCCTGGCTGTGCTGTTTCTGCTTTCTTGCTAAGAATTCTTGCTAGAATCCAGAGATCCAAACCAGTAGAGCAGAGCTGTAACCAGATGGCTGTGAACCAGAACCAACCCGTCGGATCCAGTCCAGAGTGCTGTGCAGTGTCCAGAGTGCCGTGCTGAGTGTAGAGCCCGAGCGCCCTGAATTCCGTTCAATGGGCTAGCAGAATTCTAGTCCAGAAATCTTTGACCAGATCCCTAATGGCTCCATTCCAAACAGTAGTAGTGAGTATCTATAGCATAGAATTGTCCCTAGCAAGTATCCTATCCTTAAGTAATCCTATTCTTAAGTAATCCTATCCAAGTCCTTCTATCATATCCAGAACTGCATTGTAGAAAATCTTTTGTCTTTACTGAATCTTTCTCTCATTCCTATAGTCCTTTGGTAATGGTAGTGATGATGTCATCTTTGCGCCAATATATTTTCTGAAGAAAGGCAAGCGTCTCAGCAGGCCAAATCAACCAGTGATATCCTGGGCTGGTGGCTGCGCTGTCGTGTAGCTTGTGGCTTCATAGTTTCTTTAGTGTAAAGAAATATTGTTTGTAATGTTCAAAAGCGCATCTTTCATTTGCAAATTTTGACCCTTTTTGAAAAAAAACGATCTCTACTAAAACCTTCATAACTTCCGTACCGTGTATGCTAGAAACGAAATTTAAGTGTCAAATTGAAGCTAACATCCTCAGCTCCATCAGGTTTTTCCGCAATCGCGCTTCCCGCGCGTGGAAAGGTTTGCCGCAAATTTTCGTTTGACTCAATTTCATCACGTGTAAAACAGCTGTTCTTTGCATCTGACTTCAGACTTAAGTGTTCAATCTGCTAGTGACTCAATAACCATTGCAAGTGTTTATCTGATACCATACAACGCGGCTCCCACTAGTTTGGAATCCAATTTAGTGAATTAAATCCATTTTTCAATGTTTTTTTCCCATTCATTCAAAGCCACATTTAAACCATTTTGATCTGTTTGAAATCATTCCTGTTTCTCTCTGAGTTTGCTGGGGGAAATTGGGATTGAAACTGTATTTGTTGAGTTTGTATTCCTGAAACCTGTTTTCTCTCCTTCCATCTCTTTATCTTGCCTATTGGGGGGATTGAGTAGTGTGCAGGGAGAAAGAGTGACATTGCATTTGACTGAACATCACCCCATTGGTGATCATTGTATAAATATTAAATAGTGTGATATCTATTGTGCAAATCCATAAAATAAATCTTTTAACTTTGCAAAACAACCTGCTTCCTGGTTCAGTGAGACCGGGGGGGATTCAGAGAGAGGGGCGTGATATAAGAGTACATCATTCAGAAATAAAATAACTTCTAGACATAAAAATATATAATTAAGGGTTTCAATTGTGCATCCCACGCTAGGCATTGATTTAGATGAAGTGCTGGGTTGAAATCACTTACATGTGGGTGGGACCTGAGTGAATGGAGTGTGTGACGAATACGCATTCTATGTTGTGGGTGTCTAGTATCTGGTGTTTGATACAATGACTGAGACAGCCCTGCCCGAAACCGGTATGAATGCAGTGTGGAGTGTTGAATGGCTCAGTACTTGTCCCAATACACATAACTTGTTGTGAATTGCCCGAATGCACTGTGTGCCTGATTGGCTGCCTGCCTGCCTGAATGCCCTTAGTCGTGATTGGATGCGTGCGTGTGACCCAGAGGAATGAATGGGAGATAAACAGTATATCTGGGGACCTCTCACTGCTAGGAATCGTGTTCAGAAGCTGAAGTCCACTACGACGAGTAACTGAAGCTTGACCTTGAAGCCCTGCTGGACGAGAAGAATTGCTGTTGCTCTCCTTCACAATCCGAAAGCTGCTGTGCCTCCAAGGACTGACCCAGAGAGGACCTGGTAACGCGCCCTCTTACTGAGCTACGAGGGACCATTGTGCACCAGCTGATCTTTGCCTAAGCTCCCTGGTAGACAAGACCTTCGACAGGCTGCCGACCCGATACGGGGACTACTGCGGAACTCCAAGGAGAAGCGCACGGACCGAGGCCGCCGTGCTCCCGTTTGCCTAAGAACTTCATTTGATCCAAGGACGCTCTCATCCGCATCGTCGCCGGTGTATCCTGCTGGAGGTCTGACCATCGACGCGCCGAGGAGCATCCACTGGTGGGTTTCCCGCCACCCAAAGACCACAGAGACGCCGATGACTCGTTGCCCTTGCCGGGCCACAGTTCTTCAAACTCTTTGCTTTCCAGAACTATCGACACAGAGGTGCCCCGCACGCCTCTTTGTTGCAGGATGTCTACGCTTCCCCATCAACGAGCACCACTAGGAATGACGCGGCCACTTCACCATTATAGCTCGACCTGTTCTCCGTTGGATGTTCGCCGACCCGTGACTCCTGCCTGAAAGGGAGGACACTCAAGAAGGGCCGTCGATACCCCCGACGAGGAACGCTACAACGCCAGGTACTCTGGGGTTGCAGAACTATTGGGAAGTCTAGTGTGAACAGTATAAGGACTGGGCTTGTATCTTTCTTCTGCAGGTTGCCCAGGTGGGGGGGGATCTCTACACAGGACTGTGTCTAGGTAACGGGCCCAGTATTCTGCCACTTGTTCAACCATCTTGCTTTCCTTCCTCTCTCTACTGCTGGTTTCCTCTTCATTTTGATCTGTGTGTCATTCTGACCGTATGCACTTTAATGAGATCTGATAATGTATGTGGTTCCACTTTAGAACTGTATATATTTACCATTGTTGATTTCTGAGCACAAAGTGAGTTATCGTGATAGTGTACATCACCTCGAATATTAATTATATAAAGACTGTGTTTTAACCAATACAGTGGCCCTCATTACGAGTTTGGAGGTAAGGTATGGCCCTTACCAGCATGGAGCAAATACCGTGTCCGTGTTGCCACAAGGTGGCTATTAGAGGGCGATTAGGAGTACGCGGGCACGAGCTTTGCGCCATGCCGTAAAAGGGCGAAAAATAGCCCTTACCGGCATTGTGCGAAGCGCACATAGCTCCACTGCCATCCAAGCCATCGGCATTAGCAGTGACCGCGGTCACAGCTAATAAGCGGAACCGGAAGTAGCGTCATTGCACAGGAACAGGAAAGAGCATGGCGGCCATCTTTAAAAACACAATCCATTGCCATCCTCCGTAACCAGGAGCCATCTGACCACCACACCTCTACCACTACCTGCAGCATCTTACCATGCCCAAAGCACTAAAAAAAAGTGCAGAGCGCTTGCGCAAGGAGCCCTTCTCACCAGAGGAGCTGAATATGCTGGCAGAGACGCTGCAAGAACATGCGGAGGTCGTATTCTCCACCAACATGTCTCGACCTGCAGTACAGTGGAAGAATGAGATATGGGCGGAGGTGGCGCAGAAGGTGAGTGCCTTTGGCACCCCCCCCGTGCCCCTAAAGATGTCCAGAAGCGCTGGGACGACCTGCGTTTACGCGAGCGGAACATCCTTTTGGCCAACCGCAAGCACGCAATGGCAACAGGTGGAGGTGCGGACTCCCCCATTAAGATGCAACCCTGGGAGGAGATCTGCACAACCACCATTGGGATGGAGGCTATTGAGGGAGTGGGGGACATGCAGCGAGGAGCCCCGTAATCGGCCGATGCAGGTAGGTGTCCCAAATGAAACACTGCAATGACCAACACGATGATGTCCCCCTGAACTGACAGTGCAATGATGGAAAGCAGGGTCCAAGAGCAGACACATATTTGCAAGACTGCCTACAACTGCCATTCCATTATCAATGCAGCTACCCCAATGCATGCCTGATGCATGTAGACCCATCACTAATCCTCTCCCTCTCTTGGTCCCCCACAGGCACGCCATCAGACAGCGATGACCAGGCCCCCAGGGAGGATGCAGCAACACCAAACAAGAAAGCCAGGGGCATGGAGGGAGAAAGCCGCCCCTCTACATCAAGGGGAAGAGGGCAACCTGGACCACAGCGGAAGGGCAAGACAACCCAAGAAGCCACAGCACCAACGTGCACTACAGCCCTCACCACAGCACCCACAACAGCCACCAACACACTGGAGCCAGTGGCAGAAGGCACTATATCTGCTGCCAGTAGTACTGTGGGGGAGACAGCTGCCACAGCAGCCGTGTCCGATGACGAGGCAGATGTACTGCCACAAGGCACAACCACCACTACAGGCCCCCCGCATTCACCACACCTCTCCCCATCCAGCATACACGACAGCAACAGCCATGAGCTGTCGCCTGGGGACTCATGGCCCGGTAGTTTCAGCCCCACACCAACTGTGCATGATGAACCTACCATGTCGGTGGCACCTCATACATCCCCCAGTGTCGTGAACAGCCAAGAGGGGATCGGGGCTATCCAGAAGCGGCAGGAGGAGTTAACAGGGCTGTTGACACAGCACATTACGGAATGTGGCCGGGCAAGGGATGAGATGAGGGAATGTGCCTCATCCCTCAAATCTGCAATTGAGACCTCCTCAAAAGACATCTGCAGTGAATTGGCAGCAGTGTGGCAGGTCCTCTCCCAAATGGTGGCAGCAATGGAGGCCATGCGTCCGGCACAGGTGGCAGACCAACCTGGGACATCCTCCAATGCCAGCTCCACTAAATCCATCCCCCTGCGTAGGTCTGGCCAGAACCTGCGCAGGTCGGACAGGGGTCCACCTGCTGCCGGAAGAGGAGAAGGGCTGTAGATTCAGCCAGGCATTCTGGTCACATGTGGACTTATGGTGCATGCCAGTGCACAACATGTGTGGGGAAGTTGAGGGGGGAGAGGGTGTGTGGGGAAGTTGAGGGGGAGGGGGGGAAAGGGTGTGTGGGGAAGTTGAGGGGGGAGAGGGTGTGTGGGGAAGTTGAGGGGGGAGGATGAAGGGGAGTGGGAGTGTTGGGTGGAGGGCTTGTGCACCTGTTAGTTACATATTCTGAATACACCTGTTATGAATTCTGAATTCACATGTGAGGACATTGCTTATTGTGTACGTGTGCTTTATTGGTGAACAGTCTACAGGACTACAATGCATCTCTCCCCCCAATCACCTACCCACATCGCATTTCCATGAGCCTAACATGCAACTCACCGAGAAGCCAGGATCTCTGCCCTGCATGTCGCTCCATGTAGCGTGGTATCGTGGAGTTCCGCAAGACCATTGAATCATGGTTTGATCGGGGAATCAGGCACAACAATGTGTGATGATCTTGTTTGAGTCACATACTATTTACACGTTGATGGAGTGGTATAACTTACGGTTGCGGTACACTACCTCCATGGCATGTGGGACCACCAATTCGACATGGGTGCAGTTGATGGCGCCAATGCAACCAGGGACGCCGGCCAGTGAATGGAAACCAACTTTGGTGTTGGAGATCTCCTGGGCTGTCTGTGGTAGGAAAATGTAGTCGCCTGTGTGCTCCCTGACACACCCATTGCCCTGAGTTCTACCTCCATGTCACACTCCCCATCCATGTGTGCTAGAAACATTGGTCAATCAGAGTCTGACGCATGGCACGTCCCTCCTGTGCATCGCTGCCTCCCTGAAGTGCAGCCCCATCTCCACCCTCCTCATCCTCATCGTCAGGTGGTTGCAGTTCAGCGTCAGGGGCACATTCCGTCTGATGCACATATTGTGTAGCATGACACATGCCATGACGATCTTACCCACCTTCTCATGGCCGTACAGGAGTGCCCCACCAGCCCTGCTGAGGCAGCGAAACCGTGCCTTCAAGAGGCCAAAGGTCTGCTCAATCACCACACGGGTACGTGTATGCGCACGATTGTAGTCCTCCTCGTGCCTGTTCTGCGGGTTCCGGACTGGGGTAAGGAGCCACCTCTTCAAGGGATAGCCTGCATCACCTGCATGTGGACAACAATGATTATGTATAAGTCCTCACATCAAATGGGACCTGTATCAATGACACCATAGCATGCATTAATTTCCTGTATGCACCCACAGATCCATGCCTGAATAGAGACACATGACATGATGTGACTGCTATGTGTGTATTCCTCTTATAGGCAGGTGTGCGTGCCAGGGGGGGTCAATTCCTTGTGGTTGCTCATGCACTGTGGTAGTCCATGATGGTTGTTCCCATGATCTGGGTGATGTGCAGTGATATGTATGCTACCATCCTGTCAACGTTGATGGCAGCGTCATGATGATCTCACTTTGCACGACAAATGGTGACATGCTGTTTTGGTGGACCTCTGTGTTGGTGTAGGGGTGTGTTCTTGTATCTTGCCCTCATGTGGCTCCTTTTTAGGCAGTAATGGAGACTTGTACTTTTTGATGATGGTATTTGGCGCTGTGCATTGGCCATCCTCATTGCTTGTTGCTGCATTGTGCTGTGTGGTCTATGGTCTGATTATGTGCAGTGTACATGTTGATGGCTATGGTAATGGTTGTTGCACTGCATCATTTTCGTGGTAGTGCAGCTTACGTCTTGTATTTTGTGGTCAGGTGTCGGGTCAAGTCTGGCCTGCTTTGGTATATGAGCATGGTACATCCTCTCAGGTACTCTCAGCCAGGTGAAGTATGCATCTCCCCCCCCATCTCAGCCAGATGAAGTATGCAACTCCCCCCTGTTAGGGAGAATTCTCTGTTTAGGCTGAATTTCCCTACCTAGTGAGTCCCCCAGCAGCTTTGCTGGATTTCTGGGGTTTCTTTTTTTTCTCCTGCCAAGAGTGAGACTCTTTTACCCTCACTCTTGGACATGTTGAAGTGTGTTTTCTTGGTTAAACCTTGTGTTGAATGGGCTATGGGGTCTTTTACTCCATAGGGCCTCATGTATTTTCTGTGATGTGGGTTACACAGCACCCTCTGTGCCGTGACCCAGGGGTGTCCTAGGGACTCCCCAACCTAGACTCCATACCCTGGGACTGACTACTGTCTCCCAGGGCATGTAAAGTCACCAAAGACTTTGCTAGTCTTGAATCCTGAACAGAACCAGTACAAACCATCATATTGTGGACGTACTGGCTGGGGCAATTCGATTGCCCCAGGGTCTGTTAGTCGAGGGGGCACGTCTCCGTCCCCCCTGATCGAGTTTTGGCTGGTGGCAGTGGAAACTACGTTTTATATTCGACCGCGAATATTTTCCTATGGGATTTCCCATTGTTTTAGGCTAACACATTTAATTATTTATTTACGGTAGCCTTAAACATACCGCCGGTTTATATATTTATTTTTATAACTCCGGTTGGGACTTTTTGCCAAAACTTGATTCTAAAATGGCGTTGGTGTTCGCCTCTGTAACTCTGACCCAAAGTGGAGCCCTTTGTTCCACTTTTGGCGGGCTTCTCCACAGAAGCCCTCCAAAGTGGTGCCACTCTGTCTGGGGTACTTAGGAGGGGTGGAGGGGGATTTAGGCACCCTGGACTGAGTTACCTTGGTAACTCAAGTCGCACTCCGTCCTGATTGGCCCAAGTGGTGAGCCGGCCGGCTCACCACTTAGCATGTTTGAGTGACAGCTAGGCTGGGTGAATGGGGGTTTGCTGCATAAAAGCAGGGCTTTGGGGACTGGAACTTCAGAAGTCGCCACAGGACCAAGAATCCGACGAGGGAAGAGCTGAGCCGACCTGCTTCGACGACACCACCCGGTGGAGCCCTGCTGAACCGTCTCACCACTTTTCCCGACGACCGAGGAGAACTCTTAACGGAGTGGCTCCTTCCCTTGACTGGTGGGGACAACCAGTTTTCGCCTTCTTTTCGCTTCTCGAGGTATCTCGTGGCCGCCTTGCCAGTGCCAAGCACCCCGGCAACCGGAACCCCACCACTTTTACCCCAACCACGAAAGTCGGTACAACCCTTTGACCGGAGGACTCCGCGGCTGGTTTCTTCCCGGGCAGTGCAACGACCTTCTTCTTCTGCTCTTCTGCGAGAACCTCTTCTCCCCTGACCGACGTCGAGCCTTGCTGCCACTGCCTGGAACAACTGCCACCGCTGGAGGATCCTTTCCGCTTAAGGTACCGTGTTCCGCCTGGCTTCCCTTGCAACCGACTGTACGGGGTAGATTTAGCCCCCGGCTTTCGAACCTGGGAGTGCCTGGAATACCCTGGCTAAACTTCTAAGCCACTCTAAACCCTTTCTAACTCTTTGCAAGACTTTGAATCCCTAATAACGGTGTGATCTTGGGCACATTTTCGCTCCGGCTACTCTAAGAGTGGGCCCTGCCTAGTGACTTTTGCTCACCTGTGACTTTGTGCTTCTTTGAGCCTATTGCAAGTGTTCTGGACCTTAGAGTGGTGTGCTTAACCCATTTCTAGTTCTTTTTATCCCTTCCTTAAACCTACTAGAGTGTCATCTAACGTTAAGCGCTCACCTCTGTTTTAATTATGTGGAGCTAACTTAGAGTTGTCTAGATAGGAGTAAGGGTTGAAACTGCTTTCATTATAACTGTGTTTTAAGTGTTTTTTTTACTATACTTTGCTAGAGTGTTTTCAACTTATGTGTTCTTAAAAAAATAAATAACTATATACTTTTTGAAACCAAGCTCTGGTCAGTGTTTGCTTGTGCTATTGTGTCTGAGTACATATTGTGTATACTTTGCATACTGCCTAGCTCTTCTTGAGGGAAGTCTGACTGCTCAGCCACAGCTACCAGGTAAATCTGGGTGGTGCAGACTGCTACCAAGTGGGTTTACTGCTATACCTGTAGTCTTAAATCTTTTGCAGTGTTCCCCAAGGGAACTGCACAGGTTTCGGCCTAACACTGGTGTACAGCGGTGGGATTTGTATTGAGTATACATTTTATTGTGCTTTAGATACCTTAGTGCAACTAACCACAAAGCTTAGCACTGTAAAAGTAATCCTCTAACATGTCAGTTATAGAAAGCTATAGTCAAGAGTCCCTTGCAGCCAAAACTGCTGATTGTTTAAGAGTGCTCTGTAAACATAAGGATCTCCTGACTAAGGGCAAGAAAATGGAGCTGATTGAAAGATTGTTAGCTAACCAAAGTCTGGGTGATGGTTCAGAGGAACCTACCACTCCAGCAACTGTAGATGACAGTATTGAAGTTAACATGGAGCAAAATGTTGATGATTCTGAGGAAGAGTGAGAAGAGGAGGGTGAGGCTGTTATGACTGTCCCCCCTAGGCCTCTGCCTGCTCTACCTGCTGTACCTACTGGACCTTTACCAGGTCCCACATTTAGTCCTCAGTACTTTGAACTGGAGAAAATGAAACTAGAATTGGAGTATAAGAAACTTAAGGCTCAAACTGACAAAGAACTAAGGCTAAGGGAAATGGAGCTCAAGTATGACTTAGAAATGAAGAAATTATCTGTTGAGAATGCTTCTCTCTCTCTGGCTCCTCTAGAAGTTCCAGTCCTAAAAGACCCCGGATGCCTAAAGAATTGGTTGGTATGTATGAGCCTAAGTTGGATGTGTTGGATTGGTTGTCTCTGTTTGAATATAATCATGGGCTCCAGAACATCACAGGAAATGACTTACTCACCTGGTTGTTCTCTAGGCTTCCCCCTGTTGCAACTGATGTGGTAATGGAGATGGGGGAGGAGGATAGGAAGGACTATGAATGTGTGAAACTAGCTTTGATAGCTAGGTTTGGGAAGACCCCTTCCCAGTATCTTAAGAGGTTTAGGAGCCTCAAAAAGCATGATGGTACCCCTTGGGCTACCTGGGTGAATGACTGTTTGAAAAACTTAGAGGGATGGATTAAGGGTTACAAAGTGAACACTTATGAAGGTATGAAGAATTTGTTTATGTTGGAGACTATTTATGATGCCTGCTCTCCTGAGCTCAGACAACACTTGGCTGATTCCAGGGAATTGGATTCCCGGAAACTAGCTAAGGCTGCTGACTTGTGGGTTGCCAACAGGGCCACTCACAAGGATTCTGGGGCCACTCAGAAGAAGGATGGGGAGAAACAGTCTAAAAAGGACTCCAAAGAGAATTCTAATACTACAAATTCCAAAGAGGGCCCCAAACAAAACTATAAGGGTAAGCCACCAGGGAAACCAAATCAGGCTAGTATACCTCCTGGTCCCAGACCAGAAGGAGGTCAGAACAAGCCTCCATTCCAGCGAGCCTTTGGCTCATGCTTTGTTTGTAAGGCTACTGACCATGTGAAAGGAGATCCCAGATGTAAGGGTAAACCTTCAGGGGTCCAGCTTGCCTCCTTAGCCTTCGCTCCAGAAGAGGAAGTACATATGGCAAGTGGAAACTTTCTATTACTAGCTGATGAACCCACTGGAGTCTCAGCTAGTGTTTCTTTAGTCTCTCTGGGGTTGTGGGAACAACAGAATTTAGATGTCTATAACTCTATCCCAGATAATACTAAAGACTATTATAAGGACAGTGTCCAGGTGAATGGTCAGGAGACTCCTGCCATTAGGGACACTGGAGCCAGCATAACTGTGGTGGATGAATCATTTTTCAAGGCAGAGGATGTTGCTAAGGCACCCAAATGCCTCACCA
This sequence comes from Ambystoma mexicanum, assembly GCF_040938575.1. Lineage (NCBI taxonomy): Eukaryota > Metazoa > Chordata > Amphibia > Caudata > Ambystomatidae > Ambystoma > Ambystoma mexicanum. Next base: position 1,448,611,649 of record NC_090929.1, read on the forward strand.
AGTTAGCTGGTGGGCCTGTGCAGATGTGTCCCCAGTTACCAGTTCTCATCCAATGTAATGATATGGCTGTAAAAATACCTGTCAGTGTACAATGTGAAGTGCCAGGTAGGGTTCTGTTGGGTAATGACCTCAAAGCTCTTGGAGTTGTATCTCATACCCCCAGACCCCCTAGCAAAAGGTTACAGGAACTCAAAAACCTGCAAGAGAGAAAACCCTGAGAGGGTTATCTCAGGAGATGATGACAGAAATCACTCCTCTCCCACTGGAGCAGCTTACTGCAGTAACTACCAGATCAGGAGCAAAGGGGCAACCCAAGACTCCTAGGAAAAAGCCAGCAGCAAGCACCCCAGTGCTTCCAACAAGGACTTCCCCTAGGTTGTCCAAAGTTACACCTGTAACTCCACCTCCAGCTGAGGCTGAGAGGGAGGTACCACCCTGTGCGGTTGAGCTAGACTCTGAGGAAGAGCTAGAAGGAGGCCCCAACCTTATTGGAGATTTGGACCCTGAGGACCATCCTGAGCTGCAGTCTTTACTGGCAGAAGGTGGGCCTAGCAGGGCAGCTTTTCGTAAGGGGCAAAGAGAATGTCCAACTCTGGAGGGTCTCCGCCACCAGGCAGCTTCTCAAGCTGATGGGCAAGAGCCTGGGCAGTATAGGTTACACTGGGAAGATGGCCTCTTCTACAGTGAACCAACTGAGTCTGAACCTGGAGACTACAAACGCCTTGTAGTCCCACAAGAGAACAGACAACAGTTCTTACAACTAGCCCATGAGATACCTTTGGCTGGTCACTTGAGTTTCAAGAAGACCAAGGAAAGGCTCTCTCTCTACTTTTATTGGCCAAAGATGGGGGCTGAAGTAGACAGATATTGTAAGAGCTGCCACACCTGCCAGACTTCTGGTAAGGTTGGTTCCAAGAATGTGGCACCTTTAGTGCCTCTCCCAGTTGTGGGAGTCCCATTTGAGAGGGTAGGGATTGATATTGTTGGTCCCCTTGATCCTCCAACCTCCTCAGGCAACAGGTTTATCCTTGTTGTAGTAGACCATGCTACTAGGTACCCTGAGGCAATTCCTATGAGGACTGTTACAGCTCCGGCTGTGGCTAAGGCCCTCCTCGGTGTTTTTACCAGGGTTGGGTTTCCTAAGGAGGTAATCTCTGACAGAGGGTCAAACTTTATGTCCCACTACATGAAAGCCATGTGGAAAACCTGTGGAGTTACCTACAAGTTCTCAACCGCTTACCACCCTCAGACAAACGGGTTGGTTGAAAGGTTTAACAGAACCATGAAGAGCATGATAGGTGCTTTAGAAGAACCCCTTAAGAAAAAGTGGGACCTTCTACTGCCATGCCTTCTCTTTGCTTATAGAGAAGTCCCTCAGGAGGGAGTAGGTTATTCTCCCTTTGAGCTTCTCTATGGCCATCCAGTCAGAGGTCCATTGGCCCTGATCAAGGAGGGATTGGAAGGTGCTCCTCCCCTCAAGCCAGTCAGAGTGACTGACTATGTGATAGGTCTCCGGAGGAGAATGTCACACATGATGGCAGAAGCAAGTGACAACTTGAAAGCTGGTCAAGCTCTGGTCAAACATTGGCACGACCAGAAGGCTAACATGGTTGAGTTTACTCAAGACCAGCTAGTTCTAGTTATGCTCCCAACAAGGCAGAGGGCCTTGCAAGACAAATGGATGGGACCCTTCAAGATTGTGGGAAAACTTGGAGAGGTCAACTATCTGGTGGATCTGGGCAGACCCAGGGAAGCTCCTAGAGTCTTCCACACCAACCGACTAAAAGCATACATCTCCAGACCTGATGTAGGAGCCTTGCTTCTAGCTTCAGCTGCAGAGGAAGAAGAGAGTGAATCTCTCCCTGATCTCCTCAGAGGTGTGCCTTTAGACGAAAAAGTTGAAGGAGTCAATCTCTCTTCAGACCTGACACCTGAGCAACAAGAGGAGTGCAAATCTATGTTAAATCAGTTTGCCTCCCTGTTCTCACTGTCACCAGGCTTGACCCCTTGGGGTCAGCATGAGATACTCACTGGTGACTGTCTGCCAGTCAAAAGCAGAGGATACAGAATGTCAGAACATGTCAGAACCCACATCAAAGGAGAGGTCAAGAAGATGCTTGATCTCGGGGTAATAGAGCCCTCTACCAGTCCATGGTCTAGCCCAGTTGTGTTAGTACCAAAGGCAGGATCCAAGGACTTGAGATTCTGTGTGGACTATAGAGCTCTAAATGCAGTCACCAAGACTGATGCCCACCCTTTGCCCAGGACGGATGAGTTGGTGGATAAACTTGGTGCAGCCAAGTACCTCAGCACATTTGACCTGACGTCAGGCTATTGGCAAATAGCCCTGACAGACCATGCCAAGGAGAAAACTGCATTTTCAACCCCAGTTGGCTTGTACCAGTTTAAGGTCATGCCTTTTGGACTAAAAAATGCACCTGCCACATTCCAAAGGATGGTGAACCAAGTTCTGGCTGGGATGGAAGACTTCTGCATGGCATACTTGGATGACATTGCAGTCTTCAGCCACTCCTGGGAAGAACATGTGACCCACCTAGGACATGTTTTGCAGGCTCTGGAACAGGCCCATTTGACAATCAAAGCCAGTAAGTGCCAGATTGGTCAAAGTAAAGTGGTCTACCTTGGACATGAGGTAGGAGGTGGAGAAATAAGGCCTTTGCCCAGCAAGATTGAAGCTGTGCAAAATTGGACAACACCAACTACTCAAACCCAAGTGAGAGCTTTTCTAGGCCTCACTGGATATTACAGGAATTTCATCGAGAACTATGGGACCATAGCTTCTCCACTGAATGTAATCTCCTCTCCCAAATTCCCAAAAAAGGTAAAATGGAATGAGGAGTGCAATCAGGCCTTTGAAAAACTGAAGAGAGCTCTTTGCCAAGCTCCAGTCTTGAGAGCTCCTGACTACCACCAACCTTTCATTGTACAAACTGATGCTTCCAATGTAGGTATAGGTGCAGTTCTAAGCCAACTGGATGAGAAGGGTAGGGAGCACCCCATTTGCTTCATCAGTAGAAAACTGAAGGATCCTGAGACAAGGTGGGCAACTATCGAAAGAGAATGCTTTGCTATTGTGTGGGCACTGAAGAAGTTTAGGCCATACTTGTATGGTTCTACTTTTGTTATTCAGACTGACCACCAACCCTTGAGATGGTTAATGCAAATGAAAGGGGAAAATCCAAAACTATTGAGATGGTCAATCTGCCTGCAAGGGTTTGATTTCACCATTGAGCACAGGTCAGGGTGTCACCATCAAAATGCTGATGGACTCTCTAGGATGTATATCATCGACTAGAGGTATGAGGTTCATCCAGGAGTGGATTAGATCCTCCTGTCCCTTAGTCTGGGGGGGCGAGTGTTAGGGAGAATTCTCTGTTTAGGCTGAATTTCCCTGCCTAGTGAGTCCCCCAGCAGCTTTGCTGGATTTCTGGGGTTTCTTTTTTTTCTCCTGCCAAGAGTGAGACTCTTTTACCCTCACTCTTGGACATGTTGAAGTGTGTTTTCTTGGTTAAACCTTGTGTTGAATGGGCTATGGGGTCTTTTACTCCATAGGGCCTCATGTATTTTTTGTGATGTGGGTTACACAGCACCCTCTGTGCCGTGACCCAGGGGTGTCCTAGGGACTCCCCAACCTAGACTCCATACCCTGGGACTGACTACTGTCTCCCAGGGCATGTAAAGTCACCAAAGACTTTGCTAGTCTTGAATCCTGAACAGAACCAGTACAAACCATCATATTGTGGACGTACTGGCTGGGGCAATTCGATTGCCCCAGGGTCTGTTAGTCGAGGGGGCACGTCTCCGTCCCCCCTGATCGAGTTTTGGCTGGTGGCAGTGGAAACTACGTTTTATATTCGACCGCGAATATTTTCCTATGGGATTTCCCATTGTTTTAGGCTAACACATTTAATTATTTATTTACGGTAGCCTTAAACATACCGCCGGTTTATATATTTATTTTTATAACTCCGGTTGGGACTTTTTGCCAAAACTTGATTCTAAAATGGCGTTGGTGTTCGCCTCTGTAACTCTGACCCAAAGTGGAGCCCTTTGTTCCACTTTTGGCGGGCTTCTCCACAGAAGCCCTCCAAAGTGGTGCCACTCTGTCTGGGGTACTTAGGAGGGGTGGAGGGGGATTTAGGCACCCTGGACTGAGTTACCTTGGTAACTCAAGTCGCACTCCGTCCTGATTGGCCCAAGTGGTGAGCCGGCCGGCTCACCACTTAGCATGTTTGAGTGACAGCTAGGCTGGGTGAATGGGGGTTTGCTGCATAAAAGCAGGGCTTTGGGGACTGGAACTTCAGAAGTCGCCACAGGACCAAGAATCCGACGAGGGAAGAGCTGAGCCGACCTGCTTCGACGACACCACCCGGTGGAGCCCTGCTGAACCGTCTCACCACTTTTCCTGACGACCGAGGAGAACTCTTAACGGAGTGGCTCCTTCCCTTGACTGGTGGGGACAACCAGTTTTCGCCTTCTTTTCGCTTCTCGAGGTATCTCGTGGCCGCCTTGCCAGTGCCAAGCACCCCGGCAACCGGAACCCCACCACTTTTACCCCAACCACGAAAGTCGGTACAACCCTTTGACCGGAGGACTCCGCGGCTGGTTTCTTCCCGGGCAGTGCAACAACCTTCTTCTTCTGCTCTTCTGCGAGAACCTCTTCTCCCCTGACCGACGTCGAGCCTTGCTGCCACTGCCTGGAACAACTGCCACCGCTGGAGGATCCTTTCCGCTTAAGGTACCGTGTTCCGCCTGGCTTCCCTTGCCACCGACTGTACGGGGTAGATTTAGCCCCCGGCTTTCGAACCTGGGAGTGCCTGGAATACCCTGGCTAAACTTCTAAGCCACTCTAAACCCTTTCTAACTCTTTGCAAGACTTTGAATCCCTAATAACGGTGTGATCTTGGGCACATTTTCGCTCCGGCTACTCTAAGAGTGGGCCCTGCCTAGTGACTTTTGCTCACCTGTGACTTTGTGCTTCTTTGAGCCTATTGCAAGTGTTCTGGACCTTAGAGTGGTGTGCTTAACCCATTTCTGGTTCTTTTTATCCCTTCCTTAAACCTACTAGAGTGTCATCTAACGTTAAGTGCTCACCTCTGTTTTAATTATGTGGAGCTAACTTAGAGTTGTCTAGATAGGAGTAAGGGTTGAAACTGCTTTCATTATAACTGTGTTTTAAGTGTTTTTTTTACTATACTTTGCTAGAGTGTTTTCAACTTATGTGTTCTTAAAAAAATAAATAACTATATACTTTTTGAAACCAAGCTCTGGTCAGTGTTTGCTTGTGCTATTGTGTCTGAGTACATATTGTGTATACTTTGCATACTGCCTAGCTCTTCTTGAGGGAAGTCTGACTGCTCAGCCACAGCTACCAGGTAAATCTGGGTGGTGCAGACTGCTACCAAGTGGGTTTACTGCTATACCTGTAGTCTTAAATCTTTTGCAGTGTTCCCCAAGGGAACTGCACAGGTTTCTGCCTAACACCCCCCCATCTCAGCCAGGTGGGTGAAGTATGCATCTCTCCCCCCTATCTCAGCCAGGTGAAGTATGCATCTCCTCCCCCCATCTCAGCCAGGTGAAGTATGCATCTCTCCCCCCCCCATCTCAGCCAGGTGAAGTATGCATCTTCCCTCCCCCGCCCCCATCTCAGCCAGGTGAAGTATGCATCTCTCCCCCCAATCACCTACCCACATCACATTTCCATGAGCCTAACATGCAACTCACCGAGAAGCCAGGATCTCTGCCCTGCATGTCGCTCCATGTAGCGTGGTATCGTGGCGTTCCGCAAGACCATTGAATCATGGTTTGATCGGGGAATCAGGCACAACAATGTGTGATGATCTTGTTTGAGTCACATACTATTTACACGTTGATGGAGTGGTATAACTTACGGTTGCGGTACACTACCTCCATGGCATGTGGGACCACCAATTCGACATGGGTGCAGTCGATGGCGCCAATGCAACCAGGGACGCCGGCCAGTGAATGGAAACCAACTTTGGTGTTGGAGATCTCCTGGGCTGTCCGTGGTAGGAAAATGTAGTCGCCTGTGTGCTTCACGAGGGCATCAAGCACTTGGTTCAGCGTATGTGAGAATAATGGTTGGGATATGACATGTATGTGCCCCACTGTGTGCTGGTAGGTGCCTGTGGCCAGGAAGTGGAGCACTGACACTAGCTTCAGTAGAGCTGGGATTGCGGTGCGTATTTCAAACAGGCTGACGATGTCGTTATGTATCATGTCCACAATGGTGGTGATGGTGTCCCGGTCCAGATGGTACAGGGGTTAGGTTGAATGGACTGGCTCGGATGCGAGGGATTGGGGGATGCCTGCGTGGTACCACTGGCTGCACTGGTGGGGCATGCTGGCCCTGCCTCACCCTCCTTCTCCTCCTGCGTCTCCTCTGTGCTGCCTGTTGTTGTTGTTGTTGTTGTTGCAGCAGTTCCACTGCAATCATGTCCTCCAGCCCCATCATTGCTAGTAGTATTGGAATCATTTTGGTGTGTGCCTGGGTGTGGGAAGGCGTTTGGGGTGTGCTCCTTTGTGCTGGCCCAGTCTATATTGCCTCCACCTGTGCTGATTGTCTGCACCTGTGGCAGCTGGGAACACTGCACATGGCCGTTTACGGGTGGTCCTCGATGCTGGTATTTACTCCATGCCGGTAAGGTACTTTTCGGGCTTCAGTAGGCCGTTATGTGCATGTCCGCCTGATTTGTGATGGCCTCCTGTTTACGCCATGGCGGTATTTCCGGCATGAAGGGTCGCGTGCCCGCGCCCATGCCGCTATTTGAGGCAGCATTAGTTACGGTGCCGCTAATAGCGGGTTGGTGGGTCGTAATGGCCTGGAGCGGTAAACGATGCCGGGCATCGTTTATCCCTTACCGCCCAACTCGCAATGACCCCCAGTGTGTGGACATTCCTTTGTGGGTGCTTGAGGACTAAGAACCAGCCTGCATCACCTCCTGAGAAGCTAGGCCTTGATTGCTCGACCACGTACCAATAAAAGAGAATCTTGGCAGGGGTCCTCTGTGCCTCTCCTCTACCATATAGATAGCGGAAGTACAGACACACCCCTCCGGTCTTTACACAGGTCGGTAGCACCTCGTTCCTTCAGCCTGGTTCACTCCTGCACGTCTACCTTTCTCTGCGGCTGCGCTTTCTGCTCTGTGTACTCTGCAGCCCGATCTGGCTTCTCCTTCACCTTCTCTTTCTCCCGTCTGCAGGTGTTTCACTGGTTTAAATGTCCCATGCAGTTGATTGAATGGAGAACAACTAGACTGCACGTTACTATTGGCAGTATTGACTCTACTTCTCTTCTTCGTCCCAGTACTTGAAGCTGCTCGAAATTGAAGCCCAAATAATTAACATAGTATTTTAAGTTCTGTTGTTGCACACTTTTGTCTACCTAACAACCATCTTCAACATTAGATGTCAAAGGAGTTTTCGAGGAGTTGACAGCAGGCCATTAGAAACTCTGGGATTAGGGTTTCTTCTTCAGTCAAGGGAAGAATACTGTCTCCCCCCCTGTCGGAGCCAATCACCTCCCCCAACAGCCATTCCCTGCCATGTGATCCAACCTCAGAATACCAGCCCCAGGGTCAGGATCAGGTAGCAACTGCCTTCCCCAAGCCACATGGGAGAAGACTTTAGGCTGGGAATCAGTGATGACTCTGCAGGATTCATCACAGTGCCCCCAATTTGCAAAAATAGATGTCCTCTCAGAAAAAGATGGACCACTGATACTGTTTTGTCCAGGGGATGGCTGGAGCTTGCTCCCACACGGAAATGAGGCCATGGAATTACAAGATGATCAGGATGCCATTATACCAAGTGTAAATTGTGCGGGAACAGAGGTAGATTTGAACGCCCAAATTGAGGTGGATCCTCAGGTTTCTTTGCTTACGGAACATCTTAGCAGTCCTATCTCCTCTGGCACGAGCATTCAAGAGATGGGAACAACTCCTTCAAGACAGGACTTCCATCATACCCTCAGAGAGTTGGATGAGCAAGTTATGCTCACTGCATCCGAAATCTCTGCACACAATATGGTGCTCAGTTCCTTTTCCACCTTGTATGACAACATCAAGTTGGAACAGACCACTCACACGCTACAACTCAGTGAAATCATAATTCATGCAATCAGAGATAAAAGAAATGCGACTTGTTCTGGCAAGAACACTGCTGCGATGGCAAAGACTCTTTTTTACAGGGAATTGTCTGCTGAAGTCTCTCAGGGTAGGACGTCTAAAATTGTAGTAGAGAAGAGCAGGGCCACTCCTGTTGTGATGAATCAAGTAAAGTCCCCAGAGACTACCTTGATGGGGACGGAGTGGCCGGGGGGGGGTAGCCCCTGGAAACAAGCTCCACTGTGCTACCTAAGAATAACCCTTTAAATAATAACGGCCTTGGAATGCGCTGGTGCTAACACTGAAAAAACAAGGAAAAAAGAAAGGTCGTAATTCTGGCTCGAGTACATTTCTGAGAAAGCATCCAACTGACGGAAGAGGCAGCTGTGGAAACCCACAGTGGGGTGATGTCCAAGGCTGCCGACGATGAGCAATCCAGTGACTGTGAAGTGATTAGTGTTATGGAAATAGGAAGGTTCTGAGAAAATGGTTTGCAGACAGAGCAGATGCTGATGGGCCCACCAAGGAAGGATAATGTGTCTGTCAAATGGGCTCTCATATTTGTGCAGAATAAGGGTGGAGGGGCTCAATGTTAAAAAAAAACAAAAAAAAAACACCATATTAGAGACTGGTACATGGTGTGATTTGGTTCCTGGTCTGAATTATAGTTCCCTCCTGGCACTGTGCCACAGGGCTGAGAATCCAGACCTTCACTACAACAGCCTCAAAGAGTTTCGACCTGGACCCAGTGTACAGATTATGGGAGAGGAATGTGTACTGAGAAGGCCATTTGGGTGGAGGGCACGGGGTCCTCTCTTTCAGAGCCAAATTAGAGATGTTGGGCCCATTACATAATTTTCAGTGCCCGCAACGGTTGACACTTCCTCCAGAGGTCTTTCCAAATCAGTTGATTAAATTGATTTTGGCTGGAATGTATGTTACCATCGTAGAATGAGGTTTTACTAAACCCTACAAATGTCCTAACTTTGTTTCACGAGATCCCTCAACTGCGCTTGCTCAGCACGAAAGATATTGAGAGGGTCTTTTTCTTTGTTGATAGAAGAACTTCTACTGTACAAGTGGATTTGACTTCCAAGTTAATTGTCAATATAGTGTTAAAAGAACTTGACATTCTTCAGCTGATGGGTTATGATTTAATCCAAGTTTATGGGGACTGTATTAAGAAGACGGATGCTCCTATTAATAATGATAATGATGTTATTTATATAGCGCCTTTATCCAAAGTGCTTTACAGAGCACATATTTACATACAATATCACCCAACCGAAATTGGTACTCATTTATCGACCTCAGAAGGATGAAAGGCTGAGTTGGCCTTGCCGGGATTCGAACCTGCGACCTGCAGATCAGGCTCAGATCGCTGCAGTGAGCGCTCCACCCACTGAGCTATCTTAAAAGGAATATCAGCTGGGTCATTGCAGACCTTTGTCGATAACCTGTTCTTTAGACCCTACGAAAAGCCTAACTGTTAAACTTGAAAAATGGGCTATGATTTATAAGAATGAAGCTCCTAATTGGTCATGGTTCCCCCAATCTCTCAAGGGTGGTTTTAGAAAGATGGGAGATTGGGGGACAGCGCTTTAGTGGACATGATCTGTCGGTTATCATTTGGAACACCAGGGGTTACAACAGTTTTAAGAGCAAATCCTATGAGAGTATAGCTTTATTGCAAAGGCATTTATAAACGGGGATGGATATACAGTATTCCAGCAGCTGGCCAGCCCTGGTGAGGGCGGCGGGGGGTGCCTGTCACGGGGACAGGGAATGGGGGTTTACTCCTAGCGATTAATAACCTACTGTTGGAAACTCACAAGATTGTCTCAGTTGATGTCAATGGGATACTAGCAGTGAATATTGTATTGAAAAACATCCTGGGAGAATCCTCTGTGCTGTTACTGTATATATACATATGGTAACACCAAGTGTTCCAGTTTGGAGACCTTTTTATCTACGCTCTCTGATTTGTGTTAAAGGTTTCTGGCAGAGAAAGATGGGCGCTACATCCTTTTATCTGGGGACTTGAATGCAGAATGCATTCCTGAAGAAAAGGGAGGTTTAACGCGAGAGGCTAGATGTCTCAATGCTAAAAAGAGGCCCATTTTAGATGGTAAAAGGTGAAAGTCCTTTTTTGACACATGGAACTCGCAAATCATAAATGGGTCTGTGCAGGGGGATATACATGCTTCTCCAACTTAGAAGAACAGCAATACAACATCCTGTATTAATTTTATGGCTATGTCAGAATGTTTAATGGAATCGTGTACAGAGCTAAAGGTACTCTATAAAGTGTTAAGTGATCATAACCCCCCTGACAGCTTTCAGATCAAAATTGTGAGTAATGTGATCTGTTCTTAAATTTGAGTAAATATGGGGGGAGGGGTTAATAAGAATTGCAAATACTGAGAAATTGAAATGTTTGGAAGAGTAGTGATACTTCCTAAATTCGAAGAAATTTGCGCTCTTTCTGGATAGGTTTGCGGGTAGTAGAATCGCTCTGACCCCTATGAGGGGTGGGAAGTCTTGCTCTTTTAACTCGATAGTACAAGCCAGAAAGAAAGCGTTGCGTAAAGGTATCCGGGATCTATGTAAGGTAAAAATGAAGGATAATGTTTATAGGTAGGAAGTCATAAAGCTGAAAAAAACGTTTACAAATTGGTTTTGGTGTTAGAAACTTTTCTTACAGCAATGGGAGGGAAACCTTTTTTTTTTTACAGCAATGGGAGGGTGAAAGAATGCTCAACGTTGTCCTGGGGAACAACTCCAGATGGAGTTTGGGAACAATGTTTTAAAACATTGTCTAGGCAGTCTGAACAGTTCTTTCCATATTCAAACCTTGATTGACTGTGATCCCTGTATATCACTGTTGAGATAATAGCTCATTAGGGAATCCTCAAATTCTTGGACCCCTAGACCAAATGGGCTGACAAATGCAATATTAAAATCTGCCCCTGTTATGTGGGTGACTCTGCTGTTTATTTTATTTACCTCTGTGTTAGAGGGTAGAGTACTTCCCCAGTCATGGAAACAGTCGGTAGTCATGCCAATTTTCAAGAAAGGGATAGGTCGGACCACCTCAATTTCCGATCTAGATCATTGCTGGATAGTGACAGCAAAGGTTTTGCAGGGGTTATGTTTACAGGACTTGGAATCCTGGGCTATGGAGTAAGGGCGCTTACCAAACTGGTTTCAGCAGAGGGTTATCGACAAATCTGAATGGCTTTATTTATTCAACACTGAGCCTGGGAGATGGATGCATGTCTTTTTATATGGCATGGCCATGGACTTCTCACAGGCTGTGGGCCAAGCTTAGTCACTTGGACCTACCTTGTGGCTTACTTTCTATATTGATATACTGATTTGGCTTTCACTGTGGAAGTGTCTCTGAATAGAGGTGCCATAGTGAAATGTGTGATGACGAAAGCTAGCCAACTAGAAGCACAGATAAAGATTTATGTTCAGTAGTACCACTTCTCCCTAATACTGCCCTTGGATTTTTATAAATTGAAGTAATCTCAGCTTTAATGTACGTTATGGAGATTGAGGGATGTAAATTGGGATAAGGTAGAAGCTAAAATGTGGCGTAAGGTTTTAACTCTCCCAGACTGTAGACCTATGGCCGCTCTGCGATTGTATTTGGGCCTCATCTCTGTGTCCTGTCATCTGAAGTGTAAAATTCTATCCCTAAATCGGCTGTTAGATCCTTGCCGGCTTCTTTGTACTGTGATCTGCAAAATGTGATGATTCATCTGACATCCCTCCAACCCCCTTAGTAACATTTTAAAAATAGCAGACACCACTTTGGGAGAATGTGAGCATTAGACTCTTTCTCTGACTCGCTCTTGCTAACCTCACTTCCCTATCTCCAACACGCTGGACATCCTTGCCACTGCCATGAGGAACTGCATGAAGCCTGCCTCCAAATGCAACCCTTGGAATGACTCTGACTTGGCTGTTTTGAAATGCAAGAGCGAAAATGGCTGGCATCTAGCTCATCCTCTGACAAACTGGCCTGCTGCCTACTCCAAAGGCAATACCGTCTCTCCATCTGCTCCAAGAAGAGGGCTTGTGTCCAAGTCCGTATCTCTGGAGCCACCAACAACATGGCTGAACGCTTTAAAAAATCTGCAAGGAACTTGCCAATCCTACCCCAGTCTCTTCTTCCCCTTCCCAGGCCCTCTGCTTTGCACTGGCTGCCCGCTTTGCCTCCAAAACTTTGGACATCCTGCCCTTTCTGTCATCTGATCCCTCCCTCGACGCCCTATCCCCATCTCTCGCCTCTCCTGGGCCCCCCCCGCATTCTCTCCTCTTTCTCTCCTATTGCGCCAAATGAGATCTCTTGAGTCGTACGCTCTAGGAAAGTCTCCTCTAAACAGGTGCTCCCCTGCACCTCCAGAACCATCAAGGACAATATTGCCTCTCTCGCTCCAGCCCTGGATGACCTCTGCAACCAATCATTTTCAACTGGCTCCTCCCCCCAACCGCGCCTCCTAAAAAAGCTGTCTGCTGACGCTTCTTGCCCGGCTAACTCCCCCTATGTCTGTCACCCCTTTCTTGTGCAAAGTCATGGGGAAGCTTCTCATCCCCCAAATGACCCTCCACACAGAAATATCCAGCTGCCTCCACTATCACGAGTTCGGCTTTAAGGCAGCCAGAAGCATGGAAACTGCTCTCCTTAACACCCGTGACGACATACTCCCCAGCCTGGATTCCAACTCTACCTCTGTTCTGATCCTCCTCGATCTCTTTTCTGCCTTTGTCATTGTCAACCACTCCATCCTCATAAACCGTCTCCATGATACCCTAGGCATCACGGACAGGGCACTGGCGTGGCTTACCTCCTTCTTTTCAAACTGACCCTCCCAAGTGCAAATTGGCCCTTTTCTCTCATACACCACACTCTACCTGTGGTGTCCCCCAGGGCTACATTCTATCGCCATGGCTTTTCAACATATACCTGGCCCCTCTAGCCTACCTGATCTCCACTTTCTCACCTCATTTCCAGTGTTATGCAGAAGACACACAGCTCTCCTTCAAGCTGCCCTCCTCAACCTCCTCTCTCATACCCGACTGCCTGACTGTTATTCAGACATGGTGCTCTGCCATTGATCTCTGCCTTAATGCCAATAAGACAGAGATTCTACTCATTGGTATGCCTGCTCCTTGTTTCCCCTCCCTCTCTCTGGCCGGACTCCTTGGGCCCAATCCCCTAACCCACCTGTGAGGCAAAAAACCTTGGGATCATCTTTGACTCCTCTCTCTCTGTTAGACCAGAAACGACCCTATAGTATGTATAGTATGTTGGCCAGAAACCAATTGCATCATGTGACAAACATCGCGATCAAAGAATCGTCAATGTAACCAAAGGGTGTCCATTTTGTATAATGTTGGCCATTTGCTTTTTTCCTTTCTGTCAAAATGCTTTGCAAATGTATTCTATGCTTCGAACTCACACACAGTGCGAGGCCACGGCCTGAATGCTGAAATACTAACACGGACAGGAATGTCAAACTATGCAGAAATACATTGTTTTTCGAGGGGATTGTGTCCTCTACGTATTCCACATCTGACGGTAATCACCACAGCTGTGCTGCTTCAGAAAATGTTTCTGCGTCCTGCGTCGATGACGTCGATACGCTGTTCCTCGAGGGCCCCCGTCGAGCGCCGACATCACCGTATGTTATATGTAGGACGCACGACGCACGTAGCCTCAGTTCTGTTTTTTCCGTGAACGTGTTCGCTTCGGAATCTCGGCGCACCTCGGTTCTTTTCCTGTTGAATCGGTTCTTCGTACTTGGTTAATTGTGAAATATGTCTTCGTCTTCTACCCCAAGGTCGGGCTTCAAGAAGTGCTGGGACTGCGGTTCCAAGATGCCGCTTACGGACCCGCACGACGTCGGCTTGTGGTGCCTCGGCGAGAGCCACGCCACCGATGACTGCAATGAATGCCAGTCCTTGACGTCGAAGGCCTTGCAGGAGCGGAAGAAGAAGTTGTCTGTAGGTAGGGTTTCCAAACCCTGTATGTCGAAATCCGCTGGGCTTTTGACCGACGATTCGAGGGGTGACTCTCCACGTCGGCGTAAGTCCAGGGGGTCTCGGTCCCGGAGTTGTTCCCGCCATTCCTCTGCCTCTTCTAGGCATTCGCGGAAGCGCCGTCACCAGCCGCCTTCCCCGTCCTCGTCCGAGGACTCCGCCAGACGGCGGGTAGCTTGTCCCAACAAGCATTCATCTGTGGCGGAATGGGACGCATTTCGCAAGGAGATGATGGCGATTTTCGAATCGCAGGGCACCGTTCCGCACGCGCCTTAGAGAGAAGCGGGCAAGGAACGCGCTAGGGCCACTGCTCGCACGCCTTCGTGCTCGGGCGGTTGGCGCGATCATCGGGAGCCGTCGAGGTCCCGATCGGAAAAGGTTGATTGCACTAGCCGTGCCAGGTCCAGGTCCCTGACCTAGACGCCCTCGAGACCGTTGGAGCCTGTGAGGCCTTCTAAGAAGGCATCGATGCCGTCGGCGCCATGTCCGTCGAGGGACTCTCTCGAGGCTCTGCCTCCGAGGAAGTTGTTGACGCCATCGGCACCGAGTCCGTTGAAGGACACGCTCGGAGCTCCGGCCTCGAAGCTGTTGTTGAAGTCGTCGGGCCTCGCTCAACGTCGACGCCGATTCCGTCGACGCCTTTTGAGGAGGCTTTGTCAGAGGTGCCCCGGAGGCCGTCGGAAACTCTGAGGAAGGTCCTGAGTAAATCAGTGAGGCCTGTGTTTCAGCCTTTTTCCGTACCCTCATCCAGGGATTTATTCCAACCTTTGGATTACATCTTGGAGGTGGATGAAGGGTCAGATGTGGAGGGATTTGTTCCTCCTGAGGTTCCTGATGACCTGTTATCGGGTCATAGCCAGATGGAAGACATGCGTCAATCCTTACATGATGCCAGTGGTCTGGACACCTCTCCGGAGGTTGAGTTTGGCAGGCCTGAGCCTGGTACACACGCCGAGTCGTCGTACAGGCATCTCATGTCGAGGGTGATGGAGTACTTGGGGTGGTCTGCTCCACCTGTGGATTTTCTGCAGGATGACCTGACAGATATTTTGGACCAAGGTCCACCCACTGACCCAGTGCTGCAATTTCATATGGCCTTACAAAGAAGGGTGGCAGCGGCTTGGACTGCTCCGGAGAGTCTCCCGGCAGTGAATAAGTCGCTATGGAAAAAATACTGTCCAGCCAGTGGCAACCCCTGCTACTTGTCTACGCACCCCACTCCAGAGAGTTTGGTGGTGCAGGCGGCTACGGCCCCAGCAAAGCAGGCTGCGTAACCTACCACCCCTCTGGATAGGGAGGACAAGCCCTTTGACGGTTGTGCGAAGAAAGTGTCTTCATCTGGGGGTATGGCTTTAAAGGCAGCCAACACCGTTTGTGCTTTGGCAAGATTCACTCACACTCTTTGGAACTGTGTATCTTTGGCGGCTGAACATACTCCCGAAGGGGAGGAACGGGATGGTTTTCTTGCCCTCTTTCAGGAGGGCTAGGATGCCATGTGTGAATCCGTTCAGTCGGGTCTGGACGTGGCAGACTGTGTCAGCCAGTCCATGGTGGCGAGAACCGTGATGCGCAGGTTTGCGTTGTTGCGGAAGTCAGGATTTGCTCCTGAGGTACAGTCCCGGCTTCTCAACATGCCCTTTGATGGTGTCCATCTTTTTGGCAGCAAGGCTGACGAGAGCCTTGAGAGGTTGCAGACCTCCAAAGCTGCAGCGAAGTCGTTGAGCGCTGCAGTACGTCAACCTCTGCCTTTTCGTCCTAGGGGACAGTAATGGAGGGGAGGTTCCTTTCGATAGTACTCTTCCTTTGGTAGATCGAGGGGGGCTGCCAGTCAAAGGGGCCAATGTATGAGTAGCAGAGGTGGAAAACAAGGTATGCAAGGTGCCAAAGCCGCGCAAGCAGTTGCCTCCATGTCCTCAGGCACTGCCGCAGCCGCTTCCGCTCAGTCATAATGTCCCATGGTTCGTCAGTTGGGGGAAGGCTGGCGCAGCATCTTGTAGAATGGCGTGCCATTACTTCAGATGTCTGGGTTCTGGAGATCATAGCCCACGGCTACTGTCGTCCTTTCGGCAGAGGCCTCACGACAATCCACCGGGGAAGCTCTCTTTGAAGAGTCCGGATCCGCTACTTGCGCAGGAAATCAAATCCCTGCTGGAGAAAAGTGCCATAGAACTGGTGCCTGTAGCGAAGAGGAACAAGGGATGGTATTCCCCATATTTTTTGATTCCGGAAAAAGACGGGGGATTGAGACCCATCATGGACTTGCGTGGTTTGAACAAGCTCCTCAGGAAAGACAAGTTCAAGATGGTTACTCTTTCTCAAGTCCTCCAGGCCCTTCAACTTCAGGACTGGTTGGTGTCTCTCGACCTCAAGGATGCTTACTTTCATGTGCCGATTCATCTCAAGCACAGGAAGTACCTGAGGTTCGCGGTTGGTGACTCGCATTTTCAGTTTTGGGTCCTGTTGTTCGGATTGACCTCTGCCCGAGGGTCTTCACCAAGCTAATGGTGGTGGTGGCAGCGTATCTCAGGAAAGGGGGATTCACGTCTACCACTAAGTGGACGATTGGTTGATCAGGGCGCGCTCTCCCTAGCAAGTCCTGGATCATCTGTCAGTCACCTACCACTCCCTTCACAGGCTGGGCCTCTCCCTCAACTTAAAGAAGTCCCACTTGACACTTACCCAGTGGCTCCAGTACATCGGAGCAGTGCTCGACACATCCCTGGGCAGTGTTCGCCTCCCCATGTGAGGGCTCATCACATTCTGCAGATGGTGGACAAGTTTCAACATGCCCAGAGTCTCCCGGCGTTCACGTTTTTGAGGTTTCTCGGCCTCATGGCATCCTGCATTCTACTGGTGCCAGAGGCCAGGTTGCAGATGAGATCTCTGCAGTGGGCTCTCAAGATGCAGTGGTCGCAGTCCTCCGGCAGGATGTCGGATCCCGTTCACTTGCCGCCCTCGGTCGCCCAGGATCTTCTGTGGTGGGCCGTCGAAGGCAATCCGATGAAGGGGGCTCCATTTTGGCCACCCTGGCCGGAGTTGACGATCGTGACGGACGCATCCCTCACAGGATGGGGAGCTCATGCCAACGAATTGACAGTCAGCGGTTGTTGGTCTCCGTCGGAGTCCAAACTCCATTTCAATCTGTTGGAGCTGAGGGCCGTCAGGCTAGCTCTGAAGGCTTTTCTGCAGTCTGTGCGGGGGAAGAATGTCCCGATTCTGATAGACAATACAGTGACCATGCACTACCTCAACAAAAACAGGGGGCAGGGTCTCTCCCACTGTTCAGAGAGGTGATACAGCTCTGATTCTGGGCCATCCAGCAGGAAATTTCGGAGATGAAAACAAGGCGGCGGACGCTCTGAGCAGGGAGAGCACAGTCTCTCACGAGTGGGAGCTGGCTCAGGAAGTTCTTTTGGAGATCTTCGCCCTTTGGGGGACCCCACAAGTGGATCTCTTCGCCACCAGTGTCAACCGGAAGTGCCAAAGATTCTGCTCGCGGGAATTTCCTCCAAGAGGAGCCTTAGGGGACGTGTTCGTAATGGAGTGGTCCTTTGCACTGCTGTACGCGTTTCCTCCAGTCCACGTCATTCCGCAAGTGTTGCGGAGGTTTGGTTCCCGAATGATCCTCATCGCTCCGGCGTGGGCCAGGAGAGCGTGGTACCCGGACGTTCTTGACATGTCCATCTGCCCTCAACATCGTCTTCCCTACCGAGACTGGAGGGGGGTCGGGTTCTCCATCCAGAGGTCAGGTCTCTCAGCCTTTATGCTTGACATCTGAAAGGCTGAGGTATAAGGATTGGGACCTCCCTGAAGACGTGATGGAGGTGTTGCGCTTGGCCAGAAGGCCAGCAACAAAATCCCTGTACCGTTGCTGTTGGAGAAAGTTCTGCGACTGGTGCAGGGTACCGAATGTGGATCTTTTTCAGTGTTCAATTCCTGTGGTTCTGTCTTTTTTGCTTTCTTTAGCCCACAAGAGCCTGCAACTGGGTACCATTAAGGGTTACCTGGCGGCGCTGTCCATATTTAAGCGCTCGTCTGAGGAGTCTTCTTATTTTAAGATTCCTTTGATTTCTCAGTTTCTGAAAGGGCTAACTAATGTATTTCCTCCGTCACCTTTCCAGGTGCCAGGTTGGGATTTGAACTTAGTTTTAAAGTTCCTGATGGGAGCTCCATTTGAGTCCTTACATTCTTGTCCATTGAGACTGTTGTCCTTTAAGACTGTATTTTTAGTTGCGGTTACTTCCGCTCGCAGAGTGAGTGAGTTGCAGGCACTATCCGCCAAGCCACCTTTCACAGTGTTCCATAAGGACGGTGTTGTCCTTAGGGGTCGTCCTTCTTTTCTTCTGAAGGTTGTGTCGGAATTTCATTTTAGCCAGAAGGTAATTGTTCCGGCGTTCTATCCTCCTCCGCATCCTGGTAAGGAAGAGGAGAGGCTCCATAGGTTGGATCCTAGGAGAGCTTTAAGTTTCTACATCTCACGCATGTCCCGGGTCAGAGTGGACAATCGGCTATTTGTAGGATACGCTGGAAGGCGTTTAGGTCAAGCTATTTCTAAGCAGACCTTGTCCCGTTGGATCATCTTGACAATCTCTGAATGCTACCGTCTGGCGGGTAAAGACCCTCCGCTCAGCTTAGGGGCTCATTCTACTAGGGGTGTGGCTGCCTCCACTGCTCTGCAGAGGGGTGTTCCCATTCGTATTATTTGTGAAGCAGCCACATGGGCCTCTGTCCATACTTTTGTAAAACACTACTCCCTGGATTCTATCCATGGGCAATATTTGGCCTTTGTTAAGGCAGTCCTTTTTTCTGCAATTTGATTGTGCAGTCTAAAATTCTAAATTCTTTTCCCACCTCCATACGTTGGTACTGCTTTGGGAGTCTGTCATAGATGTGGAATACGTCGGAGGACACAATCCCCTCGAAGAAAAAGTTACTTTCTTACCTGGTAACGTTCTTTCGATGGGATATTCCTGCGACGTATTCCACATCGCACCCTCCAAGCCTGCCCCTCTACAGAATTTCTTATGCGATTGCAGCTTACGTTTCTGCAAGGCTTTCTGTAGTCATACTGGCAGAAGATTGGTCCAACACGTTCTGGGAAAAACTACAACTGAGGCTACGGGCGTCGTGCGTCCTACACATAACATCCGGGGACGTCAACGCTCGACGGAGGCCCTCGAGGGACAGCGTATCGACGTCATCGACGCAGGATGCAGACGCCAAAAAAAATTCCAAATCAGCACAGCTGTGGTGATTACTGTCATAGATGTGGAATACGTCGGAGGAACATCTCATCGAAAGAACGTTACCAGGTAAGAAAGTAACTTGTTCTTCTCTCTCACTAAGTCCTTGAAGCCGAGCAGACCCTTAGCTTATGAACCCAGACACACAAATAACGTACTAAGGAATGTTTCTCTGCTAAGAACATGATATCTTTGCCGAGCTAAGAGCTCTATGTTCCCCATAACCGAAAGCTGTCTCTGCTGCCTTTGCTAGAATATCTATGTTTAGACTGAATGAAGACTTGTCATAACGTGTCATAATTGTCATGATTGTCAATAACTGAACCCTAGCCTGAATGAGATGTTTGTGGGCGGATCGAATTGCCTTCATAAAGATTAATTGTAATTTATATATATTGCTGCTTGAGCGTTGCTCTCTCTCTCGCATCTCACGAGGTCTGGGAACACACGTCGTGAGGCGTTGAGACCCAGTCGGCCAACTGAGAATACTTTGAAATAAACCAGACTTGTTTGGAAATCGAACCTTGTGTCTGACGTGTCACTATAGTGTATGGTTATTGTGCCTTAGTTTCCATATGCAGTCTTTATGGCCTAGCAAATATGGCGCCCGAACAGGGACCCTCCCACTTATGCTCCATCTTATACGTTGAAGTTTGAAGAAGGCAAAAACGAGTCGAGGACGAAGCTGTCGAGCCGGGATCGGAAGGTGTTCGGGGCACCCCTGTAGAAGTGATGAGACTCCTCCGCAGATCTGTACACAGCCGATTCCTGATCGACGAGCAACGCCCAGAGAGCTTCGAGGCGAGGGTCCAGGAAAGAGGCAGATTGAGCCAGACACGCAGTCACAACGATTCTCGGTTGCGTCTGTATACGGACAAATTGCATCCTGAGTGACAAATTGGTTGATCAGGTGAGTCGTGCCCCGATTCTTAAACGTCCTGATATTGTTTGAGAGTTGCTGTTACAAGATCAAACGCCCAGGGTAAGAATTGACCATGTCTGGGAAATTGTCTTCCTGTTTAGTGAGGTTTTTTCACTGCGGCAGACAATCTTTGGAAACTGGCCACGTCGCACCACCCGAGGGGTCGCCGGCATATGAAATGTATATCAAGTACTGTATAGGGGCAATAGTGTTTAATGCGATTTGGCATAGGCAGACCAGACGTGTATCAGACCTTCAGTGGCCTAATAATGGGAGCTTTGAAATAGCACATATAGAACACTTAGAATCAGTATTGCTATGCAAAAAGGCCCAACCAGCAGCGTTCGACGTTGAGAGACTGGAGGAAGGAAGCTAATCTCTGCTTGAGAAGTAGAGAGAAACATGCGCGCAGACATAAAACGATTGTAGAGAAAGCGCTAGAGCATGATCAGCATCAACAGACAGAAGCCATTAGGAATATGGACAGGGCTTTCCAATTAGATGTACAGAAAATATATCCTCGGCAAGATTTGCATACATCAGATGAACTAATAAACAAAATATTGAATGAGCGAAGAAATGAACATCAAAGTACTGACCCAGTTGCACCTCCTCCTTGTCTACCTCACATTCCTGTTTTTCCATCTGTACCAGCAGTAAACAGTTCCTCTCCAACTGTGCCTGTGACATCATTCCCTCCACCGCCTTCAGAGCATGAGTTAGCCGCTTTAGTAGGCAGTTCTACAGAGATGGGGCCTGCGCAACAAAGGATTAGACTGACTTATAGTACGATTAGTAAAGTAAGGAAAGAAGAACTGAGAGATTGGGCAGAAACGTATATTGATGGTGGCGATGAAGCAGCTGTGCAAAGTTCCATATCTGACCATAGAGGCCTTGGTGAACAGCAGATATTCTTAGAATGCATGGGGAATTATCTTGTGAAAATGTGGAGTGATTTGACCGATCGAGTGGTACCGCAAGAGTTGCGTGATTTGGTTGTCCTTTCAACTTTGCAACATAATGCGACGAAAGTTCGAGAACATGTAGGCCGAATATTTGTGTTTAAGCAAGAACTTGATCAATTGCATAAAGAATTATTGAAAAAAGATAAACCGCATATGTCGTATGTCCAGCAACGGTGCTTGCCGCTGTTGAAATCTGTTAGTGAAGAGATGAGAATTTGTACGCGAGATGCGCTTAGATGGATTACAGATGCCGCCATTTCTCCAATGGAAGTGCATGATATGTTTAGTCAGAATACACCAGAAATGCAGAGAAAGGTATTACAGGTTACAGTAGAGTACTTACAGGATGAATGTATGAAGAATAAGGTATGTTGACAATTTACAAAAGAGCATTTTCGCCTGAAACTGGAATGACTGCTTTTTCTCTTTATTTTAGCTTTGTTGCTTAATAGATGAACAAATGTAGAATCGCCTAGTTTGCAATTACCCATGAGGGAAGTGCCTCCCACGCTTGTCCCGAAGGTAGAAGTTTCTGCCTCTGGAGGAACTCCAGCGCGAACGATAGAAGCCCATTATTCGAGTCTAGAGGTAAATACTATAAAGCAGACAATCCCTGATATTAGGAAGAACCTGTCAGGATTTTACAAAGAAATGTAATCCGTTTTGAATTCATCTGTTTTTACATTGAGTGACATTGATTGATTGTTTCCCGTGATTCTTCCTGTAGACATATGGAAACAGGTTCGAAATATAAGTGACTCGCCGATATTAGGTGATACACGGGAGAATTTGACTAGAATTGATAGTGAGAGAAAGGCTGGAGAGAAGCCACTGCAACTTATGTTGGCTTTACCATCGCGAATAGTAGAGAAATTGAAAACTTTGGTACCCGAAAAGAGAATAGTTTGAATAAATTGACTGCTTGTTTACAGGGCAAAGAGGAAGGAGCAACTGGTTGTTTTAATCAATTTGAAGAAGTATTTGCAGATTTTAGTGGTCAAGACTTGAGTACTGAACCCGGGTAAAGATTGTTTGTTGATAAATGTGTGCGAGAATTGCTAAGTTTAATAATGACATCTGAAAGTGCTTGGCAAGCAAAAACACAAAGTGAAGTATTACATATGGCCCAGTATTATGAAAACAGAGTAAATTCAGAAAAGGACAAGGAACTGAGGGACAAAGCGAACCTGAAAACAACAGTATTGTTGCAGCATGTAGCAAACAATAATAGAGGTAATTTTCATTAGCGTCCAACATGCAAGGTGGTCCAATAGGGATTAATCAATGTGCATATTGTAGACAAGAAGGCCATTGTCGAGCACAGTGCCCGCATATACGGAATCGAAATGGGACTTTACCGAGAAGACAGAATAGAGGTCGCCCGGGAATACAAGGACAGAATAGAAACCAAAGAGCGCCACAATTTCAGAATAACCAGGGTAATCCGAACCAGAATCGGAACCAACAGCGAAACAGTACAAGTGAGGGGAATATTTTTGACAATCAGTCCAATGCATATTACTCTGGCGATTTTACATCTGACGATGTACTGTTCTACTAGGACAGCCCGAGACAGGTGTTGGAACCAGTATCTATTCCTGTAGACCAGAAAGGGCCCTACGTAGAAATGAAGGTTGGGAATAGGGAGCACATTTTTTTAGTGGACACAGGTGCACAAAAATGTTCGATTGACCATCAGCGGGTTCCAGATATACCACTGTCGGGGCATACACATTTGTCAGTAGGGTTCTCGGGTACACCAGTAATTGGTCCAGTGTCACAACCAGTACCTATAACACTAGGTCCATTCACTGAATCTTTCCCATTTCCTTTGATGAAAAATTGCAGCGAAAATTTGTTAGGATTACATTTGTTGAAGAAACTGAATGCGGTCATTTATTGTTCTCCTGATGGAGTGTATTTGACAATATCGCCACAAAAGACTCCTGTATCGCAATTTTTATCTAAGCCATTACCGACTGAATTGAGTAAAGTACCGGCTTGTATATGGGCAGTGAACGATAATGATGTTGGTTGTTTAAAAGTAGAGCCAGTGAAAATTGTTTTGAAAGAAGGTATTACATTGCCGCGTATTCCGCAATATCGAATTTTGGCCGAAGGAGAGAAAGCATTGAAATGCATTGGATCAGATTTGATTAAAAGGAACGTAATTGAAGAAACTTCTGGTAGTACTTGCAATAGTCCGATTCTTCTGGTTTACAAGAAAGGAGGTAATGACATACCGTACCATTTTATAATTGTTTTGCACGGAGTGAATAAAGTTGTTGATGCGCAATTTCCATTAATCCCAGATGTGACTACGATTTTGACTACGATTCCAGCTTCAGCATCGTATTTTAGTGTTGTAGATTTGAAGAAATGGTTTTTTAGTATCCCAGTGCATTCAGATAGCAAATATTTATTTGCTTTTACTCTAGGAGGACGTTCATTTACATTCAGGGCTACACTGAGAGTCTGAGTATTTACAGTAGAGCTTTAAAAGAACAACTTGATATGCTGGAACTACCAACAGGCTGTGTTTTACTACAGTATATAGACGATTTATTGATAGCAGCAGACACAGAAGAAATCTGTAAAGAGAGTACAGTTGCACTATTGACACAATTAGCAGCACATGGACACGAAGCTTCGCTAAAGAAATTCCAGTATTGTAAAAAGGAAGTGGCCTACTTGGGCTACCTCCTTTCGAAGGAGGGAAGAAAATTGACACCAGAAAGAATAGAAAGCATCTCTGATATGCCTATTCCAAATACGCAGAAAGAAGTCAGGGCTTTAATTGCCATGGCTTCATATTGTAGGCAGTGGATTGCTATTTTTTGTATGATTGTGAAACCAATAGTGGCATTGACAAGGATAGATGTTACTTTAACTTTGCCATGGATCATGGAATGTCAAGAAGAATTTGACCTGCTCAAAGCTGCATTATGTTCGGCTCCAGTTTCGGGCATGCCAAACTATGAAAAGAGTTTTAAGTTATTTGTGCATGAAAATAATGGATGTGCTTTGGCTGTTTTGACTCTGGAACAAGGAGGGTTGAAATAGACCATGCGGTTACTTCTCTTCCACGTTGGATCCTATTACATATGCTTTGCCGCGCTCCTTTCGAGCTTTGCTGCAGCCGCTGCGTCAGTAAAACAAACTGAAGGGATGGTTTTAGGTCACGCTTTAACCGTCATGGTACCCCATTCAATGGACGTTCTTTTAAATAGAACGCAGACGCAACACCTTACATCAGCTAGATTAACAAGGTATGAAAAAGTTCTATTTGCACCACATATCCAAATTATGAGGTGTTGCGCTTTAAATCCGGCCGAGTTAATGCCCCCTCCAAATGAAAAAGGGGGTCAAAAACAATTCCCCCATGATTGTTTAATGGCTACTGAACAAGAGACAAAAGGAAGAATTTATCTTACTGATACCCCACAGAAAGAGCAGGATAGAGAACTGTTCTGTGACGTTTCTTGTTTTAAATTACCCGATGGTACATCAACTGCTGCTTATGCCATCACTACACTGAAAAGTATTGTAGAAACAAAAGAATCCCATATAACTCCGCACAAGCTGCAAAGATAATAGCGTTAACAAGAGCATGTGAAATTTCTGCAAACCACAATGTAAACATAAACATTGACAGTCAGTATGCCTTTGGGGTGGTACACAATTTTGGTCGATTATGGGCTGAAAGAGGTTTCCTCACATCCCACTAAACCAAAATCCAACATGCCACTTTGATAGTGAGACTGTTGTCAGCACTTGCACTTCCCAAACGATTGGCAATAATGAAATGTGAAGCACATAAAAAAGTAAATCTAACGTTGGAAAGGGAAACTCATTTGCAGACAGAATTGCGAAACAAACTGCCACTGATTTACACACAAACATGTATGTCGAAAAAATAAAAGAAGTACCCTGCATGATAGAGAATGGAATTGCCACCTTTAAGGAAATGCAAGCCGAAGCCACTGCAGATGAAATAAAAAACTGGTCTGAGGTTACAGCAGAATTAGATTCTGAAGGTTGTTGGTTGGACAAACAAAATAACAGATGGATGTTGCCAAATGCCTATGTGATGGCAATGGTCACCATGGCCCACTGTCCAACACACATATGTGCTAGGAAAATGATTCAACATCTAGATTCTGTATGGCAGAATCCACACATTAGAAAAACTGCTGAAAGATTGGTTCAAAATTGTATGACTTGTTTACAACGCAACATTGGAACAGCAACAGCAACGCCAGTAGGAAGTTTTGGCCCCCCTTCTATGCCATTTGAAGTCATCCATTTTGATTTCATAGAAATGCAAAGGTGCCAGAACTATAAGTATGTTCTCGTGCCGGTCTGCGCATTCAATAAATGGGTAGAGGCCTATCCCCTGGAAGATTGTACATCTATGTCCACAGCTAAAGTCATGCTAAAAGAGTACTTTTCCCGTTTTGGCCTACCCCGAGTCATATGGTCAGATAACGGCGCGCACTTTATGGCGGCCGTGATATTGCAAATCTGTGCAGGCCTCCAGATTGATAAACGATTCCATTCGGCCAGACAGCCGATGAGTGCCGGTTTGGTGGAAAGTCAGAACGGTATCTTGAAAAATAAAATAAGTAAAATCTGTGCGGGGAGCAACTTGAAATGGCCCGATGCATTGCCACTAGCTTTGCTATGCATGAGAACAGCTGTACAGACGAGGACCGCTCTCTCCCCTTACGAAATCGTGATGGGGAGAGTAGCGAATGTTTGGAATGCTCCACAGCCGAAACGACTGAGGGATATAGAAAACCCGTTGCTTTATAAATTATTTCAAACAGTTGACTCAAAACTTGCGTTTAATTCATCAGCAGGTGCAGGAGGCTCTTCCTGTCAGATATACCGGCCCAGGACATTGTCTGAAATCTGGGGACTGAACGTTAATTAAGAATTTTGAAAGAAAGTCTTCACTCGCACCACGATGCAAGGGGCCCTTCCAGGTTTTACAGACTGCAGTCCGAGTGGATGGACACAGACACTTGATCCACGCAACACACACAAAAAGAGTTCAGTTTTCTTTGCCACATGAGAAGGAACTTGATCCTGACGTCAAAAGAAATACAGTTGCACTTGATCACAGATATCATCGCCAGTTCTCTGCCAGAAGTGCTTCTTAAGCCCGAGAAAGGGCCTAGGGAGATTGCAACAAAGATCGAAAGGCCAAAGGTGCCCCAACCTTGCCCGACCGTTGCCTCATCATCATGTATTGCATCGCAAACTGGCACTGATCCTGCATCTGGAAATGAGAGTGCATTGTTCATCGATCATACTGTACCCGGAGCTGTGAGGTACAATCTACGTTCACAAAATTGTAAGTGATCAGTGTTTTGCTTTGCCTTTGCTCCCAGCATGGATGAAGTGGGAACAGAGGCCTAGGGAAAAGGAGTGTATGAGCTGTATCAAGCTGGAACAAATTGAAAGCTCTGACATGCGGTTTCCCAGTGCTACCATTGAAAAGTGAAGGACCGTTGCAACCTGCACGAACAAGCGGGGGCCATTGTTACCGACACTATCGAATTGATACTTGCTCCTGCCTTTTTGGAGCTCTGTGCGAATTCACCTCAGCTTGCTGTCATTTGTTAAGCAGGCTAGCCTGAACTGGCCTGAACGCTTTGCTGCTAATGTGGGTTGCTGTTTAGAACTTTCCCCGACGAACACTGAAAACTTGTCCTGAAATTAACATTGCAAGACAATGCCTATATTCGCTCCTGCTCCCTCCTGCACCAATGCTGTTGATATAGAAATAGAGACTAAGCCTGCTCCTTGAAAGACTTGGTTCAGAAAGAATAATATGCTAATGATTATGATACCGCTTTGCATTTTGATTACGCTGGTCCCAATATTTTGGTATCTAGAAACTGTGCATTCTTTGAACTCTTTTGATTGCTACCAATGCTCCTACTATGAGCAGCCCAGTACATGTGCTCTCTTATACTCTCCCTTCACGAGAAGTGAAACATAGAAA
Source organism: Ambystoma mexicanum (assembly GCF_040938575.1). Classification (NCBI taxonomy): domain Eukaryota; kingdom Metazoa; phylum Chordata; class Amphibia; order Caudata; family Ambystomatidae; genus Ambystoma; species Ambystoma mexicanum. The sequence continues at coordinate 1,448,638,990 of NC_090929.1, forward strand.
AGGTTATGACAATAATACACTGTTACCGATTATGAATATGACCCATGCTATCTTGAATAGGTCCAACTGTTGGGTCTGTTCCCATTTACCCTAACACGGGGAAAGAAGAATGGGTTGGTATGTACATCCTTTGCCACTTAATACCGCTTGTTATGCATCATTAAGAGCGCTATTTTACGGAAAATGGAATGATAGTGTTACTGGTCAGTTTGATGGAACAAACATAAATGAATTTTAAAAATGAGTATTGGAACCGTTAGGTTGTTCCGTATTCACAAGCGGGAGCAAAATAAACGTGGTAACAACAAGTCCAGTAGATAGGCTCTCTAGGCCTTACAAGTTCTTAATCACTTTTAAAATAGCTCCAGTAGGAAACAAAGATGCTGTTCCTCCCTCATATATTATTAATAACAGTCCACGTTCTGTCCCATTTTGCTTACGGAAAAAAGGGTTCCCACCCGGTGGGAACCTTTACTAGATGCATGAATATTGCTGTACTTGAGCAAGAAGAAAAACTATTATATATAGGAGGTTCTGTCTATTTTGTATTTGGAAATCAGGCCTATCCATGGTTACCTAGAACTTGGGAAGGGACCTGTTATTTAGGTATACTTTTACCTGGTGTATTTCTTTCCAAAACTTCTTAAATATCAAAGCTATCTAGATCTCGGCCACGACGAGATGATACCGCAGGACAGATCATAGGGGATATAGCGAAGTCATTTATACCATTTGGGGGGCAAGCAATAAATTCATGGAATATAAGGAAACTGTGCAGGGTGTTTGAAAAAACGATAACTGGAACCACAGATATACTCTATAATATGACACTGGAACAAAAAGCAATCAGGTTAGTTGCACTTCAAAATAGAATGATGCTTGATATAATTTTGGCTGATCGTGGAGGCGTATGCAAATTGGTGGGGTCGGCGTGCTGTGTATTCGTAAGTGACTCCTCCCCCATGATATTTGAAGCAATCAAAAAATTGCATGTCCTGAGTTCTGAAATTCATATTCCTACAGGTGGTTGGAGTCTGAATATAAATTCATGGTTTTGGGAACTGCTGCGATCATGGGGATGGAAACTAATTGCAATTTTGGTTATGATATTTGGAATCCTCATGTTCTGCTGTTGTTGCATACAATGCCTGCCAGTCCTCTGCTCCCAAATTACAAATGAGTGTGTACATGCGATCAAAACGAAACCTCCTCGCAGGATAAGTGAAGGTGCACAACACGAAAATGAAATAATTAAAGAATTTATGGCAATTAATATTTCTGATGACAATTACAGCAGTATGGGTAGTTCGGAATCGGACACGTGGTCCGATGAAGACTCGATGTATGAATGATGCTCTTGGCTTAAGGCCAAAAGGAGGGTTTGTTAGACCAGAAACTACCCTATAGTATGCATAGCATGTTGGCCAGAAACCAATCGCATCATGTGACAAACATCGCGATCATCCATTTTCTATAATGCCGGCCATTTGCTTTTTTCCTTTCTGTCAAAACGCTTTGCAAATGTATTCTATGCTTCGAACTCACACACAGTGCGAGGCCACGGCCTGAATGCTGAAATACTAACACAGACAGGAATGTCAAACTATGCAGAAATACATTGTTTTTCTCTCTCTCTAAGTCCTTGAAGCTGAGCAGAAGTCACATCTAATCAGTAGTCCAGGTGCCGGCCTGCCTTGCAAACGCTGTAGTAAAAGGCAGTTAAACCATGCATTATATTCCCCTAGCGGTGCTCCTTCACGGAGAGTGGTATTTTCTGCTTCAGAACTGTCTGACCCTTAGCTCATGAACCGAGACACACAGATAATGTACTAAGAAATGTTTCTCTGCTAAGAACATGATATCTTTGCCGAGCTAAGAGCTCTATGTTCCCCATAACAGAAAGCTGTCTCTGCTGCCTTTGCTAGAATAACTATGTTTAGACTGAATGAAGACTTGTCATAACGTGTCATGATTGTCAATCAACGAACCCTAGCCTGAATGACATGTTTGTAGGCGGATCGAATTGCCTTCGTAAAGATTATATGTAATGTATATATATATTACTGCTTGAGTGTTGCTCGCTCTCTTGCATCTCACGAGGTCTAGGAACGCACGTTGTGAGGCGTTGAGACCTAGTCGGCCGACTGAGAATACTTTGAAATAAACCAGACTTGTTTGGAAATCGAACCTCGTGTCTGACGTGTCACTATAGTGTATGGTTATTGTGCCTTAGTTTCCATATGCGGTCTTTATGGCCTAGCATCTCCTTCTCGCCACAAATCACGGACCTTGCCAAGAAGTCCAGCCTTCAGCCCCACCTTCTCAGGGGCATTCTATCTTTCCTCACCTTGCCCCAGAAGCTCAACGTCTCCAGAGCCCTGGTTCTCTCTAGGTTTGCCTACTGCAAGAGCCTCTTCCTCAATCTGCCTCTTTCCTCCCCTCACCCCCTCCAACTAATCCAGAATAGGACTGCAAGATTTATCCTTGGCCTCAAGCACACGGACCGTATCTCTCCAGCCCTAAAACCTCTCCACTGGCTTCCGGTGACTGCAAGGATCAAATTCGAGACCCTTTGCATCATCCACAAGGCCGTCTGGGACCTGGGGCCTCTTTACATCCACCTTTCCTAAATACCTCACAGCCACAGTTCTTCAGTCCTCTGGCTCCAACTCTCTGCAAGTCCCACGTTTCTCCAAGCAGAGAGTGGGAGCTAGATTCCTTTCCTCAGCTGGCTCCTCCCTCTGGAACTGCCTCCCTTCTCCCTCCGCCTTGGGCCGGATCTTCTAAAGTTCTGGAAACTTCTCAAGACTTTCCCTTTTTCCTCTCTCTCCCCCTTTCTTGCTAACTCTCCCTCTGCCACTACATCTGGGGAATGGGACTGTTCCCTTCAAAGTCATACAGAGGCCAGACCCACCCCGACCAGTCCACCCTGCATCCTTTGCCAGCACTTGCCCTCGGGTTCCCTTTCCTGGAATAACCCATCTTGGTCCACCCTGCCCACCACCTTCATCCTCCCTTTCCCTTCTTCCCCTGGCACTTACCACTTTGGTCTGCCCAGTACTTTCCTGCCCCCTTTCATGTGGGCACCCCACTCCTGCAATTCTCCCTCTACCCCCTTACCCCTTGCACTTACCACCTTCTCAAGCACTTGCACAGTACGATTGTCACAAGACCAATATAACATGTCTTTGTTTATTTTTTTTTTTGTTCATGATTCTCTTAATCCCCTGATCCCCATCGCCAATCTTGTTTTGTGGCGCCTGGAAACACTTGTAAACTTGCGTATAGGCGCATACAAATGTTCACTAAGTAAAATAAAGGTATTTGCAAGTTGAATCTGGTTAAAAACAAGACTCTGGGAAACCGATTGGCGTGGAACTATTGAAAAGACTAGGTTTTATAAACTCTGCAAAAGCCTGTCGATCCTGGTTAAACCCTGGGGCACTCTCCCCGCATATTTTAGAAAGTTTCCAAACGCCTATTGGTGCGGCCAATTCTTAAGATTCTTACTGAACGTTTTGCTAACCAGGGAGATTCAACAATGTAGAGCAATTCATGCGGATGAGGAAGTAGGTATCTGCCCCATCTGTAATGATACAGGTCAGTTGCAGACAAGGGAGCATGTTTTAATTGAGTGTGTCTCGTTGCAAGAGCTGCGCCTTAAACGCTTGTGCAAATATGTTCATAACAATATGATTTTGAATTCAATGGATATGTTTTATCGGCTCGAAAGTGGAGAAGAGACTTTCTTAACGTTAGCTACCATGAAATGATTAATTGCTGCATGTCTGGTGAAAATAAAGTGGTCGTATGATATGAATTGTTCGCTAATTTCGATTTGCCTTTTATTGGTTTTAATTCTTGACTGTATTTTAGTACGTTCGTCTTTGCTGCTCTATTGTCTTTACACAATGCACTTTATAAGGAATTTTGAACTTCAAATAGATTCTGCACTATATTGTGACTTTACAAAACCTATTTGCTGCTATATTGTGAGGATTGAACTGTGTTTTACTATGTGTTATTTTGCATATGGATCTTTTTAGATTGTTTTATTTCTTTGTGAGTATTGTGAGACGATTGTTTGAGTTTTTGTGTATGTGTAAGGTTGCCTCTGTGTAATGTGAGAAACCTAAGGGTGTTCTCCCATTCAAACCCTGAAAGCCTCTATTCAGGTGGCCAGGGGATGGTCATCACTCTTGGTTCCCAACCCTGGGGGTGGACGAGCGTGGAGGATCACCTGGGTAGAGGAACACAGGGTTGTCTGAAGGGGGACACCCTAAGTGAGACGCAGTATCCTAACAGAGCAAAGGAGGGGGGAAAAGGAAACCCTGGACGCCTTCATTGGCTATGTTGACTCCTATCCTGTCATTTGTGACCCAGAGAGGATAAAGAAGACTCAAGTGACACATGGGCAGAGTTCCCATATTGAGATCCCTCCATCCTCTGCCTGTCCGAGTCAGGATTCACCTCGAGGCTCCTGTCCCTATAATCACTATGTAGACAAGATTAAAAGATTGTCTTATGAACCAAGACCATTCCCTGGAGGGGTGGCGGGAACGCAATCTTCCCTACAATCTCATTCTGCCTCAAAACCCTTTTCCTCAGTTTTCAGGGGGCATTTTCAAACTCGTACTATCACCCCCAACAAATACTGGGACGAGCAAGAGGCAACTGGGAGTAGTGAAGATTTCCCATAGGAATAACATGGGGAATGTAAGGGAAACTGGCTGTAGAAAGAACTTAAGTTGTCCCATTGATGGAGTCCGGCATTCCCTAATTATCACACACACACCTGACTCCACTTGACTACTGTTCTAACTATAAAATGTGTGGTTCTGCACAGCTGAATGATTGAGCTAGGGACGTTGTTTTAACCAGAGAAGCCACGGAGCAGAGAGCAGCAGGATCGAATGCTCTGGGGAGAATGGCGTGCCGAGACGCTGCCCCTGTGTTTCTGAGGGGCTGCAGCATGGCTAGTGAGCTGCGTCTCCAGAGAAACAGAGCGAAGTGTCTTGCAGGCTGCTGTTGGCGGGTACGGCTTTGCTTGTTCCCTTGGGACCTGTGCTTCCTCCAAGTCTATCTGAGGGGCAGGTGGTGAGACCCTGACCTCAGGCCTGTACTTGTCACCGCGCTGCTGCCCTAGTGAGTCTCGTAGAGTTTCGGAGATTGAGAGAGATTTAGGAGCATGCTACTAACTGAAGCAGAGCGTCCAGAAGAAAATGTATGAAGCGGCACCCAGTGGACAAGAGGAAAGAAAAAGAAACTAGTAAAGAAAGCAGACTGAGAAAAGGTACAAGATTGAGAGAAAGTCGGAAAGAAGGGCGTGCAAGAGACGCAAAGGAAAAGGACTATATTAAAGAGGGCGCGTGTGACCCGAAAAGAGAGAGAAGGGTGCAAGTGACCCTGGCAGAGTGGAAAAGGTGCTGTGGGCTCCGAAAGGTTGGGAAAGTCCAGATGTGCATGGGAAAGCAAGAAGGAAGGTGCCAGTGGTCCTGAAAAGGAGAGTGCAAGTGGGCACAAGAAGGAAAGTCAAGAAAGCAGAGGGGAACAAGAAGAGCGCAGAAAGCCCCTGAAGGAAAAGTCAAGAACAGGAAAATCCAAGAGAGAGGTTAAGGTACGGAGTGGTCGCACTTAGGAGGAGAAAATAACCTGCCATTTTCGAAAGCCTCTGATGCTAACCCTTTGAGAGAACTGTATTTGAAAAACAAGGGTACATCTTGACAAACTGAACTCATGTTTTCTTTTTAAGCTCAAGAGGGGCCCAAGCTTGGGGCAGGGGATCCTGACCCACCCAAGAGATGAAATGGTGTTTGGATTTGAAAGAGGCCTAAGCATGGGGAAGGGAACCCTGAGAGGCCTATGAAAGTGAAATCTTGACTATTTTGTATTACTGAAGGAACTGAAGCTTGGGGAAGGGAACTCTGATGCTTTAAATACATTGATATTGTTTGGACTATGGAGAAGGTCCTATGAACAATTCCTTTTAATTGACCTCATCCTTTTGAAGCTGTCCAACCTGGTGAGAAGACCACCTGAAACCAATCCTGGTTTTCCAATTTTTGTTGAACCACCACCTTTTGCTTTTGAAAGACTTCCTAACACATTTTTCTTGTCAAATAGTGAGGACAAGCATAGGTTTAGACACAGACAGATTTTTATGTGGACTTCTAAACTTTAACGGCCCTTAGAAACATCAGTTAAGGGAACCATCACTTCAGTGTTAGGGCCAGTTAGGCATTACACCTGACCAACCCAGGAACATTTAGAAAGAAAGGTTTTGAAAACGTATCCTTTTGAGTCTGTCTTTCTTGATACCATGGCTGTCTTCCAGTAACCAGAATCACAATAAATAAAAAGATAAAAAATAGAACATGTATTTTTCCTTAATGATGATCCATGCTTTTCTGCTATCATCTTTATTTTTACTGTTATCCCTGGATGAAATTATTGAAACTTTTAAGCACATATTGGGTAGTTCCTACTGGTTGTTTTTATGCTGTTTCGTTTTAATCCTTGTAGTGCAAATTGTCCTCTGCTCCGATAATCGAGATAAAAGAAGCTATTGGTGGCAAATTAACCAGACTCTCCTAGGCTAGAAGCAGGAGGTAAATCGCACCCAGCAATTTCGATCCCTGTCATGGGGAATAAAACGCCATTGGAAAAACTCGACTCAAACTAAAAAGACATAAAACCTGTCTCTACATCTCCTAAGAAATAATGGCAGCAATGCAGTGAAGTTCTGGATTTATCACAATGCAACAAAACCACGGGTGGACTAGGAACCAAAAGAGGCAATGGAAATAATGTTCAAAGTGGCCGCATATTACCCATTTTCAGCAAATCTAATCCTTTTCCTATGTGTTGGAAATACCACGCAAGAGGCCCAGGGTGCAGAGGCCCTACTGGGAAATCTCCAGAGTTCCCTATAGGCCACTCCACCCCTTGACAAAACTCACCAGATCTTCAGGTCAAAATAAGTACCTACGATTGCTGAAGATTACCATATTATTCTGTTTCGTCGACTTAAAAGGGATTTTGCTATTTCACAAATCTGTTTGCTATAATTATTTACATGTGTTCTTGAAAAAAGTAAATGAGTAAACGTCCTTTCGCCTCCAAAAGAGAAAACCTCCCCATTGGGCCTGTTCTTAAAGGCTCTCCACTTCATTTGCTTTAAATTTTGTATTGGCCTATAAAAGGAGTTTGTACATTCTTTACTGAATGTTGTGAAGCAGTGATTGAACAGTCGTGCATGGTATAGGGACTGACTAGCGCTCTGGCCGCCAGGAGCTGCTAGCCATCTGGACCATCCAAGCACCTAGGAGCATCTGGACTAGCTTGTTGCTCGGGGCTGTCTGGAGCAGCAAAGCAGCGTGAGCTCTCTGCACTCTGTGTATCTATGGTCATGGTGTGTGTGGCATTGTGCTGGGTCAGGTGTAGCCTGGTGGTCAAAAGGCCGTTTTTTTCAGAAAGGGAAATTGGATATGAAGTTACTTTTGTGTCGGGATGTTTGACGTCTTTACCGTTTTTACTATGGCTGAAGTGGTGGATGTTTTTCGCGCCATCTCGTCTGTCATTGCTGGGTCTTTGTGCACAAAATCCTCAAGCCATGGGTAGGCATCTTGTATGTAAGTAGCCGGAAGGGTAGAGACGCTACTCTAGCGCACTTCCATTTAAATGCCAGGAAGTACGGGATTATTGATTTCATTGCATTATCATTTTGAAGTCCTTTCTTTTAATACGTTTGAGCTTTTCATCTCCACATAAGACCATTTCCTGTTGGCATCCTATTCTTCACAGTAAGTTTGCAGCTTGCGTTTGGGCGAAAAGGCAGTCTTTCTTTGAAAGTGAAGGAAGAAGAAAAATCGGAGAGTTCAGATTTCGAAAGAATTAGGAAATAGTGTCTTGTGCAGATGAACTTTTCTCTTTCAGTCGAGGCGAAGCATTTCATCGCCTGGTAATAAGAGCCTACGCTGACATCTTGTGGCCTTTAAGGAACACTGCACACACGCATGCGAAAGCTTGCATGAAAGAAAATGGTCCCACAAGCTGTGGATCACTCTGAAATATTTCACACTTTGAAACAAAGTATAGAGTCCGTGACCAGCATGCATAACCATTTTAAGGCAGCTTAAGTGTGTTGCTGCACTAGGGATATTTTTGTAATGAAAACGGAAACTATGTATTTAAATCATTGCTTTAAATGCATTTGGCAATAAGATAAATCCATGCTCCTTGTAAGCCTCACAACCCCACACTCCATTCACCCAAAACAATCACCAAGACATTCTCATCCTCCAGTTGAAATCCTATAGGGTTGCTGTGCATGACGTATTTCCCAGAATGTCCGACATTAACCACATCCCTTCTGCCATGGTTGGGGCATAGTGTGCATATTCGTACCTCGCTCTGCTGCCATTTCCACAGTCTCTTTTTGCTTTGGTGGGGGGCCTGTCCTCTGCGTGTAGGATTGTTTCTAGGTGTTCTGTGTCGTGAGCATAGAAGCATGCGTGTCCCGAGGGGATGCATTGGCTGGGGCTGCGGTGTGTAAGGTGGAGGTTGCAGTGTTGGGTTCTGTTTGATATCTTTTGGGACGTGTGCAGTTGACATGGGTGGGTGGCTTAGCTGGTGCAGGTATTTTGTGTTGTTACTTCAATTGTGATGTACAACATCCACATTGACCCCAGTCTTAAAAACAAAATACATGTGTCAAGGACCTTTCAAATGGTTTGGGGTTGTTTGCTGCATTCGCCCATTCAGTCCTATTTCCATAAAATATGCATGCCCCCCATCCCCCATAGAAAATTCCACAGCTGTCTCTGCTCACTGTACGTCTGATACCTAGAGACCTACTTTGCATCACCACATCTTCCGAATTAAGATAGCTCCGACAGGGCAGCCATTGGTGTTTAAGGACAGAGCAATAGAGCACACTCAGTATATAGGAGGTAGGACTAGGCAGCCTGATGACGGTGCACATGTATTCTGGCTGTCTACATCCAACCTCTACTACTAACTGGTCCTTTTTCCCCACATTCCAAATGGAGAGTGCTCAGAATTTCGTTTGTGTTTAGAGGTTTGCTACATGCACATGATTCGCATTTGTCCTACATCAAACTATAACAGACACATGTGTATTGTAATTCTTTTTTTGCATACTATTTAAAATAAGTCTCTGAAGCCTTAACTATGTTTAGATGATCCCCTGGATGTTGCTAAATACAATACGAAGGGGGATTCATCCACCACTAAACTCAACGGGCCTGGAGCCAGTATTATTTTGTTGTTTGTGTGGTCTGTCCAATGCATTGTTCTGGAAATTGCAAAGCTACAATCTTAATGATATTTGTTCTTCCTGCAGGTGACCGATAACATCAGTCAGAACACCATACTGGAGTATGTCATGATAAATAGCATATTTGAGGCCATTTTGCAGGTAGGAAATGTTTGTTTTATCATGGACTTATCCTGGTCAGTGCCCATTTGATGGTCTTATCCTGGTTAGTGCTCATTTGATGGCTTTAATTTCCCATTGCCAGAGTATCCTTTGGTTAAGGACCACATATTTGTCATTCTCAGATATTTGGTTTGGAAGAGAGGGTGCACACTAAGATGGCAGACAATGAAGATTACGCAGGATTATATCACCAGGAGTCTTGATTGTATTAAAGACACTGACGCGAGCATTAAGATTCCATGGAGGTCGAACCTATTGTGCTACGGGGAGGGGGGGGGTCGGGAACATCCTCTGGTGCAGGCAGGGACGCTGCAGCTATTAGCATGCAGAATTTCAAGGCAGAGATGGGTCTTGCTGGGCCTTTCAAGAGCTGCTGCAGATTGTATCAGACTCATGGGCGCCTTCAACTCTTGTTCGCACAGAAGAAACCGTCTTTAATAAAAAAGTCCTAAATGTAGCCTACGAGGAACAGTCTGCAGACTTCAATATATCGTGCAGGGAAACTCCTGTCGCAAATGTTTTGGACACCATCGCCGCTCTAACGGAGTGTGCCCAAACATGCTCAAATCTGTACCTGCCAAGCTCATAACCTCTCTTAACCACCGAGCTATGGTGGCCGAGGCAACTGCATGAAAAGGCTTCCTGCACGCAATCAACAATTGGTGCACTCCTCTAGGTCTAATTTCCTCGGTAGCCTTTTCATAGTCCTTGATACAACGAGCTATGCACAATTTGGGCTCATCTGGGAAATACGGATACGAAATGACGGAGGACACACTTAGTTCTTTTTGCAATATGGAATGCTACTCCTGCTGGATAAAACACTTTCTTATTTATCTCTATTGCTTTAACATCAGAGGCTCTTCTACGCAAAACTAAACAAAGCAGCATCGCCAGCTTATTGGTTGGACTGATAACTGCTCGTTCTCTGGCCACTGCTTGAAGAGACGAGAAATGACCTCCACATCCCATAGGAGAGAATATCTGCGAGCAGGGGGTTTGCACACCTTTACTCCTCACAACAATCTAACCACGGCCGGATCTTCCCCCCTATCGGCAAGCCATCGCACTTTTCATGACCTGCGGAAATCGCTGACCTGTCTACCCCTGATGTGCGAAATGCACGCCCATGCTGGGATAACTCTTCTAAGAAATTTAGAATAAGCACTTCAGGTGCAGAAATGGGATGAACCCGCTGTTGCGCGCACTTTTCCTCCCACTTGGCCCATGCTGCGTCATAGCTCCTAAGGGTGGAAGGCGCCCATGATTTTCTAATGCAATCTGCAGCGGCTCTCAAAAAAGCCTGGCAAGTCCCATTTCTGCCTGAAATTCTGCACACTAATAGCTGCAGTGTCCCTGCCTGCACAAAAGGATGTTCCTGACCCACCAGGCTGCACAATAGGTTCGACCTCCATGGAATCATAATGCTCGCCTCCAGTCTTGACATAGAATCTTGCAGTGTCTGAAAAAGTGTTCACTTTGTTTGCCCGTTAGAATTTACACCATTCGTCCTTGAACAAAATCAGTGTTGCATCAATCAAAAATAGGTGGCTGGCACATTGATACTGGCTCTCCTTTGTTTTCTTTTCATATTATTAATTGATTATAATAATTGATAATAGTGTTTTGTAAAGCTCCAGCATGTCGAATTTTGGCAACTTCTCCACCCCGAGTTGGTCTTGACCAATTTTGGGTGAGTGGGGGTATGTTTGTCACCAGTTGGTGAGGATTATAACCTGATGATATCCTCATATTCAACATCTCTGATAATAGCCCTAGACGAGGATGGATTTTAATCGCTGCTTTCCACTACCTTAAATGGAGGTGGTATTGGCGCGGTCCCTGGGTGGACGTGTACATGGGAAATACCTGCTTGAATAAGACGTTCTCTAGGCACTTCTTTAAGTATGGCAGACTGTCAAATAATCCCAAGTGTAGCTCTTGTGTGTTCGTGAGGTTAGCGCTTTGTTTTTGGTTGACCCGTGGTCACCAGATATGAACGTGCAAATGGGAGGGATAGTGGGAGGGATGTATGTGATTTCGCTGAATTTACTTCACCTAAATGTGAAATCTTCGAATAATTTTTTCTTCGAATTATTTTTATGCAGGGCAAAAAAAAAAGACCACCCTGCCCCTCACTTCTCTCTACCTAATCCTATCCCCTACCCCACCCCATCTATGTTTTAAAACTTACCCACTTACCCAACAAAACTTGAAGACATTTATTTTCTGAAGACTTTGCATTAGGTGAAACTGATTCAGTGAAATGCACTAATAGGTATTGGGAGGTGAGCTGCTTTTGATTTTCCTGACCCATCTAAGAAAACATTACCTCCCTTGAAATATTGTCACCTTATTGCTCAGGAATTTTGTATATTCATTCTGTGTGGTCCGCATGTGAGCATTGAGCTTGAAAGACACCCCTCCTGTCGGAACAATTCAAGCCACCAATGGATGCACGTTTGTCCTTTATTCTTAGCAGTAAGTTTGCAGTCTGCTAGTTTGAGTCTTACAAATTGATTTTTTATTTCGTTTTGAATTGTATGTGTTTGTGTGGGTAGTATGTGGGGGCAGAGCAAGGATATGGAGGACCCCCACTATTTAAAAAACAAAAACAAAGTTGACTTGGTAGAGTCAAACTAGCAGACCACAAACTTAACTGTGGTTGTTCTAATCACATAGTATTCTCATTAACAATTTAAGGTGAACTGCCCGGAAATATTTTGTTTCAGGTTCAGTTTACTATAGCAACTCTGATGGACCTTTCTCTGAGGACTTGAGAGTGGAAACCTCTTCCTTGAGAGAAGCGCTTTACTCTTTACTTGAAGCCATTATGTTGAAAGCTCATGTAGTAGACTGTGCGCTTTGGTGAATCATGGCATACTTGCACAGAATCGGCTTTGCGCTAACCTTCAATTTAGTGTGGGATCAAACTGATTAGGTGCACAATTGCTGTGCCATGTGTGAGGAGCCTGGAATGAGACGCGGACACAGAGGACTCATGCTTTTGGCAATAAACATTTATTGAAACAAAAAGAGGGTTGGAAAATGTCTCATTAAACCTATTCTAGGAGGTGTTTCCCTACCTCAACCAAAAACTAATGGGTCTGTCCTTTAAGATGTGCAACACAATATGTCCTGTGTCCGTAATCCTATTCTGGCCCTCACAATCTAAAATTGATTCTAAGGTGTAAAGGGGTATTGTCGTTCACTCTTAAAGTGTTTGAATGTTCAAATCCAACCTAAAAGATTGCACTCCAACAAAAAACAGGTTCCTAGCAGATAATGTTTATAGCTCTCAGGGATAATAATTCACTCCCCCAAATTTCTCTTCTTCTTTAACACACAACTCAGAATCCTAAGGGAATGACATTTGCTAGGGATTCTCTTTACCATCAATATGGATTTCAGTGATAAGTCTTTTCCTTAAGATTCTCACAGTTCACAAACTGAAGGGCTGGTACTCTCCTTGAGTTCCTTACCACTCATACACAGACGTCCATGGGCCAGGTATACTCCCCTGCCGGGGCTTTTCGCAGTCATTCCCAAACATTTCTCATCACTGGATATGCCTTCCTGCCAGGCCTTTTACACAAGCATTTTTATCTTCACCTGGTGCACTCTCCTGCTAGGACTTTCACACATTTACTTGTAAGACTTTACCTTTGCCTGATATGCTCTCCTGCTAAGACCTTTAATCATGCATTTACTTGTAAGCATTTATCTTCCCCTGGTGTATTTCCCTCTACCAGGACTTTCATGCATTTATTTATAAGTATCTTGTAGTATCCAGGCATCAGGTAGTAATTCGGGGAACACACTGGAGCCAGGCAAGTGCAGGTTAAGACTGCTTTATTATTCTGAGAGTAAGTTACATGGCAAGTCAGAAAGATTGTACAGGAGAGCATTACAGAGGCATCCTTCTAGCAAGGGTTCCCATCCTGTGTGTACCAGCAGTCATCGCGGGAACACACCACCCTTCAGGTTCCACGTTCTACACTAGATTCTTCCCAGTCAAGAGATACACTTAGGCACATACTACATATCATTACTTTGGCCCATTGCTGGCGTATCGTTCCTGTTTTTACTGTGTTCGCCTCAACAAAGGTTCTCTCTCTAATACGATGGATTTTAGCCCAGCTTCTCAGTTCATTCCCATTTATTCCGGTTTCTCTTACTTTCTTTAAGTGTGGGTTCAGCGACCCCTATGTTTTACAGCTTTCAGGTATATCAACCTTCTCATTACTTTCGGTACGTTCGCTTGAGAAGTGCACACACTCTTGCAAACCAGTAACCCTGTTGACTTTCCTGGGTTTACCGGATGCTGTTAGTATTTCCAGTGCTACTCTGCTCTTTCCCATCTAGCTGCTGGCTCTGCATGCACCCTGTCAACCGTTGTACTGGGTTGGTACACGTTTCCCGCTGCCTCTTGCTCACGGCGTTGATCCGTCTGCCTTCTCGCTTCCTGCGCTGCTGTTTGGCTGCGCTTGGACACTGTCTCCCGCAGTGTTCACTTTCCTGCTATTGTGGTTGTATTCTGTGCAGTATGCTGTTTCCTCCAACTTCCGCAGCTCTCTCGACTCCTCATTCTCAGCTGCTGCAGCAGCAGTTTTAAGGTTCCCAGGCTGATTGGAGAGTTTCCAAAGACTAGACCGCTCTGTGGGCTTGCGGTCTTCGTGATCCTCATTGCTCGATCTCTCTCCCTCGTCCCAGTGGTGATTAGTTATCCCTTATGTGATTTTGAGGGAATTGGTATGAGACCCTTTTGGGAGTGATTAGTACTGCTATCTGCCTCAGTGACTGATATATCGTTCTTTGTGTCATGTCGTGGAGTGTTTAAAGTAGGTCTAGTGCGGGTTAAGTGGCATTGTCACAATATGCCATTAAGGCATGAGAAACTGAGGGTGCTTCTCTAGAAGGGTCTGGAGAGCATGTGACTCTCTCCAACGATGTCACCCCACTCTCCCAAGGGTTACCTCCCCCCAGGTGGTCCTCCCTCATATAGCCACCCCAGGGCCAGGATCAGGTAGCGGATGCCATTCCCCTGGCTACCTGGGCAGAGGCTATACCAGGGAAAGGAGTAATGACATTATTGGATTCATTGCACATGCCATAATCCTAAGTCATGCATTATAACGTAGTGTCCCCAAGCAACCAGCTCAAGCCGTCTATGGGGTCTTATACCTGTTTTCTTAGCCGTTTGTGCACCAGAGTCACGATTTGTATTGCCACAACAAATTCTTGCACTTGTTTGCCTTAGGAGGTCATTATTGAATAGTGCTACCATACATATCTTATGTTATTTAAATTTGACTTGCGAACTTATGATTGCTAGCTAATCATTAAAGTACTTGAAAAATGTAAAATACATTCATGTTGAACAGAAAAGGAATTGTATGTTTTGATTGTGCATTTATTTTCTAGTGTTGTCTTTAAGGGGGTTTGGGGGTTTGGGGGTTTGCATGTGTGTGCTCCCGTTATTTTCCCAGTGCACTTTCACCATGCAGATGTCATCCTGATGTTGGAACCCACCAATGCTAAAGAGGGTTCCTGTTCCATATGGGGGTAAAATAGAAAGATAAGTTTTAAGTTGCATCTTGGTGATATTTTGATCTGAACTGGCGTACAGCACACATCTGAAAATACTCCAGAACCATGATGTCTTGGTCATCATGGTACAAGTACCAGATTAAGGTTTAGAAACAAGGATTGCAGAGATGGGTGGTGGGATTCAAAAGCTGATGGCAACATCATATGGCCACGGATATACTGGGTACCTTTGTCCTTCAGGAACAGAGGACCCCTCCCATAAAATATCAGAGTGGTTATGCGTTCGACCTTGAATTAGCTTATTGATGGTATCAATGAAGCAATTTCAGATCTGAAGGCATGTGTTTTGGAATGCAACAATTGCACTCACTTCCATACCAGGTTGTAAAAGCACTATAGAAGCATCATGAGGTAAATGCAAACATTAACAGATAATTTGAGTTTCAAATGGCAATCTTCCTTCCACAATTTGCTAATCTTTTGAAAGACACTGATTGGACATAGAACTCTGCACTGGTGCCGGTTTTGGTGCCAGGCACATGCCATCTCAGTTATCAAGGTAGCAAGCTTTGACCCGGTTTCAGTAGATCTTTGGTGATAACAATGAGGAGACAGAATCTGCCTCCCCTCTGCCTTTGACTGTACTGCATGTGACTATGAGGATTGCTGTGTGGCCTGTCGCGTGTGGTACATTTCTTTAGGTCATTTTGAGGCCAGTTGGGTATAATCCCTGATCTGGATTTGCCTTCCTCATGCTCAGCCTTTTGGTTACGGTTTGTCATTTAATGTGGTCATGCTGATGATAGTTAACTGTGTCAGGTTAATTATCCAAAAGCTTACATTCATTGTAGCGCATGAGGCCTCAAAGGAGGTTCTTATCTGCTTCAGTGAAACTTTGCATTTGCCTCTGCTGTCTCTAGGAGAACTCTCCCTCTGCATTTTCTATGTGCAAGAAAGTTGGTGATAAATACAGGCCTACTCCTTAGCGTCCTGTATCACTGACATCACACCCTACCCCTGACATTCCAGTGGTACTGACATCAAGTGGTCTAAGCCAAACACATTTCCTAATGCTTTGAGGAAAGGAAGAGTCTACACCTGGGTGCATGCGCAAGAGGATTCAACTCAGTTGAAACGACACAAGGTTGCCAGAGTGATCACACTGGTAAACCTTGATATTTTGCTTGCCAAGTTGCAAAACCCTTGTGAATGTGCTAGACAGAGAAACAGAATGGCATCATAAAAAATAATGAATTTCCTTTATCCATGTAGTTCTAATGCCTCCATAAATGAAGTTTGGCAGCTAAATAATCTACCTTGCCTAAAACAGCTGTGTACAAAAAATGTGCAAAGATATATTGTAAGCCCGAGAAAGTAACATAGGTGAGATGTTAAGATTTCCTTACACCCGAAGTTGGGCAGCAAAATATAAAACCGATTTAAAGGTGCTAATGATGAAGCCGTTAGGCCAGACGAGTAGCTGCTTTCCAGGCAGAAAAGAATCCGTGCCTGGCCAGTTTTACGGAAATCCAAAGGCAGCAAAAATGCTTTCTGAAAAAACAAGTATGAGCTGAACTAGAAATGTACAATCTCAAATTTAAATTAGAATCCAAGATACAACCCTATATATTTTAAGAGTACACCAGGGTAGGAGTGAAACCATAAAATTAGGCCAGCGTCAACCACTCTTGAACACGTGATAACAAGACGGCAAAAGATATCAACACAAATTAGTTTTAACAGTTTTAAGAATGAGAAGACATCCAATTTCCAATAGCACAGAGAATGTATTTCAATTAAGGATACAGTACTCAACTTGTAAGTCTCCCTCCTACTTACTGGTAGCTCCATTTTGACTACCTTTATCTTCTACATTCCTTCTTGTAACACTAAATGTACCACACTTCTGCACCTTCATTATTTGACCTTACCTCCAAGAACTGCATTGGTGGCCCATTCACAGTGGGGCACATCCCAACGCACTGCAAAGGCCATGTCCTCAATTTGTCATTTTTTAAACTTCTCACAGCCACTTCCTTAGCTATCCTCTATCAGGTGTGATCTGACCATTCTCACCTGGCATTTTCACTTGACCTTCCCCTTCCCACTAACAAGAAATGCTCCCTGGCTAAGCTTCTATTGAAAACGGGTAGGAGCAAATATGCCACAGAACAGCTTACCAGAGAGTGGAACCTACTAAACTCTGTTGCACCAAAAACATAGCTATTGCGGTTCTTGGTGCACTTTGGTGCTATGGTCTTTCAAAAGAGCTAGTTGCAAAGCAGGCAAAAACCCTGTACGGTGGCCACCTTACAGGCCTTTTGGGAGGCCAAAATGCAATCAAACCGATCTCTCTGGGACTCTAGGAACCTGTTCATGAAGGTGAACTCGGCCTCCCCCACAGGGGCCTCCCTTTCACCTACTCCGTCACAAGCCCCATGTTTTCATCTTGGAAAGTTTTTCCATAATTTGGTTTAATCCATGACCGAAGGGATCCTTGGGACCAAACACCATTTCTGGTGCCCTAATCTCTGCGTTGGGTGGAGCTTTCCTCCCATCCCTGGAGTTCTGGGATGTTTCCAGCTACTCCCTTAGTCAGCTGCTTATAAATCTATAATGTCATATACACAATACCATAGTCAATGTGATCCCAAAACATATATTATTAGACTAAAGTCATTATACAAATGAATGATACATATTTGTTGAAAGCAGGGTGTACATTCCAGGGATCAAAAGAGGTAAAGAACCCACAATGTAATTAAACAATAGTAATCCAACATGAGGCACAATATAGGCCAGAAACAATTGTTGAGAAACACAGAGGGTAAAACAAAAATAAACCAACATCATGGATCCAATAAAAAAAATAACAGGAAAGAGAGATGCACAAAAAAAAACAATACACTTATATTAGAACAATTTAGGAAACAATTGGAAAGGTGCATTGCCTAATTACTGAAAATAGTTACACATCTCAGCCATTGCCACACCCAAAAGTGACCATGCATAAACATGCTTGGAGGAAGTGCCCCCACATCCGTCTAATAACAAGAAGTCCTGTGTACAATATGCCGACTTCAGAAATTGATTTATAGGATGAGAAATTATGAGTACTGTTGAGTATTCCATACAAGGGAAAGGTGAGCATTACCAAACAAGATGGGCTGTGTGTCCCCACATGCTTGCCATTTGGGCTCATTAAGTCATGCATGTTTGCCTACCAAGAAGTAGATGTGGCTGTGTAAAAACCTGTTCACTCAATTAGGTAACCTGTCAAGAAAATTAAACATAATTAATCCATGTCAGCAACCAAAAGGTGCCTGAGAAAAAGTAGAGTTGGGGGAGGGAGGGGGCGGGTTGGTTTACCTGACAAGGTTGTTTGAACGTTGGGCATTGATTTGGGCAGTGTGTGGAAACAGTTGGAATCCAAATGACCCTGCTAGTAATACCACAAGTTATTTAGCTTTAATTGAACTGCCACCTGCCCCTGCATGTCTTTGTACCGTAAGTATGGAATTTGGGGTGTTCAATTATATTTTCAATATGTATTTACAATCATGGAACAAAAGCTATGCAATTGGTCTAATTCAAAGCCAGTATATAATAGAGAGCATCTGAGCCAATGTTAGCGAGCCCTTAATTGGGCTAACGCCTTCCTGGGTGTTAACTATGATTTCGCTTTTTCTGTCACTTTATGTAATTCTTCACCATTAACTGGTTAATTTTTATTAGGTAAATCTAAACTAGGGGATCAAATTGGCATAGGTCTGCAGTACCTAGAGTCTTTTTTTGGGATGTCTCTTTAAAAATATGCAAGTTCATGTCGAATCATCATTTATTTAATTCAAGCACATTTTCTGTCACCATAGGTATTCAAGTAACACCTAATTAATATAGGTCAGGCTTCTTGCTTTCTGAGCGCCAGGCATCTGCCACTCACCTTTTACAGGAGCAGATTGCAAATCATATTTGCATGCTTAACGTGAACAGACTGAGTGACCTATTCAAGTGTGGGTTGACTTCGTAACTTTCTTCTTTAGCGCTTAGGGTGCGCAACGTCAGGTAGTAAGCTCCATAATAGCACGTCCAAGTTATTTATTGAGTTTTTTCATAGAATTGGCATAGGCTGGTGTAATTCGCTCACGCGGCAGCATGCAGAAGCCATGCCGAAAGGCTGATCCAGTAAGGTAAGTTCGGGCCAGTTGTAAGGTTTTCTTTCATGATGACATTATAAGCCCAACCTGGCCCCAATTTATTAACTAATTGCTGCATCCATATTTCGAATGGATTGCGTCATCCCACGTATTCCTCATCTTATGATATTTCCACATCCAGCTTCAGCTGCTTCAGACTTTTTTCCAGCAGAGGGCGCTGCGCATCAATGCCTGTCGACTCGATGTCCCTCGGAAGCCTCGGTCTCGATGTCGACATCATCGTTGGTATAAAGCGCGTGCAGCAACCGTTGGCTTCAGTTCTGTTTTTCTGTGAAGGCTTTTGCTTCAGATACGGTGCTCTTCTGGTCCCTACAAGAATCTTTAAGTAAAAATCATTAGAATGGCATAGTCATCAGCACCTTTGACTCCGAGATCAGGGTATAAGAACTGCCAGGACTGTGGGGCGAAGATGTCCCTTATGGACCCCCATCGGGTGGGTCTGTGGTGCCTTGGTTCCTCTCACGCTACTTTCGACTGTAAGGCCTGCCTATCATTGACCGCGAAAGCCCAAAAGAGCGAAGAGGAAAACTAGCGGCAGATAGGTCAAAATCCCCATTGACGACTCAGTCAAAAAGACAGTCTTCAGACCAGTCAAGAAATATTTCTCCTCATCAAAAGAAAACAAAAGGATGGCGATCACGCAGTGGTTCTCGCCACTCGTCATTGCGGCGTTTGACGGAAAGGCACCATAGGTCGCCGTCTTCGTCGTCATCGAGTTCCTCCCCAGAACGGGTTAAATGCCTGATGAAATCAGCCTCCCCCGTTGAGTGGGAGAATTTCAGAGTAAAAATGATGAAAGTATTCGAGAATGCAGCCTTGAGCCCCTCAAAGACTTATGAAAGCCATGGCCAGGTAAAAAAACTCAATAAGAAAAAAGATGAGGGCAAAAGCCATGCTCCCTCGGGCTCGGGAGGCAAGGAAAAATCTCCTCGAGAGTGGTTGAAGGATCCCTCAAGTCGAGACAAATCTTCTTTGAGGAAGAAGTCATTGATGCCATCAGTGCCAAAAGACTACTCATCGGACCCTAGCAAGTCCTCAACGCCACGCTACCCTTGACACCCTCGAAGATTACAGAGAAATTATATGTATTGTTACCAAAGAAAGGATTTTTTTAATCACTTTCTTCTATTTGAGGAAGCAGAACATTCCTCTGATTCATGTCCCTTTGGCCAACAATATGGACCACCTGGGGTCCCTTTACCCCTGATCTCAGAGTAATCCAGGTTGAAAAATGTACAGGAGTCCCCGTAAAATGCAAGTAGACTAGATACGTCCCCAGAATTAGAATTTGGTCGACCTGATCCTGCTGACCATGCAGAAGGGTCTCAGACATTTAATGTTCAGGATGGTGGAATACATGGGGTGGAAAAGACCCAAACCAATATATGGGCATGATGATCTTACAGATATCCTACATAAAGGACCGCACAAGGATCCTATTCTTCCTTTTCATGTGGCTCTGCAAAGGCAAGTAAATACAAATTGGTAGAAGCCAGAATTAATTCCGGCAGTAAACAAAAAACGAACATCCAAATACAGGGTGTCCAGTAGTGACACCAGTTATCTGACAAAGCATCCCACTCATCAAAGTTTGGTGGTATATCCACCTCAAAACAAAACGCATACCCGACTATTCCCCCAGACAGAGATGACAAGCGTTACAACGCTTTTGGCCAAGAAGTTTTCTCTGCGGGTAGTACGGCCCTAAAGTCAGTGAATGCTGCGTGCACGTTGGCCAGCTTCACTTAGACTATTTGGGAATGTATAGTGATGGCGGCTGAGCACATCCCCGAAGGGGATGAAAGAGACAGATTTCTAAATCTAGTCAAGGATGGGAAGGACGCGATGTGCGAATCCCCCCAGACAGGTCTCGACGCTACTGACAGTATCAGTAGGTCAATGGCGGCTAGTACAGTAATGCGCAAATGTACCTGGTTAAGAAAGTCTGGTTTTGCTCCAGATGTGCAATCTAGACTTCTTAACATGCCCTTTGATGGCACACATTTATTTGGTGACGAGAGCCTGGAGAAACTGCAGACCTCCAAAGTAGCAGCAAAATCCATTGGTGCTGCTATTGGACAGGCACAAAGCCAGTAGGCACACCTTGGAGGGGTAGGTCCTTTTGCTTTTACTCCATAGATGGAAGGGGGAGAGGACTGTCCAATCAAAGAGGTCAAAAAAGATTCCCCCACGGTGGACGGGGAAGAGGTACTAAGACCGCCCAGGTAGCAGTGACTTTAGCATCAGC
Organism: Ambystoma mexicanum; assembly: GCF_040938575.1. Classification (NCBI taxonomy): domain Eukaryota; kingdom Metazoa; phylum Chordata; class Amphibia; order Caudata; family Ambystomatidae; genus Ambystoma; species Ambystoma mexicanum. The sequence goes on from NC_090929.1 coordinate 1,448,660,465, forward strand.
CACTGCTCCAGCCGCCTCAAAACCTCTCTGAGGCCTTAGTTTACAAGACCTCAGTGAGAGGCAGACTCTCACTGTATCTGAAAGAATGGCAAGGCCTTACTTACAGTTGCCCAGGGTTACTGCCTGCCCTTTCTAAAAAATCCTAAGAATCATCCACTGAGGAACAGGTCTTTCATAGTTCCAGATCCGCTCCTTAAGCAGGAAATCTTGACCCTGCTAGAGAAAGGTGCTATAGAACCAGTACCTGTAGCGGAGAGGAACAAGGTTTGGTACTCCCCGTACTTCCTAATTCCCAAGAAGGACGGAGGATGGAGACCCATTTTGGGCTTCCTCAGGAAGGACAAGTTCAAGATAGTTGCCCTTTCTCAGATCCTTAAGGCTCTCCAGCTCAGGACTGGATGGCATCCTTGGACCTTCATGATGCTTACTTTCATGTGCCAGTCCATCACAAGCACAGACAGTACCTGAGGTATTGCCATTTGGGCTGACCTCCACCTGAGGGTTTTCACCAAGTTGTTGGCAGTGGTGGCAGCGAGTCTCAGGAGAGGGCAGATTCACGTCTACCCCTACCTGGACGATTGGCTGACCAGGGCTTGTTCCCCCAAAGAGGCCCAGGAACTTCTCAGTTACACCTGTCATTCTCTCCACGGACTGGGCTTCTCCCTCAACTTCAACAAGTCCCACATGATACCATCTCAAAGGCTCCAAATCATTGGAGCAGTCCTAGATGCATCACTGGGAAAAGCCTCACCACCATAAGTGAGGGCTCAAGACATTCTGCAGATGGTCACCAAATTCCAAAGTGCCCAGCGTCTCCCGGCCTTCAACTTTCTGCGATTGCTCGGCCACATGACATCCTGAATTTTTCTGGTGCGAGAGGCGCGCCAGAGAATTAGATCTCTCTAGTAGGCTCTCAGGACTCAATGGTCTCAAATCTCAGGCAGAATGTCAGATCTCCTTCAGGTTCCAAGCAGGGTCGCACAGAATCTCCTGTGGTGGGCCTGCAAGGACAACATTCTGAAGGGAGAACCTTTTTGGCATCCATGGCCAGAGATCAAGGTAGTAATGGACGCCTCACTCACAGGTTGGGGAGCACATACCTAGGATTTGATAATCAGTGGTCGTTGGTCTCAATCGGAGTCCAAACTATTCATCAACCTTTTGGAGCTGAGGGCAATCAGAATAGCACTGAAGGGAGGAGGGAGAGGGGAGTTAGGGGGGAGAGGGGGGAGAGAATAAATAGATAGATAGATAGTCGGGTTCTCCATCCAGAGGTCAGGACACTCAACCTTCACGCATGGTTTCTGAGAGGTTGAGATAGGATTGAGACCTCCCGGACGACATAATGGAGATTTTGCTTTCTGCAGAAGGCCAGCCACAAAATCCTTGTAGCACTGCCGTTTGAACAAATTCTGCAGCTGATGCAGGGATAAGAATGAGGATCCCTTTACATGCAGTACACTTATGGTGTTGTCATTCTTATTACACCTGACTAATCTCTCTATTTTTAAGCGCTCCACTTAAGAGGTATCTTTCTTCAAGATCCCTCTTGTGATACAATTCTTAAAAGGACTGACGTAAACATTTCCTCCGGTCCCATTTCAAGTCCCAATTTGGGACCTCAACTTGGTCTTAACATTTCTAATGTGTGCTCTTTTTGAGCCCATCCATTCCTGTCCTTTAAGGTTATTAACTTTAAAGACCATCCTTTTAGTGGCCATCACATCAGCCCGAAGAGTGAGTGAACTTCAGGCCTTATCCTGTAAGCCTCCTTATACAATCTTCTAGGTCCTTAAGGTTACACCTACCTTTTTACCTAAGATTGTGTCTGAGTTCCATTTAACTCAGAAAATGTTACCTTCATTCTATCCTCCTCCTCATCCTGGAAAGGAAGAGGAGAGGTTACACAGGCTTGATCCAAGGCGGGCACTATGCTTCTACATCTCCAGGATGTCTAAACTAAGACACAATGACCAACTTTTTGTAGGCTACACGGGCCACAGGTTGGATATGGCAATTTCGAAACAAAAGTTATCAAGATGGATTATTTTAGGAATATCTGAATGCTACAGATTAGCTAGAAAGGATCGTCTAGAAGGTCTTAGAGCTCATTCCACCAGGGGCATGGCAACCTTCTCTGCATTACAGAGGGGTGTCCCAATTAAAGATATTTGTGCGGCAGCCACATTGTCATCCGTACACACTTTTACCAAACACTATAATCTGGACACTTCCTCAAGCCAGGAAGGTTTATTTGGAAAGTCAGTGCTACATTCTGTGCACACAGACCTATAAAGGAACTCTTAAATTGTCATCAGTCTGAAAATTCGGACTCCCTCCCTCCCTCCTCCAGGAATACACATGCTGCTTTGGGAGTTTATCATAAAATGAGGAATAAGGAGGAGAGGAGCTCCAGCAGAAGCCAGTGGAAGAGACCAGGAGATTGGGCCTATGAAGGCCGCCTCATTGCATCTGCAGGTGTAGAGTGGGGTTAATGTCCCAACGCCCCTGGGGGGACCCATGAGGGACAGAGGGGTATGTAGCCTCAATGAGCAGAAGCCACCAATCGCAAGATGCACCAGTGCTGGGCGAGGGGCCGAAGCACGCCAGAGGGCCCATAGAGAGAGGACCCCCGGGGAGGGGCTGGTGACTGTGTGTGAAACAAGCCCTTGGGGTGGCTCCGGCAGTAAACTTTGCAGCCGTGGCCTAAACTGAGAGGCAACAGACAACAGTCGGGGTGTGGACAGCTGAAGAGAGGTGGAAGGTGGTTGCGGTGGCCCCGCGTCAGCAGTGGGGAAGGAGAGAAGGCAGTGCGAACCCCAGATGCCAGAACAAAGGGAACGGGAACACTGGCACAATCAAAGAAGCACCCCCCTTCTCAGGAAGGACAACTGGAGGCAAAACAGCGAACTTACCTACTAACCGATACTATGCCAGCGGCAATTGTAGTGGACCGAATACATAGAGTTGGCCCCATGCTGATGGAACCAGAAGCGAGCCACGGGATGTCCTGGTCGTAGTGTCCTCTTATGTGCAGAAGGAGAGCATCCTATGAGCAGCCCTTGGTCAGGCGAACATTACAGTGAACTGGTCAACGATCCAATTGTTTCAGGACTTGGTGCTCACAACCCTGCAGAAACGTAGATCCATGGGGCCGGTGATGAGAGCACTTAACGCAAAATGGATCAAATATAAATGGACCTTCCCATTTGGACTAATCTTTACACTCAATGGAACAGAGTACTGCATCACAACCTGCGCTGAAGGGCAGGCCCTATTACACCTGGAGGATGAGGCGGACGGACCAGCAATCCAGCCTAGGTGTACCCTGGCGCAGGGGAGCAGACAATAGGAATGGTCTAGGGTGATGGGCAGGCCCAATGGGAGGGGGGTGCAATTGATAGTGGCTCACCACTGGGCCAATCACACAAGAGTGCGACTTGAGTTGCCAAGGCAACTCAGTCCAGGGTGTCTATTCCCCCCCTCCCACACATCCTGTAGACCCAGACAGAGTGGCACCACTTTTGGAAGCTTCTGCGCAGAAGCCCGCCAAAAGTGGAACAAAGGGCTCGACTTGGGTTGGAGTTACAGAGGCGAACACAAACTCCATTTTAAAACCGAGTCCTGGCAAAAAGACCCAACCAGGGAATAAATATTAAATAAATAACCCGACGGTATCTTTAACATTGCACCAAAAAAGTGGTGCGTTTAAAATGAATGGGAAAATCCCATAGGAAATATTCCAGTGGAATATTTCGCGTGGTAACCACTGCCACCAGCCAGAAACTTGACAAGGGGGGGACTGGACAGTGCCCCCTTCAAAGACAGACCCAGAGGCAATCAAATAATCCCTACCAGTACTTCCACAATATGATGGTTTGTACTGGTTCTGTTCACAATTTAAGACTAGTAAAGTCAATGGTGACTTTACATGCCCTGGGAGACAGTAGTCCGTCTCAGGGTATGGAGTCTATGTTTGGGGGCCACTATGACACCCCTGTGTTACTGCACTAAGGGTGCTGTGTAACACATATACCAAAAAAACATGACATGAAGCCCTATGGAGTAAAAGACCCCATAGCCCATAAAACACATTACAAAGTCAAAGGACATTCCCAAATCATGCCTAAGAGTGGGAGAAAAAAATAAACCCCAAAAATCCAGCAAAGCTGCTGGGGGACTCACTAGGTTTGGCAAATTAGCCTCAACAGAGAATTCTCCCTAACACTCTGCATGGTTTTGACTGGCGTAGTTTCTCGAATCAGAGCCACAAGGTGGCTCCCCGAGGGTATCGTAGGATCTCTGGTTCCAGCCTTGGAGAGAGGAGGGAGGGGGGGGATGGTTGGGGCATAGTGTGTTTGATGTTGGGGATACACTTGATGGGGCAGCATCCGGAAAGATAAATGAATGAGGGAGCAAGTCATGGAGAGGGGAAGAGCTGTAGAAATGGGAATCACCCAGGACATGTTCAAGGTATTGTCCAATAATGTAAGGGGGCTAAACTCAATTAAGGGCAGGTAAGTAGAAATGCTGGCAGAAAATAAACTGCTCCAGAAAACCCATATAAGGAAGGTGGACAAAGCTAAGATCCGGTTGAGGCAGTTTGCCAGGGTGTACCAGGCCAATACCCAGTGCAAGATGGTTAGGGTGTTGATAGCCTTCAGCGGTTCGGTTACAGTCCAAGTTCCACATACCCTAGCCGATATGGAGGGCAGGTACCTATTCCTGCAGGTGCACATAGAGCAACGACAATTTACACTGGCAACAGTATATGCGCCCAATGTGGGACAAGATGGGTTCCTGAGGGAGGTGATGGCAAACCTGGAGCAATTTGCAGTGGGGGACTTCAATTTAGCATGGGCCCCCCCCACCTAGACAGGCGCTCATGAGAGCAGCGCGTTGCACCGCGACCCACCTGATCGTTAGTGCAGCATTTTGAAAACATAGCCCTACGAAATTTGTAGCGGATCAAGAAGGGGGAGGAGAGAGGATACACATGTTTTTCACATGTCCACCAGTCACTGTCGAGAATAGATTACGTGTGGGTAACGAATGGGGTTGATGGGGGGGATGTGGGGGAGATTGACTTGAGAGTCGATTTCCCTGTCGGAGTATGCCCCGGTCACTATCATGGTTCGGGCTTGTTGGGAGCAGAGGGGCCTGTGGGTGTGGAGGTTCTCGGGGGGCCTTGCTGAAAGACAGCGTGGTTACAGCCATTATTGGGGGGAAATGTACCTATATTTTGCAGATAACGACGCCCCGGAGATCAGCCAGTTGTGAAACGCCTCCAAAGCAGTGATGAGAGGGGAGCTGATAGGGCTTAGGGCACAGTGGGAGAAACAATGGCGAAGAATGTGAAGAGTTGGAAGCGCAGCTGGGGGAGGTCATAAGGGCCCTGGCGGGGGAAACGTACAAAGGCTTTATATAGGATGCTGAAACATGTCCGGGCCAGTTTGACCTCATCTATACCCGCAGGGCCAAAATGTAAAAATTATGGGCCAAGCAGAAATGCTAGATCAGTGCAAAAAAGGCAGATTGGCTGCTGGTGCAACAATTAAGGTCAGTAACGGCAGCCCAGAACATCCTCCAGATAGCGGGGCCGGATGGCTCGATGGCGACGGATACAGACTCTGTAATGGGGACGTTCGCAGATTTTTATGAGTCCCTGTATACATTTGTGAACCCGGATGACCTGGGAATAGAGGAGTACCTAGATGACGTACCAACGTCAAAGCTGACGCCCATGGAGAGAGAGTGGTTGGAGGAGGAGATACGAGAGGAGGAAGTGGAGGCAGCAATCAAGGCTCTTCCACTGAATAAAGCGCCTGGACCCGATAATATTCTACACACACTTTGGAGGCAAGCTAGTCCTGAGGCTCACCAAACTATTTAAATTGATTGCGGTCTTGGGGTCCGTCATGCAGTCTATGGCAGAGGCTGAGGTGGTAGTTTTCAAGAAACTAAAAAAATATCCGACTAAGTGCTGGTCCTATAGGCCCATTGCACTGATGTACATTGACGCTAAGAGACAGATCCCATTGGTGTTGATTTCAATGGATGCTGAAAAGGCATTAAGCTGCGTCAAATGGTCCTATTTGTTTCGTGTAATGGGGAGCATACAAGGCTCGGCACCATATTTCGGTGAATGGTCGGTGCTAATTATGGGAATTCTACAATGCGACTCTCTGTGAAAGCCCACCTGTCCAAGTGCATCCCGATTCTGCAGGGGACTAGACAGGACAGGGCACTCTCCTATTGCCTGGGCTGTTGGGGCCATAAGGTATCTGGGGCTCAATATAGTGAGCACTATATTGCAGCTGTATGACAGAAATTACCAGGAGGTGCTGCAACGGATTAAGGCAGACCTGGGGAAGTGGAACCCACTTTCTATTTCATGGCTGGGCCGTATCGCGACAGTGAAAATGGTCACATTGCCGAGAGTATTGTATTATTTTCAGGCCTTGCCGATCTCGGTTCCGAGGGCTTTCTTTATGGCACTGAACAAGATGGTGTCCGCTTTCATTGGCAAAACAAGCAGCCATTGATTGCCTTAGCTGTTCTGATGGCCGCTAGGGATAAAGGGGGCTTAGGGCTTCCGAACTTTGTCAAGTACTATGAGCCGGCCCAGCTGAGGGTGGTGCGAGAGTGGTTCTAGGGGAATAGATCCAAGCCGTGGGCCAGAATGGATAGGGCAGTGGCAGGGAGACCCTTGGAGGAGATTTTGTGGATCCCTAGGCAGGATAGGCCCCAGAATACCCGCCTAAATCAGGTGCTCGCAGTGGTGTGCAACATTTGGGATAAGCTACTGTGGCAGGGCATTCCTACCTATCTCTGTTAAAGCTGCTATTTGGGAACCCCCAGTTCTCACCAAGGATGGCGCATGGATCCTTCTGACAGTGGCATGAAGTGGCATGTAGGAAGCTGGGGGATATGGTGCAGGGGCCAGGGATACTCACATTTGAGGAGTTCAAGCAATCCTTGGGGCTTATAGAAAGGGACAGACTGGGGCTGCCATCTGAGACACTGAAAAATTGTATTACGAAGCACACAGGGTCTAAAAAATATGATTTCGATGTTATATAAGATTCTATTAGAACCCAAGGCCATCCCACAGTGGGCGTACATGAGACAGTGGGAGAATATGCTGGTTATGACCTTCCCTATAGAGCATTGGAATAACCTCTGGGGGAATATTCATAAATTGACACGGTCCATTAAGCTTAGAGAGACCTGGCATAAAGTGGTGATGTAGTGCTACACCCTGCAAAATTGCACAGTATGTATGCAGCGTCCCCGGGGGAGTGCTGGAGAGGGTACGTGTGAGAGGACTGGAAGCTGATATTGTGGGAATGCTCAGGATTAGCCCCATTTTGGGCAGAAATCTCCTCCCGGATATGAGCCATGGTCCCGTTCGATACGCCTCTTGACCCTAGGGAGTGGATGTGTGGCCTATTTGACCCAGGAATCAACTTTCCCTCTAAGGCAGAAAAAGGCGTTCATGATGATGCTGATAGCAGCATGGTTGCTGATAGCGAAACAATGGAAACAGTGGCAGCCTTCAGCGGGGTTGAGTGGCTGCTGAAGCTGTGGGGGATGATTGTAATGGAATGGATCCCGTATAACATACAGGGGGACAGAGTTTTTTTTAAAGGACTGGGGGGTGGTCCTGGGGTACCTCTAAGGGGATTATATGAAACAATGGTGCCTGCATAACTAGCAAATATTGGACATTATGTAAAGACTCGGATGTATACATCCGGAGCCGGGGGAGAGGCTCAGGGGAATGCCGCTGAGGTGCGGGAGGGAGGAGAGGGCAAGGGAAGGAGGGAGGGTTTGTTAATGACTGTTACATATACAGAATGCCAATAAAAATAGGTTTAAAAAAAATTACTTCAGAGTTTTCACTTAATTTGATAGGAAATAAAACTTACATTGGGAACCTAGTATGTTTCTTTGATGCATATATGCTTATTCCTTCAAGCTACTTTTGAAAATAGTTGTTCAGGGACCACTAGGGGGTGCAGAGGAAATGGCCGCCTAAGCTGTCTTCTCTCTTACCTCCCCAGAAGATTAATGATGGCATAGCGTGTGGCTTTTGAGCGTTTTAAGGCAATGACAGTGGGATCGAGTGTCTGAAAGTGGCAAGCACCAGGGATCCGTAGTGCGACGGAGAAGAGAGATCGGAGAGAGAGGTCCAGCGAGACATCTTGGTGAGGCGGCCAACGTGCTCACCGGCTACTACATATTGTGGTGGCATTGAACAAGCCCCTGACATCGGGCCCACTGAGAGGCTGAAGAACGTTAGCAATGCCGACCGCAGCAGCTGGGAGCCGATGGGCAGCCCAGCACCCGCTGTGAATACTGAAGCAGGATCTCCAGAGGGGTGAGCGCGGATCTGGTTGTCTGTGGTGATAGTGTGAATCGGAGGAGAGACGCTGTCTGTGCAGGCGGGAGGCCCCCTTTGAAGTCTGCACGAGCAGCAAAACAGCTATCCAGCATGGATACAGCCGCACCAGAGTGCATACACGGATGGCAGGGGCATTTAACTGGTGGACAGAGCACTCTTTGGGAGTGGGTTGTGTCCTGTGGCCTGGGGACAACCACAACTGCTGGAGCCTCAGGAAATGTATCCTGCATGAGCTAATACTACATTGGCTGCCCTTTAAAGACAATGTTGGGAGGCATAGGTGCAAAGTGAAACACCCTTTATGAGGCGGGCGCAAGATGGTCCCCTGGGGACAGCCTCACATCGGCAGGGAGAGAGGGGCCCAGCTGGACAGGGTCGTGAGTGCATCATAGAGTACGTCCCTCGCTTCCGCAGTGAAGGAGCGGACTGAAACAGTCAAGCCCAAGGACCTGGCATAGGGGCCAGAGAGACAGGAGCATGGAGGACTGCGATACCCAAAGGGGCAGCGTGAGCCGGCAACCCCCCGATGCGTTGTCGGGAACTTGAGTAGGAAACACTGCAGCATCCAGACCTGGCTCAGAGCTGGCAACAACACAAGGTATGAACAAGAGAGGGCCCGAAAGGCTGCCCAGGCCAGCAGCCACTGTCACACGGCTGAGGGAGCCCCATGCCACTGAAGGGGGCGGACGGAGTAACAAGCCACAAAGGAAGCACTAGCTTGGTGCAGCTCCCAATATGGAGGCATTCTAAAGTGGCTTAAAGGGGCCAACATTAGCAGGCAGTAGCAACATAACTTTGCATGCCGACAATCAGCTGGAATTACCCAATTGCAGTGTGGGAGGGACACCGGAGGGCTACAACCCTCTTATGAGGAAGATGTCAAAAGGGGGAACAAAACCCAAGCAGGAGATATTAAATTATAGCTAAGTATACATGGCAAAGAGACAGGAAAGGAAAAAGAAAGGAATGTCAAAGAGACATTAGCGGAGATCCATCCACCACCTTCTCGGATTGGCCAGCACAAACACCCCATCCTCATTTACCAAAGAGAACCTTATTGAAAATGCTTTCCACGCTAAAACAGGATCTTACAATGGAGATCAAAGCTACCAAGGAAGAAATGATCAAAACTGGGGCAGAACTGAACTCGCACATGATGGGGTTAGAATCGAGAGTAAACTAAGTTGAAAATACACTAAGTGATCAGGCCCACGATCAAGCAGAGCGCAGTAATAGAGTGCTAAGCATAGAGGAAGCGCTAGGCTCGATATGGACGAAATGAGAGGACCTGGAAAATAGGTCACGCAGCAATATCCGGATACGAGGGATACAAGGAGACATCCTGGACCAGGGCCTGGCTGACTATGTGCAAGATATGTTTCGGCAACTCTTAGATGTCCCAGACTCGTTCGCAATGGAACTGGACAGAACACATAGAGTCTATACATTGATGCAACAGCACCACAACCAGACTTACTAACCAGAGTCCACTACTTCCAGCGGAAAGAGCATATCATGGCAGAAGCCTGGAGATAAGAGCTGGTACAGTTCCGAGGCACATGTATTTCGCTTTATCAAGACTTGGCACCTCGCACCGTAGCGAACAGACGGAAATGACATGTGGTGACAGCCTGGCTGCAGTTGCACAACTTTAGATATGGGTGGGAGTTCCCCTGCATACTCCTATTTCAATTTCAAAACCAGAGATATGCGATCGGGTCCGAAGAGGAAGCAGCGGACCTAATGAACAAGACCCCAGATGAGCCGAGAAAAGGGAGCCCTCAAGTTAGTCAGGGCTGGATCAACAAAAATAGCATGAGGAAACCTAGAAGGAAGAGAATCCCAGAGACTGTATCTGCAGGGGAAGGAAAATGACCAAGAAGGAAACGCCTCTACCTAGTGCACTGAAGAACAGATGTTCGGGAATACCCAAGTTAGCCAGACCTTCAGTTCGAAAGAAGGGGGCTGCTGTGTTCTTCCAAGAAGTGTTCAAAGGTAAGAAGATGCACAAACACTATTAAAAATCACACATTGAAGGGGGAGTGGGTTGCCATGAGGGAATGGTGCCCGAACAAATGTCATTGCAAATGACAGTGAAGTGGTCTATTGAGGTCCAAGACAATAGTTTCAAGTTAAGGACACTATATTTGTGGGGTTTTTATTTTTTCCCTTTTGCCATTACCCTTTGTTATTGGTTCCAGGCACTCATGGCATCCCAAACACTATGAATCAAAATCATCTCTGCAAGATGCACTTCCTGTCTCCCAACTCACCTGGGTGAAGAGACCATGACATACAACAACCCATGATGGCAGCCCCTGATATAACATGTCGGATCCTAAATGTGCGGGGTCTGAATTCGCAGATAAAACAGAAAGCCATACTGCAAAGGCTCTCCTCCCTGGAGGCGGACTTGGTATTCCTACAAGAGTCCCACCTACTAAAGGAAGATGAAAAGAGGCTCGCAACTAAAGGATACCCGCAAGCATATTTTGCGTCTATTGGTTCTAAAAAGCGGGGAGTAACTATTGTGGTTCGCAATGGTCTCCCATCACGAACAAAGGACGTTCTGTGAGACACACAAGGGAGATGAGATACATACTACTCAAAGGAGACCTGGGGAATCGCAAAATTACACTGGGGTATTATATGGCCCTAATGAAAAGCAAGTGGAGTTTTTGGGGGGTTTCTCGGAAGCGTTGGCCTTCATGGAAGGTGAAATCATATTAGGGGACACTTGTGTTGTAGACCAGACTATGGACAAATCATTGGCTCCCATCACCAACGATAGAACTAATTACTATGCTATGACAACACTTCTGAGAGAGTTCTCAGTGAGAAAATGACATTGCATTTCCCCCGGGGAGAGGGGATACACCTTCTACTCTGCGGTACACAGGGGCTTCTCAAGACTAGATATGTTCCTGGTCTCCACTACCCTCATCCCATCAGTTAGCGAAGTAGAGATCCTGCCTAAAGCACTCACAGACCATTCCCCAGTAATGCTAAAGCTAAATCTAGGACAGGGCAAGCCACGCCAAAATCCCGCTTAACGATTTAATGAAGCTATCTTAGGGGACACAGCCGCCATTACTTCAAGGAAATATGACTGAGGGCATGGATATACTTACGGTGTGGGATGCGGGGAAGACAGTTTTCCGGGGGGTCATTATAGGGCAATCTGAGGCCTGTAGTAGAACTCAGTATATGCATCGGGGCAGTCTGGAGTGCATAGTACAAGAGAAAGAGAAAGCACATCCAAAAAAAGGGAATAGGCGTACGCTACGAGATCTCGGAATAGACAGGCAAGCCCTGGAAACCCATGTGATGGGAAAGGTGGCACAGTCCCTACTTGGGACAAAACAATATTACTACTCATGTGGTAATAAGGCAAATAAACTATTGGCAGCAAAACATAGAAAAGCAGCAACTCGCAACTAAATTGGGGGCTTTAGGAGTAAAGATGAGAAGAGGGAGGTCACTGAAGCGGGTAAAATGAAGGTCATGTAAGACTTCTTTAGCAGGGCTTCCGCCCCACATCAGGGAAATATTACTCAAACTCAAGGCTTTATAGAACCGCCACAACTCCCTCGAATCTCTGACATAACGAGAGAAACATTAGGCAATCCAATATCGGCTCAAGAGGTTGCCCAAGCCATACGCTCACTCCCAGCGGGAAAGGCACCCCAGATGGGTTCACCAATAGATTCTACAAAGCCCCTAATCCCACAACTCACCACCCTATTTAACTCCTTCTCCAAATCTGTGAAAATAAATGAAACCAAGGCCGTTTCCACAGCCACTCTGCTACTGAAACCCGGAAAGGACCCTGAGATCTGCACCTCATACTGCCCCATAGCTCTTCTGAACACGGATGCTAAACTCTATAGCAAGATCCTAGCTACAAGACTGGGGGCGGTCCTACCCTCGCATAATCAATGAAGACCAAACAGGGTTCATTAAAGACATGGTCTAGTAAAAAATGTTATTGTCCCTACGGGTCGGCCATGTTTTTTTAAGCCTAAGTGGCTCCATTTTAGAAAACTTTCCTATGGACCTTACCCGAGTTTTTGTCCATTAAACGCACGCGAAAACAGGCACCAGGGAGCCGCCATTTTGTGATAATCCTATCACTTGCCGCATCGCCCTGGCTGACCTGCTTCTGCGGCACTAAATCAAATCCCCCGCCCCTGAGCCTGACATTATCAAAACATTCATATTCCCCGCCTCTCTCCGTGACGTTACTGTGCTGCGTAGGCAAATGCGCCCAGTCGTCTTCTATGCGACTCCACACAGAACCCGGAAACCAACACAGACCATCTCACAACACAGCGCGCCACAATTCGGAATATGAAACTGTACTTTAAAATCAAACAGCAACACTTTACATTTGGTAAAGTACATTTATTTGACATTAAATGTTTAGAGAATATTCAGCAATTGCCATATGAACTCTGAAAGCCATTTATTTTCTTTTATCTGTATCCGCAAATCCGTGTAAGTTTATATTGAGTCACGCGCTGTTCCTTTATGGTACACAGGGTGTTGGTTTTCGTTAAAAGAAGCACTTTGGAAGCACGGTGAACCGCAAGGCTGTTCCATCAACTAGGCAGTAGTCCATCGTAAAGGTTGATATGTTGCTTCTAGCCACTAGTACAGCGTAAGGGCATGTGGGCCCTTGGCGATCGTCCCATAAAATTGTCAGTGTGCTCCAGTTGGTCACACGAAGCTGCAGGTGTCTGTTGGTGTCTCAAACCGATGACAGTAGCAGAACGGGATCAAATACCTGTTATGAAAACAAAAAAAATATTTTATTTATTACGGCCGATCAGAAACTATTTGCTTGCAAGGATAGTTCAATGGAGTATGTTCGGCTCTAAAATCAATGCGAAAAGTAACGAAATAAATCGAGGCCAACACACAATGAGAAACGACAGTTTGTCTACATGCGTGTGGAATGATATGATATATGATATGGCATTTGTAACGCGCCTATACACAAGTGTTTCAAGGCGCGACGAGGCAGGGGGCGAACAAGGGCAGACAGACAACGATCCTACTAGGCCAGGTGTCTTTCAGATCGCGCAAGGGGAAGGGGAAGGGGAGAGGGGGGTAAAAGTGCTGTACATGGTTAGTAGAATACAAGATAAATAATAGGGCCAGCTGGTGGCAAGTGCAAGGTAAATGCCGGGAGAATGGGCTGAAGGATACAGAGACAGTCCCGTAGTGCAGGTAGGCAGTGCAGGGAAAAGCGGCTGGGCCAAGGACCGAGATCGGTGAGACCTGTGGACCTGCATGCCCATGTGCCCACTACGAACACGTTTTCCTTGCTTTTCCTAGCTTTTCGTTCATTTATTCATGCATCCATTCATTAATTCTTCATTCCGGTATAAAAGCGTCTAAAGATTTACTCACATTATATTTGAACTTTCCATTGCGTCTCTGCGTAATGCAGTCTGTAAATCCGACCGTGCTCTTGACAACGATTTTTCGTATACTGAACTAAAATGAAACTCGGTCTAGTTTCTGAATTTGCTGCCTTATCGTCTCTTACGTTATTGCACACCACCTTCAAATGAAGTTCTTTCGGCATGGTCCCTATCTCAAGGTCAAAAAACAATAGACCCTTATACTTCCAGTGTGACTTGTGGGCCTCTTCTGGGCGCGAGCTGAAAATCAAAGCCGCTGTCCTTCGCATTCTTTATTTGCAACATCCCGTAGTAAAGACATCTGTGAGAACCTGAAGTTTAGAATCCCTCTATGTAGTGCACCGCAATGTGCAAATGCGAACTGGCTTCTCTCCCAAATGCCACGGCCCGCTTGGCGCGTTCTAAGGCCCCCAATTTTGTCCCCGTTGTCTGCGAGCTTTGCAGCCCCAAAGAATCATAACTATGGAGACATTTAATTTTTGGCCGAAGGTCAGGGAAAGTATAAAGTACCACAGGAGTTGAGTTAAAAGTGAGATTTATTGTTTGTTTGTTTGTTTGTTTTATTATTTGCAATACGCAAGCCTCCCCTCCGTTTACAGTGCGCAACAGTGCGCAGCATTTACATTTACATGAGATGAGACATGAGAAAAATATATACATACACATATATGAGGTGAATAGAGAGAATTCAAAGATGACACCCAGCTTTTTCGCCACCCATGATGGTGAAGGTAGGGGTTAGGGTTATAGGTACACTGTACAATAACATTTATTTACAAAAAGACAATCGTATTGCAATTATTTAAACCGGGATTTGTACTTCACAACCAGCTGTGCTTCGGGTGGACATGGCACAGTTGCAATGTTCAGTGGCAATGGATCACTGCTCTGCACAGAAACGTCCAAAATTCCATATCTGTGCTACTCTAACACAGCAACAATAAGGCCTTTCACAAAGTCGAACTGCATTTCATCATAGACTGGTTTGATCACCCATTGCTTACTTCGTTTTGAAAACACCTTAGTGTAACGAGGCATCCTTACTTTACCCCTAGTCCTAGATTGTTCACGTCCGACATTGCTGTTATGGGCCAAGACCGCTAGTAGAGTGCGATGTTTCATGCCCCGAAAGCTAAAATGCAAGCGCTTTGGCCTATACTTTAGGCACATATTGTGGAACACCTCCAAATCTCCTGTGTGACAGAATTCTGTCAGTCCTCTCAAATCTCTTGATAGTTTTGTCGAAAACAATCTTCGCAATGGCTTTGTGTGTCGGTGAAGATGTAATCAACCACTTCTTCTTCCTTGCCTCCTCTGGGGACAAAGGGTCATGTTCAGATTGGTGGAAATGTAGGTTTTCTGTCCAGAGGTGAACGTTGGTACAGTGTTGCATCAGTGACCGCCATTTTTCAAGTAGTTTTTCCACTGACCCTTTACAAGTTTTTGAGCTCCACCAAAGATGGTTGGTGATAGACTGGGACCACTGCAAAATACTTTCAAAACCTTTTTTTTTCCTGCAGCCGAGATTTTCTTACTGATTGATTTAGCAAGATGCCATATGTCAAATTGATGATTAATAAGCGGGAACTGCTCTCTCATTGTCTTGGCAATTGAAACGTGTCTGTCCGTGGCTATGAGGTCGATGTGCATTCCCCTTGATTGTAGATATTCCACTGATTTTATAAATCCTAGTTTCTCCATGGCCACTGAAGATGTACATTGTGTTACCTGCACGACCACCGAACTCACAATTTTCTTACTATCCATGCCCTGAAAGTGGTAGGTGCAGTACTTGGCAGAAAATCCAGGGCTGTCGCACTGTCCATCGCCGGCTAGCCTGAAACGTTTCCCTTCGAATGTACTTGCTAGAGACAATTGTTCAATTTTCCAAGCATCGCTAATGGCTGGAAACAGATAATCACGTTGGTATATGTAGTACAGCGATTTAGAAATGAAATGAGTCCCACAAACTGAAAGAAAGCCTCTAACTTTCTAAAACTGGAGCCACTAAAAAGTGATGCAGCTGCACACAGTAGATTGCCTGCTGGCATTTTCCCCAGCATCGTTTGTGCAGACCATGAGAACCTATAATTTAATCGACACGCGGCGTTTATTTTGACGTTACTGCCTTTTATTTGACGAGTCACATTAATCAATGGCTTCCCACATACTTTCCCTCTAACTGAATGCCCACATTTCAGCATACTTATAATATCCATCAAACAACTGTCGAATACAATGTATTTGCTCTCTTTCATTAGACTGTCATCCTGCGTGAACGTTGTTTCGGCCTGTGACGTTGCAGAGATTTCAACACATTGGAAAGTAATATCGCTGCTATCAAGTTCTGATGTGTCTATGGATGCTGCGGCTGGTTCATTCTCTGTTATTTCGACATCTGCTACTTCAACATTGATGGGAGAACACAACAATGTCGACATGTTTTTGGGTGGCAATTTTTTGGCGGGTGTAGATTGTGTGAATTGATCTGCAACTACTTCAGAGCTATCTTCAATACATTCAATATCATCTTCTTGTGGTGGTGCGGTCACACTGTAGCAATGGTCCAATAAAACTTTGCTGTATTCTCCAAACACAGTTCATTCATGTTCTGGCCATTGGACATGAGCATCTCGAGCCTGAACACGCCTCGCCTCAATTAATAGTTCCTCCATAGTGTACATGGTCTGGCAAGCAACATCTCTCATTCGCTTCACTGTCTGTGTATGTATAGTTCTGACACCCACGAGTAACTAGAGGAGAGATTGGAAAAGGGATGTTCTGTTTAAACACAAGATAAAGTGTATTCCAATTGACTGGAAGAAAACATAAAATAGTCCCCAGCACACATTTTTTTTTTAAAGTTATGAACTGTTTGTAACTAACCTTTTTTTGGTTTTTTTTCTTAGCAACTTTTTTGACTCGACCTTCAACATCTGCACGCTGTAGCTCCAATTCGTTTCCGCATGTCCTCCCTTCCTCTTGCGCTGCAACGACTATATTTTCTGTATTCACATAGACAGCACGGAATGAGGCTCCATCGTCTCCCTGAAACATAGTACTTTCATTACTATGTATCAAAATATTGTTAGCATAAAACACACATGAGGACGAACACACAGGTACATCTCAATAGCCAAACACGATTTAAACTTTGTGTACAAATATCAAACGACAAGTATTCGACCTGTGATGATCTATTTCGATAGAACTGTCAGTATCCATACCTCTGGCTCTGCATGGACTCCCACGAATGATTGTATTGAAGAGGAGGCATCAGCATCTCCCTGAAACACAGTACTTGCATTAGTATCGTTTTCAATATTGGGAACATAACACACACTTGGGGTCGACGGCACAGGTACATATAAAGAGATAACCACAAATGATGCATTGTCTAAAACAATGAAGGAAAATATAAATATGCTGATTTCATCGACTTATTTCTCTGATTTATTTACATCTGCATCATCTAAATGGGATGTTGTGATTGGAGTGGAAGCTCCGTCGTGTCCCTGAAACACAGCACTTGCGTTAATAGGGAAGAAAGTATAGCTAATGGAATCACGTTATATGATCACGCATGATGGAGCTGTCAGTATCCATACCTCGTGCTGCTGAAGAATATCTATGGATGTTGCAAATGTAGTGCACACTTTCGAAAGCTGTTGCGCAGATTCGTATACGCATGGTCCCGCTTCCACTTCCCCTGGAATTACTTGAATGTCAGGCTCCGCATCAAGTGCAGGGGTTGACGCTCCATCAACTGCCTGAAACATAGTACTTGCATTAGTGAGGATTACAATAGTGAAAACATAACACACACCTGGGGTCGACAGCACAGGTACATATCCACGGCTAACCACGAATGAAACATTGTGTAGAACAATCAAACGACAAGAATTCCAGCTCTGATGATGACGCTCGATGAAGCTGTCAGTATCCATACCCTGCTGGTGAAGAACATCTAGAAATGTTGTAGATGTGCCGAACGCTTCAGCATCTCCCTGAAAGACAGTACTTGCATTAGTATGGATAACACTAATTATAACTAAAAACAAACACCAGTGGATGATAACTAAGGTGTATATCAATTGCAAAGCACTAACCAAACATTCAGTAAAATAATTACACGATAGAATAAAACTATTACTTGACATGCATAAAACAAGTCTGTAGCGGATTAGCCTAGTAAGATTACCTGATACGCGCTAGAAGTGGTTGATAACTGTGACCACGTCAAGGATGTCGAATGTTCTTGCTTCAGATTCAAGGGATAGTCAAGAAGTTGTAAAGGTAAATTAATGATTGATAATGAAATGCCAATATTAAAAATAGCCATGTAAGGCGACAGAATACTTGAAAAATGCTCAATACAGCACAGTTCACTGTTCCCATATATATACATTTCGTTTGTGGGTTATGAAATCGAAAAAGAATATATTGATAAATGTCATTATTCAAAAAGCTATACACTCATATCAATATCGAAATTATTACAAGGCATAGAACACCTACAATATCAATTAATCCATTCGGCTACCTACACACTACCGCAAGGCCTAAAGCTAAATCCGGACACTTGACTCACCGGTGGCGGAATGTGGACGAATAGAGTGGGAATAGCGTTTTCGATCAATTTCTGTGTCATTCGCCGTTTATTCTTCTTTGTTACCCAAGATGTTGTGTACATGTCCAAGGAAAAGTGCCGGCTGCAGATGCGGTATCGATCACCCCTCTTGTCCTGTAAGACTTGTTGGACTCTACTTTCCAGCTCATCCAGTGGATATCCGCAATGTCTGACCCATTCTCTTATTCGATCAACGGTTTTCGGGAATACATGCATTGTAGTGCCTTCATATTTCGCATGGGTCTTCGAAGGGCAACCGCTAATCGAACAGGCAGGCATTGTTGATAAATCTGAAAAGTAAATATCGACATTATTATACAATCTTCATGAATAAAGATTTGAACAAAAGTAAATGAATCATACAATGATCAATGCAAGGTTTGTTTGGTCGCAGGAACTATACCAGTTCATTATGTGCGGCTAAGTATTTGCATAAATTGCAGAAATGTATAAATGATGTAACTAAAATCTGAACATGTGACTCGTCCCTTGGATGTTCTGTCTTGCACGAGAAGGAAACATGCTTACATTATAGACTGGACCCCCGAAGGATGCAATTCGATGAAAATAAATAGTTCTATTGATAGCATAGCAATGGAAACTCAAGTCAATAGCAATGAGACCAATGAACATAGCACTATTGTGTACTCTACTCGCAAATAGATAGAAATTTAAAAATCTGCGAAATATGACTAGGATACATGGCTTTACCTTGACCAACAAACAGTTGGATTCAGCAAGCAGAGCAGTATGTTGCAGGAGAATAGGTGGGTGGCCACAGGTAGCACACAGATGGGTTTGCTCTAAGCCATCACAGAAGTTCACGGATAGCACGACGACGAGCAGATTAGCGTAGATCTCAGTGGTTGCCAGGTAGCACGTTCAGGAGTTGACTTGCAAAGCACAAAGATGTTCTCATGAGACATATCAAGTGGTTTATAAAGTATTAGAAACAGGGGTGTGTTTGTGAATGAATGACGTATGTATGTCGTGGTTTTAGGGGGGCGGCCTGCTTCAAGGGGCGTGCAGATAAGGCACAGGAAGACTGCTGAATGGAGACACACTTATGTGGATTGCAGGGGGGCGGCTTGCTTCAAGGGGAGGCCTGGCTAGAGACACGGGGTCTGAGGAGGCCATGTGACCGATGGCCCCTGGGCGTGGGATACCTTTTGAAGTGTACATGCTGTTTGGCACCTTGGCCGTTTGCGCCCAGACAGCCCCACATGCCAGCGCTCATCCACGGGTGCGAACTGCCTTTGATAGTATATCATTGCTTATCAATAACAAATGCCACATACCGGAGATTCTTGTGAGCACAGACCCACACTTCAACCGGTGTATTATAGTGGTCAAGACCCTTAACCTAAGGCCTGTATAATCCAATGGTAATTGTTAGTATAGATATATGTGTGACTTTTATAGAGACATAACCTACTGAAAGACTTTGAACAAGTGTTATTTAGTGCATGCATTATCGAGAATATGTTATGTTAGCTTAGATAGATAGTGACCACCCTGCGTCACAGAGACCAGACCTTCACCCATTCGGAGCACAGATGTCTGACGTCCATCCTTGAATGGAGACATACTTGATTCATTTAAAAAATCGAAACAACCGTTGTTAAAATATATGTGGTGTTTTATTTTGTATCTTATTTTCATGACACAAAAATACAAGACTTTAAAGATTATACAGGTCAGGTTGCAGCACAGCGAGAGAAAATCCCCTGTACTGACCGCTGTCACTCGGGACCGTTTCTCTTATGGCACGAACGGCACAGGCGGGTATCACTCTTCGAACACGGTGTCCAAGCCTCCCGTGGAGCCACCATGTAAAGGAATGATAGGCCACAAGCCTGTACCACCTGTGAAAAGGAATGAAACAAACTGTTTTTAAATGACCAAGATAAGTTTAATAAACGTTTGTTGTCAATGACAATTCTTGTAACTAATGGCATTCTGCACCGACAAATGCTATCTAGACAATGCACACTATTGAACGACTTTTATGCGTTACTATCATATGAATATATAATTTTGGATATAGTAGAAGAACATGAAATGGGAGTGGCATGACAAGCAGAGTATACTTACTCGTTACTCGGATTACGAGGACGAACAGTTGCGCGAAGTTCGTGCATAAGCACCATCATTATTCTCAACACGGCCCGTGTGAGGCAGGCTGCCCTGAAGTCTGGCAGCTCGGTGATGCATTGCGGTCGTGGCTCGCCTTCTGAAATGTGGGCCAGACATTCCGAGTTTTCTGGGCAGCAGCAGTTCTCGTCCTCGGTTGGCATTAGCTCGCACTGATTGCATGTGCACCAGGTGGAGATGCCGTCCATGCGACTAGGCCCAGGCTCTTCATCTGTTTAATCGTCCTCCCAACTGCCGTCCGAATCCCCATCGTTTTCGCGTGCTTCCCTTTCCAGTAGTTCCTCCTCGGTATACTCGGGCTCGTACATGTAGGGCATTATTGTAGCCATTGTGTGGTAAACAAAGTAAAATAATTTACAGAGATGGTACAGGTGTTCACACGGGCTACAAGCGGCGAAGGTAGCTGACCAGAGCACAGAAACGAGTCACAGAATACTCAAAGTAACACAGAGAGAGGAATGGAATCGAAAATCTGCTGCTGTGTGTTGGGAAACGGTCTGTTTATACATATTGAGTAAAGAGGCGTCCTGCCATTTCCATGGCGACACGTCATTAGCTGAGGCGCAGCGATTGTTGACACGAGATGTGCTTTGGTGTTGGGAAATGGGCGGTACGAGTCTGCTGATGACAGGCTCAGGGGCGGGGGATTTGATTTAGTGCCGCAGAAGCAGGTCAGCCAGGGCGATGCGGCAAGTGATAGGATTATCACAAAATGGCGGCTCCCTGGTGCCTGTTTTCGCGTGCGTTTAATGGACGAAAACTCAGGTAAGGTCCATAGGAAGGTTTTCTAAAATCGAGCCACTTAGGCTTAAAAAAACATGGCCGACCCATAGGGACAATAAACATTTTTACTAGACCATGCCTATAAGACTAGAGGGGCCCATGACAATATTAGGAGGGTATTCAATTTGATAGCGGTCTCTCCTAAACTGCAGGGAGGGCTGTCACTCCTGTCCCTGGATGCCCATCTGGCATTTCACAGCATGTCATGGGATTTCCTACAGGCAGTGTTGCTGGCATGTGGGTTTGGGTCCAGTCTATAGTAAATTAATGCTAGCGAACTTCCAAATACCATCCACCGTAGTCAAAGTTAATGACAACAAAGACCGCCCCAATCCCCCTGTTAGGGGCAGGAGGCAGGGGTGCCCACTGTCCCCCCTCATCTTCGCATTAGCTATGCAACCCCTTGCACAAACTATACGGAGGAGCTCTCTCATAATAGGCCCGACACACGAAGGCAACCGATATAAAGTGGTGCTGTATGCCGATGACATTATTCACTTCCTCCAGAAACCCCTGCAGTCGATCCCACCTTTTATTGGAGCTTCTGGAAAGATTGTATATGGTTTCTGGGTTCCAGTTTAATCATCAAAAGTCAACAGGAATACCAATCAAAGAATCACCCGAAACCCAATTAGTAATGCAATCGACCTTTCCCTTCAAATGGTCAGATGAGTTTACGTAGCTGGGGAGTACACATTACCAAATCACACAAAACCCTCATGGGTGCCAGCATCCCCAAGTTATGAAAGGAGACTAAAGCTGCCCTGAAGAGTTGGGAAATCCAAGAAATATCATGGCTTGGAAGGGTCAGCGCAATCAAAATGACAATCCTACCGAGACTTCTGTTCACCTTTCAGGCTCTACAAATCCTCATTCCAGAAATACATCTATTAGACTTATAAAAAGCGATAGGCCAATTCATTTGGAAAAAGAAACCACCTAGAATTTTGCACCAAATGTTCTTGAGATCGAAAGGGATGGCGGGGAATGGCAGTTCCATCGATACAGCGTTACTATTGTGCAGCCCAGGTTGCGCCAATGTTGGAATCGATACTAGGAGACAAGAATGCCAAATGGAAACTGGTACAGCAAGCCTGTGTCCGTGTTCGCCTAGCCCATCTGCCATTTCTACCAAAATCTGCTAGGGTCCTCTTACTAGACTCTACACAAACTACACTTTGTGTCTGGGACAAGGCTTATGCACAATTGGGGGTCAAAACGTGCTTGGAGTCTCTGTCACCGATACTGCTGAATCCTGAATTCTCCCCAGGAATGTCAAAAGGTCTATTTGCACAATGGAAATCACAGGGGATCCTAAGGCTTAGGGACGTTTATTAAGACGGAATTCCCCTCACTTTCATTGAATGGGAAGAAAAGTTCACCCTACCGGAAACGGAACGCTTTAGATACTTTCAAATTAGACCTTGGGTTTCCAACAATCTAAATAATTCAGGCGGGCACACGCACGCCCATAGGAATCGAACTACAATGTCTTGGAGGGTCAAAATATTAGGAAAATATCCAACTGTTACCGCTTGTTAGAGAAGGACTCTAATGAAGACAAACTTTGATACATGACACAATGGGAAAAGGATATAGGGGCAAATAGCCCAACAAACGCATGGCAGAAAATATGGATCCGAACCGCCAAAATCTCCAGATGTACAGTCTTTAAGGAATGTGCTAATAAAATATGCTATAGATGGTAAGTGACCCCACAAAGACTCCACGCAATTTCACCCAGTTTCTCTAATCGTTGCTGTCATGGATGTGGGCAACTTGGGGACTTCATACACATTTGGTGGCATTGCCCCACAATACAAACATATTGGCAAGAAATCAAGTCAAGGATAAAGGACATCACCAGGACTTCACTCCCCATGTGCCCTTGCATCCTACTGTTAGGGAATGTTTCTGACGATGAAGGGGTTCCCGGCATCGGGCCCCAGAGCAGACCTCCTACCACAGCTGTTGTTGGCAGCCAAACTGAAACAAGCATGTTTCTGGAAAACAAACAAGGGTCCGATCCTGTCATATTGGTGGGTTAAGATTTGGGAGATCGTGGCTATGGAAAAACTGACTGTACATATAATGGAAAACATTACACGATTCTCCCGAACCTGGGTCCCATTCTTCGAGCTTGTACAAGACAAGGAACACATGAATTTCTATTTTTATTTTTATTTTTTATTGCCATTTAGTTTATTACAAACTTTTATCAAACATTTGACAAACATTCTCATCGAACCGTATAGTCCATTAAATCAGTTAATATACATGAAACTTAATTTAATTTGCCCCACCACGTTGTCAATTTAAATGAGCGTGTTCACACCACTTCTAAAATTGTGTCCATATAGTCAATTAGTGCACATGTTAGCATCATATTATTTCCTGTAAGAACCTTAAACCACCACTCTTCCATAGCTCCATTTCATGGGGCAAAATTCCCAAAGAATTTAGATCGCTATGACATCAACGCCAGGCATTCTATGATCAAGTGCGTTGATGTTTCAACTTCCTTATTGCAAAATCTGCACAGATTATTTAGTGTGTCTTTATCATGCTTCAACATTAACATTTACTTTGTTTTGTACAAGTTTAGCTGGAATCTTAAGAACTGGTCTCTATGGTAACGGGAAGGAAATTTTATGAGATAGTTTAGTGGTTGATCAACTCCATGCGATATGGGACCATTGGGTAGAGATGAGGCTACTTTGTTTCGTTTTTCAGTGTTTAGGATCCATTGCCACCTCTTTAATTTTCTTCTTGCAGCGAGTGGATTTGCCAGGACAGTGTTCATTGTAACGTCAGCTTCCTTTAGGATTTTATCAATTTTCACTAGCCACAAGTCTCAGAGCCCTGTATTAGACGCCTTGCTTTCCATGTTTAGTTAGCGGTACGGTAACGAAGGAGGTGACAAACGTATTTTTCTCAACACAGTGATTGATTTCCAAATCACTAAGCTGTGCAGAGGCTCCGAACATAATTCGTATCTGATGGCACTTTCCGCCAAAATTGACCCTCCAATTGACTCCAAAACAAATCATTTATGTTCCACCCTGTTTCGCTTCCAAATGTAATGATTGATACTACTTTCTGTTGGTAGAAGCATAGTATAGGTTTCTATGTGAATTTTCCATAGGCTGTGTATAATTTCGCACCTTGTAATAACATACTCGTTCTGGTTATTAGATGTTGTACCCAATGACATTCACAATCGTTTTATTAAATACGAGCCCCAGATAGCGTATGGAGCCGACAGACTCAAGGATCTCACCAGCTACTGACCACTCAAAGTTCTTATCTCTTTTCTCTTTGTTAGTCCCAAACGATAACATTTTTGATTTTTGTACGTTTATTTGTAGGTCATTCGGCTGTAGATATATTTCTGATGTTTGTTAATCTGCTTAGAATCACATGCTGTGCATAAGGTCGGACATCCAGTGGTAACCGCGGAGTATTGCATCTTGTCTTTCGAGAATCGAAAGGGGACGTCGACATGGGCGTGCCTCTAACACTATCCCTACGTGACGTGTAGTGTACCCAAAATCCCTCACGTGTCGAGGTCCCTCAGATTTTTCTCCACCCAGCATACTGATCGCCTTGATGTGGAGCTCATTAAAGTCTTTGCTTATTGTCCATCGACCTTTGGTCGAATAATTCTTTATCAGCCTACCCGTTCCTTGTTTCGACAGCTGTTGCAAGACCTTCGCCGGAGACCTTCAGGAACTCGACGGACGGTGATCCAGTCGGAATTGCCGACCATGTGGCCGGGTCTTCCGCCGGCCTGTACAGTAGGGAGAGTGGGGTCGGGGTGGACATTTCTATACAAATTGAGAATGCCTTTCCCTTTCCTTCCTCTTTCCCTTTTGGTCTTCGTCACTCTAACCATCCTCGGCTATGGAGAGGACACCATTTAGGTTTTGCCCTAATTGTAGGAGCAAATTCCCTTGGAAAGACGGGCACAGACGGTGTAACCGGTGCTTGCCGCTCGATCACAAAGAGGAAGGATGCGCGGCTTGTAAGCTCCTTCGTCCTAAAACATTAAAGGAGCGTAGAGTGAAACGGTGGGCGGCCTACAGTATGTCGAAGGCTGAATTTTCTCCCGCAGCCACCGAATGTGAAGACGGTGAGAGTGACGAACATACCTCCAAACCGTAGGTTGTTTGTCACACCCCAGCGGCAAAGCACACAACCCCAAGCCAATCTTCGGCCAGGTCGAAGACTTCAGCGCCAACGGGTACACCGGAAACCCCAGCGGCACCCGCCGACCGTCGGGTTCGGCAGCCCTCCGACAACAAAGGGCGCTACCCCCAATATATCAGGTTCCACCGAGACGCATCGCAAGAAGGTGTCCGGCGACGACAGGGTTCTGATTCCGCCAAAAAAGGCGGTCACAGACAAGGCCTCGGCAGTGCCGAAAAAAGACATCAATTGAGGGCGAGGCCCCGGCAACGGCGAATAGGGCGGCCGTTGAGGACAATGCCCCAACACCAGTGCAGAAGACCCCCTTGCAGGCTGAAGCTACATGCCTCCCCACCGCGGAGGACGTCACCAGCAGCTTAGCCAGGATTGTCGCCGCCGATTCATAGAAGCGGCAGGGCAGTGATGTGCTGAGGCCCTCGGAAGGGCCCAGGGATCCATCGAGGTCCAAGGAAGGCCTAAGGAGGGGTACCGGAACCCACCCACAAGTCCAAGGAGAAGCACAGAGACGTCTCACCTCTGTCGGGACCCAAGAGGAGTTCTCCCCGAAAGCGAAGGACTATTCTCAACGATGAAACAAAAATCTCGACGCTTTTCGACGGATGAACAAAATCAAGACATTTTTCCACCTCTAGACCATTCTAGACCCTCTGTTTGGACTAGAGAAAAATGTGAACACTGCATGGAAAGGCTAGACAGGTTTGTTTCCCGTTCAGAACAACCCACACCAAGGAGGCCAAGGGATGAGAGCCCTATGGACCGGAAGGCTAAGTTTGCAAGACTTTTTGACCCCTCTTTAGAAGAGGATATTTACAACTATGATTTAACAGAAAATGACATTCATGCTGATACTCAGGATGAAGAATTCATCAACCCTGAGGACTTGCATGAACCCATAGAGGGCTGGGAAGAAAGCCCAGATGGGGGTGACCCCCAACCATGGCAATCCCCGGATCGTCAAGACCCTGATGTTCTGTCCCTGGACTCTCCCCAGTCCACTCCCACTAGGCAACAACCATCGCCAGTGGATGACCAATTGACTTTTAACGTAATGTTACGTAAAGCAGCTGATCATTTTAAGATTGCTATGGATGAGGCGTCCCCCCGAAGCTGACTTTGTGGAAGATATCCTTTAAGGAAAAACCACCGGCCAGCCAGGCTATTCCCCTCCTTAATTCAATTAAGAAACGTATAGCACCATCCTTATCAACACCTGCTCTCACAAGAGGTGCCAACCCGCGAATAGAAATCTCTTTCGCCCTTCTCCATCAGGCCGTCTTTATATCAGAGGTCATTCCACCCCAGATTCCCTACTAGTGACTACTACACGGAAGCGGGCAGGGGACCCTTTGTCAACCGGCGAGGCACCTCCTGATAAGGAAGGTAAACAACTTTACGGCCTGGGAAAAAGAATCACGGTTGCTGCCGCGTTCTGAACGTGCATTGCCAACAATACCTTTTTGGCCAGCTACGCCGATGCCCACTGGGCTTCACTACAGGAAGGCATACAAGAGGTTACCGAACCCCTACGTACTCGTCTCCTCTCCACTATTTCTGAAGGCAGACAGGTGAACCAGAGCATTCTTAAGAATACTTTGGATTCCGTAGAAACGGCTGGTCGATCCCTGGCTCAGGGCACACTCCTAAAAAGACATGCTTGGCTGCGGAACTCTAGATTTAAGCCAGAAACGCAAGCATCACTAATAAACCTGTGGAAGAATCCAACTTGCTTGGGAAAGTGGTAGATGAGGTCCTCGAAACCGCAAAAAAGGAGCATAACACCTTAAAAACATTAGACCAGATCACACGAGACCATCTACGAGAAGAGGATCTGGTTCCAAACGGCTTTTTCATGGCCAACGCTTCCCTCAGCAACAATACTCATCGGGAAACAATTGGAATTCTACACAGGGAAATAGTGGATACACCACCCCATATCCCCAAAGGGGTTAACGCTGTGGCAAAGGAAGACTGTGGCCCACGGGTACTGTATAGAGTTCAACCGGTCCCCAACATTCAGACCTCCACGAGCAGGACGACTGACACCAGACCATCTTCGCATTCTTCTGCAAGAAGTAGAATCTTTACAGGAGAAAGGAGCCATAGAAATCGTACCTCTGGCACAGGTACTTCCTTGTACCCAAAAAGGATCTAACCATGCGCCCTGTTCTAGATCTGCACCCAGCGAAGAAGTTTGTAAAGCCACAAAAGTTCTTCATGGTCACACTGCAGGAAGTAATCCCACTGCTAACATAGGGGGATTACATGGCAACACTGGACATGAAAGATGCATACTTTCATATTTCAATGTTGCCAGCGCACAGAAAATACCTCAGATTTATGATACATGGCAAGCATTATCAGTTCAAAGTACTACCCGTCGGCATAGCATCTGCACCAATGGTATTTACAAAAGTACTAGCGGTAGCAGCAGCACATCTGTGCAGGCAATCCATCCCGGTATATCCTTACTCATAACAGGGGACTCTTATGAAACATGTCTGTCAAATACCCAAAAGACGATAGATCTTTTATTCATTCTGGGATTCTCTATCAACGAGAAAAAATCCAGCCTAGACCCCAGTCAGGTCAAACAGTTCCTAGGGGCTCTAATTCAAACAAAGGAGGGCCTTGTCTTCCCATCCAATGAGAGGGTCCAAAACATGTTCTTTCAGATCCCTCAATATGTAGCCAGTTGAGAGGTGACTGTACCCAAAGCTATGCGACTGCTAGGAATGATGGCATCATGCATCTACTTGGTTCCTCACCTGAGACTGCGCATGCGCCCAATGCAAGAGTGGCTTAACAGCCAGTGGTGTCAGGCCAGCTGACAATGGGAGGATCTAGTAGTCGTCTCGCCAGCCCTCGTTCTCTCGCTGCAGTGGTGGTCGAGGGAGGACCTCTTGAAAGGGAAATCCTTTACCACCCCCGCAGTAGAGACCACTCTACCACAGACGCGTCTCTTACAGGGTGGGGAGCTCACCTGCTTCAACAAACAGCGCACAGAGCTTAGCCGTCAGACATAGCATCCAACCACATAAACATGTTGGAACTGTTGGCAGTGTTCAAAGCACTAAAAGCTTTCCAGACAAAACTGCAGGGGAAGACGATCCTCATCTTCACAGACAGCACCACGGCCATATACTATCTGAACAAATAAGGGGGCACTCATTCTCCAGGGCTGTCCCAAATGTTCTGTGACAGTTTGAAGTGGGCTCTCAAACGCAACATGTTCCTACTATCACAGCATGTTCCAGGGTAACTCAGTCTTCTGGTAGACGTACTCAGCAGAGACTTTCCATTACCCAAGGAGTACGAATTGCGATTACACGAAGACATCGTCTCCAACGTTTTCGCAGAATGGGACTTCCCAGAGTTAGATCTGTTCGCAACTCTGGAGAACGCTCGCTGCCAAGATTACGCCTCAAAGGTATCCCCCGACCCCTCCAAGGGGAACAGACTCTGGATAACATGGTCAGGGAAATTTGTCTACGCCCCCCCCCCCTGACTCCCCTTCTCAACAAGATCGTGCACAAGATGCACCAGGAACCAGTCACAATGATACTGGTGGCCCCCATGTGGGCCCGCTAAACCTGGTTCGGTCATCTGATGTAGATGTCCCTATCTCCTCCAGTCAAACTGCCTTGTCCGTACAACATGTTGTCGCAAGACAGAGGAGAGACGATTCACCCATTCCCGTAGACATTGAACTTGGCGGCCTGGCTCCTGAGGTCATAGTTTGGACACCTGCAAGTCCCTCAGAGATGTATGGACATTCTCAGGGAAGCAAGGAAGCCGAACACCAGATACTGCTATTCCAGTAAATGGAAACGGTTTGTCATCTGGTGCAACTCAAAGAGCATTAACCTGATTAACTGCTCTCCCACACACATTGTGCAATACCTAACTCATTTACTTGACTCAGGCCTGGTCTTCGACTCCATAAAGGTGCACTTAGCTGCACTTTCAGCCTACACTACATCACAACAGAAAGTGTCATGGTGGAAGATACCAGTTATTAAAGCTTTCATGGATGGCGTGAAAAGAATTCACCCTCCCATTTCTAACCCGGCTCCCGGATGGAACCTAACGTGGTGTTGACTAGGTTTATGGGGGCTCCCTTCGAGCCCATGCACAAGGCAAGTCTTAAAGACCTCACCCTTAAGACTGCTTTGTTAATAGCTATTACCTCCATCAGGAGGGTAAGTGAACTACAAGCGCTCTCGATCCTAGATCCCTTCGTAACAGTTCACAAAGACAAGGTGGTTCTGCGCACTCACCCTAGATTTGCGCCTAAATTCATTTCAAAGTTCCATGTGACCCAGTCAATAGAACTACCAATGTTCTTTCAAAATCCTTCAAGCATGGGAGAATGAACCCTGCACACACTGGATGCGCGCAGAGCTGTCATGTTCTACATGGAAAGAAGAACTAAGAAAAAGTGTCTAAATTTAAAGACACTCCCGTCCCCTGCACACCATTAAAGCTGAAATAAATCAGTAAATACAGTATTTATATTTTCAAAGATATGTAATTCAGAGTAATCAACTCAAGGTAAAAAAATATATATACATTTGGTTTAGGAAATGAATTCGTACAAACAATAGTAATTTACACATAAGGCCATCATAAAAAGCAAAGGAAAAAACCAAACAATATGTTCTTATGTTCAGGTGTGATTTCCAACTCTACGCTTTTCGGGGGGACTCCCCTTCTACAGGAGCAATAGAAATCTGCAATTACATATATACATACAATTATTAATGACCTTTTAAATAAATGAAACCTCAAAATCAATTAGACAAAGCATTCACATTATTCATTTCTAACTTAATGCAGAAAGAGAAAAAGCTCATTCCCTATATGTTTTACTTGATGGTTGGTGAACCATAATTCTAACACCGGTATGACAATAGTGTAAAAAGTTACCTCTACTTTGTCTTTATATGTAGTCTACCCCACTGAATGAATATTATGTAAGTCAAGAATATCCACAGCTGTCTCTAATCTATGGGGAATCCATCAAGGATATCTAATTTAGACAGGAGGTCATACTCACTAATCAAAAGTCCTGTTTCAACTAATCGTCAACCAAAGATGTGTAAGATGTGTAAACCAAAAAATGGATAAATAAAGACCCAACTGCTTACCCAAAGGTTTGGAAGATAGAGAATAATTCCCAATGGAACTTAAGTAGGAAAAACAACCAGGTTGTACAATCTCCGTTTTAGATATAATCAAAGTATCCTAAGGCTGGCAGAAGTCCTAAATGAATGTAAAAACTCAGTTAGTGTTGAAATTAATCTAAATGAGCGTATCGATATCTAGCTATGGACCACCCTTACCTCCGTGAAGTATCTGTTGAACATACAGTAACTCCCAACTAATCGGCAAAGATAATTAGACTAAAACGATCTTCTGCTCAGGCAAAACCCCGGCGATTAAGTGTAACGTGCACCACTCGCACGGTGTCCGCGTACTGAATGAGCATTTTTTGCCGGATTTAATGAAACCAGGAAGAGGTAGATCACATGATCACGTCATGTAACCCGGAAACTTCCAAGACGGACAAATCATCACCTGACCGCGTCACTCGACTCTGAAAGCCCAAAAGATTGCTTTCCGAGATGCTAATAGAACTCAAGTAATGGTGATGTTGACCAAAAACCTCTAAAGAGGTTATTTGAACTATGGAAATGTACAATAATGGATGCCACTCCACGTTTGGAAAATGAACAAAAGAAAAGGAGGATAATATTACAAACTGGGTCCTGATGCACAATCAAATTCAAACCCTAAAATTAAAAAACAAAGTCAAGAAATGTTAGAGGAAAAGAACACTTAATTCACCATTCATGAATAAATCTTACGTGCGTATGACTGTATTGCATGTCAGTGTCACGTGACAGTCACATGTCGGTGTCACGTGCTAGGAAGATAATTCGAGCTGTGGAAATGTACAGAGATAGATGCCAATCCAGGTAAGGAAAGAAAACAAGAGAGAGAAAACGTTCTTTTAAAAAAAGGGATGCGCTGTAAATTAAAGACAGAAAAAAAAAAAAAAAGATCACAGAGTCAAAGGATGTAAAAGAATACCTAGTCCACCAAACCAACCCTTTCCATAACTATTTTACAGTCAAAGATTAAACTTGACCGAGGATCAAAAATCAGTCAACACACACGGAAATTATGAAGAATCCTACAGTGCGTACACCAGTTCCAAAAGAAGCCCATCTAAACGGTTTCTAAAAATAAACAGAGATGTTATGGCCCTACTTATATATACCTAGATGAAACAGTTGAGGGAAAACTCCTCATTCAGACCTCTCGGTGAGATAGTGTCCAAAAGATCAATCCAAAACATCTCTGTTTGTGCCAAAATCCTTGCATAGTCACCTCCCCTATGCGTTTTTTTGACTACTTCCAGAATGTTAAATCTTAACTGAGCCACATTATGTCTCTCCTTGGTGAAGTGTCTTGCTACAGGGGATTTTTCATTCTTACACCGAATGTTTGATTTATGCTCTGTCCATCTTTCCCGGGCCGACCTTGCTGTTTCGCCAATGTACATATGTCCACATGGGCACTTAATGCTGTAGACAACACCTGTGGTTCTACATGTGGAAAAATTCTTGAGTTTAATTTTCCTTCCCGTCTGAGGGTGTAGAATATATTCCCCCTTTGCCACATTATTACAATGACTACACGTCAAGCACAGGAATGTCCCCTTTTTCCTGGTTGCAAATGTGGATTGTGTCTGTTTAGGTACCCTTTCTGCTTTCACTAACCTGTCTCTGAGGTTAACACCCCTTCTGTACACCATCATAGGTGGTCGTGGAAACAGTTCAAGTAACGTCGGGTCATGGTGTAGAATAGACCAATGTTTCTGTAAAATTCTTTTTATGTGAAAACTTTGTCTCGAGTACTTTGAAATGTGTAAAATCGAGGCTGACTCTTTCTTAGGTTTTGGAGTGAGAAGTTGTTCCCTTGTGATGGGGAGAGCCCTAGTTTGTGCTTGCTCTAGGATAACTTTAGGGTATCCTCTGTAGGTAAATTTATCGGTCAAAACATCGTATTCCCCTTGGAAATCATCTGAGTCTGTGATTATTCTTTTGAGACGTAAGATCTGACTATACAGTAAACTTGACATCATTGGTTTCGGATGAAAACTCGCGTAATGCAGTAAGCTGTTGACATCAGTTGGTTTGTGAAATAATGAGGTTCTAATTTGATTGTTGACAATTTCCAACTCAACGTCTAGGAAGTGTCATTTTGGGTCGCCAATCTCCAAGGTAAATTTAATACGTGAATGTACATTGTTCAGGTAGTCAAAAAACTCTTCTAGTTCACTTGTGGAGCCACACCTGACCCCATAAAATGTCATCAATATACCTTTTCCAAACCACAATTTTAGTATACCATTCAATTACATCCAATACAATCCGTTGTTCAAACCAGTACATGTAAATGTTTGCATATGCAGGGGCCATTGCTGACCCCATCGATGTTCCAGACACTTGTGCAAAATACTGTCCTTGATAACGAAAATAACTGTTGTGCAGGATAATTGTGATAAATTCCAACACTAACTGAGGATCACATTTCACATTTTGAGATTGTAACAGAAGCCATTCTACAGCTTCGATCCCCTCCTGATGTGGGATAGAGGTGTATAGGCTCCATACGTCCATTGAAAATAAAATACATTCTGATGACAAACAAGTGATCTCTTTGATATTCAAGAGGAAGTCTGTGCTAACTCTCAAATAGGTTGGTATTAGTTGAACCAGAGGTTGTAAAATCCTGTCCACATATTTGGACAGTGGGTCTAGAATGCTATCAGTACCCTCCACGATCGGTCTTAACTGGGGATGAAGTTGATTTTTGTGAATCTTTGGAAGTCCATACAGGACTGGCATTATTGGATACTTTTTCAGTAGAAAGGACCTTGTTTTAACATTGATCCAATCATTGTCAAATGCTTTATTTACACAGTCCTCAATTATAACCCTGATTTGGGCAGTTGGATCTCTATCTAGTAGAAGGTAAGTACTATTATCATTCAACATGTCCTTACATTGGGTATGATACATGGAAAGAACTCAACCACTTAGAAAGACTAATCAGTTTTTCGTTTTGGTGGTGGCAGGAAGAGAAGGAGACGCAGTCTCCAAATCCACTATCTCTAGATGGATTGTCAAATGCATTACACTCTGCTCCACTCTTGCTAAGAGAGAGCTGCCCTTCAAGCCTAGAGAACATTCCACTCGAGGCACTGGGACATCCATAGCATTCATTGCAAATGTTCCCCTCGAATCTATTTGCAAAGAGGCAACCTGGAGTTCTGTACACACCTTTACAAAACACTATTGGGTAGACACTCATTTTAGGTCTGATTCTCGGGCGGCACAGGCAGTACTAAGACATCTTTTCACTACTGTTCCTTTTCACAACCCACCTCCAACTCCGGGTACTGCTCGCTAGTCTATGCACAGCATGTGATTCTAAGCAGATTAACAAACATCAGAAGACCTGCATTACTTACCGTAAAAGCATTTCTGATAGTTGTATCTGCTTAGATTCACATGCGCCCACCCTTCCTCCCCACTCGGATGGAACGAACATAGACATCTTGCCACTTTCTCTCTCTTTTCTGTACTCACTCACGATAGTCATAAGGCTCCCTCTTGGCAGGAAAAATACAATCGGAGGGACCTCGACGCGTGAGGGATTTTGGGTACACTACACGTCACGTAGGGTGTTACAGGCCCGCCCATTTCAACGTCCCCTTTCGATTCTCTAAAGACAAGATGCAATACTCCGCAGTAACCACTGGATGTCAGACCATGTTCACAGCATGTGAATCTAAGCAGATACAACCATCAGAAATGCTTTTACGGTAAGTAATGCATGTCATATGCAGATTTGAGAGTAATCGTTTGAGCCCTATTTGGGTTGTGTCTATTTACACAATGTCATCTGGATATATGACCCAGCTGATGTGCTGCCCGTTTATCCGTGTTGGAAATTAGTTAGTTGCTTCCAGTGCTACTGGCAGATCAGAGATAAATAGTTTAAAGAGTAGAGCAGCCAGTGGACACCCTTGTTTTACTCCTTTCTTAGTTGTTATTTCGTCTGACAGATCACCTTGGGCATTCAATCAGACACATATTGTCGTGTTTGTATGGAGGGCCTTCAGGGGATCAAGAAGATAATTCGGGCAAGACCATCTTTGCAATTTCTCCCATAATAACCTTCTGTTGATTGTGTCAAATGCTTGCCTCAGATCCACAAAGGCAAGAAAGAGTTTACTTCCTCGTTTCAAGGCTTCCAATTTCAATACATTGAGAAGAATTAAATTCAATTCTGTGCCCACGACTTTTGTGAACCCCGTTTGTCTCACATTGACAATTGAAGCGTCTGTCGCCCATTGAGCAAGTTTTTTTGTAAGCAAGCAGCAAAAATCTTCCCAATTGTGTCCAGTTGGGCAATCGGGCAGTAATTGGATGGATTATCCCGATCGCCCTTTTTGAAGATTGGTATTATCACAGCTGTTAGCCATGAGATTGGAAGTTCATTTTTGGTTGCAATTCGCTGAAATAGAGCTGTTATAAATAGTGCCCACTTGTTTTTGTGTGTTTTTAGCATGATGTCAGTTATGCCGTCTGGGCCAGCTGCTCTTGAGTTGTTTAAATTTTGAATTGCGACTAGTATGTCTTGCGTTGTTTCACATACATTCCACTCTTTGAGTAGCTTTCCAGAGTTTTTCTCCTTTTTGTCATCATCCTCTTCTGCAGAGTCAACAACTTCGGAAAAATGGCAGAACCAATCATTGGCATTTATTATATTGGTCATTGCTGCACTTTGATTTGCAACTCCATCATTTATTATTGACCACATTTGTCGACTATCGTTCTTTACTAAAAGTCAAAGTATGTATTCATCTCTTTCTTGATCACGTTGATAGGAAAATGCGTTTAACAAGTTCCGATACTTCTGACGCCTTTTCTTGATTGCATCCACACGGCTGACTAAGCTGGTTTGTCTCAGCAGTTTTATGTCTTTGTGTAGATTCTTTTTTGCATCACACACTTGCACACTGAAGGGATTCTTATTTTGTCTGATTTCCTCTATTCTTCCAGCTTCGAGTTGTTATAAACTGGGCTAATAGCGGAGCATAGTTCATATCAGACGTAGATGTTTCATTAATAAACATTGTTGTATTCAGCATTGAAATTTGACTGGCCCTGATCCTTAATCTGTTCAGTCGTTGGTTTATTTCTACATTTGCTGAATATTTCATTGTAGAATTCCCATGGCTCATTAACCAAGTTAATTTTAAAGCGTCATGATTGCTATTGAGTGCTTCAATAGTTGTTAGCTGGACTATTTTTGAATGCAGATTTCCTGAGGCCCATACGTAGTCCAATGTTTTGTGGCTCTGATTTGTATTCCAAGTTTATGCTGCAGGAATGTCTCCTCTTGTAGTTCTGTTCAACATTGAACAATTCCTGTTCTTCAGTTCTTGTTTCCACCTCTCTTCTTGATCTAATTTCAGGGTTGTTTTCAAAAAGTCAGACTTTTTTACTAACCCATTACCATCTACCCATGAGTAATTAAGATCTCCACAGATAATTATCATAGGATCGTTGAAATCCAACATACATTCGTCAACAACTACCATGACTGAACTTATTAATTGCTCAGACGAGATATTTGCGGGGTTCTAGTAGGTATTTATAATCAATAGCCGTTTATTCAATAGTGGTCCTTGTCTGGTACATTGCAATGTTGTTGCTTGGACGAATAGATTTGGGTTTATCGATTTCTCTACCTTCCATCCAGTGTTGTTCTTTTGCATCGTTACCAATCCAGAAAATGGCTGGCCTGTCAAATTCTTCCCGGCAGGATTTAGGTAATTAGTGTACCCATTTCTGAAAGGGAGTTCACACAACCAAGTCTCTTGTAAGCAGATAACAAAATGATTGTCTATTTTTTGACATGATTCGTGGAATAAGTGCATGAATCCCCGGGTGTTCCAAGAGATCAATGAGCAGGTCTCCTCCTGAGTATCCTTTGTTTGCTAATGATGGAGACCATTTTGTCGCGACTGACCAAATGGTTTTTTATTCTGTTGAGCAATAGTTTGAACTGCTTTAGTATACATTGGTCCGGACGTACCTAGTTGTGCCCTAATTGGATCATTGGAGGTGTGATTGTTTTTTATCATAACCGGGAGACCTATGCACTTTTAGACAACAGACTCTGAAGCACCTATTACAAAACTAATGTACTTTAAGAGGGTGGAGACTTTTGG
The DNA here is from genome assembly GCF_040938575.1 of Ambystoma mexicanum. Taxonomy (NCBI): domain Eukaryota; kingdom Metazoa; phylum Chordata; class Amphibia; order Caudata; family Ambystomatidae; genus Ambystoma; species Ambystoma mexicanum. Next base: position 1,448,697,391 of record NC_090929.1, read on the forward strand.
GAGAGATGGGCACGACTAAAAAAAGAAGGTTCAACCAAGGCACAGTTTGGGATGCATACAAGTACTTTGGGACAATGAGCGGAACCAATTATTATTGTTTTCATTATGATTTAATATTATTTGTTAACCTTATTTACTATTATTATTTGGGGGAATTGTTGAGGAGAAAATAAGAAATGAAGTGTCTGTTCTCAGAGTAAAGGCTATGTTGATGTTAATAAGTTCGAGATTTCAATAAAATCCATAACTGGGGAAAAAAAGAAAAAAGTTGTTCAGGATTATCAATTTTCAAAATGAATGTTCCATACTCCCATGAAATGTGCTGCAAAAGATGAGCAAATGTGTTTTAAATAGTATTTTTAAAGATTTATTTTTATCAAGTTGCAAAGAATAAAGTAATTTAGTTTTTGCACATTTTTAGGTCACCCTTACCTATTCGCATGGATTCCTCGCTGATAATTTGCCATTTGCTTCTTAACAAAACCTTGCCACTTTAGCTGAAATAGGTAATATATAGTGCGAAATTGAAGGAAACTTGCAATTGCCAAATTGCACACAGGTCTGTGTGCTATTGCTTTTAACCCAAGTTATTTCAACACAAATTAATTGGTAGAGCACATTTTATGAGGCACAACCAATGTCCATGCTACGTAACCTGCAGCCATTGCAAAATACTGTAAAGCTGTTCAAGTGCCGCCTTTTATGGGACTGTATTTGTAAAAGGGCAGATAGATGGAACTCAGGGTGCTTGCTTTGCGACAGCACTCTAAGAAATATTAAACCTGTTTGAAATTGAAACTTGGCCACTGTGTGCTAGGAAAAAAGTTCTGTTTCATGCACAAAAAACGAGTTCATAATGCCATAAAATCCGCTAAAATACTGATGGAAAGGATAGCAGGGGAATCAGACTATATTAGCGGGGGCTACACCTCGCATTAGACTTGTCTTGGATTTCCTTTGCTTTTGTCATACCCAATTGATAACTTTCCAAAAGCCAGCACCGAATGGACGCATGGGCCGGGTCATCGTCGTGCAGTAATTACACATCTGACCTATCTGGATTTTATTTTTTTGCAACAAGGTAAGCATTGTTGAAAAAATGGCACTGAAATGAAAAATGAAGTAAAATATCAATGAAAATGAAAAATAAATCCGGCTGTTAGTTTGTTTACCTTTTTCGTTGTTATGATCCCACAAACTAAATGAATGAACCACTTAGAAAATGTACACTGTATGTTTGATTTGCAGTTGTTCTTTATTGCTGTGGAAGTAAGACAATTGAATTGTAATAGTTTGTTAAGTGATTGTTTAGTTTTTATACTATAATTTTCTTCTGCTTTCCCTCCGCAGATTCTGTCAAATACTCCAAGTCGGAGAGAGCATGGTTATGACACTGTTGTCCTCCTTGCCTTGCTTGTTAATTATCGAAAGTATGAGGTAGGTGCTTCTGGACATTTTAAAGGGAATCCCATTGGTGAAGATGTCCTCCGATGTTCCAGTTCATTTGATACTTTTGCCTATGCTCATTGCTATCAATTTAATTATTGGTATTTATGTCCCTTTAGCCACATTCAAAGGCTTCTGGGAGCTTGAAACATGGCATATGGAGTGGATAAGAGTTTTTAAAGAGCAATAGGGCTACATGCAAAGCTCCTTGTCTGAAGTGTGTGGGATAAACGTTCCATAAAAATTCCACTTGGATAGTTCTGTCTTCTAATTGGAAAATAACAAGTGTAGGGAACACCAAACTATCAATTACTTTTGGTGTCGGATAGCCTTCATTTGGTCAGATTTAAATGTGGATCTGAAGTGAGCCTGTAATAAATGCATGAATAAATCAACATAGTCTTACTGTGGCCCTCCATGAAAATAGCAACTGATTACTTTAGACTAAGTGTAGGATTCGTTTTATAGTTTAACATAGTGCTTATCTAAGTAATGTCATTTGTAAATGTTTGTGTTTTCGAACTTAACAATGGAACATTTTGTTGAACATGGAAAAATGAGACTGCAAGAATTCAAATGTGTGACTTGAGTTAGGCACAAATATCCATAATGGGCTTGCTAACCCATTGTGCTATACAGGTTGCCCAAGGTGAAGGTTGGGGTGCAGCTCATTAAGTAAGCCAGTGAGTTAAACACTCCGCTCAGACCGCTGCATGCAGCCTCCAGAAAAGAGATTTAAGTCACAGCTCAATCAACCCCGCCCTTCACTTTTCTGTGACCAATACGTTGAGAACCATTAAAATAGGTACATTTACTGTCTATTCTTGGACTGCGGTGGGGTTAAGCAGTTATGAAGCTTTATATACAAACGTGATTATAATACTTATTATTATTATTAGAATTAGAAGCGCTATTTTTCTTTGATATGTTTTTGCTTGATCATTGCGTTTGTCACATTGTTGCCTATCTGGAGAATAAATTCGGGTCGAAAATAATCTCAATACTAATACAGAAGTCTTCCAGGAGGTTCCTCGTCTTCATAAATATTCGTAGCCTTGATTTTCTAAAATATGCGTTGTGGGCACCAGGTCTAACAGGGAGCCTGGCCGTCAGGAATGCATGCTGGAAGCGTTGTCGGCTCCCCATAAAGATACGGCATGAGCCTGTAGACTAACATTAAGCCCTTTTTACTTGCAAAAGCAGACACTTAGATCCATAACTAGTGAATCCTTTTAGTTCACTTTTATATTTGTTGACTGTTATCTCTTATATGGCGCTATCGGACCCCCATCACTAGGGCATCTGAGGTTTGGGATACACGACTTAACCAATTAACACCAGTTGAGTAATCTGCAGACGTATCCATCAGAAAATACTTTACTGGAGGTAAGTTGCTTATTGTTCCTTTCACTAATGTGGCGCAAAGAATCAAATCTTCATTAGTAAGGAATCACAATTTCTTATGTTTTATAACCCGGTTGTAAATGCACTGTCAAGAAGAGCAATGGATCATTGGAATGCTCCTCTACCCATCTGTTGATTGCTGTGATGCCTTTGACTTAGAAGCAGACAGCGTTTGATAGTGTACTTAGATTAAAACTTTGTGTCAAGTTGGAAAAGTGGGGTCTCTACCCGTCTCTACTGTACCTTATCAAATTGCTCCATAGCGACACCAGTGTTGGGGTAAGGTTGTCGCAGGATGGTACGTTGTCTATGTCCTTTCTCACAAATACTGGGCGTAAGCAGAGGTGCGTTCTCGCACCCCTTCTTTTCAACTTAAATGTTGCCGATCTTGCTCTGGCATTGGGGACTGCACATAATTTCCAGCCCCGCTATGGGAGCGAGAACATACTATGCTTAACGTATGCGGATGACACTGTCATCCATGATAGGACGGCGGTGGGTCTACAGCATTCTTTACATGAGCTACAATCCTATGTTGACTAAATGTGTGAACCCTACCAAAAGTAAAATTATGACCATTGTTAAAAGGGCTTGCGGTGGAGCCACCTATAAATGGAGCTTGTGAGGTGTACGTTTGGAGAAAATAACGGAATACAAGTACTTGGGTTTTTAAATTAAGGCTACACCTTCCTTTACCTAGCTTACCAACGTTATTCCTGTAAAGGCTTAATCTTAATGGCTTGCTATTAAAGGTGCCGTTTATAACTGTGGAGGGCGCTCCATCAAAGGCAAGGTGAACGCCTATAAGATTTCTGTTATCCCTGGCATTCTGTATGCTCTCGACATACTCCATGAGAAGGCAGTTACGTGGATCCATAAAATGTGGCGCTTCCTGGGGCAGTACCGGTGGAGGTCATTAGACTTGAATTAGGACTACAGTCATGAATGTCTCTCTGGAAAACCTCAGCATGTAAGCTGCGAGTAAAAATTAATACTGCAGGGGCTAACCGTCCTTCACTTCTGAGTTTGAGTAGTTAGACATGCTGAGCGGTGCTCGCGCAGTACTTGGTATCGGTATATGGAGATTGGTTTCCCTTGCTTGCTGGAGTCGGAAGGGGCCCTTTCACTGCACAATGTAGGAGCGAAATCCAAGGATTACGACTGTATACAGTTTCTGGCCCACTTGGCAAAAACAAGAAGGGCATGTTCAGGGATATCCCCCACACTTATCTAACAAAACTGCTCACTCCTGCATTAATACATTTTATTTTATACTTTCGCCTGAATTTATGACACGTTTTAGAGAATGCTGGTGCCTGGAAGGGGGTACTGTGGGAAGAGTGTCTATGCCGGCAATGTAAATTACAAGTAGCAACATCCCGCCATGTACTAATGCAATGCAATGCCCTCAGATCAAATTTTGAGAGAGGTTACTCCAAATTTCTGACATACAAGTCTGTTCAGTTTTGGAGCATGGTTTATGGTGCAGAATCGTTAGTAGTAACCTCGGTGGCTTATATCTGGATGCGGGTAAAGGTTATCTTAGATACTCCGCCCACTTCAATGAAACTAGTATGTAATAATCTTCCCCTTCCTTATTTATGTTATTTATGTTAATTTGCTTTCATAATGGTTATATGTATTTTAAGATGAGGTTTTATACTGTGTATAATATTGTGTAATTGCTGTAGAGTATGTATCATGTGATTTTCTTCAACTAAAGACACAACAAAAAATGAAGCAGACGCCTTATATATTGATATAACGTTGAATGGCTCCATATAGCTCTCCAGAATGGCAAGCCCATAAATGTCCCCTTTCTGAACAGTTCCACACACACACACGTATGCACGGGCGCCTTTAACTTGATCGGAGCAGCGAAGCCCCGGTCAAGCGCACAGACTGAGCAGGCTGGGTGAGCTGGTGAGTGGCAAAAAGCCGCACTTCCCTAACTAGCCTGCATTTTGCCTTTGGCCAGTCCCGTTTCATTGGCCGGTCATGCCAGCACCAGCCTTTCAAAGAGCCAGAGTCCCGACGTACAAAGAGGTGTCCTTGCCTGGTCCCTCGGCCCTCATTGCCCACTTGCTGACATTACCGGGGTGGACTGGGAACTAAAAGAGGCCCTGGACATAATGTTCAAAGTGGCCCCATGTGACACATTTTCAGCAAGCACAATGCTTTTCCAATGCGACAATTTGAAACTACCACACAAAAGAGGCCCAGGGTGCAGAGACCCACCAGGAAATCTCCAGAGTTCCCTATAGGCCAGTCCACCACAACGAATCTTGCAACTTACAGCATGACACTTAATAGCAGGTGGATTCATTTGACACACAAGTCTGGCAAATAAGTCCATTAAATAATTGCTTTCATGCTCCACACATTTTATGATCTGACTTAACATATAACATACAAGGGCTGGATGTTTGTATCCTAGAGGCATGATTGCTGCACTCAGGACAGAGGGGACATTCTGCTCACATTCTGGGGCCCCAACACTGATGTGTTTGGGGTACCTTAGCACTTGGTGGTAAGCAGTTTTGCAGTGTGACCCTCTTTTCTGGGCACTTACATGAATAGTGCTTCGGCCATGTGTTCGAAACAATTAATCAGCTGCAGCCTGTCCAGGGGAGAGGGAGCGACAGACCATGGCTGCGCCCTGAGCTATCACGCATTCCTCTCCCTAGCCTATAGCACACAGATAACAGTTTCCTGGAGCCGTCATTTCGGATGCTATGACTGCCAGACACGAGTTCTATTTCATTTCTTTCATGTGGTTTGTCAAGATTCTAGTTTGTAATGGGGTAACTACGGGTTTGCATCCTTGTTACATTATTGTCTATGTTACTCTTTTCTTACTGATTTGCAAGATTTTTTACAGGTGTGGAATACTTTGATGTTTGAAAAGGTATTAGTGAATGAAATTGAGAGCTTACTAAGTGCCCTAAACTATAAGAATTACAGTAACAAGTATGTTAACTGTGTGATATAGGAAAGTATGATTAGGGTTTATTTATTTTGACATTTGTACCGCGCATGCAAAGGCCGGAGGCTTTGAGGTGCTAAAAGGATTTCCAGTTACAAGCATAATATTACAGTGGGGTGAAGGGCTGCAGGATGTACCGTCTGGTCAACTCTATTCAAGTTAACACACATCCAGGGGATACAACGCGGCCCCACGCCTCTGTGGTCAAGAGCAAAGGTTAAGGTGAAAAAAACACAATGACCCCCCTAGACAAATATGCAATACCCAGGACTGAGGACTGTTAGGAGAGATTTCATATTGTATGTAATTTTCCCTCCATGTGGCAACCCCCAAACATTTTGCTGCTGTTTTACACCCTGATCTAGACTTTGCCAGAGAAGCGCAGCCTTCCGCCGCACTCCTCTGGGCTTTCGCTCAATTCTTATGGGGAAACTGACCTGCCCTTAAGACAGTCAGTACTGGGAGACTTCGTTTCCCTTAGTCCTTTCCTCATGTTGCAGCTTTTATGCAACATGAAACAAGAGTGCACCGTAACTTGCATTACCGCGCTCTTGGGTCTCTAGTCATTCCAAAGGCCCTAGAAACTCTCGCTGGACATATTATGAACTGTGCAAGTATGTCACGGACAGGACTGGTGGCAGCTATCGTATTCTTTTGTGTTTTGAACCCTTTTTGCCATGTTATCCGCGCTTACCGCGTTTGGCACGAAGAGGTGGCCTGGCTCCCAAAATGGCCATGCCACGAGGTTCTTTGTCCTGTCCGCTGACCGTCTTGCCCCTTCACCTTCCCCCAGGTCGAGCCGACCCGGGGCAGTCCTTATTTGGTCATGCACTTTCCCGCGAAACCCCAAAACTTTCGAGGGCTTCTGCATGCCTTGTGTGTGCCTCCAGAATGTGGGCTGGGATGTCTGTTCCCAATACACATCCTGGGTGCGAGAGAGTCTGGAGTGACCTGAATGCCTGGGACCACTGTGGTCCGTGATAGGTCCACGTATGGTGTGAGCGTTTGTGAGCAGATCTCCCATTGGGTCCTCTCCGTTTTAGCGCAAGGGGAACTTTGGATAAGAGGAGGCTGAAAACACCACTACCATGTTGATCTCCTGAGTTCACACCGCACAAGGGATAAGGAGCTAAGTATCCTGCAACCAGAAGCTGAGTCGAGGAACCGCTGGTGACCCGCTGGAGGTTTGGCACAATGGGCCGCTGTTGTCCGGCGAGGCCCCTCTGCATCTGATCGTCCTAGAAGGTCTGCGAAGGCGCTTCGACCCATTGGAATAGTGGGATTAACTATTCCCGGCACCTTCATCAAACCCTGCAAGTAAGCCTCTTCGGAAGTGTCCCTGGGCCAACCAGTGGGCTGACTATCTTACGCAGGATGCTTTGCTCTGTCACTGCGCCGCCGTTTCGGGGAAGCCCTCGAAACTTGGTCAACTGCTTGATCTGCGTCCGCGGCACCCTCACACCGAATTTCGTACACTTGGCATTCCCAGGTCTGAAGTGAGATGAGTGCGCCCGGACCAGAGTAAACGCGGTTGCCGTGTTGCCCTGCTGTGGTAACAACCTGTGCACGTCTGCTGCATTTGGGACACCCTCGACCCTACATCCTGCTACACAGAATCTACACAGTGCCGAGACGTCCTGATGATCGCAGCAGAACCTGCCAGCATCGTGAACTGAACTGGAGAAGTCTGGGTCTGCCTGCGTCGGGAACCGGTGAGTAGTCCATACCCCAACCGGTGGCCCCTTGCGCAGGAGCCCATTTCTTTTCTACTGCTGTTGCGAAATAGCAACTCTATCCCGCACTCTCATCCTGCCTCTGTCCACAAGTGGAGGCCTTGCTTGAGTAGTGGGGACTTGTTCTGCATCGCTTCATTCACCTTCCTAAACTGCCTGATATCCTTGAAGAGACCCTCTTTTGTCCATTGGCACCAGCGTGTGCAGGTACTTTTGAGCATAAGGCTCCTCTCTTCGTAGGGCTTGGACTTCCTCCTAGTTAGGTGTATTTCAGATGTCGAACTGGGCCTAATGATTACTTGCACTGCCTGTTTTCCTCCCCATCCAGGTGGTCTACATATTACGTGCTCCTAACTCCTTAGACCCCTCGGTCTTGTGTATATATATATATATATATTGTATTGATTGTCATGTGTTGGTTTACTTTAGTATTATTGTGATTCTTTGCTATGGTCGATGTTACAAAGGCCTTGTAATAAATGTGTCTATATTTATAATATAACACCTGTCTGGAGTCATTTGTAAGTGTCCTTGCTTTGTGTGCTCATTGAGGTCTTTCCGTCACCCCTCTTGAGACTTAGTCTTGTCCGCCGCCATCGCTACCCTGATTGGTCTGGCTTGTCCAGAGGTTACCCTGTTCCAAGAAACTAGGCTGGCCTTCTGAACCTCTGCCCCTCCAGGTCCGAGTTCACAAATCCATCTTAACAAGGACCATGAGCAGGAGGGGGGGGCGGTGAAATGTTAGCATTCCACTAGTATTGCACATAGACCAGCAAAAGGTGGGGCAGAAGGCTGCATGCTTGCCCTCCGGCAATCTACCCTGAGAATTAGGATCAACCGGCTGTACACATGAACCCGAAACAGCCGTAATAATTTTAGACACTTCCCTCATCAAATGGATTTAATGCATTAAGTGCCACTAGATCGAAATCATTAGTCAATGATGGGAGTACTCAATCAAAAACTGTAGGCACTACGAGTAAAAATCCCAAGAACAAGCTTGGCAAAAGAAAGGGTACAGCCTTTGTAAACCCAGAACCAATGCAATAAATGAGACTGATAGCAGAGATGTACATTTTAGATGAGTTAACTGTTGAAAAGGACATGGTGAATACACTTATCACTGATATGAGCCATGTCAAAAATGTAATTGGCAAGGGCAGTAATAATGGGGAATCTGGGAGGATAAATAGAGTTACTAATAAGCCTAATCCCATCATTTGGCCATATACCGAGTCCAATCCATTTAGACAACCTGCAGGGCCACCTGGTATACAAGCCACTGCAATTGGGGGTTCCTAAAAGAGATTGACACGAAACGCCCCTTACCTGGTTAACAGCATGACAGAAGGCCAAGATTCACCTGTCCTCAGCGTAATAAAAAGGCAGCAGGTTGCAAATTCCCCCCCCCTCACTGGGACTCTAACAGATTAGCAAGGACAGAGAGCCAGAGGCCAAAATGCATCTGCTGGGCGTAAACCAGAGCTGCAAACGTGCTTAACAGATTGCAGTTACAGGAAGATCAAAGAACACAGTGTTTATGCACAATGTCCCAAGACTGGCTGTAGGAAAGACAGAATATTTTAACAAATACATGCACACACAGGCTCAGACTAGTAATTTGAGACGACATCCTACATTGCACAAGATTAATATCTTCAAAAGGATTGTGTCCTTCTCATGTATTCCTCATCTTTGATATTGTTGTATAGTGCTTGTCTGCGAATGCATGAGCTCAGAGAATGTTGGAGTGCTAGTGTGGAATGTTGTCCTGTGAGTGTATGTCAAGGTTCTGCTTAGAGTCAGTGGAAGCTAAGCCAGCCTGGGTGAAAGGACCCAGTGCTGTTCCTCAAGTGTTCTTTTGTAACGGCTTGAAGTAACCGAGAATAGCTGAGTGTTGAACCTACAAAGCATACAGAAGATACCTTTCTACAGATATCAAAACATATTCCTCATTTTTGATATTCATATCACACCAGCTTTGCTGCTTTGGATTTTTTTTTCTCGACAGAGGGCGCTGTGCTGGATGTAGTGGTGTCGATGACCCTCAAAGGCTGCCGCCGAGCGTCGACGTCACCAGCAGTAAAAATAGCTTGTATAGCTCCCGTTGGCTTCAGTTCTATTTTTCTGAAAGCTTTCGCTTCGATCACTAACAGCGTGCTTCGTTTTTTTTGTTGAAAAATGTCTTCATCTTCTACCCCTGTCACCCCAAAGTCAGGATTACATTTATTTTACGACTGCAGATCGAAGATGTCAATAACCGATCCTCACTGTGTCTGCCTGTGGTGACTGGGCTCTGGGAACCATACCGATGACTGCGGATCCTGTCAGTTCATGTCAGAAAAAGCTCTCTGGGAACGCAGAGGTAAACTGGTGGCGGGGAAGGCAGCTTCAAAGTCTACTTCGGAGAAGGAAAAGAAATTGGCGTAAAACATTGAAGAGGTCCGGGTCGAGGAGTCGATCGAGGCAGTCTTCGCCTTCATCATCGAAGAAGGTGAAGAAGAGACTCCATGTGTCTCCCTCTTCTTTGTCTGATTCCTCTACCAAGGTAATCGGGTGCCCGACAAGGTCGGATTCCCCACGTAAATGTGATGCCTTTAGAGTGGAAATGATGCAGATTTCTGAGAATAAAGCCACAAGCCCCTCAAAAAAATTGCGCAAGCACATTGCCCCGGTCGTTCCTTCGGACAACTCAGGGAAGTGTAAGGCTACTTCGAGGCCGAGCAGTAAGCCAGCTGAACGTCGAGATATTTGACCCGATGAGAAGGCGTTGAAGGTATTGACTCGAGAAATAAATTGTGGAGGCTTTCGTATATGTCGACGCCATCGGCGCCGAGTGCATTGACGCTGAAATCGAGGTTGATTCCTAGTAAATTTACCCCTTTTTCGAAGCCGTCCGCGATACTGTCGACGGAATCTACGTTCTCAGCAAAGCCTACACTGGTTCAGGAATTTTTTTTTAAACCTGTGCTGAAATTGACTTTTTAAGTTTATGAGGAGGAACGTGCTTCTGATGAGGAGACTGGAAACAGGGTCACGAAATACATGGGTTGGGGTAGGGCTTCCCCAACATGAGCAGGATGACATGACGGACAGCCTAGACCAGGGACCTCAGAAGGACCCAATCTTGCCCTTCCGTAAGGCCCTTCAGAGGAAGGTGGTGGCCAATTGGGAAGTTCCAGAATCTGGGCCTGTTGTGAACAGAAACTTTTCTAGGAAGTCCAGACCCTCTAGCTACCTTTCCAAACACCCTACGCCTGAGAGTTTAGTAGTTCAGGCTGCTACTTCAACCAAACAATATCCCTCTATTCCCCCAGATAGAGACAAGAAGGTTGATGCCTGGGCTCGCAAGGTCTTCACTTTAGGCAGCATGGCCTTGAAGTCTACTAATGTCACCTGTACCTTGGCTAGATTTTCTTATACCCTGTGGGACTGTGTTGCCATGGCGGCTGATCACATCCCGGAAGGCGAAGAAAGAGACGGCTTCTTGGCTATAGTAAAGGATTGAAAGGAGGCAATCGGAGAGAGTCTCCAGTCAGGTTTGGATACTGCTGACAGCATAAGCAGATCCATGGCTGCAAGCACCGTACTGCGCATGTGAGAAAGTCAGGGTTTGCACCAGACGTGCAGGCCAGATAGCTCAACATGCCCTTCGACTGCAACAGGTTGTTCGGCAGCAAGGCGGATGAGAGTCTGGAGAAGCTGCAGACCTCCAAGGCGGCGCCTAAGTGCCTTAGCGCCTCCATTCCACAAGCTCAACAACCCTATTCAGGCTCCTCTTCCTGGAGGGGTCCTTCTTTTCGTTTCAATTCCTCAGTTGCTAGAGGAAGAGGACAGGCCGGACATAGGGGGCAAAGAAGATTCCCTCGTGGTGGACGAAGAAGGGATGCTAAATCAACCACAGCAGCAGCATCTTTACCGTCAGCTGCTGATGCTGCAGCTGCCTCCAAGCCTCTCTGTGGCCTTGACACACAAAACCCGTGTGAGAGGCAGAATCTCTTAGCATCTAAACGAATGGCGGGGCATTAATTCAGATGCTTGGGCACTGGAAATGGTAGTCCATGGTTACTGCCTTCCTTTTTAAAAAAAGGCCTCAAGATCAGCCACCGGAAACAAACTCTTGTCAAAATTCCAGATCCGCTCCAGGAAATATTAACCCTGCTAGAGAAAGGTGCAATAGAACATGTACCTGTAGCGGAGAGGAACAAAAGTTGGTATTGCCCCTACTTTCTCATTCCCAAGAAGAACAGAGGATTGAGACCCATCTTGAACTTAAACTTGAACAAGTTCCTCAGGAAGGACAAGTTCAAGATGGTTACCCTTTCTCAGATCCTTCAGGCTCTCCAACTCCAAGACTGGTTGCTATCATTGGACCTTCAGGATGCTTACTTTCATGTGCCAATCCATCTCAAGAACAGTAAGTACCTAAGGTTCGCGGTTGGCGGTTCTCATTATCAGTTCTGAGTTATGCCATTCGGCTGACCTCCACCCGAGGGTTTTCACCAAGCTGATGGCGATAGTGGCAGCGAGTCTCAGGAGAGGGGGGATTCACGTCTACCGCTACTTGGCCGTTTGGCTGATCAGGGCTCATTCAACCGAACAAGCCCAAGTACATCTCAGTATCACCTGCCACTCCATTCACAGACTGTACTCCTCCCTCAATTACAAGAAGCCCCATATGATACCATTCCAAAGACTCCAATTCATCGGAGCAGTTCTGGATACTTCCTCGGGTAAAGCCTCGCCCCCCGAGGTGAGAGCTCAACACATTCAGCAGATGGTAACAAAATTCCAGAATGCCTAGCATCTTCTGGCCTTTGATTTTCTGAGGTTTCTGAAGTTGCTCGGCCTCATGGCATCCTGCATTTTTCTGGTGCCGGAGGCCAGATTGAGAATGAGATCCCTTCAATGGGCCCTCAGGACTCGGTGGTTCCAATTATCAGGCAGTATGTCAGACCAGCTGCAAGTTCCGAGGAGAGTTGCTCAGGACCTTCTGTGGTGGGCTTGCAAAGACAACATTCTGATGGGAGAATCTTTTCGGCATCCATGGCCGGAGATAACGGTAGTGACGGACGCCTCATTCACAGGGTTGGGAGCTCACACCAATGAACTGAGCTGAGGGCAACTGTACGGAGAAAAGAATGTCCTGATAATGACGGACGACACAGTGGCCATGTACTACCTCAACAAAAGAAGAGGTGGAGGGTCACTTCCACTGTGCAGAGATAAAATGCAGCTCTTGTTCTGGGCAATACAAGAAGGAATCTGTATCAGCAGTTCACTTAGCCAGAGAGCAGAACACAGCGGTGGACGTTCTGAGCAGGCAGAGCACAGTCTCCCACGAGTGGGAACTAGCTTAGGAAGTCCTTCAGGAGATAGTCACCCTTTTGGGGAACCCCTCAAGTGGATCTGTTTGCGACCGGAACCACCCGGAAGTGCAAACAGTATTGCTCAAGGGAATTTCCCCCAAGAAGAGCTCTAGGAGACGCGTTCGTGGTGGCCTGGGATTTTCCATTCCTATACGCGTTCCCTCCAGTCCCCGTCATTCCTCATGTGATCAGGAGGTTGAGGAAGTTCGGGAAATCCATGATCCTAATTGCTCTGTATTGGGCCAGAAGGACGGGGTACCCGGACCTTCTGGACATGTCCATCTGCCCTCCATTATGTCTTCCATAAAGAGATGATCTTCTCTCGCAAGAGGAAGGTTGGTATCTCCATCCAGAGGTCAAGACACTCAGCCTTCACACATGGTTTCCGAGAGGCTGAGATACAGGGATTGGGACCTTCCGGATGACGTAATGGAGATTTTGCTTTCGTCCAGAAGGCCAGCAACCAAATCCTTGTACTGCTATTGTTGGAATAGGTTCAGTAACTGGTGCAAGGAGAAGAATCTGGATACATTTCAATGTGGCACTAAGGTGCTTTCTTTCCTGTTGCATTTAGCTAATCTGGGGCTCCAAATTGGAACCATAAAAGGATACCTGGCGGCGCTTTCCATTTTTAAGCATTCCACTGAAGAGATCTCCTATTTCAAAATACCTTTTAATTGTTCGATTTCTTAAGGGACTCACTAATGTGTATCCTCCAGTCCCATTTAATGTACCTGCTTCGGATTTAAACCTTGTGTTAAAATTTCTACCTTATATCCCTTTTGAGCCCTTACTTTGCTGCTCGTTAAGGCTCTTAACTCTGAACACTGCACTACTTGTGTCATTAACATCAGCCCGCAGGGTAAGTGAGTTGCAGGCTCTTTCATGCAAGCCTCCTCATACTATGTTTGATAAGGATAGGGTTGTCCTCAGAGTAAAACCATTATTCTTGCCGAAAGTAGTCTCAGGCTTCCATTTGTCTCAGAAGATAACGCTACCAACTTTGTACCCTCCTCCTCATTTGGGCAAAGAGGAAGAGAGGATGAATAGGCTGGATCCAAAAAGGGCTCTAAGCTTTTACATTGCAAGAATGGCAACATTTCACCATGATGATCAACTTTTTGTGGGATATTCCGGCCCCAAATTGGGCCTGGCACTAACTAAACAACCATATCCCAGTGGATCACACTGGCTATTTTGGGAGTGCTATAGACTTGCGGGAAAAGACCCGCCGGAAGGGCTTCAAGCTCATTCCATGAGGGGCATGGCAACTTCCACGACTCTTCAAAGGGGTATCGCTATAAATGACATCTGCTCAGCGGCTACTCGGTCATCCATTCATACATTTGTCAAGCATTACTGCCTGGACTCCTCTTCCATTCAAGGAGGTCTTTTTGCTAAGGCAGTTCTTCATTCTAATAACAATTAATTTAATTAGTACTCCCTTCTCCAAATTGTCACTGCTTTGGGATTCTATCAAAGATGAGCAATACATTGCAGGACACAATCCATTTGAAGAACAAGTTACTTAGCCCTGTTGACGTTCTTTCGACTGGATGTTCCTTCCACGTATTCCTCATCGCCCCTCCCAGCCTACCCCTCCGTACAATTTAAGTGCATTACACTCTTTGTTTCCTCTGTGCTTGGGGTCTGGGGAATGCCTGGTTAGTTCCTCGATTGATGGGAATGGAAAAAAACAGAACTGAAGCCAAAGGGCGCTGCACAAGCTATTTGTACTGCTGTTGATGTCTACGCTAGACGGCAGCCCTCGAGGGTCATCGACGCCACGACATCGAGCACAGCGCCCTCTGGCGAATTTCTTTTTTTTCCGAAGCAGCAAAGCTGGTGGGATATGAATATCAAAGATGGGGAATACGTCTTTGATATCGAAGATGAGGAATACGTGGGAGGAACATCCAGTTGAAAGAACGTTACCAGGGGTAAGTAACTTGTTCTTCTTTAAGTGCTACTGTTGATGTCATGTGCTTAGCGTTAAGGGATTGTCGAGAGTTAAGGGATTATCGTTTGCTTCAGGGATTATGATTAGAATTATTTAGAACCTACCTCTGTGTGGGCTCAAATATCACACACAGGACCCATTCTACCCTGAGCTGGGCACGTGCTGAGCCAAATCACACTACACCTTTGGCTCATGGCTCTGCATCGACTTTATGCAGCACTCTGGTAAATGTTAGTAGTATACCAAATTCTAGACAAAGACCTTTACCTTTGTCTACTAGTACAGGGGGTGCTGAGAAGAACTCCAAGAAATTGGATAGAGTCGATTGACTAGTGGGTGAGACATCCACGAGCCCCACAGATGTTAATGTTAGAGTAGGGGTTCCACTTGCTAACTTAAGAATTATGTCTTGTAACATAGCAGGATTCATTCAAAACATTCATGATGATACTTTGTGTGACTGGGTGATAAAAATTCCATATGTTATGTTTCCAAGAAACCTGGCCACTGTCAGAGGTAAACAGCTAATGCCTCCTATTACATGCCTGCAGTGAAAGGACCAAGAGGCTGTTCGAGTGGGGGCCTTGCGATTTGGGTGGACTCCTCACTAAATTGGGTAATTGGAACTATTGACTCTGGGGCGATGGATATACAATAAATCCTTGTTAAGTATGGGCTCAGAGGATGTATTGATATTGTTTAACATGTTTAACAACATATATAACCAACCTGAGAACAGTCAGAGGGCTCACATCTTTCACGCAGTTAAGAACCAGGTGCGATCTTGGGACAAGACATGGACAGATAATGTCCATCTCGTAATACTCGGAGATTTGAATATCTGTTTGAACCCGTAGGGCATTTTGATGGCATTCTAGAAGAAGATGCTGCATAATGAGATCCCTTCAATGGGCTCTCAGGACGCAATGGTCTCAGTCCTCAGGTAGGATGTCGGATCTCCTTTGGATTCCGTTCCGGGTCTCACAGGATCTTCTTCGGTGGGCCTGCAAAGGAAATCTCATGAAATGAGAGCCTTATTGACAACCGTGGCCGGAGGTAACCATAGTGATAGATGCTTACCTCACAGGGTGGGGGACTCAGGCCAACGATCTGACCATCGGCAGACGTTGATCTCCATCGGAGTCCAAACTACACATCAATCTTTTGGAGCTGAGAGCAATCGGGCTAGCACTGAAATCTTTCCTGCCGTCTGTACAAGGGAAGACTGCCCTGATAATGATGGACAACTCGGTGGCCATGCATTACCTCAACAGTCGAGAAGGTGCAGGGTTGCTGCCCCTATGCAGAGAGGCGATGCAGCTCTGGTTCTGGGCAATTAAAGAGGGAATTTCCCTAACGGCAGTGCATCTAGCTGGAGAGGAGAACACGGCGGCGGATGCTCTGAGCAGGCAGAGCACTGTCTCCCACGAGTGGAAGATAGCTCAGGAGGTCCTTCAAGAGATCTTCGCCCTTTGGGGAACCCCACAGGTGGACCTGTTAGCGACCAGTGCCAACTGGAAGTGCGAGAGGTACTGCTCAAGGGAATTTCCTCTGAGAGGAGCTCCAGGTGACGCGTTTGTCATGGATTGGTCATTCCCGCTACTGTACACATTGACTCCGATCCCTGTCATTCTTCAAGTTCTAATGCGGTTGCAGAGGTTCGGGTCCCACATGATCCTCATTGCTCCGGATTGGGACAGGAGAGCGTGGTACCTGGACCTTCTAGACATGTCCATCTGTCCTCCAATGCGTCTACTCCAAAGAGTTAATCTTCTCTCGCGAGAGGAAGGTTGGGTTCTCCATCCAGAGGTCAAGAATCTCAACCTTCACGCATGGTTTGTGAAAGGTTGAGATATAAGGATTGGGACCTTCCGGATGTCGTAATGGAGGTGTTGCTTTCGGCCAGGCTTCCAGCAACAAAGTCCATGTACCGTTGCTGTAAGTTTTACGACTGGTGCAGAGGAAAGAATCTTGATCCTTTTTAGTGTTCAATTCCAGAGGTTCTCTCCTTCTTGCTTTCTTTAGCACACAGGGGTCTTCAGGTGGGAACCATTAAGGTTTACCTAGAAGCGCTGTCCATATTTAAGCGCTCATCCGAAGACTGCTCTTATTTTAAGATTCCACTGATCACTCAGTTTCTAAAAGGACTCACAAATGTGTTCCCGCCGTTGCCTTTTCAGGTGCCGGTCTGGGACCTTAACCTGATCTTGAAGTTGTTGATGGGTGCTCCGTTTGAACCTTTGCACCCCTTTCCATTAAGGTAGTTAACCTTTAAGACTGTTTTCTTGGTTGCGATAACATCTGCTGGAAGAGTGAGCGAGTTGCAGGCACTTTCTTCTAAGCCACCCTTTACTATGTTCCACAAGGACAGAGTTGTATTGAGAGTACGTCCTTCCTTCCTCCCTAAAGTAGTCTCTGACTTTCACTTAAGTCAGAAGGTTGTGCTTACCCGCCTTCTATCCTCCTCCACATCCTAGTAAGGAAGAGGAACGGCTACATAGGTTGGACCCGAGGAGAGCGTTAAGCTTCTATCTTTCCAGGCTGTCCAAGGTCAGACAACCATCTCTTTGTGGGGTACACTAGAAACAGCCTGGCCAAAACTGTGACCAAACAGACTTTGTCTCGGTGGATCATCCTCACTATTTCTGAATGCTATAGGCTAGCTGGCAAAGACCGGCTTGAGGGCTTGCGGGCTCACTCCACCAGGGGCATAGCTACATCGACAGCCCTACAGAGGGTGTTCCTGTAAAGAACATCTGTGATGCTGTGACGTGGTCTTCCATACACACGTTTGTTAAGCATTATTCCATGGAAACTTCACATGTTCATGATTTGGCCTTTGGGGAGGCTGTACTTTACTCTGCCATTTAAATTGGGTATATCTAAATTCTTCTCCCTCCTCCAATCTTGGTTATTGCTTTAAGAGTCTGTCAAAGATGAGGAATACGTTGGAGGACACGATCCATTCCAAGAACAAGTTACTTAACAGGTAACGTTCTTTCGGCTGGATGTTCCTTCAACGTATTCCTCATCTCCCTCCCATCCTACCCCTCTGGAGAATTTCCTGTGCTGTTGCAGCTTTCGTTCCAACAAGGCTGAAGGCAGTCAATGCTAGTTGTGGGCACCTGGCCTACACGCTAAGAGGAGGGAAAAACATGAACTGAGGCTACAGACACTGTGCGTGCTACTTATAACATCTGATGACGTCATCCTCGACGGAGGCCTTCAAGGGACATTGACCTAACGCCATCGACGCGGGGCGCCCTCTGCTGAAGAATTTCCAACGCAGTCGAGCTGTGAACATTACATGTCAAAGATGAGGAATATGTTGGAGGAACATCCAGTCGAAAAAACGTTACCAGTTGGTAACTTGTTATTCTCTTTTTCTGATGAAATCAGAGTTTTAGTGTTCAAGCTCATGATATGGATTACATAGTTTAGCATTTGAATATTTGCCTGATTTTACAGTTATACCTGCCAAGGTGCTGTGACTTGTTTGCTACGACTTACTCCTTGTTTTTGTACCACTAGTTCCTCTTTCCTTGGCTCTACCCACTTAGTTTTCCATTTAAGGCATTTGCAGTCCTGCAAGCTTCTCTTCGTTGCTCGCTCTGGTCTTTCCCTGTGTTCCCGTTGATTTCATTGGGACACCCAGCTTTTTGTCTATCTCCTGGAACTGTGTCTGACGTTTCAGGCAAATAAAGCCTTTTTAGTTTCACTAACCTGCTTGGTTCACTTATTTTGGTGGTGCTGGTGAACCCCATATGTTAAACAGTGCACAAAGACTGTTTCTCCCCTTTAGGTTTTCCTGGTTTGCAGTTTCTAACACACACCACCTTAAGTGGAGTGTTAAAGGGTTGGTTGGTATGCATTTTCAGTTTTGTCT
This sequence comes from Ambystoma mexicanum, assembly GCF_040938575.1. NCBI lineage: Eukaryota > Metazoa > Chordata > Amphibia > Caudata > Ambystomatidae > Ambystoma > Ambystoma mexicanum. The sequence continues at coordinate 1,448,716,175 of NC_090929.1, forward strand.
AGAACCATTTTATTTGCATTTTTGAAGTCCCTAGAATAGGCTAGTGACAGTGAACCTTGTTTTACTTTTCTTTGTGGTGCACTTCCATGCACCACCTTATTTTACCACATAATACCAATTTGAGTACCCCATTCTGAAAATGCCTGCTAACTTCAGTAGTGTTCAGCTTCCTGTTATAAGATTGGCTTTATGTCATGTCAATGCCAGTACATTTCTAGGCACTATGCCTGGCAGAACAGTTCAGAGTTCCAATGCAAGTTTCTTTGAACTATCTCTGTTGTTGAACAGTCTTTGGCATTTTTGGCTAAATGCAGATTTCTCCACTTGGAATAGGGTTGGTTTGTGTTAACCTAGGGGTCGTCTGTCTCTCTCGCCACCTTCTTGTCACATTTATTCTACTCTGAGCCATTTGGCTTTCATGCTGCTTCCGGTTCTGCACCCCTCCTTGGGATATTCTGTCTCTTACCCCTGCTTGGGATAATGTTGGCTTTCTCTCTGCCAAAGGTCTTCCTATTTCGTGCCCCGTTGTGGGAAATTTCTTTCTCTTCCCCTGCTTGGAGTTGTTTGGCTTTGTCCCTGTCAAGGGATTCTGGAGTCAACTCCACACCATGGAATATTCGTTCTCAAACCCCTTCTTGGGGTTTCATGGCTTTCATCCTGCCAAGGGTCTTTCTGATTCGCACCCCCTTGTGGGATTTATATCTCCTACCACTTCTTGAGGTTGTTGTGCTTTCACCCTGACCAAAGTCTTTTGGTTTTCTACCCCACCATGGGTTTTTGCTGTCTCTGGGCTGCTGGCACCGGTTAACTGCCTCTGTTCCGGGCATTGCTTTTTTGTTCGCTCGGTCGAGTCTAACTGACACCAGACCAGTCATGTGTGACTTCCCGGGTTCCTCTGAGCCAGAAGCAACGGTGTCAAGCTCTTGCATGTCTCTGCCCTCCTGGAGAAGGTTCCCTCTGGTGACTCCCTCCACGGGGCTGCCTCGTCCTCTTCAATTGTTTCTCCTCTATTGTCTTTACGTTCCAAGCTGAACTGAGATTGGTTGATCTATTGATTCTGTGTTTCTCATAAAGTTCATCTGCTACTATGGTTAGAAGCCCTACCAGCCAATTCTAAAGGGTCGTAAGTACAGTTGTAGGTGTCAATACCCATATAGCCAACAAACAGATGGGGTTTTCACATGGAGGATGGAAATAATCACTTTCTAGGGATTCCTTGACCACCACGGGGGAGGAGGGGTGACCCCTAGTGGGGTCCCGCCTGCATTGTCCCTTAGGGGGTGTTAATCTTAGTAGGCTCACCTCCCTAGTCCCTAAGCGGGTGGCTCCCCCTTCGGAAGAAGGGACAAATTCCCTGGATTCATCAAATCCCTGACCGTTGACAGCTACCTATTTATAATGCTATATGTACTGTATCAAATTACCACCATTGTAGTTTCAAAGCACCTAGGTTTGTCTGTAAAGTGGTGTATTATTCCCCGACCATGGAAACCCAGACCTTAGTCTGCTGGAGGAAGGCAGTGAGCAAGGGAAAGTTAAGAGGACCAGAAAGTGCAAAAAGAAGTGAGACACAAAGGGAGGTAAATGCAGCAGGTGCAGAGTTTTTAAAGTTAGTATGGATGCATGATAGCCCAAATATATGCACTCCATTCTGAAGAGGTAAGGGAATTATATAGGGTGTTGTGATGAATTTTTCTTTGGTTTTCAAGGCAGCTTTGGAAGATTTTAAGTTAAGTTGTCTGGTGTTCAGTCGGAGGGGCTCGGGAACGTGCACAAACTATCCCGATTGCACTCAATTACAGGATTTTCCCCCCTCCCGTTTGGTTTTTCACTTCAGGCCATTGTTGCATATTGTACTAGCCATGCTTGCTTACTAAGTTGCATGTATGCTAATTTGCTGATTGAATTTACAATTTGATTCTACTGTGCCATTCCATTTACTTATCGTTGTAGCGACTTTGTCATAGCAAAACATTTCTAATGCATCTAGATCTTACATCTGCGATGATGTATTTTGTTGATCTGTCTTTTTACGAGACATGGGACATCTGTGATAGCCACTGTTCATCTAATAGTATTTTTGCTTATCTGCAGGAGATGGTAACTTCACCTTTTTAATCTTGCTCATATTGAGTTTCTTTTTGGTTTCCATTGTTATATTGTGTTTGTAGCTTTGCGCAATATAACTGCTGATGTTTGACTGTGGATGCAGTCCATCTTTTGTCGGTACAGACATTTTTATGCAGTGACTTACTGTCGAACCCTCACATTGTACCAAGTATACCTTTTGTGAGCATTGCCTAACACCCATGAAAACATTTTAAAAAATCATTAATAAAATGTCTTCAAAAAATGTATTATGACCGACTAACGATTTGTACGGATTTTTATGTTAAGTAATTAACTTGTCTTTTTTTTCTTGCATGCATCTTTTTTTATAGCAATACAATCTGTTACATTTAGCCAGATGTAAATAGGCTAAAGAAATAAATAGCGTTTAAAGCTCTATTTGCGCATTTGCTTTGGCTAGCATTATTCGCCATCTGAATGTTTTTGCTTGTAATGTATAGGTACTTCAATTGGTTAAAAAGCATTGTATCTGCAGATTTTAATGGTAACATACACAATTCCTTGACATTAAGAAATAACATGAACTAAAAGTGTTGTAGATAGAAAGGTTTTTAATGTGTGGTAACTCGTTTTGCATGTCTTTGTTACCTTTTACAGTCTGTGAATCCTTATATTGTGAAACTATCGATTGTGGATGACGAGGCTACACTTAATGTAAGTATTGACTATTTTAAGCACTTTTCCCTTCCTTGAAAACAGCACCTTTCTAATTATCAAAATTATACTGTATAGTCATGTGGGAGGTGATGTGGTCTTGTTGTCAGGTTGTTGATTTTGGAACTCTGAGGCATGGGTTCTAATCCTAGCTGAGGGACTTGGCCAAAGAATCTTGAGATAGATTACCAACAAGTCACTTTTTTAGTCTCATTTATTTATGAAAGAACATGTGCTATTTATCTATCCCAGTTGCAGGTCCCTAGTCTCCCTCCCCCTCACATTCTCTTTTCTGTGATCTTGTCTAAACCATATACACATGCAATCCAGCAGTCACAACAATCCCTTAGTTTGCATTTTGTCCCAGAGATCTCTCATGGTTGTTTAATCAACATTAGTGATGATCAGATTTCACCTGTCATTACCAAAATCCATTGTATTCCTATCTGTAATGTATGTGCATTTCGGGCCCAGAGCTTGGTTTCCAGGTTCATCAGTGTCAGTCAAGTGAATTTCTCTGTCTGTTGATCATGTTTAATCTGTATTAGACCTAATGGGCTTCTGTTCTGTCTTCCTCATCCATCGCTCAGTGGAGTTATTTGGTTTGCTTTGCTTGGTTAAGCACTATAACATTTTCGTTTTGTCTTTGTTGGTGTAACTCAGAAGCTACTCTGAGTGCCTCACTTATTTTGCAGTTGGACAGTCTTTGAATCTGGATCTCTCTCGTTGCTGACCCATCAAACAGTCCCATTTTCTTTGTAGTCCTATTTTGCCCACCCCTCCTTTGAATACGATTGGTTGGTTTCCAGATAATTACATGATTTTTTTCTTGTTCTTGTAGTACTAAACGGAAACTGGGGGTTAGCTTGCACCAATTTATGACACTCCGCGACCCTAGATACTGTTGGGGAACATTGACTGTGTCACACTTGCAGGGGAGATAGAGGTACAAGACCCCACCTCTAAGTTATGGATAACATGGAACACACCCTCCTGCACACACTTGATGTTCAGTGATTGAAGAACTTTTGTTTGACACATTCAGTTCTAGAAATACATCTTGTATTGTCCTCTGTCGGTGACACGTGTTTCGGCAAATTGTATGCCTTTCTCAAACCAGGGCTGGACATAACCAGAATCAGAATCAGACACAATTAGGTCACACATTTGCGTGAACACGTATGCAAAAATGTAAGCAAAATATAACACCAATCAAACAATGTATATGATGAAATAAATTAAATTGTTTTTGTGTGTGTAAGACAGAGAAAAGAGGGGAATGGGCAAGAGGGAAGGATAATGAGGTAAAACAAAGAAATAAACATAACATCCTAAATGGAAAAACAAAACATTATTTGATTAGACATCTATGTACAAAGAGCAAATGTCACAAAACATGTATACAATGTGCCTCATTACGATTGTGGCGCTAAGGCAACAATGGCGCCGTAGTGCTACCGGCGCCGTTGTTACCATGCCGCCACATTACGAGTTCTGCTTGCGGGTGCTGCTCTGCACGCCTGGTCGGACCAGGCGCGCAGAGCGGCACCCGCAAGCAGAACTGGATGGTAGCAACGGTACCGTTATGAGCGGTACCGCTGCTACCATCCTCCCCATTCCCATTGAGCCCTATGGGGGCTCAAATGCAAATGGGGACGTACCGGCTCCAGCTCCCGCGCAAGGGGAATTACCGGGCCCGCCGAGGTCGAACTGGTAAAAACAGCATGGCTTCCTCCAACCTCGTAATGAAGCCCAATGTGTGCTTATTTAAATTTGACAACCATGAAATAGATGAATTAGATGCGCAAAGAAGTTCAGCCTTTTTCCCAAACCATTATGTTGCCAAAAAAGGTTGCTCGGATAGTGCAATTGTTTACACTCATGGCACACATTAGTTATTCAGGTAATTAGAAAGTTGATACACTCTGCCTAACTATGTTAGAATCGTATTGATAAGTGTAGTCTGTTGAGTTACATCAGGCACCAAGGTGAGCCACCATAATTCCCATTCCAACCATTAGCATAGCTTAAAAATCATGAGAATGGCTTAATCATTTACCTGATTTCTGTGACACAAGAACATATGCTGCGCGGTCTGTTGTCATAGTATTAACCTGGTTAAATCCCTAAGCAAAACATAACTGCATGAACTATCATGGCTTCGTAACAAAGCGCAATGCCAGGTTTCACTGCTAAATGTTAGCTGTCTGTCACAATTCTCGCGCTCTTAACTGTGAAATTGCGCGTTTTACTATATGATACCCACTCTATATAAGCGCGAGTTTGTAAGTCAGCAGACCTAATGCTACAAAAGATAATAACAAGAATAACTGTAATTGCGTCTTGAGTGCATGACACGTCTCTGTAATGCTCAAGCTTGCATTCACGCTCACAACTGCACAGATTGAATAAAAAAACTGTACGGTTTTTGCCTTAAATCAAAAAACTACTTACGTCTCATCACATGTGAAGTATCCATTCGAGCATTCCATATTCACGAACGGACAAAAACCATTTACATTTCAATGCACCCCAAACAGTAACGTGTACGATCATAAAGAGCAACTGTGTAGCAGCGCTCCCAGAATGGCAGCGCTCGCAAGTATATTACTACTTCACATTAACCCACATTCCACATAAAACAATTGTACCAGCGCTCATCCTTCAAGACACATACCGAAAATAAGCAGCTCCTCAGCTACGTCTGCTAGGCTGCATCGCGGGCCGATTGCGGCCATTAAGTCGATGCTTGGCTTCTGTTGTCGGGAATTGCCATGGCAACAGGCTTGCCCTACCTCTGTTACCATGACCACCATCAGGTATGGAGTCCCTCAGGGCTCATGTACAGCTCCTACCCTTTATAATCTGTTTACCAAGCCTCTCTTTGATAAACTGGACGCACTTGGGTATCGTCCGTGTAGTTGGTGTATGTGATCCCAAGTACTCCTCCCGCTCACAGGACTATACCATCAGGACGCAGCCACCCTCCAGAACATATACGCCACCATCCAAGCATGGATGGCCACTAACGGCCTATGTCTTAACGGAGACAATACCGAAATTCTCATCCTGGGGCAAAAATCCACTCACTAACCTCGACCCACTTTACACCAATTTCTGCATAGACAATTGTGTCATCCCAGTTCTACCTTCTGTAAAAACACTAGGAGTCCACATCGACGCCTCACTTTCCATGGACAAACAAGTTAACTCCATTGTTTCTGCCTCCGCTCTGAGCACTAAGCTCATTAATGCCATCAAACCTTTCCTAACCAAAGATAATTGCCTTTCTATTGCCAGAGCCACCATTGGAGCCAAACTAGATAATTGTAATGCGCTATTGGCTGGCACCTCCAACTCCAATCTCAATAAACTCCAAACAACACAGAATAATGCACTAAGAGCAGCCCTCAATATACCTAAAAGGGACCACATCACGCAAGCCAGAAAGGCAGCACACTGGCTACCTGTCAAAGAGCGCATTACATTCAAAATACTTACCACCGCACACAAATGTATCAACCTGTCTGCACCATCATACCTGTCTGGAACGCTAGCCAGATCTCTCTCCACCAGACCAACTAGGCAATGCCACTCCAACCAACTTAAGGTCCCACGCATCAAACGAGCTAGAGCAGGTGGAATAAGTTTCCCCTACATTGCCCCTAAGCTATGGAACGCACTGCCTAGCACGCTTAGAGCAGAAACCTCTCTCTTTGCCTTCCGAAAAAAGCTGAAAACCACCTTGTTTAACTAATTCCCTCTCCTCATGTCGTTTACTCTCTCCTCCTCCTCTCCTCTCTTCCTCTCCTGTAGCTACTTCTCTTCTCTTGCAACTAAGAAATAATTTCAATTTATGTACAACTAGTCATCTTCATATCTGTATTCTTCTCTTGCAACTAAGTAATGACTTCAATGTATGTACAAGTCATTTTCATACCTGTAACAAGCGCCACGATGCCCATTGGGCTGCCTGTGCGCTAAACAAATGTGAATAAATAAATAAATAAATGAACAGGGCGGCCATGTTTTGGGACAATAGCAGTGTTATTAATATGCAATACGTGACTTAGCCCAAACCGCATTGCAGTTATCATGCTGCTTCATAAGATAAGAAATCTAAAAAAACACCATATTTAGATAAAATTATGAACCAGTGAGAAATGTTGATCAGCAAACCAAAAAACATTTTCTTATATTAGTGGTGCAAGTCTGGGTTTACCACCTAGGTGCAAGGTTGGGGAAATGTGTGCGCACCGATGCCTGGCAATTAAAATAATAAATGCACAACAGAGTTACATGAACTGGATACCAGCGAACAAAATTATAGATTGATAATGTATAGCTCTTAAATGCATTGGTGTGATATAATTACATTAACCTTCATGTTTAAATGAAGCATAAAAAACGCAAAATTGCGTGTGTAACTACATGTGATGGTTATAACTGGACTAGATGAACAGCTACAACTGTGTGTGTACCAAAGGATACTGATGTTAATAAGTGGCACCTTTTAAAACATGCATCAAAATCATATTATCACAAAGATGTATATGTATGGGTTCATACTTACAAACTAAACAATGACAAATATATGGCCCGTTTTACAAAAAACAGTACATTTCACCGTCTTTGTTAAGACCCAATTTGAGGGTTCAAAAATGGCAGATTAACCGAGATTCTGTCTGCCGTAATTTGACTTCAAGATTGCTGCCTCTTCTGCCGAGACTGACATGCTGTAGACCAATGAATCTGATGTCTTTTTTTCCCTCTAATTGATGCTCTTGCTGCCAGTGTGCAGCCAAAGGCAATGTTGAATTCTGACTGCCAATCCCCGACAAATGTTCACGAATGCGTGTCCGGAGTTGGCGAATAGTACTCCCAATATAGATTTTCTTGCAAATGCAGACTATAGCATAAACCACATGTTTTGTTCTGCAGTTAATGTTCTGCCTGATCGTTGATTGGTTACCAAAATTGTCTCGAAAGTCAGTTGATTTATCATATGCATACTGACACATGGAACAGGTGCCACATTTCCTGAATCCAAAGTTCTCTTGTGTCAGCCAATTGGTGGATTGCTTCTCAGTTATCTGAGGGAGAAGCAAAGGACTTAGATGGTTCCTCAATGTTTGTGCTCTTTTGAAAATGATTTGCGGGTTTTAAGGATTTTTCTGATCTCAAAGTGGTCATGGGAATAAGTTGTAATGAATCTCACATCATCTCGTTGATAATCAACATTGACTTGTTTTGGCTCAAGTGTTTCGGCTTGCGTCATTGATGACGCCTGGTCTGTTGCCTTTCGGATATATTTGGTTTGGTAGCCTCTTTTCTTGAATCTGGACGAGAGTAAATCGCACTCTGCTACAAATTGAGATTGTTCTTCGCAGTTATGTCTCGCGCGAATAAATTTGCCAACTGGAGTGTTGTTCTTAGCCCTTTGTAGATGACAACTTGTTGCAAATAATGTTGATTTTACCTCTAGGTTTGCGAAAAGTCTTAGTATACAAATTGTAATTTTTAACATATATTGTGAGGCCCAAAAAATCAATTGTTGATGTACTCATGTGTGATGTGAACTGAATCCCAAAGCTGTTCTGATTCAGATGGCATGTAAATTGCTCAAGTAGATTCATGTCACCTTTCCAGATCAGAAGGATGTCATCAATATAGCGAGCCCAAAGCATCACGTGCTCGCTATATATATATTGACTGTCCGTGTACACTATCTTGTCCTCTAGCATCCCCATGAACAAGTTGGCGAGTGCCGGGGCATATTTCGTACCCATCATTGCTCTGTCTAGAATGTTCGGGCGCATAGGTGTCATTTACTGTCGCTTGCATTGTAAAGTTTGTGGCTGGGGTGAAAAAACAAAAATGTCATATGACCATGGGGCAACTGTTTCCTTTCTAGGTGTTTCTCCAAAATCCTTTGTTACTACTTTTATAACAATTATATTTATTGTGGGAGTTGCTATCATACTTTACTTCATTTAAGGTGTATGATTTTGTTGTTGTTGAATAGAATGCTGCTTTCTGTGATGTTATTGATGTTAAGCTTAACGTGGTTGTATTGCCTCATTTTGTGCATTTCACGAGGTTAGAGGTTTGTGGCCCTTTCAATTTCTCTGCAATACTGTCATTCCTCAGTTATTGGGTTCTCTGGTATAATGTGTTTTCAACTTAAATCTGGTGCATGTTTTCATGGAGGTCTAGTAGAAAAATATCACTTGCTAATGTTGGAGTTATACATTTGATTAATGAAATTGCTGTATAGTTTTTCCCCCACTTCAAGAGATATGTACTAAGCTCTCTGAAAGTGGGATTACTGCCGGAACATACATCAGTTATTTTAAGTGGTGTTTTTATATTGTCCAGTCATATATGGCTATGAAGTGGGCAACAGTGTAAATTGTGGTATGCGTAATCTTGCTACGGATGACTTTTGGACTTTACACATTTCTGCTAGACATGCTCATTAGCAGGAGTACCAATAGCACTGAAATTTAACATAAAATACACTTACTATCATAATATATTATATTAGCACCCAAGAGGTAAAGTAATGGCACCTCTCAATTTATCAGGAAGCTCGAATGGTGGGCTCACCCCTCCGCCCACCCACTCCCCGCACCATCATTTCCCAGTCCCCAATTACCTGCGGTACTTCGCCCGGCATTTGCTCTCTGCCACTTCCCCTTCCCCTCTGTGGCAAAGGCAACCATGGAAAGGTAGAAGGGACTACGTAGTTCACTCCTTCCTGCGTCCATGGCACCCATTTTGTTTTGTACACTAGAAATGATGCCCCTCAGTAGGGGAGCCATTACCAGTCAGCTAATGGTGCCAGGGTCCATGATAAGCAATGGGCAATACCAGACTGCTAATTGCCCCCTATCTCAGGGGTTATTGTTTAAGTACTGGTATACATATTGAATGTTTGAGACTCATATACAGACCTTCCTAACAAGAAATCTAACTGCACAACGTAGCATTCATCCACTAACTGGCTGACATATTGTCCCCAAGAGAAAACCTTCCCAAGCAACAAAGCACACATTATAGCTGCCAACCCCGCTCTGATAGTGGGGGTTTAAATGAACAAATGAAATCGGCATAAATAAGTAACAAAATGAGAATGGGATACTGATTCAGTTTACCAAATCTATGAATAAACATAGCAACCTATGAAAAAACAGAACTAGCATACTGAATTAGAGAAGACTACCAACTACAACACCAATACAGTATTATTCTCCAGGTAATACTGTAGCTCTCCATGCATCCATTTGAAATCATTCCTTAACATCGACTGTTTCAAATCTATTAATCTAAACAGTGTTACATTAGTCAATACTTTTTACAGTCCCATTTGTACTTCTACTAAATCGCATGCATCCGTGATCTGGAAATAAACCTAATTCTAATCCATAGTCACAAATTTACAGAAAACAAAAGGATGGTACTTAAATTGGGAAAATAATTGAAACTGTACAAATCTACTGAATCACTTAAGTCACTCCAAGTAGCACGCCAAGATCGGAAAATATGGATTGCTAATACGTAATCAGATTATTATACCAAATAAATTCTAGAAGTTGGGATATGCAAATTCTTTCCACAATGTTGCGTCATTGCTTCAATCCCGTAACCCCCTTAATGTTGCCTATTTCAGTCGAGACATGTAATGGCATACATTTTTTCTTAGCCAGCAAAATGCATTTGATTTGCAATTTATCTACGAGTAAAGCAAATGACATTGACATTCTGCTACTTTCTCCTTGTACCATACCAACTTGAAACTCCTTTAATCAATGATTTATCGTCCCTTATGAATGCATTTAAACTAACTTTTTATTTGGATGATTTGATTCCTGTCCGCATTTGTAAATAATTAAATACATCTTATCAGCCTGCTTTGCTACACTTAATTCAACTTTTATTGACCTAGGGACTCTTTCCCTTATACCTGATATCCGGTTTAGTTACTCCAATCCAAAAGAATCCATTTTATTTCGAAGATTATTATAATCTTAGTCTAATTACTGGTCTCCCTTTTCTTGATAAAATCATAGAGAAGGTAAATCTGGGTCAGCTAAATGATGGTATTATAATTATTCTTTATTTGATTGATTATTTATAAGGCACTTATCCAGCAAGACAGTGTTTCAAAGCACCACGAGGCAAAAGGGAGGGAGCAAGGGAACAAAATAGAAACCAGGAATAAACCATAAATCAAACAGTGCTACCAGGCCTTGTGACATTCTGAATGTGCAAGCGCAGAGAGAAGAGGAAGGGTGGGGCATAAGTGCTGGAGGGGTGCCCAGGGGGAATTGCTAGAGGTGCATGTTGCGGAGGCAACAGGTAAGTGCAAGCAAAGGGGAGGTCTACCACCCAACCGGTAACTACAGGCCTGTGACAGACCACCCGACAGGCAGGTGTGGGCCCAGAGTCCAGTACAGGGGGGTGCAGATCCTGGTGGCGATTGGGAAGATAGCCGGAACCCTGTAGCACTCATGAGGGACCAGGCCGCCAATCTCAGCGACTGTGGGGGATGGTTAGCAAGGGAGTGAGAGAGGGAAGGAGGAAGGGAAGAGAAAAGTGTTGAGTTGCTTGGGGAACCTGAGGAGATCTGGAGAGAGAGAGAGAGAGAGAGAGAGAGAGAGAGAGAGAGAGAGAGAGAGAGAGAGAGAGAGAGAGAGAGACTCTGTTCCAGAGGAGGGAGCCAGCCGAGGATAGAGATCTGCCCCCAGCTCTCAGCTTGGAGAAACGTTTAACCAGCAGAGAGTTGGAGCAAGAACAACAAAGGGATCTAGAAGGAGAAAGTATTTAGTAAGAGAGTGCTGCAGATAGCGCTGTCCCCTGTCCCAGACAGCCTGATAAATGATGCAAAGGGTCTTGAATTTGATCCTCGCAGCAACCAGGAGCCAGTGGAGAGATATTAGGGCTGAAGAGTTACAGTGCCTGGGCTTGAGGTCAATGATAAGTCTTGCAGCTGTGTTCTGAATTAGTTGAAGAGGGTGGAGGGAAAAAAGAGGCAGCTTAAGGAAGTGGCTGTTGCAGCAATCCAGCCTGGAGAGGACCCAGACCTCTAAAGACATTGGGCCTCATTATGAGTCCGCGGTAGCCATGCAGGTAAATACCGGCACGGCTGCCGCCAGAGTCATGAATTTACTGGCACTTGGCAATTGGGACCTACCAGAGTATTACAGCCCCGGCTGACCCGGTAAAAAAATCCCCATTGTCGGGTGCCAGAATTTATTACTCCACATTCCCATTTGGGTCCCATTGGACGCAATGGGAATGGGGTGGCCAGATGCACCGGCGCCATTCTTGAATGGTGCCGGTGCATCCGTCGAGGTCTGCTCGCGGGTGCTGGTACGCCCGCCAGGTCAGACCTGGCGGGCGGAAAAGCACCCGCGAGCAGAACTCGTGGTTTGCTGGTCTGGTAACCACGGTACTGGGAAGCTTACCAGTACCATTGTTACCGGACTGGCAACTTGTAATGGGGCCCATTGAGCTTCTGAGGGAAAGTGAGAAAAGGGAGAATGCCTCTAAGAAGGTGAAGTTGAAAGTGGGCCTCCTTGGCAAGGTCCAAGATGTAAGAGGTAAAGGAGAGATAAGAGTCAAAGGTGACCCCAAGGTTTTTTGCTTCAGTGCAAGGAGGAGGAGGAGAGCCCATAGAAGGTGGCAAGAGTGCAGGAGGGAAATGGGAAATAGGTGTCCTGATAGCAAGATCATTGGAAGTGCACCCGGACTGGATAGCGGACAGGCAGTCCAGGATGATGGAGGAGGAAGAAAAGGAGGAAGAGTGGAGCTTGAAGAAAAGTTGCGTCATCTGCGTAAAACGAAGTGAGGAGAGAAGGCGGAAATCAGGTGAGCAAGAGGAGCAGGGTAGATGTTGAAAAGCCAAGGCAAGCGGATAGCGATCCTGGGGGACACCATGTGTAAAGAGAGAGTTGGTGGAGGAGAAAGAGGTTAGGATCACCTGGGAGGGGTGGTCAATGATGAAAGATGACTAACAATCGAGTGCCCGGTCTTAGATACCAAAGGTATCTTGGAGCCGTTTTATGAGGATAGAGTGGTTGACTGTGTCGAAGGCGGAAGAGAGGTCAAGGAGAATGAGAACAGCAGGAGAGTTGGAGTCAGGATTTGCAAGCAATTCTTCACGGGTGTTCAGGAGAGCAGTTTCTGTGCCTCTGGATGCTAAGAATCCAGATTGATGGTCATGTACAGCCAACGAGCTCAGTGTGTTAGTTCAGAGTGGCTAAGTGCAGCCGGTCACCACCTTTGGTTTTCCGAGGAGGACTACAGGGGGGTGGTACACCCGTTGGAGGAGAAGGAGGTGCAGAGAGAGAGGAAGGGGGAATAGCAGGAGAAGGAAGGAAGTTGATGGGGACGGTAGGCACCCTTTGAAAAGGAAAAGATTGGGTTGGGAGCCCTGAGCCATGACAGTGCTGTTATGATATACATTGATGATGCACCTATAGGATGAGAAATGAGCCAAGAGTACTTCCCATCTAGTGCCACCATTAATGAGTGTTAGGCAGAAACCTGTGCAGTTCCCTTAGGGACCACTGCAAAGGGCTGAAGACTACAGGTGTTGGCAGTAAACCCAATTGGTAGCAATCTGCACCACCCAGATTTACCTGGTAGCTGTGGCTGAGCAGTCAGACTTCTCTCAAGAAGAGTTAGACAGTATATAGAGTATACAAGATAGGTACCAAAATACAGTAGCACACGCAAACACTGACCAGAGCTTTGGTATCAAAGTATATCATTATTTATTTAAAGACACACTTATAGAAACACTCCAGCACTATTATTGTAAGCAAGTTCAAAACACAGTCACTATTAATATATATACATCCTTTATTCCTTATTAGACAAGTCTTAGTTAACACCACTTATTTTCAGACAGAGGTGAGCGCTTAACTAAAGATGGCACTCTAATAAGTTATCAAAAAAGGGAGGGAAAAGGCAGAAATTAGAAAAGCACACAACACTAATACTTTAGAAGCACCCAGCAAGGCAGGAAAGTCAAAGTCTACTGGTGAGCAAAAAGTTCAGAGGCCAGGCTCCCTCTTAGAGAGAGTAGAACACCAATGCGCCCAAGATCACACAGTTTAAGTGGCTTGAAAGTCTTGCAGAGAGTTCAAAAAGGAATTAGTTCAGCTCAGAAAAGTTCAGTTAGTCAGCCTAGGGCCAACCCAAGTGGTAAATTGAGGATTTAAGAGACACCCCACACAGACCGTTGCGAGGGAGGCCAGGCGGACACAGTACCTTGAAAGTGGAGAGGATACTCCAGCGGGGGCAGTTGTTCCTGGCAGCGGGTGCAAGTCGCGGCGTCGTCCAGAGGAAGAGAAGATCTCGACGTGGAGGAAAGCTGAAGGTCGTTGCACTGCCAGGGAAGAAACCAGCCGCGGAGTTCTCCGGTTAAAAGGACGCAACTCAGTCCAGGGTGCCTAAACCCCCCTCCCACACATCCTGTAGACCCAGACAGAGTGGCACCACTTTTGGAGGCTTCTGTGGAGAAGCCTGCCAAAAAGTGGAACAAAGGGCTCGACTTGGGTTGGAATTACAGAGGCGAACACAAACGCCATTTCAAAACCGAGTCCTGGCAAAAAGACCCAACCGGGGAATAAATATTAAATAAATAACCCAGCAGTATCTTTTAACATTGCACCAAAAAGTGGTGCGTTTAAAATGAATGGGAAAATCCCATAGAAAATATTCTGGTGGAATATTTCGCATGGTAACCACTGCCACCAGCCAGAAACTCAACGAGGGGGGACTGCACAGTGCCCCCTCGAAAAACAGACCCAGGGGCAATCTAATTACCCCCTACCAGTACTTCCACACTATGATGGTTTGTACTGGTTCTGTTCCGAATTTAAGACTAGTAAAGTCAATAGTGACTTTACATGCCCTGGGAGACAGTAGTCAGTCCCAGGGTATGGAGTCTATGTTTGGGGGCCACTATGACACCCCTGTGTTACTGCACTGAGGGTGCTATGTAACACACTTACCAAAACCCACATGAAACCCTATGGCATAAAAGACCCCATAGCCCATAAAACACATTTCAAAGTCAAAGGATATCTCAAAGAGTGGGAGAAAAAGAGTCTCACTCTTAGCAGGAGAAAAAAATAAACCCCAAAAATCCAGCAAAGCTGCTGGGGGATTCACTAGGTTTGGGAAATTAGCCTTAACAGAGAATTCTCCCTAACAATGAGTGAGGAGGAAAAAGGGGAGGGATTAGAGATCAGATGAGGAGTCCATAGGTCTGGAGAGGGGACAGAAAAGAGAATATCAGTGATAGTCTGTCTGGAAGTAGCGCTGACATAGGTGTCTGCAATGGGTAGGCCAGGATTTGAGGCCAAGAGATTTTTCAGACTTTCAGACTTTGTGAGAGAGGAAGGATAGGTGATAGGATAGCAGTTAGAGTAGATGGGGGAGATGATGAGTGCCATGGAGGAGGAGAGATGGATAGAAGAGGAGGCTGCACAAGGCACAACGCAAACTCACCATGCGTCCTAGCAGCTGAGATGCAGCACAGTGAAAAAAATGCACTGATAAAAGCACACCTAGTTTCATATTTCAGCAAAAGGTACAGATCTAGTACAAAATGGCAGATGCACAGGTTGAAAAGCACACCTAGTTTTGAATTGCACCAAAAGGTACAGATGCAGCACAAAATGGCAGATGCTCAGGTTGAAAAGCACACCTTGGTTAATCTTTCACCAAAATGTACATATGCAGCACAAAATGGCAGATGCACAGAGTAAAGGCGAACTTAGAGGGGAGATTTGAGGAGGCGCTGGCAGGAGGTGAAAAACAGGCAGTGAAAGAGTTTAAGGTAGATGCACATGGTAGGTGATCAAAGGTATCAGTTTGTAGTCAGGAAGGGGAAGCTTTTCCCTTCGTGCAGGTATTGGCACATGCCGGGACTCCCTGGTGGGGCAAAGCTGTAACACAGGCCAGCAAGAACTCCAGGGCGGTTGGAGGTGATGTCCCCGGCTATGGTAATCCATTTTCCATGTGGGTGTACCATCCTCAAGCACAGCAGCAGCTCCAGGGAGCCCCGGCAGGGTCCCCTTCCCTCCCCGAGGGAAATTCTGTAACATAGCCCAGCCAGCGGTCCAGGATGGTCGGGGGTATTGTCCCTGGCCTTGGGCGGCTGTCTCCCATGTGGGTTGACCATCCCCAAGCCCAGCAGCTGTTCCAGGGAGACCCGGCAGGGTCCCCAACCATTCCCCGAGGGGAATTCTGTAACACAGCTGTGCCAGAGCTCCAGGATTTGTCAGGGGTAATGTCCCTGCCCTTGGGTGGCTGTCTCCCATGTGGGTTGACCATCCCCAAGTGCAGCAGCAGTCCCAGGGAGCCTCGGCAGGGTCACTGTCCTTTCTCACAGGGGAGAAGGTGTACCGCAACCCAGCCAGAACTCCAGGATGGTAGGGGGTCATATCCCTGGCCTTGGGGGGCTGACTCCCATGTGGGTTGAACGTCCCCAAGCCCAGCTGTGGTTCCTGGGAGGCCTGGGACATTCCACATCCTTTCCCGGAGGGAGAAGCTGTAACGCAGGCAAGCCAGAATACTAGGGTGGTTGGGGATCATTTACCTGGCCTTGGGCACCCATCTCCCATGTGGGTTGACCATCCCCCAAACCCAGCCTGGAGCTTTGGCTGGGTTGCCTTACAGCCTTTCCCTCCGAGGAAGAATGGGGACGCTGCCAGAACTACCACTGGTCTTGGGGACGGTCGACCCACATGGGAGACAGCCACCCAATACAAGGGACATCACCCACGACAAATCTTGGAGCTCTGGCTCAGCTGTGTTACAGAATTTCCCTCGGTGAAGGGATAGGGACCCTACGGGGCTCCCGGGGACAGCCGCTGCACTTGGGGATGGTAGCCTCATATGGGAGACAGCCCACCAAGGCCAGGGACATTACCCCTGACTATCCTGGAGCTCTGCCTGGCCTGCTTTACAGCTTCTCCCTCTGGGAAAGGTCGGGGACCCTGCCGGGGCCCCTGCTGGGGCTCCCTGGAACCGCTGCAGGGCCTGGGTACGGTCAAACCACATGTGAGACAGCCCCCCCAACGCCAGGGACATCACCCCCGACCATACTGGATCGCTGGCTGGGCTGCGTTAAAGAATTTCCCCCGGCGGAGGGAAGGGGACCTTGCCAGGGCTCCCTGGAGCTGCCGCTGTGCTTGGGGACGGTACACCCACATGGTAAACGGATGTCCAAGGCCGGGTGCAACACCTCTACCCGTCCTCGAGTTCTGACTGGGCTGTGTTACAGCTTTTCCCTTCGGGAAGGTATGGGCACACTGCCCGGACTCCCTGGTGGGGAAAAGCTGTAACATAGACCAGCCAGAGCTCTAGGAAAGTCGGGGGTAATGCCCCTGGCCTTGGGCAGCTGTCTCCAATGTGGGTCGACCGTCCCCAAGTCCCGTGGCAATTCCGTCATGGTCCCCATTCTTCCCCAGAGGGAAAGGCTGTAAAGCAGCCCAGCCAGAGCTCCAGGCTGGGCTTGGCGATGGTCCACCCACATAGGAGAAGGTTGTCAAGGCCAGGGACATCACCCCCGACCATCCTGAAGGTCTGGCTGCGATGCGTTACAGAATTTACCTCCGCGAAGGGAGGGGGACGCTGCCGGGGCTCCCTGGGACTGCTGCTGCACTTGGGGATGGTCAACCCACATGGGAGACAGCCGCGCAAGGCCAGGGACATTACCCCTGACAAATCCTGGAGCTCTGGCTCGGCTGCGTTACAGCTTCTCCCTCAGGGAATGTTCGGGGACACTACCGGGTCTCCCTGCACCCGCTGCTGGGCTTGGGGATGGTCAAACCACATGGGAGACAGCCGCCCAAGGCCAGGGGCATCACCCCTGACCATCCTGAAGCGCTCGCCGGGCTGCATTACAGCATTTCCCTCGGGGGAGGGAAGGGGACCCTGCCGGAGCTCCCTGGAGCTGCCGCTGTACTTGGGGACGGTACACCCACATGGTAAATGGATGTCTAAGGCCGAGGACATCACTTCCAACCGTCCTGGAGTTCTGGATGGCCTGTGTTACAGCTTTTCCCCACCAGGGAGCCCTGGCATGGTGCCAATACCTCCCTGAAGGGAAAAGCTGTAAAGCAGCTCAGCAAACCATTTTTTCCTAGCTCTTACAAGGAAAGAACCACAGGCTTCTTTGTACATCATTTTATTGTCATTTTCTGAAAAAACACATTTTCTCCCTTTTTGGTTATTTTCTCTCACCCCCACTACAGCAAACAAGGATTCCTTGGTGGCGTTATGGCTGCCTACTTGTGGGAAAAGAGAGGCCACATTTTGCCAAGATATCTCCTGTAACAAAAATGTTACAAGGGTTTGAATTGTGACATACCGGAATCACCAAAAAAGGCCTTGGCAAGGGGGTTTGGGGGGGGCCTTGGCAGTTAAGGGGTATATAAAAGAGCCAAAATAGATAATGTTCAGCTTGCACCTTTTCGCAAAATGAAATCTCACATTCCTTATGGCTTCCGTACAGTTCTCTCTGGACTTGCTCTTTCACATATAGATGGTGGAAACACCATTCTTATGGGTGTCCATAAATATGATCTTAGGCCCCTTCGATCAGTGCTACATGCTGCTGCCAATTGCTTGAGGGCAAGTGGAAATTTGACTCCATTGCTCCCATTCTGGCTTAATTACTTTGGCTGCCTCTAGAAGCACACATTCATTTTAAGCATGCTTGCCTCCCTTAATCATAAGGCTTTCTAGCGTCAACAACTGATGAATCTTGCAAATCACTTGCCAATATCTGTAGGGTGTCAGTAAGTGAAGTAAAGGCAATTTTGTCCCATGATTCCCAAACCAAACAAATCTTGTACATCACAACAAGCACTCTCGATTGGTTGTAGTTCATATGGTCGAAAACAAAAGGATCGAATGCCTTTTGATCGACAGTAAACTGATCGAAAAAAAGGGTAGATTATTTTTTTTTATGGGGGGGGGGTTCCCCCCCCGAACCCCTGTTTTCTTTATTAAAAACATTTTTCTACCAACCGAAACTAAAAAAAATATAAATAAAAAAATTTGACCTTTTTTTTTTCCGACCATTTGACTGTCGATCACAATCAAATGGTCATTCAATCCTTTGTTTTCGACCATTTGACTGGACACCCTCTCGATTGACTTGACACACCTTTGGATTTTCTTGCCCCATATCCTTTTTTGATCCTTCCTTATCCTAGTTCCATAAAGGTCTTAACACTCCAATGTTTCCAACTTAATTCTCACTTTTGTCTCATTTCTTTGTCCTTTACTTTTTTATATACTTGACTTATTGTACTGCACTCTGTTCTCCATGGGTCAGGTTTGCACATTATAAAAAATATGAATAATAAAAATAGTACTATTATTATTAACTGCAACATGTATGGTCCTATTTAAACTCATCCGGCACTTCCAAAATCTAAAGAATATGGTCACATATGGTATCCACAGTGCAGCTACTGTACTCCAACCCAAAATAACAGAAAGGTAAATAAAGATTGCAAAATATCATATGCGGCTCTGGATGGTCGCACGCACAAGGAAAACACGCACTAGAGGAAATGATTGCAGAGTAGATACACATAAGTAACACTATATGGTCATGTGTGCCCTACATTCCGAAATGGCACCAGTGAAACATTTTCTTAGTTAAGAAGTAATGGAACAATGAAACGTGTGCTCTGCATGAAGGAGAAACTGATTGTTTATTTAAAATGCACCTATACACAAGTGTTATGCATTTGGAACGTCGTCGTAATGAGCATTAGCCATGCTATTATGCAACAATAAAGTAGAAAAACCAACGTATGCAGCAACATGGAAACAGAAAGCCTCTTAAAAGCAACGTTCAACAGTTTTTCCTCGAAACTACCTCGTTGAACTAGCTTCTACAAAATGTCTGACTCTGTCCGGGACTCTAATGGCACTTTTAGCATAATGCACTCATCCTGCATCACGGAGCAGCTGATGACCATCAGGACCCCTCCTAGATACTGTTATAAGCGCTCTTGGACCTAAAAAGGTAGCATGTCTCCCTCCCTCCCCAAGCCTGTCTTATTTTCTGGAATTTCTTACTTAATCTAGGTGATGGCTTGTTGAAGACTAGTGTGGGTTGAATGTGTGGAGTTCCACAACCAAAAAGTTTGACTAGATTATGCAGCAAAGTTTGAAACAATTTAAAGGAAACTATGTAGCACTATGTGCATTTTGCGCATTCATCACTGGGTGGTAAGAGACCAAGAATTATTGAAGCTCTTTGAAGCACACTACATAGTTGCGCAACCGTCATTTGAACTGGTGGACGCACAAAGAATCCTGAACGCCAATGTTGGAAGGGCTTTGCATAATGTTGCAATGCTGCTTTGTTTTCAGCTGTGGTTTTTGACAACTCTGACAGCACATGCACATGACATCCCAGGCTCCTTAAACATTTCTGTTTGCTTCCCACTGTAAACCACATCTTCATAGTTGGCACAAAATAGTGTCTACCCCATCAAACATTAGAATCTGGGTCTGAGAATTGAAAAATGTTCTTAGCATTTTTCATATCTCCTGAATATTTCAAAATAAGCAAGTTCTCACCTGGCATTTGTCAGATAGTACAACTGGGCTGACATTGTGCAGATGCAATGGTAACATTGGTGGCTGGCTCTCTGCTCCTCTATCCAGTTTTTGCTATATTTGTCACAGCCAACACAGGATTCCAATAATCTTACTTAACTGCCTTTCAACTTCAGTTTTTGCATGCTTCTCTTAGGCATACAATAAGAGAGGACCCATTTACCTTTTTCTGTGCCCTGTTACTTGAGTTGCCACTTAATGCTTAAAAGTGAATCCAACATGCATCTCTGTTAAAAAAAAAAAAAAAAAAAAAGTGATAATGTTATGATATCAGGGAGGGAGAAAAGTGTTTGCACAGCTCCATGGAATAGTGGTGATGAATCCAGTGAGATCATCACTAGAAACCCGGTATGGTCCGCCTCTCCCGTGATAAGGGAAGGCATCTGCTACCTAATCCTGACCCGTGGGGTGGTTTCATGTGGGAGGATCACATGGGAGGTGATTCCTGCTGGGGGCCAGTGTGGATCTCCTTGTCTTACAATTCCCGTATAATTCCTGAACTGATAATGGCTTTTTTCAAAATTGAACAAACTAATATCGCACAGTCTTCTATGGACGTCAGTTCCCATAATGCTAAAAGTACTGGCTCGAGACAGAGGGGTTTGGAGACATTGAGGACTCAGAATGGTGAATATTAAAGGTGCAGTCTAGTTGCTGCCAATTAAGGCTCCTGAGCTGGATATTTAAAACCTAAGATGAGGCACAGCTGTGGAATGAGGGGAACGAAGGTGAAGCAGAGGAAGAAGGCCAATGAGCATTAAATGGACGTTGAATGGACAAGCGGGAGGCGTAGCTGAGGAAGCTGAAGCCATCCGAGTTGCACGAGCAGCCCGGGAAAAAAGCCAGGCAGCAGAAGTCACCACGAAGGGTGAAATTGAGCAGAACTGCAGAGTATGTGCAGTGGGAACCAGCGTACTAAGAAGAAGCCCAGCTCAGTAGGAGACTTGCTCCCAGAGCAGTGTGTGGCTACTGGTGAAGCCGCGCAAGATCAACAGAGCTGCTGTCACTTGCGAAGACCAACGCGCAACTTACTCGAGGCTCACAGAAGCGGGAGAGAAAGCAGACTGAGCACTGAAGGACTGCTGCGAAGCCTGACAGGAGGAGGGATCCGCCACAAGGAACTGGTGAGTTTGCAGAGTGGGAATGCTGACCCTGGGGCGCTCCTTAAACAAAAGCTGTTATAATGCAACAATTTTGAATGCCGAACAATTGATAAATCAAAGCAGAACTTATTTTCGGAATACCTAATAGTAAAGAAAATGAAGCTAAGTAGCAAAGAAGAATGTTCCCTTATAAGGGACTACAAGAGGGGAAGTGTATAACCAGTACTAGCAACAGCCAAGAGGCTGTCAAAAGACTTTGGGAGAACTACCAGTGGGGAAAGCCTATAACCAATATTACCTACAGCCAAGAGGCTACGAGAAAACCATATCAAGACAACCACTGGAAAAAACTCATAACCAGCGTTATCATCAGCCAAGAGGATACGAGAAAACCATATTGAGACAACCACTGGAAAAAGCTCATAACCAGCGTTATCATCAGCCAAGAGGCTACGAGAAAACCATATTGAGACAACCACTGGAAAAAGCTCATAACCAGCGTTACCATCAGCCACGAAGTTGTGAGAAAATCTTAATAAATCAACGAAGGCATACATCCCCTTTTAAGAGAGATACCTTTGGGAAAGCTTATATCTCACATTGCCAACAGCCAAGCGACTGTGAAACCATACGGAAAGACTGGTGTGGAGAATACTGGAATCAATATTGCCATCAAGTTTGAAGTTAGTTGTAGGAGTTTCCTTCCTGGCAGGTGAGTATACCAGGAAAGGGTTTATAGTTTTTAGTCCTGGCAGGCGAGTGGACCAGGAACGAAGATGGTGGTTTGATATCTTTTTGGCAGAAAGATGTGTGAAAGAACCTTTGTTGAATTAAGAGAATTAATGTATTTGATAATTTGTTTGTCAACAGTAGCATCAGTGAGACAAGTTGCTTTTTGCTATCCTGACAAGTGTTTTATTTCAAGAAGAAGTATTTAGAAAGGTTGAAGTGCTATCTTAACAAGAAATAGTTCCTTTGAAGAAAGTGTTACATGGTAACAGAACAATTGCATTTGGTTTTGAACCTGTGTTTTTGGGAGAAAATCAATCATTTCAAGATGCATATTGTGGAAGACATTTGATTTGTTTTGAGTTATCAGCCAACTGTGGTGGAAAGGGCATTTGTTGTTTCTCCAAGAAAGAGACAGTAGTTGACTTTTCTATTACCTTGACTATTACCTAAGTATTTCTGAATTGATCCAGGTGAAGGGAATACAACACTGGCCGCAAAGAGTACTTTTAAGAACATTTGAGTTTGAATTACAAAACTGTTTTGTTGAACTCCAGGTTAGCCATATTTTCCTTGTATAATTTTATGACACTCCTAACTGTATGCATTTACAGTATAAAGGTGTTAGCCGTAACAAGTGTTGCCGTTTCATGTTTTCGAGCTTTGGCCATTTCTGTCCTAGAGAGCCAACATTGCATTTGAGATTGTTTCTGAGCACTGCAACTAACTGGAACCGTTAATGCCTTTGATCAGGTTAAAGCCAAGTAATGTTGTGAATTCTTATGAAGCTCGAACACTTGCCACTGATTGTGGCATCTTAATGAAAAATCATTTCACAACCAAATGATTAATCTAATGCACAGACAGTTTATTGGGGAAATAGAAATGTGTTAATGTCTGTACCCTTAAACAAAAAGGAATTACCATGTCTTGAAAGCTAGGATTGAAAATAAGTGACTAAGTGTGGTCCTGCTTTTAATTTTTATTTGAAAATCTGTTTATTAGTATTCACTTACTATTACATGGCGGCAATCAATAGCACATTATGGCACCACAGTATAGATATAACCTAAAACAAAACTGGGCAATTGCTTACAAACATTCTAATACAATAGAGTCCAAAACGGAGATTGTCAATGCTGGTATTCTCTCATGTCAAACATGGGCGGGGGTGGGGTGCTTGATTTCTCTTGAGGCTCCCCTATCACTCTGAGTCAGGGACTTCACTCAATGAGGGGAGCAGCCCTGCGCCACCACCTATCGTCAGGCAGTGTGTCCAAAGAATCCTAGCATCTACAGTGGTTTGTCATCAGGTGAACAGAAGATTGCTGAACGGAGCATATTCCATCCCTTTATATTGGTGGTTTATTCCCTGAGTCCCTTCTGTATGGCCCTATGCAACACCACAGTTTCAGCCATACTCCATATTTGCACATCCTGTAGCCAAAACAAATGGTTTCGGGCCTCCCACCTGCTTCGACGATATCGCAATTCTCCTTATTACGAGGACACACGCCAAGTCCATTAGTTTAACTGCCTGTCTTATTTCGTCTGGCCAGCTGTAAATTCCTAGTAGACATTCAGCCGAGGCCCACTCATATCTGCCCACAACAGCCCTTTCTAGTGTATCTAGCCCATATCTGCCGGCCCAGCCAGAGCATACAAGGCATCTCATCAATACAGTTCTCATTTAGCCATAGTTCTTCCTTCAGTGTGATCCTCCAGCATCAGCCTGGCAACACTTGAAAGCTCATCCCCCAGCCAACTGGCAATAAACTGCAGCTGCACCGCCAAATAGTAAATTTCGAGCCATGGGAGCTGCACCCTCCCCTCTTCATATTTCATATATTGCATTGCTATCACAACCTTATGACGCCTGCCCCCCAGATAAAGTTCCTATTTATAGATTTGAGTCTTCTGAAGAAACTGGCAGGGATAAGAAATTGTACGTTAATGAAATGGTAGAATAGGTGTGGCAGCCCGATAATTTTCACTAATACAACTCAATAGAGGTAATCTGCCCCTGAAGTCCAAAGATCTCGTCACCCCACTGAGCGCCCCGACAGTGTTGAGAGTATGCATTTCCTCATCCGAGTGTGAGATGAATATTCCCAAGTACCCGAACTTGCGCGCCTCCCACCACAGACCCACGTCTGGTAATTCCCGAGAGTCCAGTTCCTGCAGCTTGGCCAGGGGGCGTGGGGGACATGCACGACTTGTCTCTGCTAAATGTGATGCGAGAGAGGCCTGCGAAACTGGCAACACCTCAAAGATTAAGGGCAGATTATGTTCTGGTTCATGTAAATTTGGAAGGGCATTGTCCACGTAGAGTGATATTAAGTGTCGGGACTTCCTAACTCATATCTTAGCCTCACCCAATTCCGCCCGCAGGTACACCACGAGGGGCTCCAGTGCTAGAATGTCCAGCAGTGGGGACAATGGGTAGCCCTGTATGGTACCTTGCAGGATGTCCTAGGCCGTAGATGCATGTTTGCACGTGCGGACCCAGGCTATCGGTTTCATGTATAACAGTTGCACCCATCATGTGAAGCCCGGTCCAAACCCAAATCTGCATAGCATCGCATATATCTATTCCCAGTAAAGGGAATCAAACGCTTTAATATCACCTAGTCATATCGCAGCACACCACGCATCCAAATGTGCAGTCCTGTCTATGATGTACTGCAACCGCCGGAGGTTCGTGGAGGTATTCCGTCCAAGAACAAATCCTGTCTGATCCTTTTGTATCAAGGACCCTATGACCCAGTTGAGGCGGCCAGCTTGCAGCCCTGTGAGAATCTTGATGTCCTGGGTCAGTATGGACAGGGGCCTATGCGAATCACACAATGTGGAGTCTTTCTCAGGTTTCAGCACTGGGACTATCATAGATTCCCTCATACTGCTTTGTTAGTGACTGAGCTCATATGCTTCCTCAAATACCTTGTGTAGTATGGGAGCAAGGATTCCTCCATATTCTTTATAAAACTCAGAGGGGCATCATCTTCCCCTGGAGCCTTCCCCCATCTTGAGGGTTTGTATCACACCCAGGATTTCCTCCACAGTTATAGGCCCGTCCAAAGCGGCAGCTTGTTTAGTGGTAAGCCTCGTCAGCTCGATTTGGGACAGCATATACTCCACATCATCTTTTTCAATAGATGTGCATAGTCCATTCAGGGTGTTATAGTATGCGATAAAGGTGTTATTTATTCCTGCCTGCCAGCACCACAGCGCACCGCATTCATCTTTGACCATCGGGATCGGACGTCGGGGGTAAAGGTGCTTCATTGGTACACAGCCATGACAAGAGCCTCCCGGCTTTATCTCTGTCATCATGTACCCTGGAGATATAGGTACCATAATCAAATTTGCGTAATCTCTCCCATGCCAGGGTATACTGAAGTTGCAGAGTCGGCATCTCTGCCTCTTTCCCATCATCTAGCGCTTCACTATTTTCAAGGGTGCACATACGATCCTCCGAGTTCTCAAGTTCCCTTCGCAAAGACTTTCTGATGCCCATTGCCTTAGCTTTTATTTCCCCCGATCCACCACCTTGAGTGGCTCCCATACCGTCTCACATCTGGCCATACTACCCACATTTCTCTCTAGGTAATCTGTCAGTGTTTCGTCAGCATGGTTCCGGATGCTCTCATCCAGTAGGGCCCCTGTGGGTATGCACCACGTTGGTATCACTGGCCGAGCCCCAGTACATACCCCGTGGGCTACAAGTGGGGAATGCTCCAATATCGACCGGCCGCTATATATGAAGCTTCTACAAACTCATCTGCATGCTCCTTCCCCACAAAAATATAGTCAATCCTAGTGTAAAGCTTATGTGGCGCAGAGTAGTAGGAGTAGCTTCTGTTATCGCCATTGAGGTTCCTCCATATCTCCTCCAGTGATAAGTCCTCCACCACCTCATTGAGAGCTATAGAAGCTGGCAGCGGTCTCAAATGTGTGGGGCCAGTCCTGGCCTTTGTAGGGTCTAGTATGCGATTAAGATCCCCACCCCATATCAACAATGAGTCCCTTAGGCATGGCAATCCTCTACCCAGTAAACGCAGAAATGTGGTCGTCCCATGATTAGGTGAATAGTAATTAAGAATGTGCACCTCTCTATGCTTGATGTACCTATGCATCACAACAAGCCTGCCCTCCACATTTTTCTTGACATCAATGAACTGGAAAGGGGTTGCACCACTAATTCAGATGAGGACACCTCTCCCATAACTAGAATAGGTGGAGCCGTACCCCACACCACCCCATCTAGCCACCACCCTCTCCTGCTCATTCGGCTCAGCGATATTGAGACGTTCTTCCTACGCAGATACACTCGAATTCTGGTGCGCCTAATGTAGGTATTCATCCCCCTGACATTCCAAGTCATCACATTAATCGGGATAATTGCAGCTATCTATGTTCGACCCCATTGCCCCCACCCAGACGCCTGCCCTGTGTATCGTGCTCCAATATCCATTCCCTGTTGCTACCCATAGACATAAAACCATATGTCTTGCACTTTCCTCAATTTCCCATACAATGCCCAGTAACATAAGAACCAAACTTGCAGTCCAACCGGGACTGAACATGCATGCCAGGACCTCCCCGGCATTTTACAAACCAGAACCAAGTCCCCAAACACAGGACAGTTGAACTCCAAGTCAGCTCAACCGCAACATGCCACTCGAGCAGACTCGCCTCCGTGTGGTTGAACGTCCCCATTAGGACGGCAGGTAGAGACGGGCGCACCATGCAGAGCGCTCCTTAGTGGTCAGATTGGTGGGGTTGCTAGATGGGGTCCTGCCGTGAGGGCCAGCGTGACTCCCACATAATGCAAATAATGGCCCATCGGGGAACTTCAGTGTACAGTTGAATAAGCATGCTTCCAATGTACCATAAAACAGATTTGCCAATCCAGCGTGATCCATCCAGGCATTTACATCTACAGGATCCTCAAAGAAGTGAGCTTTTCCTTTTTAAAATCACCCTGAGTTAAGCAGAGTAGAGGAGCATATATTAAAGTCCCAATGCGCAAAGCTTTTTTTTTTGTCGGGATGAACATGTTTCTTTTTTCTGCACTAACGGCATGTAGTCAGGAAAAATAGAGTTTAACATTGCTGCGGCTGATCGACCCTCCCTCGCTGGAATGTTGGAGGATCACCTCCCCGTTGTGGAAATTAATTATCCAGGCGATGATTGGTCTGGGGTTGGCCCAGGTGGTGGTCTGTGTTGCAGTGATCGGTGTGCCCGCTTCACGGTAAACCCCAAGGACAATTTGTCTCCGCCAATTTCCTGAAGTATTATGTTCTCAATGTATGCTGTGCAATCATACCCTTCTTCGCCCTCTGACAGGCCTAGCATGCAGATATTATTACTTTGGGACGGTCCCTCCGCCTCTGCGGTCTTTTTTTTCCACAGCACCTAGGTCATTAGTGGTGGAGGTGTGTTCAGCAAGCACTGCTTCCTTGTTGGCCACACGTGCAGACGGGGAGCAGACGTCCTGTCGTAGTAGGCCAACATTGATCTTGACTTCATCCACTTTGGCATCTATTGAGCTACGTAGTGCTGTGATCGCTCCCAGGACTCTGTCTTCATGCTATTGCCCCTGAGGGTTGGAGTGCTGTGAACCATGCAGACTCAAAGACGCTGCTGCAGTGTGTTTTGGCACAACTTTGGAGGTATTCTTAGTGGCTGGCATATCAAGTGTCTTGTGGCTAGGGGGTGTGTAGCAGCTAGTGTCTCCCTTCAAGTCACCGCAAATTCCATGCGCTACTGCAATAGGAGCCTCAAATCCTGGGCACAATCAAAAAAAGAAGGCACAGCGTCTGTGGTATTAGCAGGGCTCCAGATGGGTGTATCTGCACATGCAGAATGATGGTGGAGACAAAGGGATAATGTTGCACAGCCAACGTAGGAGCTCCCTCTGTGCCACCCCACAGAGAGACACGCTACTCAGACACAGACACGAGTCAGTATGGTGTGCTTTCATGCACCATGGCCTCAGTATGATATGATATGGCATTTATAAGGTGCCTATACACAAGTGTTTCAAGGCGTGATGCGGCAAGGACAAGGGGGTAACAAGGGGAAGACAGACAACGATCCTAGTAGGCCAGGTAAAATTGAGATCGCACAAGTGCAGGGAAGGGCAGGAAGGGGAAAAAGTGCGGGGGGAGGAAGAAGCAGGGGCAGTGTGGTACACAGGTTAATACTAAAATGAATAAGGACAATAATAAAAGTGCGGCCAGCTGGTGGCGGTACATAGGATAACAGTAAAATGAATAAAGACAATAAATAAAAGTGCGGCCAGCTGGTGGCAAGTGCTAGTAGGGGCTGTAGGAACAGGGCCGGTCTTTGTGTCAGGCAGCTCAGGCGGCTGCCTGACGTCAGTCAGACTCTAGGGGCGCCACACCAGCAGTCTGCTAGTCCACATTTCATTAAAAAATGAAGTTAAAATAAATTAGTGAAAAAATAATAATCTTTCACCGTGTTTACCATCTGTACCTGACACACACACACTAGCTGCGCCACGTGGAACCACCAGGGGGCCGGCCAGTCTAAGTGGCTGGCCCGAGCGCATGCAAGATACAGCAGTCTTTATCTGCATTATTATAGCTCGAGGTGCTGCTCCAAAGCCAGGCCGCAGCAGCAGCCAGACCCATTCATTTTTATATAAATAACGTATTGCTAGCACTGCAGCCTCAGCTCAGGGCAGCAATTAGCAACATTTGTTGCTTCATTTCACTTCCCCGGGTGGCGCTGGTGCCAGACACCAAGGCCCCATGCCTGGGCGCACGTGCCCTCCTCCAGCGCATGTGCGCACAGTGCACTGACACAGGGGGATTGATTGGGGCTGGTCAGTCTGCCCTTCCTTGACCTGCTGCCCCTGTGTCTGTGTGTGTCCACGGATGAAACGGATTGGAATCCAGATCAAGGCCCAGCCGCAGCCAGACCCAGTGAGCCAGAGCCTGACTTTGCCATCTTGGGGCACCGGTCCGTGCAGGCAGCCCTCGGGTGCAGAGTGCTTCTCGTCTGCAGATCACAAAGGTAGGTGTAAGTATTTGTACCCTAAATGCCACTGTTAAGGGGTGCCAAAATGCGGCATTTCGCTATCGTTGAATCTTAAGTCTGATGTCTGCTGGGGAGTTGGAGAGGACAGAAGCGCCGGTAAACGTTGCATTTTTTAGATTAAAAATACTATTGAATGTCGTCAGCTGCTTGGTTTTACAGAAGCTGCCGGCGATTTTCACTTAGTTTTATTAATGTTGCAAATATGCCCCGGTGGCGGATTAATGCTGTTAACCCGCCACCGGGACCTATATTTGTAATGTTAGTTAAACAAAGTGAAAGTCAGTGGCATTGGGAAAGCCAAGTAGACGACTTTCACTTTGTTTTACTAAAGTTGCACAGCATTTTTTATGTGCGTCACACCGCCGTGGTCAGCAGGGGCGCTGAGTCCGTGGGGGCTCCGGGGCCCGGGCACCCCCCGGCAGAATTAAGTCGGGGCTGAGCCCCCCCAGCCCCCGGCCACAGAGAAGAGACGCAGTATGGATGCCCCTTTGTTCCATCCATACTGTGTCTCTCTCTGGCGGCCCGGGTGAAAGCCGGGGAAAAACGATGTTTAGAAATTGTGGGACAGATGCAAAGCAAGAGGCTCTTGCTTTACACCTGTCCCTCAATTTCTAAAAATCGTTTTGGGTTGGGTGTATTTGTACATCTGTGCACCCCTCTTGGAAAGAGAGGTGCACAGATGTAGAGGTACACCCAACGCAGAAAGATTTTTAGAAATGGAGGCACAGATGCAAAGCAAGTCTGTCCCTCAATTTCTAAAAATCTTTTTGGGTTGGGTGTATTTGTACGCGATTTTTAGAAATGGAGGAACAGATGCAAAGCAAGTCTGTCCCTCAATTTCTAAAAACTCCCTTTGGGGTGGGTGTATTTGTACATCTGTGCACCCCTCTTGCTAAGAGGGGTGCACAGATGTAGAAGTACACCCAACCCAAAACGATTTTTAGAAATGGAGGCACAGATGCAAAGCAAGCCTGTCCCTCAATTTCTAAAAATAGTTTTGAGTTGAATGTATTTGAACATCTGTGCACCCCTCTTGGCAACAGGGCTTCTATAATTGTAATACTATGTATGAAGAGGAAGAACCTCTAGCTCACAACAGCCGGCAGCCGGTTGGCGAGAGCGGTCGCGAGTCAATACCCGAATGCGGCTGCAGCCGCGAGTTGCTTGAACGAGACCACCAGACAAGCAAACCTGGCCGCGACTCGGAAAGGAAAGGCAGCGTCTCAGAATTTGGCAAGGAAGCAAACGGCGCCCGCGGTACGGAATTCGACCGCAGGTCGCACTTTGACAATGTGTCGAATGAAACATATAAGAAACATAACACACTCAATCCGGCCACACGGACTTGGAGTTGGTCGGATAGCACGGTCCCCGACCATGAGGCAGCAATAATACCCGCTCCCCGGGCCTGTTACTTACTACGCTCATCTGAAGTTCTCCCCAGCAACAGTCAGAACCAGACAGGAGGAACATGGGAGAATGTAGCGGAGCAACCCTCGACCAGAGAGAAAGGGGGCGGGGCTTCGGCGAATATTTATAGACGTGACAACATAGATGCCTCTGATTGGTTGATTAGTGTTTTTTCTATAAGAGTGAAACTGATAAAGGACGGTGGTTTTTTCCACACTCTTTCAGAACATTCGACCTGAGGGAGAGAGAGAGTCACACCAGAGAGGCTCTGGGCCTATGAAGTTTGAAAGGAGGAATTTGAAGACCCATCCATACTGAAGAAAACTGAATTCGTTTTTTTTAATTTTATTTTCTTCCACCTGAATAAAGGATTTTAATTTTCTTCATCCCTGCCTTCCTGCCTCATCCTTAAACTATGCTTTTGTTGAGGCAATACTAGTTCATCGTAGTGGGGCTGCTATACTTTTGATGGGATAACATCAGCACTTCTCAGTTGAACTGCTATACTCTTATTGACAAGGCCTCAGCACTTCTCTGCAGTTTTATTTATTTAAATTTTAATTGGTTATTTATTATGCACATAATACCCAGACCTATATTTGCAATGTAAGTTAAGCAGATGTTTCTAAGTGCAGACCGAGGGATCGTACCTGTGTTGTGCAGACCGAGGGATCGAACCTGTGCTCCATGTCGTCTTGCTTCCAAGGCAAGCACGTTGCCCCTGAGCTATCCTCCCGAGACTCTGAAGATCTGAAGTACATTTAATGATAGAGAACCAGAAATATTGAGCAAGTCTGATATCATCTTCATCATCATCAGAATAACTCAACACTGTTGTGGTTATACAAGAGCTAATATATTGTCCCGCGAGGATAGCTCAGCGGCAACGTGCGCGCCTTGGAAGACAGACGACACGAAGCAACACAGGTTCGATTCCCGAGTCTGCCCTTATAAACCTCTGGGTGTTTAAGCGGGTTATAAATACGCAACTAAAACAAAAAAAAACAATTACGCAACTAAAAAAACAATTCCTGTAACAGCGCCTTGATGCCCGCGGGCTTTGTGAGCGTTTTAAAAATTTAAAATAAAATACATAAATATTTAAAGGGATGGAATTACTCAGAATGTAGCAGCACTATTCAATAACCCAAAGTGCTTAAGCATAGTTAATGTGAAAATACTACACTTCTCACCGTTGGGACAGTACTGCCACTTCTCACAGAGGCTTCTAAACCTTTTATGGGGCAGCACTGATCCAGCCTACTGGACAGCTTCACTTTTAATGGCACTTCTCAATAGGGCTGCTATACTTCAATAGGAAATGACCAACACTACCCCGCAGGGAATTGCATACTCTTGATGCCACCGAAGCAGCACTTTCACCCATCAGAGCTGCTTTATTTTTAATGGCACAGTGCGTGTACTTCTCAGCCACTCTGCTTTACATATAAACAGACCAAATTGTCATTTCTCAGCAGGACTGCAACACTATACCCTTGTGTTCTGTATGTTGAGTGCTTCTTCACCACCAATGTGGGTTCATGGCACTCTCCCAGTGTCTAAATAGTAGATCTGACTACATTCAATTGGCAACAGGCATGTCCCGAGCTGCCTGCTGTACATAAGCTGACGGTCAGAATGTTGGAAGCCGTGATGGGGCAGGGGATATAAGGCTCAAGCCTGTAGGATAGCAGAATCAGCAGGGTCTTGAAACCTGCTCACTTATTCATGGGGCAAAATGAGCCTGATCCCACGTACAGGGGGTTGTTACCCCTTTATCTCTCCTTAATGAAAGAATGAGCTCTCTCAGACACAAGTTATCATCCCTGTAAACACAATG
Organism: Ambystoma mexicanum; assembly: GCF_040938575.1. Taxonomy (NCBI): domain Eukaryota; kingdom Metazoa; phylum Chordata; class Amphibia; order Caudata; family Ambystomatidae; genus Ambystoma; species Ambystoma mexicanum. Next base: position 1,448,748,776 of record NC_090929.1, read on the forward strand.
AATTAATATGCTATGGATCTATAGATCTAGAAAACTGGAGTGAGAATTCAGAGTGTTTTAACAGAAATATAATTGTCTTCCCAGATGGAAGAATGTCTCCATTAATATACATGGGGTTCACTGAGATGACCAAGATTGAAACTGTACATTCAGTTGTGAGATTACCAGCAACGGGTATACTATGCTCCAAGGAGTGAGGTGCCCACTCAATATATCACACTATTTAAAGTTTTGATATGCTTGCCCAAAGAGCCTTGGCCAGAGTTTCACACTGAAGAAGTGAGCATGTGATCCGGAGTCTGCAGCCCACACACACGCATGGGATTCCCATGCACCCACTTGCAATATTTGCACCAAATTAGTGAGATTGTGCTCCAAGGTAGGAGGCACACGCATAGTCTTTGCTCTGAGGTTTGACACACTCACAGGATGGGATGGCATTTCGTTCTCCCATCCTAGTTGTGTTGCTCTGCCTTGTGAGGGCTACTACAACCTGGATGATTATAGAGGGGTGGAGTAGGGGCAGTCTTGGCCTACTGGAATGCAAGTGGATGGTTTAAACCTCCGTCTTACTTGACTTTATTATATGCAGTACATGCTAGCCAATGTTTCCCCTGTTCAGCGCCCTCCCACCCCCCTCGCAACAAGTTGGTGACAATGTGCAAATGCGGTCATATAACCGCTGGTGATGTCACTTCCTATATTGGGGCCCCCCTGGGAATTTCATAAATCGGCTCCCCTGGTGGTCAGTAAGCATTTGCAAAGCACCCTATGCTGCCTGGAAGTCATGTACAGTAGAGTCATGCTTGCTAATGTCAGCAACAGCTCCTTCGGTCTAAGCATTGACCTACTGGGCAGGTTCTGGGCCATGAACAAGATAAACCATTGCTTCAGCCACGTCGAAAAATGGCAAGCCTGTTCATGCAAGTTGAAAACACATTGCACCCGTAGGGAAATACTGGCTTGCAGGGTACACTTTTAAAAGCTGGAAGGAATGAAAGCATGCTATATTGAGAGGGTTTTGCAAAGGGTTTGACCCTTGAAACTACATTCAGCTGACCCGCGCCACTCTGCCCAATACAAACGTAAACACGGACCAGTGCTGCTTCACATAAGACCACAAAATCTGCCTCCAACAAAGTAGCTGCATGGGCACAACTCGTCAATGACTGCAGGCTGCCCAAAACATTGCTTTTGTCAAAGCTTCATGCCAACAGCATGCCTCTGCCGGCGCTAGCATGGAAAGAGGCTCCAATTAAAGGCTTTCCCCTTCCAAAAGCTCTGTTTCACAAAGCAATTTATTATAAGGCTGCAGCAAATCCTTACTTCAAACCATATACAATTTTAATACATTGCTCACTAGCAATTTAAGGGAATTTGTCCACCTTGCTTCCGAGTCTCCTCATAAACCAGAGTGAAGCTTGATCTATCAAGTGTGAATCGGAGCTAGGCAACTTTCCTCTTGGTTGACTCATATGTCTCTAGTAAAAATAGATCGAACTATGTAGTTATGCATGGGTGACTGAACTACATGCAAATGCTTATCAGATTGTTACTCAGAACCACTGAAACCAGAGAGACCTTGAATTGGCTGAGGTGACTCGGAACCGAGTAGGTATATTTCCTATAGGACAGCCATGTAGAACTCCAGTCAAATTTTCTGATTTCCCAAGGTTGAACATTTTAATCCCCATTAAGGTTTTGGGGCTGTAGAGAATAGCCCAGTGAGGTGATTAGCTGGTAAATGCTTGTGCTTTTGGGAACTCCAGTAATGTCCTGCCAAAGCTCTCTGAGTTAATAACAAACAACTAAGCTTTAGAAGCTATCACCAGTTGCATGTCCAAACTGGTTTACACTGGAATTTTTGTTTTTGGCAGTTTAGTAGAGGGCAATCTATATACTAGTAGCTGTCAGTAAAATACAATTGCCAGCACTGAAGAGGTCAAATGAGTTTATAGCTACATTGATATGAAGAAATTGAGCATAACTGATACAGGACTGTGTACCAATGTTAACTTGGTTGCTTGTCTAATACGACACAATGGTCTGTGAGCACCAGGTGCAGACGGGAGCAAAAGGGAAGTGAGCAAAGGGAAGACCACATATGCAGACCACAATTTGCACACTCCACTAGTGAGTGAGAATTCACTTTAAAGGACCAAGAATTGGAGTTCTGTGCATGTAGGGAGGAGCTGGCATTCCTATCCGAGCCAAGGTTCATGGCTAGGAGCTTGCAACATCCAATTCTTACCAATTAGACCGTTTTTTATCCACAGCCTCCTCTCGGGCATGATTTGCACTCCTACACTTGTATTTTGTTGCCTATGTACCTCCGGTTGCTACCACCTGCAACCAGTGTTGTTTGATTTATCAGCTCAACAGGACCTGGAAGCCATGCTGGCCCCAGGTCTCCCAGCACCATGTGCAAGATTTTTGGGTGTACTCCACAGCGTTCTGGTCCGTGTGCAGATAGTAGGCCCAGAATAAAATGTCATGCCACAATACAAAAACAGCTGGACCAGCGGCATTAAAATGCCAGTCTAGCCAAATGATAACACATACAATTCAGTAAAATCTTTAGAAAAATCCAATTTTTGCTGCCGTGGCACAGGCTACATCCCTCTGGAGCCAGTGCCGTAATGAACTCAACAACATGTTTCTTTTGTCATCAGACCAAGAGTCACCTTGCAAATCTGTGACAGTGAAAGCGTGCAACAAAATAAAGTACCCTTTGAAACATATCTTCACAATTTCTACACACACATAATGTCTAAAAGCTTAATATGCTAAAAAGTAAAGTTTGCTATGATGTCCTTAGTTGCATGTTCTTAAAACCATACATAAGAGCACACTGGAGGTTTGTGATGAATCTCCAAACCTAAGTGAGTTTATTACACAACTTCTTTTATTGTGTGTCTTCAAGCGCTGAAAATAAATGGGGTAAATAGATATTTTGCATCTTACAGTTGTCCATTCAGGATGTGGAAAATAAAGGTACACAGATATTATTTTGGCTCAACATGCTGCTATTAGGATTTACATGTTGTCATGATGCTTTACTATGCAACTTTTGTATTTTGCAAGTAAAATCTATAGGACAGTATTTTTGTAGGCCTTGACAATCAAAACTTAAATTTGATCCAAGTAAAGCGTGGAAGAAGTTCGCCATGCCTAAATTGCAGAGTGGGTTAAAATCCCTGCTTTGCTGTTTAGCATAAGTGTGTGATCCTAGGCAAATAACATAATGTCACCCTGACATCAACTGCAAAAATTCGAGTGCTTATAAGTGATTACGTGTACACCATTACAATAGGACAGTTTTAATAAGTGTAGGGACACTGGTCCTATTTACAACATTTGTAACACATTTTTCTGTTTGTCATTTTGAGGGGTTGGGTTTCGGGGGGGGTGCCAATGATGCTTACTGCCTGGGGTGCAATCTGGTGTAAGGTATTTATCAGTTCAGGATGGCGTGCACTGAAGCAGCAAGGTTCAAATATGGATCGGTCCGGGAGCTCACATCAGACACGTCTTCACGGCGTGGTCTCTAGCCACGCCCCCTTCCTCCTCCTTTTAAATTGGGTGGGCAATCTATTACAAGCAGGACAGATTTTCAGTAAATTTGAATACATTATTGAAGCTCTCTTAGATGAATGTAGATCTATGGCCGTAGGATGCTCGGTGCACATCACAGATACATTTAAAGTTGATTTGGGTCCTCAACAGTGGGCAGTGTATTGAGTAAAATTATTATTATTACATTTCTTGTAGAGTGCAACACGGTCAGAGGCCTCAGTGTGCGCAAATAACAAAAACAGACACAAGCAGGCTCAGTCAAATGTTATGAAGCAGGGGATGGGACTCCTATTAGTCCTTGAAATTAAAAAGATGCGTTTTTACTGCCTTTTTAAAATTAGATAGGCATGGTATCTTATGCTTTGGGGAAGTTCCATATAGAGGGCGCACACACTTTGAAGATTGTGCCCTCAAAGCCTTTTAATTTATGTCTTGGCTTATTAGTGCCATTTGAGCGTAGATTTCGCAATTCAGCTGCTTTCTTTATGTGCTTTTTTTTTTTTTTTTGCTATTCAGGTGCTTTTCCTGCATTGTACTTATGGGTGAGGGTAAGGATCTTGTGTGCAATGCAGTGACAAACCGGGAGCCAGTGCAAGAATCTTCTGGCTTCAGTTATGATCTCTGCTGTTGTTTTCCAAGGACAGCTCTAACAGCACCGTTCTGAGCCACCTGCAGTGTTTTGATATTGCTTTTGGTGGTACCGACCAGCTAACTGTTGCAATAATCAATACGACTATTAACTAGGGCAAAGGCAACTGATGACAAGTTAGGAGTGGTAAGCTATGGCTTCATTTGCCGCAAAAGTTTATATACGTAGGTGCAGGAGGCCTTCACTTGTAAGATATATTTCTGCATGTTAAGGCCAGAATCAAGAAGAACACCTAGGGCCTCATTACGACCTTGGCGCTAATGGTTTAACGGCACCGTAAAGAGCGTCGGCGCCGTTAAACCATTAGCGCCTGTTTACAAGGTCCCTTAGCGGGTTGGAGGCTTTAACGCCTGCTTTTTGCAGGCGTTAAAATCCAACCTGCTAAGGGACCTTGGAGCTAATTACGGCAACAGTAATTTACGGTGCCGTAATTAGCGCCTTCCCCATCCCCATTATGCCCTATGGGGCAAAATGGGAATGGGGAAGGGCAAATGGTGAATGGGGAATTACCGCCCCCGCCAACCTTGTGATGGGGGGGGGGGTAATTCCGCCATCCACCATGCCGGAGACCGGCATGGACCATGGTGCTAACAGCACCATGGTCCAGCGCCTGTGTCGTAATGAGGCCCCTAGTATCTTAACTTGGGAGCTGATTTGAATGGAGCAGTTGGCAATTCTAAGGTGGCTATATCTCGTATCAATCTTTTTAAATTGGTTAGCTGAGCCAGCAAGCATCAGCTCGGTTTTCTCGTTATTTTGGACGAGGGAGTTGATGACCATCCAGTTTTTGATGAGGTCGTAAACTCTGTTCACATTAGCAGTGTCCCGATCGTAGTTGCCAGAAAGCTTGAACACAAGCTGAGTATCATTAGCATAATTTGTGTATTTTATATCTATACCGTAAAGTATGTAGAAAAGAGGAAGTATAAATATTAGAAATAGTAGGCGAGAAGGGGGGGTGCTGTTGAGCAGCCTGCAAGATAGCTGCCTAGCTTATTAGCTCTGTGCCTGACTGCTGCACATCCGTCTACATCAGCGGCTATCTGCATCATCCAACGCTGGGAACGAGTGCAGAGTGTGTATTAACCTCGGAGCAATATATACATCTGTTCCCGGGTGAAAAACAGAACGTTACAGCCGAGTTGAGCCCTATTCTTCCTGAGCCGGCTGCCGGCTCACTGAGGCCTGCTGGGCCGGCTAGTTATATTTGGTGTCCTGCTGGGCTGCGCGCTGCCGCCGCGGGTCCGGCCCTCCGGGGGCCGCTGGAGCGGCGGACCCGATCTCTTCCTTACCAGGCTGGCTGCGCGCCTGGTCCTCTGCGCGCCGCTGGGGCTCCGCTTCCTGTCCTGTCCCCGCTCGCCTGCGGGCGAGGTACGCCTGGAGCTGCTCCTGCCCTGTGCGGCTCGTCATTGCTGGCACGCCGCTGGTGTCGGGTGGATGCGCCGGCCGAAATTAAAAGTGTGGCCGCCTGATTGAACTGTTCTGCGCTGCGGCGGCTGTTGGTGCGGTTCCGCCGCCCCGAAGATAACGCAGCCCCCTGTTTGCGCCCATCTCACTGGCCTCTCCTCGCGGCTGACTGACTGCCTCCCTCCGCAACTTCTGACATCGCGGCCCGCCTGTGGACATTCTTCCTGGTCACCTGGGGCGGCCTGGCGCTGGCTGGGGGCCGTGGCTGCATCGCGTGGCCTGGAGCCGCTCATCTGCAGGTGAGGAGCTGGGGGGACGAAGATTGCATGCCCTGTGCCCCCTAGGAGTCCACTACACGCGGAGCCCGCCCGCAGTGCCAGCCCATCCGGCCCTGAACACATTGCACACACTACGCTGCGGGAGGGCCCACAGGCCTGGGGCATTCCGCTGGACTTTCCGACCCCCCCTGCCCCGAGACACTGCGTGGCGCTGCTTCCCCCCCTGCATGCGCCTCCACATCGCCACAGGGGCTGCCCTTCTCCAGCGGATTTAGTGCCTGTGGCTCTGCAGTGACCTCCCTGGACTGGGGTGGCGGCGCCTTTGGATGCCCTGAAGGCCTTCCCTGTTTGCATCTTGTGAGCTGCCCGGGCGTGTGGGGGGCCTTCCGCCCAGCCACCCGTATTCCCCACCAGCCTGGGATTCCACCCCCCATCACTTCTGATACTTGAGGCCTGTGGCCCTCCTGGTTCTTACGCGGCGCCACATCTACTTGGGTCCCTGCCTGGATTGTGCTGCTGCACGGGACCAGCGGATGTGCTGAACCTCTCTGCTAGGTGCCGCCTGCACCCCGCACAACCGAGGCCCGACCGCCAACGCACCCTTATCCCTGCTCTGAGTTCTGTCCCTTCTGGATGGGTCGCTGAGGCTCCTCTCCCAGCCCCGATACTGATATACTCAAGGAACCCAAAGACCGCGGACCAGGCACTCTGCAAAGCCTGCCCTGGATTGCTCCTCCGTATCCCTGAAACATGTCAAATAAATTGCGCGGGGCGAACAAAACGGGGGCAATGGACAAATATGCTAAATCAATCCCCAGACAGGAGCAGGGAGGATCTGCCCTGGGCCAGGATGACTCGGATGCACCTCCATGCCCCCCCCAGCCTGACCTGACAACACTAATGGAAACCATGACGAAGAACGGGGCCAATGAGGATGAGGTGCACACTCTCCAAAATACGATCTCGGACCTGGTGTGTGATATGAAGCAAGTCAAGGCGAAATGCGATGACTTAGAGTCCAGATCCCGTAGAATCAACATCCGAATTGTTGGGGTACCGGAGTCTGCTCTTAAGGGCAGGATGGAACTGGCTATTGAAAACCTCCTGAGAGACCTCCTGGACAATCCTCAGCTCTCTCCATTCTTCACGATCGAGCGCGCTCACCGGGCGCTGACCCCCGGCAGAAGCCGGGCGATTTCCCCAGGCCGATCAATGCTAACGTTCTTAGCTATAGAGACAGAGACCGTATACTGCACTTGGCTCGGGAGAAGGGGGAGCTGAAACTGGAGTCCCAAAATATTTGAATTTTCCCTGACTTTTCTGTTAGTGTGCAAATGGACCGCAGACAGTTCAACGGTGTGAAAAAGCTGCTCAGAGAGAGGAAAACTGAATATGCCATGCTGTTCCCGGCACGATTAAAGCTCACTCATCGCAATAAGTTGTATTTTTTCACAGTACCGGAGGAAGCAGTGAAATTCATTGAATCTCATATCCTGCTTCCAGATCCGGTAGACGAGCCAATAGATAACGATTGAAGAGGTGCGCGCCGACCTTACCAGGTGGGCCTACCTGGCACCACTAACACACGCACAGCCAATATCCCCCTTGTTGTATCTGTGGACTTTTGTATCCTGCTTATCCTTCGCTAGTTGTAACCTGAGGTAATGGTTCCCTTGAAATTACAATATGTGTTACCGCTGTACGATCTATGGTGCACTGCACCAATTTCTCACATAAAGTTGGGTTAACGGCAACAGCAACCCCCGCTGCAGCTGCAATGCCGTGTTGGGCAAGTTATGGTCATTGGTGGCGCCCCAGTTGGGCGTATAGGCATGTGTTGCTCTGTTGGGTACGGCATGCCGGCATCAGACCTTTGGGTGGGACTTCAAGCACTGCTGGGTTGGGGTGGGCAGTGAGGGTGGGGGGGTGAAGTTGCGGGTTGTTATTTCAAAAATGGCAAGGAGTTCATAGCTTGGCGGGCGGAAGGGTGCGCCATTATATCGGCCACTATCACATGGCCAATAAAAAAGGCCACGTGGTGCTGGGATGCCCCATAAAGCTGTAACATGGCCATTAGGCTAATGACGTGGAACATCCGGGGGCTTAGCAATTTTACAAAACCTTGCAAGATTACAGCATACGCCCAGAGGCATGGGGTCAAAATACTTCTCTGACAAGAAACCCACGCCCTTGTGCATCTCTCATCCTCCCTAGCACCGACATGGGGCGCTAATACATTTTACACTGTATATTCCTCTCAATCCAGAGGTGTCCTAACCTTGATTCACAAATCAGTGGAATTCTCCTTACGCACAAGTCACATAGACCGAGAGGGTAGATATGTGATCCTCCATTGTCAGCTAGCTAATACAGAGTGTCTTTTGGTGAACCACATATGCTCCAAACATCGATGCCCCTGATTTTTTTTATAACATCAACGCCTTGCTTCTGAGATATTTTGGGGTCCGATCATTTGGGGGGGGGTATGAATCTCATATTGGACAGCAAGCTGGATAGGTCAGGCACTGCACACAGGACGATATCCAGAGCCGCCCGTCTGCTCCGTGTGCACATGGCCCCTGCTGGCCTAATTGATGTCTGGAGAGCGCTTCACCCACTTACTAGGGAATACACGTTCTACTCTTCTGCACATGACAGCCATTCTAGAATTGACCTATTTCTCCTGTCTACTGGGCTAATGGGGAAAACTCTCAGCATGCAGATATTGCAGCGCACGCTCTCAGATCATTCCCCAGTGACACTAGATATTGCTCTGCGGCCTTCCCTCCCTCGCCATTCCAGCTGGCGCTTCAAATCAGATGCATTACACGACATAGTTTTCAAGGCTGACATCCTTGCAGATATTAATTTGTTCTTTGATAGCAACAAACGCCATGACACCACTGATGGGGTTAGATGGGAGGCATTCAAGGTGTTCATCAGAGGGATGTACATCTCTAGGGAAGCAGGGGTCCTGAAAGACATTAAGAACTCTTTACAACACTCTGAGGCCAAACTTAAGGAACTGGAGCGGGAATACGCCTCCGCCCCCTCCCCACCCAAGCTGGTGCAGATACGATCGGAATTGGAATCCTTTGAGGCTCATGCCCTCAGGGAGATACGATACTACGCCCGACCCATCGCGGCGCGGAAGTATGGCGAGGGAGAAAGACCTGGTCGAACCCTGGCCAGACTGGCCCGGATCGAAGGGGGTAGAACCCGGATCGACAGTATCAGGGACAAGAATGGAATGTTGCACTGGTCTGACCAACCCATTCTGGAGACCTTTGCGGAATTTTATGCTGCCCTCTATGCCCCACAGTGCAAGCATAGCCCGCAAGATCTGAATCTCCTCCTGGACCGTATCCCCCATGTCCTATATATCTCACGCCACTAAAGAGCAATTGGACGCTCCCATTACCCTCTATGAGATAACCGCGGCCATCTCAGCTCTCCCCAAGGGCAAGGCTCCCGGCCCAGATGGCCTAACCGCTGAATTCTATCAAGAACATGTTGCCCTACTGGCCCCGTGCTTATGAGGTGTGGACCGAGTCGCTCCGCCTCGCCACTTTCCCCCTGTCCCTGCGTGAGGCCATTATAACCGTGCTTCCCAAGCCGGACAAACCCCTGGAGGAGTTCGGCTCCTACAGGCCGCTTTCCCTCATAAATACAGACACCAAAATATTCGCCAAGGTCATTGCAAACAGGTTCCTCCCCATGATGACATACTTGATCCACCCGGACCAAAGTGGCTTTGTCCCCGCCCGATCTACTGCTCTAAACATCCGGCGACTATTCAATGTCATCTCTAGAATTGACCCTAAAGCTAACTTGGTGGCTGTGACGCTAGATGCACAAAAGGCGTTCGATATGGTCTCGTGGCAGTACTTGTGGGCGGTACTGGAAAAAATGGGAATCGGCCCACGCATGCTCTCTTACATTAAACTGCTATATACATATCCTGTGGCCAAGGTCCTGGTTAATTCTCATATGTCAGCTCCCTTCACCCTCCATAGAGGAACGCGCCAGGGTTGCCCATTTTCCCCCTTACTCTTTGCGATGGCTATCGAGCCTATGGCGGATAGTGTAAGGGACAAGCATACCCGCAAAGGGATACGTCTGCGCGGCATGCCCGAAATCATATTGCTGTACGCGGACGACGTGCTTTTGTATGTCAGGGACCCCTCAGTCCACTTAGACCCAATCATCCGCGAGATAATCACATTCTCGGGCTTCACCATAAACTACACCAAGTCAGACATCTTCCCTCTCACGGCCACAACTCCCCAATCGACGTGTGAATTCCCTCTTCGATGGGCCCCAGAAGGCATCAAGTATCTTGGGGTCCAGATATCCCTGTCTAGAACCTCCCTATTGGCTGACAACTATATCGCTGCCGCGCAATATGCTGAAGCTAAAATGAAGAGGTGGTGTAACCTCCCCCTGTCCCTCTCGGGAAGACTGTCACTAATCAAAATGATTGTAGTTCCAAAGCTCTTATATATATTTGCTAATGTCCCACTCTGACCCAGGAAGCACAATTTCACAGACTTGCACGCGGGGTGCGCCCGGTTTCTATGGCATTCTGGTGCCGTTCGCAGGAAATGGCAGCAGATGACTTTACCCTATGAGAAGGGGGGTTTTAACGCCCTGAATCTAACCCGATACGGGATCGCCGCACAAGCCCAACATGCAACACACTGGTATAAACACCTAGATCCTCCTCCTCATGTCAAACTCGAGATCCTGGCAACCGAGGAGGTGAATGTCATGTCCCTGATCCTCTTGCACTCGTATCAGTCCGACGCCCCGGCTGACCCAGTGGCCACCACGATCAAGGCATGGAAACTGATCCTGCAATCCCACTCCGAACATCGCCCGTATTATAAATGGTTGCCCATATTGTCATTCCCAGGCCTCGCCCCCGCACAGGATAAACTCCTCATGCGTTACTGGCTCGACCTGGGGTATCGGGCGCTCGCCAACTTGTTTCGCGAGGGGAAATTCATTACCCCGCAGACATGGAGACCAGGGCACTCCAAGTCACCATTGGAGCTACTGCATTACTTCGGACTTAGAGCGGCAGTGCAGGACATGTGGCATTCGTACCCCGACGAACCCCCGGAATCCCCAGAGATCTGCTACATTGCTAATTCTGCGGGGGTTAGGGGCATAACATCTGCCCTGTATAAGATGTTGATGGTACAATCTTCAGAACCATCCCACAAACTTCGGGACACTTGGAGCCATGAATTGGGGTTGGCAATCACTGATGACATGTGGGCAAAAATGTGCATACACACACGCAGGTTTTCCCTCAACTCTAGGTTTAGATGCGTGCAATATAAACTCCTTAATCGCCTGTATTATACTCCTCATATGGTGGGGAAATTCGCACATAATCAATCTCAATCACATGTCTGCCAGAGATGCAGATCCAAGGAGGCGGATCATGCCCATATGTTCTGGTCCTGTGCAATGCTGGACCCCTTCTGGGAGGCTGTTGTCGAGGCCCTCTCAGAGATGGTGGAGTTCCAGATTAATACTGATCCCCTGGCTCTGTTGTTCGGACTGTGGGAAGGTGCTGGGGCCAAACGGGTTGCTAAATTTTTGAATGTGGGGGCTATAGTGGCTAAAAGATGCATTTTGCAGTGCTGGAAGCGGCGCCCCCCCTCGCTAGAAATGTGGTTAAAGGCACTCACTTGGACGCAGGTGTGTGAGGAGGACTACATCAATACATTACCTGTGAATGCTCGCCCCAAAAATGTGTGGACAGAGTTTTGTAGCTACTTGAACAGTAAAGCTGACTTGGAGCTTCTATCCTTGCCTCCGTCACCGGATCGGGCGGATGTGCAACCTAGACTTTGAACAATCTCATCAGACCTGATCTGCTTTTGGAGAATGTGCCTGTTTGATCACCCATGCATAGCTTGTTTTGTCCATGTTCTTGAGTATGAAATGCGGATTGTCGATGTAATGGTTAATGCACCTGCTACTGTTCCTTGCTAATAAAGAGAAGTTTAAAAAAAAATAATTAGTAGGCGAGAGGCATGAGCCTTGTGGAATGCCACTTGCTAATGTCTCAGGCTGTGATTAGAAGTCCCCAAGAAGGATGACATCCACTCTATGGTGTGCCTTGAGCAATTATTGAGTCTGCCCTACCTCTCCAACAGCAAAGAATGATCTACCAAATCGAAAGCCGTGGTCAAGCAGCATCAGCAGGGCGATCTTTCCCTTTTCAGTGATTCAGCCCAAGTTGTCTCTTATATTTAACATAGAAGGCTATGTCCCATGCATAGCACAAAAACCAGATTGGTGTACACCGAATAAGGTGCTGTCAATACTATGTTTTTGTATTTGAAGATAAACAGCCCTATTGAGGACATTCAGTAAGAATGGCACAGTCGTAATAGAGCAGTAATTCACTACAACCTCAGGGTCGAGGGTTGCCTTCTTGAGAACAGGAGTGATCCAAACCTCCCTGAGGCATTGAGGAACCACAGCGAGTGAAAAGGAAGGGTTAATGATATTGACAATGTCCTTGACAATGGTGCCTGGCATGTGTCACAAGCACAGATTGTAGGTTTCAATCCATGAACTATGTCAAGATGGGCATCGTTAGTAAGGAAGCTGAGAGAGAAGATAGGAGCAGTAACTGAAACATAAGTGGGGTCAGCATCGGTAACCAGGGTGGATGCATAGTGATTAGAAAGATTTTGGCACAGAACATTAATGGAATCCTGGTGAGATCTGGGATCCTCTTAACACCAAGTGTCACTAGGTTGCATGTCAACACAAGGACTTGTTTTACCCTCCAGCTCTTTGAGAATTAGGAAAAGCTCTTTCTTATCAGATTTTGCCTTGGATATTCTGGTAATAAAATTATCCTTTTTTGCAGACAAAGGGGCCTGTTTGTATTCCGAGGCGGCAGCTTCATATTTGGGATGGGTGGAGGAGCAAGGATTTTGTCTCTAAATCCTGTTTTATGACCTCTTGTTTTTTCTACAATTTAAGATGTCTAATGAGAACCAGAATATTTTGCCTCGGGGATGACTCTACAGAGATTTCACTTTCTGATTTTATGTCTTGGATTTTTATTAACTTTTTGGTAAGGAGCAGGAAGTAGCATATTAAAGGATATAAGGAGGTGATCTGACATCGGGCATAGAGACATTTGGGGAGTACCGGTTTGCAGGTTACGAATCAATATCCAATCCAGAATGTCACCTGCATTATGTGTAGGTTCAGTAATGATTTGATTAAATCCAATAGCCTGGAGGGTGGAATGCAAAGCCGATGCATTATGGTCCTTGCTATTGTTGTCCCAAAGGTTAAAATCTCCCAAGAAAATAGAAGGGGATGAAGGTTTAGAGAGCTCTGCAATCAGAGCTAAAAGCTGTTCTTCAAATGTAGGTGTGGCAGATGGTGCGGGATGCAGGATATGTTAAGAGGTATTGTGATCAGTCTGTAACTTTATAGCTAGATATTCACAATCATCAAGAGTATTAGGAGTGAGAGAGTGTATATTGAAACACTTTTTCAAAATAATTGCAACACCACCTCCCCTACCTTCAGCCCGCTCAGTGCGAATGATATTATAGCCAGGCAGGGTGGCTAACTGGGCTGCATGGTTGGTGGTATTGGAGAACCTAGTTTCTGTTAAGCAGCACATATCAAGGCCTTGTAAGTGGATTAAGGCGGCCACTTAAGTGGCATGTCTGGCTTCTGATTGGGTATTGAGGAGAGCGACCTTAAGAGTGTTAATATTGCCACATTTGGATAGTAAAATAGGTACAGCATTATTAGGAGTAATAAGCTGGCATGTGTGTTGAAGTCCTTGGTACTCAGATTATCTATTATGGCTATAGGATCATCGCATAATATGGAGGTATGTACAGATATGTAATCATTAATAGATGGAATAGTGTCATTTGCCTTTGTATCATAAGCTGTGCCCAACTTTAATGTAGCATTGAGATGCGAAGAGTAACAGCCCATAAGATTAATATAGTGTATGTGAGCATTTTGTGATATTTGCAGTGTAGACTGTGTGTTGGGTTTATTCCTGGCATCGACAATAGCATCTAATGGATGCATTCTAGGTCCTTCAAGATAACGGTAGTCATAGTGAGTTACAAGAAGAACGTAAAGGTAATGCTGGAAGAATGCGATGCTCCCAGACGTGACGAGGACCGGCACAGACCGGCTGGTAGCAGTCGGGCCGGCGCTATCGCACTGTATGGGCAAAAATAAACCAGCGCGGACTACAATTCAGTAGGGAATTGTAGTTTGTGTCAGCCAAGGAAACAAGCCACAGATCTTTCAATTAGAGATGTAGTTAATGTACGACAATGCAGGTAAGTGCGAGAAAACAAATTCACAGGTCTAAAGCAATATAGGTATAATTCAAAGAGTGCACAAGGATAAAATGCTAAAATTAAATGTTTAAAATTGTACACTAACACCAATGCAACACAAAGTTAAAATTAGTCAGCAAATAAGACACGTAAAATATACACAGTGCAGAGTAAAAGAAAATGCTGGTGCAATATGCTGAAACGTAAATGCTCATCAGCGTTTTGGACCGTCTGAAGGCAGCAAAAAATATGCAGTCGAAAGAAACAAACTGTGCTGTTTGCTTAGTTGAAATGCGATAGGACAACAGACCAGAATTGTCTAAACTCTGCCAGGGAAAGGCAAAAAGAGATGACACAGAGCATTTTCAGGTTGAAAGATCCTTTTTTTACCACTGCAGCTATATGTAGAGCCAAAGGACCCCAGCATTTTTGTCCCCATAACCTAAATCTCAGTCTCTGTTGGATTCAATATAAAAAATGTTTTAAGGATGCCCATCCAGAGACCAATTACCAGTAGACAACTAACAAATGTGTGAGCTGGTAGTGCTGGATTGGGGTAAAGCGTGAAGGTCAACAGTTTCATCAGAAGTCGAACTCCATTAATTTGATGTACGAAACCTGTAGCACCCCACACTCAGACGGACAGATTTTGAACTGAGGTGGAGGTAAGGCGATCTTCTGTGAGTTTGCGATTTAGGACTCTGCTAATGTAGAGGCGGAAATGTTTGGATATTGTGATTGATGTTTTTGAAGGGAGCTTAAAAATTCAGCAAAAACAAGCTTACCACCATTGTCTCATTGCTGTCTCAGGTCGTCCAAATTGGATATGACCATGGACTGTGTTCTGCGGAGTGGTAGGAAAACGTGCTGTCTCAGACTCAATGTACAGATTCACTCCACAAACTTTACAGCTGGTGGGCAGCCGTTTTCTTTTTCGTGTTTATTTTTTTTAATTGTGATTTGCTTAAAATTAACCAACCTTACACAAATTTACAAACTAAACACATTAATACATGGTTATATCATATCTAAAACACAACACTTCTTAAATCACAATTAAACAAAAGTATATGAAAGACAGTCATGATATGTAGAATAGTATATAAATACGTATAGGACCAAATCAAACGTCTCATTTTAAAAAAAAATAAGATTCAAACCCCCGCAAAGTGATTAGACCAATTAAGCTCATGAGCTTCAGTGCTGCTACAGTAAGCAGAGTTTCTTGCCCGCTCAACACTCTTTCGCAAAAGTTCTCTCAAACAAAGAATTCTCATTATGAACAAATCTACCAAATAGATGCAGCACAGTCCACTATCAAATGCTCTCTTGCTTGTATAATCTCTTCCTTATTGCATAATTCACAATGCATAATAATCTCATTCCTATGCTAGGTAGATTTTCCTTCTTGAGTGAAATTCTGCCCACATTGCCAACATTTTTGCTGGACTATTATATTTTTGGAATGATTCTTTTTCCACACTTTGTCATTCTTTTATTCTAACCATGGGAACCCTTTTTTTTTACCTCTTTTTGATACTTTTTAATGGAGTTATGCTTTCCTCCATGTTTTCTAACATCTACATTATATTATTGCAGCACACTGCACTTTCTGTGCAGTGTTGCTGGGAACTCCTTCAGCTTTCCTTTTTATTTTACCTGTGTTAACCCCGAACCGTGGTCTGCTGTCGCCTCTCCTTGGCTCCTGCTGCACAAGGTTCTTCACTCATGAGGTACTGTTCAGCCCCTAGTACTTATCTGGGGCCTGCTTTGTTGTTCCTGTGCTTCCCCTCCTAGGCCTACATTGAGCTACATTGGGGTGGACAACCCATTGTGCTCCTTACCAAAGACATCTTCTGCAATTTACCTGTAAAACTGAAGAACTCTTCATAGACTCTGCCTTGTTTGCTGCTTACCTGTGTATCTTCCTTTCCCCTTGGTCACTGGATCGCCAGTGCCCCCCTTGACTCTGTGTGACTCGCCTAGAATAGTGCTAGACTTCCTAAGATTCGATAAGTCTGGATTAACTAAAGTTAAACAAGTTGGTCTACAGTTTGCATACTTGTTTTGAGAAGTTTCTACCACTTTTGTGGTACTTTAAAAGTGTTCTAAAGTATCTTTTATCCTTTTACAATTGCATATATTCTGTATTCAATGCTACTGTGTGATAGTACTTGTGTATAGGCGCGTTACAAATGCCATATCATATCATATCATACTTACCTACACGTTACAAGCTGTAGTGTACATACAATAAATGTTTATTTTTAAATAACTTCTAGTGTTTAAGTGTTTCCTTTAACTAAGTGTGTGCTCTGGGTACTGTGTGCCACCCTGCAGCCCTCATCCCTCCTAGACTAAGCCTGGCTGCTCAGCAATTGCTATCAAACCTTTCGATAGTTCAGGCTAAACCTAAGGGGTGTCCGCCTATTCATCCAAGGAGGGCTTTCTAAAGTCTTATCACAGATAGGACTTTGGCAAAATCCCCTAACACATGTGCACATATATATTCATAATTTCACCAGTTTTGAGAAGAATTAAGCAGAACCTCGAGAATTGGTCCCTCCAATGCGCATTAGTGTATCTTTGGAGGTATGATGGAAGTTGGCCCAGCAATTTATCACATTTAGTTAGGCTGTTATAAAGCTTTGAGCTCCTCAATCGATTAATTGTTTGAATTAAGTCCTCTCGAAACAAGATCTTCTTAACTAATCAAGGATTGTCTTTCAGATTATTTTCAGATTTATGGATATTTGCCAAAATCAGTGAAGCTTGGTCTCTCGAGGTTTTAACCGGACCATCCTTATTAGTTAACATACTTGAATTCAGGTCCTCTAGTACTGAGTTTGGAGGAGGGACCAAAAAATTCCAAAAAAAGGAGAGAGCCATCCATCGATACCATACACCCATACATGATAAACTCAATTCAAATCTGAGAGCTATATTCGGAAGACAGTGTTGCAATTTTAAAGCCTTTTTATCCAAAGTATGCTCTCAAATTTATCCCAATTCACATTCCTTATCAAATGGTTAATCTCAGTAGATTATAATAGAGCTGGTATAACTTTGTTGATAAAATTCAATCAGGGGTCAATGTAAAATCTGCCATACTTAGTTTTTATTCACTTCATTTGCACTGTAAATTGCAATGCTCTAGTTTTTAATTGGGTTATTACACATTCCCTACTTGGCACCACCAGAACGTCACACCCGGGATAAGTAAGGCGATTCACTGGCAACATTTCCGAATGTGCCATAGCCTATGTCAAGCGATTTATTTTATTTTTAGTGTACTGAATAATGTAGTTTTCCATTATTATTAGTTCATTCTCCTTAGCATACTTACTAATACCCAGTAGTAAAAGGTGTAGTCCTCACTGGGTGTGATAAAACATTGTGTCATCAGCATATGCAATCGAGTGAGTCCTAAAAATCCCAATTTTCAGAGACCCAAAGGAAAAAGGAAGCAAGTGATCACCAAGATCCGAAACCTAGAGATGAAACAGACGGGGGACTAAAGCATACCCCTGCCTGAGTCCTCTAAAAGTCTCGAACTCTGTGGTCAAGTTCCCTTGTCTAATCAAACTTCTACGGTCGTACTTACATGGATATGAATCAGAATTGCCAGCAAAGGAGCTGGCAAATTCCAGTCTCTCAATTTAACCCAAAGGCGTGAACCATTTACGGTATCAAACGCTTGTGTAAAGTCTATTGCATGAGCATAGACTGGAGGAGGATTCTTCTGCCAAGCGCTTCCCTGAAAACAATTGACCATAAAGCCATTAATGAGGGTATTCATTCCCCACCGTCAGCCAATTTGGACCTCATGCAAACGCTTAGTGGCTTCTGGCAACTTTTCTATTTCTTTCAATATGATAGAGGCAACATTTTTGCTATCGGTGTCCAGAAGGGTGATAATTCAAAGGAACCACCTGATCGCCCTTCTTAAATAGTGGGATTACCACGGACTGTCTCCAAGTACGTGGCAAGATTTTTCCAGCTAGGATAGTCTTAAACAGCAGAAATAGTATATTGGTGCATCGGGCTACATCACTCTTTAAGATAAGGTTACTTGGCCCATTCGGTCCCGGGGCCTTACAACTTGAAGCCTTTCGCATAAGGGGAGGAAGGATAGCTCAGGGGTAAGGCATTTGTCTTGGAAGCTAGATATCTCAACACAGGTTTGAATCCCAATCCCACACTTAGAAACCACTTGCTGGTATTTAGCACGTTATAAAAGAACAATTATAATTATACGGTATTCTACCATCTCAACATCCAGGCTGAAACACCATTCTGACCTCCCTTATGTTGCATCAAATATTTTAGTCAAACTTTTATATTTGGAATTAAAATGAGTTTCCCATAATGTTTCTGAAACTGGGTTACATTGCAGTTCGTGTTGAGTAACCGTTAGTTCCCTAATTAGGGTCCACACATTTGTTTTTAGCTGTAACTGCTTGTGACATATTGCCCCTCTTTCTGTAACTGGGAAACGCTATACCCCCTAAGCCAGTTCCTTATAGGTTTGCTTTGATTTGTCCATCTGTTTTGATTTTCCACTTTCCGAATTAGTTTTACCCAATAGTCATAAAATATGCCTCATAGTTCTCTTTATAGCATGAATAATGTGATCATAATTCATCCTCTTAGTTTTCATAGGGATCTCTCAACTATGTACAATCTGACCGCTGACACCCAGTATAATGATTAGGGGTACTTAGCTTATATCTAGAGTCTAGCGATGTTTCATCCATTAACTTAACAAGACCAATATTGAAATCAGAAATGTTTACCACTCTTTTTGTAGATCGTATACTATTCTATGTATTAGTACACTATGACTTATAAGGTAAGTATTACCTGAAGAGATAATTATGCGGCAATCTAAACTGAATATAGCAGTTAGCATATCATGATCGCTGGCCTCTGTAGAGAGTATTTTGAAGCTTATGCATTTGTCAAAATGTTGTGTAAGCATAACCAGATAATTAACAAAGGAGGACAGGTTGTCATGTTTCCAAGTATGCCTACCAGGTGTATCACCTTTTATGTTCCCGTTTGCAAATTTCAAATCCCATACTTGGAAAAAAGCCATTTCTTGCCAGCTAGGAGATTTCCTGAATTGCTTTTGAACCACACCTTCCTTCTTTACTGAATATGCAGATAAGTAATTTGAATTAAAATCTCCAGTGATTATAACGTTGACTGCCTCCATGTCAACAAATAGTTTTGCACATAAATCTGACATGATCTACAAAAAAGATTCCAATTTGGATATAGAGGGGTTCTAACATACGTTGGCTATATAAATCATAACAGGTGTGTTCTTTCCCTTCATAACACACATTATAACCAATAATCCATAGACATCGTCTCAGACTACTTCCATGGACACAAGATATGTACTTCTAATCATAACGAGGAGTTCTCCAGAGGGACGACCACACCGAGGAGTATTGGCTAATTTCTGAGCAGCAGAATATTCATCTACATCAATGTCTTTTTAGCCAAGTCTCCTGCAGCAATACTAGGTCTTGTCTTTTGAATTAGATTTTTGATTGCATCATTACTGAGAAAACTACTGGAACCCCTCGTATTCCAAATAAGGATCTTTAATTCTTCTAATTTGTTTTCTGGGTTAAAGACCCATCCCTTCAGAACGTAAATTTGGTAGTTTCTAGATAAATTTGGCAGAAGCCAGGACCAATCAATAAAATATCCTACCGATGCATCATTTGATGGATTCACCACTTGAACAGAGCACATTACAGTTGGACCATTTGTACATGTAACTTTCAACTATTCTCCCTGTCACTGCCTTCTGTTTATATTCACACCTGAGATCATCACCTTACTATGCCAATTATAGTTTGAGTAACAAGGAGACAAATCGTACACCATTGTTCAAAATGCATCTATTTCAGTTAAAAGCATATTCTCTACCAATTTAGAGGGAATAGTTAGTTCTACCATGTCCGTTCTCACGTCATCCAGGAAAAAAAACACTCAATTGATATTTTTTGTTGATATCAAACTGAGACATGATATTTCCTGAAATAATTTCAGGACATCAGAACTATTTAAAGTCCCCTCATTTCCGGGACAAAAAAATTATTCTGGTAATAATTTATAAGGTAATACCTAGTTCTTAGAGCGCATTCATCACCCTCAACAGCAAGATTCCCTATACCAGCCCCCTGAGAGTTCTGAGAATCCGTTATGCTTCATAGGTATTAACTCGGGGCTTATTACAGGGGTGCCCTGTCTTTGTTTATAATTGTCCTTACATTTGCTGGAGTTGCTTGAGTTGGAGCCTCCATGTGTCACTCGTTTACACTGTTCATCCAATATCAATCCTAATTTAGTATTATTCAACTCGGATCCTGGTTGTGGGGACAACCCCAATTGGGGCAGGTCCATGTGTATCATCTTATCCGTGTTCATTGCCTTGTCTTAAGTCATTTGAGTAACCGTATTCACCCTCGCAGTTTTCATCAGAGAAGTAATCCGTAGGGTCTGCAATCTCTCCCTCATAAGAATGAGCCCTTATTGGTGGTCTTCCCATCAATGGGATAAGGAGAAATTGTGGTTGAAATAGGGTCACCCATATACCTTGTACTTTTGATTTAGACTTCAAAGGCTGCTTCATTTTTCTGATCTGCCGACCAACCACCTTTTCATCAAATTTTGTCTTTGTTGCGGTTTATTTAGTTAAGTGGACGTTTATAAGAAACTTCCTTGAAGGAGTATTATTAGTATTACTCTTTCTGACATTTTTTGTTTTCTTCGCCGCTTTTCTGGGTATTGAAGCAGTGCTGGCTTGGGCGATAGGGACCTTTGTAGAACATTCTGGATCTTGACTAGTTTGTGAATTGGTCATTTTTGTATCCTCCTGTCTCCTCTCCTTTGCCTTACAAAAAACAATTGAAATGGCAACGACAAGTGTTTCCAGCTTTAATATCACGCCGCTGAAGTCTTTGGGCTGACAGTTCTGCTTGTCTATTGTCATACAATGTCATAAATTAACTTAGCACCATATTTAATGCAGATATGGAGGATTCAGTCAATTTCACTATATTTGAAAGGTCACGTAATGTATGGTGTAAGTTGGTATGAGGAGTAGAGCCCACAGGTGACGCCATATTTCTGTCATGGGGAAACTTGATGATCTGCCACAAAGGATAACATTTCTCCTGTAGCCTCCATACTGACCATACTATGACCCGGTGGCCCAGTACTGGGATGGGCACCCCTAGGCGGGGTGTCATATTGGTTGATATTTGTCACTCTAACAGACTTGAATCGCTAATAAAGTTACTCTCTACGTGGGAGTCTCACCTGTCTTTTGAGACCGGTTGCATTTCCATGCTACGTGCTGCTGCAGGATAGAAATGATGTATCTTTTTTTGTTTCTGAGACAATTTACTAGACTTCTTGTTACCAGGCCTATTTAGACTTAAACAGGCCTGCATCATGTCATTCACGCTAAAGCCCTTTACAGTATCCTCTTTCGAAGCAACATAGTCAGCAGAATATGCATGGTTACCTCCTCCGATTACAGTAGGGGATGCAGTTGCAAGTTTGGGCATTGCGCTCTGTAACTCAGCGTTCTGAGCCAAGTTAGTGTCCTCTTCATTTGAGAAAACGGCCTCCACTCAATAGCGTTTAGAACTGGATGAGCGTCAGTCATTTCCTCTTCAGTCTCCATTACCGATAACGATACTGATACGGATGGGACATTCATAGGTTCATCACTCCGCACTGTACATGTTAACAGGTCCTGCCAAACCAGGTAAAGTAGTTGGTGCCATTAAAGCTGTTGTTCCCTGCTGCTTATCAACTCCCTCTTCGGCAGGTTCCATAATAAAAACCTAATTAAAAAGTCTAGCGTCTAAGTCCAAATCCTGGTCCGGGTCCTGATTCCTCAACACTGTGGGAACGTTGGAGGTAGACTATTTATTTCTGAGCTTATACATAGCTCACACCAAATAACAATCGGAGAAATAGCTCAGCTCAAATGGTCCTAATAAAAGTAAGCCCTGCAGTCACTGAGAACCCTCTCGTTGACAGAAAGAAGCAAATAAATAAGGAATTGCGCATAAAAGTTAGAAATTTCACACAAGAGTACTTCCTATGGAAGATGAGGTGTGGGGTGTGTGCCATTATCGCGTATCAAGCACACCTAGACACTAATACCTCCAACCTTACCACCTTGTAGTCCGCAATGCAGACTCAGAATCTCCCTCCCCATCAACCCTCCAGAGGAGGGACGCATCTATAATCTTCCAGAGCCTTTTAAAACCACCAAACAGAGCACAGCATGGCCCAAATAGTAGCCATCTGCAATGCCTGGGTGGAGAGGGTCTGCGCCGCAGCCCACAGAACTCTTAACTCTGTTATCTTCTGCGTCTCAGTGTCTCTTGAGGAAAGGACCTCACAAAGACCTCCGCATCCTCTGCAGTCACACACACTCATAAACACACATACCCACTCTCACTTGTCAAGACGCACCACTGACATACATTGGCAAGCTTCCAACAGTTCTCACTAATAGCTGAAGGGGTAGGACAAATGGAAAAAGCAGTGGTGTGTGCCATAAGCAGCCGGAAATGTTTCAGGAACAATGCCAGTTGTTAGAGATATTTAATATAGCTGTAACCTTATTTGCAAAAAAGTGGCCGTTTTTCAAGAATTGATCAAGGGCTCACATCAACAGGGGAGCAAGAGTATTTACTGGTCGTAACTAGCAAAGCAAGTTCTACTTTCATATTCTAAATAGATTTCTTATTCACAGGCAGCTCATCGTAAGCCTGTGATTGTGCCAAAAGCGTAGTTTTATAACTGATCTTCAAGTGTTTTTATCAGCACAAAACCTTTACTATACCATCACATTAGCATTAGCATTGCAATAGCATGATACATGTTGTGGCCAATGGAGGTTCGGGCTCATTGATTAAGCAATATAGCTTCCTTTTCAGAGAGTATCATATACACAGCCATTCCTTGTGAAAGTATGTTTTTAACTCCAATACGTTTTATACTTTCTTGTTAACCTAATTAGGCAGATGTTTCAATGTCTAGACAGTTGGTTCTCCATTTGCGTTGTCATTTCAGGGTTCTGTGTTATAATATAGATAAGACAATTAAGAAATAAGACAGAGTGGGGAACTTATAACCTGGATAAACTCAATTAATAATTGCTCAGTGTTAGAACATGATACAGGGTCATGCGATGTTCAGGAACTCCTATTGGGAAGAGTGTTGGTGCTCCAACCCTTCTCTTAAATGTTTATAAATAGGCTGACACAAGCAGACAATAAGAAGACAATGACATTAATTAAGAACCATTTATAGCATGCCAGGGACAGCCTAAATGCGAAGGTCCAAATTCTAGTCATGTGGATTGGGGGAAGCTTTAATTTGCAACATGAACCATTAGCGTTGCTCGAGGGACTGGTGGAGGAGTAAGACATGGCCTGTGAGATCCCCAAATGAATAC
Organism: Ambystoma mexicanum; assembly: GCF_040938575.1. Classification (NCBI taxonomy): domain Eukaryota; kingdom Metazoa; phylum Chordata; class Amphibia; order Caudata; family Ambystomatidae; genus Ambystoma; species Ambystoma mexicanum. Next base: position 1,448,772,545 of record NC_090929.1, read on the forward strand.
CTTTTGCATCCAAAAAGAACACATACATTTACCATGTAGACAGCCAGAGCTTTTTATACATTGGGTATGAGGGCAAATAGCGGTAGGTTCCCGGAAGGTCAACCAGCAAAGCCCATCTATGTGGTTAGTAGGAAAACATCACATATTGATTATATTGTATACAAATTGATGACTGGCAAAAAGTGGCCAAATTTAAAATAGGAGATCGACAAGGGTGCGATCATCGCCCACCAATTATCAATGAAATGTGGGAAATGGGTCTGAGTGCTCAAGGTAACATTAAAAGCACCCAATTGCATGTCCCAATTGAAGTTACTGTCAATGCCCACTGTAATGCAAAATGACTAAATTTAGAAGGGAACTTCAGCCTTGCAATTATGTTTTCCCAGCAATATTTGATCTAATAGAGTGCCTTGTCTCCCAGTGCTAACCGACAATAAGGTAGTGGTGTCTACATATGTGGAAACAAACCCTGTAGAGTTCAGCTGAAGGGAGACGAATGTTCATTACAGTGTACCGTTAAGGTGATCAGAGAGGCAATAATGTCTCAATAATATCTCAAAGAAATAAGGCCCGCTGGCTGGATAAGATACCGGTCGATTTAAATAAGGCAGAGATGGATATTTGGTCCCCTATATTATGCAGGCTTTTTAATGCTATCCCTATGCTTGGTGAGGTTCCCATATCTTGGACCACCGCAGAAATTATCCCCATGCACAAAAACATGACAAAGAAAAGCCTGCTAACTATCGTCGGATTTCACTTCTGGATTTTGCTGGGAAGCTCTTTGCGAAGGCAGTACTGCAATGCCTGCAGAATTGGGTCATTCAAAATATTATAATATGTGACAAATATGGACTATTGGTCCCTTCTCCCTAGCAGGTAGCCACGCCCTTTGAGGCTAGGCAGGTGAGCACGCTCAGTAAGATCCTCCCTAGGGCAAGTGAGACCTCACTGGGAGTGACTCCCCTCTTGGGGACAAGGAACAACTGAAATGTCACTGCTTGGTGGATTCAAAATAGAATTTACAACAGTAACCAGGAGGTCCAGAGTATATTGTCTACCTACATGAGAATTGTAAAGACTGTTGTCATATTTTTAATCCACCAGGCAGTGACATATCTTCAATCTCTTTGCCTTCAGGTAATGCTGGATCTTGCTTGAAATCCACAGTCAAAGAGGAAAGACACTCCCCTTTTGTTTCTAATGACACACATAAAACCATGAGGAATTTTAAATCGGGGAGAGAGAATGCACCGCCCAGGCGAGCTTCTGACTTAAAGACGCACTGGAGGAGCGGAGCCACGCAAGACTGCGCAGCTGGCGGTGTCGTGAAGAGTAGGCGAATCGCTAGCCAGCCGCCGTAAGCCTGGTGTCCTGATAGACCAATAAGCCACGGTCGGGAGAGAGACTGAGATGGTGAAGCAGCCGTCTCACCTGCTGGTGTGACCTCACGGAAGCCATGTTGGGCAAGGGTCCCATTAACTGATGCCGAGACCAGACTGCAGTGGAGAAGTCGGATCCCCGATTGCCACACGAGAAGTGTGTGGCTGCTGAGCTGAGCAGCGGGAGGGGAGCGAATGCTCCCAAACCGGTAACACCTTTGAGACGGGCGAACTGATACCAGGGGCTCTAGAAGCAACAAGGGTTGTGGGAGCCTGGAAAACCTGGACAGGCATACGCCCTACCAAGGCCCTGCTAAAGCAGACCTGACACAGGGCTTTGCGTAGCCCTGCAAAATCGAGAGACATTAAAACAGAAGGCTGGACAAGTCCATGAGGGTTACGGGACCCTGGGAAAACCGAACGGGCAGACTCCCTAACAAGGCCATGCTAAAGCAAGCCTGACAGAGGGCCATAGGGATTTGGGGAGTCCTGGAACTACGAAATATAGTGAACAGAACTCTGAGGAGACAGCACCTGAAGGGTCCAGTGTTTAACAAAGCTCGGACACTGTCAAGCTGCAAGTAAGAAATGGTGGAATTGTGTTTAGGAATGCTTGGGATTTCCTCAGAAAAGGGAATCATATCTTCAGTTACAGAAATTAATTGATGATAATACCATCCTTGGGCCTCGTCAGTCTGGTTATCGTGCCTGTCATGGCACTGAAATGGCCATACTGGATTGAAAATCGAATCTTGGATCCATCATCGATCAGGGCCATCCTGCACTTCTGATGTTGTTAGATCTCTCAGCCGCGTTCGACTTGGTCGACCACGCGCTCCTGTCAACTAGGCTACAATCCCTTGTCGGCTGCTCGAATCTCACTACACAATGGCTAGTCTCTTTTCTTGGTCCTCGCAATGCTTGCGTGGTCATCCAAAATGCCACCTCTATACCCTCTCTGCTCACATGTGGTGTCCGCCAGGCTTCCTCCCCATCTCCCACCTTGTTTAACATCTATATTCTCCCCTTGTTCTCATGCTCGACGACCTGGGTGTTCTTTATACCAACTACGCGGGCGACACCCAGGTCGTCCTTGAATTATCTGGCTCCTACCCACAGATTCCAAGGCTATCTCTGCCATCTACTTTGTCATCCATTCATGGATGAGTCAGAACTTCATGGCTCTGAACGCGGATAAAACTGAGCTCCTCATTGCAGGATCAAGCCACATGTTAAAAAATCTTCCAAAGGAATATGACTCATTTACCATAGCTAATGTATCTATTCCAGTGGCACGAAGTGTTAAGACTCTTGGCGTCACCATTGATGCGGAGCTCTCAATGCGCCAGCATGTCGCTAAAACCAGGGTTTCCTGTAGCTGGATTAACAAGGAACTTTGTGCAATGCGCCCTTTTCTCTCTGTCAGCAATATGTCTCTCCTCGCATCTGCCCTTTTTAATTCCAGGTTAGACTACTGCAATAGTCTTCTAGCATGTACTTCTGCTGTTAATAACACTGCTCTCCAGACAACCCAAAACGGCGCAGTCCGAGCAGTGCTTGGTCTAGCCAGGCATTCTTCTATCACTGAAGGCAGGAAAAAACTGCACTTGCTGCCCATCAAGCATAGGATATCTTTCAAGATACTCACTCTCACTCCAGTGTATTCCTCGCTATGTCCCTGGCCGTTCACTCAGGTCCACTGAGCAAGTTGCTTGCTCAGTCAAGTTTGCAAAACCATCTTTAGTGTCGCAGCCCCTGCTCTATGGAACACTCTTCCTCTTCACCTCAAGAGCTCCTCCTCACTGATCCAGTTAAAAAAAACTTAAGACCCATCTCTTCAATGCTCCTTAGTTTTCGCCATTCAGTCCCTCCTTAGATTTCTGCGTCTCAATTTTCTTGTTCAGTTTCTGTCTCGTTTGTTTTATGTGCGCCGTGAGGCCCTCGGGCGATTTGGCGCGTTATCAAGAATTAAAATAAATAAATAAATATAGAATCTGGGTAAAGACTTAAACTTGACATACAGAACCTGCAGAGAGATGCGGAGGACAGTACTGCAAGAAAATGAAGAACTTTGTGTAAGCAAATACAAAACTTGACAAACATTTAATGCTTCTTCTTGGAAAAGGGAACCAAGTGTTGGGCCAAGCATCGGCCAACGACCGAGACCATTGCTCCGGCCTACTTCTTTTGTTAAGTTTTCCTAAGTGGTAGGGCCAGTTAGTTATTAGGGTTTGGACTAAGGACTATATTCTTTTAGACTTAGACGATTACCCTTACTTTTAGTTTGTTAGGCAGGGAACTTCCTCATATTGTTAAGGCTAGATAGGCGTTTTCTTTTTAGTTGGAATCAACACCTTTGAATGGCACTACTTAGTGTAACTCCTTCTAGAGCCAAACTTTGGGAAGTACTAAGTGATATAAATATACCCCCGGCCCTATTACATGCTATTCAGTCATTGCATATGCGAAACCAGGCTTCAGTGAGAATGGAATTTAGCTGGTGACACCACTTAGGCATTTACTTGTTACTACGGCGGGGGGGTCGGAGGGGCAGAGGGGCAGACAAGGATGTGTCTTGGCACCTACGCTTTGCTGTATTTTTATGAATATGATGTTAGAAAAAAAAATTGCTATTTACACTGATGCACCAACACTGAGGTCAGAGAGAATTCCTATTCTGTTCTACACAGACAATGCCATTCTCATCTGCCTGTCTTTATTTTCTCAGCGGGTTGAGCGCTCACTGCTGCGATCTGAGCGTGATCTGTAGGTCCCAGGTTCGAATCCCGGCAAGGCCAACTCAGCCTTTCATCCTTCCGAGGTCGATAAATGAGTACCAATTTCGGTTGGGTGATATTGTATGTAAATATGTGCTCTGTAAAGCGCTTTGGATTAAGGCGCTATATAAATAACACATCATTATCATTTATTTTCTTTGAAAGTTGTACTGACAGTTTATAGATAATCATTGGAAAGACCAAAAGTATCATCTTTCATTCTACTTATAAGAAAAATACTCCTTCCCTGAGAATAGAGATAGCAGGGCTATTAATACCACAGGATGAACATTTTAGCTACCTAGGCATTACTTTTATGAGCAATGGCAACTGGTACACAGCTAGAACGAGGCATTAATACAATGATCCGGTTCCATGCAAAATGTGGTTATAGTGTGTTCTCTCCAGCACTAGAGGTATACAATTTACAGTTTTTTTATTTTAATTTATTTATATACAGATGGAACAATGCTTTTTTGATCACAAAAGCACAGACAATAGATAAGAAATCAGATTTGACAGGAAGCCGAAAGCTTCTTAGAATGGGGTGAGTTTGAGGGACATTCTGACCAGGTTGTGGAGGAAAGTAAATGGAGCAGTCACAAATACATAAGTGGACATACATAGATTAAGGACAACCAACATTTGAAATTTTTAAGTGCAGTTAGGCGGTACGGCCAGCTGTGCTCAGGATGTGACCATGATGGGTGAAGTGCTAGAGTGGAGGCAGAGGAAGTGAGGGACAGAGGCAGGTTAGAGGCAAGGGAAAAATATTAGCTAGCAGAGTAGATGAGAGCTAGGTCAAACTCCGAGGTGAGGAGGTGGGCTTTTAGTTTGGTTTTGAAGACATCCGTTTGGACTGTTTCTCCGATGTCCAGGGTAAGAGAATTTCACGCAAGTTGAGCAAGAAGAGAGAAAACACAGGGAGGGCGAGGATCCACAAAGGTGACGAAAAGGCTTGTGGAGTTTGATAGACCATGCTAGATACAGTAGTGCCTTACCGTGGATAGATTTGTGAACCAGGAAAAGAAATTGAAACCTGTCCCCGTTTTTCATCGTCAGCCATCCATCCTGGTGATGGTACGAGGAAGTAGGTGTGAAGTGAGGTTCTTGTCGAGAGAAAATAAAGCATAGTTGGGAAGACCAAAGAGAATGCTGGCTCAGTAGTCCAGTTTAGAGAAGACATGCATAGTTAAGAGATGCTTGGCAATGTTGAGAGGAATGAGGTGCCTGATGTTCCTAATATGTAGTAGGTGGAGGCGAGCTGCTGTTCCTGTTTTGGAGATGAAAGTAGACAAGGTGTGAGAAGGGTCCTAGATGACACTGAGGTTTTTAGGTGAAGAAGAGTAGGGGAGAGTGTCCTGTGGGAAATGGATAGGACGAGGAAGAGATGAGCGAGAGCCTTTGGCAGGGAAGAAGAGCACCTCTGTTTTGGTAGAGTATAACATCAGAGAGTGCAAAGTCATCCAATATTTAATGGTAGAGACAGTTGGACGTTTTGATAGAGATCAGAGGAGAGTTCAGAAAAAGAGGAAAAGATTTGGATGTCATCCGCAAAGAGTTGGTACGACAACCCTAAAGGGGGAGACTAGTGCCCCAAGAGCAGATGTGTAGAGTGTAAAGAGGAGACGACCCAAGACAGAGCCGTGTGGAACACAAACAGTTAAAGGAGTGAGCTGTACACCCTTGCACACTGCTTGGCTCCTCTCTTGCATCAGTAAAGGGTTTTCCCTTCTTTATATATTAATACTGCTGTATGTATGTGTATACTTTGACCTTCTGTAAAATTCTGTATTTATGCTAATTTTGTAACTTGTGTTTGTAACTATGTAAGCCTTGCATTTTCATTCTGCTGCGCCCTTTTACCTACGGGTCTGGTGCGCATAACAAATAAATAAACAAACAAACAAACAAGCTGAGAGGTGTTGTTGCTTCAGGAGACAGAGAATTGGTGAGGTGCAAGGTAGGATTCAATCCAGGCAAGGGCTCCATCGTAAATCCCAAGAAGAAAGAGTATTATGGAAATCACTGTGATAACTGTGTCAAAGGCAGCAGACAGGTCATGGAGAATTAGGGTAAGGTAAAGCCCACTACGCTGTACGGCGCAGAAATCTGGGGCTATGAGCACCATAATAAATTGGCGGTATTAAAACAACAATTCCTCAAAAAGTGATTGCACCTGCCAAAGAACACTGCACATTACATGCCATTGGCAGAACTCAACCAGGGTGGAACACTGGACGTGATTGCCCTTAAACCTATATTGTATTGGGTTTGCCCAAGGACTTCACCATACATGATTAAAAATAGAGAAGTAGTAATGGATCTGTTCTCACTGGTGGACAGAGGTACAGTCTGGGCCTCCCCCACATGTTGATGAATACTGATAACATTGAGCCAAATGCAAAAGTTATTTAAGTCTGCTTATTGTGACCATAGCCTAGCTACATGGTTAACCACATATGAACGATCTAGGCCCTATACAGAGTATTGGTTACATAAATCGCATCTGAACGAGAACTACATAGATGCAATAGAACCACCATTTGTGTGCACTTGGTCCATGAAGTTCAGTTTTGAATTTTACCATTAGCAACTAAACTAAGTGAATGAAACACTGAGTTGACACATCTTTCCCCAGCATGTACGGCAGACAGTGACACTGTAGTCCAGTTTTTACTTTTTCCCCTATTCGTAAAGAATACCGTCAAAGCTGGAAAGGATATTTTCAAATAAGTCAGTGATTGTTTCAGCTGAGGTTATATGGGGGATTTATTTTGTAGTGCTAAACCAATAAAAACTCCAAAACAGCACCATTTCAAGTCTCCTCTGCTCTCCTTACTTGCTCTGAAACACTGGTATCCCAGCCACGAGTCTTTTCATTTTTGTTTCGATCAGACGGGATGAACCTGCTTTCTTCATTTGTATCTTAATTTAATAAAAGTTGTTTTTGCCTCTTAATTTTCACTGTTACTTTTTCCAGTGATTTCTTTGTAGTGTACCATTAGTTCAACCTCCTTCAACACAAATAATTCTTACTTTATAAAAGTGTAATTTCCTTTCATAAACTGGTTTGTGACAAACTTGTTAATTGGGCACACCCCTAAATAATTTCTGTCTATTGGCCCCCTTTTCATGGAATTCTTTGCCTCTTTCTAGCCGCTCTTCTACTACCTACTATATCTTTCGGACTTGTCTGAAAACCCATCTTCTGTCCTCTCTGTACGACTCCTAGCCACATATATACATTTTTTGTTACTCTGTCAATGCACTGAATTGTTTGTGCTGTTCTTTTTATTTTCATTGCTTTGGGGAAAGCGCTATACAAATATCCATAAATAAGAATATAAATCACAAAGGTCCCCATGATCCATCAATGAATTCTGTAGAACCCTGAAAAGTCACTCCACTGTGTGGGCTATTTTACATAATAATGTTAGCGTGTTACTTTTACCTAAAACGTAATACTGCCATTTTACCTATTTTAAAGCATAGGCATTTGGGAGGTATGATATGATATGATCTGATATGGCATTTATAAGGCGCCTATACACAAGTGTTTCAGGTGGGGATATGAGCTACATCCATGGCGATAATGACTGCCCATGTTTGCGAGATTTGAACGAGTGTAAAATGTCAATACATTTAAATGTCATTTAAGAAAATGTTTTAACCTAGTTTCTTTTCAGAAAAACATAGCCATTTTGGGAGAAGTTGAAATATATACATGTAAACTCACTTTATTACTAAGGACATAACATATATAACATATAACTTGGTTTGAGCATGCAATTAGAATGTTTAATGTATTTACCGTAGGGAGAGAAAGAAAAACATGCATTTTAATGGCTTGTTTTCATATCTATGTATACAGGAAGCTTCTATTTTAGCTCAGCAAATTAAGTGAAAACACCCACTTAATTCTTCTTCCAATTTTTTGTGTGACACTGCCACCTATAGGCAAATATCATGTACAGCATGCCCTTGCGGTGCGTGCATAGTATTGATCTGATTACTATAGTGTTCCATGAAATCCTTTTTGTTTCAGAATTATTTCAAAACATTTTTGTTAAGTATAGGGTATCAGTAATGTTTCATTCTTCAGTATTGTCTTTCATAGATCCGCATGCCGTTTTAGTTGTCCCCATCGTCAGGCTGGGAAACCACAGTAACAGTAAACCAGTTACATTTAAATGTTAAAACTGCTGTCACTTTAGTGCTCTATTAGTGTCATTTTGGGTCACACTGTCCCACAGCCAATTAACAGTTCTCCCTTAGCGCCACCCAGGAGATCATTGTTCGATTTTTTTTTTTTTACTGCACGTTCAGTGATGGGAGTCCTAAAAAAAAAAAAAAAAAACAATTTCTTTGACGATTTATCGACTATTTCTTTGTTTTTTTTCAACTAATTCTTCAACCCTTCACGAACGCCATTAATTTCCTCTGCCCATCAGTGTTAAGTTCCGCCCTGCGTCCCGCTACGCGGTGACGCAGGGCGTCCTAAATAAAAGCCCCGCCCCTGCGTTCGGGAGGCAGTTCCGGGGCCGACCAGCAACCTGTGTGGGTGTATGATTCTTCGGCTCCCGCTGGAGCTGTGCAACAGGCCGTGCGGCCTACCAGCATTCTGTCAGCCCCCGCGCGCGCAGGCCGAGGGCTGCCAACATAACAATGGCGACGAGGCGAGATGAACTCCACTACACGCTCGGTGTTTTGAAGGCACCCTAACGCCCTACAGCCATCGCAGCGAAATTTTTGGACACCCGGTGGGGGTGGAATCACACACGTGACCCCACACCCCAAAAAAAAAAAAAAAATGTTTCTATCTTCCTTCTCTCTGCCACTCCGTTTTTCGCCCCATCCACCATGACCAAAGCTTTTCCTCTGGGCACTGGAGAACCTGGTGGCATCTGGCATCCAACACCAGAGGGCAGCAACACGGAGTGACAGGAGCGCCAGGCCCTGAACTGTCCCACACAGCGCCTGGGAACGGCAGCACCTCCAAGGTAGGCCCGACGTCGCGGCGCTGGTGGTCGTCGGAAGAACTCACGACAACACCGATCAGGTCCACGCCAACATGGCGGCCGGCACGTCCACCTCTGGGCCCACCACGCCGTCCAGAATTGCGGCGAACCTGTCCATGACGTCACCTCCACCTCGCACACACGGGAGTTCGTCGACACTGGTCCAGCCGTTTGACCCATTCACGGATCCATCATCGAGCGGACCCAGATGGCAGCTGTGGATCCAGAAATTTGAGATGGCGATGGAGTGCAAAGAGATTACGGCGCCCAGGAAAATGAAGGCACACCTACTACTCAGCGTGGGTGACGAGGTACTGCGCATTTTCAACTCCCTGAACGTTGATGATGGCCAGGATGCATACCAAAGCGCGAAAGATGCCCTCACGGCTCATTTTCTCCCTCAACTAAATCCAGACTATGAGACGTTTCTCTTCTGCACCACCTTACAGGCAGCGCAGGAAACCCTTGATGCATATCACACCCGTCTGAGAAAGCTAGCCATGTCCTGCGAGTTCACGAACGTGGAGAGGGAGATCAGGAGGCAAATCATCAACTGGATACACTCGGAAAAGCTAAGGCGCCTGATACTTAGCGAAAAGGGTATTCCCCTACAGCGGATCCTTGAACTAGGACGTCAAAGGGAACTGGCCCACACCAGAGCGGCCAACATGGAGGCCACGCTACACAGGCTGCAACCTGCTCTCAACACAGCTATGGTGGCCCGGATCACCAACAGACAATCCTCGAGGGACGACAACAGTGGAGGTTACGGCCAAAACAGGTGGCAACCGCGCATTCCGGGGCCCACAGAGTGCGGCTGGTGCGGTGGCCCACGACATGGCCGTCGCAACTGTCCTGCTCAAGGCACCACATGTGGAGCATGCGGCCGGAAGGATCATTACGCAAAGGAATGCCAATCGCAAAGGTATGCCGATCAGCGGACACCCCCATACAGCCCCCACAAAACCCACCGGAGAAGAACGCGACCAAGAAAAAGCAAGCCAGCGCCAGAAGGGTCGCAGTGGCCAACTCTTCCACGGAGGATGAAGGGGATGATGTCTCGGCGATGCAGCAGGACCCCACCAAGGACATCGAGAGAAAAGGGAGGAAGGTATACCTGGTGTCTGCACTGTGCCAAGGTCGGGGACCACGAAGAAAAGCCGTCCGAAGGTGCAAGTGCATGGTCACCATCCAAAACCAGTGCATTCTCATGACCATCGACACAGGCGCCTCGGTGAACGTCATGCCCGAAAGCATTTTCCAGACTCTAAACCCTACACCAGAGCTGAAAAGCACAGACACTCTGTTGTATGCATACGGCAGTCGAAAGCCCCTGCCGGTGATTGGCAGGTTCCGCACTATGCTGGAACACGGAAAAAATAGACTATGGTCCAAGGTCTATGTCGTGAAGGCAGGAATTGAGAGCCTCCTGAGTGTGGACGCAGCGGAGGACCTGGGAGTGGTCCAATTCATCTGCCATGTCAACGAAGACAAGGAGGTGGAGCAGATGCTGAACCAATACCCTGACTTGCAAGAGGGAATAGGCTGTTTAAAAGGGAAAACCATCAAACTTCATATTGATGAAACAGTGCAGCCGAAAGCCGTTAGGCACCGGAGAACGCCATTCCACATGAGAGAACAAGTGGAGCAGGAACTCAAGGCATTGGAAGAAGCGGGCATCATTGAGGAGGTCACAGGGCTCACACCGTGGGTCTCCCCAATGGTGGTGACACGGAAGCCTAAGCAGCCTGGAAAGGTGCGGATCTGCATAGACATGCGTCTCCCCAACACTGCCATTAAAAGAGAACGCCACATCACCCCAACGATCGACGAAATCGTGGCTGACCTCACAGGGTCGTGTGTATTCTCAAAAATTGATCTCAAGGCGGGATATCATCAACTCAAACTCCACAGAGACTCTCGCAACATTACAACGTTCTCGACGCATTTGGGGCTGCGTAGATACAAACGCCTAAGTTTCGGAATATCGTCTGCTGCTGAGGTATTCCAGCAAACCATCCAGGAGGTCATCAGAGGCATCCCTGGTGTCCTCAACGTGAGCGATGATATTTTGATTCACGCCCCCGACAAAGAAATACATATCAAGAGGCTTCACGCTTTACTGGGCAGACTACAAGATGCTGGGCTCACAATACACCGGGAGAAGTGCGAGTTCCTCAAATCGGAGATCACTTTTTTCGGGTACAAGTTTGGCAGCACAGGCATCTCCCCTGACCCGCAGAAGGTCGCAGACATTCAGGCTGCAAGCCCACCGATGACCCCCACAGAAGTGCGCAGTTTCCTAGGCATGGCCACCTACTGCGGGAGGTTCATCCGAAACCTGGCCACACTATCTGAGCCGTTGCGGGAACTCACCAAGGCCAACGTCAAGTGGGATTGGGGGCAGACATGCCAGGACGCGTTCGAGAGCATCAAGGACTCCCTGTCCGCCGACACCAAGATGGCCTACTATAGCACCGAGCTGCCCACAGAACTGTTCGTGGATGCAAGCCCCGTGGGGCTCGGAGCCATCCTAATGCAAGTCACGAAGGAAGGGGAGAAGAGACCGATAGCATATGCATCGAGAGCCCTCACAGAGACCGAACAAAGGTACTCACACATCGAAAAGGAGGCCATCGCTGTGCTGTGGGGGTGCCGGCATTTTCACCTCTACTTATATGGGCGTCGGTTCACGACGATCACGGACCACAAGCCCCTACTACCCATTTTCATGGGGACGTCAGCACACCCTCCGGCACGAATCACCAAGTGGTTACTACACCTTCAGCAATATGACTTTGATCTCATCTACCAACCGGGCAGCGGAAACCCGGCAGATTTTCTCTCCAGGCATCCGCGAGAGGCCACCCAACAAGAGATCCAAGTAGCTGCAGAGACGGAGGGACACATATGTCAAGTGGTGCACGCGATGAGACCCAAGGCGGTGAGCATCGAGGAAATCGAGGCGGAAACGCTCAAGGACCCGTGTTGTGACTTAGTGAAGGATGCCATCCTCTCAGGTGACTGGAAGACCTTCATGAGACACACGCACAACAGAACAGCGGAAGCAAAAGGGTTTTTGTCCGGCATATTCACAGTCCGGCAAGACTTGTCAATCACAGAAGGTGAACTGATACTAAGAGGAAACCGCATCGTAATCCCTCTCAAAATACAAGACAGGATAGTGGCCCTAGCGCATGAAGGACACCAAGGACTGGTAAGGACAAAAGCCCGTATTCGGCACCGAGTATGGTTTCCCCAGATCGAGGAGCGGGTCGAGACACTCGTTAGCACGTGCCTATCCTGTCAGATAACGGGGGCCCCGCCAGAACCGGAACCAATCATATCAGCAGAACGTGGCCGCTCTCGCTGGGAGGCCATCAGCATTGACTTTTGCAAGCTACGAGAGGGCCTCCACCTGTTGGTGGCCGTGGATGATCACTCCCGATACCCGGATGTTGAGATAGTTCAATCCACAGCAGCTGAAGTGGTCATTCCGGCCCTAGAGAAAATGTTCGCAACTCACGGGCTACCGACCTCAATCAAAAGCGACAACGGGCCACCGTTTACGGGAGAGGACTTCAAAAATTATCTACAGGACCTCAATCTAAAATATCATCATATCACACCAAGACACCCCCAGGCAAATGGGGACGTAGAAAGGTTTATGAGAACCATCAACAAGGTGCTCAGGGTGTCCAAGGCGAACGCCAGCCCCTGGAAGGTTGACCTCTTCCGATTCCTCCGGAACTACCGGGTCAGCCCCATAGCACAACCGGCATACCACCAGCGGACCTCATGTTTGGCACTGTCATTAGATCTTCGATCCCGCATCACCCAAGCAGGACCCCGGACGTGGTCAACGAGGAACGCACAGAAAGAAGGAGAAGGGATGCTAACGCACACATGAGTGGCAAGTGGAGAGCGAGGCCATCCCATCATCAAGTGGGTGACCAAGTCATCATGCTACGAAACCCCTCCAAGTCAAAACTTGATACCAGGTACGAGGAACTTCCATGGACCGTCAGTGACCGGCATGGAACCATGGTGACTGTGACACGAGGACGCCGTCAAGTGACGAGGAATTCGTCATGGTTCAAGGCCGTACCCCGTACGCTGTGGACCGATAAGGAGGGCCATCGGGAAGGCGAGGATACCGTTGGATGCACCCGGCCTCGAGGGCCCGAACAGCGAAGGTGAACCAGAGCATGAAGCAAGGGGGAGTGCTCCCCGAGAAGGGCGATACCGGCTGAGAACAACGACGAGACCGCCAGCCAAGCTAAGTGACTATGTGTGGTAACTAGTGCCCCGGTGCCATGAACCCCAATGGCAGGGTAGCTGGGTGTCGAAGACTGGAAGTTCATGTTGGACTTCGCCGTTGTTGGTAGTTAGCGTTATGTTTGTTTGTTTTATAATAAAGGAGGGATGTTAAGTTCCGCCCTGCGTCCCGCTACGCGGTGTCGCAGGGCGTCCTAAATAAAAGCCCCGCCCCCGCGTTCGGGAGGCTGTTCCGGGGCCGACCAGCAACCTGTGTGGGTGTATGATTCTTCGGCTCCCGCTGGAGCTGTGTAACAGGCCGTGCGGCCTACCAGCATTCTGCCAGCCCCCGCGCGCGCAGGCCGAGGGCTGCCAACATGACAATCAGTGTTTGTGTTCCAGCTGCTCTGTGCCTCAGGAGATGCCATTTCAGTCCTCTCGTTGAGGCCTTTGACCTGTCCGTGAAGCTATTGCTGAGACCAAGAAGAAGAGCCTTTTCAAGCCTGTGCTACTGGTCATTAAAAAACGTCTACGTGGAGGAACCTTACGCCAACTGCCTCTACTGTCTTTATCCTGACCATGAGATTTGCGGCTGTTCAATCTGCCATTCATTCTCCAACAAGACTCTTCAAGACCAGCACCGACGGTTCGTGACTTGAATAGGCGATGGTGCTGGAGCCTCTGAAACTGCCTCTTTCCATAGCCATGCTTCCCTCAGGCACAGCAGGCCCCCGGAGCGCACTTGCTCATCCAAGAGGTCAAGGTCCCACGATAACCATTCCCATGGGAAAAGAGTGAAAAAGGGGCATACAACCCAAGCTCGGGCTGCCACCTCGTCCATGACGGCATCAATGTCAGCTCCTTCAATCCAATCATCGTCGACTGCGTCCATCAAGACTGCTTCGTCTTCAGCTGTTAAATGGCTGTCAGCATCTTCTACTGGTCTTCTACATATCTACAGTCTTCTGCCCAGAAGCACTCATCCACACCTCCTTCTGGCCGGTCAACGACATCTTCATCTAATACCTAGTGGATAACTCATAAGCATACCAAGTCCTCTATTCTGTCGATGTGCTCGTCAACTGCCCAGTCCATGCCAATTTTGATGACGACTGCATCTACTGGGCATCGAATTCCCTCGATGTCTGTCACCACTCGGACCACCTCGTCCACGATGAAGGTACACGCATCATTGTCGACGGCTCTGCAAGGCGCATCTCACTCTGGGGATTATGCCTCTGCTCTTTTGGTGCTGCCAAGGCCTACGCATACCCATCCACTGTTTACGCTGGCCCCATATGTTCCTCCTGCCATCCCTCGGCTGAGTATTTTTCCACTTGAGGACATATTGCATCCTGCCAGTGATGCAGATTTTGAGCAGGAATGTATCTTTTCTGCTGAAGGCGACACACACACATAGCCGACACCCATGTAGAAGTTCTACCATCTACTTCAGCTGGGGTTGCAGTGATAATGCAGCCCCCAAGGGCGTTTACCACTCTAACTGGGCCATCTCCAAGGCTGGCTGCCACTCAACCAGAGCCTTGTGAAACTTTCTATGGACATTCTATCCACTCTACAGACTCTGGTCTCTGAGATGCAGCATAGCCTTCCTGCTCCGTCTATAATGCCATGCCTTGAGCGCCATGCTGGCCTGTTGCCTGCTCCTCTGCCTCCTACAGGGAGCCCTTTATGAGCCCATACACTTGCTCTTCCTCTTCCTGCCAACCTCACGGATACAGATACGGAGGATGATTCCTCGCAAGGTGAAGTGTCCAACTACCTAGGACAAGTTTGATAATGTCGTGCCAGGGAATGATAAACCGGAGGACCCTCCTCTCAAACTCTTCACCTAATGAAATTGGTTACTTCCATGCCCTTATATCCAGGGCTACCATACTGTTGGATGCTGTCCCAGAGAAATAAAAGAAGGAAGAAGTCTTTGCTCCATGTCATTTTGCCGACCCCCTTTTCTCTGACAGGTGTTTTGCTGCGGGAGTTTTGCCGAAAAACTTCAACATTTCTTTTAAATTATTTCATGGGGGTTCCCGCATTACCTCATAACCCCCCTGCCAAACGCCCCGTAATTACATTTTTATTTTATTTCCCTCCCCCTCCACCTTTAAGAGTTTCGATGGGAATTTTCGGCTGAACTCATGTGGCAAAACACCAGTCGGAAAAATGGGTGTCAGCAAAAGGACGCGATACTGACTTCTTATACCTGCGGATCAAACAGACATAGTCTGCAGTGGCCATACCTGTCCTTGTGGGCATCTGGGAAAAGCCACTCATTTCCATCCAGAGGTGCAGGGAGGATCTGTCTGGCAAGAAGGTCATCAAGCCATCAAATCGGACACGAACACTGCCCACTCACTGGGCATGCTGCAACTAATGGTGTCTGTCCTTTCGTTCTGTTAAGACCCACTTTTCAAGGACATCCCAAGACTGCAGGCCTTCCGAACGGTCCAACACCTTACACTGCTTTGGACCCATACCTGCAGGGGAAATCTGTGCCTTTGCAGCTCCTTGCACACCAGGGGCCAATGCTCCAAACAGGCCTGACCAGGCGCCGTCAAAACAGTGGTGTTACATTACCACTGACAAAAGGGTGTTGTTGCTAATCCAGCAGGGCCGCATACTGGAATTCATTGGGCATGTTCTTCCCTTGACAAAGGTCGAGAAGCACTTGCCATTAAAGTTCAGTCCCTCCTCTCTAAAGGGGCAGTCGACCAACTAGGCCAAGGGGTGTACGCAAGCTACTTTCTTGTAAAGAGAAAATCATGTAGCTGGAGAGCCATTCTTGATCTGTTTCCTCCTCACCAAGTTCCTGCAGGCTCAAACCTTCAAGATGGTCACCCTCCAGCATATACTATCAAAGCTCCGGGAAGGGGATTTCCTTTCTTCTTTAGGCCTAGACGACGTGTACTTTCGCATCCAAGGCCATCTAAGACACCAATGGTTCCTCAAATTGACAGTCGCAGGACAACACTTTCAATTCAAAGCCTTGCTCTTTGAGTCCTGCTCCGGGGCCATTTGCGGAAAGCCTGGCTCCTGTGGTGGCTCATCTGTCATTTTGGGGGTGCACATTTATCCATACCTCAAAGATTGGCTGCTTCGGGCAGAGGCTTTTCCACTGGCCCTTCAGCACACATAGACCACAATCCATTGCTTGACATTGGGAGGATTCTCTGTCAACTTTACCAAATCCTGCTTGACCCCTTCGTAACACGCTCTGTTCCTAGGATCTCAGCTAGATACACTGTCTTGCACTACTTACTTTTCAGAGACCAGAGTTAAGACTATCCTTGTGAAAACTGTACTGCTGTCACAGAAGACATTGGCTTCAGTCTGCATCTTGAAGAGTCAGCTAGGGATATTGCCATCCTGTATTCCTTTGATCCAGCACTGCAGGCTTCTCATGAGGCCTCTCCAGGAGTTTCTAGAAGCACAATGGAAGCAAGTCTCTGGTGCATGGGAAGACCAGATTCTTTTGCACCGCTCCTTTCACTATGCTCTTCGCTGGTTGATGCTTTGCTCCAATCTCACCCAGGGAGCATCCTTTCATCTGCCGGACCATTAGGTCACGGTCACAATGGATGCCTCTCTGGTGCGCTGGGGAGCTCACATAGGCCATCTCCATGCCAGGGTTGTGGTCGCAAGAGGAGAAAGCATTACACATCAACATACTGGAACTGCGTGCTGTGTTCTGGGCCGTGAAGGCCTTTCTACTGCAACTTCAGTGTTAAATGAACATGTTCACAATGTTTTACATCTGCAATCAAGGCGGCACCTGGTCCTCCAAACTGCAGGCATCAGCAAAGACCCTGTGGACTTGGGCTTTGGCCCACAACCTCTTCCTTGTGCCGTTCCTTCTACCAGGGATGCACAACACGGTGGCCGATTTCCTAAGAAAGGAATTGCAATCCTGCCACAAGTGGGAGCTTCTGGACGACCAGGTTCACTGCATCTTCCGCTTGTGGGAAATACTGGGAAATACCGGCTGTTGAGCTTTTCGCAACCAGGGTGAACCAGAAATGCGTGGCTTTCACCCAAAAAAGATTACATCACGCAGGGAGTCTAGGGGATGCCTCCACGTTCCCTTGGGAAGGGATGTTCCTTTATGTGTTCCTTCCAATTCCTGTTGTCCCTAGAGTGATCGACGTGTTGAGATGTCATCAGTGAAAACTTATCTTGGTGGTTCCAGCTTGTTTGAGGCAATACTTGTTCTCGGATCTCCTCAACCTCTCGTCGTCACCTTCCATCAGCCTTCCTCCACTTGTCAACCTTCGGTCCAGAGACCAGAGAGCAGTGCCACACCCAGACCTGGCCACCCTCAATCTGACAGCCTGGCTCCTACTTTCTTAGTTTGTAAATGTACCTTTGCCACTGGACCGCCATAACATTCTGGCAAAGGCCAGGGCTTCCTCCACAGTTTTGTGCAACAAAAGCAAGTGGAAGTGTTTCTCCACTTGTTGTTCTGGTCCTGGCCTCAACCCTTTACTTGTGCAGGCTCATGACGTCCTGCCCTACCTTTTGTGTGTGGCGCACAATGCTCTTTCCAAAGCATTCATTGCTCGTTGGTTGTCCTCCTGCATGTATTACTGTAATCAACTGGCTAACAGGCCTCTTTCGGGCAGGTCCATGGCCCATTCCACAAAGTCTGTGACTGCTACCACAGCTTTCTTCTCCAGTGTTCCCCTGCCGGACATTTGTGGGGTTGCCATATGGAGTTCAGTGCATACCCTCACAAGGTTTTACTGCATCGACAGGGGTTCCCCTACTTGGAAAGAGCCACTGTACTGTATAACAAGTGCTGAAGTAATTGAAGAATGAACTATTGATGGTTACAAAGTTGAACTGGAATTGTTATTGAAAGACAAGAAAATTGAATTGATTGTAGTTTTGAAGCTGGAAGAGCTGAACCATTGGGGAAGGGAACCCCGAGACCTTTTTGGAACTGTTTTGAACTTGGGGAGGCTGGAAAGCAAGCCAGGAGCTGGAAGACGCTCGGAACATTATTTTGAAAACTGTTTCTTTTGGTTGCTTACATCCCTACACATTGCATATCTTTAGTTGTTAGGGCAAGTTTAGGGTTTGGGCACAGACTTTTGAGTTGAACTTTATGGCACAGACTATCTTTAGTCCTTGATCCCACTTTCGCACAGGGAATGATAGGCCTTACTCCATCCTGACATAAACCATTTCATTTATAAAAGTGAATCTGTGGTTTGTATCTTACTTAATGATGCCTTGACATTATCCCTAACTCTAAGGGGATTTCCCAACCTTAACTAAGAAACTCGGGTGCTCGTCAGGAAGTGTGGCAAACAAAAAGGCAACGTCCCATTCACGAAGGCTCCTAATCTATCCATGTCACTACAACAAAACGCCATAAAGTCCAGCTACTGCTCGTAATCCAGGAGACTGACTCTCTTCTCCTGGATGCAAAGCATCGAAATGCCACTCGGATTATTCAAAACAAAGGTTTCATAAATGATCTGGGTTCTTAGTAACACAACAGAAAATCTAAATCAATCACATAAAGGTCTTGTGGGACTAGGAGAAGGACCTTCTCCTAGCTGGTTCCCCGCTATCTTTCACAGCTCTTAATAAGGTTTGTTGCTCCCGTAGGGAGGTTATCACAATCTCTAGGTTTTGCACAATTCTTGATCTGCCCCCACTGGGACGATGAAGCTGTTCCTGGAGTCCCTCTCGACTATCCAGTGCCACACTTATGTGCAACTGGCCTGGGAACTGTATCACAAAAACTCTATATCGAAGGGATTGTGTCCTCCGACGTATTCCTTATCTTAGATAATTCGTCTCCAGCTTTCTGGCCTCGGAATTTTTTCTCTGTAGAGGGCGCTGCTTGTCGACGTCCGCCGAGTTGGTGTCCCTCGACAGCCACCGTATCGGCGCGACGTCACCATGCCCATAAATAGCCACATGCGGCGTCCGTTGCTCAGTTCCGTTTTTCCGCGCTTAGTTGGGCCTCGGAATATCGTTGCTCAGTTCAGTCAGATAAACCTCTTATATTTCCTCGATAAAACCAACTCGTACTCAATGGCTTCCTCATCCGAACCGACGACTCCGCGGTCTGGCTTCAAAAAATGTCGAGACTCCGGAAAGAAAATGTCGCTAACGGATCCTCACAGGATCTGTTTGTGGTGCTTGGGAGTCGAGCACCATTGTTCGGAGTATGAAGACTGCATGTCCATGACGGCAAAAGCCTTGAAGGAGCACAAGGGGAAGCTCGAGAGAGGTAAGTCAGTCAAAACCTCCTCGAAGTTTCTTCGGCCGAGTCGAGGCATTCGTCTCCTCGCCGTCTAAAGCATTCCCATTCTAGGTCTCAAAGTAACTCCCACCACTCGTCGAAATCTAGACACTCAAAAAAGAGACGTCGAAGATCCCCTTCCTCGTCATCTTCTGTTTCCCCAGAAAGGGTCAGCTGCCCCACAAAACACAGCTCACAGGCTGAGTGGGAGGAATTCAGGAAAAAGATGCTGAGCTTCTTCGAGAAAGCGGCCTAGACAGCTGAGGGTGATACCCTGGATGAAAAACCCCAAAAATCGAAATGCCGCGAGTCGTTGCACCCGGCGAAAGAGTCCACCCGAGAGCGCCACAGGCCATCGGGTAGGAAGGCACCATCTTCGACGCCGTCGTCAAAAGTCCCTCTGACTCATGGATCGGCACCATCAACGCCATTATCGAAAGGTTCTTCAACGCATCGTCGACGCCGACATCGACACGGATAAAAGAAAAAACCACAAAACCACGGCTACTTCACAGCCAACGGTTATACCCAGAGCCTCCAGCATGATGCTGAGAACGTCGTCGACATCCTCGAGCAGGATCCCGATCCTCTCGAGTTCCTCGAGGCCTCTTCCAGTTTTCTTGACGCCTTTCTCGGCGCCTTCGAAGCCTTTCACATCGGCGTCGACAACGTCGACTTTTTCTCGGCCAATAATGACAAGTTTGGCTCCTTCTGCTTTAGAATTGGGTTTTACACCATTTCCGAGGTCAGAGAACCCCAGATTATCTTCAATCTATGAAGAAGGGGAGGATTCTGATCAAGAAAGACCCTTCGGGCTGCAGAGGACCACACCACCTGTTTCAGAGGATTTTACCTCTGAGGAAAGAAGGTTGAAAGACCTACAGGAATCCTTACATGAGGCAAGTGGGTTGGACACTTCCCCAGAAGTGGAATTTGTCAAACCAGACCCAGGGGAACATGCCGAAACCCCCTATAGAACCCTGATGGCAAGAATTATTGATTTCATGGGTTGATCTGCGCCTTCACCTGTTTTTCAACAGGATGACCTTACAAACATACTATATAAAGGTCCACAGGAGGATCCTGTGGTCCCCTTCCATACAGCTTTACAAAGGAAAATGTCATCAAATTGGGAAACTCCTGAGGTTATCCCTGCAGTCAATAAAAAATTGTCAGCAAAGTTTAGGGTAGCTGCGGCTGACCCTGAATATTTATCAAAACACCCGACTCCAGAGAGCCTGGTGGTTCAAGCGGCAACTTCATCAAGCAGCAGATCCGCTTATCCGACTGTTCCACAGGACAGGGATGATAAAAGGTACGATTCTATGACAAAAAGTCTTTTCTGCTTGTAGTATGGCGTTGAAATCCATCGACGCCACTTGTACGCTCGCCAGGTTCAGTCACACACTGTGGGAGTGTGCTTCATCAGCGGTTGACTGCATACCGGAAGGAGATGAAAGGGAAGCCTTCCTTAACATCATTAAAGATGGCAAAGATGCCATGTGCGAAGTTCTTCAAACTGACATCGATTCCGCTGACAGTATCAGCAGGGCCATGGCGGCAAGTACTACAATCCGCAGGCATGCGTGGTTACGAAAGTCTGGCTTTGCTCCAGATGTACAGGCCAGACTTTTGAATATGCCCTTTGACGGCTCTTCTTTATTCGGTAAAAAGGCTGATGACAGTCTGGAAAAGTTGCAAACATCTAAAGCAGCAGCAAAATCTTTAGGAGCTGCAATCCGCCAAACTCCTTTTCGCCCCTCAGGAACCTCTGGGAGAGGAAAGTCCTTTCGCTATTATTCTGCATTCGGGAAAGGCAGAGGACAGCCGGCTCAAAGAGGCCAAAGGAGATCCACCCAAGGTGGACGGGTCAAAAGTACTAAGGCCGCAGCAGCAGCAGGTGCCTCTTTACCCTCGGCATCTGCATCAGCCGCCCCCAAACCTCTGAGGTCTTTTCACACAAAACACCTGTAGGGGGCAGGTTAACTCACCATCTGACGGAATGGCAGGCTATTACGTCAGATGCTTGGGCATTGGAGACAGTTGCCCAAGGTTACTGCCTACCCTTTCTATGCATCCCTCAGAGTCATCCACTCGGCCACAGCTCTCTAAAAGTTCCAGATCCGCTCCTCTTGCAGGAAATTGTAGACCTGCTAGAGAAAGGTGCCATAGAACCGGTACCTGTAGCGGAGAGGAACAAGGGCTGGTACTCCCCCCCCCCCCCCCCTACTTTCTCATACCAAAGAAGTACGGAGGACTGAGACCTATCTTGGACTTAAGAGAATTGAACAAGTTCCTCAGGAAGGACAAGTTCAAGATGGTAACACTCTCTCAGATCCTTCAGGCCCTCCAGATCCAGGACTGGCTGGTATCTCTGGACCTCCAGGATGCTTATTTCCATGTGCCAATCCATCTCAAACACAGGAAATACCTGAGGTTCGCAATTGGCGGCTCTCATTATCAATTTCGAGTTCTGCCATTTGGGCTGACCTCCGCCCCGAGGGTCTTCACCAAGCTAATGTCGGTAGTGGCTGCAAGTCTAAGGAGGGAAGGGATCCACGTCTACCCCTACCTGGACGATTGGCTGATCAGATCTGTATCTTCAGAACAAGCTCAGATCCAGCTAGATTATGTCTGCCACTTCCTTCACAAACCGGGCTTCTCCCTCAATTTAAAGAAGTCACAGATGATACCATTACAGAGACTCCAGTTCATCGGAGCATCCTGGACACTTGCCTGGGAAAAGCCTCGCCACCAGAGGTGAGGGCTCAAGATATTCTGCAGATGGTCAACAAGTTTCAAAATGCCCGACATCTCCCAGCTTTCAACTTTTTGAGATTGCTAGGCCTCATGGCATCCTGCATCTTCCTTGTGCCAGAGGCTCACCTGAGAATGAGATCTCTCCAGTGGGCACTAAGAACCCAGTGGTCACAATACTCTGGAAGAATGACAGATCTCCACCGGATTCCGGACAAGGTAGCCAACGACCTTCAATGGTGGGCCTATCCAGAGAACATCTTGAAAGGAGAACTGTTTTGGCAACCATGGCTGTAGATAACAGTAGTCACAGACGCCTCACTCACGGGGTGGGGAGCCCATGCCAACGACTTGACCATCAGCGGTCGTTGGTCTCCATCGGAGTCCAGACTACACATCAACCTATTAGAGCTGAGAGCGATCAGACCAGCGCTGAAAGCTTTCCTGCCATCAGTACAGGGGAGAAATGTCCTGATAATGACGGACAACACGGTGGTCATGCACTACCTCAACAAAAGAGGAGGCGTAGGGTCACTGCCACTGTGCAGAGAGGCAATGCAGCTCTGGATTTGGGCAATTCAGGAAGGAATCTCTCTATTGGCAGTTCACCCAGCCGGAGACAAGAACTTGACAGCGGACGCTCTAGCAGGCAGAGCACAGTCTCCCACGAGTGGGAGCTAGCTCGGGAAGTCCTTCAAGAGATCTTCGCCCTTTGGGGAACCCCTCAGGTGGATCTGTTCGCCACCAGTACCAGCAGGAAGTGCGATCTGTTCTGTACAAGAGAATTTCACCTGAGAGAAGCTGTAGGGGACACGTTTGTAGTGGACTGGGAGTTTCCACTCCTTTACGCGTTTCCACCAGTCCCTGTTATTCCTCAAATGATCAGGAGGTTGAGAAGATTCCGGAAAACCATGATCCTAATTGCCCTGGACTGGGCCAGGAGAACGTGGTACCCGGATCTTCTGGATATGTCCATCTGCCCTCCAATCCGTCTTCCACTCAAAGAGAATCTTCTCTCGCAGAAGGGAGGTCAGGTTCTCCATCCAGACATAAGAACCCTCAACCTTCATGCTTGGCTTCTGAAAGGTTCAGGTACAAGGATTGGGACCTCCCTGATGACATCATGGAGGTGTTGCTTTTGGCCAGAAGGCCAGCAACAAAGTCTTTATACCGCTGCCGTTGCAACAAATTTTGCAGCTGGTGTAGAGAGGACAATATCGACCCTTTTTCATGCGGTACACCAACGGTGTTATCGTTTCTACTCTACTTGGCAAACTCAGGCCTTCAAGTTGGCACTGTAAAAGGCTATCTCGCGGCGCTATCAATCTTCAAGCGCACTGCGGAGGAACCATCGTATTTCAAACTACCCTTAGTAATACAATTTCTCAAGGGATTAACTAATGTCTATCCTCTAAGACCATTCCAAGTTCCCTTCTGGGTCTTAAATTTAGTCTTAAATTTCCTAATGGGTACTCCCTTCGAACCACTCCACTCTTCTTCGCTGAGATTTCTCACTCTTAAAACTGTCCTATTAGTAGCACTAACATCTGCTAGGAGGGTGAGCGAATTACAAGCTCTATCTTGTAACCCCCCCATACAATTTTCCATAAGTACAAAGTTGTCCTACAGGTGAAGCCTAATTTCCTCCCAAAGGTGGTTTCTGAATTTCACATCACTCAGAAAATTACCTTACCTTCGTTCTACCCTCCTCCCCATCCGGGGAAAGAGGAAGAAAGGCTACATAGGCTGGACCCAAGGCGAGCTCTAAGCTTTTACATCAGCAGACTGGCTAGGATTAGGCAAGCAGACCAACTGTTTGTAGGCTATTCAGGTCACAAGTTGGGACTACCCATAACAAAACAGACCATTTCCAGGTTGATTATTTTGGCCATTCTGGAATGTTACAAACTGGCAGGGAAAGAGCCCCCTCAGAATCTTCGAGCTCATTCAACCAGGGATATCGCTGCCTCTTCGGCCCTCCAAAGAGGGGTACCGGTCCGAGACATATGTGCGGCTGCCACATGGTCGTCCGTACATACATTCACAAGATTTTACAACCTGGATTCCTCTGCTAGTCAAGAGACCAGATTTGGCAAAGCCGTATTACATTCGGTTCATTCCTAAAAGGGATACATGTAATTCTTACTCCCACCTCCAATTACATGCCACTGCTATGGGAGTCTATCTAAGATAAGGAATACGTCGGAGGACACAATCCCTTCGAAGAACAAGTTACTTCTTACCTGGTAACGTTCTTTCGATGGGATGTTCCTCCGACGTATTCCTTATCGCCCCTCCCATCCATCCCTGCAGGAATACTTCCCTTGTGGTTGCAGCTCACGCTCCTTCAAGGTCAATAGCCAATTCATGCAAGACTTATCTTATGCTACAAAACGTAACTGAGCAACAGACGCCGCACGTGGCTATTTATGGGCATGGTGACGTCGGCGCCGATACGGTGGCTGTCGAAGGACACCAACTCGGCGGACGTCAACGCGCAGCGCCCTCTACAGAGAAAAAATTTCCGAGGCCAGCATGCTGGAGACGAATTATCTAAGATAAGGAATACGTCGGAGGAACATCCCATCGAAAGAACGTTACCAGGTAAGAAGTAACTTGTTCATCTTTATGGTTGACAGTCTCGTAACTTCCCAGCTTCCTCTGGTCTTGTGCATGTTCCCTTTACCTTCTCTCGGGGAACTCTTCACTGGTTTCACCAGGGGTCGCAGGTCCACACTTCTTAGTTCAACTTCTTCCTTTAGTAGTCCTCTGTGTCTTGCCTCTCTCCACCTTGAGTTATTGTGGGCAGTCTCAGCATAGCTGTCAGACCCCTCGGTCCCGCTGTGACAGATTAGGCCTCCTCCACGGTCTCACTCTCTCGTGATAGTCCCCTATATGCTGCTCTTCCATCCACTACAGGTCGTGCCACCACCTCTAAGTCTCTTTAACCTTATCATGCCGGTTCCCAACCGACTCGCAAGACAATTCTCGGGGGTCATGCTATTCCTCTTCTCAGCCTTGGAGAAGACCCTCAATGCAGTCTCCCAAAGGACTGGGCCAGCTTTCCATGCTTCCATAAGGCCTCCTCAGTCACCTTGTTCTCCCTCTGGTTGCATCTCAACTTCCAGCTTGCCAGAACCGCACAGGCCATTGCCGGGCAGGAAATAGGATAACAAATCACAGTCCTTCTTTGCTGTTCAGTTTAAATAGCGGGGATGGCCCCAGTGTAATGTCCTTCCAATTGACAGCAGCTGCTCTAGTTTTTGTCCTGCTGAAATGTAGCATTTTTGAGCGTTTCTTCATCTCAGTACTTATGTCATCAGGTTGGTTTGATATTAAACAATAACACATCGTTTTGGATGGGATCTTATGTTGATAGGATTTGGGCGTTATCGTCTGCCTATGTGGCGGGATTTTACTGGGGTTGTGCCTTCCAATTTTGTCCCTATCCCCAGTAGAGGTGTCCCTCCCCATGAGATCTTCCCACATGTTACCACACCTAGTGGGAATATTGGTTAGCAACCTCACCTCCCTAGCCTCATGGAAAGGTGTTCCCCCCCTGGGGAGAATTGACGCCATCTGAATGATCGTCACAGTATTCAGCATTAACCAGTGACCAGGAGCTACCACTGGGGAACCAGGAGCTAGTACATAGTGTTCTGCAAATTTAACTTGCACATAAGATGTAAACATAACATTTTGTCCATTATTTATGATGCCTGATGCTCTAGATGTTGTATAGAGTTGTAATAAAGCGTATTTACAGATTGTCACAAATGCACATATTTAAATCCACATGGGTGTGTTTGTTCAGTGTCAGTTGGCCTAGGATGCCAAAAGTAGCGCCTGGTTGGTTTTGGTGCCAAGCTAACCAGGCTCTACGAGGCCACAAGCAGAAGCTAAAATATCTCCCAGCTGCTCCTCAATTTCGAACACTGTGATCCGCAGACCTGTAAAGGAACATATACACAATGCACGACCCAATTTATTTGTTTGCCTATAAACTGTTCTGGTTTTCAACCCAGATTGAACTGTTTTTCCATTTACATAAAGTTTGCTGGATTCTTGCATGAAACTGAAAAGAAAACTCATTTTGTGCTTGTCTTTTACTTTGGACATATGCTCTTGTTATAGATGAGCTGCAAACATTGAGCATTCCCTTGCACGTGACGTTTTCAAATGTTGTGTGAAGGCTGCAGCTCACATGTTTGTTTTTAAACTGGTGCATTTCTTTTTTTGCATACTTTTCTTCAGTATATATTTGCTTACAGAATGGGCAGAGGAAGGATGGTGGAGTATTGAAGATCTGGTGTCATAGCTTTCAAAACATGAGATATTTGAGAGGGAGTGGTATCAGTCGTGTGTAGTGTATTGTGGGAATTGGGGAGGGAAAGTTTAGGAAGTGGGTACAGACGGAAAGAAAGATAGAGAGAAAGAGATATGCAATATTGTTGGAGATGGCAGTAGAGAAGTGATTGTAGTAGTTAGTGTGAGAGGGAGGGAGTGAGTGAGTGAGTGTAGGAGAGAGTGGGACTAGTAGCGAGGGGTGTAGAAATTAGGTGTCAGGAATAGGGTTTAGTAGAGAAGTAGGGAGGGGGCGAGAGTAGTGAGAGTCGATGTAGTGGAACCGTGGGTAGGGAACCATATCCCTGTGTTTGGTGGAGAGCAGAGCAGTAAAAGTAGGCAGAGTGGTAGCAGAGAGAGCATTAGCAGCTAGAGTAGCAGTAGTGGTAGCATGTAGAAGGTAAAGTAGTAGTGTGAGTGGTAATCACAGTAGGAATAGTAGTAATATGAAGAGGAGAGTATAGTGGTAGTGTGTAGAAGGGAGAGTAATAATGTGGAGAAGGGAGGAATGGTAGTAGTGTGAGAAGGAGGAGAGTTAACAATCTATGGAGAAACATCAGCAACATAGTGGAGAAGGATGAAATTAAGAAGGTGAGCGGGTGGGTGTAGTTAAGTGGAAGAGGAGAGTAGTTAGAAGATAGGGGCTGGAGACCCAGATGGCACGCATACACCACCACATCAGTACTAACAATCAATAGTGTAGGGTTAGGTAGAAGATCCCTGAGGGAGTTAGATAACATGAACACTCAGGGAAGCCATCTGTATGTTAGACCACTCTTAGGCAGTAGGGGTTAACGAGCAATAACACTAACCAGGGATTGACACCTGGAATAGGTCTGCATTCCCAAATGAGATGAGTGATAAAGGGAGGACCCTAGAGCCACTTTCCCAAAACTACTCATGAAACCCTTGAAAACCTCCTCATAGACTTTGTGGATTATTCAGGCCATCTGTTACATCCTGGAAAGCCTTACATACATCTGATAAGGCACATACATCTTTAGTGGACTGGGTCAGCCAGGAATTTATAAATACATTGTCACCATTGAGAATTGCAACATGGAGGTAAGCACAATGTTGATTGTTTTGCGGATAGAGCACAGGTGTAGAGTAGACGTTTCTATTCCTGTGTGATAAGCATAAAAGCTGTGCCTCCCTTATGCTTGCTTGGCAATCCATACATACCATCCTTCTGTCAGGATAGCAGCAATGTATCTTCCTTTCCCAGAAAGTGTGGCTGAAGTGGACAGTGACATGTTTCTCTCTGACTTGGGGCAGTGGTCTATGCTATGTGGAGGGAAAACCAGAAACAATTCATCATTGTTTTTGTATTGTTTTTGTTACCCTTTGTCTTGCCTTACACACAAATCTAGCTTTAAATGTACCCATTAAATTGACATTGTTCATCAACCAATACCCCACTTTCACACGCTACAACTTCAGTCGTAAGGGGGCATGGGAACATAGGCAAGGCAAGATTGGTTGTGTACTGTTCTGAGCAAAGTGAAAATACTCCAAACCCATCTGTTTAGAGTATACTATTCCTTGTGTTAGCAGTGCTATGCAATGATTTGCTCCAGGAAATGCCCACGCGTGTGTTCTCTGCTAGTACACTACTTTAGTATGAACCACTATAAATGTATGGGTGGGGTTTCTTTACAAAAGGATTTTCTGTAGAATACATGATGATTTTTTGTCACTGCGTTCAAGAGGCATACCACTTGTGTTAAGTAAGATCTATTAGATTTTTTAATTGAAAATAGAGATTAAGTATTGTTATTGGCTGGACTGTTAGATTTTTGAATGGTTGTACTTTTTTGATCCTGTATATTTAATAATATTTTTGACATGTTAAGGCGTGCGCTCATTAAAATCTTTGTTTTTATTTGACTGTAACTTTCTTGACAGTTCAGTGGTCACTTGACATACATTTTACGCATTTTTGAGCAATGTACTCTGCTTTTAATTTTCTTACATTGTTTTTGACATTTTATGCAATGAATAATCAGTGTTCTTGTTTCCTTGCTTGCAGGGAATGGGATTGGTGATTGCTCATGCATTATTTGAGTATAACAGGTAGGTGCGTCTTCATATATTTGTTTCTACAGTGATGCACTTTTAAGAGAGGAGATCTGATTTTTAACGTAGAACAATAATTTCCCCAGATTGCTAATCTATATACCTTTTTTATACGTATTCCCTTGTAGCGAGCCCATGATCCATGTTTCTAATGGATTCCTTCCTCCCGGGATTTCTCATCTATGATATTGAATTTGCAGCATAGCTGTTGTTTGGAAACCTTTTCGCCACCAGGGGCGGAGCTCTGCTTTGTGTCAGCCACACCTGATGCTTAGAGGCACCTTGACTTTGAGGCCAGTGTGTGTTGAGGTGCCACTCCCCGTGATGCCAGTTCCTTAAATCCGCACACTCAGTGTGCTTTGTTTATTTGTTGAGAAAATGCTGAACCCTGCTAAGGCCTTGGGTTTTAAAACTTGTGTGGATTGCTGCTAACAAATGTCGCTATCTGATCCCTACAGGATTTGTCCTTACTGCCTGGGGCAGAAACATAATACCCTGGAATGTGAATTTTGCCAATTAATGCATCCCAAGGCCCTCGGGTAAAGGTCAGCAAAACACTTCCACAAAGAGAGGAGTGATGTTAGGTGCACTCGTTCAAGGTCATGGAGCAGTGCGGGGTCTGAGGACAAGTCGCCCATGCATATAGATAAGAAGAGGGAGCACCGCAAGACATCTCATCGCCCAAGCAGCCTATACCACCAATATTCTTCGTCTTCTAAGAAGAGGAGTCATCGCTTGAAGGACTCCTTGGAGGTGGCACCACATCTACCGTTTCTCACCCAGTTCTCCTCCCCAGAATAATGCGAAAACTTTTGTTTCAAGGTGCTAGACATTGTAAGGATGTGGAATAAGGAATTCCCTGCCTCAACTAAATATCTATGGTGACTGTCATAATGTCAGTTAAAGTAAAAAGATCCACAGTCCTGTGTCGAGAAAACCCTACTTCTGGCCCTTGTGCTATAACGTAAATAATAAAGTAGTAGTGTTCTGATCCCAGGAGAATGTCTCCCTTCTCCTGTGTTATGGTCCAAGTCCTCTTAATGACATTGATGTGTTATTTATATAGCGCCTTAATCCAAAGCACTTTACAGAGCACATATTTACATACAATATCACCCAACCGAAATTGGTACTCATTTATCGACCTTGGAAGGATGAAAGGCTCAGTTGGCCTTGCTGGGATTCAAACCTGCGACCTGCAGAGCACGCTCAGATCGCAGCAGTGAGCGATCAACCCACTGAGCTATCTTACCGTCATACTATGTCTCTTTGGTGGACCATGAGAATGTTTCTCTTCTCTACGCGGCCAGTCTCCCACTTCCCCAGGACACAAAGTTCCAGAACAATATTCACTCTGTAGGTCAGGAGAATGCCTCCCTTCTCCTGGCATTCTGTCTCAAACAGCATGGGGGAATGACTCCCTTCACTGTTCACTTTCTCTGTTGGGCCAGGAGAATGTCTGCCTTCTCCTGGTCTTCTCCTCACTAAGTTATACACGCGCAACACCCAGTTCTGAATCTTATGAGGGTCTGCAACCCAGACTTCTCTCTTCTTCTTCAGTTTTGGCCACTTGGTTCACCTACCTG
This sequence comes from Ambystoma mexicanum, assembly GCF_040938575.1. Taxonomy (NCBI): domain Eukaryota; kingdom Metazoa; phylum Chordata; class Amphibia; order Caudata; family Ambystomatidae; genus Ambystoma; species Ambystoma mexicanum. The sequence continues at coordinate 1,448,803,025 of NC_090929.1, forward strand.
CCATGTACTGCCATGAGGAAGATGACTCGGATGTCTCGCTTGGTTTGGGTCCTCGACTTGTCCCTGCTGGTCAGCAGGGTTATCACTGTCACTGGAGTGAGGCTTGTGGCACTCAGAACTCTGGTACATCTCCCCTGCCCAGTGTCAGCAGAGAGACTGAGGGGCAATAGCTCTCGCCTGCATGCGGTTCTCTCCTGCATCCCCTCTAGGTGTCCCATGCTTTCCCTTACCTCGCTCAGGGTCGAGGCATGTTGCCGGGACTTCCAGAGTGCTTGCCCTTCTGTTTCCATGCATGGGACCACTTCTGCGTGCCCATGGAAGACTGCTCAGCCGCCCGCCGGTATCTTCCCGACTCTTTCTCCCTGGGGTCTCACAGACCCGTTCAAAGATCCTGCCTCCTGCATGCTCAATAGCTGCAGCCTATCTTGGCTGAATTCGACATGGGATACAATCCCTTCTCTTATTTTTATACTTTGTTGCTGTTTGTAACAATCAGAGTCCTTGGTTGGTTTCCCCCTGGGTAATTCGTGGACCTTCACAGGGCCTCCTTGTCTCAGTACCAACATGGTTAGTACTCCAGTTGTTCTTCTTCATCTCAGTACTTTTCAGGACCTTAAGGTAGTCTACTTTACAACAATGCATAGCTCTACTGTCTATAAAAAAAGGTTACCATAAAGGGGGGGGGGTTAGAGTATGTGGGGGTGTGATGTGCTCAAAAGGGCTGTACCCCTAGATAGTCGTCCTCTCTAGGCGGGGGTGGAGGGGGTCTCCCCATGAGATCCTTAATCATTATACCTCCCCTAGGGGGAGTATCGGGTAGCGCCTTCACCGCCCTGGCCTCATGGGAAAGTGCTCCCCCCTCAGGGAGAAGTGACAATCTGTAGTGAATCATTACAACATTGTTACCAATGCCCTGCGATGTCGGCCATGGCGCCGTTGGCTCCAATGGGGGTCTGCTGCATTACCTCAGACTAGCAGGGACCTCATAGTGCACACTCCTGTAGCACTTGGGCCTGATCCTAATGGGTGATAATGACTCCCAACTCCGACAGGCCCCCTCTCCGGACTTCGAGGCCTCCACGCCGGCTCTTATTTATTTTATTTATTGAGCATTTGTTAGGCGCCTATGCAACAGAATGGTGTTTCCAGGCGCCACAAGGCAAAGTTGGGAGGGAGCAAGGGGAGTAAAAAACAGAGGCAAAAACAGCATATATACAATCGTGGTCCTACTAGTAATTGACATTCTGACGTGCAAGTTCAGTGAACAGGTGTGCGGAAGATAGGGAAGGGAGTGGGGGGAGAGCAAGGTATGGAGAAGTGCTGGAGGAAGCCCGGGAGGGAAGTGCCAAGGGGAGCCAATAAAGGAGGCCACTGGCTAAGTGCTAGTGTGGACGAATCCCATAGGTGGTATACACAGCTGCCAGGCAGGGGGCCAGCAAAGGCAGTGCTGAGGTGGGGAAGAGTGCTGGCGTCGACTGGCTAGAGGGCCTGGTAGCCTGTGAGAGTCAGGAGGGACCAGGCCACCAGTCTCAGTGGGGTGATTAGCAGGTAAGGGAAAGAGGAAAAGAGGTAGAAAAAGATGTTTCCAGAATTTACAGAGTTCCGGCTCAAGTCTGAGAGGGGCAGGGAGGCTGTTCCAAAAAGAGGCAGCAGCCGAAGACCTGCCAGTTCTGGCAAGCAGAGAGTGGAGTCAGAGGAGCCGAGGGCAATAGCAGGGAAGTATTTAGGGAGGGAAAGTTGTGGATAGCAGGTCCCAGGCCCCTTTATGTCGACATCATTGGCGCTGATCAGCGCCTACGGTGACAGAGCCCCTCTGGAATACGTCCCACTTCCGTTGAGTCCTTTTATGTCTAAAATGGACCACATTTTGGACGAAGAGGTGTGGGGGGGCTTGGTTCCTTTTGGAATGGAGCACATGTGTTCTAGTCAAGGGAGAGACTTCCCAGAGGAGTTGTGTGAGGAGGATAAGGATCTTCAAGGCCCGGCCTCCTATCTTCAGGAGGCCAGCCGACTTGACACCTCCTCAGCGCAGGATATTCTGCCTCTGAAAACCTCAGGCATCTTTCCAGAGGCTGGTGGCCATGGTTGCTGAGGCCCTCAGGCTGTTGGCCCCTTCCTGGCAAAAAGTCTAGTTTGAGTTAACGGACATCCTGGACGAGGGGCTCAAGAAAGAGACCTTGCTGCAATTCAATGTGGCTGTGGAGGCCCTGGTGCTGAAGGTGTGGGAGAAGCCCACCTCTGTACCCTCATTTGACAAGGAGGTGGTGAAGAAACATCGACCGGCTCCCTCAGACCCACCTTCTTGTCCACACATGTCTCCCCTGACAGCTTGTTGTTGCAAACTGTGATGTCCAATTTGAAGACATTCACTTTCCCCACTCTTCCTCTTGACAGGGAGAGTGAGAGACTGAATGCTTGGGGCAAGAAAGTATTGCCCTTGGGCAACCTTGCTCTCTGGGCTGTAAATGCTTCCTGTACCCTGGGGTAATTCTCCTTTGATGTAATTTGAAGGATGGTTTCCTGGCGATTGTGCAAGATGGCAAGGAGGCGTTCTGCCAAATTCTGCAGTCCGGACACAACACAGCAGACTGTGTGTGTCATGCGATGGCCATGTGCACAGTGGTGTGACGTAACTAATGGATGAGAACATCAGACTTTGGCCAAGACGTGTATGCCAAACTCCTGGACATGCTCTTTGTCGGATATAATCTTTTTGGAGCAAAGGCTGATGCCCTACAGAGATTTCAACCATCCAAGGTTACGGCTAATTCTATGAGCTTGACTATGCAACAGCCCGCTGCACCATCCAACTGAGGTTGTGGTTTTCCGCTGCCCCATATGCTTCCCACAGGAGAGTTTAGGCTGCCCCAGGAAGGCAGTAAGGCAGAAGCTTCCCAAGGGCTAGAGGCTGCGGTGCTCCTACAGGTGGCCCCGCAACAGCCACTGTTCCTTCAGCCACTGTAGCTAACCAGAAGGAGTCCCGACTAAGTACTGCCATGGTTTAAGGGTGCTTATTCAAATAAAAATAGAAACCGCCAATCTAGCCATATTGCTATGAGAGAGTTTCCTACCTAATAAACTAAAAGTAAGGGTGATCGTCCAAATCAAAAAGAAAATTCTTAGTCCAAATCCCAATCGTCTTTAAATGGCCCTACCACTTTAGGAAAACTTTGACAAAAAGAAGGCTCGATCGTTGGCTTCTGCCTGGCTCAACACTTGGTTACCTTTTCCAGTAAGAAGGTTTAAAAGTGGTCATGTTGTATATTTATCTACATAAAGTTCACAACGTGCTTGCACTACAGTCCTCGTCCTCTCTGCAGGTTCTGTATGCCAGGTTTTAGTCTTTATTCTGCATTCAAACTGTTTATTTTTTTTCTACAAAAATAAAATCCTTAACACAATACCACCATGTCTTTTCCTTATTAAACACTGGATCCCTCAGCTTTCTGGTGGATTTACATCACAACCTTGGCGGGAATCTGCCCGTATATAGCATTTGGATTTTCTTGGCTTCTGCAACCTTGTTGGCTTTCCCAGCCTCTACTTTTCGTTTCTCTTAGCTCTCACAGGCTCTCCAAAGCTCTTTGGCCCTCAGCGAGGTTTGCTTTATTGTTCGCCTCCACAGCAGCCTTCCCTTTGGGATCGGATGCTTCCCTTCCAACCCTTGTGTTTTCTTGGCTCCCATAACCCTTGTTCTCCCCTCTCTGCGGCATTATCTCTTCGGGAGCGGACGCTTCCCTTATGCTGCCTGCTCGGCTGTTGTTACCTTTCCCGTGCGGCGATCTGGGATTTAGTCCGGTCTTGGCATTAGTAAACAGGCTCCAGGCCCACCATGGCTTCCTTGGTGTTAAGAAGATTTTCCTTCTTGAGTGCTGGACTATTGAATTTTTTGACTGATTCTCCTGAGTGGTTAGGAGCCTTTTTCCACACTCACTCATTCTTTTACTCTAACCGTGGGAACCCTTTTTACCTCTTTTGGTACTTTTTAATGGAGTTCTGCTTTCCTCCATGTTTTCTGTCACCTACATTTTCTTATTGCAGGACACAGCACGTTCTGTGCAGTGTTGCTGGAAGATCCTTGAGCTTTCCTATTTTTATTTAACATGGGTAAACTACTGGTACCAGAACGGGGGACATCCTTTTATCCCTCTAGTATTTTATTTTGTGAAATCAACACACTCCACCTTATGTGGACTGCTGAGGGCAAACATTGTCTCCCATTTGTCACTGTTCCAATAACCTTTACTTACTGTTAAAAGTTCATCTGACAGGCTGGTGGCAGCATACCTTTTTGTATACCTTTTTGTGGCCGCAGGCTGCCTTAGCAGCTCTGGTAGGGACCACAGGGGTCACTTTTTGCCTAAGTTGGTGGCTGTACTTTTCTCAAACCTGTTCTTGATGACTTGATAGGTCTTTTGTCTTTGGCGGACTTCCCTTGGAAAGCCCGCCAAGACTCTCTGAGTGCCTGAAATGACAGGAAGGGGGAGAGGTGACTGAAACTCCCATGGTCTTTGTCCTGCAGTGTGCCTGCCTGGAACCAGTTTGTGCTGAGATGCTGGCTGCCCCCGTTCGACAGCCACCCCCCAAGTTTGAATGAATGCATGTCTGGTGATTGGTGAAATCATCTAGATTTCCTGCATACAACACAAGGGTCCTGGAGCAGAGTCAACCAATGGAATTGAAGATCCGAAGGAGGATGTTTGCAGCCACCTCCAGAGCCGTCGAAGTAACCACTGCTGTCCAGACATCAACTTCTGAGCGATAGGGAAGCCCCGAGACAGACTCCTCCTCCCCTGGACTGGTGGGCCTAACCAGCCCTAAGACGGACTTCATTTTGCACCCTCCGTGAAAGAGCTGTGTCCTCCACAGCCTGCAATTCATCAATACCCGGGTTCCTGTGCCATTTTGCAGTGCCACATCAACTGAAGCACGGTTTCATCCGAAACTTTGCAGGCATCCTTCTGGAACTCCTGAAAGCTGCTCCTCTTTTGGCGTATAGCCAGTACAGCATCGGTTTAACAGCCCCTCAGCATCCGAGTGCTAGGGGAAAAAGGGATGAACTGAGTTCATCAGCGTTATGCCTGGCATGGGGCGAGATGACGAATCCAGGGAATTCGTCCCTTCTCAAGGGGGAGCCACCCTCTGTGGGACTTGGGAGGTGATCTCGCTCCTCAAGATCTACTCCTTAGTGGTCAGGACAAGCAAGATCTCACTGGGGTGATTCCCCCTACCCCCTTAGAGGACAAGGAGGTCCTGAGCAAGTGTTTTACAAGTTGCGTATGGGATATAGAAGAGTTGAACCGTGTTATGAGGACAAGGACCTTTTAACTGGAAATGGCTTGGCTGCTGACCCCACTCTGTCGACTTCTGTGCAGGAGACACAGAACCAGTCCTGTTTTCTCTCTTGCCAGACAGAGGAACATACAAGTATGTCATATTGTACCTACGAGAGAAGAAAAACAAGCCTGATCCAGCCCACATATAGACAGAGGCTATGCTGTTACACTGGGCGGATCGTACCTGGAAACCGGACCATGTCCGATACGTGGTGGGCAGAGGAATCTTGGAGCCCACGGAGGCCAGGCGGGCAAGACGCCCAACAATCCAAAGTTGAACCAGAGGTAACATGACACATCCGCAGTCCAGAGCCCAGGCATTGAGCCAACAAACCGGTGCAGGAGAGCCATTGAGGGTGCGGTCCCACAGTCACCGGAGTCATCACTGACTTTGCCATGCAACGCCACCAACATCCAGGTACTCAGCCAGTATGGAGAAAGGGGAGGTGGGCGATTGGACCCGAGAGGATTCCTGATGGGGGTGTATAGCCATTGCAAGCCACATACAGCCAACAAGGCCAAGTAGCCCACGAGAGTCTGAGCAAACTACAAGCCTTGAAGGGGATAGAGACATTGAAACTCGGATATGGCCAGCAAGGCCAAGCAGTCCACAAGAGTCTGGGGAACCAGGACCACTAGAGGGGATGAGAACAGTGAAATGTGCATATGATCAACGAAGCCAAGCAGCCCACGAGAGGCTGGGTGTACCTGGGCCCATGGAGGGGGTAATAACAGTGCAACATACACACAGCGAAAAGAAGCGGAGCGGCCCACGAGAGGCCATGAGGATCAGGACCCTTGTAGAGGGATAAAATACAGAACCAGATTCTTCAACTAGTGAAAGAACTTTCTGATCTTAAGGGAATCATTCTGAGCGAATGAAAGAAGAGAGGTTGTATAACTATGAACTGTATCCACGTTTTTCAAAAGAGGTAGCAGGCGCTCCTCTCCAGAAAGAACATGGCATGATAACCTGTTCTGAGATGAGAGTTTGCAGCACACGCTTTTTGCTCACTGTACTTTTCACAGATGGGAAATAACCATTTGCATATCAGCCTTTGTCCTGCCCACATGGGCAGTCCAGCACCGAAATGCTATGGCAATTCCTCTCTGAACAAGAGTACCTACAGCAACCCACTGAGCGAATGAAAGAAGAAAGGTTGTATAATTATGAACTGTATCCACGTTTTGCTAAGGGGTTAAGAAGGAGTTCTCTTTGGACTATCTATGAAGCCATAGACTTTCTTTTGACTGTATCCACCGACAGAGGTTGAAACCAAGCAGGGGGAAAAGCACTGGAACTATCAGGGGGCGAGGTTCAAGCAGCAGCCAACCCAAGCCAAGAGTTGAGCAGAACCCTTCCCTAGGCTATTTCTTATTAGTGGTAGGGCAGGCAATAGGACAGAATAGGAATTGGACAGTGTGGAGGGTCAGAAGATGGCCATTCACAAGAAAAATGTATTGAAATGCCTGACTTTCCCTAAGCTGTGGACTTCCCTACTTAACACATCTAACTAGAATGCTCGTCGTCAGTAGTAAAGTCCAAAGCAAGTCTGTCCTCTGTCCAAACATAAGCTGCTCTGACCCTACTACTAATACTAAACAACTAAAGTCCAGTAGAATGACTTAGTTCTCCTGAGCCTGCTTCCTCAGCAAGTCTGTCGATATAGAATCTTAAGATATTTATGTATTTATTTTTATTTATTGTGCATTTGTAAGGCACTTATACATCAGGAAATTGTTTTTCAAAGTGCCCACAGGGCAGAGGGGGACTGGGGGGAACAAGGGAACAAAACAAGAACATTGATAAAATAACAATGATGAGCAAAAGGAAGAGGCGGTCCTACCAGGCCTTGTGAACATTCAGAACGTGCAAGTGCAGAGAGGGAGAAGGCGAGGGAGAGGGGGAGGGAGAAGGTGAGGGAGAGGAAGAGGGGGAGGAGGAGAGGGGGAGGGGAAGAACAGTGGAGGTGGGCAAGTGCTAGAGATTCCACAGAGAGGGAAGTGCCAGAGAGCTAGTTGCAGGGCAACTGGTAAGTGCCATTCAGTGACCACGTGGTAGGAGAGTGGTCACCTGCAAGTACAATAAGTGTGGGCCTGTGAGACAACACAGGCCAGTGGGCACCCTAAGGCAAGTACAGGGGGGAGGGCAGAGGCTGCAGGCAATTGAACAGAAGGCCAGGGCCCAAAAGGACATATAAGGGCCCAGGCCACTAATCTCAGTGACTGGGGGTTAGCACAGGAGGGAGAGGGGAAGGAGGAGGAAAAGAGGTGTCTTGAGGCGATTTGCAGAATTTGGGGAGATCCGTCTCAAGACGGAGAGGAATGGGAGAGGCTGTTCTAGAGGAGGGATCCAGCCGAGGAAAGAGATCGGCCATCCGTTCGACGGTTAGAGAAGAGCTTGACAAGCAGAGAGTTGGAGCCAGAAGATCAGAGAGATCTGAAGGGAGAATATTTGGTGAGAGCAAGTTATAGATAGCAAGGTGCCAGGCCACAGACAACCTTATGGATGATGCAGGAGTATTTTTATTTGATCCTTGCAGCAACCGGGAGCCAGTGGATATATTTTAGGACTGGAGAGATGCTGTCTCTGGAATTGAGGCCAAGGATAAGTCTTGCATCCCTATTCTGGATTCGCTGGAGAGGGCGGAGAAAGGAAGAGGGTAGATTAAAGAAGAGGCTGTTGCAATAGTCCAGCCTAGAGAGTAGCAGAGCTCTAGCGACATTGAGTTTCTGGGGAAAAGTGAGGAAAGTTAGGATACCTCTGAGGAGGTAGAGTTGGAAATGGCCCTTCTTGGCAGGTCCAGGATGTGAGGAAGGAAGGAAAGAGAGGAGTTGAAGATGACTGCAAGTTTTCTTGCTTCAGACAAAGGAGAGGGGGGGGCCTAAAAGTGCCTGTGGAGGCCTGGAGCGCTACCCTGCTGCGCGATCAGCTGCTGCAGTTGGAGATCAGCCAGATCTTGTAGGCAGCAGGAGGAGAGGGGGCACGGCAGCCACCACCACCCCAGTGGAGGCAGAAGAAAGGAGGGTCCACATGGGTCTTAGTGTGGGCTTTGGTGCAGGGGGGTGGCTCTCTCCTGCCAGCTCCCTGTAGGCCAGAGAAAACAACTGCTCAACCAATCCGGAGAGTGCTATATCGATACCATAGCAACGCCACAAAGAGAATGAGAGCAGCCATGTTGGAAGAGGGTAACCATGTTGATCGCTGAAAGGAAAGACACAAGTGGTTTTTCATTTTCAATTAGAGATGAAAGTACGTCCAGCACATAACATTTAGTTTGCTCGCCCTGCTGTTCCTCTGATGGTAGGAGATTGATGTTAACCGCAACTGAAAGTGATCATGGAGGCTCGGAGCGCTACCCTGCAGCACGATCAGCTGCAGCAGTTGGAGATCAGCCAGATCTTGTAGGCAGAAGAAGGAGCGAGTACACGGCAGACACCACCACCCTAGTGAAGGCACAAGAAAGCATATTGGCTTTCTTTTGTAATAGCTTGTACAGCTCACTTGTTGGGCTTTTCAATGTCCCTTTGTTCCCTTTCTCTTTGCTTTTCAAGTCCCTTTGTACATACTCTGTGATACCATGAGGTTCCTTCACTCTGTCCTTCTCTCTCTCTCGGACACCTGACTTGTGTTTTGAAGATCATAAACTGTCTTCTCCTTTGCGCAGCTCGTAATCCTCTAATCACTTGGCTTTTCACTGGGGCGAGTATGATGTACCTAGTGAAGATGTTCACTCTTCTCGCTACTTTGTATCTCACTGGGACAATTACAATTACTCCAATCATTATATTCGTTTTTCTCACTGTGACGATTATGACTATGTCAATCATTATCACCACCTCTCTCCCTGGGTCTCCCGCATTCCCCGTTACCTCCCTTGTAGTGGTGCTGTGTCACCGGGTCAGCGTTCTTCTTCTTTGTTTCTCTTCCTCTTTTCAGGGTGGCTCTTGCTCTTGGTTCACTTTCCTCTTCCAGCACCTTCCAGCGTGCTTCTAGGCGAGTGTCCCTGCTTCAGTTAGGGGTTTCTCTCTTTACCTGGTCCGGCCACAACTCCCTCTTGGTACGTCCCTCCTGGGACAGGATTCAACTTTGCAGGCTCTCTTTAGCTTGCTCGTTGATCAGGGTAGTACAGGCACCTGTCCTCTGCAGCTTCCTTCCAGCTTCACTCCGGCAGCTGATTTGAAACCCCTGGGTCTCTCTCTCTCTCTCTCTCGCTCTCCTGCGCTCTTGCTCTTTCTCTCTTTCTCTCCTTCTGTCTTTCTCTCTTTCTCTCTCGCTCTCTTGCTCTTTCTTTCTCTCACTCTCTCTCTCTCTCTCTCTCTCTCTCTCTCTCTCGCTCTCTCCTCCTATTCTTATTAAGCTTCTCTGGGGCTTCCCCAACCTTTTGTGGATGTCCTTCTTCTGTGTCTTAGTCATATTCATTATGAATATTGGTTTTCTTCGTCTCAGTTCCAAGCAGGTACTTGTCTTCACATAAAACATCACAGTAGTAGATGTAAGGATTATGCCTGTGTTCTCCCAACAGGGTTTACATTGTTGTGGTGCTGAGTGAGTTGAGAAGGGAGTTCCCCATCAGAATGGGAGTTCTTGTCCCCATGAGGATGGTGGAGTCTCTTCTGGTGAGGTCCCACTTGCCTCTTCTCCTAGGGATAAGTGAATGAATCCCACGATTCGTAACAAACAGAGAACGATTGTTAATTGGAAGGCATCCAGACAAGCACCTACATCATTATTTTGTAGCATATGGAACCACTTCCAGTAGAAGTAGGGCCAGGATAGGCATTTTTTTTCTGTAATTAATTAAAAACGGTTACAAACATGTCTTCGTCTCCGTCTCCTATGTCTGACTTGCCACAGCACATAGAGGCATCAGGCGGAGCCAAAACGTTGCTGCACTGTGCCCCCTGATGGTGGAAAGGCTTCCAAAGAATAGCTGTGCTGCGAAGAAAATATTATAGATCAGAAATCCGTGGGAGGAGCATCCATCTGAAAGAACATTACCACGAGGCAAGTAATTTGTTCCTTTATGACTGTTTTAGACATTGGGTTTTGCTAGACCAGTTTCTCTGTGGTTACTGAATATCTCCCCGAAATGTTTCTTTGGCCGAAAGCCATGTTTAAAGGAACACTACCTTTATGTAATGCCAATTTAGGAACTGTTACATGGAATCGTTGAAACTAAAAAAACGTGCATTCTGCATTGACAGTGTACATAAGGACAGTTCCTAGTGCATTAATTCTTGGGTGAAAAAGTGATAAAGGAAATCAAAGTGTGTGCACGGTATCATAAAGAACGTTTAATTATCTACTGCATGTAATAATCAATTTTCCTGCACACATCCTAACCCCAGTTTTAGATTACTGGCTGATTAAAAAATAATCTCTGACAAGATCACATGCTAACTAAAACCTGTTTGAAGAGTACTCATGTCCTTGTTTGCATCTACTTAAAGCTTGCTCTCCTTATTTGTCCTCAGGCAGTACAGAGATAAAGAGGAGGAAAATCAAACTGGCTTTCTTTCAGCATTGACCAATATGGTAAGGCACATCTGTTATCAGCTTTATTGGAACCTCACTTTACATAGTAATTTAATATCTTCTAAATCTGTTGGTCTTTTTATTTTAACTTTTGCCTGCTGCACATTACCGTCATGCTTTTTTTCTAAAGACTACAAAGCAGGCCTGCTTTATCCACTGTAAGCAGGGAGGCTATCTCCGGGACAATGTGCTTGCCTAGCACACAATGCCATTCAACCTGGGTTCAATCCCTGCTCAAGCGCTTAGAAGCTGCTACATAAATAACCAATAGTCACATATTTCCTCGTGGTGCTTTATCAGCAGATTTCAGTATTTCTGGATATTGTTGGGGTACCGGATTCTAATGAAGTACTATAAATATAAACTGACAGTTTTGTGTGATTGTCTATATACATTTGGGTAAATAGTAGCATTCCGAAAAGCTAAATATTGGAGGCAGCAAGGTTAATCACCTCTGCCTTTTTTAGCTCCCATTTTTAGTGCATATTATGTCAAGTGATCCTGCCTTCTTATCTTTGTATACTGTTAACCAGCTATCAGCAGTCTCTTCTTTGTACCCGCACATATTGTCTTAAGCTTGCCTCTGCAGCCTCCTATGTTGTCACCTTCTTTTCATGTTCTCTTTACGCTGAAATGTGCTCATCCCTTATATATTATTAATTGGGTTGATACATTTGAGTTATGCTTGAATGGCTCTCCGTCCCCTCCTTTGTATCCATCTTTAAGTAGACGGGTGTTTCCACCATTCACTAATTCATTATGCCTCACCTCCTCAAGCCTACACACTTTTCATATGCCTTTTGACAATGCAGTCATGAATCAAACACATTGGCATCATTTAAATGGAACAAGTATGTGTGAGCATGTATTAAATCCCAGTACCTTGTGGATCTTAGTTCCTTACCTATGGTATTTTTACATCTAAATGCCTTTGCTCCATTCATAACAACAGCATCTCCTAAAGTCCTGAATGAAACTGTGCAAAAGTGCAATCCTGACTGTTGCAAGCTGCATCACGTATTTCCATTGGTTTTTGTTTACCGATGTGGTCTGAAATTATAATATTGTCTGTTTTCCTCGAATTGCGGCCACGCAGTCGGTGCCATTTTTCAGTGGTTTAAGTGCGTGTGATTCTGTTTTTCTTGTGTGCTTTTTTTCTGTGCTTGTCAATTTCTTCTCGTAAATAAATATCTGTTTCTTGTTGCATATGCTCATTTCTGAGTAGTGTAAATCCTGCAACAGTCTGATCGCAGTGTCAGATTGTGCCTCTTCCACTCTTACTTCTTCCCCACAGGCTTCTTACACTGCCTTTGACCCTTGCATCCTCTTTTAATTTGCTTGTCCGGTTCACAATTTGCCTGCCAATCTCTCCTGAATTATCTAGCAAACAATAACCTTCTTAATCGTCTTGAGAAAAACATGCCAAGAGCTCTTAAATCTTCTGATCCTCCATGAATGTGTCACTTCCACCTTCTTTCGCAGAGATAAGGTGGTCATGGTACCAGCCTTACCTATTTCCTGTATGATAAGACTGAGCCCATTCTGTGCAAACTCTGAGGCAGAAACAGCTTTTGGTGTTGAGGGTTCGGCTCCTTCGGTTCCCCACTTTACAAATGATTCCAGGTAAATGAAGGCTGTTGATCGTCATTTTTTTTATTTGAGGCACATAAAAATGTTCCCGGAAACAGTGCTTCTCCAGCATGGGGTCTGGCATGGATTCACATGCTCATGAATATTCCCCGTCGTCAGGCTGGGAATCCTCGGTAAAGAAAAAACCAGTATCAGTTTCGTTTCTGATCTGTCTTTCGTAGTAATAACCAATCACTGGTCTCTGCGTCATACTGACCACAGCCAATGACTGCCCTCTACCTAAGCACCGCCTCTGGCAGCCATCTTCAGATTTTTACCGCACGTTCATGTGTTGGGATCCTCGTGCTATTGCTCTCGAGCGTTAGTGCTATTTTTCGCGCTTTTTCACAAAAAACTTCGATTCTTTCGGTCAAAAGAGCCTCAAGCTCCACCGATCCTACATCCGATCAACGGGGACCCGTGTCGGATTCATCTGTGCCCCTCAAGGGTGAAGATTTCGTCGAGCTACGCTTCGGAGGACTCCAGAAGCTTCTCAGGCCCGGTCTCGGAGATGGCCCAGGAGAAGGGAAGCTCGACGCCCGGAAAGCTGTTCAGGGTCTGCCCTGGATGCCAGCTGCAGAACGTCTTCAAGGAGGACGAACACTCTTTCTGCCTTTACTGCCTTCATGAGGACAAGACGCACGTGGAGAAGGACTGTGCGTTTTGCGGCAACATGTCGGAACGGACCATGAAGGACCGCCATCAACGTCTCGCCAACTGGCTGGAGGGTAAGAGCCCGTCTGGCGAGAAGAAGAAGAAATCCGAGCGGTCTTCTAAGACCTTTGAGGGCGCCCCGGCGACGGGGGCCCAACATAAGGCCAAGCACCGCGAGTCCGCTGGCACCGGGAGCGCCGAACGGTCGGGCTCTACGGGCGCCAGGCAGGGCGCACCCTCCCCGGCACCATCAACCACGAGCCAACGCTCTGGGTCGGGTAAGAGGAAGGCCGAGCACCCGGCGAAGCTCCTGGAGAGGCCCCGGTCGAGCTCTAAGGCAGAGGAGGAGCGTGGCAGTGCCCCCTCCCTCAAGGATAAGGCGGTGAGCGCACCTAAGGTGGTGAAGGCCTTGATCCATCCGACCAAGCCCTCTATCGAAACGGTCGCGGCGGCCCTGGCTCAGCCTGTGGTGGCTACACCAGTGGTGGCGACCTCAGGGCCCAGAATCTCCCTGCCTCCGCGGAGGGAGTCTTCCTTTGTGCCCATCGATAGGACCCCCGTGAAACCCTCCGTGGGGAAGAAGAAGGGGGGGCAGGGCGTCGTCGTAGATTCGGCCTCAACCTCAGAAGAGGAGCTGATCGAGGTCTTAAGCCACGGCCTAGGCGTGGAAGAAGGCCAGCCCGTCGGAATGGACCCCGACGCAGGTGACGACGACGACATCGTCGAGGATACCGACGGGGCCCCTGCTCGCCCGTCGGATTCCCCTCTGCCAGCGCCGCAAGACAACTCGGCGGCCATTTTGTTGGCCATACAGTCCTTATGCTCCGAGATAAGGACGAGGCTACCGTTACCGACGGAGGAACCTCTCCCGTCGGGGGATCCAGAACCGGGACCTTCTGGTGTTCCCCCTACCAAGAAAAGAAGGATCCATCCACCACCTCCTTTTCAACCGTCGCGCCCCGTCCAGCCCTCCTCCCCGTCCACCCGAGGGGATGATACGGGGACTGACACGGCAGCGACGGGTACGGACGACGAGGCATACGACGAGGATTTTCCGTCGTCGCCTCCCACCAGGGCTTCTCCGCCCGACGAGATCGGATCTTTCCACTCCATGATCTCCAGGGCTTCCGAGCTTTTCCAACTCTGCCCTGAGGAGAAGAAAAAGGAAGGCTTCCTTTATCAGCGGCGCGAGGCCAAGAGGAAGACGGTCCTCGCAGTGCCTCTGTTGGACGACATTTGGGATGAGGGCCTTTCCCTCCTCAAGAACCCTTCCACGACGCCAGCTAGAAGAGACCGGTACGAGAAAAAGTACCGGGTCCCGGACACGGCCCCCCTATGCCTCCGGGCGCAGCCTACCCCGGACTCCGTCGTCTCCGCGGCAGCCAGGAAGAAAGCGGGGGGGGTGCGGCCTCCACATCGACTTCCCCGCCGGACGGCGAGGGAAAGAAATTGGATGCTATGGGACGTAGAGTCATCTCGTCGGCAGCGACGACGATTAAAGCGGCCAACGCCTTGGCTATCGTGGCCCGCTACGACAGGGAGCTCTGGTACAAGATAGCTCCCCTGCTGGATTTTCTGCCGGACGACAAGAGGGCGGAGGCCCTTGAGATCCTGCAGGAAGGTGAGGTGGCGTCGGACCACGCCATCACCGTGGCGACGGACATCGCCGACACTGGGTTCCGCCAGCTGGGCAACGGCGTTTGCCTTCGACGTCGTGGATGGCTCAAAGCTACGGACTTTCGGCAGGACGTCCAGACCAGAGTCCTGGACATGCCCTTCGACGGGAGCAACCTGTTTGGGAAGACAGTGGACGATTCCCTTCAGGCCATCAAGGCGGATACTGAGACGGCCAGGGCCCTTGGAGTCCTGCAGCAACGACGAACGCCCTTTCGGAGCGGCGGAGGCAAGGGCGCCTCCAAAGGTTCCGGCGGCGGTTTCGCTTCCTACCGTCAAGCGGCCCGCTCGTCGTCGCAAGAGGCCTACAGAGGACGAGGCAAGTCTAGCGGACCCCGCCGTCGTCGCCAAGGAGGTCAAGGCGGCAAGGCCGCGTCCAAGCAGGATTGAACCGGCCGTGGGGTCGGGCCCCCACCGAAGCACCCCGGTGGGAGGCCGGCTGGTGGGCTTCGTCAGCGTGTGGGAGTCCATCTCCACCGACCGTTGGGTGCTGGACGCCCTGGCCCGGGGCCACGCGCTCGAGTTTCAAAGAAGGTGCCCGCGCGTCCCCCCCGTGGCCAGGAAAGAACTTCACGTCCCTCAACTTCTCCTGGAGGTAAAGGCGATGCTCAGAAAGGGCGCCATCGAACTCGTCCCAAAGAGGCTTCGGGGCTCCGGAGTCTACTCGCGATACTTCCTCGTGAAGAAGAAGACGGGAGGATGGCGCCCCATCCTAGACCTGCGACGTCTGAACAAGTTCATCAAGGCGCAGAAGTTCCGGATGGTCACCCTCCAGCACGTCCTGGGTCAGCTGGAGGAAGGAGACTTCCTATCGTCGTTGGATTTGGAGGATGCCTACTTCCACATTCCCATCCTAAAGGGGCACCGAAAATTCCTCAGATTCGTGGTCCAAGGGCGTCATTACCAGTTCAAAGCCCTTCCCTTCGGACTACGGTCGGCACCCAGGGTATTCACCAAGTGCCTCGCACCGGTGGCGGCGCAGCTGCGCCGCGAGGGGATTCACGTCTACCCCTACCTGGACGACTGGCTCATCCGCGCCAAGACGAGGGAGCTCGCCGTGGTCCACACGGCAAGGACCGTCCAACTCCTCACGGACCTGGGATTCTCCGTGAACTACGCCAAATCCCACCTGGTGCCCGCGCAAGTCGCACTGTTTCTGGGAGCGAGGCTCGACACAGTGTCCCTTCTGGCCTCCCCGTCGGAGGAGAGGACCAGGACCATCTTGGGCAAGGTGCAACGGATGTTGGTGGCCGACGCGGCCAAGGTGAGGTCCATCAAGTCCCTCCTCGGGATGATGTCTTCCTGCATCTACCTCATTCCCATGTGCAGGCTCCGGATGCGCCCGTTGCAAGAATTCCTGGATGCGCGCTGGATCCAGACGACGGGCAGCTTCGAGGAAAGGATCAAGCTCGACGAGAGTTTCCGACGAGCGATACGGTGGTGGGGCACCCGCGCGCATCTGACGGCGGGCATGGACTTCCAGACCCCAGCCCACCAGGAGACTGTGACCACGGATGCCTCCCTGGAAGGGTGGGGAGCGCACACCGAAAATCTGCACGCAAGAGGACTCTGGCTCCCGACGGAGAAGTCCCTGCATATCAACGTCCTGGAGCTCCGTGCAGTGTTTTGGGCCCTCAGGTCCTTCCTTCCGTCCCTCAAGGGCAAGGTGGTGAGGATCTTCACCGACAACACCACCACCATGTTTTAAATCAGGAAACAGGGCGGAACCAGGTCCCCAGCGCTGTCCAAGGAGGCGCAGGACCTGTGGCATTGGGCCGTCGCCCAAGGGATTTTTCTGGTGCCGTTTCTTCTGGCAGGGATAAAAAACACCATCGCCGACTCACTCAGCAGGGAGCTGCGCTCGTGCCACGAGTGGGAACTACGGCAGGATCTGGTGGATCGCCTCTTCCGACGGTGGGGCACACCCCAGATCGACCTGTTCGCGACAGCGACGAACACCAAGTGCCGGAGGTTCGCCAGCAGGTTTCCCCAGACGAGGAGCATGGGTGATGCTTTCTCGTTCCCCTGGGAGGGCCTGTTCCTCTACGCGTTCCCTCCCTTGCCTCTGCTAATCCGGCTCGTCAACCAGCTCAAGAGGTCACGGTGCAGGATGATCCTCGTCGCACCTGCGTGGCCGAGGCAGATATGGTTCCCGGACCTTCTGGACTTGTCAGCGTCCCCGCCGATCAAGCTGCCGGCGGACGCGGATCTACTCTCCAGGGAAGGAGGCGCCATCCTCCACCACGACCCGAAGTCGCTGAACTTGCAGGCCTGGCTCCTGCAGCGCTAGAGTTTGGAGGATACGACATACCGGCCGATTGCAGAGAGGTTCTTGCAAAGGCCAGGGCGTCCTCGACTCTTAAATGCTACGGACACAAATGGAAGAGGTTCTCTGTCTGGTGCCACGCACAGAAGATTAACCCTCTACGGATTACGGCTCCCCAAGTACTGCCGTACCTGCTGACGCTGGCCAAAGCTGGTCTGGCACACGCGTCCATCAAGATTCATCTTGCTGCGATCTCCCGATACACCAGAACCACGGGGCGGACGTCCTTGTGGTCTCATCGTCTGGTGAAGGAGTTCATGAAGGGACTGTTCAGATCGTTCCCGCCGGTGAAGGCTCCGGCCCCGGCGTGGGAGCTCAACGTGGTGCTGACCAAGCTCATGGGACCTCCGTTCGAGCCTCTGCACTCGGCCCTGTTGAAGTTTCTATCGTGGAAAACAGCTTTTCTTGTGGCCATCACCTCCGCACGACGAGTGGGAGAGATCCAGGCCCTTTCCTGCAAGGCCCCGTACTTGACTTTCCACGACACGAGGGTAGTGCTCAGGACGCACCCCTCCTTCATGCCCAAGGTACCGTCGGACTTCCATCTCAACGAACCCTTGGTGTTACCTGTGTTCTTCCCGTCGCCTTCGTCGCCGGCTGAGAGGACTTTGCACTCGCTGGATGTAGCTAGAGCGCTGAAGTTCTACGTGGACCGCACGAAGGGTTTTCGGAAGACGTCACAACTCTTTGTGAACTTTGGACCTGTCAATCAGGGGAAGGCTCCCTCGAAGGCTTCCATCTCCAGATGGCTCTCCGGCTGTATCATGTGCTGTCACCGGTTGGCAAACCGACCGCTGCCTGGCCGTCCGAGAGCCCATTCCACCAGAGCGATCGCAGCTACCACGGCGTTCCTATCTGGTGTGCCCCTGCTGGACATATGCAGGGCTGCTACGTGGAGGTCGACGCACACCTTCACGAAATTCTACTGCGTCGACCGGGATTCCAGGGAGGAGTCCAGGGTCGGCCAAGCAGTGCTGCGCAACCTGTTCGCCTGAGGTGAGCCTGGTGAGGAGGTAAGATGCTTAATGTTGAGTTGATGTGATGCTTAATGTTGAGCCTTTGCCACCTCCCGTGGTTGTGCATGTGTGTACTGCTATGTATTCTTTATTCATGAGCATGTGAATCCATGCCAGACCCCATGCTGGAGAAGGAACAAGTTACTTACCTGTAACTGTTGTTCTCCAGCATGGGTCTGGCATGGATTCACATGCGAACCCTCCCGCCTACCCCTCTGCGGCTCTTCACTTGGTCATACTGCCACTTCACGTGCTTCCAAATCTGAAGATGGCTGCCAGAGGCGGTGCTTAGGTAGAGGGCAGTCATTGGCTGTGGTCAGTATGACGCAGAGACCAGTGATTGGTTATTACTACGAAAGACAGATCAGAAACGAAACTGATACTGGTTTTTTCTTTACCGAGGATTCCCAGCCTGACGACGGGGAATATTCATGAGCATGTGAATCCATGCCAGACCCATGCTGGAGAACAACAGTTACAGGTAAGTAACTTGTTCCTTGTGGCTGAGTGAAGCAAGGGAGCCACAACCAATATAAGAGGGATAGAGGGTGTCTGAGTTCTCCCACGGAGAAAACATTTCAATTTCCAGTGAAAACACCTGCCAGTGAGTGCTTCATCCTACCCTCTCCCTTTTATTTTTCCCCCGTCTCTCCCCATGTCTAGCCTCCATCCCCTTGCTCGCTCCTTTCCACCTATTTATTTAATTATTCCCCACCCGCTCTCTCCAGCATGATTTATTTACTTAATTTCCCTGTCCTCTCGGTTTTGCCAGCCTTTTTTCTTTGTTTATTTTGTAAGAATCCCTTGATTCCTTATCCCACCTCCCTCCACTTCCTCTGCCTGCCCAGACCTCTGCAAATTGGCTTGAACAGATCATGTGGCTGGAGCAACCGATTTTAGAAACATCCCCATGGCAGCCTTGCCGGGGCAGCGGGCTAAGTGGGAAACTGCCATCGCCTGTGTGCTATTGGACGCCTGACAAAACATCCTACAGCAAGGTAAGGCGGTACGGGTGGTGAGCACGGCCATTACCTTGCTCAATTAAAACCCTGCCACTTCTTCACAAATACCATCAAATCAGAACATAGTGTATATTACCTGCTGCGCTCCTTATATAGTCTGATAAATGTATATTGGGAGTTTACAAAGTGTTGCACATACATGTATTTGCGGGGGCAGGAAATGTTGTGCACTTTGGGGGACTGAAAATATGGTGCACCTAGATGTATTTGGGGGCCGGAGATTTGTTGGCTTCCCAGTCTCTGAATTTCTTCATTTCCCTACGCTTTCTGTTTGGGTCGGGTGGTCCATTTGCACATGTGGAACTGTGAAGGCTAGCACAGGTATTGCACTTGGAAGGATTTGTGTAGGTTAACAGATGTAGTGCACAAGAAGAACTTTGAAGGCCATCTTACGTACTACTCTTAGAAGAATTTGGGAAGGTTAGAACATGTATTACAGTAAGAAGAAATTTCTCAGGGTAGCATATGTTTTGTACTTAGAAGAAATTGTGCAGGTTAGCACATGCATTACACTTGATGACCTGTGAAGGTTAGCCCATTGTTAGGCATAAACCTGTGCAGTTCCCTTAGGGACCACTGCAAAAGATTTAAGACTACAGGTGTTGGCAGTAAACCCACTTGGTAGCAGTCCGTACCAGCCAGATTTACCTGGTAGCTGTGGCTGAGCAATCAGACTTCCCTCAAGAAGAGTTAGGCAGTATGCAAAGTATACTCAATAGGCACTCGGATACAATAATACAAGCAAACACTGACCAGAGCTTTGGTATCAAAGTATATAATTATTTATTTAAAAACACACAGTTGAAACACTCCAGCACTCTTATTGTAAAATATTCTAAACACAGTTACTATTATGATATATACACCCCTTTTTCCCTATTAGAAAATCAAGTAAAACACCACTTTTTTCATACAGAGGTGAGCGCTTAACTCGATTGCACTCTAATAAGTTTGTGAGAAAGGGAGGGAAAAAGACAGAATAGGAAGAGGTACACCACTCTACAATTCCAGAACACTGTTAGCAAGGCAGAGAGCAAAAAGTCACTGGTGAGTCAAAGTCCAAAGGCTGGGCCCACTCTTAGAGAGAGCAGAGCACAAATGCGCCCAAGATCACAGTTACACTAGGCTTAGAAAGTCTTGCAGAGGGTTCAAACAAGCGTTGTGAGAGGCTTAGAAAAGTTTAGCCAAGGTGTCCCAGGCTAACCCAGGTTCGAAAGCCGGGGGCTAAATCTACCCCGTACAGTCGGTAGCAAGGGAAGCCAGGCGGGACACAGTACCTTAAGTGGGAAGGATCCTCCAGCGGTGGCAGTTGTTCCTGGTAGTGGGTGCAAGTTGCGTCGTCGTCCAGGGGAAGAGAAGATCTCGACTTGGAGGAAAGATGAAGGTCGTTGCACTACCAGGGCAGAAACCAGCCGCGGAGTTTTCCGGTTAAAGGTGGTACCTTTGTCTCGCGGTTGTGGTAAAACGTGGTATCCCGGTTGCCGGGGTGCTTGGCATGGGCAAGGCGGCCACGAGATACGTCGGGAAAGCGAAAAGGCGGTGAAACTGGTTATCCCCACCAGTCAAAGGAAGAAGACTCTCCGGCGGGAGATCTCCTCTATCGTTGGGAAAAGTGGTGAGGCAGTCCAGCAGGGCTCCACCGGTGGTGGTGTTGTGGCAGGTCGGCTCAGCTTCTCCCTCGTTGGATTCTTAGGTCCTGTGGCGACTTCTGAAGTTCCAGTCCCCAAAGCCCTGCTTTTATGCAGCAAACCCCCATTCACTCAGCCTAGCTGTCACTCAAACATGCTAAGTGGTGAGCTGGCCGGCTCACCATTTGGGCCAATCCGGACGGAGTGCGACTTGAGTTGCCTAGGCAACTCAGTCCAGGGTGCCTAAATTCCCCTCCACCCCTCCTAAGTACCCCAGACTCAGTGGCACCACTTTGGAGGGCTTCTGTGGAGAAGCCCGCCAAAAAGTGGAACAAAGGGCTCGACTTGGGTTGGAGTCACAGAAGAGAACACAAACGCCATTTTAGAATCAAGTTTTGGCAAAAAATACCAACCAGAGAATTAATATTAATTAAATAAACCAGCGGCATGTTCGAGGTTACCGTAAATAATTAAATAAAGGTAGTAGCCTAAAACAATGGGAAATCCCATAGGAAAATATTTGCGGTTGAATATAAAAAGTAGTATCCACTGCCACCAGCCAAAACTTGATCAGGGGGGACGGAGACGTGCCCCCTCGACTAACAGACCCCGGGGCAAGTGAATTGCCCCAGCCAGTACGTCCACAATATGATGGTTTGTACTGGTTCTGTTCAGAATTTAAGACTAGTAAAGTCAATGGTGACTTTACATGCCCTGGGAGACAGTAGTCAGTCCCAGGGTATGGAGTCTATACTGGGGGGTCACTATGACACCCCTGTGTCACTGCACTGAGGGTGCTGTGTAACACACATCACAAAAACACATGAAGCCCTATGGGGTAAAAGACCCCATAGCCCAATAAACACATCTAGATTCAAAGAAACACACTGAAATCATGTCCAAGAGTGAGGGTAAAATAGTCTCACTCTTGGCAGGAGAAAAAAATAAACCCCAAAAATCCAGCAAAGCTGCTGGGGGACTCACTAGGTTAGGAAATCCAGCCTAAACAGAGAATTCTCCCTAACACCCATATATTGCCATTAGAGGTATTTGAGGGTGGGTAGTGTGTTACACTTAAATGGACTTATGATGGTAACCTCTCTATTGCACTTAGAAGATTTATAAGTTAGACATTGTAACAAATAGAAGATGTATGCAAGTATCCTTGATATGGCATTTAGGAGATGCCTGATGGTAGCATATGATAGAACTTTGAAGATATATAGTAAGACTACAAGGAGAGAATCATATGATCTGTAAATCTTATGGTAACCTGTATGTAACGCCTAGAAGATGAACTAGGACAGCCAATCTATTGTGCTTAGAAGACCTTGAGGTAGCTTGTCTATAGAGCCTAGAAGAGTCTGAGGGTAGCTTGTCTTTTCACAAAGACCATCTATTCACACAGACGATCTATTCACACAGCGACATCAAAGAAATAGCTCCATCTGAGCTCAAGGTACGAATAAATGTACCACGTCGGTGGACATCCGCCGCAGGCATGGCTGTCCATTCACACACATTAGAATGCAGTAACGACCTATGCCAAAATTCGGGGTAGCTGGGCACTTAACGTTTTTTTGCCACCATACACCAGACTTGGCCTCAACACCTCTGCCAGTAGAATTCAGAGACAACCTATGACAAAAATTCAGTCTTGCTGGACACATAATGAGTCTCTTGCAATCGCGCACTTTTGTGACCTACCTCCGCACGCATCCAGGTGCCTGACCTCTTTGGTTGCTTACTGGAGCCTAGCCAGCCCACCTAATTCCTAACATTGGCCAAATGCACCCACGCATTCTAAGCCTTTTCTGAGAATTTTCACATACCTGGACTTCAGTCACTGAAGGGTTCCCACCGCAAAGCGCGTTGAGACCATACTAACCTGAAAAGGCGCTATATAAATGACTACTACTACTACATTGTGCATTTTACACCAAAATATTTGAGAAAAACTGGGTAAAAAGTCATACAATTTAAGGTATTTTCTGTAGGGTAACACATGAAAGAAATCCAATAGACGGATGCCAGGTCACATGCTCGTGATGCCAGTTTACAAAGAGTATGCTACCATAACCCTGTAAAATGCGTTCATTCTGCTGGTGCCCACATATATGGTAGTACTGCTACTTTAAAACTCTTCCATGATCGTGCCGATAATATATGCCAGGGTGCCACTGTAATAATTTTCATGGCGCCCAAATCGCACTCATGGTGCCAGGATGGGCCCTCAAAATCATGGCACTATCCCTACCCACCAAAAACGCATTCATGTACCCCCCCAACACACATGCACGTGCTCACTCACATGCATTCATTCACACACATTGCATTCACAACACACACACTGTTTCATTTGTTCTTTTTATGAAAGTACCTTTTCTAGTGCAGGGCATCATGCCAGTGTCTTCGCTCCATCCGGACCAAATGTCTCTCTGGCAGCAGCAACAGAGAAGGCTGCATGATGATCAGCGTACAAAAATGACAATGGCGCCTACTGCCAGGAGCTCTTATGCCAAAGACGGTCTGGCTTCTGGGAAGGGGACGGATGCAGGCAGGCAGGGCTCGGCGTGGGTGTGCCTTTGACACTACGCTGCTGTATTTTATTATATTTTCAGTGTGCTGCTAGCACATCTCAGAATGATTGACACTTATTGAAGAGCACAAGGCCCAAGGAATGCAGGGCCTGCATACAGTACATTATTTTGGGCAAAATGTGCAGGAACTTTGCATGTGTGTTTGCAAACCGCAGTGCAAGTGCTGAAGTGATGGGCTTGTGGAAGGTGGAGTGGGAGGGGTGTACTGGGACATTTGGACAGGCCCCATCATCCCCTAATTCTGCCCCCTCAACTTCCCCACTGCCAGCTCCCATATCCAGCATATCACAAAAGTCTCCCGGGACTGTCTGAGGCTTTCTCACCAGACATTGCATCTCTTGCCAAAAAAGGACGACGATCAAGTGGTAACACTTTGCTTTTGTCTTCCATCCCTCCACACTAGTGTCACTGCTCAAAAACATTCCTTCTGCGTGTGTGGGTGTTGGTGTTCTCCTTCTTCCCTATTCATGGGTTCTCTCTTGATGCTACAGGCTTTGGTATAGGACATCTGGGGGCTGGCGTTTCAGGGTATCCCACGTTGTTTTGGTGGTTTCTGAATGTCCTCCTTACAGTTCTTTGGCTTCTGAATTTCTCACTCTGCCATTAAGCGGGTCACTGTTCAAAAGAATCCTCCTTCAGAGTCGGCAGGATTTTCCCCTGCAGGTCTAGTGGTAGTTTTCTTTCTCTTAGGGAACTGAAAGTCTGCTCAAGTCATGGTGAATATGAAACACTGAGTCAATCTCGGCTGTCCGGATCTTGACAGAAACACTTCAGGACATTGTCTACCTTTTACATGTCTTTTTAAAGACTCCTTTAATCTGCTGCTTGATCTTTTAGCATTTTCCAGTATTTGCTAAATGGAACTAGAACAAGAAGCGACAGACTGAATGTTTGCGGATTATATATGCTTGAAATGTATTTTCATATGAAACCCAGAAGATTGTTACCACATTGTAAACTGGGTGATAACATATAGCCCAGTTGCAGTTGAATAGGTCCCTGCTGAGTTGTATTCCGTTAAGATGGAATGATGAGCTAGCATCTTCCGTCAGTTACATCTACTCTATTTAATGAAATCAATCAAATACCAACGTAATTTATTTGGGTGTCTTGTAAAGTGTTCACATGTCATAATTGTGGCCATTTTGTAGTCGTGGGAGTTGGATAAATGTTAATGTTCTGGTCAGAAGAATAGGGCGGTGCATAAGTCAGCAAATAGGTGTTGCATCATTTAAGGCCACAAGCACCCATTCATGCTTTTTGGTATAAATGTTCTATGCGGATTCCTTTTGAAATGTTAAGGCGAGGTAACAAGTACTCAGCTAGGGGCTGAACCCCATTTTCAGTTTAAAGGAGATCTTTCTCGACCAAACAGTATACTCTTTGTATTACGTCACTATTTAAAGTATTACATTACATATACCATTATAAATCAGAGATCCATGTTCTAATATGTATGATTAAGCAGCACCTTACCAACACTATGTCAGTGTTTTCATTATCATATTTTTATATAGGGCTCTGGCTTGACACGCATGACGACAAGAATGGGAACAATGTTATCAAAGATATCTCTTATAAAAACTACTCAAATCGTCAAGTTAAAGTTAAGTTAATGAATTTCAGTTTCATAACATTATGTCTGGAATACAGTGCCATAGTGGTTAGTTATATAAGTCCAGAAAGGAATACCAATATCTTTGGTGCTGTATCTGTCTCCTTTGAGTTGGCAAGATATTCTTTCAATTGCAGGCAAGTTACACATTTCAGACAACCAAGACTTAATTATCGACCTGAGCGGAGAGTTCCAATTTCGCAAGATTATCATTTTTGCATTGAAGTTGCTCGTGATCAGCCATGCTTTTTTACCATAGTTAAGGTTTGCAAAATTGTATATATCATTGAATAAAATGTCATATCCAATCATGTCTCTAATCTAATAGTTAGAAATAGTCTGTCATCTAGATTGTCCTGCCCCACGCCTTCATGCACTACAAAAGCATGTTTTACTGTATTGATTACATCTCCAGGAAGTTTTAATAGGGTTGAAATGTCGTTTGTCAAAAGAGCAATGGGATCTTGATCTAATTGATTGCTAAAATTAGTCCTCCATACTTTAAACAGACTCCTTTTCAAAGATGTTTCTTAGAATTTCACATTGAGAACAGATATCAGATTGAGTTTTTATTTACGGAGTGGTAGATCTGGGCTGGTAGATTCTTTGGTTGTAAATAGCAGTGCAGCATAGATGATTTGTCCTTGGACCATTAACAAGGTTCAAACAATATGCTGCCGTTGTTGAGTTCAGATCTATTTTTGAAAGTTAGCTATGTCTGAATGAGGTAACGTTAATATCTTTACCGGTACCATATCACTATTGTGCTAATTTTTTATGTTTCTTTGTTTGATGAAAAACTATTTACTTTTGTTAGTAAGGAATTCATTCGGCAATTTAGGGGCTAGAAAACACGGCTGTGGTAGGTCAGAATCAGGAGACGGACAAGGTGACATTATGTCTGACTTTTCTTTATAATCACCCACAAACCTATTATTTCCTTAAATCTAGGAATCTTGGCACTACTCTACGAAGGAAATGAAAAAAAGAAAGGTGCTTGTCAGGAATTCTTTACAAAAAAATCTATCCCGAATCCTATGCTATTGTGAGACTATAACAGAAAGTACAATTAGATTCTTGCCCCTTTCAACTGAAGGGTTTCTGGCCCCACCCCTGGGGTGTCATTCTTAGGAGGCTACCTGCTGCTGGTGCACAGTCTAAGCCGGTAGGATAAGTATATCTTTGGCACAGTTTCAACGAGTCCACACATGTCTCTCACCCTACCTTCCCTCAACCTGCCTTGTGGTCTTGTCTCGCTCACCCCAGATAGGGGCCTCACTTCTCTCACCTGCCTTTGGGTTGCACTTCCTTCAACCCGGGTCTTGTCTCACATACCTGCATTGGGGTCTCCCTTCCCTCACCCCGCCTTGGTGTTTGGCTTCCTTCACCCCGCTTGGGGTTTTATCTCACCCTGCCTCAGGGTCTCCCTTCTCTCACTTCACCTTGGGTCTCCCTTCTCTCACCCCACCTTGAGTTTGTGCTTCCTCTTGTTGCACACACCCTGCCTCGCGCTCTCCCATCTCTCACTCCAGATTGGGGACCTCCCTCCCGTCCTTCTCCCCGGCTTGGGGTCTCATCGTGTCCTGCCTCCCCTCTTCCCCTGCTTCCATGGAGCAACCATGTACCTTTGATCTTGTTGCATTGCTGCTCAGCAGAGTCTCGGAGGTTGGCCCACTCAGCAGAGCTTCTCTGCTCCACAGGTCACTTTGGGAATGCCTTGCCCTACTGTCCCACTGACCTTCTGTGGGCCCCCAGTGCTGGCCTCTCTGCATGTTGGGTGGTGGGCGGGTTTGGCGGTTTGCTGCTACTTCCGGCCGGACAGTGCCAGCTTCTGCTCCAGCCAGGCTGGTGGCATTGTGCGGTCTCGGCCATGCCCGAAGCCCTGTGCCACGCATGTGCTCTGGCTTCTCCGCCACACCTCCCAGGAGGAGGGTCCCCTCCTGTTCCAACAGTGGTTGGTACTTTATCTTCCCTTGGGCCTTTCCACTGTGCTCAGCTGTGTGGAACCACAGGGTCAGAAACTACACCAGCCATCCTTACAGGTTGTTTCTTGTCATATAGGTTAATTCACATTTAGCCAACAAAGCTACTGTGTTCGAGGGGATTGTGTCCTCCGACGTATTCCACATCTATGACAGTAATTCCCAATGCTGTGCTGCTTCGGAAAATGTTTCAACGTCTGAGTCCTGCGTCAATGACGTCGATACGCTGTCCCTCGAGGGCCTCCGTCGAGCCGACCTCACCGGATGTTATAAGCAGGACGCACAATGCCTCCAGCCTCAGTTCCGTTTTTTCCGTGAACGTGTTTGCTTCGAAATCTCAGCGCGCATCAGTTCTTCGTACTTGGTTTTGTGAATCATGCCTTCGTCTTCTTCTACCCCGAGGTCGGGCTTCAAGAAGTGCTGCGACTGTGGTTCCAAGATGTCGCTTACGGACCCGCACAACGTCTGCCTGTGGTGCCCGGACCACTCCACCGATTACTGCGATGAATGCCAGTCTTTGACGTCGAAGAAGTTATCTGTAGGTAGGCTTTCCAAACACCAAAAGTCGAAAACCGCTGTTCTTTCGACCGACGATTCGAGGGGCGAATCTCCGCATCGGCGCAAGTCCCGGGGGTCTCGGTCCCTGAGTGGTTCCCGCCATTCCTCTGCCTCTTCTAGGCACTCTCGGAAGCGCCGTCACCAGTCGCCTTCCCCGTCCTCGTCCGAGGACTCCGCCAGACGGCGGGTTGCTTGTCCCAACAAGCATTCTTCACTGGCGGAATGGGACGCAATTTGCAAGGAGACGATGGCGATTCCAAATCGCAGCGCTCCGTTCCGTCCGCGTCTTTGAGAGAAGCCGGCAGGGAACGAGCTAGGGCCAACGCTCGTACGCCTTCGGGCTCGGGCGGTTGGCGCGATCATCGGGAGCCGTTGAGGTCCCGATCAGACAAGGTAAATCGCTCTAGCCATGCCTGTTCCAGGTCCCGGTCCTCGAGACCGTTGGAGTAGGTGAAGCCTTCTAAGAAGGCATCGGCGCCATGTCCGTCGAGGGGATCTCTCGAGGCTCCGCCTCCAAGGAATTCATCGACGCCATCGTCGCAGAGGCCATCAAAGGACACGCTCGTGGCTCCAGCCTCGAAGCCGTTGTCGAAGCCGTCTGCGCTTCGCTCGACGCCCTCGACACCTTTGAGGAGGCTTTATCGGAGGTGCCCCGGAGACCGGTGGAAACCCAGGGAAGGCCCTGAGTAAGTCAGTGAGGCCTGTGTTTGAGCCTTTTTCTGTACCCTCATTCAAGGATTTATTCCAGCCTTTGGATTACATCTCAGAGGTGGATGAAGGGTCAGATGTGAAGGGGTTTGTTCCTCCTGAGGTTCCTGATGACCTGTTATCGGGTCATAGCCAGATGGAAGACCTGCATCAATCTTTACATGACGCCAGTGGTCTGGACACCCCTCCGGAGGTTGAGTTTGGCAGGCCTGAGCCTGGTACACGCACGGAGTCGTCGTACAGGCCTCTCATGTCGAGGGTGACGGAGTACTTGGGGTGGTCTGCTCCACCTGTGGATTTTCTGCAGGATGACCTGACAGATATTTTGGACAAAGGTCCACCCACTGACCCGGTGGCCTTGCAAAGAAGGGTGGCGGCGGCTTGGACTGCGCCGGAGAGTCTCCCGGCAGTGAATAAGTTGCGACCGAAAAAATACCGTCCAGCCTGTGGCGACCCCGCCGACTTGTCTTTGCACCCCACTCTGGAGAGTTTGGTGGTGCAGGCGGCTATGGCCCCAGCAAAGCAGGCCTCGTTCCCTACCATCCATCTGGATAGGGATGACAAGCGCTTTGACGGTTGGGCGAAGCAAGTATTTTCGTCTGGGGGTATGGCTTTAAAGGCAGCCAACTCCGTTTGTGCCTTGGCAAGATTCACTCACACTCTGTGGAATTGTGTTTCTTTGGCGGCTGAACATATTCCCGAAGGGGAGAAAGGGGATGGTTTTCTTGCCCTCGTTCAGGATGGGCAAGGATGCCATGTGTGAATCCGTTCAGTCGGGTCTGGACGTGGCAGACTGTGTCAGCCAGTCCATGGTGGCGAGCACTGTGATACGCAGGTTTGCGTGGTTGCGGAAGTTGGGGGTTTGCTCCTGATGTACCGTCCTGGCTTCTCAACATGCCCTTTGATGGTGACCATCTTTTTGGCAGCAAGGCTGACGAGAGCCTTGAGGGGTTGCAGACCTCCAAAGCTGCAGCAAAGTCGTTGAGCGCTGCAGTACGTCAACCTCCGCCTTTTCGTCCTAGGGGACAGCAATGGAGGGGGAGGTTCCTTTCGATACTACTCTTCCTTTGGTAGATCGAGGGGAGCTGCCAGTCAAAGGGGCCAATGTAGGAGTACCAAAGGTGGAAAACAAGGTACTCGAGGTGCCAAAGCTGCTCGGGCAGTTGCCTCTTTGCCCTCAGGCACTGCCGTAGCCGCTTCAGCTCAGTCATGAGGCCATGTCCCATGGTTCGCCGGTTGGGGGAAGGCTGGCACAGCATCTTGTACATTGGCGTGCCATTACTTCAGATGTGTGGGTTCTGGAGATCATAGCCCATGGCTACTGTCTTCCTTTCCAGCAGAGTCCTCACGACAATCCACCGGGGAAGCTCTCTTTGAAGAGTTCGGATCCGCTCCTTGCGCAGGGAATCAAATCCCTGCTGGAGAAAGGTGCCATAGAACTGGTGCCTGTAGCGGAGAGGAACAAGGGATGGTATTCCGCATATTTTTGATCCCGAAAAAACACGGGGGATTGAGACCCATCATGGACTTGCGTGGTTTGAACAAGCTCCTCAGGAAGGACAAGTTCAAGATGGTTACTCTCTCTCAAGTCCTCCAGGCCCTTCAACTTCAGGACTGGTTGGTGTCTCTCGACCTCAAGGATGCTTACTTTCATGTGCCAACTCATCCCAAGCACAGGAAGTACCTGAGGTTCGCGGTTGGCGACTCGCATTTTCAGTTTCGGGTCCTGCCATTCGGATTGACCTCTGCCCGAGGGTCTTCACCAAGCTCATGGTGGTGGTGGCAGCATATCTCAGGAAAGGGGGGATTCACGTCTACCCCTACCTGGATGATTGGTTGATCAGGGTGCGCTCTCCCAAGCAAGTCCTGGATCATCTGTCACCTGCCACTCCCTTCACAGGCTGGGCTTCTCCCTCAACTTAAAGAAGTCTCACTTGACACCTTCCCAGTGGCTCCAGTACATCGGAGGAGTGGTCGACTCATCCCTCGGGCAGTGTTCGCCCCCCCAGGTGAGGGCTCATCAAATTCTGCAGATGGTGGACAAGTTTCAACGTGCCTAGAGTCTCCCGGCGTTCGAGTTCTTGAGGTTGCTCGGCCTCATAGCATCCTGCATTCTACTGGTGCCAGAGGCCAGGTTGCGGATGAGATCTCTGCAATGGGCTCTCAAGATGCAGTGGTTGCAGTCCTCCGGCAGGATGTCGAATCCCGTTCAGGTGCCGCCCTTGGTCGCCCAGGATCGTCTGTGGTGGGCCGTCAAAGACAATCTGATGATGGGGCTCCATTTTGGCTACCCTGGCTGGAGGTAACGATCGTGACGGACGCATCCCTCTCGGGATGGGGAGCTCATGTCAACAAGTTGACAGTCAGCGGTAGTTGGTCTCAGTCGGAGTCCAGACTCCATATCAATCTGTTGGAGCTGAGGACCGTCAGGCTAGCTCTGAAGGCTTTTCTGCCGCCTATGAGGGGGAAGAATGTCCCGATTCTGACGGACAATACAGTGGCCATGCACTACCTCCACAAAAAGAGGGGGGCAGGGTCTCTCCCACTGTGCAGAGAGGCGATGTAGCTCTGGTTCTGGGCCATCCTGCAGGAAATTTCGATCTCGGCAGTTCATCTGGCTGGAGACGAAAACATGGCGGCGGACGCTCTGGGCAGGCAGAGCACGGTCTCTCACGAGTAGGAGCTGGCTCAGGAGGTTCTCTTGGAGATCTTTGCCCTTTGGGGGACCCCACAAGTGGATCTCTTCACCACCAGTGTCAACCGGAAGTGCGAAAGATTTTGCTCGCGGGAATTTCCTCCAAGAGGAGCCTTAGGGGACGCGTTCGTGGTGGAGTGGTCCTTTCCACTGCTCTACGCGTTTCCTCCAGTCCCAGTCATTCCGCAAGTGCTGCAGAGGTTCCGGAGGTTGGGTTCCCGAATGATCCTCATTGCTCCGGCAAGGGCCAGGTGAGCATGGTACCCGGACCTGCTCGACATGTCCATCTGCCCTCCATGCCGTTTTCCCTACCGAGATGATCTGCTCTCACGGGAGGGGGGTTGGGTTCTCCATCCAGAGGTCGAGTCTGTCAACCTTCATGCTTGGTTTCTGAAAGGTTGAGGTACAAGGATTGGGACCTCCCTGAAGACGTGATGGAGGGGTTGCTCTCGACCAGAAGGCCAGCAGCAAAATCCCTGTACCGTTGCCGTTGGAGAAAGTTCTGTGACTGGTGCAGGGTACAGAATGTGGATCCTTTTCAGTGTTCAATTCCTGTGGTTCTGTCTTTTTTGCTTTCTTTGGCCCACAAGGGCCTGCAAGTGGGTACCATTAAAGTTACCTTGCGGCGCTGTCCATATTTAAGCGCTCGTCTGAGGATTTTTCTTATTTGAAGATTCCTTTGATTTCTCAGTTTCTTAGGGCTGACAAATGTGTTCCCAGCGTCGCCTTTCCAGGTACCGGGATGGGATTTGAACCTAGATCTGAAATTCCTAATGGGTGCTCCGTTTGAGCCCTTACATTCTTGTTCTTTGAGACTATTGACCTTTAAAACTGTATTTTTGGTTGCGGTTACTTCCGCTCGCAGAGTGAGTGAGTTACAGGCACTCTCTGCCAAGCTACCTTTCACTTTGTTTCATAAGGACAGGGTTGTCCTTAGGGTTCGTCCTTCTTTTCTTTCGAAGGTATTGTCGGATTTTCATTTGAGCCAAAAGGTAATTCTTCCGGCGTTCTATCCTCCTCCGCATCCTGGTAAGGAAGAGGAGAGGCTCCATAGGTTGGATCCTAGGAGAGCTTTGAGCTTATATCTTTCACGGATGTCCTGGGTTAGAGTGGCCGATCAGCTATTTGTGGGCTACGCTGGAAGGCGTTTAGGTCAAGCTGTTTCTAAGCAGACCTTGATCCGATGGATCATCTTGACAATCTCTGAATGCTACAGTCTGGCTGATAAGGACCCGCTGGTAGGCTTGAGGGCCCATTCTATTAGGGTTGTGGCAGCCTCCACTACTCTGCAGAGGCGTGTTCCCATTCGTAATATTTGTGAAGCAGCCACATGCGCCTCTGTCCATACTTTTGTAAAACACTATTCCCTGGATTCTATCCATGGGCAAGATTTAGCCTTTGGTAAGGCGGTCCTCTATTCTCCAATTTGATTGGGCATTCTAAAAATTCTAAATTCTTTTCCCTCCTCCATACGTTGGTACTGCTTTGGGAGTCTGTCATAGATGTGGAATACGTTGGAGGGCACAATCCCCTCGAAGAACAAGTTACTTTCTTACCTGGTAACGTTCTTTCGATGGGATGTTCCTCCGACATATTCCACATCGCACCCTCCCAGCCTGCAAGGCTTTCTGTAGTCATACTGGCAGAAGATTGGCGCCACACGTTCTAGGGAAAAAACTACAACTGAGGCTGGAGGCGTTGTGCGTCCTATTTATAACCTCCAGTGACGTCGGCTCGACGGAGGCCCTCAAGGGACAGCGTATCGACGTCATCGACGCAGGACGCAGACGCCGAACATTTTTCCGAAGCAGCACAGCTGTGGTGATTACTGTCATAGATGTGGAATACGTCGGAGGAACATCCCATCGAAAGAACGTTACCAGGTAAGAAAGTAACTTGTTCTTCTTAATCATAGGGAGGTTCCTGTATAATCCTTATTAGGGATCTCCTGTCCTCTAGGGGGGGTCACACCCAGTGAGCTCCCGCTTGCCATGTCCCGTAGGGGGTGTTAGGTTTAGCAGGCTCCCCTCCCTATCCCAAAGGGGGTGGCTCCCTCAAGGGGAGATGGCCACAAATTCTCTGGATTTGTCAGAGGGGATGGAACCGCATTTCAAATCTATGTAAAATTCCTTGGAGGAATACCCTTGCCAGCTCCATCCTTATTTTAGCCCACGTTGTTTGCATCTCATTCAGAGCTTGGCAGTGAAATAAAAAGTAGGGGCAAAGTGTCACTAATTCTGTTAGCGCCAATGTCCACCCTGCCAAACTAGAGGTTTAGAGGTAAAGTGCTGTCTCTAACCCAGTGCTAGAGGTATCTCCTCCACTTTACTAATAGAATTATCACCCACGATAGTTCCTCCAAAATCCCCCATGCAGTCCGATTACATGAATGGGAGCAACCACCATTGACCCACTTTTAATCTAGTGGTAAATGCACCAGATTGAGTGGCAGTAAGAGTAGCCATCTGAACTTGGAATGACGCCCTTTATTCTGCTGTGCCATATATTCTGTACACTGATTTGATGGAGGACTGGATAACGCAGTTGATGGTAAATGCTTTTTTCACTTGAACCAAAATATTTGTACGTTGGTTTTTTAGTGTTGCAGTATATAAACATTTCATGAAGTAACAAATAATGTGTGATGAAAAAGTTAAAGCACAAGATTAAAACTGTATTTGAAAGGTTTTTCTTTTTTTATGTTCCTGCATGACAAAAGCAATATATAAATGTGTGGACTGCAAAAACTAATATTGTTGGAAAGATTTACGATTGTGTTGGAGGACTATGGGAGGAAATCATTTGTGATGGCAAAAGTCTCACAGCAAATAAAGGTTAAAACATTTTATTACTGGAGCAGTGCATATTTCAACTGCTGTGTCTCAAATTCTGCAAATCTGTTTACAAACACAGGTGGGCAGCATGTTTATAGCTGATGCAGATGAAAAAATCTCCATTCAGTAAGTCTGATACTATTATCTATACTATATCTTCATACTTGCTACCTATATTTGTTTGTTTCAGCATGAAAGTGGTTCGTATACTAAACAGAGTTACACTTTGCCTTCTAATTCAGTTTTTTTGTTTCATGCTCTTTGGCCATGAATACATACACCCTGATTTAGTAAGCTTATTTTGCTGTTAGCACACATACAAATATAATATAATATAAATATTTCCATTTTGTTGGCAGTCGGGTGCGCTGGGAGGTAGAGTGGAGGGGACTGACATTTTCTGCATCCTCCCAGCCATGCCTGAGCAACATGTACAAATGTTTAAAAATCCCTCATGGCTTTATAGGACCACTGGCAGAGCAAAGCTTAAATGAGCTCTGCATCTCTGTAGTATAACTTTTATGTCTTTTTCTCAGTTTCAAATATATAAAGTAAGTACATTTCACACTGAACAAGCCTTAATGGAATAAGTTAATTTACTAGTGGAACATGTGAATTATTAAGTTTATATACAGATTTCATTGTACTTGCATTGGTAACAATTTACTGTTTTTCTCTTTATCCTTTTTCTTTGTTCCTCATTATCCTCGTAACCGTTATCTTTTTAATTTTCCCGTTCTCTCTTGCCCTTTTTTTCAGGCTATTTTTGTTTTAATGTCCTCTTATTTGTTCAGTTTATTTTTGTTTAACAGCATACTTTGAAAATGGTTCATTTGTGCCAATAAAATGCCTAATGGCAGTCTTGCACATTCGTAAAGACATGTCACATTATGTAGTAGTAGCGAAAGGGGGGACTTGGGTTGAATTTGTATTAGATGATACTGTTTTTAGAGTCTCTGTTTGAGAAACATTGGAATGTGGTTTGTTGATTCGGTTTGCTTTTAAGTGTTTGTAACTTCCCCATTTTCTGTTTTTTTTAATTTTTTTTTTTACATTCCATAGAACCAACGAGGCCATCCTGTTAGCCTTGTACGAAGCAGTCCATTTGAACAGGAACTTTATCACAGTTTTGGCACAGGTCAGGACTTTTTTAATATTATGTGTCAGTTCTATGCCAGTACTGCAGAATACCAAGTTTTACTCTAAGCTCCTTTTCAGTGGTTAAAAATAATGGCATTTATTGCACATGTATATTTTCGTTTAACTCTTAAATGATGTTGATTTACCATATAACTCTTAAATGTGTTCAAAAAATGTTCTTTTCTTTTTGGGTAGACTGTAAACCAGAACACAATAGATTTTCCATTCAGGGTGTTCTGTAAAATGAAGATGTCTACAGAAAATATTGATGTAACTGAACCATCTAGTCATCTCCTTCCCACCAATCATCCTACATATTTGTATTCAAGTTTATCCAGAATCCCGTATGCCAAAGTAGAGATTCACAGAAAGATTGGATTCACAGAGCCATGTATTTTTCTCATTTCTAGGCCACTGGAACACTGCATCCTACTTAGTCTCATGATTGTTTTTTGCTCATTGTTCTTGGATGCATCATATATTAGTTGCTCAATATATATTTATGACTGGCCTTCAAGGAATAAGGCAAAAACGACCTGGAAACTAGGTCAGACTTATAGTGTTGTAGTAGGCTTGGAAATGGGCAGCCTCAAAGCTTCTGTTAATTCTTACTTTTCTTAAACATCTGTTTAGCTGTAAATAAACTATATAGTCATAATGCAAAAGCAAAGACATAGGTGTAGGCTAAAAGTTGGGGATGGTGTTGCAGGCAAGGAGTGTTAAAATGGATTCCAAAATCAGCCCTGGTAGGAGGATTTTGAGAGGTGAAGGCAAGCGTCCCCAGATAGCACGATCCTCCCCACAATGAGAGACAATAATGGACTCTCCCAGGATGGGAATAAGGCCAGGACAAAGTGCGGGTGAGCTTAAATGGGAGTTTATCAATCAAAATAGGGCATGCAAAGAACTCTGCAAACTCCGAGAGCGCTCTGTCTGACAATAGCAAAGACAGGCGTATATATTTACAAAAAACGTCATAAGAACCTACATGCTATAGGGGGCACAAGTTCGTGGGGATTGGGTGGCGACGACTAGCTATAGGTGCTGCTGCGATGTGGTTTGCCGTGGCTGGAGGACGTCACTGGATACCCTCGTGGGTTGGGCTGGGCCTGGCAGGTCAGCTGGGCTCATCCGGGCGGTGTTGTTGTGCCAACCGTGATCAGTGTCAGAGATGAATGTCTTTCCTGACTTTCTGCCCTAGGGCCACGCACACTGCAGTCATTCAACATTGCATTATTATCTTCCCTGGTAAATCTTCCAATAGGTTACTCTACAGGTTAACGCAACACAGGAGGAATGCACCTAGAGTGGGGTCTGTTGGCGATTCATCAATACATGGTTACCATCGTCCTGTTGACCGGGTATCAGAGGTCGTGGGGTTGGGTCTCGGGACATGGGACAGGCGGTCCGTGTTATCATGTCTTGTTAGAAGTGATTATGGATGTGTTCCTGTAATGTTGACATAATATTGGGTGTCCTAATTTTACAGGGGCCATTAACCTAAGGTGAGCCGGTGGGTCGTGGAGCCTAAGAAAGGGCGCCTTTGGATCTGTGTTTTAAGGCCGGGGTTTACTGCTGGGTTGTAAATAATTCAGGTGGCAGGCCGGGCCTTGGGTGCTGCGGGGGAATGTGACTGCTTGAAGCGGCTCCAGCCGAGTTGGGGGAGGTGGAGCAGGGCAGCACAGGCCTCTGCTTTTTCATCTGGCCGGCTTCACTGGGAAGAAGGGGGAATGGCCTTGCGTGTGCTCACAAAGGTATTTTCCTCGTGTGTTGCAGACTTTAGGTGGAAGAGACATAAACATTCACATAATATACAATACTCATTGAGTCTTTCCAAAGCTCACGTTTTTGACATTGCTGGTGCCATCCATATGGCCAATTTGAGCATATTACTTGTACACTACGTTTTTAACAACTACAACATTTTGTTATATGCTTATACATACACTGTAAGTGAGGTAGTAGTAAGGTTGGTGGAGCACGCAGGAACAACCCGCCACTGAGACTGGCGGCAGTGGCACATAGTGGGCTTGGACACACATATGGTGCATTTTCGTGCACCCCTTACATGAGCCCTCAGTATGGTTGCATTTGTCTTCCTTTGTACTCTAGCAGCATTAGTACAGTTTTGGCGCGGGACCGTGGGGTGCAGTCTTCTCGATAACACACAACATAAAAAACCACCGGGACGCATTTACCATTTGCGCATACCTACAGGGAAGTGGATGCTTCATCCCTAATGTCATATGAGCACCCATTCTGCCATTTTCATATATTTTACAGGTTTTTTTAGTCAGAAAGGTTGTGGAGAGAACGCTTTCATCACAGGTGGTTTGCTCATTAGTATTTGGGGACTTTGCTTTTGTCAGGGGACCATTGTACAGTTCTTTTCCACCCAGGCCCTGCTGGCCGGGCCATGCTGGAAACAGCAATACACTGCGGAAGGTGAAATGTTACAGTGTTGGTATCTAACACTAGCTCATGTCCGTCTGTTCGTGGGAACGGGCTCTTAACGGATCTGCCAGGGAGCTGTGGCCACAGGATTAAGTGACACTCTCCAAGGGTGGGGGCCGCGCTGCAGTGCACAGGACTCAAGCCATTTTTCTTAGACAAAATGGCTTCCAGGGCCTAGCTAAACTGAGCAGGGTTGGTCAATGTCTTCAGCCAGTGCCCCACCCACCACCTGGGCCCTGGTGGCAGGGAGGACAATTGATGAACCATGAACCTCACCGGGGGAGAAGAGGCAGGGGAGGGGGGTCTCCTGGACCAGTCCTCCCATACATTTCCCCCCTTTCGTTACTTAAGTAACGAATACTTTAAATCCTCCAACCTCCCACACACTTCCTCGTCAGCTATAGCGTCATCCCATGCAGGGGTGCCTTTTATGGGCATCCATGCCCTGCACACCCCTCGCAGGCTTTCACCTCTCCTAGCATATTCGTCTGGGGTACAGGTCAGGTATATACAACCGCTCTCCCCCTGTAGGTCCACCCACACTTCCTCATACCATTCAAGTACACAGGGTTCTTTAATTGTAGTGTGCCATAACTTATCTACTATATCATTGTCGTGGTACATGGGCACCATCTGGAATCTTGACGTGTAATCTGTTCCCGTTTGTACCTGTGCTTCCTGCATAGTTTGTATTGTACCGCGGGCGTTGCCCATTGTCACCATCATCATTGCGCCATTCGGCACTGCGTTGGCACAACATCGAAGACCCACCTGGCATAGGCAAAAAATGAAAAGGAGGAACACTACAGCCGGCATCAAAAACTTGACAGTCATTCCCAGCCATGATGCGACCCAGGAGAAGATATTGTCGAACCATGTACTTTCTTCTGCTCCACCTTCCATTCTCATTCTTTCTCCTAGGTTATGTACTGCTTCGATCACATGGGACAGGGAGCCGTTATCTGCATCTTCAGTTGGTACGAAAGTGCAGCAGGCACTTCCGATTTTTCGGCAAAAACCTCTGTCCATTGCTGTCAGCAGGTCCATGACATACCTGTTCTGCATGGTCATTAGCCGTAGTGCTCGCAGTTCCACTTTTATTACGTTAAACTCTTCTTCAGTATCATTTGCCAGTTGGATCAGTTCCCAACGTGTGATTTGGAGCCACTTTGCATTTGCTCGTGCCTGGATGCTTGGGACGAGTGAGGCGAAGAACGTTTCTGCAGAGCTGAATAATCGATATTTATCTGGGATCTGTGCCAGCAGTTCTGATGATGCTTTTGATATGTAGTTCGATGATCGCCTGTTTCGGGACAGCGCCCCTTCCTTGTTTCCGGAGGACAGGACATATACTTGTGATTCTGCAGTTGGTTGGGCCCCACTGAGTTGAGATTTCCCTCGCGTCTCCTTGCCCCCATCAATGTGGCTTTCCGGGATTACCATTAGCGCGGAGTGCAGGGTGGCCAATGAACAGCTGCCACCCCATGATTGTGGGAGGTGTAGGTATGCCTGGTTGCCACATACCCAATAGGTATCCATTAGGGCCGCTGTCCCTTTTCTCATATCTGGGATGGTGAGGGTTACAGTTCTTGTTTGCCCCCATGATGGTTCTCCCGTCTCCCTTGAAACACAGTTCATAGTTTATTTCTTTCTGCAGCTTGAAGGGTTTTTCGATGGCCGTTACCCAAGTCAATTTTGAGATGTGTTCCTTCCATATGGGTGTGCATGTCTCTTCTATCCATTGCGGTTTCTCTGGTGCCACACCCCGCAGTGCTTCAGTCTTGCACATTATTTCTTCGTCCTTCCACTTGTTGTCCGAAAAAAGTGTCCCTTGTATTATAAAGAATGGCTCCTCCAAACATACCACTCCTACTGCCTTTGGGTAACAGGTCTTTTCGTTCTGCAGCATCCTAAAAGTTACCTCATGTGCCTGGAAGGTGTTCTTAATTCTGCACAACATGAGATGAAGGAGACACTGGGCATCGACAATAGGCAACTCTTTCGGTAACAATACTTTGGGTGTACCTGGAGCATGGGGAATGAGGGAGCAGACATAACAGCTCTCATTTGTTGTTTGCTTAGCCGTTGCACTCATGTCCGCATACCATTTATTTGTCTGGTGGGGGTGTCGTGGGTCTTCCATTTTGTCTAACCCTAACCCATAATATTCATCATATTTCCTCCTCCCCACCTCTCTTCTCCGTCTGTTATTCCTTTTTCTAAGGTATTTCCCGGCCTCATGGGCGATGGACAGTGTGGGCCCCCCTTTCTCCCTCTCGCCCCCTTTGCCCAATTATCATATAATATTTCATATCTTGCTGTCATGTCTTCATTCTCTTTCTTTATGCTATCTATCAGTGTGTTTTTGGTTACGGGAGCGGGCCGGCTGGTGGGGGTGTTATATAACCAGGATATAGCAGAGGGGTTACAATCATTCAGACTGCAGGCATTGTAATTGGACACTTTTGGTGGGGGAGTTGTGCTGTTTTGCCTTTTTTCCTTCAAACCTTCATTTTGCTTGATAGCAACATTGGATGGTGTCGTGTAATATCCCCATACCAGTTTAGTTCCATCCCATACCAAAAAATCACCTTCTTTAGTATTTACAATTGCTGTTTCATTTGTCACATTAGTTCCGTTAATCCCTCCCCCCTCGTTCATCTCGATAGAGATGAACGCTATAAACCAATACGTAACCAGGCCAAACATAATTGTAAAAAATAATGTAATGCATACAGACAATCCACACTCATACGAATATCTACATCTCTCAGCTAAAAACTCTCTATATCTAATCAATCTATCCGTTGCAGGCTGCCCGTTAGTTGCCATGGTAGTTCCTGTTTGAGATATAAAAGTGCATTAAGTGCATGCATGTAAACATTTTGTTGGCACTACCAGTGCCAAGATATCATGGAAGGGGAATAGGATTGGGTAGGGGAGGGGGGTTGGGATGTACAGAGAAGGGAGCATACGACATACGTAACCTTTACATTATTATCTTACACATAAACCCATTATTATTATTTTTTTTTTTTTGCAATCCTTCATCATTATAGATAACCTGTAATATAATGTTTTTCGTTAACAATTTTCTCTGGCACATATGCTTCATCCACACACATTTTTGTATTCACTCATCTTTTTCATTAGCATTGTTTGCTGTTGTCTGTGCCTCCTCGTCCACCTCTTCCTGCACGCTATTATATGCTTTTCATACATCCGTCAAATGTATCCAGTACTTGAGGCCCTTGACTTTTACAGCCGTAGGGGTGCAGAATACCACTTCATATGGTCCGTGGAACCGTGGTGCATTCCCCCGGCGCACAAAGCTACGGACATAAATGAACTCTCCCGGCATCAGTTGTACCGGTGTTTCAGGTTCCGTAAGGGACTCCGTTGTGTTCCCTTCTTCCCTTGTGAATGGTGGTGAGAGCTGCTTTGATATTGTGCGCGCTGCCCTAATTAGCTTTTTCAGGTATCCTGTGAACTCATCTCCCAATATCGCGGCGCTTCTGTGCGCACCTGAGTGTTGGCGCAGTGGGGAGTGTGCTGTGTGCATTCGTCTCCCGGTCGCGATCTCGTGCAGGGACAAATGGTGGTCCTTGCTTGGCTGATTCCTCAGCTCAAACAGCGCAAGGGGCAAACAGTAAATCCAGTTTTTCTTTAATGAGAAACACAATTTGGACAATCTCCCTTTTAGCAGTCCGTTCATCTTTTCTACCACGCCATTACTTTGAGGGTGATAAATCGAGCACAATTTATGTTTTATTCCCAATAATGTCGTCACTTCTTTGAAGAGCTCGTTCACAAAGTGAGTGCCGTTGTCTGAGCGAATTACGTCGCAAATTCCCCAGCGCGGGAATACTTCCCTTACTAGGAACTTTGCAGCGCTTTTAGCATCAGGTCGTGCACATG
This sequence comes from Ambystoma mexicanum, assembly GCF_040938575.1. NCBI lineage: Eukaryota > Metazoa > Chordata > Amphibia > Caudata > Ambystomatidae > Ambystoma > Ambystoma mexicanum. The sequence continues at coordinate 1,448,844,353 of NC_090929.1, forward strand.
GGCCTGCTTCCACCCACCTCGAGAATGGGCATACAACCACAATCATGTAGCGTGCCCCATTACACCTTTCTCCCATATCTGCGTAGTCAATATGCAACTCCCTGAAGGGTCCTACTGGTTTTGGAATTGTTCCCCTGAGTATACGTAACGTCATTCCAGAATTGTATATCTGGCACGTTGTGCACTCCATTGTCAATCTTGATATGTGCTCCTGGAGGCAGGGCACGAACCAGACCTCTTGTATTTCTGCTGCAATGTGTTGTTTGGTGGTGTGTGCTGTAAAGTGTAATTGCTGAAACGCTATTTCTAATAGCTTTACTGGCATTACCACTTTTCCTGAGTTATTTTGTCGCCCTAGTAAGTTTGTTGCTGATTGGCTGCACCCTCGTTTTACCCACATCATCTTTTCATCGCCACTTGCTCCTTCCTGTAGCTCTAGTATTTGTGATATGGGCAACGCATTATATCCTTCTGGGAGCTCTTCGTTTGTCTTGTGCTGTAGCATGTACTCACCTGTTTCATGTTTTTCAAAGTATGAAGCTTCCTTGGTGGCAGTGTCCGCTGCCGCGTTCCCCAAAGACACATCGTCTGTGTTTGACGTATGTGCTTGGCACTTCACTATTGCTACTATTGTTGGGTCTTTTAGCGCCTCAATTAACTCCTTCAGCAATTCTGCATGTTGCACTGGAGTCCCATCTGCTCTTCGAAACCCCCTCCGCCCCCATCTTGCCAGACCTCCATGTACTGTTGTCGTCATGTAAGCTGAATCTGTGTATATTGTTACTGCACAACCTTTAGCTGCATGTAGTGCTTCTATTAAGGCAATGAGTTCCGCTGCCTGTGCTGAGAAATGGGATGGAAGGCGATACTGCACTAGTGTCTCGTACTCGCCTTCTTCTAACCTCACCACTGCCAACCCCACATGTTTCTCTCCCGTGTCCATGTCAATTGATGCTGACCCATCCACAAAGTACACCTCCCCCTCGCTCAGGGCATTCTCGCACACCACCGTGTCCTCCCCTGTTTCCCCTGTGTAAGTCGCACAATTGTGTTCCTGCATGTCCTCCAGTGTGCATGCTTCTGTAATGAATGTTGCCGGATTCACTGTCCTGCATCGTACCACATGGATATTGGCGCTCTACAATATTATCTCATAGGCAGTTGCTCGCTGTGTGGTCAGTGTACTTTTTGATCTCTCAAGTATTGCAAACAATGAGTGTTCCACAAAAAATGTGACGGTGCATCCCATTACTATTGTGGCACTTTTCTCAATGGCGAACGCGGCGGCGGCGAGAGATTGTTTGCACGCGAAGTGCCCTTGCATCACCGCATCCAAGGTGCCACTATAGTAAGCCAGCGGTTTGTGTCCTAGAGAAGTCTTTTGTGTCAGTACAGCTGTCATGAGTGTTCCCTTACAATGTGAGAATAGGAAAAACTCGCGTTCATAATCAGGGTTGGCGAGTACTGGAGCACTCGAAATCAATTCTTTTAGTGACTTGAATGAGTCACTCATCTCTTCTGACCATTCTATTTTCCTGTTCTCTTGTTGTGCCTCCTTGAGTGCTTGCAGTAATGGTCTCGTATACGCTGCATAATCTAATATCCATGCTCTGCAATAATTGCACATTCCCAAGAATTTCTGCATCTCCTTCACTGTTGTGGGTTCTCTTACTGATCTTATGGCTTCTACCCTGTCAGGGATTATTCTCTTTCCGTCTTTTGATATCAGCTGTCCCAAGTATAAGACCTCTTCCTGACAGTATTGTAGCTTTTCCTTGTCCACTTTGTACCCCTTGGTTGCCAGCAGTGACAGGAGTGTTACTGAGTCTTTTCTGCATGTTTCTTCATTCTGTGCGCAGACGAGCAGATCGTCTACATACTGAATGATTGTGCTTTCAACTGATAAATTACCCAGGTCTTCGTGAAATATGCGGTTGAATATACTTGGGCTCTCACAGTATCCCTGTGGTAATCTGCAATGTTCATATCTCTTTCCCCCTAGGGTGAATGCCGTCAGGTATCTGCTTTCTTCAGCCAAGGGGATGGAGAAGAATGCGTTTTTCAAATCGACCACTGTAAAATGTAATGCCGTTTTTGATATACTGCATAATATTGAAGCAGGGTTCGGGACCAAATGGAATTCTTTCTGTATGACGTCATTTATGGGGAGTAAATCCTGGATCATCCTCCAAGCCCCTCCCTTTGCTTTCTTAATCGGGTAGATACAGGTGTTGCATGGTGAGTTTGAAGGCACTATTATTCCCTGAACTAATAATGCATTTATTGTCTCTTTTATCCCTTCCTCAGCTTCACGGGACAATGGATATTGCTTTACTCGGGGCAGGATTGCCCCTTGTTTGAGTTTTATGACCACTGGCGTCACTCCATGCAACAACCCCACATCATGGGGGCCTGTTGTCCACAGATTGCCTGGCACCAGTCGCGTGTCATCGGTGAAGAATGACGGTGGTGTTCCCACTACTGCCATCAACTGAACGGGAATTTGCCTAGCCTGAATCAAAATGTCACAGGGCATTGCTATTTCCATTATTATTTCACCATCATTGTCTGAATCAGAGAAAAGGTCCTCATCAGATAAGTCTCGTAGGGCAAAGTTAGCATTGATGCACAGGACTGTGCGCCATTCACACCCGTCTATGTCCATCCCAATTACAGCAATCCTTTTCGCTGACACCTGTACAGCATGTAAGTCTAAGGATACCACTGACCCTGGTGTTATGTCTGGGTGTACTATTGGGCGGAAGATGAATTCTGCCGGTATTCTCCACTCCAGCTTTTTTAGCTCATGGACTACTTGGGCCAGTGTTTTCAAACCCTCGAACATTCTTTCGTCCACTGGCAGGCCGCGTATTTCCGGAGCAGTTGTGTGAGCCTGCACTACCAGCATTACACGTAATGGACATATTCCTGGTGTTGAACACACTATTCCTCTTTCTGTGAATGATATTGTCATGTTAAGCTTGCTAAGAAGGTCCCCCCCTAGCAAGTTTATTGGCGATTGTTCGTAATACAGTAAGGGTGTTTTTACAGTTTTACCCCCCACTGTCACATCCAAAGCTTCTGTATAAGGAACTTCAATTACAGCCCCAGAGAACCCCTGTGTCTCTAACTTCCGGTTAGATAACGGAAACCGGCCCTCTCTAATGCATGATTTCTCCGCTCCCGAATCCACCATGAATATGAACTGCTTGTCTCCTATCTACGCCCCCACCAATGGTTCCTCTGCTGCATCGTAGGTGGTAGATAGGACAGGACACGCAAGTGTTCTCTGTGGGCTGTCCTATGCGGGGTGTTTCATTCCCCCCCCCCCCCGGTTGAACACGCTCCCTGAAACTACTGATACCCCACTATAGGGGGCTGGTGCTGGGGCTCCATTTGCTGTTGTTGCGAAAGGGTTGCCTGGGGTGTCGTGCATAGTGTCCTTGTTCTATGGGTGATTCTGTGTTCTGTTTTGGTGTCCCGGCCGTTGCTCAGGGTACCCCTGCCCCTGGGTCCCTTTGTTGTTGTCCCATTGGGAGACCATATGGGCTCCCCGGATGAGGATGGCCATAATGTTCTACCTCTGGAAACCCGTTGTTTGGTCTACTCCTGCACTCTCTGGAAAAGTGCCCCCACCTCCCGCAGTTCCAACAACTTCCTTGTGCACCCCTGGGACCCTTCCATCAGTTTCCTCCCATTCCCCCATCCACCCCCTCTTCGACCCCTGTACCCACCTCGTCCCCCTCGAGGGGCCCACTCTTGCCACTGCGGACCTCCACTCTGCTCCTGCTCGTTCCACTGCCTCTGCCCTGCTCCTGTCCAATTCGTTGCCATTCTCCCTTGTATTGCTACCAGCCCCTCCTCCTCATCATCTCCCTCCCTGCTGTGTGGGAGCGCGGCTACTGCTGCGGCGACCTTCACCAGCTTTGTACTAGTTTCACTTCGTCTGCCAATCTTCTCTGCGCTACCTCCTTTTCCCTTTTTTATTCGTTTGCAGTGGTGAACTATTATGCTCTGAATTTCAGGCCAACCTTTTGCTTCAATACCTGCTATTTTGTCAAGTGCTTTTTGCACCTCTTTTGGGAGCCACCTCTTTATTATAAAGTAGAATAATGATGTTGATTGATACAGGGTGTGCCCGTTTCGGCTCTCCACATCTCTTGGACCCGAAAAATGTAATCCATAGCATCTTCCCTGTCATTCATTGTACATTGCATTACTGACTGCAAATCTGGGGTATCTGGAAACGTTTCCCGCAAGGCATCCCACACCCTGGCACGTACTGTATTGAAAGAGGCACCATCATGACGATCGCAGTCTAACGTTACTGCCGGGAAGCCTGCTTTTACCCATACTCTGTCAGCTTGATCCCCAACTGCTGATACTAGCAAACTCTTCACGGCGCCTATTGCTAGAGGTACCCCGGCTGTGTGCTTCTCAAAGGCATATATCCACTTGCTTGCCCCTCCTGATAGCGGGGGCAACAATTTTAACAAATTGGCCTTATCCATCTGAGCCCAGGGTATGTAATTCGGCTTCCCTCCTCCTCTATGTATTAATGGGAGTTGTAACCTCCCCTTTGCCGTTGTATCTACACTCACCTTTACTCCTGATTTTCCTAATGGCGCCATTTTTCCCAACCTGTTCCTTAGTCGCCCTGTCCACTCCTCGTCCATCGTTCTCATTGAGCATGCGCCATCCAACTCCTCGCTTCCCCCACCCATTGCGACACTTAGCCTTTCACCTTCTTCTAAGTCATCCCCTATATCACACAATAGCTCCTCTCTGCCTCCTGTCGTCCTTACCTCATCACCACTACACCCCTCTCTTCCCCCTAGTTCAATTATCCGTGTTGGTTCTTCTTCTATCCTAAACAGTATCTCTCCTTTTTTCCATCCTTCTCCAAATGTCCTATTCTCACTCTGCGCTCCTGATACAGGCTCTGATCTAGCGGCATTGATTGCAGTCCGCTCACATATACTTTTTATTCTCGAGAGCTCGTCTTTGGCTATAGAGAGTCTGGATTCTAGATCTCCTGTCAATTTCTCTATATCCACCCTTGGTGTATTTACCTGCTCTCGTTCCCTATGACTCTCATATGGTGGGGGTGCAGTTGGCCCTTGAGTGGTAGTGGTTGTCGTTGGGGGTACATAAGTTGGGTCACTATATCCCTCTGCGGGCACTGGCTTATTTAGTATTGGGTACAGCCTAGTTACCTCTATCGGTGGCTTCCCTTCTGGAAGTACCTTGTCATCTTTTGGTATCAGTAATGGGTTGTCAGTAGTAGATGGTAGGTCAGTATCTAATTCCCTTTTCTTAGGTGGGGGTATTTCTTCAGTCTCCATAAGTCTAATATTTCTCTCCTATTGTGTAGCTGCTTCCCCTTATATTTCAAACAAATGCATGTGGCTACCATATCTAAGACGCCCTTGTCAAATGATCCCCCTTTGGGCCATATCTGAGGTAATCCTTCCCCGTTCAACTCTGTGATCCACTGGTCATGATATTTCTTAATCCGTTCTGCGTACCCAGGTAGGCTCTTACAAATATGTGATAAGGGTGTTTCTGCCCCCATACTTCGTACTTACTAGATAATAGTGTACCTCTCGATGTAGGTCTGTCTCTTAATATGGACGTATCACCATATGAATTCACGTACTTATGTCTTATTGAGCATGGGCGTGTTTTCCCGCCACCTGTACAGTATGAGAATGGCTGCACACAGCCTCTATTCTATACTCTTTAGGGGGCACGTACAAGAGCAAGCCATCAATAACTGTGACAATTGAACCCAGCAGATCAAAGAAATTAACACTCACTTTACAAATAGCGGGCCCATAATTAGCGCCCCGGTCCCTTAGCGGGACCTGCTAAGGACGTGTGGTCTGACCACACGTCCTTAGCGGGACCTGCTAAGGACGTGTGGTCTGACCACACGTCCTTTGCTATTCCCGCTAAGGGACGTTGGCGGTAAGGGTTTACCAGCATCGGCATCCTTACCAGTGCCCGTTAACCCTTACCGCCCAACTCGGAATGACCCACACTGAGAGGTTGGCCAAACCTAGTCAAGGTAAGGTAGCAGGGACGCAAGGCCTAGTCTCAGGAAGGGTGTGAAAGTGATCTAGGGCTACAATGAGCCCACACAGAGCAACACCAGTAATCCCAGCTACAGGTAAGTATACAAAATACATTTATCAACTAGTCCTTTATATTAAAAACTAAGCAAGTAAAACATCTAGGTAAATATCACATTAACACTTATAAAACAGATTATATAAAACCACCCCTAGGAAATAGAATAGCACATGATTTAATGACGAGTGAAACACAGGTAAGTAGTTCAGATGCATAGAAGTCCGGATTTTAGCCCCCAGTCAGGCTTTCATTTAAAGCCCACAGTCAGGCTTCCCTTTAAAGCCCCCAATCGGGCTTTCCTTTAGGTTGTGGGTCAAAGACCTTGAACTGTTCAAGGGGTTTTTACTTGTTCTTGTATGACCACTTTGATCTCTCGTAAGGGGTTCTCTCAGGACCCTCCGGTATCTGTAGTTTTAACAAAAGGGGACGAAGCAGAGTCTTTCGATTGACCACCAAAATTAGCGCCGGACCATTCTGCAGTTGGTCTTTCCCTGCATTTTAACAGTTCTGTAACACACACAGTCTTTGTTCTTTAATTCATCTTATGTTGCCATTTGCAACCTTTGTTCAACATAGTTTGCTTTCCTATCGGTACTCCCTCCAACTCACCGGCTGTGATGAACCGCTTGGCGTTTCTCGTCTCTGGAGACGAGGACGACACCACAGTAGCGAGCGTCCCTCCCTGCCTTGGTTATCAGTTTGGGATGGCTCTGTGCACCGTTGACATCTGCTACACACACTGGCTGTTATTCCCGGTCTTATGATTCCTTTCATAGAGGCTTTGCTGGTCTGGGTCGAAAAGGGCAAGGGCACTTCTCTCCTTGTCGTCCTTTCAGTTCTAGCTGCCTTTCTCCTACTCTTTAGCTGACTCGTTGTCATGATTCCTGCCCCTCATGTCCCCAGCCCTCCAAGATGTCAGGCTGGAGCCAGGCCATGATCACCTACATGGCCCTCAAGGGCCTCTCCATCCCTCCAAAGACCCACTTGGAGTCAGACTTGGCGCTTGTGGCACCAGACTCACTCACTCCCATAGGATAACATTGGGGATTGGACTTGTAGTGCATTGATGGGGACAAGATGGATGCCCCCACATATTTTGGTTCCCAGAACTGCATGTGCAGTCTAGTCTTTTGGGTGTGGTTCAGCCCAGAGACACCTGGTATACCCAGAGACTATTTAAGCCACGCCCAGGCTGAGAAACATGCTTTGTGTTTTCTGCACCTGCAGCGTGACACTCGCCGTGTTCGGATCGGTCTCCAGTAGGCCTGCATCTTTCTTCTGCGCTCAGCTGCAGCAAGAACAAGAACACCGTTAGGAACAGCCTTACCTTGCAGCGCTTCTGCCCATCATTCATCGCTTCTTCTGTTCTGCGGGCATCTTCGGCGGTGTCATTCCCATCCTGGCACGCTGCTTCCTAAGGAAAAGGGAAAAGAACAGAAAAAAGGCATTAGTAAGCATTTAACAAATCTTCGCTTATTTTAAAGACTGTACCAGCTTCAAACGCTTACCTGAATCCCAGTCGCTCTGGGGGAACTCTGTCTACGGGGTGAATCATGATGACCCAATGAATATTGTGTTGACAAATGTGAACCCGACGGAGGGATGTCCACAGTGGATTTTTTTTAAAGACATTAAGACTTGTGAATAAAATCTGTAGTGAACCCGACAGAGGGAGGCTAATATTCAAGAATGGTGTGAGCCCAGAAGAGGGGGATCAAACGGTAGAAAGTTATCACCTAAGGATTTGTGAATGCACAAGGAGGAATCTTCTGAATGAAAGCCGTAGTGAACCTGACGGGCTGCTATTCGAGAGGGGTCTGAGCTTGGAAGACGGGAATCCAGGGGTGAAAAAGCCATCACCCACAGTACATGCATAAAGCAACTTTTTGTTTTATTATTTTGAACCTATCAGATCCTCGGAGACAAAAGACTTTTTATAGAAAAGAGACTTAACCACCGAAGATCCTGATACCTGAGAACGGAACTGTGGTCTCATGCTAGGAAAGCTCGAGAGTGTGCTACGCTCAGGAATTCCGCCTTGTCCCCTGCTCAGAACTTGGGGAAGGGAGACCCCTGGTTATAACATCCTGACCTATCATTTGTGAACACTTCTTTCTTGTGAACACTATCCCACACTCTTTTTGTATTTAGTTGTAAGGATTGGCAATAAATTACTGAGTATAGGCCCTTTTTTTAACCAGACTCCACTAGGACTAACTTATTATTATTGGATGGTCGTAGCTTGCTCCAATCTTAGATTTACGTTTAAATTAGGTGTTTATATAACCTACCTATACGTTTAATAAACACCCTTTAACTGTGATCACTTGTGTCTGTCTTTACTGGTGCCGCCAGGAGTTCCTTACACTACGGAGCAGCATATATTCCATATATTAACTAAAAGGCAAAAAACAATCTTGAGGCTAGTTAGGATAATTGGTGTTACAGCGACCATGACCATCGTCAATTATAGATGGATCTACTTCTTATGTTCCGAATATATTTACTTAGCTATAAATTATGTACTATATTCATAAAGTAAATAAGAGCTAAAGACTAAGTAGAGTGGATGGGGGTGTTAAAGACAAGGAACTGGGCAGCTCTAATGGGGAATAATAATGGGACTAGCTCTCAGAGTGGAAATTGAAAATCCTGTTAACCTATCTCCAGATCCAGAAAAGTGCAGACATCATGGAACATGGCCAGCTGCCCACAAGATTGCCGCTTAAGAGCTCAACTCTGCTTCCCAGTATCATTATAGCAGCAGACAGAGATCATTTTGTACCATCACTTTGTCATGTTTACCAAGCTAAGAGCAGGGCAAAGTCCACTGGGATGTTTGTGTGGTAGCCCAACTGACCTTGGTCTCACAACGTGGAATTCCAAGTGAATACTGGGAGGTTCTGGAGTGGTAGACCTAGGTGGGAGGAAAGTTCAATAACCAAAAACGCAAGCTCTCTGGCTGAAAAGCAAAAGGACAGGCATCCATATAGAGACTGGAATGGGATATGTTGCAACGCAATACACCCACCTAGGGCAAACAAGGAACCAGGTGATAAACCTAGTTGGCAGCTGGACCTGTTTGCCCCCTTAAGCACTGAGGCCATAGATCAGGAAACCCACATGAATGGCCCTAGGCATGACAAAAGAGATAAATTAACGCAGGGGGCTAACCCGCTGTTATGCTGCTGCGTATGACCCGGTCCTTGGACACAGTACCAGTGCCTGGCACCTCTATCACCGGTGGCGCCTGGACCAACGGCCTGCACGGCTACATACCCGCGGTATATCCTCTCAGGTCCCACATCCAGGCTGCAGGAGAGCCGGGCTCCAGGATTTTGTTTGGCTGAGCGCCACCATACTGCCTAGACCTCCAGGGCCCTGTCATCATCACACAGCCCTGCCAGCCAGAGTCAAACAGCCTCGTTTCCACCCACTGGCATAAGTAACTTTGCTCGGTGCATCTCTACACTCTTGTTGTCCCGCTCCTGTTCCACGTTCTTCCTCTTTCTCGGTTCATCCGCTCCGGGTGTTTCTTTGCATGCTCCCTGCTTCACTGCGTTGGTGACGCTGTCTTGCCTTCTCTTGCTGCTTTTCTGGCCCTATGCCATTGTCCTTACTGGTTTTCCTCTCCTGCTTGTCTTTGCTTATTTTCTGACCATCTGGATTTCCCAGTCCAGGGCCTCGCACTGTTTTTGATTCACGTTCTTCTGGGGAGTCCTTTCCATGGTGCAAGAAGACTTGCCCTGTTTCCTGTCACCAAGGTATTTTGGTCTTGGTTGGCCGGTACAGGATAGTGCTTCTACATTACTCTTTCACAGTTCCAATACCGAAGAGCATCGTGGCGGATTCTGTTCAACGGCCTTCGAGATCATGTATGTGCCAGCCCTCCATCCAGCTCGACACCCACCAGCACAAAGACGAGACTAAGAAAGGAAGAAATGAGGACAAGAATAAGGAAGTCCAATCCAAATGCAATAAGGTAGAATGAAATCCAGAGGTAGTCCAGGTAAAGGCAAAAGATCAAAATCACATTACAGGCAGAGAGAATTGCAAAACAGTGTCCAAATGGCAGCCCAATAACAGGCAGAGTCGGTGCACAAATAATCCAAAAAGAAAGCAGGGTGAGATCAGATGGGAAAGGAGGCAGGGAAGGCCAAGTCAAGGAACAGCAGAAAATATTCAAAAGCAAAGTATGATATGCGAGCGGATACTCATTTGAAGAGCGACAGTCTTTTTCCTGTGCCTTCTTATTGAAGACACGATGTCTGCCATAGGGTTGACCAGTCACAGGACGCAGACTGAGCATGGCGTCAGCTGACTGATGCAGTATTATGTGCAGGCATTGGAGCAAGTTGCGCTGGGACAAGTAGTCCCTCCAATCTCTAAGCCTCCAAGTGAGGATGCCACAACGCTGCGGGATTCCACAATGCTGTGCATCTGGGACCCTGACACACTTAGCCTGGTATGAATGCTGGATGAAGTCCGGCACCAGGAACTGACCAAGGGTGACGCTGCCATGCCATGTAGTATATGGGCCATCCAAATGGGTGGTGGTCTGCAGTCCAGTGTGTGGAGGTGTTAACGATTTCAATTGGGCGATACACACCGGACCAGGACTCTTGCCCCTAGCCTTGGATATAGCGCACAATTGGAATGCTTTCTCTTTATTTTCTACGAATTCAATTTGAGATGGCACACAACCCGTCTCACACCCCCTTTTACAAATACCCTGTGTCACAATGGACCATGAACCAGGCCGTTTGGTGGGAATGCAATATTTATTTTAAAATTCAAAGAAATCGCACAAATTGTAATATTTGGCAGAAATCACCAATGGGGTGATAATTACAATGGAAACTGAAGAAATGCACTTGGTTCAAAGTTTTCAAAGGTAGCAATTCACACTCATGTGTCTCAGATCCAGATCCTCCTGTTGCTAGCAACCCCCCAAGCAGAACCTGTTTGGCTAGTTTCAGAAGGCAGCCCATGTTTTTATTTCTTTTATTTCATTTTGTTTTGAATCAGAAGCAAGCCTGTTGAGTAAAACATCCCATATATGTTTCCCCAGCAAAACCCCCTCTACATTACTAGGCATGGACACGTTTTTATTCAACATTACTTATAAAACAGGCATTTTCCTTTCGGTTTGCAAAAGCCCATTTTGACACATGGTGAATGCTGCTGGGATTTGCTCACAAATTTGTTTTTTCTCTTCCATCTGAATTCCCCCATTGTTCTGCAGCCCCAGCCAGTTTCTTTTATACAGCAATTTGTTCAAGACATAGTTTGTTGAGGGGGGCGCTGTTGCGCCGAAGCAAGATGGCCGCTTGAGTGTGTAGCTCCGGACCACGAGGACACACACGCTTTAAAATATCCTTATAAAATACAGCTGTGCGGACTCCTACTGCACAGGCCGCTTCAAGTACTTGCACTCTACGATCGAGCCAAGTCTCGGACCCTGGGGCCTTCTGCGGGCCGTGCTACGGCCGCCGGCAGCGCAGCCGCTTAGAGGCCGGGCTCGCCCCGTGGTGGGGTTCCGGAGAGCGCAGCCTCATGTTGCCACCCGACACCCCGGCGGGGGCGGCCCATCCTGGAGAGGCATCGGAGCGTGGGAGGCGCGCTGTGTGGCGGCTCTGCTGCCGTGATTTGCTGGCGGTCCTGTGATCGATCTGCACTGCCGCTGCCTGCTGGCCGGGGCCCGTGACTCGCGGCCCCCTCGGATCTGGGATGGGGGCTGCGGACGGCCGGAGCCATTGTAGCTGACTCCTTGCAGCGTAGCCGGCCGCTTGGCCTCCTCCTCCGCCCCCTCCTCCCAGGGCAGGCTCCAGTTAAGGTAAGGGGGGCCGAGCGGCTGGGGGCAGGGCTCAATCCCACCTGAGATTGCGGCGTTCACTTCTGCGGCCGCGGGTTCGCCAGTGAGAGGGCCTGCTGGCTCCGCTGCCCACCACACCTGGATTCACTTTGGGCCTGGGCACCCCGCGGTCCGCGGCTGGAGGTCTGGACTCTCCGCGCACTTGTCTCTGCGGAGACTCTATCTATCTTACGCCAATACTCCCATGCACAGCACTTTTGTCTTCTCTCCTCTTTTTTGAATCAGCTGTTGTGGGCTAAAGCTCAGTGGAGGCGCCCAGATGCTGGTACGGCCGGAGGTGCTCCTTTACTAGTTATTATAACCACCGTGCCTGGAGCTGCTGCCCCTAATTTGGACACGTTCACTAACGAACTATGCTGAGCGAATTGACCCCTACCCCCTCTAAATAGCTGAAGGTGGCGGACACCTGATACATTGAACCGAAGTACCTACCTAAACCCGAATTAACCCTTGTGCTACACCTGACTGGCACAACCTTGTATGTCTGTGTTGAGTTTCACAATTACCCCACGTACACTGGACGGGAGGGGGGCTCAGCCCTGATATCCTGCGCCAGCCTCGTGCAGCGCCGGCTCTGGGGTGCTGAGCATTCGGTGGCCGCGTTCGCACTGGCCTCCCCCAGGGGTCACCCGGCCGCTCCTGTCGTGGATCTGGGTTCGACCGACTGCGGTACACACATACAGGTTATATAGAAGACTTGGAGTATAAATTGGCTGCACGCAGGGTGCGGACTGACCGGCCCGGAGGGCTACATAACTACAGATCCAGATACTCCTAATCTACTGCCGCTTCCGGGGAACTCCACTAACCCTGATCACCCGCTTTGCCTCAGAATCCTAATCCCCTGACCTGGCTTCCACCATGACTAAAGGAGCCGGTGCCCGGAAAAAACAAAGTTCGCTAAACATGTTTACAAAATCGCCCTCCAAGCCGGCCCCCGATGACCCTGAGGAGCCACCGACCAACTCGGCCCCATCACCCTCAGAAGAATCACAGAATATGCTGGAGTATATCCAGAATGGCTTTACTACACTCCATGCTAAACTGGACGATATGAATGGGACCATCTCCTCCATAAAACGCCATATCGAAAAAACAGATGGACGAGTCGCTGAGGTGGAGACTCGATTGGGGTTTGCCGAAGATGACCTGGGCTCTCTGCGTGCCGCGGTCTCCACACTCACTAGTCGGGTGTCGGCGGTAGAGAAGAAAAATGATGATCTTGGATCCTGCTCGAGACGAAACAATCCGCGCATTGTTGGAATACCGGAGGACAATATAACTGAGCCCATGGAAGACTACGTGGAGCGCATCCTCATAACACTCCTAGACAACCCTAAGCTTTCCCCACAGTTCGCCATCGAGAGAGCGCACCAAGCTTTGACCGCGAAACCTAGGCCGGGGGCACCCCCTCGGCCCATCATAGCCAGGATGTTAAACTTCCGGGACCGTGATGCCCTCCTGCGAGCGGACAGGATCAAAGGTGAACTTCTCCTCGGTGCGGCCAGGATCCACCTCTACCCTGATTATTCTGTGGCAGTGCAGCGGGAACGCCAAACATTCGCAGCTGTGAAAAAAAGACTCTGAGACTTGGGTGTGAAGTACTCCATGCTGTTCCTTGCAAAACTGCGCATTGAACATTCTAACAAAACCTCTTTTTTCACCATCCCGGAGGAGGCCTCTAAATTCCTTGATGAGCACCTCCCTGGCTGAATCATTTGCTGTCACAAGCCCAGTTTACATGTCACTTATTAATCAGTCTATGCCAGTGTTAGGCCGTGTTCAGCCTTAGTCATAGTGGTTGTATGTCGTACAAAATGGCATAGAAGGTCCGTTGGGTTTCTCTTTGTTAAATTGATCCTCTAGGCTCTAGCCCTGATGGGAGATTTTGTCTTAATGCGCTTGACAATTACTAATGCTCAAAACTACTTCAGTTCTTAAACATGTTCGGACTTCCTGTCGGGGGGGCGGAGGCCAGAGTCACGGGGGAAGATCACAACTACATTGCGTTATAGCTAGCGCTTATGGAAATGCATCAATGTGAGCGGCAACCCTTCTGGCTTTATTATAAACCCTTCATATATGTAACCTCAGCTGAACAACACTAACTATTCCAGCTGTATTTACACGCTCCTTCCCTTCCTCTGGTCCGTCGCGCCACTGTTAGGTTAGTCAACAGGCCCCCAGGCGCTGATGCCGAGAAGTTCGTTATTATGCGGGGGTTTGGGTTTCATTCCTCAAGTTGGGGGAGGGACGTGGGTGGGGGTGGTTGGGATGGGAAGATATGTTAAAAAAGTCTTCACGACCTCCGGAGAGTTCAGGCATGACACACTGACACAACACGGAGTTACAGACGGGGTGACGCACCGTACTGGGCCGAAATGGATTGGGCCAACTAAATCCACTGGAACAAAGCCCGAGCGATTCTGCTACATTAATGGTGGATAACAGCATCACCTTCATGAGCTGGAATGTCAGGGGGCTCGGCAACTACAAAAAGATGTGACAAATACAACTCTATGCTGAGCGCCACGGTACTCAAGTACTATGTTTACAAGAGACTCACGCTCGCTATTTTTTAATTATTCCACCCAGAGCAGAGGTACCCTCACCTTAATACACAGGAACCTTAAGTTTAGTTGCTCCCGATCGCACATAGACCCCCTCGGAAGATATATACTTATTGTTGGCAAATTGCAGAATCAAGAGGTAGCCATCCTGAATATATACGGTCCTAATATAGATGACCCCGAATTCTACCTTCACCTAGCCCCGATCCTAGAGAGTTACCCTCAGACTCCGATCATATGGGGTGGCGACTTGAATACGATTTTAGATGTTACTCTAGACAGGTCAGGCTCCAGACCTCGCCAGCTTTCAAGGGCAGCGTACACAATCCTTACAACTCTCCCCCGGCTGGCTGTGGTGGATGCTTGGCGGTTAATGTACCCTGATTCCTGCACGTATACCTTTTATTCCTCAGTCCATGACTCGCATTCTAGGATAGATAGATGGCTGTTGTCTGACATATTAATTAGGTGCCTGACCCATCTGGCAATCCTCCCCAGAACACTGTCCGATCATTCCCCTGTGGTCGTCGCATTGAACTGGGGGCATGACTTGGATAGATCGAGACATTGGAAAATCGGGCCCCATGCTCTACTAGACAACACCTTCGCCTCCGAACTAGAGTTGTCCATCGATGAGCTCTTTGAGATCAACATGGATTCAGTACCCTTACGAGCCACCCTCTGGGAGGCATTCAAAGCTTATATCAGGGGTATCGCCATATCCAAAGGGGGTGGTATTCTGAAAAACATTCGGGAGGATATTGCGGTGAGTGAATCGGCTCTGACTGTACTGGAGTCCCAATATCACTCCCCCGACATACTAGCATCAATGGGCCTGGAGCTAGATAGATTTCGTGATCTTGCGGAACGAGAAGTTAAATTCCTTGATAACCCCCGGGCGGTTAGACGATATGGGGAGGGCGAGCGGCCAGGCCGCGTGCTTGCCAGACTAATTCGCCATGAGTTTGGAGCCCCTAACATTCCCGCGATAGAAAGGTCTGACGGGACACTAGCTACCTCACCCCAAGACATCAACACAGAATTCCTTACATTCTATACCTCCTTATACTCGAAAGTCGATGGACCCCATATCTCAGAGATAGATTCCTACCTGGAGGAACTCCCCCTCACGGTTCTGCCTATGGACGCTGCTGCTTCCCTAGACAGACCCTTCACCGCCAACAAACTAACTGAGGCCATTGAGGCACTCGCTGCAGGGAAGACCCCGGGCCCAGATGGTCTCCCTATGGACTTCTATAAACGTTATAAATCTATTCTGGTTCCGCAACTACTAGTTCTATGGGAGGAGGCATGCGAGAGGAGCACACTCCCCCCCCTCGCTCCGCGAGGCCATGTTCACAGTCCTTCTTAAACCCGGTAAACCCCCCACTCAATGTGGCTCATACCGCTCCCTTTCGTTAATAAACTGTGATGTTAAAATATTTGCTAAACTACTGGCTAACCGTCTAGCTCCATTCATGCCTGATATCATACATCCCGATCAGGCAGGTTTCGTCCCAGGTAGGTCCACATCCCTAAACCTTAGACGACTCTTCAATGTGATCAGTAGGATTAACCCGAATACGCAGGCGGTGGCAGCCACTTTGGACATGCAAAAGGCATTCGATTCAGTGTCCTGGGAGTACTTGTGGCGAGTCATGGAGAAATGTAAGTTTGGCCCCAACTTTCGGTCCAGTGTCTGGCTTCTATATACCAACCCAGTGGCGAGGGTCCGTACTGAGGATAGGTGTTCCACCCTGTTCCCGATTGCCAGGGGGACGCGACAGGGGTGTCCCTTCTCCCCGTTAATCTTTGCGGTAGCGATTGAACCCTTTGCAGACATGATGCGCCAATCACATTCTCACAGAGGCTTACGCTCAGCGGGACAGGCAGATATTGTCTCCTTATATGCCGACGATGCCTTGCTCTACATCCGCTCCCCAGAGACTAACCTCGCTCCAATCCTGAATGACGTCACTCATTTTGGGCAGATATCCGGTCTCAAAGTTAACTGCTCTAAGTCAACCTTATTCCCACTCACAGACGACACACAACCACCCTCCAACTTAATGGGGTTCTCTTGGTCACAATCCACCTTCACCTACCTGGGAGCGTCGGTCTCCCGCCACGTTGAGAAGTTGCGCGTCGATAACTACCAGAATGTCACGCTCACCTGATTCCCACGGAGGCGCAGGTCTGGCTTCGAGTGCTGATGCTTCTTCTATGGTGAAGCGCAGGACTCTGAAGATGGACTCACTGGCTCGCAGGAATATTCCCCTGTGCGTGAAAAGGGAGCATTACCTACTGACGGAATAATGCTCAAGCCTCCCACTCCCTTCCAACCCTCCACGATACCCTTCCTCGATTCCCCGTGAAGTCTCACCTTAGGGTCTGGAAGGATGAGTTCTCCATCCTGCTTCTGATGCAGGGGCGCGTTGAAACCCAGTTACTTCACTGGATTGAGGTTTGATGGGAGTTCAAATAAGCTTGACTATTCAGGTAAGGTGCTGTAAGAGTTCTGTACCAAGTTCAAAAGTTCAAGCTTAATAATAATGTTCATTGTCTTATTGCTGCAAGCGCTAACGCTTATGTCTTTTTCCCCTTAGGGGCCGGGGTTCGGAATGCCGGAGATATGGCGCCGACCCGAAGTGAAACGTGCAGTTCCAGTAAATGACAGGTAAATTCTGGATGAGCGTTCGGGTAATGTCTTTGCATTCGCTCATTCAATGTCTTTGTCTTTTTTCCCCATATGGGCTGGGGTCCGGAATGCCAGGAAGCGGCAGGACCCGAAATGAAATGGGAATGACCCAACAGGTAAGTCTTAGAAGGAAACTGAGCTTTTCCTATTCCCTTCCTTCTCTCACCTTGTGTTCTTGTCTTTTTCTCTCTAGGCTCTGGGAAGTGGCTGCGGATCCGGATGATCGCTGCTGAAGATGGAGGTGCCCAGGAAAGGTGAGTGAAATGCAGCGCTGCAGCGATCGAAACAAAATGCTTTTAAAATGATGTCTTCCCTTTCAGGATCGTCGATCGTGATGCAGCTTTAGCAGGTAAGGTATTCTTTCTCTCCAATTCTCTCTTAGCAGGTGACCCAGGGTGCTGACAGGCGTGGCTGAAGTCCAGATGCAGGAGCTGACACGGTGAGCGTCCAGCTGCGAGGAGCAAAACAACGCGAAGCGTGAGTTGCTGATCGGGCGTGGTTTAAATAGCTTTGGAAGAAGTTCCAGGTATGTATCCTTCCACCGATCAGGTATGTATCCTTCCCCGACCACACCCAGGGGAAAGTAGTTCCACAGGTAAAGTAGTTCCATTCAGGCCTCAAGAGGGCCTGGATGTAGCAGCATGGTCTGCATCAGGTAAGTGCACCTTAAAACACTTGAACACATGTCTAGCTTTATGGGCCTGGCGCCTAAGGCGCCAGGACAGGGGTCCAACATGAGCCTGGCGCCTAAGGCGCCAGGACTGTGTCCAAAGGACCCCAGCTTGGGCCCGCTGGCACTTCCCTGGGGGAAATGATGCCTGCCTCTGGGGTTGCTGGGTCGGACCTGGCGCCTTGGAGGTAGGCATCATGACAGTACCCCCCCCTCAAGGCCCCTCCCAAGGTTGTTCCCTCCGGGGGTTTTGGCTTGTTCGGAAATCTCCGGTGGAACCTTTGTATTAATCGAGGTGCGTGAATATGGTTACTAGGCTCCCACAATCTCTCCTGAGGTCCATATCCCTTCCAGTCAACAAGATAGAAGAGTTTTGACTTTAACACCTTGGAGTCTAAAATGTCTTTAACTTCGAATTCTAATTCCCCTTCAATTTGAACTGGGTCTGGAGGCTTGGACAGTCGGGTCCCTGGTTGTACTGGCTTCAAAAG
Source organism: Ambystoma mexicanum (assembly GCF_040938575.1). Lineage (NCBI taxonomy): Eukaryota > Metazoa > Chordata > Amphibia > Caudata > Ambystomatidae > Ambystoma > Ambystoma mexicanum. Next base: position 1,448,862,792 of record NC_090929.1, read on the forward strand.
TGATGCATGAAAAATTGGATGAATACGCATGTTAGACGGTAAATCCAGTTTAAAGGCCACGGGATTGATTATAGCCTTGATGGGAGAAGGTCCTATGAATCTGGGATTGAAGGTTTGCGGGCCCTTGAGGGGTAAATGTTTCGTTGTTAGCCATACCTGATCTCCTACTTGGTAAGGAGGAGTTTTACTTCGGTGCAAATCAGCGTTTTCTTTATACTTTTTCTTGGCTTGCTGTAAATGAGTTGCAGCTTCTGTGAAGGCTCGGGTTATTGTGGAATACAGATGATTTACTGCGGGCATTTCCAGGGTCAGAGGTGGATCTAGATCAGAGGTCCGAGGATGGTGACCATACAAAGTATAAAAAGGAGTTTGTCCGGTTCCAGAATGCACTGAATTGTTGTATGAATATTCTGCGATCCAAAGGATGTCTTTCCAATTTAACTCGGATTGGTGTAACATGCACCGAAGATATTGCTCGAGAGTCTGATTGGTTCTCTTGGTTTGTCCGTCGGTCTGGGGGTGGTGGCTGGTGGATAGCCGCACATCTATTTGTGCTAGTTGGCAACACTTCTTCCAAAAATGGGAGATAAATTGACTTCCACGATCCGAGACTAATATGGAAGGGAAACCATGTATGCAAACTATATTCTCCAGAAATTCCTTGGCCAAGGTGGAAGCTGAAGGCAAACCTTTTAAAGGGATAAAGTGGGCCATTTTGGAGAATAGATCCACAATTACAAGGATAGTGTTGTAACCAGCACAAGGAGGCAGGTCAGTTATAAAGTCCATTGACAAGGTGTGCCATGGTGCCGGTGGAATATCCAAGGGTTGAAGTAGGCCGGCTGGCCTTTTCTTTTGACCCTTGTTTTGGGCACAAATTCCGCAAGACAATACAAAAGACTTTGTCTTTTCTCCAAGAAGGCCACCAGAAGTGGCGTTTGATTTTTTCCTCCGTTTTAGCGATACCAGGGTGTCCTTCCATTAATGATTCATGATGATGGGCAATAACAAGTTCTTGCAATTCTTTACTAGGCAGAAACAACCGCTCCTGGAAGTAGGGAAAGTCATCCTTAACGGTGTAATGAGGACCCTTTTGACTCCATTCCAGTAAGGCTGAAGAGTCTAGAAGTTGTTTTACTTGCGTTTGGATGTCCTCAATAGTTTGCAATGAAGTTAGGCCTAAGATTCTTTGTTCAGGTATGATTGGCACAGGTTCTAAACTCGAATTGGGTTCTTCCATGCCAATCCGGAATAAGGCGTCCGCTTTACCATTCTTGCAGCCAGGGCGATAGGTAATTACAAAATCAAATTCCGCAAAGAATAGAGCCCATCGGAGTTGTCGTGAAGATTGAGCCTTGGCCGTCTTTAAATACTGTAAATTTCTGTGGTCCGTAATTACGGTGATGGTGCGTCTTGCCCCGAGAAGGTAGTGACGCCAAGCCTTGAAAGCAGATTTAATAGCCAGTAACTCTTTGTCGGTAATTGCGTAGTTGATTTCAGGACGAGAAAATTTCCTGGACCAAAAGGCCACAGGGTGTAGTTGGTTAGTTTCTGGGTCTCTTTGCGACAGGACAGCTCCCATGGCCGAACTGGATGCGTCGGTTTCCACAATGTAAGGGAGATCTGGGTGCGGGTGCTTCAATATAGGTGCAGAGGTGAATTTGGTTTTCAGGTCCTGAAAGGCTTGTTCGGCCTCAAGAGTCCATTCAAAGCGTTTGTTTTTCTTTAGGAGAGCTGTGATGGGTTGGATTGTTCGGGAAAATTCCGGGATGAATCTTCGATAGAAAATGGCGAAGCCGAGCATGCTCTGAACTCCCTTCACCGAGCTAGGAGATGGCCATTTGAGGATGGCGTCCACCTTTCGCGAGTCCATTCGGACTCCTTGAGGTGTCAGGATGAATCCGAGAAACTCCACTTCTGTGGTATGAAAAACGCATTTTTCGAGCTTTGCAAATAGTCTGTGCTGGCGCAATTTCTCAAGAACTGCCCTAACATGTTTTCTGTGATCGGATTCTGAAGAGGAGTACACCAGGATGTCGTCAATATAAACAATGACACAGACGTCGATAAGTTCCCGAAGAACATCATTCATAAAGTACTGAAAGGCGGCAGGTGCATTGCACAAACCGAAGGGCATCACCTGATATTCGAAGAGCCCAAATCTGGTGCGGAATGCAGTCTTCCATTTGTCGCCTTCTTTTATACGCACCAGGTGATAAGCTCCTTGGAGATCTAACTTGGTGTACACACAAGCGTCTTTCACCTGGTCGATAAGCTCAGGGATCAGGGGCAGAGGATAGCAATTCTTAATCGTTATTTGATTTAGGGCGCGATAGTCTATACATGTTCTAAGGTCGCCCTCTTTTTTCGGCACGAAGAACAGAGCTGAGGAGACAGGAGACTTGGACGGGCGAATAAAACCATTGGCTAGGTACTGATCTAAATACTGACGCAAATGTAGATTCTCAGGTTCCGTAAGAGCATAAATCCTACTACAAGGTAGTTGAGCATTGGGTACCAGATCGATTTGGCAATCATAAGACCGATGGGGAGGTAACGTGTTAGCCTGTTCCTTCTGAAAAACGTCTTGGAATTCTTGGTATTCTGACGGTAGCTGTACAGGGGTGGAAGTTGCTGAGGCTAGACCCATAACTGGATTTCTTGGGTAACAAGTTGGTTCACAATCAGGAAAACTTATCTTCTTTGCTCGCCAGTCAATTCTAGGATTATGTGTTTCTAACCAAGGAATTCCAAGAATTACTTGAAATTGTGGGGCCTTGATCACATCAAACACGATTGCTTCCCGATGTCCATCCTGACCCACCAGTGTCATTTCAACAGTGGAATGCGTTACATGCCCTGAGGCTATTTCGGTTCCATCTACTGTAGTAATGACATATTGGGTTACTTTCGGGCGGAGAGGGAGCTTAATCCTGGAAGCCAATTCACGGTCTATGTAATTTCCAATAGCTCCACTGTCGATGTATGCTTTTATAGCATGCAACAGCTGAGGCTGTTTTGGGTCCACGAGCACCATTGGCATGACAAAATGCGAGGTCAAAGAGTTTGTTTTCAAGCTCGGCAAGCGGACCCCTACGCTTGTCGGGCTAGGTCGTTTCCCGAATCAGTTGTCAATAAATCGTTATCAGTGGCTCCAACCACCTTCTTAGGTGGTTTAACCGGACAATTTCGAAGAAAGTGACCGGAAGTCCCGCAATACAGGCAAAGTTGCATCTGCCGCCTTCTCTCTCGTTCCTTCTGTGTTAATGGTCCTTTAGCACCGCCGATTTGCATAGGTTCGGATACGTCGGTACTCTTGGAGTTAGCGTGGGTTTTGATCGGTACTCGGGTTTCGTACTTGAACCGATCTGCTTTTCTATTTTGAAGTCTGTGATCAAGTTGAACCACCAAGTCTATGTAGTCTGGGCAGACCTCGGGTGGATCTACTATCTGAGCTAGAACATCCTTAAGCTCTCCGCGCAGGCCTCGATGAAACAATGTGATCCTTTTGTTTTCTGGCCATCCAGTTTCCACAACCAGTCTATTAAAGGTGGCAACGTAGGACAGAAGATCCTGATTACCTTGTCGTAAGGATAGCAGTTCGTTATCAAGGGCCTGTCCTTGAGAGTGTCGAGCAAACAATCTTTCCATGCTGGCCTGGAAACCCTGAAAATTCTGGAGAATGGGATCATCCTGATTTACCAATGGAATAGACCAATCAGCAGCACTGCCACTGAGGTAAGATAGTATAAAGGCTACCTTGGTCTGGTCGTTAAGGAAGGCCCCGGGTCTGCATAGAAAGTGTAAACGACATTGGTTCATAAAGACGGCATATTTCTTGGGATCCCCCGCAAAACGTTCAGGCGGGGCCAAAGGCATGTGTCCAGGTAGATTGATTTGTACCGGGTTATTCAAACCCATTGATGTGGAAGTATCGCCGGAATTAGGTAAAGGAGTGTGCCCTGCCTGGGCCTGCAATAACCTTTTGGCCAGGTCATCTGTTCTTTCCTTGGATAGGATCAGTTCTCTTTTGAGAGCGTTAGTCTCCTGGCGGGCTGAGTGCACTTCTGCCCGTAATTCCCCCAAAAGCTGGGCCAGCTGATCTGTCTCGGAAGTCTCCATAGCGCCCGGGTGGGAAATTGTGGGTAGGCTTCGCGTTCTGTCACGCTCACCTGATTCCCACGGAGGCACAGGTCTGGCTTCGAGTGCTGATGCTTCTTCTATGGTGAAGCGCAGGACTCTGAAGATGGACTCACTGGCTCGCAGGAATATTCCCCTGTGCGTGAAAAGGGAGCATTACCTACTGACAGAATAATGCTCAAGCCTCCCACTCCCTTCCAACCCTCCACGATACCCTTCCTCGATTCCCCGTGAAGTCTCGCCTTAGGGTCTGGAAGGATGAGTTCTCCAGCATGGGGTCTGGCATGGATTCACATGCTCATGAATATTCCCCGTCGTCAGGCTGGGAATCCTCGGTAAAGAAAAAACCAGTATCAGTTTCGTTTCTGATCTGTCTTTCGTAGTAATAACCAATCACTGGTCTCTGCGTCATACTGACCACAGCCAATGACTGCCCTCTACCTAAGCACCGCCTCTGGCAGCCATCCTCAGATTTTTACCGCACGTTCATGTGTTGGGATCCTCGTGCTATTGCTCTCGAGCGTTAGTGCTATTTTTCGCGCTTTTTCACAAAAAACTTCGATTCTTTCGGTCAAAAGAGCCTCAAGCTCCACCGATCCTACATCCGATCAACGGGGACCCGTGTCGGATTCATCTGTGCCCCTCAAGGGTGAAGATTTCGTCGAGCTACGCTTCGGAGGACTCCAGAAGCTTCTCAGGCCCGGTCTCGGAGATGGCCCAGGAGAAGGGAAGCTCGACGCCCGGAAAGCTGTTCAGGGTCTGCCCTGGATGCCAGCTGCAGAACGTCTTCAAGGAGGACGAACACTCTTTCTGCCTTTACTGCCTTCATGAGGACAAGACGCACGTGGAGAAGGACTGTGCGTTTTGCGGCAACATGTCGGAACGGACCATGAAGGACCGCCATCAACGTCTCGCCAACTGGCTGGAGGGTAAGAGCCCGTCTGGCGAGAAGAAGAAGAAATCCGAGCGGTCTTCTAAGACCTTTGAGGGCGCCCCGGCGACGGGGGCCCAACATAAGGCCAAGCACCGCGAGTCCGCTGGCACCGGGAGCGCCGAACGGTCGGGCTCTACGGGCGCCAGGCAGGGGGCACCCTCCCCGGCACCATCAACCACGAGCCAACGCTCTGGGTCGGGTAAGAGGAAGGCCGAGCACCCGGCGAAGCTCCTGGAGAGGCCCCGGTCGAGCTCTAAGGCAGAGGAGGAGCGTGGCAGTGCCCCCTCCCTCAAGGATAAGGCGGTGAGCGCACCTAAGGTGGTGAAGGCCTTGATCCATCCGACCAAGCCCTCTATCGAAACGGTCGCGGCGGCCCTGGCTCAGCCTGTGGTGGCTACACCAGTGGTGGCGACCTCAGGGCCCAGAATCTCCCTGCCTCCGCGGAGGGAGTCTTCCTTTGTGCCCATCGATAGGACCCCCGTGAAACCCTCCGTGGGGAAGAAGAAGGGGGGGCAGGGCGTCGTCGTAGATTCGGCCTCAACCTCAGAAGAGGAGCTGATCGAGGTCTTAAGCCACGGCCTAGGCGTGGAAGAAGGCCAGCCCGTCGGAATGGACCCCGACGCAGGTGACGACGACGACATCGTCGAGGATACCGACGGGGCCCCTGCTCGCCCGTCGGATTCCCCTCTGCCAGCGCCGCAAGACAACTCGGCGGCCATTTTGTTGGCCATACAGTCCTTATGCTCCGAGATAAGGACGAGGCTACCGTTACCGACGGAGGAACCTCTCCCGTCGGGGGATCCAGAACCGGGACCTTCTGGTGTTCCCCCTACCAAGAAAAGAAGGATCCATCCACCACCTCCTTTTCAACCGTCGCGCCCCGTCCAGCCCTCCTCCCCGTCCACCCGAGGGGATGATACGGGGACTGACACGGCAGCGACGGGTACGGACGACGAGGCATACGACGAGGATTTTCCGTCGTCGCCTCCCACCAGGGCTTCTCCGCCCGACGAGATCGGATCTTTCCACTCCATGATCTCCAGGGCTTCCGAGCTTTTCCAACTCTGCCCTGAGGAGAAGAAAAAGGAAGGCTTCCTTTATCAGCGGCGCGAGGCCAAGAGGAAGACGGTCCTCGCAGTGCCTCTGTTGGACGACATTTGGGATGAGGGCCTTTCCCTCCTCAAGAACCCTTCCACGACGCCAGCTAGAAGAGACCGGTACGAGAAAAAGTACCGGGTCCCGGACACGGCCCCCCTATGCCTCCGGGGGCAGCCTACCCCGGACTCCGTCGTCTCCGCGGCAGCCAGGAAGAAAGCGGGGGGGGGTGCGGCCTCCACATCGACTTCCCCGCCGGACGGCGAGGGAAAGAAATTGGATGCTATGGGACGTAGAGTCATCTCGTCGGCAGCGACGACGATTAAAGCGGCCAACGCCTTGGCTATCGTGGCCCGCTACGACAGGGAGCTCTGGTACAAGATAGCTCCCCTGCTGGATTTTCTGCCGGACGACAAGAGGGCGGAGGCCCTGGAGATCCTGCAGGAAGGTGAGGTGGCCTCGGACCACGCCATCACCGTGGCGACGGACATCGCCGACACTGGGTTCCGCCAGCTGGGCAACGGCGTTTGCCTTCGACGTCGTGGATGGCTCAAAGCTACGGACTTTCGGCAGGACGTCCAGACCAGAGTCCTGGACATGCCCTTCGACGGGAACAACCTGTTTGGGAAGACAGTGGACGATTCCCTTCAGGCCATCAAGGCGGATACTGAGACGGCCAGGGCCCTCGGAGTCCTGCAGCAACGACGAACGCCCTTTCGGAGCGGCGGAGGCAAGGGCGCCTCCAAAGGTTCCGGCGGCGGTTTCGCTTCCTACCGTCAAGCGGCCCGCTCGTCGTCGCAAGAGGCCTACAGAGGACGAGGCAAGTCTAGCGGACCCCGCCGTCGTCGCCAAGGAGGTCAAGGCGGCAAGGCCGCGTCCAAGCAGGATTGAACCGGCCGTGGGGTCGGGCCCCCACCGAAGCACCCCGGTGGGAGGCCGGCTGGCGGGCTTCGTCAGCGTGTGGGAGTCCATCTCCACCGACCGTTGGGTGCTGGACGCCCTGGCCCGGGGCCACGCGCTCGAGTTTCAAAGAAGGTGCCCGCGCGTCCCCCCCGTAGCCAGGAAAGAACTTCACGTCCCTCAACTTCTCCTGGAGGTAAAGGCGATGCTCAGAAAGGGCGCCATCGAACTCGTCCCAAAGAGGCTTCGGGGCTCCGGAGTCTACTCGCGATACTTCCTCGTGAAGAAGAAGACGGGAGGATGGCGCCCCATCCTAGACCTGCGACGTCTGAACAAGTTCATCAAGGCGCAGAAGTTCCGGATGGTCACCCTCCAGCACGTCCTGGGTCAGCTGGAGGAAGGAGACTTCCTATCGTCGTTGGATTTGGAGGATGCCTACTTCCACATTCCCATCCTAAAGGGGCACCGAAAATTCCTCAGATTCGTGGTCCAAGGGCGTCATTACCAGTTCAAAGCCCTTCCCTTCGGACTACGGTCGGCACCCAGGGTATTCACCAAGTGCCTCGCACCGGTGGCGGCGCAGCTGCGCCGCGAGGGGATTCACGTCTACCCCTACCTGGACGACTGGCTCATCCGCGCCAAGACGAGGGAGCTCGCCGTGGTCCACACGGCAAGGACCGTCCAACTCCTCACGGACCTGGGATTCTCCGTGAACTACGCCAAATCCCACCTGGTGCCCGCGCAAGTCGCACTGTTTCTGGGAGCGAGGCTCGACACAGTGTCCCTTCTGGCCTCCCCGTCGGAGGAGAGGACCAGGACCATCTTGGGCAAGGTGCAACGGATGTTGGTGGCCGACGCGGCCAAGGTGAGGTCCATCAAGTCCCTCCTCGGGATGATGTCTTCCTGCATCTACCTCATTCCCATGTGCAGGCTCCGGATGCGCCCGTTGCAAGAATTCCTGGATGCGCGCTGGATCCAGACGACGGGCAGCTTCGAGGAAAGGATCAAGCTCGACGAGAGTTTCCGACGAGCGATACGGTGGTGGGGCACCCGTGCGCATCTGACGGCGGGCATGGACTTCCAGACCCCAGCCCACCAGGAGACTGTGACCACGGATGCCTCCCTGGAAGGGTGGGGAGCGCACACCGAAAATCTGCACGCAAGAGGACTCTGGCTCCCGACGGAGAAGTCCCTGCATATCAACGTCCTGGAGCTCCGTGCAGTGTTTTGGGCCCTCAGGTCCTTCCTTCCGTCCCTCAAGGGCAAGGTGGTGAGGATCTTCACCGACAACACCACCACCATGTTTTACATCAGGAAACAGGGCGGAACCAGGTCCCCAGCGCTGTCCAAGGAGGCGCAGGACCTGTGGCATTGGGCCGTCGCCCAAGGGATTTTTCTGGTGCCGTTTCATCTGGCAGGGATAAAAAAACACCATTGCCGACTCACTCAGCAGGGAGCTGCGCTCGTGCCACGAGTGGGAACTACGGCAGGATCTGGTGGATCGCCTCTTCCGACGGTGGGGCACACCCCAGATCGACCTGTTCGCGACGGCGACGAACACCAAGTGCCGGAGGTTCGCCAGCAGGTTTCCCCAGACGAGGAGCATGGGCGATGCTTTCTCGTTCCCCTGGGAGGGCCTGTTCCTCTACGCGTTCCCTCCCTTGCCTCTGCTAATCCGGCTCGTCAACCAGCTCAAGAGGTCACGGTGCAGGATGATCCTCGTCGCACCTGCGTGGCCGAGGCAGATATGGTTCCCGGACCTTCTGGACTTGTCAGCGTCCCCGCCGATCAAGCTGCCGGCGGACGCGGATCTACTCTCCAGGGAAGGAGGCGCCATCCTCCACTACGACCCGAAGTCGCTGAACTTGCAGGCCTGGCTCCTGCAGCGCTAGAGTTTGGAGGATACGACATACCGGCCGATTGCAGAGAGGTTCTTGCAAAGGCCAGGGCGTCCTCGACTCTTAAATGCTACGGACACAAATGGAAGAGGTTCTCTGTCTGGTGCCACGCACAGAAGATTAACCCTCTACGGATTACGGCTCCCCAAGTACTGCCGTACCTGCTGACGCTGGCCAAAGCTGGTCTGGCACACGCGTCCATCAAGATTCATCTTGCTGCGATCTCCCGATACACCAGAACCACGGGGCGGACGTCCTTGTGGTCTCATCGTCTGGTGAAGGAGTTCATGAAGGGACTGTTCAGATCGTTCCCGCCGGTGAAGGCTCCGGCCCCGGCGTGGGAGCTCAACGTGGTGCTGACCAAGCTCATGGGACCTCCGTTCGAGCCTCTGCACTCGGCCCCGTTGAAGTTTCTATCGTGGAAAACAGCTTTTCTTGTGGCCATCACCTCCGCACGACGAGTGGGAGAGATCCAGGCCCTTTCCTGCAAGGCCCCGTACTTGACTTTCCACGACACGAGGGTAGTGCTCAGGACGCACCCCTCCTTCATGCCCAAGGTGCCGTCGGACTTCCATCTCAACGAACCCTTGGTGTTGCCTGTGTTCTTCCCGTCGCCTTCGTCGCCGGCTGAGAGGACTTTGCACTCGCTGGATGTGGCTAGAGCGCTGAAGTTCTACGTAGACCGCACGAAGTGTTTTCGGAAGACGTCACAACTCTTTGTGAACTTTGGACCTGTCAATCAGGGGAAGGCTCTCTCGAAGGCTTCCATTTCCAGATGGCTCTCCGGCTGTATCATGTACTGTCACCGGTTGGCAAACCGACCGCTGCCTGGCCGTCCGAGAGCCCATTCCACCAGAGCGATCGCAGCTACCACGGCGTTCCTATCTGGTGTGCCCCTGCTGGACATATGCAGGGCTGCTACGTGGAGGTCGACGCACACCTTCACGAAATTCTACTGCGTCGACCGGGATTCCAGGGAGGAGTCCAGGGTCGGCCAAGCAGTGCTGCCCAACCTGTTCGCCTGAGGTGAGCCTGGTGAGGAGGTAAGATGCTTAATGTTGAGTTGATGTGATGCTTAATGTTGAGCCTTTGCCACCTCCCGTGGTTGTGCATGTGTGTACTGCTATGTATTCTTTATTCATGAGCATGTGAATCCATGCCAGACCCCATGCTGGAGAAGGAACAAGTTACTTACCTGTAACTGTTGTTCTCCAGCATGGGTCTGGCATGGATTCACATGCGAACCCTCCCGCCTACCCCTCTGCGGCTCTTCACTTGGTCATACTGCCACTTCACGTGCTTCCAAATCTGAGGATGGCTGCCAGAGGCGGTGCTTAGGTAGAGGGCAGTCATTGGCTGTGGTCAGTATGACGCAGAGACCAGTGATTGGTTATTACTACGAAAGACAGATCAGAAACGAAACTGATACTGGTTTTTTCTTTACCGAGGATTCCCAGCCTGACGACGGGGAATATTCATGAGCATGTGAATCCATGCCAGACCCATGCTGGAGAACAACAGTTACAGGTAAGTAACTTGTTCCTTCTCCATCCTGCTTCTGATGCAGGGGCGCGTTGAAACCCAGTTACTTCACTGGATTGAGGTTTGATGGGAGTTCAAATAAGCTTGACTATTCAGGTAAGGTGCTGTAAGAGTTCTGTAGCAAGTTCAAAAGTTCAAGCTTAATAATAATGTTCATTTTCTTATTGCTGCAAGCGCTAACGCTTATGTCTTTTTCCCCTTAGGGGCCGGGGTTCGGAATGCCGGAGATATGGCGCCGACCCGAAGTGAAACGTGCAGTTCCAGTAAATGACAGGTAAGTTCTGGATGAGCGTTCGGGTAATGTCTTTGCATTCGCTCATTCAATGTCTTTGTCTTTTTTCCCCATAGGGGCCGGGGTCCGGAATGCCAGGAAGCGGCAGGACCCGAAATGAAATGGGAATGACCCAACAGGTAAGTCTTAGAAGGAAACTGAGCTTTTCCTATTCCCTTCCTTCTCTCACCTTGTGTTCTTGTCTTTTTCTCTCTAGGCTCTGGGAAGTGGCTGCGGATCCGGATGATCGCTGCTGAAGATGGAGGTGCCCGGGAAAGGTGAGTGAAATGCAGCGCTGCAGCGATCGAAACGAAATGCTTTTAAAATGATATCGGTGTGAAGTCTCCGTGATGCAGCTTTAGAAGTTAAGATCTTCTTTCTCTCCAATTCTCTCTTAGCAGGTGACCCAGGGTGCTGACAGGCGTGGCTGAAGTCCAGATGCAGGAGCTGACACGGTGAACGTCCAGCTGCGAGGAGCAGAACAACGCGAAGCGTGAGTTGCTGATCGGGCGTGGTTTAAATAGCTTTGGAAGAAGTTCCAGGTATGTATCCTTCCACCGATCAGGTATGTATCCTTCCCCGACCACACCCAGGGGAAAGTAGTTCCACAGGTAAAGTAGTTCCATTCAGGCCTCAAGAGCGCCTGGATGTAGCAGCATGGTCTGCATCAGGTAAGTGCACCTTAAAACACTTGAACACATGTCTAGCTTTATGAGCCTGGCGCCTAAGGCGCCAGGACAGGGGTCCAACATGAGCCTGGCTCCTAAGGCGCCAGGACTGTGTCCAAAGGGCCCCAGCTTGGGCCAGCTGGCACTTCCCTGGGGGAAATGATGCCTGCTTCTGGGGTTGCTTGGTCGGACCTGGCTCCTTGGAGGTAGGCATCATGACACAGAATTATCTAGCTAACCTTACCAGGTTGGGCCAGACTCCCCATCTCCCTGGCTGGTAGGATAGGTATTCTTAAAATGATTGTACCGCTTCACGAACATTCGAATATGGCCGGGCGCTGGATTCTTTAAGATGCTACGAGGCATTACTAACACCTTCCTCTGGCACTCCGGCGCAGTCCGCCTCAAACTGTCTACTCTCACCACCCCCAAAGAACTGGGCGGGTTCGGTGCTCCCGACTTCCCCAGGTACTGGGTGGTTGCTCAAGCTCAATTTGCCTCTTACTGGTTCATCACTGCGAATCCCCCTCCTCATGTACGACTTGAAAAATTGAAGGTTAGCGAGCGAACGATTGGCTCCCTCATCCTCAAACCCGTCCTGCCTGACCCTGATTCTCTAGATCCAGTGGTTAGTACATCTTTAGCTCTTACCAAAATATGGGCAGGGGCTACAAGGCCTTACCCATTTCATGGTGACCTCCCCCTCTGGAACTTTTTCCCGGATGTCCCATATTTCCCTCAACACATTGCTGCCCGCTGGTCGGAGGCAGGGTTCTTGACTCTTCGCGATGTCTTCCAACGGGGCAATGTCCTGGAGTGGGCGGATCTTCCTCTTGCCATTAGGCGTAAACCATCAGTATGGCTACAATACTCCTCGCTTAGGAGGAATCTCAAAGCCAAATACCCCGAGTTTCCTACAGTCCCACCTGATGACCCTATAATAGCCGAACTCTGCTCTTTCGACTCCTTCAGGGGCAAGGTGTCTAGACTCTATTATATGCTACAGACCAGAGCGGCCCCTACTTTTGCTGAACTTAGACTTAAATGGGAGGTAGATCTCGGAGTCGAGATTACAGATGAGCGCTGGGCCCGAATGTGTGCACGTACCCAGGAGGTGTCCTACAATTCTAGGTTTAAACTACTACAATTTAAGGTACTGCACAGGTATCACCACACACCAACCAGATTGCATCGCATGAGTCAGGAGCTCTCGCCTAATTGTCCCAGATGGTGCGCTGAACAAGTTAATTACATTCATATGCTCTGGCACTGCTCGCACTTGACACAATACTGGCAAGAAATATGCTTCACTCTGTCAGACATACTAGATTGTACCATCGACCCTTCCCCTATGCGCTGCCTCTTTCAGGACATCCCTGGGCTGCAACGTGACTCCAGGAAGTTGGCAGGTCTCTGTATGATGCTGGCAGTGCGCTGTATTCTACTTTGCTAGCTCCGTCCCAGAGCACCCACATACGCTCAGTGGCTCCGGGCAGTCACCTGGGCGCAAGATACCGAGGAGGCCTGGGGGGCAATGCAACACCCCTACTCAAGACCGAGAGACATCTGGTGCAGGTTCCGGGATTACATGTCAGCCCTGGCCTCTAACTCGGACTCAGAAACGTCCCCTCGTTCCCACTCTCCTCAGTCTCCCCCTATATGATTTATATCCCCCTTGACCCCTGACCGGAACCCCTTTCTTTTCTGGCCGCTCCTTGCGATCTGCATGTTAATAATGAATTGTACTGTGAAGTCTCCCTGTTGTGATATGTAAATCGATGTCACAATGTGCCTTCCCTGCACTGTTTTTTCTCTGTTGGTGTGTTGTCAAATCGAATAAATAAAGTTTGTTTAAAAAAAGACATAGTTCGCTGAAATTGGCATATGCCCGTAGAGCTAGGGTTTCTTTGAAGCATTGATTTTTGACATTTTGTAACCCAAAAGACCAGAGTTTTCCCGTCCAGCTGAAAGTAAAGCTTCTGTTAATTTCCCAGTTCTGGCCTGATACAGCCTGTCGTGCAGGGATGATGCTCTCTTCTGCTAGAGCAGTCTGGATATGGATGGGCATGGCAAGGCCTCATTGATAAAAACAGTGTGAGGTTGAACCGATTAAAATAGCGTCAGGGCAGCATCCTTTTCAATGTAAAATATTCCCTTTTCAATGGGAACTTTTTGCAAGCATCAGAGCAGTGCTGCTTTTCAATTCGCTTCTTTTGGTACACACAAGAACACATACTAGCGGCCTTTCTCAGGGTGCTCTCTTTTCCAACTTGCCCAATAGTTGTTTGGCAAGATGGTGCAGCCATCATTTTTCTTTAGTGTAACTGCACAACACAGTTTTGATGCGGGCAAATAGTGCTCCAAGGAGCCTGCGCAGCCATTTTGCTGTTAACTGCTGACGTGCAGCTTGATCATGAATGGGAATTCTGCTGCGTGGGTCAATGTACCCCACACAAGCGCTGGCTGGTCCACAACTTTGGTGACGGGCATCCCACCAATTCCGAAAATAAAGCCAGGATCTCTACACGCCCCAACAGGTTGGGAGTGCTCTGTGACAGAACTGTAATCCCTTGAGCGGTCAGGTGGCACTAACCGTGGATGAGCGCTTTCATCAGTGATAGACGGGCCGGAGTAGGTGGGAGCACAAGCCGCAGAAGCTCCTGAAAGGATGCCACGAAGGAGCGCTGAGGCACGCTGGGCCCAGAGAGTGAAGTAGTGGACCAGGCCTCACTCCTCTGCTAGGGGAGGTATTCTGCAGTAGATGGCGCGCTGAGGGGAAGAGACAAAAAGGGTCCCTCCTCACTGCTTACTACCCAATTCTTTATTATTATAACACAGGTGCCACCCCTTTCTGCACCCCTCTCCCTCACCTTTTGTTTTTCTCCGGCTCTACCAGAAATGTCGTCGGGCCTAGTACAGTGGTCGCCTGTCTGTTTCCATTTCCTTCCCACTCTCCCCCTTCCTTCCTCATCTACGTCTTAGCTCTTGCACTATCTGAAATGTTGTCAGGCCGAGTACAATAGTTATTTTCACATCCTTACTGTTCCTGGCCTGTAAGAATGTGGTTGTATTTTCCCTTGTTCCCTCCCTTGCCTTGAAGCGCTTTGAAACACATTGTGTATAAGCGCTATATAAATAAACAATCATATCTTAGAAGGGGTTGTGTGTAAAGAAGCAGCATATCTACACCAGGGGAAGTCAGGCCTCATTTACTTGATCTGTGGTACAACTGAGAATCCACCTCCACTCAACTAACAAAGACAGAGCCCACAAGTCATTCTCCATTTGGAAGGTGAACAAAGTTTTTGGGAGGGCCTCAAAAAAAGTGCTGTTGGGGGCGTGGCCTGGAGCACCACTGATGAGGCAGCTCCATTGATGGCCTCAGTATGGGTCCGCGGCTATCAATGCAATCCTGCCGGTTCCCGCTAAGCCTACTGCTGTTGTTCCATGGGATGATGCGGTGGAACACCTGCACCCACTGCCTTAATCCCGAAGCCTAACGCTCCGGGATCACTGAAACCGCGGCGCAAGAACGTTTCTCCGGTGTTCCCTGCCGCGATCCAAGATGGCGGCCACGGCTTTGGACCCTCGTCTCCGCGATCCTGAGGCTTCCCTGCAGCAACCTCGCCCCGAGATGGAGACGCGGCCCATCCCCGACGCACACCATTAGCGCATCGACAGCACCTTCAGCCCCCCTGCCCGCCAGCTCATGTGACACTCAGCTGTGGGCTGTCGGGTGCTGCTGCTGACCTGAGTCCCCGGAGTGAGCTCCGCACCTTCAATACTCCCGGACCCGGTCTCCGCGCACCTCGGCACCCTGACTCCCCCGCTCCACCGGAGCCTCTTGAGGCAGAAGATCCCGCGGCTGCTGGCCCTGCCTCCTCCCGAGCCGCTCCCGCTACAGTCTGGATGCCGTCGAAGCCCATAACCCGACCTCCTGCGCCTTCCTGACTGGGGGACCCTGCGCATCTACAACTGCAAGGCGCCCTCCTGGTGGACGACTCCCGGCCACCACCTACTGCGGGGCAGCGCTCCCCGAGTGGGGAGACACTCCAGGTGAGCCCCTATGACCCCCAACACACGACGCAGGCACCATTCTTGCCGCTCGGAGCTCCCTAAAACCCTGCCTCCCTACTCTTCTCTGGGCGCTGGGCCCCGCTGTTCTCTGCAACGCCCCACCGCTGCTGTCCCTGCTACCAGTTCTTTTCTGTGGGGCCTGCTGCTGGGAGCAGGCCATCCTCCTTGTGACCCGCTGGAACGTCTCCCTCCTCCCCTACTGGCTGAGGCTCCCCGGCCTCCCCCGCTCCGTGTCATTGGAGCCCCGATTCTCCGGCTGTTGCCCCTCCAGCAGTGGAATTACTACCCACTGCAACTTCCTGGTGCCCTCTGCCCACGCAACCTCATGGGGCGCCCCGGCCCACTTCACCATCGGCGACCGACACCTTGAATCTTTTAGCTACTGGCGGAGTTTGCGGCACGTCGACACTGGGCCAACTCCTGGAAGTCGCCTCCCCGCCTCGAAGCCATGTCTAAAGCACCAAAGCCCTCTAAATCAGCTACCATTACTACCATGCTGCTGCCTCCGGAGAAGGAAAAGAAAACAGATCGCCCCAAACTTACTCCCCAGAATGCCACCGCTTACAGGGGGACGCTCTCCACCAAGGAAGACCTCCAGGCCTTCATGTCCGATTATTAAATCGGAATTCAGATTCTGTATGTCGGAGCTCACCGCCAAACTAGAGCAAACAGAACAATGAGTCGGCAATATTGAGCACAGGATGGAGGGGGCTGAGGAATTGGCCACGGATCATTCTAACTCTGACAGAGATGCAACGCACCATCCAGACGCTGATGGATAGAACCGAAATCCTTGAATTCAAGCAGGAAGACTTGGAAAATCGTTCCCGTCGCAACAACCTACGCATCCGAGGGGTGCCCTCCTCTATCTCTGATAAGGAGCTCCCCGAATATATAAGCACCTTCTTCCAGTCTCTGCTGCCGGACCTAGATGAAACTCAGCTCCTACTCGACTGCACCCACAGGATGCGCCCTCGCCGGGGAACCAACACGGACCCCCCTCCGGATGTTATCACGAGAGTCCACTTTTATACCACCAAAGAGGCCATCTCAGCGATAGGCAGCTCAAAGAACGAACACTCCTTCCAGGGCTCCCCACTTCAAATTTTCCAGGATCTATCTCCTCTAACCCTTCAAAAGCGCAGACTGCTCCGTCCTCTCTCGCTCTTCCTCCGAGATCAATAGATACGTTATCGATGGCTGTTTCCCACGGCGCTGCAATTCTCGTACAAGGGTGCCTCTCTCACCATGAGCCACCTCGACGATGCCGCATCCATCTTGCACCCGGTCTCCCTCGAGGGCGTGGAGTCGACCCACTCGAGTCAGACTGGCCTGCTCCCGGACGCAGCCTCCCCTAAACCGAAACGGGCCCCCAGGTCGAGGGTGCAGAAAACCTTCAAACCCAAATGACGACTCAAGCCACTAATGAAGAAAACTCCCTTAAGCTTGCCACGGACCCCATGCGGCCTGTACCCTCCTCCAGAGTGGATGTCACCATTTTACCCCTGGAGAGAACCTCAACCTTGTTGGCCAGACCACCAGTTGACGGCCTGGGCAGCTGGGGGAGACACCGACAGTTTAAAATCGGTCCCCCCGGCCACATGTACAAAAAAAGGAGGAACCGCCATCCTCTTCGCTCCGGGCCTGAAGCCACAGATCCTTGACCTGCTGCGCTGTCAGGAAGGACGCTTTATGGCAATCAAATGCATCATCCTGGGCCAACTCTATACTTTCATCTCAGCCTACGCCCCTAATGAGCACCAGGAAGTCTTTTACCAGGACCTGGAGGATTCCCTCCTCCCATTCATCGAGGGGCAAGTCGTCATTGGCGGTGACTTTGATGGGGCCCCGGACCCCCTCAGAGATAGATCCCACCCTCCAACATCCAGGGACCTGAAGTTGGCGGCGGCGGCCCTGCTTCACCTGTTTCGTACGCTCTACATTGTCGATACTTGGAGGGTGCTATACCCGGAAGAGAAAGACTTCACCTTCTATTCATACATGCACCACTCCTTCTCCAGGATTGACCTGATGCTGACATCCCCCCAGATCCTGGCCTTCACAGACGACGTCACAATTGGCCCCCGGATCCTCTCGGATCATGCTCCAGTCTCACTCACCCTCCGGACCCATGACCCAGATCCTCCTCCTCCTCCTCGCCGCCAATGGACCCTATATGACCCTATTTTGGGGGACATGGCGGTGAGAGACACAATTGACAGAACAATAAAAACCTTTGTCGAAAACCGCAATGAGGACACCTCCCCGGCTAACACCTGGGACGCTATGAAGGCCGTGCTTAGAGGGGAACTGATCGCCCAGGGCGCTGCATTCCACAAACAAAGCGGGTGACCCGAGCGGCCCTAGAGGCTGAAGTCTGTGAAGCCGAAACTACCCATAAGCGAAAAGGCTGGTCACCCAAATCTTACAAGGTTTTACAGATGGCGAGGAAGAGGCTTGAGGCGCACTACGCTGATGCCACAGCGAACTTGCTTGCTAGAACCAAACAATGGTACTATGCCCATAACAACAAGGCTAACAAATTGCTGGTTAGTAAACTGGCCAAGGAGAAGAGCCGACACTCCATCCTAGGGCTTCGCAACCCACAAGGGACGACCCACTACGCGGAGCACGAGAAAATACAACTGGCGGTTGCCCAGCAGTCGGAAATTATGACTGTGGTCCAGAGAGACAAAGACAAGCAGCGCTCCTACATCCAAGAGGCGGCTCTCCCGTCCCTGACTCCGGAGGTAAGAGAAGAACTTGAGATGCCCATTACAACTGAGGAGGTGGAGGAGGCCATAAAAAGCTTGAAGCCTAGGGCCCCTGGCCCAGACGGATGTACCACCCGATTCTACAAACTCTTCCGGCCCCAATTGGTGGCCCCCCTGGCCCGCCTCTTCAACTCACGGTCACTGGAACAGTCACTCCAACAATGCAGGAATCTATCACGGTTCTTATTCTTAAGCCTGGAAAAGACCCCCAAGAAAACAGCTCGTACAGACCCATCTCTTTGTTGAACCTGGACGCTAACATTTACTCCAAGTTCTTGGCCAATTGCGGCGCACCTGTCCTTCCGAGCATCAAAAACCCGGACCAGACAGGCTTTATTAACCACAGATCGACGAAAGATAATATCCGCAGGGCACCTTATAGAGGTCGCCACTCATAATTCCCAGCAGTTGGCCCTGCTGGCATTGTACGCAACTAAAGCTTTTGACAAGGTGGACTGGCCCTACCTGCGCCTTACCCTCAAAGCCTTCACCTTTGGTCCAACCTTCAGGAAAATGATCCTAGCGAACTACCAATCCCCCAAAACCCAGCTGAGAGTTAACAGCCGCCTGTCGGACCCAATCCCTCTTACATGCGGAACAAGACAGGGATGCCAACTATCCCCTGTGCTTTTCGCCTTGGCTATGGAGCCGTTGGCCCAGCGAGTTTGTAACAGCCCTCAGATCAGCTGCCCGAGGATCGGCCCCACGCAACACCTGATCGCTCTCTACGCGGATGATGTATTGCTAACCATCACAAACATCAAATCCTCCTTGAGGACGGCCCTGACAGAGATCCGGGGCTTCGGGGAGGTAGCAGGGTCCGCCATCAATTTCTCAAAATCTACAGCCCTCAGAGTGGGCTTGAGCCCAGGCGAAAGGGAGGCCCTAGAGAAGCAAAGCCTGTTCCAATGGAGCGCCCGAACGATCCCATACTTGGGAGTTCAGATCCCCGCGCATCCAACGAAAGTTTACCAGGTCAACTTTCCCCCACTCTTCAAGGAATTGGAAAGGGACCTTATGCCTTGGCGGATGCAGTAAATCTCGCTGTTGGGCCGCATAATGACATGAAAAATGAACCTTCTCCCCTGCTTCCTTTATGCTTGCGCCTCCCTCCCTGTCTTAATCCCCATCCCCCCTGCAGAGACTCCAAAGGAAAATGATCGACTTCATCTGGAGGGGTAAGAAGGCGTGGATTCCCCAGAGAACGATGGCCAGCACGAGACTTTGAGGGTTAGGGGTCCCGGACGTCTGTAAATATCACATAGCAGCACATCTGGCCAACCTTGAAGCATGGGGACTGGCTGCAGGTCGCCCAAAATGGGTAGAGATCGAACAATCCTGCCTTCCCCCCCCCTCTTCGCTTTCTTCCGTTCGTCCCCACCGCCTTACACCGGAGCTGGCCGGATGTCCTGACGGCCACGAAGCAATCGGTGAAGGCGTGGGAGTGGGCCCGCAGATATGGAGGGATCCCAGGAGACTTAAGTGCACTCTCCCCGATTTTTCTCAACCCGGGAGCTCACCCAGCGAACTTCAGGAACTGGGTCACAGGAGGCCTCGAAACGCTGGGGCAGCTCTTCACATGGAGCACCCCCCTCACCTTCGAACAATGTAAGGCGACCTTCCGACTAGCGGAAACGGACAGATTTACCTACGCCCAACTAAGACACTGGTGCTCCAGCCCCCAGACCCGAGTGGCAGCAGTGCGACCTCTCACCCCACTGGAGCTCACAGGGAATAATGACCTGCCCGCCCAGGGGAACATTTCGGCCCTCTATAAACTACTGCAAGAAGACCCCTTTCACGTTAAGCCCTCCTATATGGCCCAATGGGAGGCAGACCTGGGCCATGCCATAGAGGACCACCATTAGGTGGACTTCTGGACTAGGACTCGCACAGCATCCCGTTGTATCACTAACCGGGAATACGCCTATAAACTGCTCTTTTGCTGGTACTACCCCCTCTGCGCCTCCATCACTTTCATCAGGCCCTGGACCCTCACTGTTGGTGCCTCTGTGGCCATCCAGGATCTTACTTCCACATGTGGTGGACCTGCCCAAAGGTAAGGGAGTTCTGGACCCAGTGCCTTGCCATCATAAAAGACATCACTCAAGTGGCTATTCCACTAATGCCCGAGCAGGTCCTCCTAGGGATCCCGCTCCCAGACGCTTACCCGAGAACAGGCAGGGGGGGCCATGCTGATATCCCAATTCTTGTTGGCTGGCAAAATCACGGTGGCCCGCCCCTGTTAGTCTGTGGAAGGGCCCCTGATGACCCTATACTAGACTATGACCAGAACTATCCCTGACCTTTAAGCCACGCTTGGTCGCAAGAGCCCTCCAATCCATGGGTGATTCCTCGCCACCTGGTCAGGCCGAATAAGGATCAGGAACAATGCTTCGGAGGTACCTAGGGTGTGGGGGTATGGGACATTATGTTTTACACGCTCTGTGAGGTAATACATTTTGTCATTGTGTTGTTCTCCTCTGTGCTGTTCATAAATAAACAAGTTAAAACATTTTTAAAAAGTGCTGTTTTCCCACAAGAAGGGGTCATCAAAAGAATTATTCCCCAGCTTGTTGAACTCCCTTAAGATGAACTCTGAGTGACCTTGGCATAGTCTTGGCCGAGCTGTCAGTCATCCAAAAGACTGCTGCAGTGATAAACGCACACAGGAAGTACAGGAGAAAATGAAACTGCTGCACAATGGAATGGGATAGTTCAATATCCTGATGGTGGAGGCGGAGGAGAGAATATTCACCATGGAGGTGTGAGAAATCGAGGGAACTTGTCACTTCTGCCAAAGGGGGACCCCCTGTGAGTCTAGGGAGGTGATCGCGCTCTGCAAACTATCCCTGGGGGTCGAGGCAAGTGGGGCCTCACCTAGAGAGACTCCCCTGTTGGGGGCTAGGACTCCCGTTCCCGTGATGAACTCCCTTATGCCCTCCAAGCAATGGCTTATATGGACTTGTGTAATACATCAGAATGTTATCAGTTTCATGAAGATAAAGTGGTGTCCACTTAAAGTTTCAAAAACAAAAAGATCGAATGCCAAAGGTGAGAGTGCATTCGACCGAAAACAAAGCATCACATTTTTTTTTTAAATGTATATTTTTTTTGTTGCTCTAGTTTAGCTTAAAAAAGGTGTTTTTACACCAAAAACAGGGGTTTGGTGGGGGGGACTCCCCCTCTCTTTCCCCCCCCCCCCAAAAAAAAAATGTTGATCGTTTTTTTCGGTTGAATTGACTCGACCCTTTTGTCATTCGACCCTTTTGAGTCGATACTATAACCTATAACCAGATAAAGTGAACCTACAACGACAAGAGACCAAGGCCATGCCTTTAAATAAAAGTGTCCAATGGTCTATGACGAGGATACTGAAAAGGGATGATATGCCAAAGGACAAGAGAGAAAGGTCAGAAAGCAGAGAAAGGGCGGAAAGCAGAGCGAGAGGCATAGAGAACCAGTGGAAGCCCCATGTAAGTAAAACGTAGCATAGCAGAAGGAGGCGGGGCTGTCGCAGAACGTGGAGCCTGCGTAACCCAGAGCCGCTCCAATATGGAGAGAGAAACGCTAGGGTGTAAAAGTGGAGGAAATCCGAACACGGTGGAACAGAGTTCAGTGGTGCCATGACCACAAAGTTATCGTGATGGGCGGACGGCCTGTACAACAACGCCCACACCACCAGCGGGAGGAAGGAACTTCCTATCAGAGTCACAGCACCAGCGCTATCCAGAAGGCAAGAGTAGGATGCCGCGGAAAGTAAGCCACGGAGCGACGAAGAAAGCAAGAAAGAGTCCAATGTCCTACAGGTATCAACACCATCCCCCCTAAAACAGAAGATAATAAGGAGAACTGGATTACCGAATGGTCAGGGTGGACTCGTTCTAAATTAAGCAAAACTCATCCAAGTACGAATGCGAAAAGAAGTGGAAATAATCTGATAAAACAGAAATGTATTAGCAAGGTGAAGAGAAACATGAAGATCATAGAGTGGGAGAGAAATAGAACTAGAATCTTATTACACCAAGACTGTGTTAATGAGATCAGGAGAAATCCGAAAATCCTAAGAGAGAGATAAAGTTAGAAGCTTGATACCTTGGGAAAAGGGAAACGTCAACCCGCATCCCTAAAATAAGAAAGATAATGCAATACAAAGTGACACTTGCGGAGTACAGATACATGGGCTCCGAGAAGTCAACCCATATTGCGAGTATAAGAAAGAGAGCATACCTAGAGAAAGACACTTGGGAAATAAAGACCCATGAGCTCAGGAAGATGAGCCTCATACATGAAACGGCACCCTAGGAAGAGGCGGATTATAATTGGAAATTGAACACCAAAAATATTTCGAGAGGAGAGCAAATATATAAGAGGGTCTCAAACACTACAAGAGAGCAAGAAGGACCCTGTACAGAGCTAAGACAATCTCTAAGAAAGAGGGAGGTGAAAATACCAGTCCCCTAAAAGAAATACAGAACTTAATCCAGAGGATAACCAGAGATTATTTACGAATGGTCTACTGATTGCAACAATAGAATCAAGAAAGTCCTGAGACAAAACACAGCAACCAGGAGAAGGGAGTCATTCTCCTAGCTTTTCTTAGTTATCGTAGTGTTAAGGTAAGATAGGTTACATTTGGACAGTGGACAGACTTGTTTTGGACATTTACACTGATTGACGAGCACCTAAATTAGTAAAATAGGTAGGGGACAACCTGAAGAGAATCTGGAACTACAGTGCCTATTTTACTTTAAACAAACTATACATTGAAAATGTGTTTGCAGCATCCGCCTCCTTCTTTTTAAAAACATTCTCTATATTGATTTTACAACATGTTAAACATTCCCCCCACCCCTCACCCTACCCCCCTGGTCTCTTCCCTCTCCCCCTTTGACCTCCCCCTGGGGGCTACCATGTCTCTTTCCTCTTTCGTGGACCTCTTGCTTGGGTTCGCTCAGTGAAGATCCAAGTGTCAGAATCACAGCTGTTGGCTGAGATCACATCCAACTCCTCACCTGAGCTACAGATCTCCTCTGCAGGGTGCTTCTTTCTCCGTTGGTGTTTGAACGCTGGCTTATTTTTATAGAAATATGGCCGACCGCAGGACGACGCCACTCTGGTCGTTGGATGAACCAGCAGACCAGTGGCGCTGGTTCCGCAGTAGCCACGAGGGGAAAAAGCCTAATCCAGGCAACAAAAAATTGAAGATCTGTGAGACTGATGGGGCTTCCAGCCGAGATGAGCCTTCCTATCCGAGACCCTGGAGCGATGTGAAGTTGTTCCGGACTGGAGGTAAAGGGTCTGTGCTGCTGGGGACAGAATAATCCACAGGGCGGATTAAACGCAGAGTGCAGGATTGAAGCAGGAGGCCCGTAGGGTAAAGAAAGAGGAAGAATGAGACGGGAAGAGGAGTGTGGGAAGAACCCGTGGGGGGAGAGTAAGAGAGAGCCGTGACAGGAACCGGCAAGGAGGCACAAGCGGGGCAAAATAGAAGGGGGAGACTAGCGAGGGTCCAAGAGGGACAAGGAAAGAGCGCTTACTGAAGCCAAGGGAAATCGCAGCGCGTCAACACAAAGGGAAGAGTCCAGAGCGAAGTTGCAATGCGGCTGCCGTTGGGTGAATGAGGATTAAATCACCCGGCGGCGGCCATGATGGAAAAAAGACTAGACCGCAGCCTAGAAAACACAGAAAACGTGGCGGGGCAACTAATAGCTGAACCATCTCCAACGGTCCCAGACATGTTGGAAGAACGGGCGCATGACACCAAGAGTCTTAAGCGTTGTGGACACCATTGTGCCCGAAAATCATCTTTAAAAAAATGCCACGGTTTCCCCCCAATATATGGCGAATTTACCTAGTACTTGGCAGGTTGTTGTTCATTGCGTACGTGGCCCATTCAAGCACCACCAGTTCCCAAACCTTTCGAAGCCACTCCTGTACCCAGGGGATGACTGTTCCTCTTCATTTCTGCGCAATAGGGGTCATTGCGTTAGCATTAGGACCACCGTTGCCTTCTCCTGGCCCTTGATTTCTCCTTCCTCCCTCTCCTCTGTCAACCCCAGCAGCACTTGTTCCGGGGGTCTATCTTCCCCTGTCCCAAGTGCTTGGATTTGCGCCTGTTGTACCTCCCTCCAGAAAGGCTCTCTTTTGGGGCCTTTCCACCATATGTGGGCTGCTGTACCCTCCCGCCTTCTCCAACATTCCCCGGAGGCATCTGGATATATGCTATGAAGGCGGGCAGGGTTGTAGTGCCATGAGTAGAGAATCTTGTACCATGTTTCCTGTAAATCACTGGGGAGGATTGGGAAAAGTTGTGGAGAAAGTTTAGGTATCTTTCTCCACAGTTTTTCCCAATCCTCCACAGTGATTTTCTACCCCAACATCTGTTCCCAAGAAGCCATATACGGCCATTCGGCTCTGGGGGTAGCATCTGTTCCCAATGAGCCATATATGGCCATTTGGCTCTGGGGGTGGCATAGTGCAGTATTCTATATAAGTTTAGATATCAAGCCTTTTTTTATTTTTATTAATTTTATTGGTTTACAAGCAAACCTTTAAAATATCACACAGTACATTACGAAACTAAGGCAAATCCCTCCCCACCCTTCTCGCTCGTCCCCCATCTTCCCCAACTTTGTGAATTAACTGTTCATTTGCTCTCAGCAGTTTTTCGATCTCGGCTAGCAGAAACGTTAACGGAATTAGCAATTTCAAGTCCGTTCCATTAAACATATTATGCCACCATTCATCTGCACACAAAGAAGGGTATTTTATGATCCAGGGTCCCAAATGATTTGTTCTCGCAGACCGAAGCTCACAGCAGAAAAACACCAGGTGCTTGAGGGTTTCCTTTTCGTTTCCGCAAAATCTACAGGTTGCATTTAGATTTGCGTTACCTGGCCATGCGCGAAGACGCTCTTTAGTCCTGAAAGCATTCAAGCGAAAAAGCATGAATAATCTTCTTGCATTCGAGTCAGGGAACAATTCAACATAACGTTGAATTTTATTAAAACCCTTTGCTTCAACCGGTGCATCGACCATCATCTTGAATGCAACTCTCTGTGAGCTAGTCAGATCCCAATCGGCCCGCCAGATTTTTAGCTTTGCTGCATTTGGATTTCCATGTAGAGTTTCTAACTTGATGTCAAATTCTGCAAGCAGACTTTCACATCTACTGATCCACATCGATGTGATGTCGTTTCTGTTCGATGTTGCACTGTGTAGAATTTTGAATTGCGGGATTTGCTCACAAGATCGTGTTTTCCGAAATAAGGACAGCAAATTCCAGCAAATTCTGGCATGTATTGATATCAACGATAGCTCGTATCTTATGCAAGCCGTCTCCATGCCTTTAGGTAGACCTAGTACTTTGGACCAATAAATGTTTTCGAGAGTAGACCATGGGTCATGGGAACAGCCCAGCACATTTTCAGCTCCATATATTAGATCCAGGATTACCCTTTGTTGGTAAAAATTCATCACCGGTTTGAGAGAACATTTTCCGAATTTTTTTTCAAGACAAGCGCTTGACTAGGACGTTGTCTGCACTTTCTCTTAGTCTCTGCGATCCATGGGCCGTCATAAATGCTTGCGCTAATCAGCATGCCCAGGTATTTTACACTGCTTGATATACGCACTGGTTTCTGTCCCACTTTGCAGGTTGTTTTTTTACAGGTATTGCTTCTTGCTGTTTTGAGATTTTTGAATAAAAGGATCTTGCATTTATTTGTATTGATCTTTAGGTGGTTCTAGGTCACATATTCTTGGACTGCATTCGGCTTTCTCTGCAGACCAATGGGAGTTACATCCATCAGAATCAAATCATCTGCGTATAGGAGCCAACTTAGATGTGATTTGTGTAACTTAGGAGGGAAGGATTTCACAGCATCTATTGCAGCTCCTATATCTGATATAAATAGACTGAATATAGCCGCAGCCAGTGGGCAGCCTAGTTTCACTCCCTTAAAGGTTTTGATCATGGCGGACAAGATACCAGTCTGGTCCAGGTGAAATCTAATAGAGGTCTTGGTATGTAACTCTCTGATTGCTGCCATTAGATCATCCGGACAGCCCCAAGCTCGCAGTTTCTTCCATAGTAGTTCACGGTCGATGGTATCAAAGGCATAAGAAAAGTCAATAATGGCGAGATAAACCTTTGTGTTTGATCTCAAAGCCTCCATTTTGATCAGATTCAGGAGCAAGAGGTTTAGCGAGCATCCTACATTTTTAACAAAGCCTTCTTGTCTCGCATCCACGCGGTTGGATTTTACAGCCCACTCAACCAATTTACGTTATACCAAGGTTGTGTATATTTTTCCCGATACATCCAGTAATGCTCCTGGGCGGTAGTTTTTTGGGCATGCTCTGTTACCTTTTTAAAAATAGGAACAATTACCGCGGATTTCCAGGACTTCGGTGTCTGGCATGGCAAGTTTATCCTTTCGAATAAAGCCAGACATACATCTGCCCTTATTTCTGGATGTTGTTTGATCGTGAAGTTTGTAAGCCCGTCCGTGCCGGGGGCTCTAGAACTTTTTGCCTTTGTGATTACTGTCACAATATCTTCTTTAGAGAAGGTTAGCGCCCAGCTCATGGAGTTTGCTTCAAATTAAACTTTTGTCCCCTCATTTAGTTTGTATTAATTCGAAAAATGTGAGATCCAATCGGTCCTAGTCACCGGGCTAGTTTGTAACGCCCTTTGTTGCGCCTGTGTGTTATTAATAAGTCGCCAAAAGCATCCATTGTTTTTATTTTTTAGGCACTTCAGCATTGTTTCGGCATCATTTTGCAGCATTAGATGTTTATGCATCTTTAGCCAATTTTTATATTTTTTTTTCACTGCACTGTTTTTCAGCTTTCGTACTTAAGCGTCCAATTCTTGGATCTGACAAATCTCACGTCGCATCTGGCGCTTTCGTTTCAATATTTCTAGATCAAAGCAGTGTGTACGCTCAAAGTTCAGGTGTCTTAAGCCTATATTCTTTGGTTTAAATTGTGTTAGTAGATGGCCGTACTCCACTGCCAAACTCCTCAGGCAGTATTGTTCCGAAAACTGGGAGACTTCTGATTTATCCAGTCTCAGTCTTACTCGGTTGGCTTCGACAGAGACTTTTTGGGACCAATTGGAACTTACTTGGTTCTGTGAGGTTGATAGCTCCATTTGTAGCATATCATGATTAGCGTAACCACAACGGAGCTCCATTTGTAGCATATCATGATTAGCGTAACCACACCGGAGACGCACTAGAATGCCCAGACATTAAAACAATGACGAAAATAACTCCAACCTCGATCACTCTCAAATTGGACAAACACTCAAACCAAATAACCAACCAATCGACAGAGCATAAGACATCATGGAAAATAGCCACAAAGGAAGGCTGCAGAGACTGACCACATACCTAGACCCACTCGTACGTACCGGACGAACATATCCAGACCAGCAGACGCATCTAGATAGACGTTGGCCTGCGTTGCATCTGGATAGGATCGATTGAAGGATAACATGCCCACGCCCAGAAAAGCGTGAATGCTAACATGTGCCACACCTAGAATTGTGAACACCGGCCTGCGTGGCGCCCAGATGGAGTTGTAAATGTTAGCATGCCCACACCTGGACGGTTCTCTAGACACTAGCCTGCGCCACATCTGGATGGGTGTGTGAGGGTTAGCATGACCACACCTGGATGGAGTCCAATCATCGGCCTGGGCCGCGTCTAGATGGGAATATGAGGGCCAACAGGTGTCACACTCAAACAGAACTACGAATGTTAGCATGGTAAAGGTCAGGTAACCCACTAACCAATGTAAGCTCAAACTCTGCATACTTATCTCACTCAAAAAACTCACACAACCATCTCTCGCACAACAAGCCGCACGCACTTTACAACACTGCAACAACACATAAGCCAGAACAACAGCACACGCGGACTGACTCCGATCCGATACCCGCACCAAAGCTCAGCACCCGGTGTATACTAAGTTGAAGCTGCCAACAGAACACCACTCCTCTCACTATCCTACTCCCTTCTTCACCTTACTAACACATCCCACCTTTATCGTTTACAGATCCGCCGAAGCGCCTGGGGACCAATTCCGTTGGTGACGGTGCGCGGTACAAATAACATTAACATTTAACATAACATGATTGCTGTTATTCATTTGAATATCAAGCCTTTTGACCCGTCGTGTGTCAACAGGAACTTCTTAAATGGAGTGACCTGCCTAGTAGCCGCTACATTGACTACTGGATTCAATAGTCAGTGCCTTAGTTGTGCGTATCCGAGCCTCCCCCTCATCCACTCCGAACCCTTGCTTGCACTCTATGAATGAGCTAATGATCTGGCCCCGAAACATATCCTGAGTCATCCTACATCCCCTTCCCGACACTGTCTAAATGACCCCTGTTCCTTCCTTGGAGTCAAGTCCCCATTGTTAAAAATGGGGGTGAAGGGGATGGGAAGGTCGCTGATTCCATGCTTCCCCATTAGTTTGTCCTAGGTGTCAGCTACTAGCTTATTGGTGGTGCTCAGTTACAAGTGTTTTGGCCTGTGTTGTCTCGGTAGCCATAGAACCTCTCTCAAGTCGTTTTGTGCTACTGATCGATCCATTGCGACCCATTTCTTCCCCGCTGTCTACCAGCACCATTCTCTTATCACCATCAGTATTGCCTCATAGTATTGTTGGAAATTGGGGGGAGCCATCCCACCTTCCCTCTTTGGGGCCATCAGGAGCCGCCGGCTTATTCGTGACCTCTTGCCCTCCCATATGAACTCACTTGTCATTTTCCTCAATTCCCCAAAAAGACTAGTGGGCAACGCCAATGGGATTGCTTGGAAGAAGTAGAGGAGGTGGGGGTGTGGCCATTTTGACTTCGCCATCCTTCCCATCAAGGAGATTCTAAGGTTCCTCCACTTTTAGAAGTCCTTCCTAATTGCTTTCAGTATAGGTGGGTAATTGGCTGCGTACCATCCCAGCAAGGTTGGTGTAATTTTAATCCCAAGATATTTGATCACTCCCAGACTCCACACAAAGGGTGTTGATGTCTTTAATTATGCTGCTTCTCCCTTCCCCACCATGAGATTCAGTAATTCTGATTTATTGAGATGAATCCATATGCCTGATACCTCCCCAAATCTCTCCAGCAGTTCCCTACATGCTTGTATTGATTCTCTGGGTCTAATCAGTGATGGGAGCATGTCGCCGGCGAAGGCCGCCACTTTGCTTTGCTTAGCCCCAAAGGGTAGCCCCTATATTCCCAGTACGAATCCCGATTCCGTCTCCCGTATTGCTTGTAGCAGGGGCTCTATGTAGATTGCGTAAAGCAGGGGTGGAGAGTGGCAACCCCTGTTTGGTCCCCCTTCTCAGGCGAATGGGGTATGACTTTGATCCATCCACCGTTGGGAGGGTGACCGGGACGTGATAGTTAGCTTGGACCATTTTTAGGACGTCTCCTCCGAGGGCCATTTTCCCCATAACCTGGAACAAAAAGGGACCACTCCACCTGGTCAAATGCCTTTTCCGCATCCAGAGGTAAAAGGACTGAGGGAGTGTTTGTATTCTGGGCTTTTTCCACATGATGTGCTACCTTCCTGATGTTATCAGTCGTTTGTCTTCCCAGTACGAATCCCGATTGAGCCTGGTGGATCAATGAAGGTAGGTACCCCTCTAGCCTATTTGTTAATATTTTGGTGTACGTTTTTGCATCTACATTGATGAGCGCTATGGGCATGTAAGAGGTGTATTCTGTGGGATCTTCATTGGGTTTGGGTATGAGGGTTATCTTAGCCTCTTCCATGGAGAAGGTAATGCATCCCGTTGTTTTAAAGGTGTTGTAGAGTTGCGTTAATTGTGGAACTAGCAGTGTCACATATGTTTTATAGAAGGCTGCCGTGTATCCGTTCGGTCCCGGTGCCTTGTTCATGGGTAGCTTCACAATGACCCTTCTCACCTCCTCTTCCGTAATCTCCTGACCTAATAGTTCCTGTGTGGGGCTTCCCATTTTGGGCAGCTGTATTCTCTCAAAGTCCAGCTGCTGTTGGCTCAGAGAGTTCTGGGAAGAGTATAAGGCTTCATAGTACCTAGCCAGACATTCTTTTAATCCTCCGTACGAGTGTGCAGGTACCCCCTATCGTCCTTTATGGCAGTAATTTCGTTCTTGCCCCCTACTCCCCTCAGTAATCGTGCTAACAGTGTGTCCGCCTTGTTGGCTTTCTCATAATATCCTTGACAAATAGTAGAGCCCCCTCTGCTTTTTCTGTTCTGAGGACACCAAGTTGCCCTACCGCCCACCTGTAGGCCTTAAGTGTGTTTCTCATAGGAGCTTCCCCCGACCTTTTCCTTGCCTCCTCCACCTTTTCTTCTAGCTAGACACGAAGAACACCCTGATCGTTCCCTGCAGAGCTTCGCGTGTCACTGGATCCCTCAACAGCTCTTCTCCCGGCATCTTCCACCCCCATACCCTAGCTGTACGTCCATGCAGGACCATTCTCATAGATACTATTTTATGGTCAGCTCGAGAGGGCCCACCTGCACTTCCTCCACCCTGGCCAGTAGGGTAGCTGAAACCCATATGTAGTCAATTCTTGATTTTATGCCATGGACTCCCGATAAGAATGTATATCCCTCCCCCGTCAGTCCCCTCCATACGTCCCTTAGTCCCGCAGCTCCATCCTTTCTTGTAATATGGCTGATGCTACTGCTCCCCCTCTCGTCCCTCTGCGCCCTCATCTATCTTTCCTTATGCCACGCCACGTTAAAATGGCCCATTAGGATTGTGTCCCTTCGCGAATTCCTCCATCGCCCCTTGAAAATATCTCCTGCCCCATGTTGGGAGAGTATATAGACGCTATAGTATAGGCTACTCCCATGTACTCCCCTCTTATTAATATATATCTTCCTCCCTTGTCCCTTTTGATCTGTGACCCTGAAATCCAGGATACTTTTGAGGGCCACTGCTACTCCCCCTGTTTTCGTTGGGCCTGATGCAAAACCCCTTAGTTTCAGTCACGCATGGTCCTTTTTCAGGAGGTGTGTCTCCTGTAATGTCAGGACATCAGGCCCTATCTTTCTGGTGAATCCCTCTAACTTCTTCCTTTTAAGAGGAGTGTGAAGCCCTCTTACAATATGAGTTTGCCATTTGTACTTGTGGTTAGGTGGGTCTCGCTCCTAGATATCCTCTTGGTCGCTTTCCCCTTATCCCTTTCCTGTGTACCTCGCCGGCCTCTGCTATCTTCCTTGAAGTTTCTTGTCCCTTGTTCCCACCGGGTCGGGCCCTTTAATTTTCTGCCCTTTGCGCCCCCTAGGTCCCTCTCCTGTTGCCCCCCCCTCTCGTGTTGCCCCAACCCTCCGCCTCCCCCTTCCACCCTCTCAACCCCAACTCCTGGATTTAGACCTCTCCTCCTCCCCTGCTACTCCAGCACCTCCCATGCCCTCCCGGGCATATGCACCCTTCCTGACTCATGTTTACTCTCGCCGGACTCCTGCACCCTGTGTTATTCCTTTGTGTCCACCACCCCGTAGTTACAAATGCTTGCAGGCTCTTTATTGCCCTCCTAGACCTCTGTCGCCCCTCCGCCTTTAGCCTCCTCTCCCTCCTTTAGGCGTGGGCCATGCAGTGTCGTCCTCCTTCGTGGTGTGGTATGCTGTTCTTCCCTTGTTGGCGGAGGGGGGGGCACACTTCGGTTCTTGCACATGTGACCTTCCTTGTTAAGCCTACTTTGTGCTATTGTCCACCAATATGCCCCAGGTCGCTCTGGACCTGGGGTGCCCGCCTTTGTTCTCCTGGGCGTAGCACCTGTGCATGTGTGTGCCAATGGTGCTCTGCGTCCCTCAAAGCTCAGGGATCCCCCCCGCCACCCGTCAATCACCAGTCCGTGGTTTGTTCCTGCCTTCGCCACTCTCCCTATGTCCTCTTTGTTGGTGTTTTCTGCACCTGGGGGCCTGGCCAGTGGTACCACTGCATTACGTGATTCACTCCCCCCTTTCTGGAGGTCGGGGCTATGCGACGGACCCACGGATGTCTCCCGTAGGTCCAGTTTAGTGTTGGCTCACCTGGGCTGCGGCCTGCGACTAACCACTCCTCCCTGTGGTTGTCTCCGACCTCCAGGCTGGCTTTGCTGGTCGTCTGTACTGTGCTGCAGTCCCCAGCTTCCTCTGCTTCTCTTTTCCTATTTACTGCTCTGCTCTTTCCCAGGGGTCGTCCCTTCCGTCGGGGTACTTTCCACTCCTTGTCTTTGGGGACGCGGCAACGTTCCTTCAGTCGGTCCGCTTCTTTTCTCTGGCTCCACTTTCTTCTCGGCCTCAGCCCCAGTGCGTCTCCGCCCCTTGCCGCACCCGACTGCCCGGACTTGTGTTTCCATCGTTGTAGCAGTCCTTCCAGGGGTGTGCGTCCTGGTTGCTCCTCCTTTCGCCCTCTTTACCTTCTCAAATGGGTTGGTGGAACTGCCTTTTACTCCTACGGGCTCAGGGGCTCCGTCGACGAGGCCATCTTGGAATCCATCTGCCTCCTTCAAATCCTCCACAGAGGATAGAGTGGAAGGCTTAGAGCATCTGCTGGGAAGGGTGTTTGAGCTGTAAGCAAATGTAACTGAGTTAGAAGACGGGAATAGAAAGCTCAATATAAGGATTTTTTGAATTCCGGAAGCAGAGGAAGGGTCTGACACCAGGACTTTCTCCTCTCCTCTGTGAAAGGGACAGTGAGCTAAAGACTTGGTTGAGACTCTCCGGGGGGGCATCCACCCAAGAACAGGTCAATGGGCTGTGTTTTTGCCGGTAGAGGGACTCCCAGAACCCCCCTTGTTTGACACCAGGACTTGACTTGCAAACTGGCTTGCATTCCCTTTGAGAATTAACTCCCCCCAAACCCCCTCTGGAATTTCAGAAAGAGCACAGTATAGGGTCGAGAGCCCCAGCACACAAGTCGAAAGCAAGGCCTATATTGCGTGTCTCCTCCATTACCAAATTCGTAGGGAAAAACTATAAGCGGAGGCTGTTTAACATTAACAAAGTTTCTCAAAGTGGACATTGTCCAGATGGGAGGAATTTCTCATGAGTGCAGCTTCACGAAAAAGGTCTGTCAGATGGACTTATAGCACCAGCAAAAACGGTGATCACGACGACGGGAGGTCTGACTAAATATTTTAAGGACCCGGCTGACCTATGGAAATTCTTAGAAGCCACAGATCAGTGCCAATTGAAGAACGGACCCCCGCTATTTCGGGTGCAGAAGAGCACTAGCAGAGAGACCGGGGGAAACCAACAACCTAGCTGTAACCCCTAGAATCTGGAAGCTTGCGCATCGCGCTTCATATTTTAAAAAAGCACTGGATCAGACCACGGGTCGGCTCATTGACTTAAAGTCCAGATCCATTGTCTCAAGGGAAGAACAAGACAAATCAAGATCACCCCTGAAGTCTAAAGAGGCTGCCTCTCTTACCTTTGTAAGTGAGGTGATCAGACTCATGTTTGAAGTTCTGCAACATTACCTTGTATAGCTCAGACATATGGAGCTGGAACTGTGGTTTCTGCCCTTAACCCTCTACATCCCTGTATATGGAGGCCTTTGGTGGTTTTGGTCTGGAAAGGGGATACATGCTGGCAGCAAGGCACCGGCATCTAGAGCACGTCGCCAGGCCATGGTTCAGTAGTTTATTACAGGTTGCAGTCACTTTGACTTTACTTCCTGTTTCTTTTCATTCTTGCTTACTACTTGCGTGTATAGGTGTAATTTATACAATTGTGGGGAGGGGAATTGCAGAAGGTACTCGGACCAAAGGGTGGATTATTCCAGAATGTTAAAATTTGGGGACCTTTTCCTCAGATGAACAAGTGTTATTACACCCGTGGCCATATTTAATGCTTTCAGTAACACAAAATCTTACTTGGTACATAATTATCTGAAGCCCCATATTTAATCTAGTTAAGATGAATATTAAAAGACTAAAGTCTCCCATCAAAAGGCAAAGAGTCCTATCTCATCTGAGTAAACTAAATGTCCATATAGAAATCCTCCAGGAAACTCGTCTCTTGAAAACAGAGGCCCACAGACTCCAGGGTCACTGGGTGGGTCAGGTGCACTGCTCAGAACCCAAGGTGCGGAAGGGAGGAGTCACCATTCTGGTCCACAAGAAATTGGCAGCGCAGGTCATCAATGTTTGTAGGGACAGCAAGGGCAGATGAACTGCTTGGTGGCCCACGTTCCAGTAGCAGTCCTTAACATATATACTCCCCGAACCAAGCAGATCATGGGTTTTGGTCACACCTTTTCAAAATGGTACCAATGGTGCCAATCTCTCATTGTGGGAGAGGATTGCAACTTACCACTTGACCTCATACTTAATAGGAAATATCAATGCAGGTTCATACCCTCCAAGATGCATAAGCGTTTTGAGCAATTCCTTGAGAGCATTGAACTTGTTGAAGCATGGAAAATATGCAATCAGGCAGAATTTGAATGCACCTTTTGTTCACCCCATGCAACACTCGTATTCCACATTTGATTAACTATTTTTAAGTTGAGTTTTCATGACAATGGTATTGCGATGAATCGGATATGATTCTCCAAGAAATCCAGGCCTGGGACCCCTCTCATGTGGCCAGGGAAAGGCAGACACATCCTGATGCTGACCCTGGGAGTGGTGTTCTGTTGGATGATCGTATGGCAGGGGGGAACATGTTGCGGACAATGGGAAAATCCATTTTGTAACTTTCCCCGAGTGCCTACTCTTTTGATTTTATGTTGTAAAGTCAAAACTGTTAGTGGACTCCAGGTCCCACAATTCCCAAAGTGCTAGGAAGATGAAGAGGGCTGCAGAGGCAGAAGATTGCAAAGTGGTAATGACCCACACCTGAGGGAGGCTGAGAGGCATAAAAGGCCCCCTCGAGTGCAGGCCAGGTGAGAGAACAGTAGTAGAAGGTGGAGTCGTCATATTACCTCCACATGCAGAGCAGAGACGCTGGGA
Organism: Ambystoma mexicanum; assembly: GCF_040938575.1. Taxonomy (NCBI): domain Eukaryota; kingdom Metazoa; phylum Chordata; class Amphibia; order Caudata; family Ambystomatidae; genus Ambystoma; species Ambystoma mexicanum. Next base: position 1,448,898,052 of record NC_090929.1, read on the forward strand.
CGGACCATCATGGTGCATAGAGTGGATGTCCGTCCTGAAAGGGTAATTGCTCTTCCAGCCCGTGAATACAGAGTTGGCGCAGGGGGAAGCATGAGAGTTGTCGGCTTTCTCCCTGAGGACCAAACCTGCAGAGGTCACACAGTGCAGTGCACAGCATTTGAAAGCTTTTCCCAATGTCAGTCCGGCAACTGTGTTAGATGAGTACCAGTGGACCGTGGGAGCAAGGAGAGCTCCTCTAGTGATTGGTGCGAGTAACGGGAAGCCTTAAAGCAGAGGATTCCAGGCTGCGAGGGAAAGCGGCAACAGTGGAACTGGAGGCAGCGAGGCGAACGGATGCGCATGGCAGACCCAGTGAGTTCACTAAGTGATTGTGACCCCAGAGCGCTGCGTAGATGCTCGCTTTACTTGTGTTACTTCTAAGGTTTAGGCAGAGTGAAATTCAAATGGAACCATAATTTTGAATGCCGAACTGAACTAAAGTAGAATACCCATTATTTTGCAAAGCAAGCCGACTGTAAAAAGAGCAAGTTTGTTTGTTTGTTTATTATTTATATTGCGCACCCCACCCTGAGGTATCTGGGCACATTACAAGAATATACATGTTCATGGTTACAGAATAGGTAATATATACAGTAGATATATATATAGATATAGAAAGGGGCATAGTATGCACAATATACAAGGATTACACACAAATATGTGGTTTACACATAAACCAGGATTACATACAGAGGCGTGTGGTAAGAGCACAATAACACACTTAAGCAAGAGGTAAGGTATATACACAACACAGCAAAGTGCTGCAGTAATGGCTGCAAAGGGGAAGTATATACAAGTGGGTGCTGGAAGGAGGTTATGTCTAGAATGGTGTATTTTTGTTGATCAACCAGCGTTTGGTGTCTTTTCTGAATTTGTAGAAGGATTGTTCAGTACGTAGTGTCGGGGGGAGGGAGTTCCAAAGTTGAGCGGCCAACACTGGGAAGCTGCTACCTCCCGCTCTTTTTGCTTTGTATCTAGGCACCCTTAGGAAGCCAGAGTTTGTTGACCTGGTAGGCCTGGAGGGGATGTATTTGACAAATTTATCTCCCAGGTATTGGGGGCAGTGTTGTTAAGGCATTTATAGGTAGGAGAGGCTGTTTTAAATTGGATCCTTTCGGGGCGTGGCCTGGAGCGCCAGCGATGAGGCAGCTCCTCTAATGGCCTCCGCTCGGATCCGCGGTTCAGCGTTAATTTTACCCGTGTCCAGCTGAGTTCGTTGGTCGTGATGGGGAGCTTTCAGCTGCTGTGGTCCTGGGCTATGGATAGCAGCGTTTTGGGGGCATAACGCCTTCGCTAACGGCGAAAATGCGATGGGGAGCGCGAAGGTCCGCTCTCGTAACACGGCCTAAAATGGCTGCCGCATCCTCGCGACCCGCTCCAGGCTGGCGGCTGGCTGCTATCATCTGCCCATGAGACGCGCCGGCCCACGCATGAGACTCATCCCCCCCCCGACACCCTGCACCGGAGCGTCCCCGTCCCCCCCTGTGCCTGGTCCTCCATGGTGCGAGGCCTGCTGCCGGTGCCCCTGTGATCACCCGACTCGGCGGCTCCCGACACCGTCGCCTCGCTGGGATTGCTCTCTCTGCAGACCACCCACCCTCTTCGGCCTGCTGCTCTCGGGGGTAGGGCCCTGCCTCCTCCGGCTACCATCGAAGGCCTACTTGTTGCAGCGTGGCCCCGGCTCGGAAAACGGCCACGCACAGGTGAGGTGGGCTGCCCCTCAGCCCTGCCCCAGCATCCCCCCCCGACCCCTGAAGGGGCCCTGCCAGCCTTCATGCCGGAGGCCCTCCAGCTCCAGCTACATCGTGGCCCCGATTTGAGCCACACACACCGCCCTGGGATGACTGTGTCTTCTGGCCCCTGCTCTCTGCCCCCACGGGGCTGCCCTGAGGCGTACCCCAACACCCCCTCCGGGCACCTACTATCCTCGCCGGGAGGGCCCTCGAGCTCCACCTACTCTGACCCCATACGGAGTGTGTGTCCCCCTGCGACTTCCTGGGGCGCCCCTGCCCACGTCTGCTTGCCACCGGCCAGAGGTGCCGACCGCCGCCGCCATCTTCCTAGGCGGACGCCCAGCTCGCTGGACTGCCCAACTTTGAGGAACTGTTCTACTTCGCGAGAAGCTGGATTCTTAACCTGTCCGCTCCACCGCCTGGGATCCCTGGGCTCTGCCCACCCCACACATCTATTTGGCCGCCCTCCTCAGCCCCTTGCAAAACGTGAACTCGGGAGTCACCCTCGGGTGACGTCCCCTCCCCGCGGAGCGATGGCCAAAGCACTGAAGCCTCCTAAATCAGCTGACATCTCTTCTATGCTATAGGCCTCGGGGAAGGGTGGGAAAGCGGACCCCCTCAAGCTCACCCCCCAGAAAACGTCCAATGGCGGCGGAACGATCGCAACTAAGGAGGATCTTCAGGCCTTCATGAGCGATATCAAATCGGAATTCAGAGCCTGCATGTCAGAACTCACCGCCAAACTGGAGCAGACCGGGCAAAGAGTCGCCGGCATCGAATTGAGGGTTGGCGAGGTCGAGGACCTGACCATGGACCACTCCGCTTCATTGACGGAAATTCAACGCACCGTCCAATCCCTGGTGGCAAGAACCGAAATCCTCGAACATAAACAGGAGGAATTGGAGAACTGCTCCCGCCTCAACAACTTAAGTCTTTGCAGGGTGCCCGCCTCAATCTCCGACCGGGAGCTCCCGGAATACGTTGGCACCTTCTTCCAGTCCCTCCTGCCAGACCTGGACGAGACTCAACTGCTGCTGGATCGGACCCACAGGCTGCGCCCTCGCCGAGGGGTTGACACGGACCCCCCCGGATGTGATTACTAGGGTCCACTTCTACACCACCAAGGAGGCCATAGCAGCGATTGGCCGTTCTAAGGACGAGCTCTCATTTCAGGGAATCCCGATACAGATCTTCCAAGACCTCTCCCCGCTGACTCTTCAAAAGCGCAGAATGCTCTGGCCTTTGTCACACTTTCTTCGGGATTAGCAGATTCGTTATGGATGGCTCTTTCCTACGGCCCTACATTTTTCGTACAAGGGCACTCCGCGCACCATCAGCCACCTCGACGATGTGACGTCAATCCCCCGCCCGGACTCCCCAGAGACCTTAGACCTCTCCGCTCCGGGCCGATCAAGCCCAGCCTCAGACGCAATCTCCCCAAAGCCGAAACGGACCCCATGGTCCAGAGTGCAGAAAAATCGCAAACCTAAATGACACACCTTAACGCCTGCACTGGAGCCATGACTCTGGAACGACCTTAAGCCTCACATTTTGCAGCGGATCTGACGCGGTCCATAACCCCCTCCAAGGCGGATGTCATCACTTTACCCTTGGAGAGACTTTCAAACATGTTGGTGCTGTCGAATGACAGCCCTGTTGCCTAGGGGCCATGTCGATAGGTCTAAATCGACCCCCCTGGCCACACTTTGGTCCTCCCGTTGGAGGTCGCTTTTGAATGTGCTTTTCTCCCGTTGGAGACCAGTTAAAAAAAACCTCGACCACAGGAGACTCCAACTCAGTCATGCTCTCACGTCCATGGCTGACCTAACTCCCCCACGACCCCCTTCCCCTCAGCAAGAGGATCGCCCAGATCAACCGCCTCACCTGAAACTCAAGTTCACCTCCTTCAACGTTAGGGGCCTGAACTCCCCCCGAAGAGGAAATCGATACTACAGAGGCTACAAGACGATGGGTCGTCGATCGCCTTTTCGCAAGAGACGCACCTGATTCCGGCAGACTTTCCACGCCTGCGAAGCAGACTCTTCCCGCTACAATTCCTCGCCTCTAACGGCACTAAGAAGGGGGGCACCGCTATTTTATTCGCAAAAGACCTGAGGCCTCAGATCCTTGACTCACTACGGTGCCAGGAGGGTCGCTTTATTGCAGTCAAATGCTCCATCCATGGCCAGTTCTACACCCTCATCTCGGTGTACGCCCCGAATGAGTATCAGGAGAGCTTCTACCAGGACCTGGAGGACTCTCTCCTCCCATTCATCGAGGGGCATGTCGTCATGGGAGGAGACTTTAACGGGGCTCCGGACCCTCTCAAGGACAGATCTCACCCCCCGTCTTCTAGAGATTTGAAGTTGGCCGCCGGCTTGCTCCACCTGTTTCGCACACTAAACATTGTGGACTCTTGGAGGGTTCTGTCCCCAGATGAACTGGACTTTACCTTCTATTCATATGTGCATCGTACCTTTTCCAGAATTGACCTGATCCTGACCTCCCCACAGATCCTGTCCTTCACTGATGATGTGATAATTGGCCCCCGAATCCTTTCGGACCATGCCCCAGTTACTCTGACCCTGCGGTCTCATGACCTAGACCCCCCTCCGTGCCGCCGGTGGTGCCTCTATGACCCAATCCTGGGAGACATGGCAGTGAGGGACTCAATCGCCAACTCCATTAAGAACTTTTTCGTTGAAAACCGGGACAAGGACACTTCCCCGGCTAACACCTGGGACGCAATGAAGGCGGTCCTCAGAGGCGAGCTGATTGCCCAGGGAGCCTCATACCACAAAAGAAAGAGGGCGTTGCGTGCCGTTTTGGAAGCTGCAGTCCGTGAGGCTGAGGCTACACATAAAAGGAAGGGCTGGGCCCCCAAATCTTACAGGATCCTGCAAATGGCCAGGAAACGGCTGGAAGCCCACTACGCTGAGGCTACGGCGAACCTGCTAACCAAGTCTAAGCAATGGTACTATGCCCACAACAATAAGGCCAACAAGCTCCTGGTTAACAAACTGGCAAAGGCGAAGAGCAGGAATACTATTTTAGGCCTCTGTGATCCGCAGGGGGTGATCCACTACGCTGACCATGAGAAAGTACGTTTGGCAACCGCCCACCACCTGGAAATAATGACGGCGGCCCCGGGGGATCCAATCAAGCAGCACTCATACATCCAAGAGGCGGCCCTACCACACCTGACCCCGGAGGCCAGGGAAGACGTGGAAGCCCCGATTACAATAGAGGAGGTGGAGGCGGCCATTAAGAGCTTAAAACCTAGAGCCCCGGGCCCAGATGGATTTTCCACCCGCTTCTACAAAATCTTCCGGCCCCAACTAGCGGCCCCCCGGCCCGCCTCTTCAACTCATTTGTGGCCACTGGCACGGTCACCCCAACGATGCAAGAATTTATTACAGTCCTTATCCCCAAGCCCGGGAAAGACCCTCATGATATAAGCTCATATAGACCCGTTGCGTTGCTGAATCTGGACGCCAACATATACTCTAAAGTCTTGGCCCACCGTCTGGCACCTATCCTCCCTAATATTATAGGCCCGGATCAAATAGGCTTCATAAACCACAGGTCGACGAAAGACAACATCCGCAGGGCCCTGGACCTCATTGAAATCGCCACTCGGGATTCCCAACAGCTAGCTTTATTGGCATTGGACGCAACTAAACCGTTCGACAAGGTGGACTGGTCTTATCTGCGCCTCACTCTGGGGGCCTTTGGCTTCGGTCCGACCTTTCAGAAGATGATCCTGGCGAACTACCAGTCCCCCAGGATGAGGCTGAGAGTCAACGGCCGCTTGTCGGACCCAATCTCCCTCACGTGCGGAACAAGGCAGGGATGTCCTCTATCCCCTCTGCTCTTCGCTCTGGCCATGGAGCCGCTGGCTCAACGAGTCCGGAAAAACCCCTGAATCAGTGGCCTGAGCACCGGCTCTGCGCAACATAAAGTGGCCCTCTACGAGGATGACGTTCTGCTTACCATCACAAACATTGAGAGATCCATGAGTGAGGCCTTAACTGAAATCCACAACTTTGGGATGGTCTCGGGATTCGCGATTAACTATCAAAAGTCTGCGGCGCTCGGAGTGGGCATGACGCCAGCTGAACGGGAGGCCCTGGTGAAGAGAGGTCTGTTTCAATGGAGCATCAAATCGATCCCCTACTTGGGGGTTCAGATCCCTGCACGCCTAACGGAAGTTTACCGAGCTAACTTCCCGCCACTATTCGAGGAACTAGAAAAGGATCTGACCCGCTGCCAACCGGATCACGGCGTGCAAAATGAACTTACTTCCTCGCTTCCTCTATGCCTGTGCCGCCCTCCCGATCACCATTCCGCTTCCCCCTTTGCAGCGGCTCCAAAGGAAGATGGTGGACTTTATCTGGAAGGGGAAGAAAGCGCGCATCCCGCGGAGAACAAAGATGGCCAGCACGAGATTGGGAGGCCTAGGGGTTCCCTACCTCCGTAAATACCATATGGCGGCACAGCTAGCCCACCTCCAGGCATGGGGGCTTGCTACGGGTCGACCAAAATGGGTGGAGATCGAACAATCCTGCCTTTCTCTTCCCCTTCGCTTCCTCCCGTTCTTACCCACAGCCTTACGCCGCAGCTGGCCGAGCACTCTCACAGCTACAAAACAAACAATTAGGGGCTGGGGGTGGGCTCGCAGACACCAGGGCGTCCCAGGAGACTTGAGTGCGCTCTCCCCAATCTTCCTCAACCCAGCTTTCTCCCCCAGGGCCCGTCCCCAAAACTTTAGAAACTGGGTCGCAGAGGGCCTCGCCACTTTAGGGCAACTCTTTGAAAGGGACTCCCCCCTAACCTTTGAACGGTGCAAGATGACTTTTCAGTTAGCGGAAACGGATAGGTACTCCTACGCTCAGCTCAGACATTGGTGCTTCCACCCACAGACCCGAGCGGCGGCCACAAGACCCCTTACCTCACTGGAACTGATGGTAAGCGACCTACCAGCCCGGGGGAAAATATCGACCCTGTATAGGCTGCTGCAGGAGGACCCCCTCCAGTCCAGGCCTTCCTATATGTTCCAATGGGAAACGGACCTCGGACACGCCATTGAGGACCATACATGGGTGGACATTTGGACAAGAACGCGGACGACTTCCCGCTGTATTACCAACCGGGAGTGTGCCCATAAACTACTCCTGTGCTGGTATTACCCCCCTCTACGCCTTCATCACTTCCAACCAGCACTAAACCCTCACTGTTGGCGACTTTGCGGCCTCCCAGGATCCTACTTTCACATGTGGTGGACCTGCCCCCGGGTGCAAGAGTTTTGGTCTCTCTGTTTAGCTACCATAAAAGACGTCACCCAGATGACCATTCCGCTCACACCCGAACAGGTCCTCTTAGGGATTCCACTGTCAGGCTCATACCCGCAGTCGGGGAGAAGAGCGGCCCTGATATCCCAGTTCCTGTTAGCGGCTAAGAACACGGTGGCCCGCACCTGGAAGTCCGCGGACGGGCCATTAATGGCCCTTTGCTGGGTCTAACTTTGGGATATTTTAATAGCCGAGAAAGTCACAGCAGCCAGGGCGGGACTGCTTCATCGATTTCGGGATATCTGGGAGCCAGTGCTAGACTATGACCGGAACTATCCGGCCCTGACCCACAAACCGCGCCTGATCGCAAGGGCCCTTCACGCTATGGAGGACCCACCAGTGCCGCCAAGTCAGTCTGACTAAGGCCTGAGAACTATGCTTGCCGGGGAACATAAGGGGTGGGAGATGGGGACTCTGGGTTACATGACCTGAGATGCTACATGTAATGTTATTGTATAATTTCTCCTGTGTGTGGATTGATAAATAAACAAATTTAAAAAATTGGATCCTTTCTTGGATAGAGAGCCAGTTGTTGTTCCGTCTAGTGGAGATGTGTTGCCGTATGGGGATGCTCAATGCTGTTCTGAGGGCATTTTTCTTCAAAATTTGTAGTTTGTTGGTAATGGATTTATTGGCTCCTAGATAAAGGACATTACAGTAGTCCATTTTGGATAAAGCTAACACCTGTGCTAGGGTCATTCAGCTATCCGGGGATAGGAAGGGTTTGCAAGAGTGGATAAGCTTACAGGTGTATGCGGTGGATGAGGCGGTTGCACTAACCTGTCTGTGCAGGCTCAGGGAGGAATCTAGGTAGAAACCCAGTGTTTTAACCTCGTTAGCCACCTTTATGTCATTACTGTCTATGTTGAAAGAGCGATAGGGGAGGCTAGTAAGAGTAACCCGGTCTTCTCATCATTCAGGCAGAGTCCATGAGTGGCCATCCAAGCCTGAATTATGAGGTAGATTTTGTTGACGAGGGCTAGGTCTGTATCATAGTGTCCTGACAGAGGCAGGAGGATCTGGTTGTCATCTGCACAGTTGGTGTAGGTGACACCCAGATGGTCCAGATCATCAAACGGAGGTTTGGTGAACACATTCTACATGGTCGGTGAATCTCATGGACCTTGAGGAACACCACAGGTGATGGGTCAGCTGCAGCAGAGGCAGAAAAGACTCTCATAGTACGGTGGTTAAGGAATGATTGGATCCAGGTTGTTGCTTCTGTTGAAAAGTGAGCCGCAGTAGTTAAGTGTCTACATAGTACCTTATGATCAACCAGATCAAAGGCGGCTGACAGATCCAACAGGAGCAAGAGAGCGGATTTCCCTTTGTCCTTCAGGTCATCGATTTGGATCTTTAGGTCGATCAGGGCAATTTCAGTCCCATGTTGGTGCCTAAATCCCGATTGTCTAAGTCTGAGTAACTTATGGTTCTCAAGATAGGTTTGGATTTGGTTATAGGGTGCCTTGTCAATGATTTTAAGAAGAAAAGATACCGTGGTGATGGGTCGGAAGTTAGTGGAGATGCTAGGGTTGAGTGTGGTTTTATTTAGTAAAGGGAGTTCCCAAGAATTCTTCAAATTAGTTGGGACGGTGCCTGTGCGGAATGAGGAATTGATGAGGTTAGTTATAGAAGGGGCCAGTTCTTTAGCTGTGTCTTTGATGACCGAGGCTGGAAAAGACTCACCTTGGCAGTTAGATGGTTTCAACGAGGCATTAATGTTCATTACTTCTAGGGTGGATACTGGGGTAAATTTGAAACGTTGAGGTAGATTCAGCAGGATTGGAGTAGGTTTGATCGAGGTCTGCTGAGGCGTCAACGACTGTTTTTTTGCTGCTATTTTCTTTTGAAGCAGATATATTTTGTTAGTTAAGGCTTCCTGACTTTTGGTGCACCAGATCTTGTCTTTGATGCAATTATCAGTCGAAGGGATGGGAGATTCAAGCTATCTGTAGATGGTGAATAATTCTCTGGAGCTCGAGCTAGCATTTTGAATCCTTTTGTTATAAGTTTCTCGTTTGGCTGACAGAATTTTTTCTTTATATTTGGTTGAAATTTAGAGCAAGATATCTTTATTGACTGGGGGGGGGGTTATTTCTCCAAGACATTTTCTTTTTTCATTTCTTAGGGCTTTCAGTTCTGGTTTAAACCACGAGTTAAGATGTGCTTTGGGTTTGCTTTTGCACACTTTTAGAGGGGCAATTTTGTCTAGCGCTTTAGTCAAGGTTGCGTTGTAGAGGTCCACCAAGTGTGATGGGTCAGAGGAAGTGGAAGGGGGCTCAAGTAGAGGTTGGAGTAGAGGTAGAAGTTTGTCTACAGTAATGTTCTTTTTGTTTCTAGTGAGTATGGATGGGGCAATGAGGTGATCAGTATTGGGAGGGGTATGATCTTGAAGTTTACATGTGAGGAGGGAGTGGTCTGTCCAAGGTTGAGGCTTGATAGAGGTGATGGTTCTAGTGCAGTTAATATCTGCTATCCAATCAAGGATTCAACCTTTGTTATGGGTGGGGAGAAGGACTCTTTGAGTGAAACCTAATTCCACTAGTGTGTTGGCGATGGAAGTGGCCTGGGTGTCAGATGAGTCATTGAAACCTAGATTAAGGTCACCTATTATAAGGATTCGAGAGTTGGGCTTCGTGTTGGTGGACAAGAGTGCATTAATTTCTTCCTCAAAGGAGCCCAGCGGTCCAGGAGGTCTGTAAATTAGATGCATTGTTATGGTTCTGGAATTTGTAAGGGGGATTTTTGCAGTCACTCGTTCGCATGACTTGGTAGGGATATGTGCGGCAATTCTCAGTCCCAGTGTGGTTTTGGCTATGAATGCTACCCCACCTCCTCTAGCTGAGTCTCTGTCTGTTCTAAGGACCGTATAGTTATTATGGGTCGCTAGAAGGAGGGATGGACCGGCTGTTGTAGCCATGTCTCGGTTATGGCGAGGAAGACCAGATTCTTATCTAGGATGAGGTCAGTATTATCAATTGCATGGGCGACTAGGGACCTGGCTGGTCTTGTCTTCTTTGGGGGTTTAGGTTTTGTTTTGGGAAAGTGTGGTGGAGAATTGTTAGTGGACAATGGCACAGAAGGTATTTTGTAGGATTTTCCAAGTCTGTTGCCAAGTCTAGCGTTTCTGATCGTGGAGGGGCATGGATGAGTGGTCATCGGTGTGGTAAGGGTTTGGGAAGGACGGCTAGGTGTCTTAGTGGGTTGGAGTGTAGCAGATGGTGGGTTCCGAATTACCACTGAGGGCAGTACGAGGAGTCTAGACCGAGGATTGGAATTCAATGTTTTCAACAGTGGCAGGAAAGAGGTTTTGATCGGCGTTGGTAAGTTCCAGGGAGGCAGAAAGTCGGTGGGTTTGATGAGGTTCTTGAAATTAGGGTGTTCGGCCATGATTGTATGTCTCCGGAATAATAAGAACATAATCGCAGACCAGAAGCGTGTGATTGTATGTATGTGGGTTTGACTAGAGGCCAACTGGGGGAGGGGCAATAAGGCAAAAGACTAAGTTAAACACTTATTGTCAAAGCCAAAAGAGAACTATAACAAGGCAAGATTGACTCTCACCTGGCCTTCCGCAAAGCCATCAAAACCAGGCTGTTTGTCTGACCCACCTGCTTTAACTTGGCATGCATGCCAATGGCACATGTAACTGCGTTCTGATTCTGCAACTAAGTACCTCATGTTCTCTATGTATCCACTATCTTGCATGCTCTATAAATGTAAAAAATAAATAAAATAAATAAATAAGTCCGAAAGAACAACCATTGCCAAATTCAAGAAGGGACAAATGAGTCTCAATGATTGTAAAACCTATTGCTCAAATATAAAGAAGCTAAGGAGTAATTGGCTCAAAGCCACCATATTACAAAAGCCAAAGAGGAGAGAGGGAGAGGGAGAGAGAGAGGGAGAGAGAGAGAGAGAGGGAGAGAGAGAGGGAGGGAGAGAGAGAGAGAGAGGGAGGGAGAGGGAGATAGAGGGAGAGAGGGATAGAGGGGTTGAGGGGGAGAGAGAGAGAGAGAGAGAGAGAGAGAGAGAGAGAGAGAGAGAGAGAGAAAGACCATGAGAATATAATTGTCAGAAGTTGGGGAAAAAAGAGTGGCAGAAAGGCTGCCCTTCTGATAGAAAGCATTCAGAGGTAGTGGAGCATAACCTGCATTGTGTGTGGCAACTACAAGTGCGTAAAAACCGCACCAGTGTGATTCTTGTTTTCCCTAAAGACATTTTTGAACTTGATGTTGTGAAGCAAGAGGCATTGCTGATTTGTTGGAGGTTTGTTTACCACAGAGGTACTTGCAATTATTTGTTCATTGTGGCCTGGCAGGAGAGTACATCAGGTTACAAGACTTTTGTAATAGTTTCCTCTGTTCTGGCAGGAGAGTACAGGTGAGTACACTGGAGCAGAGGACATTGTGGGTAGTAGGCCTGGCAGGTGAGTCGACCAGGTGGAAGTCACTGAAGTACTGTGGTGTGGTTACAAACCTAAAAGAAGTAGTAGCATAACTACAACAATGTGAAAAGAAGAAATAATTATACGTTTTTTTTTTAACAAGTGGAAGGAGGAAAACCCATTGTGGAACTTTTGCTGTCAAGTTAAACCAAACAGAACTGTGTTGGAACTTTTGTTGTCGAGTTGAATCAAACAGAACTGAGTTGGTACTTTATTATTACAAGACATGATTTCCTAATCTTTTTGGAACTGTTGAACAGAATCCTGCTTGAAAAGGAGAGATGAATATCTGATTTTGAATGTAATTGTGATATTTTGCTTTTCCATATATTACCTTATTGAGGTATAAGTGTGAGAGACCGAAAACTTTTGTTAGAATGTTTCCTTCAGTTTGCTTTAGGCTCTCAGGGTAAGGGATAGTGAGGCATTTATCCAACCTTTTGAATTAATAAAATGTCATCTTTTGAAAAATCTTCACAAAGTTGTCTGCCTCACATTTCTGTCCGCTCACAGTATTCAACGCTATAATATCTCCAATACTTGTATCTGATCATGCTTCAGAAGTGGTGCCCCTAGGTGGGTCGCTGTTGAGCAGCCGTGAAGATGGCTGCACAGAGTGAAAGGTCTACATGGGCCCGTCACATTCACTCATGGTGGTTTACACAGTAGCCAGAAAGCACTGAGAACCAGGGATTACATCCCGCCCAGCTGTGGAGATCGACTAGCTGAATCCTGGGTGGATAGGCTAAGCAGACCACCCGTGGTGGGGGTTGAGCCAAGCGGCCCGTCAGCGGAGCCTGACAGCAGTGGAACCGCTAGATCGTGAGGCGCCGTGGTCCCTGCCGGCTCGCGCCGCTCTAACTGCTGCCATCCCGGACCCTGAATGCCTTAAGACACACACATAGAAGAGCATGGACTAGCGTGGCAACCAGATAATTTAAAATATTTGGGTGTACGTTTCTCTAGACAACAGAATGACACGATACAGCTGATCGGAGAAAAGATAAATAGTAAAATCGCAAACTTATTGAATACATGGTCACTGCTCCTCCTCTCATGGTCGGGGCACCTAGAATTCGATTTAAAGTTTGTATAGCCCCAGTGATCTAGCTATGCTTCCTATGGAGGGGCCCTCATGTTTCTTAAGAGGTGATAAATAGGACCCTGTCCACATTCCTATGGAATGGGAAAAGGCCCAGAATTTCTGCAACTTCCCCCAGTCAAAAGGGTTGGAAGGAGAGGTTTCCCACACTTTAAGCGATGCTCCAATTTATTCACCATTAGCCAAGGCCTAAGATGGTCCTCAGCCACTAACCAATGTCCTCCCCCTGTCTGGATGGACCTGGAAACTGATTTAGCTACCCCCTTCAGAGCAGGGGATATTCTGCATATAAGTTTAAAGCCCTCACTTCTAAACCTCTCCATCGTCACAACCAGGCAATGAAAATGTGTGGAATTCTCATGGATGGTAGTAGGGACGCCCCGATTAAAACACCCTATTTTGTTTAATGAGAGCATACAGATATGTGGGAAATCAATTAACTGGCCTTCGTAGATCAAGAAAAAGATATTGTATATTAATCCTCTCTCCCCTTCTCAGAGATGCGAGGGATCTATGGCCTCCCAAAGGGGGAATTCTTTCAATATGTACAATTTATACATGACACACACAAATCTATTGAGGGTAGACCGTCTTGTACTGCTATGTGTCAACCTCCTCTTCAATCTGCTTCAGGTCCTAGGGCTTCTAGTATTTATACATTTCTATCCACAGTCAGTGGGAGGGAGGTACCCAGATGATTCAAAAGGCCTGGAATGCAAATTGTGGCTATTGAATGGCAGCAATCTTTATTCTTGTTGTACAACAAAGCCTTGTTTACACCTTCAAAGTTAGTCGGTCAAAACCAGGGATTGCCACGGTCGGTATGTTGCCCTTCCAATAAAGAAACACGATCCCTGAAATAAATGCTTTTCACTTGTCGGACAATCGCAGACTTTTAGAGCCGAATATGTCTCCTCATGCAACATATTTGTGGCACTCTGTTGTCCTTCCCACCTAAGGCAATGTTGTGCGGTAACACTCACCCAAAATTTGATTGCCACATCATCCACGGTAAACTTCTAGATGCTTTAATTTTCCATAGCATTTAAAGCAATCACAAGTAATTGGAAAGTCTTTTCCTGGATCTCGACGGCATCTTGGTGGAACCAGGTTGCATTCGTCCATCGAATGGAGACATACCTTCATAAGAAAACTGAATTCACCCAGTCTGGACACCGAAAATGATATGCAGGGCAGAGGTGTTTTGGAAGATGGGAAGTATCTTCTAGCGAGCTTCCGTGGTGGTCAGGAGTTTAGATCCTTCTGTAAAAAATGACACTATTCTATGTCCATGGGGTCCTCAGACCTGTGCCCACCAACACCAGGATGCTTCACCCCCTCCCACCACCACTTCCACACAGAGGCATATCTGTACCTTGTTAGAGGCCTTATTAGTGGCAAGCAACATTAAATATCTGTCACTCTCTCCTGTCTTCGTTCTCTCCTCTCTTCCTACCCCTCTCCTTTCATTCGCTCTTCCTACTCCTCTCCTCCCCCTTTCCTTCCCTCTCCTTTCCTTTCATTTCCCCCTCCTTTCCTCTCCTCTTCCTAGCCATCTCCTCTCCTTTCCTTCTCTCTTCCTATCCATCTCATCTCCTCTCCCTTCCTTTCTCTGGTCCTACCCATCTCATCTCCTTTCCTTCTCCGGTCCTACCAATATCCCCTTCTTTCCTTCTCTCTTCTTACCCCTCCTCCTACCCCTCTAATTTTCTTGCCTTCTTTCCCTCATCTGTGCTCAGCCCTCTTCCCTTCCTTTCTTCCCTCGTTTCACCCCCTTGCCCCTTCGCTTAGTACCCCCATCTCTTATCTTTTTCCTAATACAAAACTTATAAGACTAGACTATGTTGTAGTTGAGTATGTTCTCTGACCGCTATTGTAATAGTTGTTTCTTATTTGAATTTAACTGTAAGGTTGAAGTGTATCAAGCTTGTTAACAACAGTGCGTAATAGTTTATTTTAAGTTAAATTCTAATGTTTGATAATGCTCCCATTTTGCGTGGTTTATGAGTTTAAATAAAACATGTCAAACACAGAAATTGCAGGCATTATTCACTGGTAGTAATGGATCCTTAAGGATCACCTGATTCCGTGTCCCGTCCCGGGTGATACTATCCCCACATATCCTCCTAACTGAGGATCTCGCTCTTTTCACTGCCATGTCCTCCACCAGCATCCAGCATCCAATTCTGCTGGTCTTCTCTCTGCCTTTGGTTTGCGCTGCTCCTGCGAACACACTGGCTTCACACAATAGAGAAAGGCATGCAGGCCGACGAGCACACATTTCTTGGCGGCCATGTTTAAGTGGGATTTTTGTTTTTTATTCTACGTGGCACATCACACTCATGAGAGGCATGCCTAGCACCTGGCCATATTGGGTGGCAGATATTAGCTTTATTGCACCAGAGCTACAGGACAATGAGGGATATTATGATCCCTCCGCCATCGTCATGCTCCAGGCAATGATGCTCAATTAGAAAGTGACATTTTATGAACAGATTCTAAACGTTTGCTCCACTGCTTTACAATATAATTTCCCTTTCCATACAAGAGAAACCTGTGTATGAATGGCATTTCATGACTTTTCTCAAAACAGTTATCAGTGGTCTTTAGTTTTGTGATTGATGGGACTGGGTTTATAAAACGGATCAATTTCAGAAAGATTCATTATACTCCTACTTTTGGGAAAAGCAAGTCGAGTTGAGAACACGAGTCTAGTAACTGCATTAAATCACCCGACTTGCTCTATTTCTATTCCTTACATAGGGAATAAACTGTACATTTTGTGGCTATACAGCATAGGAAGACATTAGTACATTCAAAGCTGCACATAGCATATGATTGCAGCTCCTGCCCTTATGTCATCTCTTTGCATAGGGTGATTATTCCAGGCATATGATGTTATTGGGCCATTTGTAGCTGCACTAGAAATATGACATCTTAAACCCATTGGCTTTACCAAGGCTTGTTTAAATCTGTGCCTTTTTTACATTTGTTAATTGAACACGGAGGGGGGCTTTGATGCAGACAAATAGCCTTGAGTCCGTTACAGAGCAATCTAAGCTCTTATTATTGAGGAAAACAAACACTCTTGTTTAACAAGACTTGGCAAACTGGCGTCATCCTGTGTTCATTCCAAAACCTCTAATTGGATCTTCTGTACGTTGCCAAAATCGTATTGTATAATAATAGTGCCAGTTTGTTTTCTGTAATTCTCAGTTTGCCATTAGTTGATTGGAAAGCACTCAGAAAAATACATCCTTGCTTTCCATTCAGTGCCATGGGACGGTCTGAATTTCTTTTGAGAAGTGAGTCTTTTTATGTAGCATTTAAGAGTATGAGGTCAACCAGTTTCTAAGCTCTGTGAATCCTGTCGGATGAGAGAACTAAGATGCAAGGAGATTGTGTTCTGCAATGCACGATATTGTCAAGCATTAAGTTATATTAAGTTGATGTATACTGCTGCCATTTTCATGTTCTCCAAGGGCTCACGTGGCTCTTTAAGGAAAAATAGGTTGGGTTGCTTAGTGAGGGAGAGAGGGATAGGATAGATGTTGTGCTCATCTGTTGATGTGTGTAGAACCAGGAGGAACTGGCGTCTGTGCGTGTGAGGTTACTGGGTGCGTTTTGTTTTGTGAACTGGGATTGTTGTGTCCGGAAGGTCAGTGTGCAGTGTTTGAGATGTTTGTTGTCTGAAGTTATTGGGTTTGAAGCTTGATTAGAGATTGATGTTCGGTTTGTGTGTTTTTGGTGGGTTAGTTCACTAGTCCTTTGGGCGTGTGTTGTAAGTGTGGAAGGTGTGGGTTGTGTGAAAGAGATATGATATGATATGGCATTTGTAACGCGCCTATACACAAGTGTTTCAAGGCGTAATGAGGCAAGGGAGGGGGAACAGAAGGAAGACAGAGACAACGATCTTACTAGGCCAGGTGACATTGACATCGCGCAAGTGCAGGGGAAGTGGGAAGAGGGGAAAAGTGCGAGGGGGGAAGGGGAGGTGGCAGTGCAGTACATAGGATAACAAAGAATAAATAAAAACAATAAATAAGAAGTGCAGCCAAGTGGTGGCAAGGGTATCCAGTTATTGCATCGAATAAAAAGCATTGAATGCCAAAAGCATTGAGGGGGGAAAAAAGCATCGAAAAAAAAGCATTGAAACCATTTTTTTAAATGTAAAAGTTTTATTTTAATTATAATGGGTTCTAAGGGGTAAGAAAACGGGATAAGGGGGACCCTCCCTTTAAAAAAAAAAAAAAAAAGAAAAAAAAATGCATTTGATGCTTTTTATTTGTTACTTTTTTTTAGATGCTAAGGCATTAGATGCTTTGGCATTCGATGCAATCACTATAAACCGGTGGCAAGTGCATGGGAAAGTGCAGACATCAGGTGTCGGGTGCTGGTAGGGGGCTGTACGGGATACAGAAACAGTCCCCGAGTGCAGGGTGGTGCAGGGGGCAGTGCAGGTGTGCAACTGGTGGACCTGGCCCGAGACAGAGGGTAGCCAAGTGACCAGTGCAATTTCAGATTCAGCCAGGAGTTCAGCAGGGGAGAGGTGGAGAGAAAGCAGAAGCGAAGAGGAAGGTCTTGAGGTTCTTCTGGAACCGAGATGGTTCTCCTCAAGTTTCAGAGAGGCAGGGAGGCTGTTCCAGAGGGAGGCTGCAGCCAAAAAAAAAGACCTACCACCAACTCGTTGCTTGGAGAATCGACTGACCCTGAGGGAGTTGGAGGCAGATGAGCCCCAGAAGGCCTTGTGGACAATGCAGAGGGTTTTGAACTTAATCCTCTTAGCCACTGGGAGCCAATGCAGAGATTTCAGTCCTGGAGAGATACGATCCCTGGGCTTGAGGCCAGGGACAAGTCTAGCAGTCCTGTTCTGGATGAGTTGCCGAGGGCAGAGAGTAGAGGCAGGCAGATTTAGAAAGAGGCTGTTGTAGTAGTCCAGCCTAGAGAGAACCAGAGCTCTGGAGACAGTGAGCTTCTGGGGGAAGGAGAGGAAAGGAAGAATACCTCTGAGGCGATGCAGCGAATAGTGTGACTTCTAAGAGACATTAGAGATGTGAGGAGAGAAGGAAAGTGTGGACTCAAAGGTGACACTGAGAATTTTAGCCTCACAGGTGGGAGCAGGAAGAGGGCCAAGAGAGGCCGGCCAGAGAGCAACAGGAAAGGAGGGAGCGGTGTGCCGGAGAGGAGAATCTCCGTCTTACTGGCATTAAGGCAGAGATCATTGGCGGCACACCACTCTTGGATAGGAGCAAGACAGTCCGAGATGAGAAAAGGAGACGAGGTGCCAGAAGGGAGCCTGAAAATTAGCTGAGTGTCATCCCCATAGCACTGAAAGTTGGGGCAAAGAGTGGCAATGTGGTGGTCAAGAAGTGCCAGGTATTGGTTGAACAACCAGGGCGAGAGGTTAGACCACCAGTAGAGATAGAGGAGAGGAAGGACCCAAGTTGGGCCTGGGAGGGTCAATCGGAGAGGAAAGAAGTCAGCCAAGCCAGGGCCTGATTGGTGATACCCAGATTATCACGGAGACGGTTGAGCGGGATGGCATGGTTGACGGTGTCAAAGTTAGAAGAGAGATCAAGTAAGATGAGAACAAAGGGGGTGTCGGAATTGAGGTTGGAGAGCAGGTCTTCACGGATGTTCAGGAGAGCACTTTCCATGCTTCTGGCAGCTCTGAAGCCAGACTGATGATCATGGAGACAACCAACAAATTCAGTGTGGAGATTAAGCTGGGAGATGGCCAACTTTTCCAGGACTTTGACCAGGAAAGGAGTGATGGAGATTGGGCGATCTTTAGCCGGGCAGCAGGGGATGGCAGAGGGTTTCTTAAGGAGAGGGTGCACGAGGGAGTGCTTCAGAGGGGAAGGGAAGATGGCAGTGGCAAAGGAGTGGTTGCAGAAGTCGGCTAAAGCAGGAGCCAGGGTGTCAATATGGTCCTTGATGGTTTTAGAGGAACAGACAAGAACCTGTTTTGACATAAATCGGACTTGTCTAGAAATCTCGTCTGGGGAGAACAGGGGAAAGGAAGACAAGGGGAGGAGGAGAGGAGGAGGAGAGGAAGA
Organism: Ambystoma mexicanum; assembly: GCF_040938575.1. Lineage (NCBI taxonomy): Eukaryota > Metazoa > Chordata > Amphibia > Caudata > Ambystomatidae > Ambystoma > Ambystoma mexicanum. The sequence goes on from NC_090929.1 coordinate 1,448,916,783, forward strand.
GAGAGAGAGGACAGGATATCGTGAGTTTTAGAGATTAAATGAGAAGCAAGGGCCATGCAGAGGGTCTGGGAGGGGACAGGAGAGGTAGAGACTGCAGCAGGATTGGCCAGATCCTCGCAGATTTTAAAAGAGTTTGTCCGAAGAGTTGGATGCCACAGAGATGCAGGCTTGGATAAGGGCTCTCTTCTTGGTGCGGACAGAGAGCTGGTATTGCCTTTGGAGCAGGCGGTAGGCCAGTTTCTCAGAGGATGTACAGAAAGCATGCCATTTCCTCTCAGCCACCCTGCACTTGCGTTTCAGGAGGTCTGAGTCGTCCCAGGAGTTGCACTTGGCTTTGGGCTTCAAGGGGATCCTCATGACAGGTGCAAGAACATCCAGAGTATCATCACTCCAGAAGAGGGGAGTGGTGAGATTGATCACAAGGGGAAGGTCTGAAGAGATCAGAACATCCAGAGTGTGCCCTGCAGAGTGAGTCGGGACAGAAAGGAGAATAGAGAGTGAGAGAGAGTCGCAGAGGTCAAGAAGGAGGAGTTGAGTGGTCGAGACCTGGAGGGAAGGGGAGAGGTCTGCCCAGTCAGAGAGGAAGGAGGAGATCTGACCAGGTGGCCGATAGATGGTAGCCACCATAAGGCAATGTCCCGGAGAGAGAGAAAGCCTGCAGACGAGGCATTCGAAAGATGAGTAGGCCTGCATAGGAATGACAGAGGCAGGAATCGACTCCAGGACGATCAGGGCTACACCTCCTATGGAACGGTTTGATCTGGGCGCGCAGAGGATCTCGTAGCCATCAGGGAGAAGAGTGGCAAAGCTTGTGACAAATCTGGCCGTGAACCAGGTCTCAGTGAGACCGAGGACATGGAGGTCAAGTTCCTCAAGGAGACGGCAGATGTCAGAGGAGTGTTTGACATCTGAGCGAGAGTGGCAATATGGAGAAGGTTGCCATCCTTGAAAGACTTCCGGGGAGGGGTAGAAATCAGGGGTAAGCCCTGCGGAGGTGAAGAAGCCTGAGAGGGAGCAGAAGAGGAAGGAGGAGAGGGCAAGGTAGCCAAGGACGATACAGCAGGGGGAATTGAGGAAATCATGGAGGAGAGGGGACAGCAGGAGAAGAAAGGAAATTCATGAGACGTGGCAAGCGTCTATCAAAGAGGAGAAGGTTGGCTTGAGGGCCTTGGACCAAGACGATACCATTCAAGTAAACATTAATGATGACCTTAAAGTAGTGGAAGGAGGCCAGGTGAGCCTCCCACTGGGTGCCACCATTAATGGGAGAAGAAGAGAAAGGAGAGGGTACAGAGACCATATGTAGAGTCCATAGGTCTGGCGAGGGAACGACAAAGAGGATGCCTATGGAGGGTTTGCCTGGTGGTGGCACTGGCGTAGGTATCCGCAATAGAGAGGCCTCGGTTGGAGAACAGGATGTCCGTTTTAAACTTCTTCCTACCAGATTTAGTGAGGAGAGCAGGATAGTCGATAGAGAAGCAGTTAGAAAAAGATAGGAGAGACAGAGAGCACCATAGAGTAAGTAGGGAGAGGAGAGGAGAGCAGAGGAAGGGAGTGGGATGGGGTGCGGGTGGGGAGGACAGTAGGAAGGACACGGGGAGGAGCGCAAGTAGACGAGACAGAGAGAGACAAGACAAGTAGACAGTTGGACCAGACGAAAGGAACTTCGATGATGGTAGAAAGTTTGCTAGATGAATGCCTTACTAAGGGGGCAAAACCACGTGCTCTGAAACACTTGTGTACAAGCGGGATAGAAATAAAATATCAATCAATCAATCACAGGACGGCACTATTTTCTCAATGCAATTTTGAATACCATAGAAAACACACCTAAGTCTGAGAGTCATGTATAGTGCAATTTTAAATACTTTCATAATGCAATTTTAAAGAGAGAAGTGGTTAGTGTGTTTTGGGTGATCTCTGGGTAGTTGTAGCTATGTTAGGTTTTTTCATTCTGTATTTATCCCATGTCCTTGTTCCTGTCTTATGGATTGTGGTAGCAGACATTATATGGGTTGAGTGGTCCACTCGTGAGGGTGGTTGTTGTATAGTTGGTCTGTTTATCTCAGTGAGTTGAATAGCTAGGTTTTTAGTAGTTTCCTGAAAGTTAGGTGGTCTTATGTCGTTCTTATTTCCTTCGTGATCGAGTTCCAGAATTTGGTTATCAGATAGGAGAAGGTGGTTCCTCCGAACTTAATTTTCTCCTAGTCTCTTGTTTCTATTTGTAGGTTGGTGCTAGATCTTTTCTTGGTTGGTATCTGGTGATTTTTGCTTGGATGAATTTGCCTCCTTGTCCATGTAATGATTTATGGGCATTCCATAGGGCTTTGAAGTTGATGTGTTTCTTTACTGGTAACCAGTGTAGACTTCTTAGGGCCGGTGTGATATTGTTTTATTTTTTTATTTAGACATATGGTTTATTACAAACCTTTGTCACAAGCTCAGCCATATACATTACAGACCCTTGACATCATGTACCCATTCCGCCGTAGATGCATGGGGCTCCCTTCGTATTTACAACTACTAAAAATGTAACAGTCTAAATCTCTAAAACATAAAACATCACTATTATTAATCCAGAAATACACTTTTCAAAGCAAGCATCTCTTAAAATACCTTGTTTAAAGATTTCATCAGAGCAAAAATGGTAGAACTGTCTTCACTTTCAAAAGCAAATTCCACCAATCTTCCGATTTGTATGATTTAGTTTCCAGAAATTCCCCCAGGTATCTAGTTCTTAGCCCTGTTCAGAAAAATATGATGTGTTTTAAAGTATCAAGGGGCTCCCTCTCACAAAATCTGCATCTTGGCTCAAAATCTATTTGTCTGTACATTAAGAGCAGTTGTTTCGTCGGATAGAGGCTTAAATGAAATTTCATTAAGCTATGTCTAGAAAGAAATGTAACCAGGTATCTCTGTAAAACTCCATAAGCTCTTACTTCCTTTCCTCCAATAGTTTGTAACCAAAGTTTATTTTTTACTTCCACGGTCTGTATCCAGTCATGTTGCCATCATTTTTTCTGGATATATTCTGGATTTGTTTTGAGTGTTTCTAGGTTAGTTCCCAAGTCCTCCAGGATATTGTTCTGACTTGAGTGTCGTGTAGACCGATGAGACCTCCGTCCCCAAGTGACGCACAGGGGAATGAAATAGGAACCCGCTGTGCGACCCTTGAGGCCACAGGTGAGAGATGTCTTCCCAGATCCACGGAGCCTCTGGAACACCGATGCTGCTGTCAAGAAGGAAGGAGGTTAAGCACCAGGCAATCACAATACAGGCAGGTAAACAAAAAGAATCTAAAGTGTCTTACCTATCTGGTGTAAGGGAGACCCAGGTAACCTAGTAGGGAGGTTCGAGGCTCATTAGATGCGGCGGTCCCTGGAATAGTAGAACCGCAGGTTAGCGTGGATGAAGGGTAGCCACCTGTGGGAGTCAGGGCTTGACTTGAATCCCCAGTAGGGAAAAGGCGTAGAAGACCAGCAAGGTACCAAGGGATGATCCAAAGACAAGTCGAGGTGCAGTCCAAATATCCGGCAACAGGTAAACAGTTCCAAGCAAAAGTACCAAGGGGTGTCCAAGGGAGTCCGAGATAGAGTTCCGTGATCAAGGTAACAAGGAGCAAGATGTAACGCCAAACAGTGTCCGAAGCCAGCTGAGAAGCAATGAGCGTTCTGTCTCGCAGGACTTTATACTGATCGCCCCTGGGTCACGTGACTTCTCTGGATCATGTGACGTCCACCAAGATCACATGGGGAACGCCGTAGTGTATCACGTGACTGGCGTGTGGACGTGAGGCCGCCCTTTCTGCTACACGTTCTCCAAGGTAATTGCCAATGCAGAAAGGGTTGCAATCGAGCCCGTACAAGGTTACGGAGCTTTCGGTTCTGTAGCTTCACCGAATCACTTGAGCCTCGAAGCTTGGGAGGGGATGTTGGGGGAATGTGAGCAGTGTTCTGATGTGTCGTGGCCTGGTGTGCAGAGGATCGCCTAACATAGCCCCCCCCCAACGGCCCACGACCCCGTGGGCAGGACGGATGATCCCTATGGAAGCGGGCTACCAACCGCGGGGCGTTCACATCAGATGCGGAAACCCACGAACGCTCCTCCGGGCCGTAACCCGTCCAATCCACCAGAAACTGGAGCCTACCCCTAAACCATCTAGAACCCAAAATGGCCGATACCTCAAAAACATCAGGAGAGGTCAAGGACACCGGCGCAACAGGGGTACGAAGACGGAGTGAGTCAGGACAGGGTTTGAGGAGGGAGACATGAAACACAGGATGGATACGCCAAGAGCTAGGGAGTACTAGACGGAAAGCCACCGGATTAACAACCTGTGAGATCACATACGGCCCGACAAAGCGAGGCAGCAATTTCCGGCAACCCACTAGGCGAAGATGTCGGGAAGATAACCAGACCCTAGAACCCACCACCAGAGGGGGAGCAGCACGACGTTTGCCATCCACACGGGCCTTCATAGAGGCCTTTGCTTCAGTGAGATGAACCACTGTACTCGCATGAATAGCAGAAAGATCCCTAAGACATGTCGTGGCCGCAGGATTCAAAGAACCAGAGGCATCAGGGACCGGCAAAACCTTGGGATGTTGACCATAGAGGGCGTAAAAAGGAGAATAACCAGTAGCTGAATGAGCCGCGTTGTTATACGCAAACTCCGCAAGCCGCAAAACGGCCAACCAAGAGGACTGGTGTTGTAATATGAGGCAACGAAGGTACTGTTCCATCGATTGATTCGTCCTTTCGGTCTGACCATCGGTCTCCGGATGATAGGCCGAGGAATACCTCGTATCAATGCCCAATAGTTTCGTCAAGGATCTCCAAAACCGAGAGGTGAACTGTGAACCTCGATCGGAAACAATGACCGAAGGGAGGCCGAATAGCATAAACACATGTTCAAAAAACAAGTCCGCCAAGACAGGGGCCGAAGGGACACCTTTGCAAGGGACAAAACGGGCCATTTTTGTGAACGTGTCCACCACTACCCAGATAGTATCGAAGCCTTTCGACTTAGGGAGATCGGTAACGAAATCCATCGTCAAGGTATGCCAGGGCCTGGGAGGTACCGGAAGCGGAAGCAACAACCCAATCGGTCGACCCCTTTGATGTTTAGCCTGGGCACATACCGCACAAGACCTGACGTAACACTCCACATCGCGCCTCATAGAAGGCCACCAACACCAACGCTTGAGAAGGTCTAAAGTGCGCTCTTGTCCGGGATGGGCATTAAAGGGGGCGTCATGAGACCACTCAAGGGCGAGATTACGTGTATCAGGTGTAGGAAGGAACAGGCGTTCATGTACGAAAGGTAAACCATCAGAATATACCGGATCCCATTCTCGTAACTGGTCAGAATGATCGCTAGTCCAGGATCGAACCGAGTCTATCAGTGACAATGAGGGAGTGCAGAGACAAATCACATGACTCTTTTCGAGAACAGTGTCGGGGAAAATAGGCAATTGGACCCCCCCCGGGGAACGTGACAAGGCATCCGCCTTCCCATGCGCCGTTCCAGGACGGTGCATAATACGGAAGTCGAAGGAGGAAAAGAAAAGATGCCATCGGACCTGTCTGCTATTAATGCATTTCAAGGAGGCCAAATCCTGTAGGTTCCGATGATCGGAGTATACTGTGACAGGATACTTAGCCCCCAGAAGATGATGACGCCAAACACGGAACGCGTCCATGACCGCCAAGAGTTCTTTTTCCGTAACGGTATAATGAGACTCAGTACTGGAAAACTTACGGGAGTGGAATGCCACTGGATGTAATTTGCCGGTATTAGGACACGTTTGTGACAGCACCGCCCCGAGGGCAAAGGAAGAGGCATCTGCCTCGACAATGAACGGAAGATCCGGATTGGGATGTTGGAGTACCGGTGCGGTAGTAAAGGCAGTTTTCAGAGTCTCAAAAGCCTCCTGCTGTTCTCTCTGCCACTGATATGGCACCCGAGGACTAGTCAGGGCCGTGAGTGGGGCTACAATCGTGGAAAAGGAAGAGATGAAACGCCTATAGAAGTTGGCAAATCCTAAAAAGGCCTGCAAGGACTTGAGTGTTTGAGGTACTGGCCAATCTAAGACTGCTTTGACCTTAGACTCGTTCATGGATACCGCCCCAGGGGTGATGTGGAAACCCAAAAACTCAACAGAGGTCTTATGGAACTGACATTTCTCAGGTTTGGCAAATAAGGAGTGTTTGCTTAAACGGGTTAATACTTCTCGGACGTGTTTTACATGATCATCCAGGTCACGAGAGAAGATCAGGATGTCGTCCAAATATACAACCATGTATACATCCAATATATCCCTGAAAATGTCATTCATGAATCGTTGGAACGTGGCCGGGGCGTTACATAAGCCAAAGGGCATGACAAGATATTCGTACAATCCGTAACGTGTACAGAAAGCAGTTTTCCACTCGTCTCCCTCGCGAACGCGTACCAAATTGTATGCGCCGCGTAGATCAAGTTTGGTAAAAACGGTGGCATGTGTTAAATGATCTAAGAGTGGAGTGATTAACGGGATGGGATATCTATCCTTCTTGGTGATCGCGTTAAGACGCCGATAATCCACACAAGGACGTAAATCCCCCTCCTTCTTAGGTACAAAGAAGATAGGACTTGCCGCTGGTGAAGTGGAGGGGCGGATGTGTCCTAAACGCAGGGCATTCTGTACATATTCTTTTAACACCAATTCCTCCGAAGGAGACAGAGAGTAGATCCTGCCCGAAGGAACGGTGGAATCAGGAAGCAATTCGATTGGGCAGTCATAAGGTCTATGTGGAGGAAGTACCTCAGACGAGCCTCGATCGAAAACAGATTCGAAATCCAGATATTCTGGCGGGATCCCAGACACCAACCCCCCAACAGTATGGGACTGTATGACTTCTGGATCGTCAACCGTCAGTGTGAGTTGTGCTAGGGCTCCCGAGACCCGAGAGGGTGTGTCAGGGGCTTGATGGATCGGAAGACAATAATTCTGACAAATATCGGACTCAAAGAGTACAGTGCCTGCTTGCCAATTGATCAATGGATTATGTTCACGTAACCAAGGTATCCCTAGTATGATACCGAATTGAGGTGCGGTGATCAAATCAAAACTCAAGGTTTCTGTGTGTATGTCCTGTATGTTCAACAAGAGGGGTGCAGTTTGATGTCTAACAGGACCAGAAATCAATGCGGAGCCGTCTACGGCTTGGACAGGTTCCGGTCGTGTTTTTACCACTAAAGGTAGATTGAGGGAATGGGCCAAATCAATATCTATGTAATTACCACTGGCACCAGAATCAATAACGATATTGACTGCATGCAGGAGGCCAGTAGAGGGACATAGAGTAGCCTTTACAGAGATAGGTTGAACACGAGCAAAGGTAAGAGGGGTTCCCGGAGAAGAAGATGGGACACTCGACCTGGTCTCCGGTTCTAAGGTCGAGCCCTCCGAAAAACCTGACTCTTCTTGGGACGTCGAGGACACTCTTTCACGAAATGTCCAGTGGTGCCACAGTAAAAGCACGCATTATCAACCCTTCTTCGTTCCCTCTCGGATGTTGTAATAGGACTGCGTACCCCTCCCACTTGCATAGGTTCTTCAGTAACGGAAACGGGAGTATAAACAAGAGGAGGAGAGGAGGAGGCCCCCGATTCAGCTCTACGCTCCGCTCGGCGTGCATCTACCTGCAGGACGAGATCAACCAATTCCTGGTACTGAGTAGGCATAGAAGGGATTACTGCTAAAGCGTCTTTCATGGTGTTACCCAACCCCCTGTAAAAGACCACCGCCCGTTTATTTTCTGGCCATGATGTTTCCGCAACTAGCTGATTAAACCTGGTGATGTAATCTATCAGCGTTCTTTTGCCCTGAGTCAATTCCAACAACTCCAAATCCCTAGACTGTGCCTTGTGCCGAGTATCGAATACTCGGGCCATTTCTAGGACCAACAAATCAAAGTCATAAAGAACCGGGCTATTGTTTTCTAACAGGGGATTAGCCCAAGCGGCAGCTGTTCCAGCTAAATGGGAAAGGGCGAAGGCGGCCTTAGCAGTGGACGTGGGAAAAGCCAAAGGCCTGCATAAGAAATGTAACTTGCACTGGTTAACAAAGGTTCTGAATGTCTTGGGATCACCCTGGTAACGTTCAGGAGCAGCCAGGGGGGAAGGAGTTGGGAGGACTATTGGAGTCGGTACTGGCGGTGTAGGGGAGGAGCTGCCCTCTCCAAACTCCGGGTCTGCAGGAAGGGGATGCTGAACGCTCTGTATGGTATCCAGCCTTTGGTGGATCACTGTGTTCGCGGCGGCCATGTCTGCCCTTAGTATTGTAATTGCCTGAACTAAAGCAGTTAAGGGTTCGTCCGTGGATCCCTGCATCGTCTAACACGACTATACGGCTTCTCAGTCTGTTCTGACTTGAGTGTCGTGTAGACCGATGAGACCTCCGTCCCCAAGTGACGCACAGGGGAATGAAATAGGAACCCGCTGTGCGACCCTTGAGGCCACAGGTGAGAGATGTCTTCCCAGATCCACGGAGCCTCTGGAACACCGATGCTGCTGTCAAGAAGGAAGGAGGTTAAGCACCAGGCAATCACAATACAGGCAGGTAAACAAAAAGAATCTAAAGTGTCTTACCTATCTGGTGTAAGGGAGACCCAGGTAACCTAGTAGGGAGGTTCGAGGCTCATTAGATGCGGCGGTCCCTGGAATAGTAGAACCGCAGGTTAGCGTGGATGAAGGGTAGCCACCTGTGGGAGTCAGGGCTTGACTTGAATCCCCAGTAGGGAAAAGGCGTAGAAGACCAGCAAGGTACCAAGGGATGATCCAAAGACAAGTCGAGGTGCAGTCCAAATATCCGGCAACAGGTAAACAGTTCCAAGCAAAAGTACCAAGGGGTGTCCAAGGGAGTCCGAGATAGAGTTCCGTGATCAAGGTAACAAGGAGCAAGATGTAACGCCAAACAGTGTCCGAAGCCAGCTGAGAAGCAATGAGCGTTCTGTCTCGCAGGACTTTATACTGATCGCCCCTGGGTCACGTGACTTCTCTGGATCATGTGACGTCCACCAAGATCACATGGGGAACGCCGTAGTGTATCACGTGACTGGCGTGTGGACGTGAGGCCGCCCTTTCTGCTACACGTTCTCCAAGGTAATTGCCAATGCAGAAAGGGTTGCAATCGAGCCCGTACAAGGTTACGGAGCTTTCGGTTCTGTAGCTTCACCGAATCACTTGAGCCTCGAAGCTTGGGAGGGGATGTTGGGGGAATGTGAGCAGTGTTCTGATGTGTCGTGGCCTGGTGTGCAGAGGATCGCCTAACAGATATTTAAACACCTCTTGCTCCATTGTTTAATTGTGTTTGGCTTGTCCATAAGATCATCTGCAATAAGGAGACGGTATGCGCATGCTGATGTAGCAGAGATGCATTTCCTGAAAAGGGCAAGGGATTTCCGTAAGGTTCCGGCATACATTGATGTCAAGCCAAGTTCGTATCTAATTGTAGAAATCAAGTTCCTCTTGGAAGTCTCAACATTTTTCTCCACAAGATACCCTCTAAGAGGGGCCATATAGCTCCGGAAGTACAGAAGAAAGTTTCTTCCCCATATGTAAGGGTTGCAACCACTTTTGATTTATAGAACGTCAAGATCGGAATGATCAAAAACTTTCCATATTTTTTATGAATCAGGCGAGCTCAGTTCCAGCTGACAAGGAGCATCATTTGTACTTGCATTCATGCATGTCCCCAAATAATGAATTGATGTTAACTGGGTGAGCTTCTCTTTACCAAGATACCATTGAAAGGGCTTCTTTTGTCGTCCTCTCCTTGTACCCTAAATCAAAACATTGGTTTTCTTAGTGTTTATTTACAGCCCATCTTTAGTCGTGTATTCCTGGAGATCAAGTAGACTTCTTAGAAGTCCAATGGGAGCCCGAATGATCAAGACTAGGTCATCAGCATATATCATCCAAGCTACTTTCCGACCCTCAATTTTGTGGGGGGAAGGTTCGGGTGGTTTCCAATTATTTATCTGAGTCAGAAAGAAAAATATTGAAAAGTGTAGGGGTCAGTGGACATACTATTTCAATCCTCTGTATGTCATAAACTCCTTCGATAAGAGGCCTTCAGCGTTTAGCCTTATTTGGACTTTTGTGGAAGTTTACAAGGCTTTAATTGCTGATAGAGCAAGTCGGCTGGACAGTTCCATGCTTTGAGTTTGCTCCATAGGAGCTGTCTGTCCACACGAGCGAAGGCCTTTTTCAAGTCAATAAATGCTAAGCAGATGTTTCCTTTCATTTTGAATGATTGCCATTTCAAAATGTTCAAAAGAAATACATTTTTACTCTGTACCCACTCCTTGCACGAAACCTGTCTGTCGAAGATCAAAGCTATTCTCGTCAAGTATCCATTTCCAGAGCCTCTTGAGAAGTAGGGCTGCAAACAACTTCCCCAAAATGTCCAGCAAAGCAATAGGATGATAATTAGATGGGTTAATCATGATCCTTCTCTTAAATATCGTCACTATTATTTCCAGCCTCCACATATCTGGTACCTCTCTAGATTGCATCACGTGTTTAAAATGTTTAGAAATAAACAGAATCCAAACGTCCAGGTTCTTTTTGATCATGTCGTTTGTTAGACCTTTGGGCCCTGGGGCTCTTGAAGGGCTTGCCTTATTAATCAATAGTTCTAAGTCCAAGTCGTCAAAAGGAAAACCCCATTTGGCCATTGTCTCTTTAGCTGGAGTTATGATAATCAGCCCGGGTCTCTCAATCAGTTGCTCATAGAATTTAACCCAAAGTCTCTCAGCCACAACGTTTGTCAATAATTGTTTTTGAGGTAGGGGGTCTCTGTTAATCAATTGCCAGTTTCGACAAGCATCTTATTTTTTATGGTCTCCAGCATGGCTTCCGCATCTGTCTGTAGCATCTGTGCTTTATGAAGCAAAGGCAGTTTTTATATTTGCGTTTACTTTTTCTACGACACTCTGGTTTCTGAATGCTTTCCAATTTATCAATGACCTTAAGATCTTTGTGCAGCTGTTTTTTCCTCAGTACTACCTCCTCGTAGATGTGTCTAGCTGAGAATTCCCTCTTTTTAGCTCTCAAATCCTTTTCAATAAAATCTGACAGATTTGGAACATAATTAACGCTAGAATTGGGCCTTTCGACTTTTTTTGTATATCTGTATCAGTTTAGCCAGCTCCTGAGGTTTAATACACAGGCGAGTTTTAGTCTGCACCACTTCAATCAGTATCTGGCAAAGGACTTTGCCCCACTTGGGGATCCAGTTCCAGGTTGTTTTTAGCAATGCATGATCACTTTTCCCCTTTCCCATCACTTTGAAAGCTTTTATCTTGTTCAACAAGGACCACAATACAAAGAAGTACTCTAGAACCCTAGATTGCATCCCGTTGCACCAAGTAGGTCTGCTTGGAATATCCCCTTGGGGTTAGGCCGTGAAGCATATATAGATCTCTTGTATCCATTGCGCTGCACCATCTCTCTGCTCTCTCCAGTCCCTTAGTCATATTACTCTGTATCTCCCCATTCAGCATACATTTTTTTATCAGTACAGGGTGAATTTAAATCACCACATAGAAACAAATTATCAATAATGTCCATCACCTGATCAACCCATGACCCAGACGTTACTACATTGGGGTTCCAATACACATTTAAAATCAGGAACAATTCGGCCGAAATTGGTGACATCTGCTCTATTTTCAGGAGTAGCACTTGGAGAAGAAAGTTGGGGTTCCATACATCAGTCACCTATATGCCTATCCCATTCTTTGTTAAGGTCAATATAACTGACGCTGTTCTTTCACTGGCCCCTTTGTAAAGCAGGATTCAAGGATTAACAGGGGTGGATTGAAGCCAGGTTTCTTGAACCACAATATATGGAAAACTTAAAGATGCTGGTCCATGGTATTTGACAAGTGAGTGAAGTGAGTGAAGTCCCCTGTGTTCCAAGAACCCATTACCAGGGCCAAACCCATCAGATTTTCTAATTGTTAATTAGTGGATTGGAAATTGAGTTCTGCCCCTCTGGATGCCTGTTCACGATGGGATTAGTTTGGTGAATTCTTACAACTTTCTTTCACTTCACTTTCCTGGATATTCAAACGGTTAAAAGTAACCATCAGGGGGAATCTGTTAGTTCCATATGTAGTTCTCATCCCTTTCTCACTTTGTTTTGTTCATCTAATTGATTGATCCTTACCGCTAGAGAACACAGGATGGCTTAAAGCTACAAGATTACCTGCTATGAGATCAAGCTTTTGGTCACACTTAATGGCTGCTGTTCGGTTGTCCTCCACCCTTGAATCACATAGCTCAAAGCCCAGTGGTAATAAAAGGTGGGCAGCCTCTAATAAAGAAGCGTTGATTGCGTATGTGTTTAAATGCAGTTGTACTTTATCAAACTAGAACTTGCTCAGAAATCTTTGTCGTCTGTATTCACAAATCTCAGCAAGGGAATATGATGAAACAATATTAGCACGTTGGAGCAAATAAGAATTATACCATCTTTAGCTGGTAACAATTGCTCCAATTGCAAAGTGTGAGTGTTTGGGCCATTGCGATCTTTCCTAAGGGCAATGGTCAAGTCTTTATGGTTTACGAATTTCGGGTCCAAATTGGAGGCCTTTCTCCGCATTTGTGCTTCTATTACATTAAAATGGATCATATCATCACTCTTGGAAGTCATTTTAAACTTGATATCCGCTGCCCTTCTTTTATCAGCCAAAGTACAAAACACTACACTATGTCTCTGATTTATAATGGTGCGTGCATGGTTTTCCATAGATGGCTCTGGCACTTGCTGCTCTTGGGAATCCTGGGACATCTGATTTACATCATCCCAATCCTCGTCCATTGTGTATGTAGAGAAGTTGAGGTCTTCCATTTCCTCGTCCCCAACCTCAACCCTTATTTTATCTGGGGTCGATACGTTTTTGGTAGTCGTTTTATTCCCAAGACCCAACTAGCTTATTATCAACCTAGATAAATTTTTTCTTTTCCCATGAGACCTCACGCAAAACTCACTGTGGCGTGGATAAATTACGTTGGAAGGACTTTGCCTCATTAGATTTTCGGGTCTTGTGTTGTTGAATGTTCTTTGATTTTCTAGGTTGTATCGAGTCCTTAACATTTTTGCTATTTAATTTCCTTGTTTGAAACATAGGCAAAGGGTTAGCTTCCGTATTAGAGATTTTCAAGTCTTTTTGCACAGTTTGAATAGGCGGAATTGCCTAATCCGCTATTGGAATCACTCTGTGTATTGATTACTCTTGGGCTGGCTAGTATCTTGATACTTACAATTATGGGTTCGCAAAATGGCCTAGTTGGCAGATCAAGATCCTTTTTCACGTTAAAATGGGAGTGTTATGCAGTCAGGTCAATCCCTATTTTCTTCTTAAGCGGACCAATATTGGCTTCTTCAGCCAATGATGTATATTTGGATTAAACCTTCTGGCTATGGTCATTGCCAGCCCAGGATTTTTAGCCATCAGGACCTTTTTTTTCTGGTAATATCTCCATCATTTAAGCCAACAATTTCCTCTTGTTCGAGCGTTCATGTTCTAGCGATTCTTGGAGGTTTTTTTGTACCTAGGATGAAGTAGTTGCTTCATTGTCCACTCTAGAGTATAAATAAGTAATAAACAATTCTAATCGTTTTAGAATGTATCATTGCTAACCAAGTTGCTTGATCTTTGATGTTTTCATTAATTGATTCATATAACTTTGTGAACAGAGCCAGGGAAATTGTCAAGACTGACATCATGCTGCAATATATTTGAAAAGCTGTGGAATTCAGTGGATGATCAGGTCCACAAAGGGTGTCTGGTGAAAAAAGATAATCTTCCAGTGAGAAAGAGGTTCATAGTGAGATTACAGATTCCTTTATTAAAGCAGGAGTCTGCTCTGTTGAATAAGAAATCAGCCACTGCTGTGGTTGAGAGATGGGTGTCTGTTGCATTTTGTACAATTTCCAATTTGACCTCTAAATTTGCCTTGTTTCCTGACACATTTTATGAAAGGGCGGATTATCTCACACAAGTGTCATTTATCTCCCGCTAAGGGTTCTGAGCTCTTGCTTTTTCTATTGTAAACTCAGCTTTCAGTATGTTAGTTTTAAAATAAAGTTGTAGTTTAATTAGCACAATATCATGAGCTAGTCTGGCTGCAAGAGTTAACAGGGTAGTTCCAGTATTGGCTTGAGTGCAGCCTGATTGAAATCTCTGTGAGACCACTATGTCAGAGGGACATTAATTGCAGGGTACGAGTTGTCTAGCAGTCATAGGTGATTCCATTGCTTCTTCCCTCAGTCTTTCTGGATCATCTAAATGTATTGATCGGCATGACGGAGCAGCAGGAGGCATTAATCCAACTGTCATGTTCTGAGGGGTATCTATAGGAATTGTATTTGCATTGTAGTCACCATTCACTAACGATTTCCAAGGTTGTCCTGACTTTTCCTTTATGGGCTACTTGACAAGCCACCCGAGATAAATCTATTTAGAAATCTCTGCATCCGTTCATTCATTAATGAAGATCTGAGCCTCTTGACTTTAGGGGTTGGGGGCCTTCGTACTCCTCAGCGGTATGATTGACCCTGATTCCTTATCTTTTAAAATACACTGTTGTTTGGTTTTGACAGGGAGGAAGAACGATTGTGAATGTTTGCTGTATGACTTTTTAGCTTTTAAGGTCGCTTCAAGCCCTAAACATTCAATACCAGTCGTTCTACCCTCACTCCATGTCACAGCATCTTTCAAGTCTTTTAGATCTTTCAAGTCTTTGGAGTCGGCGTCACGCAGCTGAGAAATAGCAGGGACAAAAAGGAGGCAGCAAGGAAAGGACTTTTAGGCATCAGGGGTTTTCCAGAGTCGTGACTCGGCTTGTTGCCTCGTTCTTTGCAATGACGACATGTCCAAGAGAACAGGTTGTTCTACCAATGAATGTAACTCAATTTAAAAGTCAACGGATATTCCGCCACAAAATCAAAGAGCTTACCCCTCAAACATCAAAAGCCTTAATGTGAGCAGCGTCCCCCGGGGAACACAGGAAATACTTCAGGCACTCAGCGTCGCTCTGCGTTGGAGAAGTAGGTTTTGAAGAAGTCGGCACGCCTCACAAACAGTACAGCAAAAGAAAGACTGCCTCCAGCAATAGAACCGGAAGAGCTGCACCGGTAGTCTACACATGGGAAACACTCCAGTGTGATATGGTCTCTATTTAGTGTAAGAGGTAGTCTTGCTGCAATATTTTGGATGCAGTGTAGTTTTTTGGTAAGTCATTTGGGCATTCATAGGCAGAGAATATTTGCACAGGCTGTCCTAGTGAATACCAAGGAGATGATTGCAAGGGTTCTGTATGTTCGAAGTTGCGGTAGTGGAGGATCCCTCTTTTTTTTTTTTTAAACTCTTTATTGATTTTTAATAACATTACAAAAAACAAACAAAACATATAACATTTAACCAACAACATAACTGGCCGTATGGCACTCGGCATAGATGTCCTTTCCCGTTTCCGCCTCAGAGTGGATGGGGGATCAAGTCTTTCGGACCACCTCATTTCTCATGGCCGTTTTAGTGTTTACTTTTCACGCCTTCCTGTTCTGGGGGCTTATCGAATGACTGTCCTTCACGGTTCCTCCCTCCCTCCCGGATTTTCTTCTTCACTGTCTTCTCTTTGTTCAAATAAATTCTGCATCAGAGAGTTCCATGCCATCATTCTCTGTCCCGTTTCCCCCACTCCTTTCTGTACCGCCTTTATCCACACTGCTGTCTCTGTCATTGCCCATTTCTTAAAGTCCGCCCACCATAGATCTATTTTTGGGCCCTCCCTTGAGTTCCACGCCATTGCTATCCACCGTTTAGCTAATATGCATAGTAGGTCTATCATTTTAGCCAGGTTCGCCCTGTGTCTGCCTCCTCTTGGGAAGAGACCCAGCAAGAACAATTCAGGATTCTGTTCTTGTATTCGGAGTCCACTACTGGCCACTCTCTGTCTAATTTCGGCCCAAAAGACCTGTATCACTGGGCAGGTCCAGAACATGTGTATCATGTCTGCTCGCTCTTCCGGGCAACGGGGGCATGTGCGGGGGCCTCCCGGCATCATTGCGTTCTTTCTCTTAGGCGTTCGGTATGCCCTATGCGTGACGTATAGTTGTGCTTGTCTGAACTGTGCGTTCCTTGATACCTTCTTTGGATATTCCAGCGCCCTGGACAATTCCTAATCACCAAGGGGCCTCCCGAGTTCCTCCTCCCAGTTCTCTCTGGTGCGTAGCACTTGCGAATTGTTAGCTTTTAGCATTTGTTCATACAATCTGGAGGTCGTGTGTCCCCCTTCTGATACGTCGTACCATGCATCCAACTCCCCTTCCATGTCCTCTTGGTCTGGCCACTCTGGCCTCCTCTTCTTGATCGTTAGTATTATCCTGTTATATAGAATGAATTGGCCTTCGTGTATGTCGCAGTCCTCCACCATGTCCTGGAATTCTGCCCACTGCTCGTCTTTCCTCAAATCTCCAATTTGTGCTGCACCCTTCGCTTCCCATTGGGATCTGTATATTGCAAGTGTGTTGGGATCTGTGCCTACTAATCCCGCTAGTGGGATCTCAGCTGAACAAGGGTCCTTGATCTTCTGTAGTTTCCACGCTCTCGCCCACAATGCCATTGCGAGCTTCAGCATGTTTGGTAGGGTCTTGAGCAGGAATTTGTCGAGCCATGGGACTTCACGTAGATAGTAGGATTTCAGTGCTAGTTGGAGGAGTGTTTTATCTATTGATTCGTCTTCTCCCAGCCATTTGACCACAAATTGCAGTTGCCCTGCTAAATAGTACTTTTCAAAATCGGGCAGCCTGATGCCCCCCTCCTCGTACTCTCTCTGTAAGGTTGTCATGGCGATTTTGCACCTCCCCCCTCTCCACAGGAACCCCTGTGTTATTGTGTTCAGTTTCTTAAAGAAGGTTCTGGGTGTGGCGTGCGGAATGTTTGTGAAGTAATATAGCAATCTTGGAAGTACCACCATTTTCAGAATGGCCGCTCTACCCATCATCCCCAGTGGGAGTGTCCCCCAGAAGCCCATGGCCTTTTGTATTTTATCTAGGGCTGCCAATGTGTTGCGTGTTGCGTTTATGTGACTCTACAGTGTTGTGGTGTATTTCGATTCCTAGATACCGGAAGGAGTGCGGCGCCCACGCCAGACCCATGTCTGGGAGTTCATCCCGGGGCACTCGCTTTAATTCGGCCAGGGGGAAGAGGACATATTTCTCTTTATTGATGGCAATCCCTGAGAGTCTAGTGTAGGCCTCCGCCGCCTCTAAGAGGCAGGGTAGGTTGATGCGCGGATTGTCCACAAAGAGGAGGACATCGTCTGCATACAGTGAGACCTGGTGTACCACTCCATCTATATCTATTCCTGTGTCCTCTTATTCTGTCCTGAGGAACACAGCCTATGGCTCCATGTATAACATCGGTGATAGAGGGCAGCCCTGCTTGGTTCCCCCGTATATTCTCCATGCTTTCGTGATCTGTCTCCCTGTTTTCGCTCTTGCCCTGGGGTCTTTGTATAGCAATCTAATCCATCTAAGAAACCCTTCTCCCATGCCAAAGTGGGCCAAGACACTCTGCAGCCACTTCCAGCTAACTGAACCAAATGCTTTGACGGCGTCTAATGACACTACCGCACATTCGCCCTGTCTCTGGTTTGTCTGTTCTATAACATAATGTAATCTGCAGAGGTTCCATGACGTGTTGCGCCCTGGGACATAGCCCGTTTGGTCTGAGTGGATCAGTGTGGGTATCACCAATTTCAGGCGTTTCGCTAAGACCGCTGTGAGTATCTTGACGTCTTGGTTGATAAGGGAAATTGGTCTATATGACGCACACTCCCCTGGGGGTTTTCCGGGCTTGAGGATCGGCACAATTGTCATTTCCGACATGCTGTCTGGCAGTTGCGATTCCTCATATGCTTCCTGGTATGTTTCTAACAACTTCGGGGCGATAGTGCTTTGTATGTCTTATAAAACTCCCCCGGAAGTCCATTGGGGCCCGGGGATGTGCGTGAAGGGAGCTCAGAGATCACTGTCTCTATTTCTTCTACTGTAATAGGAGCATCTAATAGTTGGGCTTGTTCTGCCGTTAGTCTCAGTAATCTTATCTCTGCTAGGGCATCCGGAATGTCTTCCGGTTCCACTTCCGGGTTAGGGGCGTAAAGTTTCTCGTAGAAATCAGGGGAATAGGGTGTTTGTGTTCTTGGTTCCTGACCTCTGCCCCCGTTTCGTCTATTAGTACTGCTATGGGGTCTTTTTTGTTTTCTTGCTTAGTGAGCCATGCTAGGAGCCTGCTCGGTTTGTCTCCCTCTGCGTGCAGCCTCTGTAAGTATTTCCCGTAATTTAGCTTCCCCAGTTTCTCCCAGAGGTCCATACATATAGTCCTTAGCGCTAGGAGTTCCCTGGGTTCTTCACCCGCCCTTTCTGCCCTTCTTTCCTCCCCTTTAATTTCTCTTTCTAGTTTGTCCAGTTCTCTCATAATGGCTACTTTCAGCCCTCCTGTCTTCCCGATCGCCGCCCCCCTTATCACCACCTTAAACGCGTCCTAGAGCGTGGCACTACTTCCCACACTCCCCTCGTTGTGTTCGAAGTAGTCATCTATCGCCACTTGCAAATGTTCCTCCAGTTCGCTGTCCCCCTGTGCCTCAGCTCGGAGACGCCAAAGGTCGGTATTGGGGTTCTCCTATGGGTATACGCCCATGTTGCTACTATCGGGGCGTGGTCTTAGAGTGTGCGTGCCTTATTGTCAATGCCTGTAAATTCTATTAGAGATTCGGCACCCGTAAATAGGTAATCTATTCGTGTGAATATTCCGTGGGGTGCGCTATAGTGTGTGTACCCCCTCCCGCCTAGGTGTACCTGTCTCCAGACGTCCACCAGCTGCAGTTGTGCGAGGGTTTTCTGGAGCTCCCTGGCAGGGGGAGCTGGTTTTCTGTACTTGTCATCTGATCTGTCGAGGAGTGGGTTCAAAGTACAATTAAAGTCTCCTGCCCAGGTGAGCGTAGCTTCCCTGTATTGGGCCAATTTGGGCGCTATGTTTCTGAAGAATTCCGTTGCGTCGTGGTTCGGAGCATAGGTATTGATCAAGCATACCTCTTTATTTTCTAGCATACCATGCACTAGCACAAGTCTTCCCTCAGTGTCACTTTCTTGTTTTATTAGCTGGAACGGTACTCCTGGCGCAATCCATATTAGCGCTCCCCTTGCATAGTTCGAATACGTGGTGCTATAAACTTGTCCTACCCATTTCTTGCTCATTTTGGCTTGTTTTTCTGATGTCAAGTGCGTCTCCTGGAGCATAGCTATTTTGACTTTCAGTCTGTTTAACCAGGCGTACACTCTGAGCCTTTTAACATACGCATTGAGGCCTCGCACATTCCAGGTTGCTATTGTTATCTCATCAGGGTCCATGTGTGCTGCGCTTGTTTCGGCTCTGTCATCCCATAGCCTTCGTTTTGTGCACTGCTCTGCTTATCTTTCTTCCTTCTAGATCTCAGGGCCTTACTCTCCTCTCCAGGGCCACCCCGCCTTTGCATCCGAGGTAACTTCCCTTGATTTGTTGCTGTGTGTCTTCTTGTTCCCCACCCTCTCCGGCCATTCTGTGGTCTCTGAAATTGTCTCTCCGATCGGTAGTGCCATGTGCCAGTCGGCCATACTTACTGCTAACCAATACATAAACCATAACCTTTAAACTAACGCCCAGCCACACTACCCCTGCTCCGGCTTCGCCGCTTCTCTCGCTCTGTCCACTGAGGTGGGGCTGGCTTGCCACAGCGTGATGCTTCCAAACTAGCATCCTAACTTGTTGAACTTTCTTCTTTAGGGGGGTGGTTTATTGTGCGATTCTGCTGGAATGGGGCAAGTCGTTCCTCCATCATGTGCATCTGGCACGGTCATGTTTCTAAATGTTGATGTCTTATTCTTTGGGCTAATGCTTCTTTTGTTTTCAGCAAGGCTGATTCTCGTTATTTCGGTTCCTTCGACTTTGCTGGGGGAAGCCCTGCTGATCCATCCATGTGTGGACCTCTTCGGTCGAGTCGAAGAAACGTGACTTCCCTTGGTGTATTACTTTAAGTTTGACTGGTTATAGGAGCATGTATCTTACTCCAGCTGTCCTGAGGCGCTCTTTAGTTGGGCCAAATTTTGCCCTTTGCTTTTGAACCATCGCTGTATAGTCTGGGTAGGTTGTGATCTTGGAGGAGCCCTTCTCAATTACTCCCCCCTCTCTTGAGAACGATAATATTTTCTCTCTGTCCTTCAACTTCATAATCCTGGCAATCATCGCTCTTGGAGGGGCTCCGGGTTGCGGTCTTTTGGTCAATGCCCTGTGTGCCCTCCACCGTGAAGCCCTGGGACAGTTTTCCAGCACCAATCTCTTGGAGTAGCATACTCACAACATATTCTGTGGGGTCTCTACCCTCTTCGCCCTCCGGGAGTCCGAGTATACGAATATTATTCCTGCGTGCCCTTCCTTCCGCATCTTCTGTCCTTTGTTCGAGGATCTTGATCTTCTGTATTACCTCCGACATTTGCGTTTGTGCGACTGCAACGTCCGTGGTGTTTTGTTGCACTTGCTTTTCTGTTGTCATTACCCTATCCGTCAGATTTCCGGCGTCCTGGCGGAGAAGGTCTACATCTACCATGACGGTGTCGAGTTTGTTTTCTAAGGACGCCTTGAGGGTGTCTATTGCTGTGTCCATTTTGGCCTCGAGGGATTTTTGCAGGGCCGCTATGGCTTCTAGGATCGGTCTATCATTTGTGTCTAACAGCCGTTGTATTGTGCTTGAGGAGGCCATTGCTGCGTCGGGCTGAACAGATTGCGTGTTCCTGGGTGTTTTGGTGAAGGTTTCTATGCTGGTTTGCTTTGATTTACTTTCCGTTTTCCGGTTCGACATTCTCTTTGGGGTCCAATTGAATGCTGCGTAGTGGTCAATGGATCCAGGTCCGGTCCGCTGTTAGTTGATAGGTGTCCCGGGCTTATTTCCAAGGTCTCCGGCCATGGGCTTTGTCGTTCGTGTGTCCCAATGTACTTTCCTCCTTCTCCAAGTTAACGCCTCACCTTGTGATCCGCGCAGTGCGCGCCTCCTATTTGTAGCGGGTCTCCGGGCTATGGGGTCCTTATTTATCCTGCTGTTGCGTTCGTCCCGACTCGTGTGGCCCTTGTTGTGGTTTCAGAGAGGCGGTCGCGGCCGGTGCGCTGCGCTCCCGTGTCGGAGCTCAGGTGGCCTTTCTCCCCACTGGGCTTCCTCGGCCTAGTCTTCCCGCAATGTCCTTGTCCGCGCTCCTTGTTCCGCCTCCTGGGTCGCCCTGGTTCGGCTCCACCACCTCTCCGGAGGGCCCCCGCTGTTATGGGAACTGTTTCCCTCCCTGGTAGGTTGTGCAGCACCTGTGGACTTTTTCCTTTCGGGTTGCGGAGCTCCGACGTTCTTTCTCGGCTGCTCAGGTCCTCGCGCCCGCCATTTTGTTTTTCGCAGGTGGCGCCTACTTTTGCTTTTTTCTCCGCGATCCTTACTCCGTTTTTCCTCGGGAGAATCAGCGAGTGCTCTGCTACTGTTCCAACGTCCGTATCTGTTAGTCTGGGGTCTTTACCAGTCGTTTTGTGCCCGTGTGGTTAGAATCTTTGCAGGATCTCGGCGGAGCTCTGCGATCGTGCCTCCTACAGCATGGCCGCCTAGCCACGCCCCCCGGAGGATCCCTCTTATTAATCACGGGAGATAGAAACATTTTTTTGCTATTGCATTGACTTGTGCTTCCAAGGTGAGACCGTTTCCATGAGGATCCCCAGATTTTGTTCATCACTGTTGACTTCTCCAGTTCGGCTACCATGCTCGGAGACTAAGTGAAGAATGTATGTGCTGGACTGTCTTCTCGTGGGGAAATAATTATTTCTGTTTTGGTTGGGTTTAGTTTGTGGTTGTTGTCAGTGAGGCATTTATTGAGGGTGTTGTAAGGGTTGTTGTCGTAAGATGAGATGTGTGTCGTCTGCATAGTTTTACACTGTCGGTCCATGGGGTGGGGGGTTATAGAAATGCTGAAGAGGAGTCTGGAGAGACTTGATCCTTGTGGTACACCACAGGTGATATTTGTTTGTTTGATGCAAATGGTGGAATGTGGATCCTTCCAGTTCAGTTTGTGAGGAATGATTTCAGCTATTGTAGTGCAGAGCTTTGAATAGCGGATTCCTCTAGTCTCCTGATTAGAATTGTGTTTGATCTTTTCGAAGACCGTTGATCTGTCTAGTAGTATGAGGGCCAACTCATATGGACAGGAGTGCTGATTCTGTTCTTTACCTGGGTCTAAAGCCAATCTTGGATTGGTCAAGTATTGCGTTGCTTTCTACATGATTGAGTAGTTCTTTGTACACCTGGTTCTCCAAGATTTTCACTAGGAACTGGTAGGTTTGAACCAACTTGCGGTAACCTTTTTCAGTGTGGGTTTGAAGAGTTTTAAGGGTGTTTTTTGTCCTGCCGTGTCAGGATCCAGGTGTAAAGGTTCTTCAACCGTGTCTGATGATTTGTTTTAATGAGAGGTGTCTGGGCTGGTAGTCTCTAATAGTTGTCTTAAAGTTGCAAGGTCAAGTCTTTTCCAGTTTCTTTTGTTTGTCGCCAGGAGTTTTGTGTTTGTGGGCATCATGCGGCTCAGGATTTTGATGGTAAAAGGGATCATATTAGGGTTGCATATGATTGGTACTGGTGGGCGGCAGTCAAAAGTTCATCCCTGCAGAAAATTGCATCTATTGTGTGTCCCGCTTTGTGAGTGGATCCGTTCACTATTTGTTTGAGATGAAGAGTTTCCATTAGGGCGCTAATAATGTTATGGTGATTTGTGGAAAGGTTAATTATGACATCAGTTAGTTTTGCTGCAAAATTAGGGTTATAGGTGGGCAGGCTATATATCAGAAGGAAGAGTAAGTTGAATTGGTCGTTGAGCTTGAAGTCGACTAGGAGTGATATGCAGGCTTCTATGTCTGTTGAGGGTTGTGACGAGAAGCTGGTGTGATTTTTGTGAGCTAGAGCGATTCCTCCTCCTCCTCCTTCAGGTTTCTCTGTTTGATTGCAATAGTTTGTAGTTGTCCGGTATGGCTTCATGTTTGACTGTTTTGTATTTGTCTGAGAGGCATGTTTCTGTGAAGAATAGAGCGTCCGTGCCGCCTTTGCTTAGGAGGTCGTACATTTCGGTTTTGTGCTTTGTCATAGATCGTACGCTGAGTAGACTACAGGGTAGTGTGTGCGATTTGGCTTGTTCTTTGTAAGGTGTTATTTCTGGTGCTTCTGTGGGGGCTGTTGGCCTGGCTTTTTTATTGCTGCGTGTGCAGTTGTCATTGGTCCCATTGTTGAGGAGTTCCATTTGGTTGCGTGATGGGTTTCTCTTTCCCAAGGCGTTGCGTTGTAGTTAGATGTTTGGTTGTTGGGTGGTTCTTTTTCCAATCTCTGGTTATGTAAGTGGTATATGTGGTGAGGGATTCCAGTCTAGCTCTGGTCCTTATAGGTGTGTTTCTTAAGCTATTTTCTCCATTGTTGGGTTTTGTGTGTTGGGTCGGTGGTTTGGTAGAATAGTGAGGGCACCTCTAGTATTCCCTGGGTCCTTTGATGTGGGCTGTTTGATTTCTGGCGTGGCTGGCTTATAGGTGGATAGGTAGCAGAAGATGTACGATGTCTTTGTTCTAGATTTTTGTCCAGATCTTTAGTTTGTTTAGAGCGCGTTGGATGTGATTTACAGGATTTGTGAATTTCTAGTAGGCAGTACTTGTTGGAGGTGGGGGATGTCGTTTCTCTTGTCTTTCTTGTTCCGTTTTCCATCATCGTTCATTTGTCCTTGTTGAATATGGGCATATTTGTAGTTGTGGATGTTTCTTAATTATTGTGGTTCAGTGGTCTATTGATATTATGATTGAGTGTCAAGCTAGTTCAGTGGTAGGCTCCCTTGGTTGGGCGGGGGGGGGTTTAATTGATGTTGATAGGTCCTGTTGGTTCTAATCACACCGGTTATGCCGTGGTGTTGGGCAAATACAAAACAGAGGCAACCATGTTTGTTGGGCTAACAGAGTAGCGCTGTGGTTATAGGGCCGTGGTGAGGGAGGCATGCGTTTGTCTGGGTCTCAAACACTCTTTGGTTACAGAGGAAAAAGCCCTCCTTTGGTGACAGTTGTGGCGGGTGAGGTGGGTTAGAGGCGGAGGTACCTCGTGTGGTACTTTGTTTCTGGGCACCAACCCTTCTGGTGGGGAATTTCTCACAGCTTCATGGTAGCTTTGAGCTCAGTATTGATAATGTTTGGAATGTCTCAGTTGGAGGTAGTGGAACCATAACTGTGGCTTGAGTCGGAACACCAGAATTCCATGTGGCCAAGTTTAGGGCAGCTAAATACAAGGGTGATAAAAGTTTGGTCTTGAAAGAATCCAAGGGGGTTAGGGTTAAAGGTGTCTAAATTCAATGGTTGTAAAGGTTCAAAAGGTAGCTAGATTTAAAACGTAGCGATTAAAGTGGCTATAATTAAGGAACTAGAATTCCAGGTGGTTAGGTTCAGAGGTGGGAGGGTTCGAAGTGACAAAACTCGCACTGTTCGGATTGATAAGATTCAGACGTCTTTGGAGTAAATGTAGTAGGGTTTGGAAGAGGTAGATTCTGAGAGCTGAAGAATCCGGGTGTAGAGAAGTGGGGACGTTTGATCTAGAATTTCATTTTTAAGTCATATAATAATGCTTGAGTTGAGAGCTAGTGAATTATGTGATTTGAAGCCATATCAATAGTACACACATAATATATTACAACAAAAAAGTTATATCATTTTCCCAGCAAAAATAATGTAATTTGAAAATGTAGGGAACAAAGATGAAAGTGACCCTACAGTTATTGTGTGAGGATTTATTTCCCTAAAATCTTGTCAGAAATAATAGCCATCAGAAATCCTTGACACTAGAGTCACTTTGTCATGAAATGTTGCTTATTGAATTGCTGTGCCTTGCAGTATACTCATCAGACTTACGATGCCAGAAGAATATATGTAAATATGAGATTTGAAAAGAGCAATGGTAGCTGTACATAGATGAGGCACCCAATGCAGTTACAGGTTGGGAGCAAAGGTTGCTGTGATGCGTAGAGGGTGCACAAGAAGAGCGAGGAGCATAAAAGTAGTGTTTAGAGGAATGATCAGTGATGCTGTTCCTGGAATTATAGGGTTTTTAGAACTCCTTCCTGAATTGTAGGATGGAGGGGGACAGTCTGATCTGGGCGTGTAACAGGTATCTGGGACAGGATTAGTAGCAGGAAAAGGCCTGTTTCTTTTGGGATTTTTGCGTGATGTGTGTTTTGAATGAGAGGTCACAGTTGACTGTAAAGCCAAGAGATTTTGCAGTGTGTGAGTGAGGAGGTGTGATTCTGTCGAGCTTCCTTTCCATCAACCAATTGCAGACATGTGCATGCCTGGTTGAATTGCCTAGGAGAGTGGATGTGGTCTTCATCAGGCTAGATTGGCTTCTGGGTTTGGGTGAAGAACATATATTGCTTGAGTCAATTACTGTTTTACGATGTAATTGACCTTTAGATAAACCTGCATATCATATGCAGATTGGTGTATCTTGATGCCATTGGTACAAGGACTTCCCCCCCAGAGATGCCATGTACAGGTTGGAAATGACGGGACAGGGTGAACTCTTCTAGAACTACCTGGGGACATTGGGATCTTACACCTGAATGAGCAGATGTATGTTGGAGCGGTAGGTGGCAGGCTCCAGGCATGTCACTGCGGCGGCCCACAGTGTCCTAACTGGAGCATCTATCCTCATTGGCAGCTGTGACATGGGGGGACCGGCGAGCAGCATGGGCGTGCTGGCGGCATGGGGCAAGCTTCTTCGCGGCAGGTCTGTAATGGGCACCGCCATGCTATCATGCTTGTCCGCGTGTGCAGAACCCCCGTTCGGGTTCCCTTTCTCAGCAGTTTCCCGTTGCCATGGGGGCGTCTTCTGCTGCAATGAACGCTATGCGGGAGCAGCAGGCTATTTAAAGCCTGCCTAAACGCCACACGGATGTGTCTCAATACGCTCCGTGTGGTTTTTTGTCTTCCACATTGCCCAGTGTTTTCCTTTGGGAAATTAGACCATGCATCTTGTTCCTGGCATTTCTCTGACCTGCCTTCATCTCTTCCTCATTTTGACCAGCCTTTCTTTTATTCTTTTAGTCATTTATTTTCCTGCTGGTTGCTCTTCCTCTGCTTGGCTTGCCCTCTCCTGGCTTGCTTCTGCTGCCTCCTCCCCTGCCTATTCCCTTTAGTTCATTGTGCAGACGTTACTATCATCTGGAACTGGTGTGCCTTGACTCTGCTGTGTTATTCATTACCCGGTTTTCTCGGCCAGCACTTGCGCTGACTCCACGTTAATCTGGGAAAGCTGTACCGTGGCATGGGGAGCTGGCCTCCAGGTTCTGTCCCTGTCCGTCTCTGTAAGGGAAGAGCACAAGGGTTGGTCCCTGCATTATGCTAGCAGCCCTGCGCAGTTTGGATCACTGGGTAAGTGTGGAAAGCAGAGCGGCAAGACCATGAAGCCAACAGCGATGAAACCAGGTACTTGACAGATTGAGATGCCCACAAGCTACTGACACTGTGAAAGTCGTCCATGAGCTGCAGGATGAACAACAAGCCCTGAAATTGTAGGTTGGGGCCCTGAAACAAGAGAATAACCAGCTACGAAGCGCCTTACATCTGGAACCGGCAGCTGCTTCAGTGGAAAGTACCATGGCCCGTTTGTCGTCACTGAAACATGACGGTCACCCCATAAAAATGATGGAATTTTGCAACCACTGCAAGATACAGCTCAGGGTCCATTTGCATCCTTTTCAGCACGATAAAGTTTAGCTTGGTTTCATCTTGAGCAATCTGACAGGCAGTTTCCTTGCCTGGGCTGCCCCATACATATCTGCTAACAGCCTCATTCTGGAGGATTTCGGGGAGTTGAAAAACGCCATCTTGGCAGTGTTTCAGTCACCTAACCTTGCTGCTACCGCTCAGAACCAATTAATGGATCTCAAACAATCAGATATAGTGACCTATTTGAGCCGTTTTTGTGAACTAACGGCTGACTCACAGTGGCCAGATATCACACAATGGACACTGTTCCAGAGAGGCCTTGCAGAAGAGTAAAAGGACGAGTTTGTTCACTCCCCAGAACCGGATACCCTACAAGGATTAATCACGTGATCCGGCTCGACCATCGCTTGGCTGAACGTTGCAGGGAAATGAAAAAAGCAGGTGAAGGCACCTTCCGTTCAGTCCCGTTACCCCAACCTGTGTCACAACAAAGCAGAGATACAACGGAAGAAACCATGCATTTGGGCGCCCTAAAGGGACCTGTCCTGCATCTCACAGCTCCTGTTTCTTTGTGTATCGGCAACCATACTGAAGTTATTGCCTTCGACATCCTACAATCTCCTTCCTGTCCCATCATACTGGGATTACTCTGGCTCTGAGTTCACAATCCATCTATTGACTGATCTTCTCTATCGTTATGCTTCATGGGCCTAAAGTGTATAGTACCTCTACAGAAAGCTATTGTCAGACCTCCACTGGAAGCTCCTCCTCCTGTTGTGGGATGTACTCAACAAACCATACCTAAAGAGTATTCCAACTATGCGCATGTCTTCTCTGAACCAAACCATATTCCTCTACCACCTTATCGAATACATGATTGTGGTATTGATCTTCTTCCTAATAAACCTGTTCATCATGGACATGTGTCCACACAGGAAAAACAAGAATGATGGCGGTACCTGGATGACTGTCTACAAAAGGGTTACATCTCGGTCTAACACCAGCAGGGTTCACCATTTGTTTTGCGCCCGAGAAGCAGTCACGCTTCACCCATGCATAGATTACTGCTTGCTTAATGGCATCACTGTGAAAGACCCTTGATTCAAGACATCTTGGAATCCATACAGGCATCTGTGCTCTTCACTAAATTGGACCTACGTGGTGCCTACCACCTAGTGTGGATCAGAGACGGCGATGAGTGAAGAATGGCATTCAAAACACCACTGGGACATTTTGAGTACCACGTAATGCTGTTTGGCCTTTTTAATGCCCCAGCCATTTTTCTAATGTTTCATGGATTCTGTGATCTAATCAGTATCTCTGCATGGGTCTACCTAGATGACATCTTGATTTTTTTACCATCATGTTCTGAACAAATATGCCATGTTACTGAGTTCCTGTCACGCTCAGCTGCCAACCATCTGTACATCCTCCGGTATCCATTTGGACCCTTGTAGGATGAATGCCATTTTGGATTGGGCCATTCCCGGCAATGTAAAGGCTACCCAACGATTTATGGGTTTTGCCAATTTCTGTCAGCGTTTCATCACGAGCTATTCACATCCATCAGCTGATAACGCTGTCTTCTCAGTTCTAAGGATACATTTCATGGGACAGTACTGCTAACACTGCCTTGCTGTCTCTCAAAGCCGCCTTTACTAAAGCACCCATCCTTCAACATCCCGATGAAATGTGTCAGGTTATAATTGAAGCTGATGCATCAGAAAACGCTATAGGGGCGGTTGTGTTGCAGCTGGATCCTAAATCTGAAGTGGAACATCCCATTGCATAAAATGTAACGCTGTGTCAAAAAAAAGAACTATTCTGTTATTGAAAAAGAAATCCTGGCTATTAAAGAGGCGTTCCAAGTGTGGAGACTTCATTTGTTGGTAGCATCTCAGAAAAATGGTTGTTGTACGTATTGAAGAGGGTGACGTAAACGTGGCCCTCGTTGCACCATTCCTGCTCTCAGCTCGACGACAGAGAAACGAGAGGTGTACATCATTCCTGGGCCCTTCCTCCCATCATCAATGTATCACAGGTGTGAAAATTGCTACTCACTCAGACAACCGTTCAGGCCATACCCGGATGAATGTGTTAAAATACAGTTGCAGTCAATGGAACAAGTCGATTGACTGTAACTTCAAAGAACACCTATGACCTCACAACTGACAACATGATATAGATGCACTATACAGGAAGCATATAGACATCCCTGCACAAAGTTACCCAGACATTTAGATGTATTGCTGGTAGACACGAAGAATATGCTTATGACTCACATAGTTAGAGGATTGACACAGGTGTACCTTTTGCCACGCTGAAACAACAAGATAGGCAAGCATACATATGAACTGCTTGCTGATACTTAAACACAGCTATCATGGACGGCCATGCAAATAAAGATATACGCCATGGGTACATTGGAGTGAATAGAGAAGCAGAAAGGACACAAGAACACATAGAGAGCTGACAGGCTAATCTTGCTGAATAATAATAATAATAATAATAAAGCATGGAGACTAGACTTTCAGTGTGGCCACGGTGCACATCTTTGCCAAGGACACTGAGAGAAGGAAAGTTTCAAGTTGGCAGAAGAGATGGGACACCTGCAGGTAATACAAGCCGAAAATCTTCATAATTGCAACCAGGAGAAATCAATTTCGTTGTCCCTACACAGGTGACCTGAACCTACAAGACAGAGCCTATTCATTCGAGCCAGACTGAGGTGGCTGTTCCCATCGAAATGAAGGCAGGAGGTTACAAAAGTTACACAGGTTCAAAGCTGAATGTTCTGTCTCAAGGCCCAAGATATCAGAGATCGTAACTTGTTAGGAACATGCAGCATCTTTGGGGTCGTTCCCACTACCTTGAATAGTTGCGCTTAGCCTGATAACTTTCCAAAGATACAAGGCTGAGAAGACCCCTGCTGTCCAATGCCTAACCACCTTCCACGTCAAGCTTACACTTTGTTGCAATGGCCAATCCCCTCCGATTAACCTGTAACTTTTGTATTCGCAACATTCAGAGGTGGTCTCCAGTGGAGCCACCAGATATGGCTTTCCCAATAATCACACTAACCGCTTATAGAATGTGTATGTGTATATAGTTCACTTCACTAACCAATCCTGACCCCGGTTAGGTTTTCTGTGAGGCAACCTCATTTTATGATGTCATGTAGTAACAAAACTGGATGGCAGGCTCCAGGAGAGCGAGCAACTCCGGGGAATGTTGCATTGTTCATGCTACAATCCCTGTCATTGAAGTCCAATAAAGACAGTAAATCTTTGTCCTATGGCTGGATCTTCCATTCTTTGGTGCACAGGATTTCCTGGGCCCAGTTCCTCTTGCATGTAATCGGGTGACTGATAATAGTTCCCCTGCCATTAATGCAAGTGGCAACAGAGGATGATCACTAAGACCCTCTGCAATTAAGACCATCTTTTTCCCGCAACTTGCCTGAAGGGATACGTTGCAACCCACGAGGAGCGATTGAAAACCACGCGTGGACATTGAACGATCGTCAGTAGCCGCCATGGCACACCAAGCAGACCAGACGGCAGAGTGGCAGATTGTGGGAGAGGCGGTTCTCGAGGGCTTCAGCAGATCTGCGGAATGTAAGTATAGACTCAGCCATACAGCAAATATTGGGGAGAGGAAATTGTTGTTTGTGATCCGTTTTATGTTGTTGTGAAGTATCCCTGTTTCCAGGCGTTTAGCTAGGTTACAGATGAATTATTTGAGTTCCTGTTTTTTAGGCGCTAGCTTGGTTTACGGATGATTTATTAATGTATACCTGTTTCTAGGTGGTAAGCTTAGTTTACGGATGACTTATGTATGGATCCCTGTAACTAGGCACTAATTTAGCTCGCAGAAGGTGGTTTCTTAATTTATCTTTATACATGTATTCCGATACTCTGGTATAGAAGAACTACGTATTTGTTGAATCCCCTGTGATGTGAAAGCAGGAAGACGGCCGTATGTATGTCATTTGTGTTGTTGTGTCTTCGGGTATTGTGCGATTTGAGAGTGCACTCAAAGTACTGGGATTTGCGCCTTAGGCTTGTGACGTCACATACAAGGTTGTTAAATAGGACATGGTGCATTGATGTGGGGGTGAATGCCCCTAGTGGGGCACACAGACCAGGTGTTAAGAGAAAATGAAGGGAACAAAAAAGAAACAGGACAAATTGAGAAAGAAAAACAATGGTCTTTAACTTGACTAAATTATGTTAAAAGTGTCAAAGAGTGTTATGCCTTTTGGGTTGGGATCAAAGAGCACATGAAGGAATTGTGGTTTGGCCTTTAAGGGCAGAGAAACAGAGTGTAGGGGGTGCGCAGAGCATGCTCCTGTTGGCAGTGGGGAGCCAGAGAGGCTGGTGGAATATTTCGAGCGTCGTTATGGTTTTGGAGAATTTGATTGATACTTGACAATAAATGTGAGATATATAATTGACAGAGTGCTGAAACATGTAAAAAAAAAAAAAATCATTACTTGAGTTCAAGTAAGTACTGGCAGTCAGAAAGTGACGTGCCACCATGTAGGTTATGCCTCTTTAACAGTTGTCCAAATCCCTTCTGCGGTATCAAGATAAAATATGCAAGTATAGCGCAGAATGAACCTGCGATACGGAGGGCAAAATGGTAAAGCCATGACCCAGGGAGGGCAGTCTTTCCAAATCTGTGCTGCAACACATGACCGTGTATTTACATGCCATATGTAAATGAAAACAATTGAGTAACCGATTAGCTATTTTGGAGATATGGAAAATGTTTGAGGACAGGGAAGAGGACCCACCCAAAAAGTGGATGGTGAGCCAGCGTATTGTGGCGGTGAAGCGCCCACGGCTCCTCCTCCCCTCCTCAAACCACAGACCCTACAACAGAAAACCAGGGATTCTTCCCCTTGAAGGCATTGAAAGCAGAGCCAGATAGACCAATCATGTTTATGCACCACCCACGTATATGATATGTTATTAATACCCAGAGGTTTCCATGCGCAGACCTGGGTATCGAACCTGTGTTGCTCCGTGTGGTCTTGCCTCCAAGACGAGCACGTTGCCCCTGAGCTATCCTGCTGAGACAAGCGAGGACCCACTGAGTGGCGCGAGGCAAGCAAACAAGAGCATAGAGGCTATAATTGATTAATGCAAGGAGCGCAGCGACCTGCATGCAAAGCTGACTGGGAATGACATTGGGAAATATAAGGGATAATGATGCAACAGTCCTGCCAAACGAGTGGTAGGAGGACAGATACTGCTCAAATTGGAAGGAGGGACTACAGTAGAGCATAGACGCACTGAGGGGGAAGCTCAGATCCACGGGGAAAGAGGAAGAGGACAGAGAATGGACAGAGAGAGTTGAGGAAGTGAAAAGAAGAGGGAGAGGAGCAGGATCGGTTGAGAAGGGAGAAAGAATAAAAGGAAAGGGAAGAAAGAGTAAATGGCAGAAGGAGATAGAGGAAAAAGCTATGAGAAAGGCGGAGGAAGAAAAAGAGAGGCTTTTGCAAGTAAAGAGAGAAAAAAGGAAATTGGAAATCGAAAGGCTCAATCATAGAGAAGAAGAAGAAAGAGACTGAAGACAGGAACGAGAGAGAAGTAGAGAGAGACGCCTCTAGGGGGTAGAGGACATCATGATGGGGCGAAAATGTTTAAATGACGATGAGGAAGAGGGGATACAGAGGCTAGAAATACTATACAGGAGCAGGAGGGATAGCTCCCCTGCCCCTAAATCAAGGAGGAGTATAGCGGGGTCCCCATTGAGGGGGGAGAGCGGTTCACCAAATACAAGAACAGGGAGATGTCAGGGGAGACGTATGTTGCGGAGACTTCAGTTTGAAGATGACGGGGACGAGGACAAAAATGAGTGTGGGTACCATAGGGTCAGATGAGAATCTAAGGGAAAGTGACGACGACGAAGGTAACAGGCCACGCCACTTCCCCAGTGAAGTAAGACCTGAGCGGGAGACATTGTTGGGGTTGAGAGGAAGACATTGAGAAAGGCAAGTTAGAACCCAAAGGACGTGTTGAGCGTCCCAAAGCATAGCGCACACACATTTACTTCATATGCACAGAGGCTGAGAGCCTTGCCAGGATGGAAAAGAGCAAGTATGGTGCGAGCGTTTACTACCACAAAAGGGGTAGGGAATCATGACAGAGGAGTAGAACTGACACAGTTTCCGTTTCTCAAAGGGTGCCGGGCAACCACAATACATACCGTGACAACAAATGGACAAAGATCATTTGAGGTGCAAGCTACCCTTGCTGACCTCAGGAGCAGGGAAATGGATATAGGAGTTAGACAGACTGACAGCGGGAACAACATTTGCAGTGGGTGATATGAAGAGCTTCCTCAGCAATTCTTGGGGGAGGTAGCTGATGATGTTTGGAAATGGGCAGGGTACCCCAGAGTGACAGCACAGAACACGGCACAAAATGGTGCATCGTTTAACAACTGCAGAGCAGCCGTATGACAGGCTCTGAGAGTACAGTACCCATGCACATCTGACACTAGCACGATTGTGGCACACAAAATGCATGAGGAAGAAGACCCACTTCAATACATTCAGGAGATACAAGAGTGTTGGCATCTTGAGACACGGGAACCGTGGGATAGAACTGTGGGTTTATTTGATCACATATTAAGCCCAGTGTTAGGAGGGCAAGTAACAAAGTAACTAATGAAATTAGTCGGGATGGAGGCGAAGCCATGGTCAAAATTCAGTTGACCATAGTACATTATTGTCGACTAATGCAAGAGAATGCAAGGAAGAGGCAAAGTTAGTACATAAGAAGCTATCAAAGTATACAATGGAAGGTGCAATGTTGACGAGCGCAGAGGGAGGAGTTACTCCGAACGCACAAAATCGACAACAGGTGGCATGGGGACATTTTGCTGGAAGAGGAGGCGCTAACCATTGTCCCGGGGGAAGAGGAGTTGGATATCCAATGCAGCAGGGAGGAGACAGATTTTACGGGGGACAGCCGAGACCCATGGGTGGTACATCACAATTTTTTATGTGCGCTAGAATAGGTCACATATCGCGACTGTGTAGAAGTTGAGGTGTAATGCAGCAGAATAGAGGATGACATACCAGCAAACCTATCTAGCAGAGCAGCCCGACTATTATGTCCTAGATCACACAGAGGCGCAGACACAAATGCAGCAAATTGTGCCAGCACAACAGGTACTAGGACAGTCACAACAGCCCATGGTGTACACAACACAGACACAAGAGTACACAGCCACCACAAACAGCACAGCAGGACGCTGTAGCCACGAGACACACAGACTTCATGCTGCAGACTCCCATACAGAGACTGATGGGCGCGACCATGGTGGGGGGGCAACCCCTTCACGGGGACGGGGATGACATTATACCCCCAATAGAGCAGCCCACAAACACATGATGTGTTCAATCCTTTCTGTTACACCCGACCCAAATGAAGAACCACGTGTAAGTGTGACCATAGGTGACACAGGGGCGACCAGATCCTCGTGCCTTCAAACACTTGTGTATAGGCACGTTATAAATGCTGTATCATATCATTAGGGAAGGGAGATACCCAATGTCAGGTATTGCCAGATATGCGCAGCGATTCTCTGGGGCTACAGATTTGGTTCCTTTCACTTATGAACTTCCAATCTCTACAGGGCAACATGACATTACCATGCCATTGTTATATTCCTGATAGACACCAGTCAACACAATGGGAAGGGATATGATGAGCTGACTTAACATGACCATTTCGTTCACTGAGCAAGGGATAGCATGTTCCACCCCAGGAATTCACTTCGTGAGCGTACGAAAATTCATCCAGGAATTTTGCGGTCAGACTGTACAGAGGTGGGTGCCTGTGCATCCTGAGTTATTCCAATATGGAGTGGAAGTATTATTAGCATGACTTCCAGGGATACAACGCAAACTGCTTTGTTTTCCCAATGTGTTTTTGTTCAGACCAGAGATTCCATTAGTTGAGAAGGACGGGCAAGTGTTCCCACTCGAACTAGAGACGGTTATAGTATTACCGACTGACTGACTGACTTGACGGACGAAGAGTTGTTTGGTGATGACTTTCAGATCTGGAGACAGTGTTCTTTATGAACATTACCTATTGGGTGAGAATTAATTGCATGGAAGTACCACAGATTTTGGCCCTACTGAAAAAGGAGCCAGCTCCATTTCTTAAGGAAGACAGAGCACAAGTGTCGAGCATTTTATGGGCTGATAACCAGTATAACCAGTATGACGTTGGCTTATTGAAAGGAGTGGGAGCTGTCAAAACCAAGCTCAAGCCAGGGGCAATATTGTCAAGAGCGAAACAGTATCCTTTATCCAGGGAAGCAGACAAAGGTATTTTTTTTAAACTTTCCATGTTCGTGCAGCAAGGTATTTCCCAGAGAGGAAAGGCAATGGGGGGGGATTGTGGCGTTTTATTCAGGTCTTGCGCCCTTTGAACAACATTGTTGAAGCAGAGTTCTTGTAAGTTCCCAATCCAGCGACAATATTATGTAGCATTTTGCTGAAAGCTACCCATTTCAGTGATTTATTTGAAAATCCTGTTCTTTTATATCCCAGTTCATGAGGAGTCACAGGATCTGACATCATTTCTAAATAGAAATAAAAAGATGCAAACGCACAATACTTCCCAAGGGTACTGCGAATCACCCTCCAAATGGACCTACAGAACATATATTTGGACAGCACAGTCATTCAGTACATGGATGATATTTTGGTATGCAGCAGGTCAGAAGAACAGTGTCGGAAGGACTCAGTGCAGTTGCTGACAGGGTCAGCAGAGAAGGGTTACAAGGTGGACATGGCAAAACTGCAATATTGCCACAGTGAGGTTTCATATATTGAGCAGTTAATATCACAGGAAGGTTGGAAGGTAACCCCAGAAAGAGCAGATCCGATCTTTAGAACTCTACCACCATGGACTATGAGGGAAATGCAGCAATTTATGGGTGTTTGTAATTATTGCAGGGCCTGGTTGTTCGATATAGCACATACACTATAGACCCCTTTTAAGCGGGCTCCAAGAGGACCGGGGGGGGCAGTAAACTGACATGGACACAGAAGAAGATTGAAGCATTTGAGGAACTAAAAGAGGCAATATGCACGACCCCAGTGTTGGGGATTCCCAACTACAGTGAAGAATTTTACCTGTTCTCACACTCCCATGGAGTAGTGATGACGGCGGTGCTCACACAAAAAATTACCTTGGGGCACAAACCAGCAGTTTACTATAGTGGGCATTTAGATCCAGTAATGAGTGGACATTAACCTTGCCAACAAGCATTGGCTGCTGCTGCCTTTCCAGTAGAGAAATCGGCAAATATCACATTGATCTGCAGTACCATGCTGTGTGTGGAACATGCCCTTTTTGCTATCCTTGAAAATCCCAAGAACACATTGACCGTGCAGAGTGCATCTGGATGCGAGGTAATCATCTCGAATCCAATGATAAAAGTAGTGAGATGCAGAGTTGTAAACTTGACGACATTCATAGCAGAGCCAGTAGAGGAGGAAGACTATATACACGACTGTATCATGTACACAGAACACTTTGATGAAATCCCCAGAGCAGGAGAGAATGCCCTCGAAGGAGGGGAGGTGCTCTTTATTGGCGGGTCCCCAACCATTGACCAGACAACAGGGGAGAGACATACTGGGACAGCAGTAGTAAAGCTGAAACCGAGCTGGACGATTGAAATAGTGGCAAGCGCAAGATTGCCTCTGCATTTCTCGGCGCAAGCGGCAGGATTATTAGCTCTTAAAAGGCATTGGAAGCGCACAACGATGAGGAGATCACTGTGTACGCCGATTCCGCCTATGTGATGTCAACAGTAAATGACAGACTATCACGTTGGAAGAGGAGGGGCTATCAACGTACTGACGGCACTCCGGTGCAGCATGCACCCCTATTGGCCAGACTCATTGGCGCACTACAACTCCCATCAGCCATAGCGGTCATGAAGTGCCAAGCACATATGATGGGGGAGGATGCTATCTCCCATAAGCAACAAAACCGCAGACACAGAAGCAAAGCGAGCAGCATATTTCACAGAAATAAATAGTTTGACACCCCACCTAAAACATACATATGCACACTTAGCATGATACTGCGAGAGGGGGACAGCTCATTACCCGTTACCCAAATAGTAGAATTCCAGGGATGAGCACCAGCAGAGGAGAAAGAGTTATGGATAAGGAGAGGGTGTTACATTTCTTCTGCAGATGCACTGTGGTGGCAGTATCTTACTCACCTTAGCAAGGATGTTCTTGCAGCACATATTGGGGAAGATTGGTTCTGTCCCAACCTGGCAGAATATACCGCCACTTTTATTGACACTTGCATAGTATGTAAAAATGTAACATGGGTCACACGTTGCACATAGTGCGAGGAGCAATACCGCGCCCTAATGGGCCCTTCCAACATCTCCACATAGATTACGTGGACATAATTCAAGTGTGTCAGGGGTATAGGTATATGATCCTTGTGGTATGCCCTTTTTCTTGCTGGATCAAAGCTGTTCCATTCTCACACCCCTAATGCCTTCAGTGCAGTGCAATTCCTCGTCAGTGTTCCCATGTGTGTGAGGTCCTGCGTTCTGACAATGGGCCTCACTTTGTAAACCACGTTTTTGAGCACAGAACAGTCCTGCTGGAGATTAAGCATACGTGTTCTTGCGCTTAACACCCGCAAGCGAATGGGATTTGTGAACGTCTCAATGGCTTACTCAAAGAAAAGATCACCAAAATAAAAACGTTATAAAAGCGATGGCTACATTGCCTGCCCATAGTTTTGTTTGAGATGCGTAATCAACCTCGATCCGACCACCATTTAACCGCTGATGAGGTGGTGAACGGACAACGCATGCGCCTCCAATGTGCTCCTCCTACTAAAGCGTTGACGGATGTGCAAAGTACAGCCACTCTCCTTGGTCATTAAATGCACAAATATCTTGCTTCCATGATGGCTAGTGCTTCTTTCATCTCGTAACGGGGAGATTGAAGAAGGAAGATAGCTCATCAGTAGAACACTCTGAACTGGTTAAGCAACTACTTCTTTATCCAGGAGCCTGAGGGTTCCTGCAAAATGTTGTCATGCCCTGGTACAAAACTAGGTTCGAGGGCCCCTATTGTATATAACAAGCAATTTACAATGCTGTTAAACTAGCAAGAAAAAAGGCCTAGAATTACCTTGGGAATGTCAATCCCTGCAGAGGTGAGACCCCCTCGGCCCAACACTTAGACGATTTGATGCAAGAAGAAGAAACATAGCAGCAAATACGCAATCTAAGATTAGAGCTAGACAAGAGCAAAATGAAAAGATAGATTAGGTACACTGTCCTTTCCTTACATTAGGTAATCATTGTGAATGTTTGGACTGATTTTGACAAATAATTCTATACCTGCACAGACATGGAAGAGAAATCTTTTAATTTATAGTGCCATCTGAACAAATGATACCGTATAAGGTGTTCTTTTATGCTTTTTTTTCTTTACGTGGCCTATACCTATCCAACACGGGGCGGCGCACCTGTTACTGTATTGCTTAGTAGTGCCAAAATAAGATTTGTTTGGGAGTGATTGTTTCTTGTTGCACTGGCTCAGTACTACAGCTGAAGAGCCTGATTAACCCTACAAGTAATAACAATGACCCTCAAAGACTTTTGCAAGAGGTTTTGTGGACTCTATGGTCAATACAGGGGGCGTTGCAGCCTTAAAGGAAATGGAAGTTGTGGCGTGATCTATTGTGTTGATATTTTGTGCCATCTGTTGTCTCTACATCTTTACCTTCTTATCATTACAAAAAGCTGTAGTGTCTTATGCACACGCTATGGTACCTCCTAACACAAACCCTATTCCTGCTATTATCGAAGCCATATCTGGGCGAGTAACCAGCGTAACTTGAGAAGTGAAGATGCAGGCGAAGCGCAGATATAGATTTTGAACACGTAAACACATTCCTAGCTGATTCGGTCCATGTGTCTAACAACGTGTCGTGCCAACACATGACCAAGGTGGGAAGAGAGATAACGAATGAGAGCTGCTATGTGTGCTCTCTAATCCCCTATGGCATGAGTACTTCAGAACATTCATTTGGAGGGGATTGTGTCCTCTGACGTATTCCACATCTATGACAGGTAATGACCACAGCTGTGCTGCTTCGGAAAATTTTGGCAGAGGGCGTCCTGCATCGATGACGTCGATCCGTTGTCCCTCGAGGGCCTCTGACGAGGGTCGGCATCACCGGATGTTATATATAGGACGCACAGCGCCCGTAGCCTCAGTTCGTTTTTTTCCGCAAACGTGTTTGCTTCGGAATCTCGGCGTGCCGGATTCTTCTCTTTGATAGTGATGTCTTCGTCTCCTTCTACTACCCCGAAGTCGGGCTTTAACAAATGTCAGGACTGCGGTTCGAAGATGTCCATCACGGACCCGCACAACATCTGTCTCTGGTGCCTCAGCGAAAGCCACGCCACTGACGACTGCGAGGATTGCCAGTCCCTGACGTCTAACGCCTTGCGGGAACCTAAGAAGAAATTGAAGGTAGGTAGGGTGTCTAAGCCCCATAAATCGAAGTCCACTGGGCTTTCGACTGATGACTCGAGGGGCGACTCTCTGTGTCGGTGAAAATTCAGGGGGTCTCGCTCTAGGAGTGGTTCCCGCCATTCCTCTGCCTCGTCGAGGCATTCTAGGAAGCGCTGTCACCGGTCGCCTTCCTCGTCGGAGGAGGACTCTGCCAGACGGTTGACTTGTCCCACCAAGTCTTCGTTGATGGCCGAGTTGGATGCATTCTGCCAGCAGATGATGGCGATTTTAGAATCGCAAGGCACAGTTCCGTCCGCGCCTTCGAAAGAAGCCGGCAGGGAACTGGCTCGGTCCACCACTTGCACGCCTTTGGGCTCGGGAGGTCGGCGCGATCATCGGGAGCTGTGGAGGTCCCGCTCGGACAAAGGAAGATCGCCATAGCCGTGCCAGGTCCAGGTCGCGGTCCTCGACGCCATTGAGACCGTTGAAACCTGTGAAGCCTTCGAAGAAGGCTGTGGCGCCGTGTCCTTCGAGGGACTCTCTCGGGGCTCCGCCCTCGAAGAAGTCGTTGACGCCATCGGCGCGGTGTCCATCAAGGGGCTCTCTCGGGGCTCTGCCCTCGAAGTTGTCGACGCCTCGGTCAATGCCGATTCCCTCTGCGCCCTCGACGCTGTTTGTGGAGGATTTGCCAGAGTTGCCCCGGATTGCTGTGGAACCTCAGAGGAAGGCTCTCAGTAAGTCAGTGAGGCCTGTTTTTGAGCCCTACTCTGTTCCTCGTCCCAGATTGGATTTGTTCCAACCTTTGGAGTATATTTCAGAGGTGGAGGAAGGGTCTGATGAGGAGATGGCTGTGCCTTCTGATGTCCCTGATGACCTTTTGTCAGGGCACAGTCAGATGGAGGAACTCCGTCAGTCCTTGCATGACTCCAGTGGTCTTGACACTTCTCCGGAGGTGAAGTTTGGCAGGCCAGAGCCTGGGACGCATGCCGAATCCTCCTATAGGAGTCTCATGTCAAGGGTGACTGAATACTTGGTCTGCTCCACCTGTTGATTTTGATCAGGATGATCTGACGGACATCCTGGATCAAGGTCCACCCACTGACCCGGTGTTGCCGTTTCACATGGCTTTGCAAAGAAGGGTGGCAGCGGCTTGGACTGCCCCAGAGAGTCTCCCGGCAGTTAATAAAGTCACTTCCGATAAAGTACCGCCCAGCCAGTAGTGACTCCTGCTACTTATCGACGCACCCTACTCCGGAGAGTTTGGTGGTGCAGGCGGCTACGGCCCCCTCGAAGCAGGCTGCGTACCCTACCATCCCTCCTGATAGGGACGATAAGCGCTTTGATAGTTGGGCGAAGAAGGTATTTTCATCTGGGGTTATGGCTTTGAAGTCGGCCATCTCCACTTGTGCCTTGGCGAGATTCACTCACACTCTGTGGAACTGTGCATCTCTGGCAGCTGAGCATATTCCCGAAGGGGAAGAACGGGATGGTTTTCTAGCCCTCATGCAAGACGGCAAGGATGCCATGTGCGAATCCTTTCAGTCGGGTTTGGACATGGCAGACTGTGTCAGCCGGTCTATGGCTGCGAGCACTGTGATACGCAGGTTTGCGTGGTTGCGGAATTCAGGGTTTGCTCCCGATGTGCAATCCCGGCTTCTGAACATGCCCTTTGATGGAATTCATCCGTTTGGCAGCAAGGCTGACGAGAGCCTTGAGAGGTTGCAGACCTCCAAAGCTGCAGCGAAGTCTTTGAACGCTGCAGTACGCCAACCTCTGCCTTTTCATCCTAGGAGACAGCAATGGAGGGGAGGTTCCTTTCGGTACTACTCATCCTTTGGTAGATCGAGGGGAGCTGCCAGTCAAAGGGGCCACCGTAGGAGTACCCGGGGTGGAAAGAAAGGTTCTCGGGGTGCCAAAGCCTCTCGGGCAGTTGCCTCTTTGCCCTCAGGCACTACCGCAGTCGCGTCCGCTCAGTCATGAGGCCATGTCCCATGGTTCGCCGGTGGGGGCAGACTTGCGCAGCATCTTGGAGAATGGCAGGCCATTACTTCAGATGTGTGGGTTCTGGAGATCATAGCCCACGCCTACTGTCTTCCCTTCCGGCAGAGGCCTCGCTACAATCCACCGGGGAAGCTCCCTTTGAAGCGTCCAGATCCGCTCCTTGCGCAGGAAATCCTATCCCTGCTGGAGAAAGGCACCATAGAACTGATGCCTGTACCGGAGAGGAAAAAGGGATGGTATTCCCCTTATTTTTTGATCCCGAAAAAAGACTGGGTATTGAGACCCATCATGGGCTTGCGTTGGTTGAACAAGCTCCTCAGGAAGGACAAGTTCAAGATGGTAACTCTTTCTCAAGTCCTCCAGGCCCTTCAAGTTCAGGATTGGTTGGTGTCTCTCGACTTCAAGGATGCTTACTTTCATGTGCCGATTCATCCCAAGCACCGGAAGTACCCGAGGTTCGCGGTTGGCGACTTGCATTTTCAGTTTCGGGTCCTGCCGTTCGGATTGACCTCCTCCCCGAGGAAGGGAACGTGGTAAGTGATGCAAAAATAATTAATGGACTAAATGAGTGACTGAACATTGAAGCGAAGATAGATACCGTACACAGAGTGGTCCGGCACCACGTGCATGCTCATTCGAAATTCTCTGTTAGGTATCCAAACACAAAGGGGCCAAATGCAAAGAGAAGGAATTGTACAATCGAAGTGGTCCTGCAACGGGTCAATCTAAACCTGTGCACATTCAAAAGTCTTCGATACTTGATTGAAATTGGTCCAAGCCCAGGTGAGGGAGACTAATTGCTTTTAAAAAGGGAATCTGAGCCTGACTGAGGGGGATCTAGTTGAATAGTGAATCCCTAAAGTGAATACTTGTCAAATCCAAAGAGAAAAAGAACTTGTTTGGTTGCATCAGGTCCTCTGAATGAAGAGACTTGCATAGAGAAGATCCTGATGTTATGATTGACTGTATCTTCATGCTAAAGAAGCCAGAGACTGTGCTACGCTAGAGTGAACTGCCTTGTCCAGTACTAAAACATGGGGAAGGCAGGCCAATTGCCTGAGCATCCTGAAATATCAGTTTGAACACTTCTTTCTTTTTATAACATTTTCCCCCACGCTGTTTGTATTTAGAGGTAAGGATTGCCTGTAGGTTTTTAGTATAGGCACTTTTATTTTGATAAGACACCACTAGGACTGTGTTATTATTATTCTCCAGCATGGGGTCTGGCATGGATTCACATGCTCATGAATATTCCCCGTCGTCAGGCTGGGAATCCTCGGTAAAGAAAAAACCAGTATCAGTTTCGTTTCTGATCTGTCTTTCGTAGTAATAACCAATCACTGGTCTCTGCGTCATACTGACCACAGCCAATGACTGCCCTCTACCTAAGCACCGCCTCTGGCAGCCATCTTCAGATTTTTACCGCACGTTCATGTGTTGGGATCCTCGTGCTATTGCTCTCGAGCGTTAGTGCTATTTTTCGCGCTTTTTCACAAAAAACTTCGATTCTTTCGGTCAAAAGAGCCTCAAGCTCCACCGATCCTACATCCGATCAACGGGGAACCGTGGCGGATTCATCTGTGCCCCTCAAGGGTGAAGATTTTGTCGAGCTACGCTTCGGAGGACTCCAGAAGCTTCTCAGGCCCGGTCTCGGAGATGGCCCAGGAGAAGGGAAGCTCGACGCCCGGAAAGCTGTTCAGGGTCTGCCCTGGATGCCAGCTGCAGAACGTCTTCAAGGAGGACGAACACTCTTTCTGCCTTTACTGCCTTCATGAGGACAAGACGCACGTGGAGAAGGACTGTGCGTTTTGCGGCAACATGTCGGAACGGACCATGAAGGACCGCCATCAACGTCTCGCCAACTGGCTGGAGGGTAAGAGCCCGTCTGGCGAGAAGAAGAAGAAATCCGAGCGGTCTTCTAAGACCTTTGAGGGCGCCCCGGCGACGGGGGCCCAACATAAGGCCAAGCACCGCGAGTCCGCTGGCACCGGGAGCGCCGAACGGTCGGGCTCTACGGGCGCCAGGCAGGGCGCACCCTCCCCGGCACCATCAACCACGAGCCAACGCTCTGGGTCGGGTAAGAGGAAGGCCGAGCACCCGGCGAAGCTCCTGGAGAGGCCCCGGTCGAGCTCTAAGGCAGAGGAGGAGCGTGGCAGTGCCCCCTCCCTCAAGGATAAGGCGGTGAGCGCACCTAAGGTGGTGAAGGCCTTGATCCATCCGACCAAGCCCTCTATCGAAACGGTCGCGGCGGCCCTGGCTCAGCCTGTGGTGGCTACACCAGTGGTGGCGACCTCAGGGCCCAGAATCTCCCTGCCTCCGCGGAGGGAGTCTTCCTTTGTGCCCATCGATAGGACCCCCGTGAAACCCTCCGTGGGGAAGAAGAAGGGGGGGCAGGGCGTCGTCGTAGATTCGGCCTCAACCTCAGAAGAGGAGCTGATCGAGGTCTTAAGCCACGGCCTAGGCGTGGAAGAAGGCCAGCCCGTCGGAATGGACCCCGACGCAGGTGAAGACGACGACATCGTCGAGGATACCGACGGGGCCCCTGCTCGCCCGTCGGATTCCTCTCTGCCAGCGCCGCAAGACAACT
This sequence comes from Ambystoma mexicanum, assembly GCF_040938575.1. Classification (NCBI taxonomy): domain Eukaryota; kingdom Metazoa; phylum Chordata; class Amphibia; order Caudata; family Ambystomatidae; genus Ambystoma; species Ambystoma mexicanum. Next base: position 1,448,960,768 of record NC_090929.1, read on the forward strand.
CGGCGGCCATTTTGTTGGCCATACAGTCCTTATGCTCCGAGATAAGGACGAGGCTACCGTTACCGACGGAGGAACCTCTCCCGTCGGGGGATCCAGAACCGGGACCTTCTGGTGTTCCCCCTACCAAGAAAAGAAGGATCCATCCACCACCTCCTTTTCAACCGTCGCGCCCCGTCCAGCCCTCCTCCCCGTCCACCCGAGGGGATGATACGGGGACTGACACGGCAGCGACGGGTACGGACGACGAGGCATACGACGAGGATTTTCCATCGTCGCCTCCCACCAGGGCTTCTCCGCCCGACGAGATCGGATCTTTCCACTCCATGATCTCCAGGGCTTCCGAGCTTTTCCAACTCTGCCCTGAGGAGAAGAAAAAGGAAGGCTTCCTTTATCAGCGGCGCGAGGCCAAGAGGAAGACGGTCCTCGCAGTGCCTCTGTTGGACGACATTTGGGATGAGGGCCTTTCCCTCCTCAAGAACCCTTCCACGACGCCAGCTAGAAGAGACCGGTACGAGAAAAAGTACCGGGTCCCGGACACGGCCCCCCTATGCCTCCGGGCGCAGCCTACCCCGGACTCCGTCGTCTCCGCGGCAGCCAGGAAGAAAGCGGGGGGGGGTGCGGCCTCCACATCGACTTCCCCGCCGGACGGCGAGGGAAAGAAATTGGATGCTATGGGACGTAGAGTCATCTCGTCGGCAGCGACGACGATTAAAGCGGCCAACGCCTTGGCTATCGTGGCCCGCTACGACAGGGAGCTCTGGTACAAGATAGCTCCCCTGCTGGATTTTCTGCCGGACGACAAGAGGGCGGAGGCCCTGGAGATCCTGCAGGAAGGTGAGGTGGCCTCGGACCACGCCATCACCGTGGCGACGGACATCGCCGACACTGGGTTCCGCCAGCTGGGCAACGGCGTTTGCCTTCGACGTCGTGGATGGCTCAAAGCTACGGACTTTCGGCAGGACGTCCAGACCAGAGTCCTGGACATGCCCTTCGACGGGAACAACCTGTTTGGGAAGACAGTGGACGATTCCCTTCAGGCCATCAAGGCGGATACTGAGACGGCCAGGGCCCTTGGAGTCCTGCAGCAACGACGAACGCCCTTTCGGAGCGGCGGAGGCAAGGGCGCCTCCAAAGGTTCCGGCGGCGGTTTCGCTTCCTACCGTCAAGCGGCCCGCTCGTCGTCGCAAGAGGCCTACAGAGGACGAGGCAAGTCTAGCGGACCCCGCCGTCGTCGCCAAGGAGGTCAAGGCGGCAAGGCCGCGTCCAAGCAGGATTGAACCGGCCGTGGGGTCGGGCCCCCACCGAAGCACCCCGGTGGGAGGCCGGCTGGCGGGCTTCGTCAGCGTGTGGGAGTCCATCTCCACCGACCGTTGGGTGCTGGACGCCCTGGCCCGGGGCCACGCGCTCGAGTTTCAAAGAAGGTGCCCGCGCGTCCCCCCCGTGGCCAGGAAAGAACTTCACGTCCCTCAACTTCTCCTGGAGGTAAAGGCGATGCTCAGAAAGGGCGCCATCGAACTCGTCCCAAAGAGGCTTCGGGGCTCCGGAGTCTACTCGCGATACTTCCTCGTGAAGAAGAAGACGGGAGGATGGCGCCCCATCCTAGACCTGCGACGTCTGAACAAGTTCATCAAGGCGCAGAAGTTCCGGATGGTCACCCTCCAGCACGTCCTGGGTCAGCTGGAGGAAGGAGACTTCCTATCGTCGTTGGATTTGGAGGATGCCTACTTCCACATTCCCATCCTAAAGGGGCACCGAAAAATCCTCAGATTCGTGGTCCAAGGGCGTCATTACCAGTTCAAAGCCCTTCCCTTCGGACTACGGTCGGCACCCAGGGTATTCACCAAGTGCCTCGCACCGGTGGCGGCGCAGCTGCGCCGCGAGGGGATTCACGTCTACCCCTACCTGGACGACTGGCTCATCCGCGCCAAGACGAGGGAGCTCGCCGTGGTCCACACGGCAAGGACCGTCCAACTCCTCACGGACCTGGGATTCTCCGTGAACTACGCCAAATCCCACCTGGTGCCCGCGCAAGTCGCACTGTTTCTGGGAGCGAGGCTCGACACAGTGTCCCTTCTGGCCTCCCCGTCGGAGGAGAGGACCAGGACCATCTTGGGCAAGGTGCAACGGATGTTGGTGGCCGACGCGGCCAAGGTGAGGTCCATCAAGTCCCTCCTCGGGATGATGTCTTCCTGCATCTACCTCATTCCCATGTGCAGGCTCCGGATGCGCCCGTTGCAAGAATTCCTGGATGCGCGCTGGATCCAGACGACGGGCAGCTTCGAGGAAAGGATCAAGCTCGACGAGAGTTTCCGACGAGCGATACGGTGGTGGGGCACCCGCGCGCATCTGACGGCGGGCATGGACTTCCAGACCCCAGCCCACCAGGAGACTGTGACCACGGATGCCTCCCTGGAAGGGTGGGGAGCGCACACCGAAAATCTGCACGCAAGAGGACTCTGGCTCCCGACGGAGAAGTCCCTGCATATCAACGTCCTGGAGCTCCGTGCAGTGTTTTGGGCCCTCAGGTCCTTCCTTCCGTCCCTCAAGGGCAAGGTGGTGAGGATCTTCACCGACAACACCACCACCATGTTTTACATCAGGAAACAGGGCGGAACCAGGTCCCCAGCGCTGTCCAAGGAGGCGCAGGACCTGTGGCATTGGGCCGTCGCCCAAGGGATTTTTCTGGTGCCGTTTCATCTGGCAGGGATAAAAAACACCATCGCCGACTCACTCAGCAGGGAGCTGCGCTCGTGCCACGAGTGGGAACTACGGCAGGATCTGGTGGATCGCCTCTTCCGACGGTGGGGCACACCCCAGATCGACCTGTTCGCGACGGCGACGAACACCAAGTGCCGGAGGTTCGCCAGCAGGTTTCCCCAGACGAGGAGCATGGGCGATGCTTTCTCGTTCCCCTGGGAGGGCCTGTTCCTCTACGCGTTCCCTCCCTTGCCTCTGCTAATCCGGCTCGTCAACCAGCTCAAGAGGTCACGGTGCAGGATGATCCTCGTCGCACCTGCGTGGCCGAGGCAGATATGGTTCCCGGACCTTCTGGACTTGTCAGCGTCCCCGCCGATCAAGCTGCCGGCGGACGCGGATCTACTCTCCAGGGAAGGAGGCGCCATCCTCCACCACGACCCGAAGTCGCTGAACTTGCAGGCCTGGCTCCTGCAGCGCTAGAGTTTGGAGGATACGACATACCGGCCGATTGCAGAGAGGTTCTTGCAAAGGCCAGGGCGTCCTCGACTCTTAAATGCTACGGACACAAATGGAAGAGGTTCTCTGTCTGGTGCCACGCACAGAAGATTAACCCTCTACGGATTACGGCTCCCCAAGTACTGCCGTACCTGCTGACGCTGGCCAAAGCTGGTCTGGCACACGCGTCCATCAAGATTCATCTTGCTGCGATCTCCCGATACACCAGAACCACGGGGCGGACGTCCTTGTGGTCTCATCGTCTGGTGAAGGAGTTCATGAAGGGACTGTTCAGATCGTTCCCGCCGGTGAAGGCTCCGGCCCCGGCGTGGGAGCTCAACGTGGTGCTGACCAAGCTCATGGGACCTCCGTTCGAGCCTCTGCACTCGGCCCCGTTGAAGTTTCTATCGTGGAAAACAGCTTTTCTTGTGGGCATCACCTCCGCACGACGAGTGGGAGAGATCCAGGCCCTTTCCTGCAAGGCCCCGTACTTGACTTTCCACGACACGAGGGTAGTGCTCAGGACGCACCCCTCCTTCATGCCCAAGGTGCCGTCGGACTTCCATCTCAACGAACCCTTGGTGTTGCCTGTGTTCTTCCCGTCGCCTTCGTCGCCGGCTGAGAGGACTTTGCACTCGCTGGATGTGGCTAGAGCGCTGAAGTTCTACGTAGACCGCACGAAGTGTTTTCGGAAGACGTCACAACTCTTTGTGAACTTTGGACCTGTCAATCAGGGGAAGGCTCTCTCGAAGGCTTCCATTTCCAGATGGCTCTCCGGCTGTATCATGTACTGTCACCGGTTGGCAAACCGACCGCTGCCTGGCCGTCCGAGAGCCCATTCCACCAGAGCGATCGCAGCTACCACGGCGTTCCTATCTGGTGTGCCCCTGCTGGACATATGCAGGGCTGCTACGTGGAGGTCGACGCACACCTTCACGAAATTCTACTGCGTCGACCGGGATTCCAGGGAGGAGTCCAGGGTCGGCCAAGCAGTGCTGCGCAACCTGTTCGCCTGAGGTGAGCCTGGTGAGGAGGTAAGATGCTTAATGTTGAGTTGATGTGATGCTTAATGTTGTGCCTTTGCCACCTCCCGTGGTTGTGCATGTGTGTACTGCTATGTATTCTTTATTCATGAGCATGTGAATCCATGCCAGACCCCATGCTGGAGAAGGAACAAGTTACTTACCTGTAACTGTTGTTCTCCAGCATGGGTCTGGCATGGATTCACATGCGAACCCTCCCGCCTACCCCTCTGCGGCTCTTCACTTGGTCATACTGCCACTTCACGTGCTTCCAAATCTGAAGATGGCTGCCAGAGGCGGTGCTTAGGTAGAGGGCAGTCATTGGCTGTGGTCAGTATGACGCAGAGACCAGTGATTGGTTATTACTACGAAAGACAGATCAGAAACAAAACTGATACTGGTTTTTTCTTTACCGAGGATTGCCAGCCTGACGACGGGGAATATTCATGAGCATGTGAATCCATGCCAGACCCATGCTGGAGAACAACAGTTACAGGTAAGTAACTTGTTCCTTTGATGGTTGTAGCTTGCTCCCATCTGTAGATTTAGGTTTAGATATGTGTTTATCATACCCTTGTTGGAGTTTAATAAACACCCTTGAACTGTGGTCACTTGTGTCTGTCTTAGTGTTGATACCATGCCTTCCTTACAGCGTGTTGTTGGTTTTCATGCTGCACCCTACTACAGTCTCCTGTAGCATGTCCCGGCTTGGTTGATCTCTCTTCATGCCACACATCCTTTGGTTGGGTAAACTCTGTGGGGCCTGCTGAGGCTCCTCTGGTATTTTTTTCGTCTCATGGACGCTCCTCCAGGGGGCTGGTTCACTTGTCTCCCCTCATTCTTCACAGGAGATTGGGGTACTCCTAGTGTCAGAAGCCAAGTCAGCCTATAGAAAAGGGTGTGTCGGATTATTATAAAACCTACACCCTAGATAGCCTACAAAGGTGATGGGGTATGAAAACCATGCCTCCCTCTACTATCATGGTCTCTGTCCTCTAAGGGGTTCTCCTCAAGTGGGGCACTGCATACCCTGTTCCCTAGGGGATGTTAAGCCTAGCAGGCTCACCTCCCTAGTCCCAAAGGGGAAGTCTCCCTTTTGGAGAGAGGTTAACAGTCTCCCTGGGGTTGACACATTGCTTAATTATTTTCATCACATTAGTTGCTTCTGGACCCCATCAGTATCCCCCATAATTGCTTTATTTTCTTTTTGGCATTGTTTAGTAATACCAGTAAATGTCCCTTTTCTTAGACATCTTAAACAATTGCATAGTCTGTTTCAGAATATACTTCCTCCCCTTCTCACAATGGGTAATCAGCCCTACTGCTGCCTCAAGAACCGAATGAGAAGAGGTGGGCGATGTTGTGCGCCGACTAAGATGGCCGCCTAGTTACCGTGCCGTGCTGCACTATTAATCCTACAGCTAACATCCTGTGGATCGGAGATTCCCCCATGATCAAAACAAGCAGATTCTTGCACCGGAACATCAGAGGCATTGGTGGTGCCTTTCCTGTGGGAAAACGCTAAACAGGACACTGAGTAAAGCTAACGAAAACATTTTGCGCCTTCTCGAGCCTTCAATGGCCCGTACAAAACAGATATTCCTCATTCCCGCATCCTGTCCTCCTTCAGTAGGAACACAGTCCTAGGTCGGCTATAATCCATCCAGGCGGACGGCTCCCACGCGACACAAGTCAGCCAGACACCGAGCAGAGATACCCCTAGACTGGCGTCGGACACAAGGCGAAGCTATGAGATATGAGCTTGGCGAAGCACACTGGGGCGCACAGCCGACATGGAAAGAAACAACAACGCACCTGCAACTCCTGTGTCACTGGCTGAAAGCTGCATTGGGATAAACAAGGTGTGGAGAGGGGAAAGAGGGACAGCTACAGGGAAATCCCCCAAGGACACAGCCCCGATAACTTGCAAGGCGGGGGCAGCCATATTCGCTGAATACACTGCAAGTTGCTGATTGGGCTCATGACTCAGGGAGTCAGCGGCCACGACGGCATCGCCCTCCCCTCCCTCACCAGTGGCAAACAGTGCGGCAATACCGGCAACAGGTTGTAAGTCAGGCGGTGTCAAGTAAGACCCAGGGGACACGCGCAACCCTCATTAAACTTGTCATAAAGCCACCCAGACCTCAGGTCAAAGGGGGGAGCGCCACCCACCACGAGCTTGGAGCCAACTAAGGACCCCCCCCCCACAGAGACTGGGCCAAGTCCTGCACCCGCATACATGGACCATTTGGCACACTACAACGATCTCCCATAACACGCCTAAGCGGATACTAGACATGTGTCCCGTACGCGAATGGGCAAACGCCCTCAGAAGCCCAGAACCCTTGAGACTACATTAGTACGAAATTCAACCAACTCTTGGTCAGTAGACCGAGCCACCAGTGGACACTCCGCACAGTAGGGGATACCTCAATCCCACAACTCCATACAGCAGAACTCCACACCGAACAGCAAACAAGTGATCAGTCACACCGTGACCCAGTCACCTCACAAGGGCTATAATAAAGTGCAGACATGAGCGCCACACTGCAGCACGTACGGCCAGAGTCACCAGGGGCAGACATGACACGAGGAGCCAAAAGAGACAGGAAGGGCCCCATGGACGCCTACACAAGCACAAACATGGGAGAGGATGTTGCAAGGTCCCCACAATCATATCCGTCACCCAACCAAACACAGGCAGAGGGTCAGATCGATCCGTACATGACGGCGCTGCAGGCCGGCTTTCCGGCAGTAAACAGCAGACTGGACGATATTAGCAATAACATCTCCATCAGAGCTGACCTGCAGAAGGTGAATGTTAGTCACTGAGGCGGAGTCGAGAGTGAGTTCTCTACAGGACACCACCATAATACACGGCAAAGACATTGAGATAATAAAGAAAAGCCTGAAAGCAATACAGTCCAAGTGCAACGACTTGGAATCTAGGTCCCGTTGCAATAACATCCGGGTGGTGGGCCTGGCGGAGAAACCCCTAAACACAAGAATGGAAGTCTTTCTGGAGCAGGCATTCGGCCATTGCTGCCGGAAGCCCAGTTTTCACAGCAATTCTTAATAGAGCATACCCACAGATCTCTGGCACCACCGCCTAAATCTGACACCAGTCACAAACCATCATAGCCCGCCTACTCAAATACAGGGACAGGGACCTGACCATTCGCCTCTCCCGTGAGAAAGGCACACTATCCTACGAGGATCCACATTTACCCAGACTTCTCAACGCGGTGCAGGCGGCTAGACGCACCTTTGACCAAGCTAAGAAGGCGCTCAGAGCAAGATCCATCCCGTATGCCATGCTGTTCCCGGCAAAGCTCCACCTGCAACATGCGAGAAGAGCGCATTTCTTCGAGACTCCCGAAGAGGCTATGTCATATATAGAACACAATATCCCAGCTCCATCAAACCAAAATGGCCTCACGCCTCAAGATAACATATGAACGCACCCGGAAGGCCCGAGGAGCAAACATAGGGTAGGAGGTGCCGAATCCACAAGAAATGAGTGCAGTGACTCCCAAAGCGCAACTCGTAACGTAACAATAAGTTCTGGCCACACGGTGCTACCCACATTGGCAGTTTTTGCGCACAAGATATGGGAATACACTGTCCAGGGGGGGCCGGGAATGGTGAGGGAGAGGCTTGTTGCCTAAAAAGAGAAACCAGTGAGTTCAAGATGGGCGTTTGTTTAAAAAAAAAAAAAAAATAAAAAACTGACAGGTACATAAGACTTAAGATATGCAGACGGGAATACAATATCTGAATGGAATATAGCACGGCCATATCATGTCCACACATGGGCTGAGCCTGGGGATTAGACTCCTAACATGGAACATCAGGGGGCTGGCAAATCCTATAAAAGCTAGAAAACCTCTAGCCTATGCCAAAAGACATAGGATCGACATCCTCCTATTGCAGGAGACACACGCCATCAAAAAAGTAACGGGACTGGGGCCCGATTCGAATTGGTACAGACTACCTATCGCAAGCTCGAGGAGTCCTGACCATTATTCACCAACGCATCGGTTTCCAGGTCACTAAGTCAATGGTGGATGCAGAAGGCAGTTATGTAATCATATGGGGAACAATGCACAACCAAGTGCTGGTACTAATCAACACTTACGGCCCAAACCTAGACTCCCCGGAGTTCTACCTACAGATTGTCTCACAGATCTCACTACTAGGGGAATCCAGGATAATATGGGGGGGGGGATCTAAACACAATCCTAGACCCATCGAAGGCAGATTATCCAGAGGCCACAGGTCTCATACCAAAGCGGCACTGATCATACGGCAAGCCATATCCACATTGCCCCTTGCAGATGCATGGAGGGAAACACACCCCACCCAGGAGGAATACACGTTTCATTCACATGTGCATAACTCTAGTTCCCGAATAGATTATTGGTTATGCGCCCCCGATTTTATGCCTTGGGTGAAGGAATGTGTCATACTCTCGCACACAATGTCAGACCACTAACCAGTCCTATTAGAACTGAAGGCAACAAATACAGACCAAAAATCACAGTGCTGGTGTATGCCACCGACAATACTAAAGGACGACTCTTTGATCGAGCCACTGCGGATAGAAATAATAGACTTCTTCGATCGCAATGCGGGTTCAGTGGGGTCGATGACCTCGGTGTGGGAAACCTTTAAGATATGCCTGAGAGGCTATCTGATGTCACGCTGTGCTCATTACGAGAAATAAGGAGGGACCTAAACCAAGCAGAAAACACACTGAAGACCCTATAAAACGCATAATCCATGGCGCCTGGAATAGCAACGCTTAAGCCACTACAAGCCCAACTCGCAAGGTTTAGATCCCTAGCGGACCGGGAAGTACTATACATTACACAACCAACACGGGCTAGGAGATACGGGGAGGGGAATAAAGGTAGTAGATCTCTAGCTAATCCCATAAAATCCGAACAAGGGGTAAAACCTATCACGGGTGTGCTGGGACCATATGACACAGTACACCCGGAAGCCAAAAAGGTCAATGAAGTGTTCACGAAGTTCTACTCTGAGTTATACGCAAACACAGACCAGGTGACAGCGGATGAACTCGAACATTACTTGGCCTCCTTCCCACAACCCCAGTTGGAAAGAAGCGAGAGAGAAATGCTAGATCTCCCCCTCACCCTCGATGAAGTTGGCCAGGCGATCAAAGATCTGACTGCCAGGAAGGCGCCAGGCCCAGACGTAGACTTATACAAATGCTTTAATACAGAATTGGCCCCCAAAATGCTGGAAGTATGGGATGAGGCTATACGATCCGGCGGGCTCCCACGTTCCATGAGCGAGGCCATCATCACAGTCCTGCTGAAATCGCACAAACCCCCCATGAGCCTACTTCATACCGCCCCCTGTCCCTGATGAACTCGGACACCAAAATATTCGCTAAAGCAATCGCCAATCGTCTCCTACCATATATGAACAAACAGAAACACTCGGACCAGTCGGGTTTTCTCCCCTCATGGTCTATGGCCCTGAATCTTCGTAGATTCTTTGCTATAACATCACAACTGGACCCGAAAGCCAAAACAGTGGTGATTGGGCTAGATGCTGAGAAAGCATTCAACTCTGTCTCCTGGAGACACATGTACGCCATATTGCGTAAAATGGGGTTTGGGCCCGGTTTCCTACGGTTTATCCAAGTGCTATATAACAACCCAAAGGCCAGAGTCAGAACAAACCAAACCCTATCACCGGAATTTACAATGCATAGAGGCACGAGACAGGGATGCCCTCTGTCACCCCTTATTTTTGCCCTCACCATAGAGGGCATGGCGGCAGCCTTGCGACACAAACACGCATGGCATGAAATTCGTATTAGAGGGCCCCCCCAGTTCATATCATTCTCCAGCATTGGATCTTTCATGGATTCACATGCTTAGAATATTCCCCGTCGTCAGACTGGGACCCCTCGGTACACATATATAGCCTTTTCCTATAGGAAAACTTCCGACACTTTTGTGTCCTATCTACGTCCTTTTAGGACCCACCTACGCATGCTCCATAGGCCGTCCCAGTATAAGAGGCCTGCCCCCGCCGTTCCCCTTCAGATTTCAACCGTCTCCAAAGTAGTGGGATCTCCTCGCGTTTTCTTACTATTTTGTACAAGGTTGTATACCTGGAGTTGGAGTTAGAAGATAATGTCCTCCATGTCAGGAAAAGCGCTGTTCCGTCCATGCGCGACGTGCGGCCTGAAAAAAGTTTACGAGGTGGACGGACATATGGATTGTATATATTGCCTCCACCCTCATCATTCGGCTGATAACTGCGACATATGCAAAGGGTTTTCTCAAAAAACCCTCAAAGACCGGAGTCGACGGCTGGTGGCATGGCTGAATGATGGAGCGGGGGCATACCCCCCTTCGGAGGTAGGCTCCACACAATCGGCGAAAACATCACGCCACGCTACCTCGTCGGACCCACCGGCGAAGACATCTCGACTGACGGAAAAAGAGTCATCTGGGAGTCACTCAGCTAGAGACTCCTCGTCAAAAAAATAATCTTCATCAAAAAAGCATGAAAAGGAAAGGCCGAAATCCTCCTCGGGCGATCACCATAGATCGATCACGAGTCGAGAGTCGAGTAAAAGCAGGACAAGTGTGGAAAAGGCGGGACCGCCTAAACCACCTGCTAAGTCACCGTCGTCGACGGCGGCCCAGTCATCGGCCTCCACCCTGCCACTAACGCAGGTGGCATCCACCGTCCCACCGACAACGGCGGCGACGATGGCCTCGTCGACGGGGGTTCTACAGGAGGCCTGGAGGCCTGAAGTTTTTGATCCGTTCCCCCCGGATACTTTACTGCAAGAACAGGCTGTGTCGCTGTCCTCGGGGGAGGACGCGAGCGAGAGAATAGCTGGCCCAGCAGACCTAGGGCTACGAGTGGCTGACAAGTCGTCGACGAGGGGATCCGGTATTCCGGTATCTGCCCCTCTTCTCACTCCTCAATCTGTTTTGTCGTTGGAAATTATGTCCACGCTTCAGTCCTTGCTACAGTCGTTGGACCAGAGACTACCTCAGGCAAACCTGCCACAGTCACACGTCGACGAGCCGGGCCTGTGCCGTCCACCGACGCACCTACACACGCCAATCTCAGCACTGGCACAAGAGGAAGGTGAGCTGCCAGATTCGGAGTCTGACAGGGGAGCCATGTCGGATATCTCATCATCCCCCTCCAGGGATCCAACCTGGGAGTCAGAGGTGGAGTTGGAAACCCCTAGAAGCCCAGCTCATCCGTCCCCTCCGGACGACATTGCATCATTACATTCTATGATGGAGAAGGCGTGTAAAGAATTTGGTTTGTCCAGGAAGAACAGAAAAAGGACTGTTTTTTGTTCGACCACATGGGTAAGAGAAGGAGGTCTGTGTTCTCAATACCAATACTAGACCACGTGTGGAAGGAGGGGTTGCAGACAATGCGTCACCCCTTTTCGGAGCCGGCAGTGAAAGGACGCCTCGAGAAAAAGTTTAAGGCTCCAGAGTCTACCCCCAAGTGTTTATCCTCCCAACCAGCGCCAGACTCGGTGGTGTCGGCGGCAGCGGCGAGGAAGGCGAAGGCCCAGCACAAGTGCACGACTCCGCCTGAAAACGAAGCGAGACGCCAGGATGCCTTTGGCAAAAAAGTGCTATCCGTGGGAGCAACCACAGTAAAGGCTGCAAACTCTCTTACTATTGTAGCCAGATACGACAGAGAGATGTGGCACAGGCTAGCTCGGTTGCTTGATCATCTTCCGGAAGAGCATAGGAAGGCAGCAATGTTACTTGTCCGAGAGGGTGAGGAAGCCTCAAATCACGCAATAAACATTGCGGTGGACCTCGCTGAGTCAGGCTTCAAGCAAGTCAATAATGGGGTCGTATTACGACGACAGTCATGGCTTAAGTGTACCTACTTCAGGCCAGAGGTACAATACAAAGTATTAGATATGCCTTTTGAGGGAGACCTTCTATTCGGTGAGAAGGTGGACGAAGCCCTAAAGGGAATGAAAGAGGACTCGGACACGGCACGTTCATTGGGTGCCCTCCAGAGTGGCCGAAGCTACAAGTCTTTTCGTCCCTTTAGAGGGGCTTCAGGTAATTCCAGATTCTCTGCGTCTGGAGACAGATCCTTTGGCAGGTCGGATTACCCCTCCCAGGGATACAGGCGTGCTTCCCAAACGGCAAACCGACGCCGTAACTTCCAGACGTCCAGGAAAAGACCATCCTATCCGTCGTCGTCGAGAGACAAGCAAAATAAAGATCAGCAGTGACATACAACACACCGTTCTGGGGGGAAGAGTGTCAGCATATGTCGACGAATGGGAACGAATAACGACGGATCAATGGGTGCTGGACACTATAAGAAACGGACACTCTCTACAATTCAAGCACAGCCCTCCGCACATTCCACCTGCGTTCACCGCTCATTCCCATCTGAGGATACTGCAACAAGAGGTAACACTCAAGTTAGCAAAGGGCGTGATAGAATTAGTTCCAACATCACAGAGAGGTCAAGGAGTCTACTCAAGATACTTCGTCGTAAAAAAGCCGAACGGCAAATGGCGCCCCATTTTAGACTTACACGATTTCAACAAGTATTTAAAGAGCCTAAAATTCAAAATGCTCACTCTGCAGGAAGTGATCCGTGCCGTTCAAGAAGGGGATTTTCTAGCGTCCCTGGATTTACAGGACGCGTACTTCCATATTCCAATGTGTCGGAAACACAGGAAATTCCTGAGATTTGTAATAGGGCGGACTCACTACCAGTTCACGGTTCTTCCCTTTGGGCTCAAGACCTCCCCCAGAACGTTCACGAAATGCCTGGCTCCAGTAGCGGCCTGGCTAAGGAAGCAAGGCCACCATTAATACCCATACCTCGACGACTGGCTGGTAAGGGGATCCTCCCCAGCGTCGACCAACACAAGTTTACAAGCCACCATGCAGCTTCTACAACAGCTGGGATTCGCCATAAACTTCGAAAAATCCTCTCTGCGGCCATCGAGAACGCTGGTATTCCTGGGGGCACAGTTCGAGACCCAGTTAGGGCTAGTGAAGCCTTCTCTCGACAGAACCTCAAAACTCAATCAGCTGGCGAGCCGACTACGTCAAACCACCAGGCTCTCAGTGAGAAAATACGTTTCGGTCCTAGGGGCCATGGCATCCTGCATCCATCTGGTAGCAAACTGTTGCCTATTCATGAGGCCAGTCCAGGAATTCCTCGCGGACCGATGGACGCAGGCCCAAGGATCGTGGTCAGACAAGATAACCATCGACGACGACAAGCTGCTTCGGACCCTTCAGTGGTGGCAGAGTTTCCACAATCTGAACAACGGTGTACCCCTACAGGAACCGGAGTTTCAGCGAACCATAGTCACGGATGCGTCCCTAACCGGATGGGGAGCTCACATGGATGCTCTCCAAACGCAAGGCCGCTGGTCTCCAACGGAGTCACTCCTACACATAAACGTGTTAGAGCTCAGAGCAGTACAATGGGCCTTGAAGGCATTCCTACCACACATCAAGAGATCGCGAGTACGAGTACTGACCGACAATACTACGGCCATGTTTTATCTGAGGAAACAAGGAAGGACGCGATCAAGAACTCTTTCCATAGAGGCCCAGAAAACATGGCATTGGACATTAAAGCACGAAATTTCCATCGTGGCTCACCACCTCCCGGGAGTGAGGAACTCGCAAGCAGACTCCCTCAGCAGAAGCATGGCCCAGATACACGAATGGGAAATGGACACAGTTCAGCTGATGAAAGTGTTCGAGAAATAGGGTCACCCCCCTCTGGACTCCTTCGCAACCAAAGACAACAAGAAATGCGAGCAATTCGCAAGCAGATGGCCTCAGGAGGGTTCCATGGGGGAGGCATTCTCCTTCCCATGGACGGACATGTTCCTTTATGCTTTTCCCCCATTCTCCCTCATACGGAGGACAATACAGTGGATACGCAGATACAGTTGCCGGGTAATTCTAGTGGCACCATACTGGCCGCGGCAACCGTGGTTCTCCGACCTGCTTCACCTGTCGCTGGAACATTCTATAGCGTTTAAGAGAGTCCGGAACCTACTATCCCGGGACAAAGGCACGGTGTGGCATCACGACCGGACAGTCTCAACCTTACAGCCTGTCTCCTGACTTTTCGGAGTTCGGTGCTTTAGACGTTTCGGAGGATTGTCAAAAAATTCTGCAGGCGGCTCGAGCCCCTTCTACAAACAAATCTTACACCTATAAGTGGCAGAGGTTCTGTGAATGGTGTCGAGGACAACAAGGCCTACAACCGTTGTTGGTGACGCCGGAACAAGTTCTACCTTACCTGCTTCTCTTGGCGGAGAGGGGTTTATCCTTCACATCGATAAAGGTGCACCTGGCGGCCATCTCGAGGTTCACGAGGAAGAGACCGTTGTCTCCTCTATTTAGCGACAGACTTGTGAAACACTTCATGAGGGGTTTATTTCGAACTTTTCCCCCGATAAAACGTTTCCCTCCAACTTGGAGTCTCAACACAGTGTTGGCAGGCTTAATGAAACCGCCTTTTGAGCCACGACATGAAATTCATATCGTGGAAGTTGGCCTTCTTGATTGCTATCACATCAGCTAGGAGAATCTCAGAACTGCAAGCGCTGGTCGTAGACCCGCCATACTTAAGATTCTTTAAGGACAAAGTGGTCCTGGCAACTAATCCGACGTTCGTCCCAAAAGTTCCGACAGTGTATCACAAACACTCGTTCATTGTTCTTTCTCCCTACTTTCTTCACGACCCCATCATCGACAGCAGAAAAAGCTCTTCATACCTTGGACGTTAAGAGGGCTCTGAAATTTTACCTACATCGTACACAGGAACTCAGGTCTACTCGACAACTGTTCATCGCATATGGTCCGTCGACGAGAGGAAAAGCAATCTCTAAACAGGGATTGGCTCGATGGGTCTCATCGACGATTGCGTTTTGTCACTCCAAGGCCGGAAGGCCACTGCAAGGACATCCTAGAGCCCATTCTACAAGATCAACGTCCTCCTCAGCAGCATTATGGGCAGGAATTCCGCTGACGGACATATGCCAGGCTGCGGCATGGTCAGTGCCCCACACGTTTACCCGCCAATACTGCCTTGCCAGGCAGCATGCGGACGAGGTGCAGATGGGAAGAGCTGTCCTGCGCCATCTGTTTCAGTAAGGTAAGCTCCACGCTGTGGAGAATCTGTTTTCTACCCTTTGGTGACAGTACACTTTATGTGGGTAAGGTTATATGAGTTAACTTATTCCTGCTGTACATATGCATTGTGTATTATGGTGAGGGTATATTACATTACATTCTCACCGCCGTTTCAGGTGTTACTGCTATACAATCTATTCTAAGCATGTGAATCCATGAAAGATCCAATGCTGGAGAAGGGAATAGTTTCTTACCTGTAACTCTATTTCTCCAGCATTGGTATCTTTCATGGATTCACATGCGCCCGCCAGCCTCCCCGGAATGCAATGTATTTGATTGATAAGTTTAACCCTTCCTACTTTGGAGGGGCCGAAATCTGAAGGGGAACCGCGGGGGTGGGCCTCTTATACTGGGACGGCCTACGGAGCATGCGTAGGCGGGTCCTAAAAGGACGTAGATAGGACACAAAAGTGTTGGAAGTTTTCCTATAGGAAAAGGCTATATATGTGTACCGAGGGGTCCCAGTCTGACGACGGGGAATATTCTAACCATGTGAATCCATGAAAGATACCAATGCTGGAGAAATGGAGTTACAGGTAAGAACTATTCCCTTATATGTCGACGATACCATGTTATATATGAGACCCCCGAGATCAACCTCCCCCCCGTGATGCAAGCGATTTACGAATTCGCAATAAATTCTCAGGCTACAAAATCAACCGAACTAAAACAAAGGTCATCCCCTAACACAGGGTACAGAAAGGGCGGCAGCCACAGCGCAATTCCGCTGGTCTGCGAACACAGCTCTATACCTCGGCATTATAATGGCTACGGACAAACAAACCCTTTACGCCACAAACTACGAACCCTACTTAACAACACTCGAGACTAAATTGTGTGTCTGGAACACAAGCTTCCGTTATCTTTATATGGCGGCATAGCCCTCTTGAAAATGGTAGTGGTGCACAAATTACTCTACTTATTTACCAATATCCCAATATGGCCTGGACGCCATTTCTTCAACAACCTACAGAAGCTTGCCTCCAACTTTGTGTGAGGGGGCTGCACGGTTAGGCTTAACTGGCCCAAACTGTGCGAACAGTATGACACAGGTGGACTGGGCGCCCCAGATTTTCTGCTGTACTACTTCACCGCACAAGCACACTTCATGAAATATTGGTCCCAAAACACAGAGCAATACGCCCATTTTCAAGTCGAGAAGTTTGCATCCGCCCCCATGAACCTCCAATCTATGATTTTTTCAAAGGCAAGCAAAAATATGGATGAGGTAGACCCTGTATCATGCACAACACGAGCCTGGGCAACACTCTTCATCAGGGTGGGATGTACAGAACCATACTGGCCACATTCCCCCGGTTGGCACTACCCAGACATGACGCTCACGTTCGACACAATGCTGCAGAAGAGTTGGGACCTGGGTAAAGAAATGCGCCTAGGAGACCTCTTCCCCAAGGAGAGGTTTGTCCGACTAGAAGAGGTCCAGGGGAAGGTTGGGACCGGGTTTATCACAACACTGCAATATCACTGGCTGTGGACAACATGCAGAAAGAAGTGGCCGTCATTCCCTTTAGCACCAACCCCACACCCATTCCTGATCAGCACCCTAACGCAGGAAGGGTTCAAAGGTAGCATCTCCATGCTATATAAGGCGGTTCAGGCACACACCCCCTCAAAAAATAAAAGTAAGTATAAGTGGGAAAAAGACCTGAACATAACAATAGAGGATGAGCAATGGGCAAAATACTGCCACTATACCAAGTCCATTTCCCTCTGCACCAACTTTAGACTGATACAATTCAAAATGCTAAATCATTTACACATAACCCCCAGCAAGATGAATAAATTCGACCGATCCAAGCAGACACACTGCCCCAAATCCAATTCCCTGATGCTAATTCGATGCATATGTTTTGGGAATGCCCCCCGATCAGACCGTTCTGGGAGGAAGTGGCCACCACACTCAGTGACATCTTGGACATGCAGATTCCAGGTAGCCCACTGAAATACCTACTGGGAGATATAGATAAAGCGTCAGTAAAAACAAACAGACTCTTCGGAGTGGCAGGTGCTGTGGCTAAAAAGAATATTCTAAAATGTTGGAAGGCAAAGGTGGCCCCCACAACCCAATCCTGGTTCAAAGACCTGATCTCCTTACACGAATGTGAAGAGAGCTATGTCAAAGGAGTGGCCTCCACATGTAGACCTAAAGACATTTGGGCACCGCTCACCGATACTTAACCGACACTCAAGATGATACAGAGAGTGTGTCGGTAACCGCTCAGCCCCGTGTGATTTGTACCAAACTCCTGTAGTCCAATGTTTAATGTGTGTCAACACAATATGTATAAACTTGACATATACAATGCAAATGTAATGTCCCTGTGAGTTTGAAAAAATAAAGGTTTTAAAAAAAAAAAAGAACTGAATGAGAACGCCAACCCGGTGACACAGCCCTATTACAAAGAAGGTAACGGGGAGAGCGAGGGACAGCATTGCAAATAACGGTTGGCATAATCATAATGGTCAAAGCACGAAAAACTAATAGAACGATTTGAGTAATCCTACTCGTCACAGTAGGAGTTTAAGTAACAAGAAGAGTGAGAATTATTGCTGGACTCATCATACTTGTCCCAATAACAAAGCAAAGAGTGAGAATTATTACGGAACTGATACTCGTCCCAGTGAGATATTCAATACTAAGAAGAGTGATAACCAATACTGGGCACAGCCTACTTGTCCCAGTGAGAAGCCAAGTGGTAAAAAGACTGAGAACCAATACTGGGGACAGCTTACTCATGCCAGTGAGAAGTCAAGAATTCAGAAGAGTGAGAATCCTTACTGATCTCATCCGACTTGTCCCAGTGAGTAGTCGGTGTGAAACTAGTCACTGGGTACATCACACAGATCGATCTCAGTGAAAGAAGAAGTGTTTACAGAAGTACAACTAGTGCTAAAGAAAATGCTGTATATATTCTTCAAGCCATATGTCTGATACCAGGGAGAGAGACTTTCAACTTCAAGAGGATTGCTACAGAGGGAGTGGAGAAACCAAGTGAAATCAAACCAAGGGAGGAGGAACAGTACCATAAAGGAGCTGAGTGAACTGGTGCAAGAGATTGCCACAAAGTGTTTGAAGATTGTATACAAATAGGGATTTCTGAGAGAATCCCAGAAGAAGGGAGTCATTCTCCTGGACTTTAGTTGTTCAGCAATAGAGGTAGGGGCAGGATCGATTCATATTTGGATGGAGGACAGACTTTACTTTGGACTTTACATCTGACGACAAGCACCCTATTTAGTTGGGTTAGGCAGGAAACTTAGGGACATAGCTTAGGGACAGTGAGGCCTTTTATTTTATTTTAAATAAAACTATCTTGAGAGTGGCAACGTTTGGTCTGTCTCCTTCTGACCCTCCATAGCGGGCAAAAGTGCTTTACAACTAAGGTATACTTCTGGCTACCAATGCAAGAGAAGGAGATAGTGTCACCATATCCCTGGTCGGACCACAATTTCATCATCTGAGACTCAGTATTACCTAGTCATGTGAATAGTATCAAACCTAGTATGATGAGGACCACATCAAGAAATATGCGTAAGTTAACTGTAGAAGCTTTGGCACCATTAGCTTTGTCCATAGTGTTAGGATGTAGAAGTAAGGCTGGGACACAATGGTGGCATATTTTTGGACATAGTGTTTTTCATTAAATAAAAAAGGGTTGAAAAAGGCCTCTTTGCCTATAGCTGAGGGGATTCCCTACCTCAAAGGAAACTGTCAGGAAGTCCAAAACTAAAAGGTCTGTCACTCTTGTGTCTCAAAAGCTACCTCTGTCCCTGACACTAATAATCTCAAGCAATTGTGCAAGGATGATCTCTTCTCAAAGTAAAAAGGGTTCTTTGTGTTTTCAACCAACAGAAAAGTTCCCAGTCTCTCTGGTAATAGAAAGTGATGCAAAATAACGTTCCAAAATACAAGTTTCCAATGATAGGGTTGTGCTACTTTCCGCCTAAACTACTTCTTGTCTTAATCCCATTCCATTAGGGCTCCTGCGCCTCTTTTATCCCGTTTGGTAAATAGTCATTGGGCTATGCACAAGCGACTTAGTTTTGTGTTCATGACTCCAAGTGATACAAAATAATGTTCCAAAATACAGGGTTCCAATGCTATGGTTGTGCTCCTTTCCCCTAGACTACTTCTTGTCTTAGGTCCATTGCTTTAGGGCTCCTGAGCCCCTGTTTATCACTTTTGGTAAAGAGTATCAAGCTGGGCCCCCTGAGTCCTGAAAACCTGGGCTGCGGCGTGGTTTGTGATCCAGGATGCACGGTCCACTGGTGTCCCTCTGGTCTTTGGTATTCCGGCAAGGGCAGTATCTGCCTGGTCTGGAAGATATGTAGTGAGTGTATCCACTCCCGGAGCCAAGCAGGAATGTACAACAAACCTGGAACAGGGAGCAGTTCCCCAACAGCACAGTAATCCGACCTCCCCACAAGTCGTGGAGCCGAGCAGTGCAAGCACTGTAAGTGGGAGGCCACGTAGGTCTTCACAAGGAGAAAGGAGCAAGAAGAAAGGGGGTGGGGGAGGAAAGAAAGGGTTGGCTAGGAAGGCAGACCAACAATAGCAAGAACAAGTGGCAGGAAGGCAAGGATCCAGGAAGAGCAGAAGAGCTCAGCAGCGTTTTACCTTACAGAAAAGGCTGCGACACATCAGCCTTGCAAAGCGCTGCATCTTTATGCAGTGGTGAAGCCAATGAGGAGGGAAAGCCGAGGCATTGGTTGCCCTTGGCAACAGACCAACAAAACGGCCCCCGGGCGCATGTGCATCACTGCAACATGGCGGACCCCATGCCCGGAGTGCGACCGGCCCGCCAGAGACACAGGGAGAAGTCCAGAAGCCGCCACCGAGCCCGCCAAAGTAAGCGGACGTGGCGGGGAAAGCTCCTGCAAACGCTGTGACAAGAGTCACTGGGCTATTCAAAGGGGTTCCGTCTTGTGTTCACGATTCGTTATCTTATCAAGTTGATAGTTTATCAAGTATAGGATTCCTTCTCCCAGTACTAGGGTTCTTGACCCTCTTGCTCTCAACCGCTTACTGGGTGCGAGTCCCAAACTCGCAATAATTTACACAGCTTGGTTCACTCTCCTGCCAAGCAAGTATTGTCTTGTGAATTGTTTCTCTTTCTCCCACAGGGTCCCAGACCTTCTTAATCTTATTCACTTTAAGCTTTGGTGTCTTATATGGGTGCGGCTCTCAGACTTGCACTATTTCATTAGATCCATTTGGTTCATTTTCCTGCCAAGCATAAACGTTGTCCTAATTTGTTTAGTCTGTAATCTGGTTCCCAGACCTTCTTAGTCTTGACCATTTATTTGAGTGCTGGTCCCAGACTTGCACTGTTTCATTGAATCTGCTTGGTTCACTCTCTTGTCTAGCATACAACTCTTTGTGGTTTGCTTTGTTTGAAAACAAGGTCCCAGACCCTCTTAGTATTGATCTTTTATTTTGGTTCGGGGCCCAGACTCTCATTGTAGCATTGTCGGCTTGGTTCACTCTCCTGCCAAGTATACAGCACATCCTGGTTTGCGTCGGAGTCCTGACCCTCTTCTTCTAGCTTCTGGGTTCATCCTATTCTTTCCCCGGACCTCTACGACCTCCCGGCGAACCCATTTACCTGTTTGTGTTTCTCATAGGTACCGGTCGTTCCTGGGCAGCTGCGTCCCTCCCCGAAGCTCTGGTAGTGTTCGGGTGTCCGGCGAGGTCTACAATGGCTTTGCAGTTTTCAAACTCTCCCTGGCTGCACGTTCCCTCTCATGCGCACTTCAGCGTGGCCTCTGGCGCTCAGAGCATATGCTCTGCAGCAGCCTGAGTAGTCCTCTTGTCGTGGACCACATTCAGGTTCTCCCCTTCTTCTGGTTTCGGCTTCCTGTGGAGCTCGCGTTAACTGCTCGTGTGCACGGCTCCCGCTCTTCCCCCTCAGAGGAACGCTCTCCCCTTTTCACTTCTTAGATGAGCTTTAGCTTCTTTTAAACTCCTATGGGGGATGGTTGCACTGCTTTGGGCCAATCACTTAAGTGGAATAGCTAGACCACTCATTCTGCTTCTCTAGAGTGATCCTCGGACTCTGGTCATCTTCATCACCGTACCAGTTTTGAAACTATATGCATGATATTTGATACTTTATTGTCTTTCAGTTTTGTTATGTATGTTTGGTTGACTGACTTTACAACAAACATCTTAGCTCTATCTAGAGGGCGGGAAGGAGGGTTTAGGTCTGGAGAATGGGTTGAGTGTATTGAAGTAGGGTCATACCACCTTCTCTGATGATGGTCGTCCCCAATCCGATAGAGAGGGATACCTTACCCATGTGATCTTCCCTCTGTGCACCACCTCTGTGGGACTATTGTACTGTTTACGCACCACCCTGGCCTCATGGGAAAAGTCTCCCCCTAAGGAAGAAAGGACAACATCTGCAGATTCGTCACAATAGGCAATGCTATAACTGCAGAGCACGTGGCTTGTAATTATCACAATATCCTGTTTAATGCAGTGAACACTGTTGCTCCATTAAAGATTAGATCAGTGCCATGTAAAAAATGGAATAGGTGGTACTCGCCAGAACTACAAGAGATTAAAGCACTAAAATGGAAATACTTTACTATCAGGGCAAAATCAGGAAGTTCCATAGACAAAGATGCCTACTCTAAAGCTGCCAAGGACTACAAGGTGGCAATCGTGGGCGCTAAAAGAACAGCGTATGACAACAGGATAGAAAATGCATAGTCTGACTCTCTGGAGCTCTTCAAGGAGTTGGAAGATCCAGCTCCCAAAAAAGTTGTCTAGTTTCCTAACGACAACGCCTGGTGTGCCTCTATTCAAGAGTCCTTGTTTAATAAATTGTGTAAAATTAAAGACAATATCAATGTCAAAAGCAGCCTGATGAACTGTGGGTAGTCACCTGAGAAATCCATAGTGGAACCTTTGGAGGAGGAACCCGCTGTGTTTTTAAGTTTAAACCAGTTACGGAGACAGAGATGTCAGACAACGCAAAGCTCAAGCCAACCAGTTGCCAGGTTGATGTTTGCCCTGCAATTACTATCAACGCTTGTTTACCAGCACTGATCCCAGCTATAACCAAATTGTCAAACCTGACGTTTTTGGAGGGCCAGGTCCCTGATTGTATTCAGAATGCCGGGATCACCCCCCGTATTGAAAGAAACCTGGTCTAGATAACCCGATTCCATTGAATTATCGTCCGATTACAAATGTGCCATTTTTACTAAAAATACTTGACCGAGTAGCCTATATGCATGTGTTGGAAAATCTTTCGAATAACAACATATTGTGTAAATGGCAGGCAGGCTTTAAGCCTGCTCACGGGACCAAATCAGCTCATCTGGACCTGAAGTCAAGTATTTTGCATCTATTGGACAATGGTCAAGATGTATTATTAATGCTGTTGGATCTCTGTGGCTTTTGACTTGGTGGACCAGGCTTTGTTGATTTAAAGACTTCCAGCAAGTTGCTGCTTTTTCCACCTCGGCAGCAGCCTGGATTACATATTTTTTGGAGAATCGTTCAGCAAGAATCTGCTGTGGTAGTTCAGCGGAAGATCCAATAAAAATCCAGTGCGGTATTCCGCAAAGACTTATGTCTGTCACCATCCTTGTACAATATATATTTACTCTCCAATTACTCTAACTGTTAAAGAACAATGGAGTTGTTGGGATCGAAATGAGTCTGTCCCACCCCCCATAGGCGCTTTAGAGTGATGTGAATCCCATAGGCAGCTGTGCGATGTGCTAGAGGGTAAAGGGCCATGCTAAGAAACCCGGCACGGATACAATATCACAGGAATTATAGATGCATAGAGTTAGTGAGCACATATAAAGAGACGCCATTTTATAGTTATGGGAGACCCATTCGGGCATACATGGCTGTGCGGTAAAAGTAGGCCTGGCGGAGAAACCTGAACAGGCCCAAAACGCAGAGGACAGGTGGGCCAGGGCTGCTAATTCTCCCAGAAACTTTCCCTTGTCCCTTAACTGTTGCAATTACTTAGTATCACAGAAAGGAATGCGCCCTGCAAGGCCATGAGACAGCACCAGGCTCCTCGCGACGCTCCTTCATCACAGTCAGGCCAACAGCAGACCTCTATACCCCACCCACCAGGAGTAAAGGCACCCGTCAATGTCTGAGTCCAAGAACCCCTACATTCCCAGATAGTGAGTGACCCCAGCCCGCCAGCGATAAAACCAATGGTCAGGAAAGATCTGACCATGCATGACCATTTCACCTCTTACCATAAATACACCCTTTGTAGTACGAGGTACAGGGAAGGATAAATTATAGATCAAAACGGGGGTGGAAGCCTTGCGTGCGAGGAGTGCAATATAGACAGATAACAGAATGTGTCGGTCAGCATGATTGTATTCCTTCCCTCCCCCCTGGTGCCAGTCCCAGAGCCTCCCAGGTGCATGCCATAAAGATGTAGTAGTAGCATTAGCTTACAAGAAGTATCCTTGGAACAGCAACATGGGAAGAGCCCAACCTTCAGTCCCTGGAGAGATGAGCCCATTTGACGCACGTGGGAACACAGACGACGGAGACGGGAACCAATCATAGCCTGGCATCCCCTATGGGGCAGGACCTTTTATATGGTCTCATCAATAAGCTGTGCGGATGTAGACCCTATGGATGACTGTTATAATGCACTGTTCATGATAATTCAGTCAGAACATTCTCAAGCAGCAGAGTCCTCTGCTGGCACCCTTACCTTTTGTACAATTAAACCGTGTTATCCTTGCAAGCAATCTCTTGGCCTTTTTTCCCTAGAGGGTTGTATTATTTCTGGCGTGAGCGTAAAGGGACTTGCCTTCATTGTGAAATTTACAAAATTACGCGGATGATAACAATGTCCAATTCCTTTGACTGGTGTATATGTAGTGGATTTTGAAAATCTAAATAAAGTGTACTCATTAATCCAACATTGGATGGTGAGGAATGGTCTAGCACTCAATGACAAAAAGACAGAGGTTATGACCATCGCTACAGCAGGCAGGATACAGAAACTGGGTCCTGAATATCTTTTACTATAGTGGGATGCAAAATAGCTGAACAAGCTAGTGTAAAAACACTTGCCGTATATTTCGATCAAATATGAACATGCAAGCCCAGGTCAATAGACTTGTTTCCATTTCAGCTTATTATATCAAACTGCTGACGCATCTACGACCGTATTTGTCGGAACAGAGCTGTGCCACCGTGGCTAGGGCCATTATTAGTACTAAAATTGACTATTTTAGCAGTCCTTTGGTGGGCATCAGCAAGGAAGACTGCTCAAAGCTGCAGGTGGTTCAGAACAGCGCAGTGAGAGCTGTGGAATGCTTGAAGAAGAATAATAATGTCTCCCAAGCAAGGAAAAACCTGCAATGTCTTCAAATTAAGGCTAAGATATCTCACTGGCTGCTGACGATTACTCATAAATGTTTGTCTGGAATGAATCCAGAGTACCTAGCAGAAAAGCTTTCGAGGAGTTCTAGTCTGAGATCCTTGAGATCTAATGATCAGAATTTACTGTGTGCTCCAAGGACCAAATGGATGATGGTAAGCAGAGATGCATTCTTTGCGGTTGCACTGTCTGCTTGGAATGCGCGGCCACCGGATCTTAGAGACATTGAGTCATTGGACATGTTCAAGCGGAAATTGAAAACGCATCTTTTTCTATGATGTGTCTCCTGCAACTGTGCCTCTGTGTATTGATCCTACTGGATGATTGTCTTGTATGTCTTTTGTGTTTCTGTAGTTCTAGCGCCCTTATGTTTTTGGGCCTGGTTTTGGTGGCACTAAATAAATACATTTAAATAAATCAAAGTGGGCACACTCAGTAAAGTCTGGAAAGTAAATTAAAAAATATGTAAAAGGAAGGAAGCTTAGAAGAAATACACAAAAACATGGTGAGAAAAGGGGAGGTTGCATTAAGATCAAAACATCAAATCTCAAGGCGGGAAGAAGAAATGCAACAAAGCAAGCAAATAAGCATCCAACGAAACATTGAAAATCATCAAAGAAATGTCTTAAAACTGTAATTAAAATGTATATACGCTCTTAAGACTGCTCCTAAATTTGTCCATGATATTTCTCGAGGATAGCTCAGGGGCAACATGCTCGCCTTGGAAGCAAGACGACACGGAGCAACACAGGTTTGATCCCCGGGTCCGCGCTTAGAAACCTCTGGGTATTCAGCATGTTATAAATAACCTATCATATCATATTCATCCACGGACATAATGGCACACATCCCTTTACTATGTGAACCCACAAGCTCTAGGAACCAGATAAAATATAGTGAAATGTCGCCTTCTTGACAGTTTGTCTCCTATTATGATTAGATTCCGGCCTATTAAGCAGGGGAGCCATACGAGTGAACTGTAACACATCTATTTTATTGTTAACCTCTCATATCCTTTCTTCTTGAGTTTTCGATCAGCAGAAAAGTACAACCTCTCCTTTTGCAGATGTCTATCTCGTCCGCCCAACTTGTTCAAACATGTTGCAATGCAGTACGAAGAGGGCTACTCTCCAGGAGCTTTGGACATACTTCAATGTCCACACAGCAGAAGCTCTTTCTTGTGGTTCTTATAGGAACTGATCATTGGGTGTTTATAGCTTTGTTTAGATTACATAATCAAGTAAATCTACTGGCTTTGCCATGCCTTTAAAAGCATAACGTTCTTTGAGGTGTGCTTTGTAGACAGAGATTACAACACGCGTTGCAGATTAGATAGATAATTCTTTATTTTGAAAGTAAACTAAAACATGTACATTTTTCGGCATTTCATAAATCGTTTCTTCATTATTATCTTGTTACTGGTGTTTTAAGTTTATGTGCAGATGATTTATTAAAGTCAATTTCTTTTTTTACAGAGCCAGCCTGAAATGGGGTTAGTGGCTGTGCCAATCAGTCCACTTCCAACAACACCAACCACTCCCCTTGGAACCACTCCTCCATCTTCAGATGGTAAGAGTTCTAGAATTTGCTTTGTTTGCCTTTTTATTAGTATCCATACAAGTGTTCACTGTATTTCATCTTACCTGCAATACCAAGAGAGCCCTCCTGGGCAATGCTGTCTAATAGAGACACACATCTCCACAGCTTCTGTCAACCCCCTACCAAAATAGATGAGCTGGTGCAGATATAGTTGCAGACTCAGTAAAGGTTGATGAGCCAGCGAGAGGAAGACGGGAGTAAGAAAGTGGGCCCAAAGCACCACCAATGGTAAATACATCTCCTTTCACTAAGACTTTCTGTAATCTGTTACAAATGTTTGTTGGACCATGTCATGGAATTCTGGCGCCAAAAGAATGAGTTACCAGCACAATATGCCTCAAACAGAACAAGGGCAGCTAATGTATTAGAGAGCAAAGTACAATAATGTTACTAGAAACAGCAAAGGAGACAAGAATGGCCAACAAGGCAGGAGCAAACCTGGGTTAACACCCAGTAGAGACCTCAAGTTCAAGTATCCTGGACCTGAAGTTTGGTATGGTAGAAGTGAAAAAACAGCTTCTGGTAACACTTTGCAATTTGATAGAGAAGAATCAAATACAAGCCTTCTGAAATAAACCCTTTAATTCCCTTCCCTCACCCCTCCACTCTTCTCCCCTAGAAACTGCATAACTCGTATTACTGGAATAGATTGTTTGCACATTGAGTGCAGCTCTCAGAGGCTTCAATGCATATCAAAAAGATTCAGAGCTCTGAATTTCTCTGGGCAGGAGAGACTGACAAGTCTTTTTTCACATTGTCCAGGAATGGTGCCCATATTTGAATAAAAGAACTCCCCAAATCGCTAATGTCCGCAGTAAGCTTTTACACCGCTAAGATATGTCATACTTTATCAAAAACTCTGTTTAGGGTTGGGACCTCTGTTTCCACTTTGAAAATATAAAAAATGTTGCTGCTAGAACTAATTGTTAGATAAAGCGCCCCCTACCTCTTTCTTTCACATGCTTATCACTGCAATCCTCTCCCAATATAAAGTACAGTGGATTCATTGGAATCTCCACACTCAAAATAACTTTAAGCCTATATCTTATTCCAACCAGAATGTCTGTGTAATCAGGCATCCCCGAAAAATATGAAGTTAAGTTCCTTTTTGCTTACAATTACTTCAGCATTGTTTCGAGTTGTCTTTCTTTGCACCACGAAGCATGTCGGATGTAAGGTACCATCTCATTAATATCTTTGCATGTGTTTCAGCTAAGTGCATGCAGAAGTACGTATTCTCAATTTCTTGATATTTATATATATCCCATCCCCCTGATTCAATGACTCTGTCCATGCCCTTCTCTCATCCGCTGCGGTATGAACAATCTACTGGAATAACCACTGTATTTAGCACAGTGTATCATTTTTAGACCATGCCTTAGGTTTAGCAGGTAATTGAAAGATTAGGAAGTCTTGAAACTGATTTTCTAAGCAGCGGGTTAAGTACACAGTGTCGAACTTGTAAGTATCTCAATCTAATCCATCCTCCTCATTCAAACAATAATCCTACTTACATCTCTCAAAGGATTTGATCTGTCCATTTAAAAAGAGGTCACCAGATTTACAACAACCCTTAACCCACTTAGCGAAGCCTGAATCCCTCACCCCGGGGTGAATTCATCTTTGTGTATGATGTGAATGCAATGGGATGGGAAGGATATACATCCATTTGGTCTGCTCATCCAGTCCCAGGACTATATGCTGGCTTTCATAATATAGTTATGGTATAGACCAGGCACTTTTAAATGATTTGGTAACCATGGTTGCGTCCACAAGTGCCTTTCAACCACTGATTGCTTCATGAACAGCCATATTTTTTCTGAATGTTTGAATCCATTCTGTAACAGGTCTGATCTGGCCTGACCAGTAATAATACAATAACATAAGAAAGGCTAACACCCCTGTTGTGCTGGAGGCAAATTATGTACGCCTATTCACCACTGGGGCTCTTCCGACCCAAACAAATTTCATTAGCATGTTGTGCCATTGTTTAATTGTTTTGTTAGCTACTAGATGTGATAGTCTTGGTAAAATATAATTATTTACCGTCCACATTCTTCTAAACCACCAAAGGTGGAGTCCATTCCATGGTAGGTTCCATTAATACTAGCCATCAGGTCCAGCTAATTTGCACTCTACGAGTGATTTAGGATTGCTGTCCCCTTAATTCCCAAGAACTGTATCCTTTCCCTCGTCCAAGTGAAGAGAAAATGAGATTCTAACAAATCACTTTTGCTAGGTCGGACATTTATGTTCAAATACTCTGATTTGGATTAATTTTTTTTAAAACAAGTGAGCACTCTAAGTTGTTCAAGCTCCCCTTTGAGATGATACAGTGATGTATGAGGATTAGCAAGTGATAATATAATATCATCAGCAAAGAGATTTTATGTACAGTTTTCCAAAATGCAATACCGAATATTCCTTGATTTGATCCGATCCGTGCCGCAAAGGGCTCCAGTAATACGGCAAATCGAATGGGTGATAATAGGAAGTCCTTTCGCATACCCTTTGACAAGTGAACAGAGTCAGTAGGATCTCAGTTAAATTGTAGTTTATAGGATGGCCTGCTATAATGGGCCCGGATCATATGTAAGATCATTGTACCAAAGTTGAATTTAAAAAGGGTTGCATTTAGGAATCCCCAGTACACCCTGTCAAATGGGTTTTCAGCATCCAAAGCTAATAGTAAAGAGTGGACTGGACATCTATTAGTTGTATCTGTTAAGATTCAGCAAATGTTATCACTGTCCCCCTGCCCACCCTGCCCAACACAAACCCTGACTGGTCTGAATCTATGTAGGAAGGAATGTAGCTCTACAATCAGTCAGATATTATTTTGGTGAACTTTTTGGCATCCAAATCTAATAAAGCTATAGGCCTATACAATGTGTTATGTCTAGGATCTTTGCCTGCATTAGGAAATGAACAACCTGGGCAGTGGGGCCTCCAGGATATGGCTCATTATTTATAAAAAAAGAAACTGACAACATCTGGTCCTGGAGTTTTGTTGGATTTCAATGGTTTAATTACTTCAATAACCTCCTGAGGGTCGATGGGTGAATTCAAATGATCCCTACTTTCTTTGGATAATGTTGGTGGCTATCACTTATAAATAAGCGGTTTGTAGCATACTATCAGTATTAAAAGCCATATATAGTGTGCCAAAGAGGTTTCAAAAGGCTATCCGTTTATTCGTTTGGTCCCCCTTTTCCTCTTTAGCCTCATCTATAATGGTCTGAATAAAGGTTTTCCCTGCCTTTGCCCCCAGTAAATTAGCTAATTCCCCAATGCATTACTAGCCTCATAGTCATCCTGTTTTATACGTCATGGTGTACGTTCTGCTTTTTTAACCATTCACATATGTAACTGATTCTTAGCCTCTGCAAATTGTCTATACATTATCCTGTGGAGCTTGCCTTATATTCTTCCTCCCTGGTCTTAAATTCCTCTGGAAGCTGTGCCTTAGTCAATCTTGGAATATGTCCCATAGATACAGACATCACCAACATGCTTCCCCATTGCCACACCTTTTAGAGTATCCCAATGTAACCCCATTAATGTTTCCTCAGAATTATTAAACACCTTGTGTTCCCTTTTTTCCCTCTTATCCTCTGCACGCGCTAAGTCATTGAGGATCCCCAATGGCAAGCACCAAGAGGGTTGTCTAAACATTTTCCCTAGCACTTGGAATAATGCCATGACCCTTCTATGATTTGAAAGAGTCATAATCTCAAATTCACTTACAAGAGAGCCTCATCTGACTCTAGGATACAAATTGTAAATCTTAGAAAAGGATTTATCGACCTACGAATAGTGAGTATAATCCTTTGTTTGAGGCTGCAATAAAAGGCATTCTTCCACTAAGTTTAAATCTTCTACTACTTGTACCAATCGATGTGAGGCTCTACCTAAGATTTAATATGTTTTGAGAAGATCTCTCCAACGTGTACTGTTAATGACTGTTTCATGTCTCCCATAATAAATGTTCCTTTGCAAAACTTCCTAATTTAATAAAAAACTTACCATAAATGACTCTTATGTGGCATTTGGTGCATAGAAGGAGACTGTGGTAAATATTATCCCCCATAAATTACCACAAATCTTCACAGATCTCCCTGCTGGATCTCTTTCTTGTCTTGAATAGTATATGGGATATCTTTTATTATTGGGGTATTTATTGAGCGTTGACCTAGCTTGGGGAAGCAACGGAGCACTTTACAATCGTAGGAGGAAGAACACAGTGAGGGAAACAGCGAGAAAGGGAGCGAGGAGCTAACGAGGAAGGGCGATGGTAGGCCATTGGCAGCAAGGCATCTACAAGCAACCAGGGGAGGAGACAGTAGCGAGCAGATCACTGAGTATCAGGTAGGTTGGGGAGTGCATGGTGTGTGTACCTAGGTGCTAGGGAAGAGCCATTCCTTGAAGAGTATAGTCTTGAGCTCTTTCCTGAACTGTAGAAGCTTCTGACAAGTCTGATGTTGACAGGGAGGAGGTTGCAAAGTCTACTAGAAGAGACATAGAAGGCCTCTCTTCCGGTATTTTCCTTCCTCTACCATCGGCATTCAAGTCTGCGCATGTGCTTACTTCTGGTAGATATCAGGGCTCCGGAGATGCTGAGTTTCTCAGGTAGCTTGTGAACTTCAACATGCCGGCCTTGTAGATGATGTAACAGGATTTGAAGATGTTAGGGGCTTTCAGCAAAAGACAGTGCATTTGGTGAGGATCGGGGTAATGTTGGATTTGCAGCGTCCTTTGAGTCTTGCTGCAGCATGAAGGACATATCTCAAGGGTGCCAGGTGTGGAAATGGCTGTCTTACTAACGAATGGCTGGCACTCTGTTTCTACACATATATTCGCCTGTAGTTTGGTATGCATAATTTTTAGGCCTGGTAGTATGGAATATTCCTGTCTGCACTAGATGTATAGATTTGTCATTGTCATGGATTGTGTATATTGTTGTGATTGTCTGTATCACGTTATGATCCATGTACAGTCTGGCATGCTCAGGTCACCGCTGCCCCATCTGCCAGTCTGGTGTTGGTCCTTGGTTGTCTGTGGTTGGCCCCTGTGCACTGGACCAGCCTCCGCTCCCCAGTTAAGCCCAAGCCTCTGTGCAGCCCTCTTTGCATGTTTTAGCCATGCTTGTGCCCTTCCTCACCTTCATTGGTGATCCTAGGGCCCCCCTCCCTAGGAACCAGTGGGTTTGAAATGTCCACCATGCCTGCTTTCTGCTCAAACAGCTACACAAGCCCTGGCTAGAGATCGCTGGGTGGCCTGGTCTTTGAACATGTGGCTACGGCACCCCTCATAAAAGGTATATAGCTAACCAAGGGGTAATTTGACTGTAGCGATAAGAATCACTCCCAAGGCGACACCCCATCCGCAAATGTGCTGCCAGCAGTGGGGAAAGGGGAATAAATAGTGCCCCTCAGCCCGTGGTCAGGGAGAGACTGCTGGCCTGTGCTGGCGAAGCTGGATCTTTGTCCCATTTCATCTCGCGCTCTCTCTCGCTCTCACCCCCTCGCTCTCTCTCCCCCCCCCTCTCTTTCACTCTCTCTCTCTTTCTCTCTCTTCCCCCCCACCCCAACCCTCAGCGAACACCTCGGCCTCACCACTCCACTAGCACCCTGAGATCCCAAGCTCCAGAACTAGCCTGAGACACTGAGTATCCCCTCAGACCCGTTACACCCTGGGAACTCTGTTCCGAGACCCGGTATACCCTGAGAAGGCGGTCACCCTGAAATCTCCTGTTTGTAACCTGTAACCCTGAGGTCACCTGAATAAACCTGAAACTTCTGTAAAGGCTGCTATGCATGTCCTTGAGATTGACTGCTGGTCGCCATCATGGCGAAAAATGACAAAGTGTAAAAATGTGTTAGTGTGGCCCCTAGAAGGCTCTTTTAATCCTGACCATATCGAAGCTATCCACACTGTTCTGAAGTGTGTATTTATTGGGTATTTATAATGCGCCTATACACAAGTGTTTCAAGGTGCAACAAGACAAGGGGATGGGGGGAAAGGGAGGACAAAACAAAAACAGAAACTGAAGACTAGTGGTAAGTCCATAGTGAAGCAATGGGGGGCCTTTTTCTTATGGTCTCAACAAAGTGCTACTGAAGTGAAACAAACAATGCTTAAAACTAAGAAGAATTTGGAGAACTTTAGAATGTAGAGATAAAGAAATCTGGGGCTACACCAGTCCTTAAATCAGCTGTTTGCCTGTACCCCGTACTGCCCTCTGCTCCTGCAGAAGATGTTAGATTTCCCTGTCCTGGCTCCACCCCCAAGTTATTCCGCACCCTTTGCAGCAACAGTCCCCAGGGTATCCTGACTGGGACACAAATGGCTGCTATCCTGGCTGGGGCATAGACTGGTTTGCCACGAGGCTCCTGGGCTGACCTTTAATGTTACCATACTGCATTTGAGAGGGTATGTATATCATCATTGCTCCTTGCCTCTTACACGTCTCAGTTCTTGTTTTTTTATTGATTTTCTGATATTGAGGAATATTGTCAATAGGATTGTCAAGTTGTTGAAGGGGATGATAGCAGTATGCCATTAGGGCATAAGGGATAGTGGAAATATCCATAAAAGGAAAAGGGGGGGGGTATTGTGCCTCACCTGATGTCATCATGTCATCTCCCCGAGGGTCGCCTGCCATGTGATCCTCCTTCAAATAGCCACCCCCAGGGTCAGGATCAGGTAGTGGCTGCCATCCTCTGGCCACACGAGGAGAGGCTATTTAAGGGGAAGGAGGGATGCCATCATCAGATTCATCATACTAAGCCCATGGGGTCTTACACGCTTTTAGGGTCCTCTGTCCTGTCCTGGTTGCTACTTCCCTGACTGAAGAGCACTTGAGGGGGTTAGATAAAGTACCTGCCTGCCTATGGGCCACATAGAACAGTGAAGCTGCTCTGATCCGGGCTTCCCAGTGTGAGACAGGCATGGTATCAAGAGAGACACAGACTCAAAAGCAACAGTTCCAAAACCTTTATTGAAAACCTTTGTTGTGTTGGTGTAATACGTAACTGGCCCTAACTCTAAGGGGTTTGTTCCCTCAACTAATGTTTTTGAGGGCTGTCAATGGCAGTAAGTCCAAAACTAAAATCTGTCTGTCACAACCTATGCTTGCCCTCACTCTTAGATAAAATGTGTTCTGGGATCTTCTTGAAGAAGGAATAGTGGCTCCAAAAAAAAAAAGAAATGCAAACCAAGACTGGTTTCAGGTATCCTTACCATCATGTGTAGGTCTGCCAGTTAGAGAAATTGTTCAACTTAAAAAGGGTACCCTCAAAACCTTCCACGTAGGGCTCTTGCAGCCAGTCAATAAAAGTTCTCAATGTCTCTGGGCTCTTGGGGTTCCCTCCCCCAAGCTTTGATCCTTCCAGTTCCAAACAAAAAAAGACAGTTTCTGTTTAGGCCTCTGAGGGTTCCCTTCCCCAAGCTTAGGCCCGCTGGTTTCAAACAAAAGTTCACCTTGTCAGGCTGTACCTTTCAACACGTAGTCCTTTCATAGGGCAGTGTCAGAGACTTCCAAAAATGCCTGCCTTTTGCTCCTTCCCTGTGCGACCACTCTAACTTCTGACCCTTCTCTTTAAACCTTGTATCTGTCTTCTGGCACCTTTTTCCCTCTGGTGCCTTTTCCACCCTGCTCTTGTTTCTCTTTCACCTCTTTTTCCACTGTGCTGTGCAAACCTGGACCTCCTTTTTTCTTTATTGTGCCCTAGAACACTCCTCTTGCTTTGCCATGCCCCTGTCACATTCTTCTCACTTGACCGTGCACCCTTCCACCTTTTTTTTCCTACTTACGGGTCGCTTGCACCCTCTTTTCTACTTTCGGGTCGCTTGCACCCTCTTTCCTGTTTTCGGGTCGCTTGGACCATCTCTGTGCTTTCCGCTCTCTTTATTTTTCTTTTGGGTCACTCGCTCACTCTTTCCTGCTTTCGATTTGCTTGCATAGTGTCTTTGCTGTCCACTACCCTTCTGTCTTTCTCTGTCTTTGTGTCACCAGCGCACTGTTACTCTGCTTTGCTATGCTCTTTCTTCTTTCCGATTAATGTGCTGCTTGCATCTTTCATCACTTTAGTTCCCACTCCAGCCGCCCGCAAGCTACTGAGTTTCTCCCTCTCACTTTCTGTGTGGAACTCACCCGGTAGCATGGCACTGGCGAGCAGGTCCTTGGGATCTGTAGGTTGAGGTCAAGGTCTTAACACCTGCCCCTCAGATGCCCCTAGGACTGGTATACGTCGCAGGGGAAGGAACACTGGCCTGGACACAGGCAGTAGCTGGCATCACGCCTCACTCTGGCTCCCTGGAGGCACGTCTCTCTTGTGTGAGAAACCTGAAGTCCCCGGGGATGTGCCATCCAGGTGGCCAGGACCCGGCCATCGCTATTGCATCCAGTTCCTGTGGGTAGACCAGTGAGGGAGGATAACCTGGATGGGGGGGGTCCTCGGGAGTGGAAGTGGGACACCATCGGGTGAGATGCAGTAACCCAATTCATTCAACACCTTTTCCCCATCCTACCCCGTAGGATATTCTGAAACACTGCCCACCCCCCTTTTCCTCCTACACAAACACTTTCGCAAACCACGAAAGACAACGGGCTAACACCAGAGCTGTTTACCTGACGTATCCCAATACAAGGGTCAGGCAAAGTCAGGCAATTGACCAGAATCACACACACACACCTGACGGCCCTTTCCCTTAACCACAGGGATAAAAGCATGTGTCATGATGCCTACCCCCGGGGAACCAACCAGGTCCAACAACCCTGGAAGCAGGCATCAAGTTATTTTGAGCAAGCCCAAAAACCCCTGCTAGGGGCTGTTTGGGTGCGGTCCTGGCGCCTATGGCGCCAGGCTCATATGGAAAGTCAGTCAGGCTCATAGAGTAGAACTTACCTGATGCAGACCATGCTGCAGAGCTCCAAGCCAAATGAGGCTTGGAAGGGAGAATTTTACCTAGGGACTATTTTTTACTCGGGCGGGGCTGGGGAGCAATACTTACCTGGGACTACTTTGGAGGCTATTTAAACCACGCCCGAAGAGCAACACACGCTTCGCGTTATTCTGCATCCAGCAGCGTAACGCTCACCGTGTCTGCAAGCCTGCATCCAGTCTTCTGCCACGTCCGCCTCGAGTCTGCAGCTCCTAGAAAAAGGGAGGAACAGAAGGAGAAGAGGCTAGAATAAGAGCAAAACCTTCGATCCTTACCTGAATTCTGGATCCACCGTGCCTTCGAGCTGGAAGAAAGAAGCATTTTACGTACGCCGCCTCGACTGCTGCAGCGCCGCGCCGAACTCACCGGTCTTTGCAGCATCCTCACGATCCACCGCATCCTTCTGCACGTTCCCGCCGCACTCTGGCACCTAAGGGGAACACAAGAACAGCAAAGGTGAGCCAAGGGAATAAACAGAGGCAATAGTAACTACCCCCCATAGACTTACCTGATTTCTGCCGGGGGTACTATTCCTCTTCACGGGTCGGCGCAGTCTCCATTGCATCCTCGCCGTACCCTGGCCCCTAAG
Source organism: Ambystoma mexicanum (assembly GCF_040938575.1). NCBI lineage: Eukaryota > Metazoa > Chordata > Amphibia > Caudata > Ambystomatidae > Ambystoma > Ambystoma mexicanum. The sequence continues at coordinate 1,448,996,745 of NC_090929.1, forward strand.
GGGAACAAAAGGACAACAAGGTGAGACGAAGGGACAAACAAGGGGAACTCTTCTCACCACAATAGACTTACCTAATTTTACCGCCGGAGGCATTATACCCCGAACTTCATATTTTCTCTCCACACCTGAATAAGGGAGCAAGCCACAGGTTACATTCTGGCCTTATTTTATTGAACTGTGTAGGATAAGCTAAATCCTTACCTGAACTTCGTCAGCTACCACGAGGAACTCTTCGCTGGGGTGAAGCTGCAAACTGCAAGGAATCGGACTAGAGTGAAAGTCAGACATGTGAACTCTTACGAACTACATACTTTTCGGAGTCAATATTGTTCTGGAACTCACCAATTCCTTCGAGCCAGTGAAGCAACTGGTTAGCAACGCGCCCCTGCGCTCAATGCGGGATGGAGAGCTCATCTTTTCAAACCATCAGGTGAGACTAATAGGAGGGGACATCAAAGGAGATCTGTGGGGAGAACAGCGGGGGTGGGGGATTTACGCTCAACTCCACTGGTGGTTAATTCCCTTTCTCCATTTGCAGAAGAATATTCATACCGGCCAAGCAAACGAAGCTAGGTGGGCCAGTCCAGTCTGTCATCTCGGCCCTACTCGTCACATTGGTGGAGACCGCAGCTGTCCAGTTCAAATCGACCCCTCTGTGGGAGCCAGGTGAGCGTAACAGCATGAGAGCACAGTACGACCAAAGCAGACCGCACAATGCCTCAGGTATCCAAGTATGGCAGTTCAAGAGAAGGAGAAAGGTGGCGAGAACCGAAAGGGTGACAAAGAGAGAAGCAACCTTGCCTTTTCCATACCAAACCTGCGAAGCCTACGTGGAAGGAATCGTAAGACCGCGAACAATACCCAGCGTGTGTTGCAGCAGATGTTAACGGTACCGAGGGTCCTCCTCCGCTGATAACCAAGCCAGCGAGAGACGCTTGCCACTGTGGTGCCGGCCTTGACTCCAGAGACCAGAAAAGCCAAGCGGTTCATCAAAGCCACTAAGTCGAGGGGAGATCTGATATGAAACCGAACTTTGTTGTGCAAAAGTCGCCAATGGCTAATTGAAGAAAAGTACAAAGAATTGTTAATACGAGAGGGGGAAAACTAGCTGCAGTGGAGTCCGGCACCACGTGGGTGCTTACTCGAGAGACTCTGGGCGATTACCCCATTGTTGAATCTACCGTTCCCAGAAGGCCTTGGGAACAGTGCGAGAAAGGGGTCAAAGTGACCATAACGGAGTCTAGTAAAATCCTATGTACAGTCGAAAGTCTTTGACCGGCAGAAGTTGAAAAGCTAAGGGAAGTGAATGCCGACTTGTAAGAAAGTAGAAGAAATTGAGTGATTGATAAAAGTTGGCAAGAGTGACCCCGACGGAGGGACGTCGATGGAAAGGGGCGAAGCCTAAAGTCCCGAAGAACAGTATGTTGACAGAGGTGAACCCGACAGAGGAATGCTCATGGTAAACTGTTTAAAAAGACATTAAGACTTGTGATTGGAAGGAAAGCCATAATGAACCCGATGGAGGAGGCTGACGTTCAAGTGGGGTCTGAACCCAGAAAAGGGGGACCGAGGGGTGAAAAGTAATCACCCAACGTCCATTTAAAAAGGAACTTTTATTTGTTATTTTGAATACATCAGGTCCTCGAAGGCAAGAGACTTTTCTTTTTTTCCAAGTTTTCCTTTTATTGGGATTTAAAAAAAAGTTCAGTTCAACATAAACTGCCAGAGACAAACACTAACAACAAAATCAAACCAAAAGTTGAGGGGATTGCATAAGAGAACACCAGAAGAAACATATACTGATTGTCAGCATAGAGGCAGTATGACATGCAGAGCTTGTAGTTAGGGCTTTAACGGGGGGGGCCTTAGTGGGCTGCGGTGGACCCAGTCTCTTTTTTACTCCGAGCTTGTTACGGCGGCAGGGGTCCCGGAGTAGTCGTGGCTCTGGGGTTTCCCTCCTGGTTCTGTTTCATGAGCCTCCGGAGTGCCGGGGTTTTGGCACACCATTCCTGGGAATTGCTCTGTGTAGTCTAGAAAGGGAGCCCATGTGCTGTCGGATCTGCTCACATTTCCCCCTCGAGCGGCGGTTACACTTTCAGCAACTACTGTGTGCCAGTACTTGGACTACCAGATGGGGAGCGCCAGGACTTCGGGCTGCTTCCATAGCTGCGCTATGGTGATTTTGGCTGCTGTAAGCGGATATGTGCACAGGTCCGCTAGGTGTCAAGTCAGCAGCAATGCACCTTCGCCTGTGTCCCCCAGCAGAACTGGTTGTATAGTAATTGACCTTTTCACAATTGACCTCAGGAGAATTGACCTCATTTAGAAGGTCAATTAGGACATATGTGGGTGGCAGCCCCCCACCCAATCCAAAACCCCCTGCAATCCCCCACCCAATCCCCTTATATTATTTATAATCCAAAACCAACCCAATACATATATAAAATAACTAAAATAATATAAAGGTCAATTGTGCAGAAGGTCAATTAGGACCACTATAATTAGGTCAATTGTGCAAAAGGTCATTTGTAAAAGGTCAATTTGGGTAATACCACAGAACTATCCCCGGGTCCCATGGGATTGTCAGCCCTGTGATTAGTCGAATCTGTTCCAGTACCTCCCGCCAGAATCGGGTTGACTTTAGACATGACCATAGTAAATGTAGTAGTGAGCTTGTGTCCGCACATCCCCTCCAGCATTGTGTTGAAATTGCAGGGTTGCTTTTGTTTAGAATTTCCGGGGTTAGACACCACCTATAGCACACCTTTACCTCCCCCTCGTTGTTCGTGATGTATTTCGAGCTCTTATGCATTCAAGACCAAATCCATTCCCAAGCCTCCAGTTCTTGGCCCAGGCCCCTCTCCCATTTGAGCATATAGTTTTCTTTTTTGCCTTGGTTGATGTGTCTGTGTCGAGTAGTCTGTACAGAGATCTTCTCTTTGGGGGCTGATGATGTTAGGGTGCGCTCCAACTCTGTTAGGTCGCGGCTCCCCAGCGTCTTAGTGCTGCTCTGTGACATCCAGTGCCTGAGTTGCGCATATCGTAATCTTTCAGCCTCTGTGACATTAAATTTCATTTTGCACTCTTCAAATGTTAACGGGGTACCACCGGTGAAGGCAAGAGACTTTTAAGAGAAAAGAGACTTGACCATCGACGGTCCTGATAGCTGAGAATGGAACTGTCGTCTCGTGCAGAGGAAGCTCAAGAGTGTGCTGTGCTCAGGAGTCCCACCTTGTCCCGTGCTCAAAACATGGGGAAGGGAGACCCCTGGTTACTCCATCCTGACTTATCATTTGTGAACACGTCTTTCTTTTCTTGTGAATCCTACTCTTTTTATATTCAGCTGAAAGGACTGGCAAAAGGTTTTTTAGTATAGGCCCTTTTATTTGACAAGACGCCACGAGGACTGGCTTAATTTTCATTTGATGGTCGTAGCTTGCTCCCATCTTAGCTTTAGGTTTAGATTGGGCGTTTTTCCAACCTGCATATTCAGTTTAATAAACACCCTTGAACTGTGATCACTTGTCTGTCTTTACTGTTGCCACTATGAGTTTCTTACTCTCCCCACGCCGCAACCCTTCTGAGACACTGGGTCAGCATCTTCGCCTCCCGCTCTCCTCTGGATCTCCCAGGCTTATCTTGTTACTGCCTCCTGCTCACTGGCTTCCACGTTCCAACTAGCAATCCAGCTCGCTCATCTTCTTTGTCAGAACCACATCTTTTATACCCTAACTGAGAGTCCAGTGGAGTCAGGTGTGCATGGTTAAGGTGAAAGTCCTGACCTTGCCTGAGTCTATTAGTGAAACAGCCTAGTGGTGACACATATTAGCCTTCTTCCTGCCTACCAATGTTATTCCTATAGGTAATCCTTACTACTCTTGGTAGTTTATTTTTCGTCCCAGTACTTATTGGAAATGGGGAGGGGGAGATGAGGTGAGACTGGAAATACCCTTTAAAGGCTGAGGGAGAATGGGTTGATATACAATTGGGAATGGGGGACCAATCAGAGGGTAATGGAAAGGAAAATGGAGGGAATCAATCCCCCTGGTCTTGGTTTTATACAATAGGCAAGATTCCCCTTTTTGAAAGTTATTTCTTAGCCCTAGTACTCTGTTATGAAGATATGGGTCTTGACAGCCCCCCTAGGATTTTAAGTAGGAAAGTTAAACGGGTGTTAATGTCAAAGCCAGACTGCTGTCTACCTGACCCTTCTCACTGCCAGCTCCTGCTCTGGTGCAATACTCGCTCCTCCCTCTTGGACCTTTTGGCAGCAGAGCATGCATATCCCATGAAGGCTTCAGGGACTTATTCTCCTTGCCTATTTTCTCTCGGGGATACCGCGTCTCACCCATAAACGATGAGGGAGTGTAGGGGGATGATAACTGGGAGGGGGGGATACTGTGTCTAACCCTCAGGCATTCTCCTTCCACTCTCCAAGCACCCCCTATTCAGGTGATCCTCCCTTGCTTGTCTGCCCCAGGGTTGGGATTCAAGCGCGATGGCCCTCCCCTGGCCACCTGAGCAAAGGACCCAAAGGGAAAACATGTGTGGATACCTTCAGGTTTCTCACACCAGCCTCTGTGTTTCCGGATGTGTACAGGAACTGTTTAGCCAACAATACCGCAGTACCCTATGAAGCCAGAGAAAGGACTTGTCCCTGTTATCAATTCTCTGTTGCACCAGGACACTTTAGTAGTAGCTCAGTCATCTTCCAACACTGCTATCATGGCTGTCCAGAAACCCCACTCTAATGTGCACCATCTGTGCAGGACCCTAGGCCCATTAACGCCATTGTTGAGGCCCTAGCTGCCCTAACTCCTAACCCAGCCACGAGAAAGTCATCCATCCTCATTGATGCTACTTGCTTCAGTGTGGTGGATCTGTGTAGTGACTTTTTCAACTTTCCCCTCCACCCTGAATCCTGGCATTTGTTTGCCTTCAACTTCAAATTAGTGCAAATGTGTTGGAAGAGAATGCCAATGGCATATGTGCATGCACCAACTCCTTTCTCACATATTTTACATTTATTTATTTATTGGACATTTTATGGCACCTATACACAAGGGTATCCAGGTGCCACAAGACAAGATGGTGGCGGAGGACAAGATATTCATGAACGTAGGACAACAAAAAACGGTTATATTGGCCTTGTGACAATACTACCGTGCAAGTGCTTGAGGAGGTGGTAAGTGCAGGGCGAGGGGGAGGGTGTTACGCTCACCTGACTCGCACGGAGGCGCTGGCCTGGTTCGTGCTGCTGTGACCTCTTCTAAGGTGATGCGCAGGGTTCGGAAGACGGACTGGACCGGGCACCCAAATCTGGCTTGTCTGGCTCGCAGAAGTATCCTTCTGTAGGCGAAAATAGGGGATTAACTGTCTGCGGGGTAATGCAATCGGCCTCCCACTTTCCCCTCTCACCCCCCTTGAAACCCTTCTGTGATTTCTCGTAGCGTCTCACCTTAGGGTCTGGAAGGGCGAGCTCTCCATCCTGCTTCTGATGCAGGGGCACGTTGGTGTCCAGTTACTTCACTGGATTTTCGGATTGGTGAGAATCAAACTTGCTTGGCTTCCAGGTAAGTTTTTTGATAAGAGGTTCCCCTTGTGTCCAGGCATTAATGTACTAATGCTAGTGTCTTTTTCCCCATAGGGGCCGAGGTACGGAATGCCGGGGAACAGGCACCGACCCGAGATGAGAGGTGAAATCCTTGTAGAAATCAGGTAAGTCTTTAATGAGCGTTTTTTAGTAATGACTTTTCATTCGCTCATTAACGCTGATGTCTCTTTTTCCCCTTAGGGGCCGGGGTCCGGAAATGCCAGGATGCGGCGCGGACCCGAAATGAAGAGGGAATGAATCAACAGGTAAGTCTTAACATGGAGATTTAGCTTTCCTTATTCCCTTCCCTCTCTCACCTTTTGTTATGGTCTTTTTCTCCCTAGGCGCTGGGGCGTTACTGCGAATCCGGATGATCGCTGCTGAATATGGAGGCGCTCTGTAAAGGTGAGTGGAATGTGGCGCTGCAGCGATCGACGCGATGAGCTTTTAAATTAAAGTCTTCCTTTTCAGGATTGTCGGCAAGATGTCTCCGGGATGCGGATTTAGCAGGTAAGGACTTTTCCTTCTTCTGTTCTCTTCTTCTCTTCCTTTGCAGGTGATCCAGGATGCTGGCAGGCGTGGCAGAAGTCAGGATGCAGGAGCAGACACGGTGAGCGTCCAGCTGCTAGATGCAGAACAACGCGAAGCACGTGTGGCTGTTCGGGTGGGGTTTAAATAGCCTTGGAAGAAGTTCCAGGTATGTATCCTTCCCCGACCACGCCCGGATGGTAAATTAGTCCCACAGGTAAAGTAGTTCCTTTCAGGCCTCAAGGAGGCCGGGATCCTGCAGCATGGTCTGCATCAGTTAAGTGCACCCAAGCATTCCCATAATGAGCCTGGCGCCTATGGCGCCAGGACTGATGTCTTTTATGAGCCTGACGCCATAGGCGCCAGGACACTGTCCAAAGGGCCCCTATATGGGGTTGCTGGGTCCTTCCTTGGGGACTGGATGTCCGCTTTCGGGGACGCCGGGCTTGAACCGGCTCTCCGGGAGCGGGCATCATGACAGAGGGGGAAAAGTGCAGGAATTAGGGTGTCCCCAGGGAAAGGGGACAGGGAAGTGCTGGGCGGGCCAAGGTGGCAAGTGCAAGGGGAAAAGGTGGGAAAGGGAGATGAGTGCAGTGGGCAGGGAGGACCAAGTTGGGCTAGTGCGGGAGAGGGAGCCCAAGGGCAAGTGCTGGCAAAGGATGCAGGGGGGACTGGTGGGGGTTGGTCTGGCCCCTGTATGACTCTGAAGGGACCACTCCCCAGTCGCAGTGGCAGAGGGAAGTTGGCAGGGGAGAGGGAAGCAAGAGGAGGAAAGGAAAGTCTTGATACTTTTCCGGAACATTAGAAGATAGGCTCAAGTCAGATGGGGGAAGGGAGGCCGTTACATCCAGATCTGTCAGAAATAGTGTTGCCTGGGAACAGTGAGCTACTGATTTATGTGGATGACTTGCTAGTGTGTTCAAAGACAGAAGAACTGTGTGTCCTGGACACTGCACCTCCAAAGCTAAGATGCAGTTCAGTCAGTCTGAGGTCAAGTAGTTAGGACACATCATTAAGGAAGGTAGTCGATCCCTGGACCCCTGATCAAGTGAAAACAATATCTGTCCTGCCTCCCCAATGACCCAGGGTGAATTTGAGATAATTCTTGGGGGTTAGCGGGATATTGCAGATAGTGAATCTGTGATTTTGCCCTGGTAGTGAGACCCTTATGAGAAGCATTACTGACTGCAAAACCAGATATTGTTGCCTGGATCGCCGGTCGGAAGTTGTCTTCTGAGAATGTAAAGGCAGCACTCTGTAGCACACCTGCATTAGGTCTACCAGACTATGGTAAAGACTTTGTCCTGCACTGCCATGAAAGGAAATAAGTTACTTCAGGTGTCCTGTTGCAGGACCACAGTGGAGTTTTGCGTCCCTTTGAATAGTTCAGTACCCCGTTAGACCCTGTTGCTTCAGCCCTGCTCTCCTGTCTGTGGGTGAATGCCAGTTCTGTGTTAGTTCAGAAAAGTCACAATGTTGTGATTGACAGTAATCTGATTGTAAAAGTGATCCATTCTTGCCACATATTTCTTACTCACAGCAGAACCCAGCACCTGTCCCTTGTGCGGAAGTTGAGGTATGAGGAAGTTCTGTTTAACAATGATAACATTTGAGTTGAAAGAGCCTCTGACTTTAATTTAGTATCCCTAGTGCCTGCCTGTGATGAATACTTGGATATGCATGACTGTTTGCAAGTAGTACACTCCCAGACCACTGTCAGCCCAGACATTACTGACACCGTTATCCCTGGAGCCCCATTGTTTGTGTGTGGTTCAGCCCAGAGACAGGTAGAAGATGGTTCCTTTGTCTCTGCCTATGCTGTTGTGTCCTGGGGAAAAAGTACCATGTTTTCTCTGTAGTTTGAGCATCCCCCATTGTACCCTTGTGTTCTCCCTCGGTAGCCGAACTGATTGCCTTGACCCCTGCCTGCACCCCCATGAATGGGAAATAAGTAACATTTCTGACTGATAGCTGGTATGCCCTGGGAGTCTGCCACGATGTTGGCATGATCTGGAAGGGAAGAGCATACCTGACCTCAGCAAGTACCCCAATCCGTAATGACGCTCATGTAGCTGCCCTCCTTGATGGCCTGTTGCTGCCCCTGAAGGTATCCATCATGCACTGCAAGGCACATCAGACTGGTATATTCTGGCAGGTAAAAGGAAATGATATGGTAGACAAAGCACCTAAACGGGCAGCACAGACCATCCCTGATGTTCCTCAGAATGGCGCCCTGGTGTTACCTTCCCCACCCATGCCAGACCCCAGGGTCATAAATTGCTCCACTGCGCCGCACCCTGCAGGCCACACACTAACCCCTTGAGCCAGAGAAATGTAAAGAGAAGGGGTGTACCCAGGATTCAGTAGGAATTTTGTATAGTGTAGATGAGGAAACCAGCTACCCCAGCATTTTCTCAGGAATACTCAATCTGCCTTGCACTACACACAACTCTGGAGGGGATGCCATGGCCAATTATATAACATGGTTTGCCCCTGGGTTTGGAGAAAGAGCAAAGAGGTTTGTTTAGCAGTGCCACATCTGTTAGCTACACAATGTAGGGAAAGCAATTAGGGTATTCCCAGGTTCTGCCCATGTTCCCCCGCCAGTACAATTTTTCAAAATTCAACTTGACTTTGCCCACATGGCAGCAGTGGAAAGAATAGCTACATTCTAGTGATTGTCAACATGTACAGTGGGTAAATGTCCCTGCATTCATGATGATGGTATCTGTGAGGAATCTGAGGGCGTCCTCACTTCTTGCCCCTATGTATCCTTCTCCAAGGTGGCCAGGGAAAGGCTGTCACTATCAAATCTTGACCCTGGGGGTGGATATAAGAGGGAGGAACATCTGGGTGGAGGAGACTCAGGGATTTGGGCTAAGGCACCCTTAGGTGAGACATGGTATCCCCCATTCCCCTTGAGTCCAATGTCCCCCAAGCCTTTATAGGTTGTTTTCGATCCCTTCCCTCCCTTTCCTGTAAACATTCCCTAAAACACACCAGTTAGGTACTGGGACGAGGAGGAGGTCATCAAGAGTAATACAAAACTCCCAAACCAGCCATGAGCGGTCTGGACTTTTTGTGACCAATCAGCTTGGTGCAAGGTTTAAAAGCAGGAAGATTGATGAACATGGAGGCAGCTGTGGAAGCGGGTATCGGGACTGCTGTGCGAAAGCAGACCTCTCTGGTAAGGCGGCTTGGCAGACAGCGTGCTTGAGGAACCAGAGAAGATGCATAGTGTATGCACGGGAAGCGCGGCTAAAGGGAGCTGGAGACCGGTAGCATAGTACGGAATAAGAACCGGCGTGAGGCAGAGAAGTTGCCGAGTGAGGCCTGAGTTTTGAGAGACTCATCCTTAGCGGGAGCAGAGTCACTGAGAGCCACTGTGGAGGCAAAGCGAGGAGCTGCACGAGAGAGAGAGCATGTAACACGTTTTAGAAAGTTTGCATACCGATTTAAGTGAAACCAAGTAATTTGTTGAAAACGAGTATCTTGAATACCGATATACATGAAAGCAAATGCTTTGAACGGTGAATGTCGATTTGAATCAAAGCAAGCACGGTTGAATACCGTTATCAATGGAAGTTGTTTTGTGTAATCACATGAGTTAAGGGAACTGTGCAAACATTGGCAAGAGCCACAAAGATATAGTTGAGAACTGTGCAGCTTAAGAGAACACGCATTGGCATGAGCCATAAAGGAAATGTACAACTTGAAAGAACAATCATTGGCAAGGGCCAGTAGAGTCTGAAAGTGCAACAAGCAAATGGTGGCAAAACAAGAAATGGTAAGGAGCATTATGAGTATACGTCAAAACATCGCTGTAGAGATGGGACAGTGGCAACGTGCCTATGAAGAAGAAACAAGTGAGGTGTGTTGGTTGGGTGACCTGTAATGGGTGGACCCTATGGTCCAAAAACTGCGCTAGACCAAATTCACCCTCTTTATGGAAAACCCACTTAAAGCCCTACAAAAGATGCTTGCGATTTAATTCTAAAAGGAAACCTTGTGTGATTTGAAACTAAGTTGAACTATATGACGCTTGTGAACGATAGCCAAGATAGAAGAGCTGGGAAGGATGCCAAGGAATTGTATTATGCTGAAACTGTTGAAAGCCTATTACTCTTGGGGAAGGGAACCCTTTGTTTGAACTATGAACTATTTGAACCTTGGGGAAGGGAAGCCTTTTTGACCAAGAGCTGGATGAAGCTCAGAACATTTATGTTAACTCTTATCATTTAGAGGCTGACATCCATACACGTTGTATACAAATAGGTGCGAGGGCAAGTATAGGTTTTGGACACACAGACATTTGCTTTGGACACCCTTATACAGACGATCCTCCTTTTTATTAGGGAGGGAACTTCCACCTTAGCCTAGGGCAAGAAAGGCCTTTTTCCAACCTTCTTTATTTTAACAAATGTTTTAACAACCAGGTTATAATACTGATGTGTGAGGCCCTAGGCATTGATTAGAAACTACATCTCCCCTACTGGCCACAGAGTTGTGGAAAAATAGAGGGAAAGAATGGGGATCTGGAGGGAAAGTTAGCAATGATTTGTGCCCAGATGTCTCAATTGGCCAGATGCACTACCTCTTGCCTTGATGTACATGAGAGGAATTCCCAGTAGATCTGCAGGTCTGCCCCCTTTAAAATCATCATGGCCAGATCTATGTCTCTCCCAGCTGCAGGACGGCCCACAGTCATAACGGCTTTGAAAATTGAAACATGCTGTAACCCCACGCAGGTCCTGTCTCTGAAATTGCTCTGAAAAGTGGTTTTGGTTATAAACTTGTATTAAATCAAAAGGGGAGATGGAAAATGCCTCACTAACCCTAACCTTGGAGGTATTTCGCTACCTCAACCGAAAACTAAGGGGTCTGTCCTTTGTCAAGATGTCCAAAGCGAAAATATGTCCTGTGTCCAAAATCCTATCCTGTCCCTCGCACTTTAAAACGAAGGCCCAAAGGATATTGTCTCTCGTTTTCAAAGTGCACTAGTGTTCAAATCAACACAAAGTTATAATTCCAACCAAAAAGTTCCAAGTGGAGAATGTTCACAGTTCCAGGGAGTGGCTCCCTTCCCCAGATTCCTTTTAGCAATACGAAAAGTTCAAACAAAAGTAACCCCAAGTGGATAACTCCTTCCTCCTGGGCTGTTCACAGTGCTCAGGGAAATGGCTCCCTCCCCAGGTTTCGCTTCACATTTAAGACAGTTCACAATCCTAAGGGTATGTCTCTTCCTTGGGATTCTCAGTGTATTATAATTTGGTGTGTGGGTCCCAGACTCTCAAGTCACCTGGTTTACTCCCCTGCCTGGGTCTTTTCCACATTTACAATAATTCAAACCCTCAAGGGCATGGATCTTCCTTGTGGTTCTTCTCTTGTTATAACTTTTCATACACACTTGAGTTTTCCTATTATACTCTCCTGCAAGGAGTTCTATACAGTCTTTCAAACACTTATATTGCGGTTCTCTTCAACCACTTTGCTTTGTCAGGTATACTCTCTTGCCAGGACTTTTATGCAATTAGTTTCGAGTACTTAGCTTTGCCCGCTATACTCTCCTGCCAGGACTTTCATGCAGTTACTTTTCCTGTTATCCAAGAAGCAATATTTGCACAATTTTGACTTATCAAAAACCTTGTTTGTTAAAGTTTGTTTCAATATTAGCTTCGTCTTTCACCCAAAGGGTCTCAGCCCTTTTCCTAAGACCATTCACATTTATTTTGCTTTCTGTCCTGTAGTATAGGTTCAGCAACCCTTTCGTAGCATGGTTCACAAATATCTTAATTTCTTCCCAGGCTTCACTTTGCGTCCATCGTGCTACTTTCATGAAACGGCACATACTTTCAGGTACCCCGGGAAGCAGTCTGTCTTTCCTGGGCTTACCGGGTGCTTTCAGTGTCTATTCCATTTCTCTACTTCTTTCAATTTTTTGGCTCGGCGTACATCCCGTTAGCTGCTGTGCCTTCGCTGTGTCTTTCTGCTATGCCCGGATCCTGCTGTCTCGCATTCACGGGTGGCGGACTTTCTGCATTCCAGCTTCTCTTCCCGCTGCCTTCATTCGCCTTCCCACCGCTTCCTACAGCGTGCTTCCTCTTAGCATTTTGACTGGTCAGCACAGGTCGCGGCACAACTGAGCCTCTGCAGCTCTCCCCGCTGTCTGTCAGCAGCAGACGATTTAAGTATTCCGGCATGATTGAACAACTTCCAAAGACTAAAACGCTGTATTGGTTTCCTGCTCTTAGTCATCTTCATTGCTCCATGCTTCTTTTCGGCTCAGTTGTTACTATGCTGTTCCTTAAGTTATGTTGGGCAATACTTGAAGTAGATCTAGTAAGTGGCTGAGGGTAAATGTTACAATAGGCTGTCAAGCCATGAGGAATTGAGGAAACATCCCTAAAAGGGAAGGGGGAGGGTATGTGACTTTCTCCAAAGATGTTGTGTCACCCCCCAGAGGGTCGCCTCACCCATGTGGTCCCCCCTCATATAGCCGTCACAAGGATCAGGATCAGGTAGTGGCTGCCGTCCCCTGACCCCATGGGGGAGAGACTATATCAGGGAAAGGAGTGATGACATCATCAGATTCATCACATTGCTCTGAAAGTGAAAATTGCTCTGCGAAAAAGAATGGTGCACCGCACCCTCAATTGTCCTCAAAGGAATTGCTCTGAAACTGCTCTGAAATTGGAGCATCTGAACTCGATATTGTTCTCTGAAAGCAACTGGTTCCTTGAAACTGATTTGCTCCCTGAAATTGAGCTACTCTGAATTTTGAATAGTAGGAAGAATTGGAAGATTAGAAACTGGTACACTATCAAGAGAGATGTGAGCCACCACACCTCTGGAAGAAGCACAGCTGCACCAGTTATACCGTGGAACTAGAGTGCCAAAGCACCACTGCAAGCAAAGGTGAAGAATATCTGCTCAACACCCAGGCTTGTTCACCGTGTTTCTGGCCATCACCCTGATGCTGAAGGTATCTGCCAGCTACAAAGAAAATACCTTTTGGCAAACCTATCACCTCGCAGCACAATGACTGAAACAGACCAAATACTCTGTCTGCGTGAACATGCCGACCCACCACGGAGAAGAATTCCAGTTCCAGGTAGTGCCCGCCAATATGTCACTGCTCAGGCAACCTTCCAGTGAAACTCTGCCTGCCCACCAATACCCTGCTGTCATGAAAGTGAGGCTCCTCGCCTCATTCCCACTACATTTCACGCAGCAAGGAGAAGGTGCCGAGAACATTAGCTCCATCAGGCAGTGAAACTTTACTGTACACTGGTCCCAGGATCACCCTATGATCTTCATGGTGGCTACATGGATGAAGGATGGCCGGGAAGTTGGCTCTGCAGAACAGCCGCTCATTGGACATGTGTGAAGGCATCATGAAGCAAGACACAGACGACATATTCAAAGTTCAAACAGAAATGTTTTATTCATTTTTTTTGTATTGTTTATGTAGTAGTAATACAAACCAATACATCAATGAATGTTAAAATAAGAAAAATTGAAGAACAATAAAGGGTTAAAAGAAATTGATTTGAACAAATATAAAACATTTTAAACTACTCAGTAGAGAAGAGAATTAAAGTCACTAAGGCATATGTAAACACACTAGATTACTTGTACATCAAAAATAAAAGCACAAAAGTTATTATTTTATACTATAGTGCTACAATGTGAAGCTCTGTATTTGGTTTAACACAACCCTCATTCAAATTCAAAGATTTAAAAAAGGAAGATACGGCTAGGGTTTCAGATGTGTTACATCCACTTGGACATCGATGCCATAATTGAGGTTTGATAGCCCATTGTTGATTAGGGTACATTTTTGTCAAGTAACATTCCCGTTTTGTGTTCAGTTCCTTACAAAAATGATAGTAGGTGTCTTGTTGACTCAACAGCTCCTTCCTAAAGGCAAAATCAGCAAAACAACTGTTTAGATTCAATTATGGCGCGTCATGCAAGAAATCCTTTGTGTACTGCAGATTCCACCATAATTGCATAGAAATGTGTCTATGATGTTTGTCAGGATGAAAGACCAAAGAAATATCGAAGCTTAGTACCACCAAAATGAAATACGCCAATCACGAGTTCAGAGATGCATGTGTTGTTTATTTCTGTACAGATAGCTATCTGGCTCCCAACAACTCGCAGTGTGCACCAGCAGACACCGTGAGGGGAGAAAGTGCTGGACATTACAAAGCAAGCATCTTTTATACACAATCCCGGTTACATCGTCCAGCCCTTCTACAAGTTAACATTTTACTAGGGTTCATACCAAGTTCACATGGCAAATACAGCAATGTTGTCTTCAAAGACTTGAGATGTCTGTCTGTACACGAAATACAATGGTAACGTTGGTTCTCCAGCTTAAAGTAAGTACAGTTTCAAGAAATTAACATAATGGGTTTCTGCAAAGGCACACAGTTTCAGCTATTCAGTATTCTATGTCACTGTAAACAAGGATGAAGCTATTGGTGCAGACAAGATCTAAATTGAGGTTAATTTCAGCTCCAAGGTTTCTTAGTGCAGGACAAATATTCTGCTTCAGCAGCCACAACATGTTGACACAGTGCAAAGTTCATCTTTCCCTGCTACAGCCGAAAGCACAGTTTAACATGAGACAGAAAGTAGTTAAACAAAATGGCGGATGATACTAAAATGGCGGCGTAGTCGGCCTCATTCAGGTTCATTTGAACGCGGTTTTCAATGCGATGCGAATGTGCTTAGGCCAATGTTCATTATCAGACGGTATTATGTGAAATATGGTTTTACAGACCCTCTTTTTGCCCTAAGCCAAGAGCATAACTCAAACATTTTCACTATACAAAAACCATGTATTATTGTCAGAGCAACCTGAGTCACTGGTTTCAGAGATATCAATCGCCATTAACTCCTTGATGGTAATATCCTGCATTACTAAGACATTGGTAGCTTTTTCAGGCATATGTATCTTAGGTCTTAGTGTACCTATGGCTTGTGCACAACATCCTCCTATCATAGAACAAATGACAGACAGACATTGTATACAACATCAGAACAGAAAAATGTCAAGGACTACCATTAAGACTGCAAAGATTTTCCAACCCAAGATCGCAATAAGTCCCAGAACCACCTGCTAATATTCCAGTTTCCCTCTGGGACAAGACAAGTGCTTCAGTACTAAGGTATGTAGATTCGGAATTCGGGTACAAAAACACAAAATGCAGATCCCATCATTTTGCATACTCCACCACGCTCAGCTAAAATGATGTCTAACACCATCCTATTTTGGAGGGCTACTAATCTAATTGCCTTCTGTTCTAACGTCATGTTATACAAAATATCAGTAGTCCTATTGATGGTTTTCCCCAATACCATTGCTAATTTTCTGATATCTTCGGAATTCATTATCTGTGCCCAGAATAGCACGAAGGATTTGGCAACATCACCCAAGACTTGTGAAGGAGTATCACCATTCTCATCCCGCCTGGGACGAGTTTTAGAGACTTTGACGTTGGTGGCGACATATACTCCTGGCAGCAATATACCCAAATAACAAGTACCCTCCCAATCTCTGGGTAATCGCAGATAGGCCGCATTGCTGCAATCAAAGTAAACAGGATCTCCTACATACAAAGGTCTGTCCTCACTAGTTCAAACTGCAATTTTTGTACATTCCTCAAATGTACCCATTGGTTGAGAACCTTCCCTTTGTATGCATAATGGAACTGAATTGGGACAATGATTGATAGTATAGGAAGGAGGCATGGCATCCCTATTGCCTACAGGAGCCATTTTAAAGGTAATCAACGATTGAAAAGGTCTAGAGAGTCTGTCAGAAGGCCTAAAAGAAGCAACATTTAGCTTGCTCCTATTAGCAAACAAAGAACATCCTAAAGGTGTTAAAACTCGCTTTTCAAATTCATTAAGATTAGTCCGTCAAAATTCCCTATCATTCCAACGGCCAAAGAATAGTGCCCTAAGCAAAGCGTAGCAAGCAGTAGTTAAAGGGAGAGGATGAATATACCAGACCAGTCCCTTTTCCCTATGTTGTAGCAAATGCAAACACACACAGCAATTTGTTTTGTTTAGAATGGCATGGGTTGCAGTCATAATCATTAAAAGAGTGTTATTATGATAACCCCCTCTGTGTTGGAGATCTCGGGGAGGAAGAGTGTGCAGATGCACATGTTAGGGAGAATTCTCTGTTAAGGCTAATTTCCCAAACCTAGGTAGTCCCCCAGCAGCTTTGCTGGATTTTTTGGGGTTTATTTTTTTCTCCTGCTAAGAGTGAGACTCTTTTTCTCCCACTCTTTGACATGATTTGAGATATCCTTTGACTTTGTAATGTGTTTAATGGGTTATGGGGTCTTTTACTCCATAGGGCTCATGTATTTTTGGTAAGTGTGTTACACAGCACCCTCAGTGCAGTAACACAGGGGTGTCACAGTGACCCCCAAACATAGACTCCATACCCTGGGACTGACTACTGTCTCCCAGGGCATGTAAAGTCACCATTGACTTTGCTAGTCTTAAATTAGGAACAGAACCAGTACAAACCATCCTATTGTGGAAGTACTGGTAGGGGTAATTAGATTGCCCCTGGGTCTGTTTTTCGAGGGGGCACTGTGCAGTCCCCCCTCGTCGAGTTTCTGGCTGGTGGCAGTGGTTACCACGCGAAATATTCCACCAGAATATTTCCTATGGGATTTTCCCATTCATTTTAAACGCACCACTTTTTGGTGCAATGTTAAAGATACCACTGGGTTATTTATTTAATATTTATTCCCCGGTTGGGTCTTTTTGCCAGGACTCGGTTTTAAAATGGCGTTTGTGTTCGCCTCTGTAACTCCAACCCAAGTCGAGCCCTTTGTTCCACTTTTTGGCGGGCTTCTCCACAGAAGCCTCCAAAAGTGGTGCCACTCTGTCTGGGTCTACAGGATGTGTGGGAGGGGGGTTTAGGCATCCTGGACTGAGTTGCCTCGGCAACTCAAGTCGCACTCTTGTGTGATTGGCCCAGTGGTGAGCTGCCCGGCTCACCACTTAGCATGATTGAGTGACAGCCAGGACTGATGAATGGGGGGTTTTCTGCATAAAAGCAGGGCTTTGGGGACTGGAACTTCAGAAGTCGCCACAGGACCAAAGAATCCAAAGAGGGAGAAGCTGAGCCGACCTGCAACGACGAAACCACCGGTGGAGCCCTGCTGAATCGTCTCACCACTTCCCAACAACAGATCTTCATCCCGGAGAGTCTTCTTCCTCTGAGCTGGTGGGGATAACCTGTTTGCCCTCTTTTTCGCCTTCCTGGATCGTCTCGTGGTCGAATCGCCCGTGACAAGCACCCCGGCGGCCGGATAGCCACGCTTCACCACTACCACGAATAAAAGGGTAGCACCTTTTAACCGAGAAACTCTGTGGCTGGTTTCTTCCCTGGCAGTGCAACGACCTCCAGCTTTCCTCCACGTTGAGATCTCCTCTTCCCCTGGACAAAACACTGACTTGCACCCGCTGCCAGGAACAACTGCCCCCACTGGAGCTTTCCCACCATTTCAGGAACTGAGTCCCGCCTGGTCTCCCTTGCAACAGACTGTTCAAGGTGTCCCGTAAATCCTTGACTTTCTATCCTGGGGTGACTTGGGACCTACTAACTATCTTTTCCTGACTTAAGCCAACCCTTTTTAATTCTTTGCAATGACTCTTTAATAGAACTAATCAACTATGTGATCTTGGACACATTCCGCCTTGCTCTCTTCAAGAGTGGGCCTGGCCTATGACTTTCTTGCTCCTCAGTAGATTCTTCCTTTTCTGACTTGCTCTGATTCTCCTAAAGTGTTGGTGTTGTATGTGTTCTTAATTCTGCCTTTTTCCCTCCCTTTTTACTTAACTTATTGGAGTGCCATCTTGCGTTAAGCGCTCACCTCTGTCTGAAAATAAGTGGTGTTTTAACTAAGACTTGTTCAATAAGTAATCAGGGATGTATATATATTAATAGTGACTGTGTTTGAACTTGCTTGCCATATTAGTGTTAGCGTATTTTACAAAGTGTGTTTTAAAAAAAAAAATTATATACTTTTATACCCAAGCTCTGGTCAATGTTTGCTTGTGCTACTGTATTTTGGTACCTATCCTGTATACTCTATATACTGTCTAACTCTTCTTGAGAGAGGTCTGGCTGCTCAGCCACAGCTACCAGGTAAATCTGGGTGGTACAGACTGCTACCAATTGGGTTTACTGCCAACACCTGTAGTCTTAAGCCTTTTGCAGTGGTCCCTAAGGGAACTGCACAGGTTTCTTGCAGTCGGTAACAAGACATCAAGCGGATGCACATTTTCTCGATACCAGAACCCAAATGTCAATGTAATCCTAAAAATTGCCGCTATTGTAACCAGTAACCATTTGGTTCTCGAAGACCATGACCCTCGACGGGCAGATTTAACATCAAACAAGTGACCAACATCCTTTTTAGTACGAGTGGCTTTTACAATTGGCATTGTTTCTCAGTGCCCGTTAAGAAGCTTCACTGTTAGGCTTTTTTAGTTCATCCGGCGGTGGCTCCTGACCACGTGGCATATGTTGATTGAAAGTAACTTTGCCGGTCCCCGCTTCTTATTTGTATTCAGCAGAGGAATGACGAGGGACTGGCTCAACAGTGGTTTCTTCTGAGCACAGCCTATGCAGCAGCTTAAGTTCGATTCCGTGGTCGCAGATGGTACCTTAAGACTCCAGGTACGGTGTGATCCGCGAACAAAGTGTCATCGTTTCCTGAAGACAATGAGGAAGCAGAAGCAAGATCGCTCGACGGTGAAGAATTTGAAGAAGAATTTGAAGAAGCAACAATCTCCCCAGGCCCCACGGGCTCAGGAAGGACTTTCGTAGACAAAGCAGCAGTGTCCCCAGGCCCCATGGGCTCAGAAGGATTTCTGTGACACCCTTGGTGTCGATTAGAGCAGGCTCGTTGTGAGCATCAAGATCAGCAATTCCCTTCTCCTCTCCTTTGTCGTAGGTCAGAGGAAAAGGAATCCTCTTCACGTGTGTTGCGTGGATCCAGTGTTTCTTCCCTGCCACTCGTACGGCGGTCTGCGTGTCCAAAAGGACTTGGTGCAGTCCCTTCCAGCGAGGTGCAAGACAGGAGCCCCTCTCAAAGTTCTTAAATAGGATCCACTGGCCAGGTCGGAGTCAATGACCTGGGCCCTTGTATTTTACTGGGAGGGCTTCTTGCACCTGTTGATGAATAAAATACAAGTTTTGAGTTAACTGGTCACAGTAGTCAGAAAGAAGCGGTTGTTCGACATTCTTCAACAATTTGGGTTTTGGTATATTCCATATATTGGCTGGCCTCCTCATTACGATCTCATAGGGGGAGAGCCCTATCTTTGATTGTGCGGTCGTCCACATTGATAATAAGGCTATTGGTAAGGCGTCGGGCCATTTCAAATTATTATGCGCACAAACAATTGCTATCTTGTTCTTCAATATACCGTGATGGCGTTCTACAAGTCTGGCACTTTGAGCGTGCCTGGCCAAATGGAACTGTTTATCAATCTGTATTCCTGCGCATACTTGCAGGATGACAGCAGCGATAAAATATGGACCATTATCAGACCAAATGACTCTCGGCAAGACAAACCTAGGAATATATTCCTTAAGCATAGCTTTCACCGTTGACATTGCTGTGGCATCTTTTAGAGGAAAAGCTGCAATCCATTTACTGAAGGCCCAGATGACTAATAAAACATACTTATAGTTCTGACAGTGCTCCATCTCAATGAAACAAAATACATAACTTCAAAAGGCATGGAGGGGGAACCAAAATTACCCTTTGGTGTTGGTGTTCCTTTTCCAATATTATGCTGCAAGCATATCATGCAACTTTGGACAAATCGATCAGCAGTCTTTTTGAATATTAGTATTATACCAGACAGGATCTAACAGTTTGCAAATGTTTTTGGCACATATGGACCGTGAGCCATTGTAACCATAGCGGTAACATAGGCATTGGGTAGCATCCATCTTCGCTTTTCATTATCCACCTAACAACCCTCATCATCTAGACTCGCTAGACCCTCCGCCCATTGTTTAATTTCATCTAGAGTAGCGTCAGCCTGAATTTCTTTTATACAACCAATTCCTTCATCTATCATACAAGTGTCAATGACCCCTTTTGTTGGATCTAACACGTACATTTTGGAATGCAAATCGGTGGCAGTCTGTTTGGCTATTCTGTCAGCAAAAGCGTTTCCTTTTCCTACATTGTCCGTCACCTTCTGGTGAGCGGCACACTTCATTATTGGTAACTGTGTAGGAAGTGCAAGAGCTGAAAGTAACCAAACTATCAAGGTACCATGCTGTATTTTTGTTCCATGCGAGTTCAAGAAACCTCTCTCAGCCCATAGTCGACCAAAGTTGTGAACTACCCCGAAGGCATATTGGCAGTCCGTGTATATGTTCCCACTTGGCCCTTCAGAAAGTTCACAGGCTCTAATCAATGCAATAATCTCTGCGGCTTGCGCAGAATAATGCAGAATTTGCTTGGTTTCCACAATAGTGCTTAATGTGGTGATTGCGTAAGCAGCAGTGGATGTACCATCCGGGAGTTTGAAGCAGGAGCCATCACAAAACAGCTCCCCTTGCGAATTCTTTAGAGGTGTATCACTTGGATCAATTCTGCCCCTAGTTTCTTGTTCTGTGGTAAAGAGGCAGTCATGTGACATTTTGTCACTACAATCCGCTTCTTGCGGAAGAGGCAATAGTTCGGGCGGATTTAATGAGCTACATCCCTTAATTTGGATATGCAGAGCAAATAGAATCAGCTCGTACCTTGTTGTGAGATGTTGCGTCTGCGTTCTGTTTAATAGAACGACTACAGAGTAGGGTACCATCAAGGTTAAAGAATACCCTCACTTTGTTTTACAGATGCAACGTCAGCAGCTACAGCTCTCAAACATCTCGGCAAAGCGCATGCAACAGGGTCTAACGTGTAGGAAAAATAACTGCATGGTCTATTCTTGCCCCCATGTTCCTGTGTTAAAACAGCCAAATTGCATCCATCACATTCATGCACATACAACACAAAGATCTTTTTGTAATTTGGTTTGCCCAAAACTGGCGCTGAACCCAACACAGCCTTCGCAGATCAAAAGCGTTCTGGCAATCCATGTTCCACGGTAAAGGCAAAGAAATGCCCTTCTTTGTCAGTGCTAACATAGGTTTTATCATTAATGAAAAATGTGGGATCCACTGCATACAGTATGAAGCCATGCCTATTAAAGCTCAGACCTCTTTCTGTGTATTTGGGACATACATGTTAGAGATGCTTTGTATCCGTTCAGGTGTCAGTCTTCTTCCCTCCTTCGACAGGCGATAACCTAATTCGGTGACCTCCTGTTAACAATACTGAAACTTTTTTAAAGAAGCCTTTATGCCCGTGTTCTGCTAAATAAATAAGCAGTAACACGGTGCAAGCCACTTCAGAATCTGCAGCTAGAAGCAGATTGTCTACGTACTGCAACAACATGCAAGTAGAAGGTAACTCGAGCGTATCAAGCTGTTCTTTCAATGCTCTACTATAGATGCTTGGACTCTCGGTGTACCCTTGTGGCACACGAGTGAATGTAAACGAGCGCCCCCCTAGGGTGAATTCGAACAACTATCTGCTTTCAATGTGTACAGGAATACTGAAAAAAGCTTTTTTCAAATCAACAACACTAAAATGTATAGCTGTAGCTGGAATCATGGTCAATATTGTAGTAACATCAGGTACGATCGGAAACTGTGGAGCAACTACATTATTAATGGCGTGTAAATCAATAATGAACCAAAAAGGAATTGCATTATCCCCTTTCATAGAAACTGGTCGAATCGGACTATTACACACGCTTCCTGCAATTTCCTCAATCACACCAATATGTACAAAATCAGAAATAATACTCTTCAAAGCCTGTTCACTTTCAACCGAAATCTTATACTGCGGAATACGTGGCAATTTAACGCCTGGTTTCAACACAATTTTAACTGGTTCAATTTCTAAAATGCCAGCGTCATTTTCATTAATTGCCCATAGACATGGCGGAACTCTATTCAGTTCAGGCTGTAGAGGTCTAGTCAAAAATTGTGGAACGGAAGTTTCTTGAGGCGAAATCGTTAAATGCACTCCATCCGGGAACAGTAAATTACAGCATTCAATTTGTTTAATAAATTTAATACTAACAAATTTTCCCCACAATTTGTTGTCAAAAGAAATGGACATGAATCAGTGAATGGTCCCGGTGAAATCGGTACTGGCCGAGAGACCAGACTAACCACTGGCGTACCAGAAAACCCTACAGAAATGTTGTTCTGACCTGATAGTGGAATATCTGGAACCCGTGAATGATCAATAGAACACTTCTGTGCTCCTGTATCTATCAAAAATAGATGCTCCCTATTCCCCACCTTCATTTCAACGTAGGGCCCTTTCTGATCGACCGGAATAGCTACCAGTTCCAGACTCTGCTTCGGGCTGTCCTAGCGGAACAGTATTTCATCAAATGCGAGATCCTACGAAAAATAGACAGTCGAAGGATTATCGAAAATGTTCCCACTATTAACACTTTGTTGCTCAATGTCTTGTGAAGGTATCTGTTGATTCTGTGCAAACTGACTTCTACAAGGAGCCCATATCCCAGGACAGCCTCTGGATCGTCTACCTATGGCACCATATGTGCTATTCGATGTCTGCTGAAGGATTGGGCATTGTGCTAGCCAATGGCCTAACTGTCTACAATATGCACATTGGTTCATGTGTACAGGACCCAGTTGTGCATTACTCTGTGGTGTAAATTGACCTCTAAACTGTGTATTCCTACCTCTGGCTCCTCTAGCAATCTGCTGTAATAATACTCTAGTTTTCAAGTCTCCTTTCTTTTTTTCCCCTTCTCCTTCTCTGTATTAACTCTATTTTCATAGTACTGAGCCATATGTAATACTTCAGATTGTGATTACGCTTGCCAAGCATTCTCAGAAGTCCTAATCAGTGATTGGATTTCAGGTGACAATCCGCGCACAAACTTGTCTACAAATAGCCTTTTTCTTTACTCTGTACTAAAGTCTTGACTACTAAAATCTGTAAATACTTGCTCAAATCTATCAAAATATTCAGTTGCACCCTCTGACTTCAATTGTATCCAAGCTGTAAGTTTATCCCATATGATTCTTTTCTCAGGAACCAGAGTTTTCAATTTAGCTACTATTCTGTCTGGCATAATCAGTATCACTTGTGGCGGTTTTTCACCAGCATTCCTTTCCCCATCTATTCGTACTAAGTTATCCCATGTATCACCCATCCCTGCCTGATCGTCTACAGTTCTAATCTGCTTCCATAAATCAGCAGGAAGGATCACGGGAAACAGCAAATCTATATCACCCATTGTGAAAACTGATGCAATGCAAAACAGATTCAGTTTCTTTATAAAATCCTGTTGGATTCTTCCTAATACCTGGAATGGTTTATCTAATAGTATTCACTTCCTGTCTAGAAAATGGGACAGGAACAAATTGTGAGACATAATGTGCTTCAATACAGGGGCGTAGGAGACCCATAAAATCTGGGGGGTGGGGGGAGAGGACACCTTGGCACTTTGCTTTTTGTATTTATTTATTATTGTGTTTAAGTCAAAGAACTCGACTTTTCAAAAAATTAAAATAGCAGTACGTATTAAATCACATATATCACTGTATAAAACAAGAGAAAAGAAGAAAAGAAAACAGAAGAAAATTAAGAAAAAGAAATGCAGTTCAGAATACAAAATCCTTCAATTTGGCATCTCACTTCAGAAGGCTCAGTTCACGTAAAAATGTTACCACTTTCCAGGTCAAAAGGCTACTTGCCAACCACTGCCGCCATCTTCTCTAAAAGAGGGGACTCTGGGAGGACGGACACCTCACCGAGGGGCATCACTGGCAGGGCACTGTTATGTTTGTAATAAATGAAATCCTACACACACAAACAATTTAGGCAATAGATTCATTTATAAACTGTCATAAAACATAGGGTGTTTGAAGGTTGAAACATGTTGAAAAGAAGAAGCTGTACGCCGCCTCCACCAAAAGAAAATAATGGGACAGAGTATTGAGCACAAGCAGTGGAGGAAGAGGACTGACTTGCAAAGAAGAGTTAAAAGGTGTTGGAAACATACACATCTTGTAGCAAAGACACTGCCCTACAAGAGCTGTCGTGCGGTGCCATGTCATATGTGACACCTTCAGCCAGTCCTGGTGTTTAGCCAACAAGCATTGCAGGCTGGGACTTGGAGTTTCGCCTTTTCGTTGCAAATCTGCATTTCAACACCTAGCCAGGACTGTCTGAAGGTTTCATACACGACACAGATCCTCTGATCAACTATGACCGCGCCATGACTCTATGCTGCCTTAAACTGCAGTATTATTACAGCCATAAATATTTCAAGTTACAAGCTACTAGAAAGGAATTTAAAAAAAAAGTTACTTGACACTCATTATTCACATGCACACGGCACAACATTTCTCACTTGCCAAGACGCAATAATCACTCGCGATTGGCGAGTGCACATTTTGAGCTGGATTATATTAGTCGTCTGCAATACAGGTCTTCTTGGAGGTAGGCCTGCAGACTTCACAGCCTTAAGCTATTCATTTGTTAAATCAAGGGCTTGTTCACCAGCTATTCAAATTAGCTGTAAATAGCATACCCTGCGATATTGACAAAAAAACTGATGACGGACTATTTAATTACATTTTAGTGAAAAATTGACGACCATATACAGAAGGTAACGGAGAAAGGTAAGTGAAATAAGCTAAGAATGCAACAAAAAGAGAAAGAGGAGAAGGTAAAGCACAGGTTGCGGCGGGAAGGAAAGGGAGAATGTTGGTGCTGGATCGAGTGAATAGTGTGTTTTATATCGTTTAGGTCTATACAGTTTACATCAAAGACCATGACCATCCTAGCACATGAAGCCCAATGAATACTTAAAGAGCACAATGTTAGGTGGAACAGTCATAGTGCAGAAGGGCCAGTAACACACATAGCCCAACGAGGTGCTCATAGTTTGAAAGGACCGCCATCGGGGGCCACTGGGCCTCAGATAGTATAAAATGGTTGGTAAAACACTCCTAGTGCGCAAGGGCCAATGAAGGTGGGGCTGATAACGCACGTAGCCCACTGAGGTGCTCATTGTACACGAGGACCAAAGGCCCTTCTATGGCGCACAATGGGGGGTGGAACACTCATAGCACACAAGGGCCAATGGTGTGCTCATAATAAACAAGGACCAATGAGGTGCTCATAGTACAAGAGGACCAATGAGTTGCTCATAGTACACAAGGACCAAGGGCTGCTCTTAGTGCACAAGGACCAATGGGGCCAATCACAGTACACAAGGGCCAATGAACTGTTCATAGTCCACAATGGCCAATCGGAGCAGACAAGTGTTATTGAGCCTTTCATAATACACAAGGGCCAATGTGGCAGCACATAGAACGCAAGGGCCAATGGGCTGCTCATAATGCACAGGAGCTAATGGGGCACTCATAATACATAAGGGTTGAACACTTATACCCTACAACAACCATTTGGAGGCTTGTCACTCAACGAGGAAATAGGACGCTCACAGCACACAAGGGTCGATGAAGCAAAAGCAGTCTGGCATTGATAGGCAGCAAGAGGAGACATTGGTCAGGGGGTGAAGTGGGCGGGACTACAGCAGAGGAGGGCGATGTAAAAGAGCAAGAATGGAAAGGACTATGAGGACGGTGGAGACTATAACAGCAGTTCGGGATGAGGCCGAGTCGCACACTGGGGGTGTCCGAAAAGCACACGGCCATGAATATATATATTTCTTTTTTAAAGAAAAAAAGTGCATTGTAGTAGTCATCTTCAGTGGCACCTAGGAGAACACAAAACAAGACTTGTAACATTAGATCATGGAGTCCCAGAAATCAGTTCTCATTTGGCCCCTGGAGGCCATCATCTTTCCTACTGCTTTGAATGAGGCCATGGCAGAGGCGGAGTGATGTTTGAAAGTACCTAAGCAGTGATCGGGGTCGGGGACTAAGTCAAAAGCCGATAAAAAACGCCAGGCAGCTAATGGGCTGCTCGGTGAAAGTCATCCTCCCAACCCATGCCGGCCCAGCCTGCACTGCACCTGGGAGGGGGGGCAGCCAGTGGGCCACTTGACTTTCCTTAGTACGGTAGTAGACTGAGTGAGGTCTCATAGGATGTCGAGCTGGAGTCACACTGTTGTCTGAGGAGCATGCGTTGCTGCCTGCTGGCTTCTTCTTTCTGGAATGCTGTGCAACAGTGCACTGCGCACTCACAGGGGCATGTGAAGTATGTTCCCCGGCTGGCCTGGGCACACTCCAAATGCGCAGGCACAGGGGGAGAGGGGGCACGCATGAGCGAGCTGCAAGCAGCAGAGTTCTTGTAACAAGAATCTTGTTTACCTGCTGCTGCTGTCTGAATTTTGCACGCATTACAGGCTCTAGACCGTAATCTACACGCTGCAGACTAGACACAAATTGGGGGAAACTGGGGGGGATAAATGCCATTGTATCCCCCCACTGGGGGAGGAATTTGTCCCCTCTTCCCCCCCCCCCACATGTCCTACGCCCATGCTTCAATAGTAGTAGCAGGTGTTCCTGCTGCGGCATCAGCTGGAATTTCTACTTTCGGAACAAATGTCGGGGGAACCTCCGTCATCGGCAATTATAAAATAGGCAAATCTGAATGCTTGTTAAGCAACAAAGCTAAATCAAGTGACAAAGTAGTTAAAGCAGTATCGGGCGAAAATGCTCTTGTAAATGACCATCAAATCACGGGACAACAAACTTTTCTCTTCATAAACTCATCTTGAAGATACTCTACCATCACCTGTAACACTTTCCTTTACATTGGCGGAGCATACTGACTAAACGTGTCATGCACTTCAAAGGGAGAAATTGAAACATCCGAAATCTAAGAGCGGCTCTTGTGCAAATGCGCATTTCTTCACTCATTGGTTCCAATGGAGGAAGAAATTGTTTCTGCACATATGAGGCTTCCCGTCCATTATCATCCAATTAATCTTTCTGTAACTGATCTAGCTCCCTTTTAAACTCAAATTCCTTCTCAACATGCTCATGTACTTTCTCCGCAGTGTCCCTTAAGCGGGCAAGGACATTCAAATCCCTCAACCCCTGTGGGACATTCATATCCGTCAAATTACTCCATATATCAACTAAATGCGTTACCATCCCTTCTATCAAAATGGTCTGTTAAGGAATACTCTCTTGGACAGAAATCGCAACTAAAACAGCCGATTCATCGCCTTCCTCTATGTACTTTTTAGCCCATATATGCAATTTTCTTTTTCTAGCTTTATATACTGTACCACGAGTCACTATTCTCCTCAAGTTTCAGGGAGGCAGGGAGGCTGTTCCAGAGGGAGGCTCCAGCTGAAGAAAGAGATCTACCACCAACTCGTTGCTTGGAGAAGCGACTGACCCTGAGGGAGTTGGAGGGGGATGAGCAAAGTGCTTGAGAAGGAAGATATTTAGGAAGAGAGAGTTGAAGGTATTGAGACCCCAGCAGGCCTTGTGGACAATGCAGGGGGTTTTGAACTTAATCCTCGCAGCCATTGGGTGCCAGTGCAGAGATTTCAGTCCTTGAGAGATATGATCGTTGGGTTTGAGGCCAAGGACAAGTCTCGCAGTTATGTTCTGGATGAGTTGCAGAGGACAGAGAGTAGAAGCAGGCAGATTTAGAAAGCGGCTGTTGCAGTAGTCCAGCCTAGAGAGAACCAGAGCTCTGGAGACAATGGGAATCTGGGGGAAGGAGAGGAAAGGCAGAATACCTGTGAGGAGGTGCAGCTGGTAGTGTGAATTCTTAGAGACTTCAGAGATATGAGGAGAGAAGGAGAGTGTGGAGTCGAAGATGACCCTGAGGTTTTTAGCCTCACAATTGTGAGAAGGAAGAGGGCCAAGAGTGGCCTGCCAGAGAGTGACAGGAAAGGAGGGAGCAGGTGTGACTATGAGGAGAATCTCAGTCTTACTGGCATTAAGGCAGAGATCATTGGCAGCACACCACTCCTGGATAGCAGACAGTCAGTCAGAGATAAGAGAAGGAGAAGAAGTGGTGGAAGGGAGCCTGAAAATGAGTTGAGTGTCATTCGCATAACACTGAAAGTTAGGGCAGAGAGTAGCAATGTGGTGGGCAAGGAGTGCCAGGTATTGGTTGAACAGCCAAGCAGAGAGGTTAGACCCCTGGGGAACACCACAGGTAGAGATAGAGCTAGAGGAGAGGAAGGACCCAAGTTGGACCTGGGAAGGTCAATCGGAGAGGAAAGAGGTCAGCCAAGCCAGCGCCTGATCGGTGATACCGAGGTTATCATGGAGACTGTTGAGCAGGATGGCATGGTTGACCATGTCAAAGGTAGAAGAGAGATCAAGTAAGATGAGGACACAGGGGGTGTTGGAATCGAGGTTGCAGAGCAGGTCTTCACAGATTTTCAGGAGGGCAGTTTCTGTGCTTCTGGCAGCTCTGAAGCCAGGCTGATGGTCATGGAGACAAACAACAGATTCAGTGTGAAGATTAAGCTGGGAGATGGCCAGTTTTTCCAGATGTTTGCCCAGGGAAGGAGTGATGGAGATTGGGCAATAGTTAGCCGGGCAAGAGGGGTCGGCGGTGGGTTTCTTAAGAAGGGGGTGCACAAGGGAGTGCTTCAGGGGGGAAGGGAAGACTCCTGTGGCGAAGGAGTGGTTGCAGAAGTCAGCCAGAGCAGGGGCCAAGGTGTCAATGTGGTCCTTGATGGTTTTGGCAGAACAGGGGTGAACCTGTTTTGACGGGTTTTTCATACATCGGACTTGTCTGGAAACCTCGTCTGGGGAGAAAGGGGGAAAGGCAGAGGAGGATGGAGGAGAGATAGCCAAAGAAGGGCCAGAGGAAGAGCAGGGAGTAGAGGGGGTAGGGGGAAAGGAAGAGAGAGAGAGGACAGGATATCCTGAGTTTTAGAGATGAAATGAGAAGCCAGGGCCATGCAGAGGGCCTGGGAGGGGACAGAAGAGGTAGAGACTGCAGCAGGATTGGCCAGCTCCTTTCAGATTTTAAAGAGTTCGGCCGAGTTGTTAGATGCAGCAGAGAGCGGACTTGGAGGATGTGGGCTCTCTTCTTGGTGCGGACAAAGAGCCGGGATTGCCTTTTGAGCAGGCGGCAGGCCAGTTTGTCAGAGGATGTACCAGAAGCACGCCATTTCCTCTCAGCCACCCTGCACTTGCGTTTAAGGGTGGCGAGATCTGAGTCATACCAGGAGTTGCACTTGGCTTTGGGCTTCAAGCAGATCCTCATGACAGGGGCAAGAACATCGAGAGTATCAGATATAGCAGAGTGGAACATGGAGAGGGCTGTGTCGGGGTGTGAATCAGCCAAAGAGGGAGGGCGGGGTGAGAATGCGGCAGCGAAGGCCTCAACTGACACGTTTCATAGGTCCGATAACCGAGAAGGTAGGTGACAGTGCTGGAGTTGGCTTGGTCTGAGGGGTGGAGAGAATGAGCTGGGAGGAAAGGAGAATGTGATCACTCCAGGAGAAAGGAGTGTTGAGAGGGATAGAGAGGGGAAGGTCTGTAGAGATCAAAACATCAAGAGTGTGCCCTATAGTGTGAGTCGGGCCAGAGGGGAGGATAAGAGAGAGAGAGTCGCAGAGGTCACAAAAGAGTCCAGAGGAAGCACCCAGGTGGATGTTAAAGTCGCTGAAAAGGAGGAGTTGAGTGGTGGAGACCAGGAGGGAGGAGGAGAGGTCCGCCCACTAGAGAGAAAGGAGGAAATCTGACCAGGTGGCCGATAGATGGTAGCCACAGTAAGGGAATGGCTAGGAGAGAGAGAGAGCCTGCAGATGAGGCATTCGAAAGAGGAGTAGGACTGAGTAGGAATGACCGAGGCAGGAAACCACTCAGATCAAGTTCTAAACATCTTCCTTAATGATGGTAGGGGCTGCAAAGTCTGCAGGCAATGCACATTGCTCAAATGGCACAGCAAATGGTTTGACAGAGCCCACAGTATATACGGTCAAGAAATACACTGCCCATATGGCTTCTGACAGCATTAATCTGCGAAGTACATAGAGAAATGTCAATACCGTTTATTAACGTCCAAAAGATGCAACAGTCCTTTTTAGATAATTATTGTAGGACTAATTCAGCATCACTCTGGAGTAATAATGCATGCCGTTGTCTACAGTATAGTCTGTATTTTTGTTTGACTAATTTAACTGCTTTAAGGTTCAGATCAGTCGATCTAGTTTGACACTTTTGGACTGATTAATGGAAGTGCTTTAAAATGGCGCAATGCCATAGGAAAATGTTCTGTGAACCAGGCCCTTTATATCTCGTAAAGTATGTCTCATGATTGATTTAATTTGTGCCAACTGTGCATCATAGACGTGTGGATGTTTTTTCCCTTTCGAACCTAGACCCTGAGTCAAGGGGGGGTATCTAGCTCCTGAACCCAGGGACTCAGTGAAGCAATCATAATGTACAACATAGAACGTATTAATGTTTTATTAATTTAAATGTCCGGATGGTTAAAGGCATAAGTTTCCCCTATACCAAGGTGGTATTTCCCTACCTAAATAAACTTTGTCAGAAAGTCCAAATTCAAAGTCTGTGTCCAAAATCGATGTTTGCCCTCACAACTAAAGCTAAACAATGTGTAGGGATGTCAGCAATACAAGAAATAATGTTCCAAATAAAATTTAGAGCTTCTCCCAGCTCCTGGCTTACTTTTCAGCGTCCCATCCTCAAGTTCAAGGTAGTTCCACAAAGTCTCAAGGTTCCCTTTCCCAAGTTCAAGACAATTCCACATAGTCTCGGGAGTCCCTTTCCCAAGTTCAAGACGGTTCCACAAAACTCTTGAGGTTCCCTTCACCAAGTACAGCTTGTCGGCTTGTACTGATTCTCAATCTTTCAATGTTCAAACACAGCTCCAGACCAACATTATACTCTTCCTGGTTTCTTAACAGTTCAGTTAGAGTGCTTGCTCCTGTTTCCCTTGTGGACCCTCTTTAGCTTTCCCAATTGGGGTTCCCCCGGTCTAAGCGCAGTTGTCAGACCACACAGTCCACCCGTTACAGGTCGCGCCACCAGAAACCCTAGGCTCTTTAGCCCACACAGGCTCTTCTGTACCTTTACCTGTGTGATGGTTCACACTCACTTGGCTCTTCCCCATCAGCCTCTTGGCTTTGCCACAATGTGGTCTTTCCTTTGCCAGTCTTTTGGCCTTGCCACCATGTATTTTCGCATATATGGTGCACTTTGTGGTGTTTTGTTTCTTCACCACCTTCCTCTCATACTTTCTCGCAGCCTTTCATACTTGCTTTCCACTGTAACTCATAAGGCGTGTGCTTTGCTTTCAATAGGCAGTATATGTCTTTCACCCAAACTTATCATCAGGTCATAGCTTTGCCAAAAGTCTTCCTTTAGTTCAGTATTCAATACTGCTTGCATTTTCTGTTGTCCTTATTTTTCCTCCTAACCTGTTGCTTTGGGTTAATTTTAACTTGTGCATACTTTTCCAGTCATTGGGCATCTATTTTGGTTCTCTGACAGCCCCTACAAGTACCCCGGTTCGAGTGCTATTCTCTTTTGACTCACCAGTCCCTGGCGTTTCCTCCGGGCAGCTGTGCTTTTGGCTTCTGCTCCGCGGAAGGGCTTTTCTCTAACCGTGAGCCCCGCTCGCACTTCACCTTCTCTCCGTATCTTGCCGACAGTTCCACTTTCTCCCAGCGCACGCTGTTCCTTTCTTCTTTGTCCGCCGCTCCGGCTGCGGACCTCCGACCAATGAGTCTCCCACACCTGTGGCCTTCTCGTGGCATGCCTGATCTGGGCTCCACAGCATCTTGGAGTTATCTGCTGATGTCCTGTCTCTCCTGCAGGACCCACCTTGGCTGCCCACTGGTATGCAGGATTCTCCCTCCAGGCCCGCAACAATAGGCCTCCGTTCTCTCTTGCTGCTCCTGCTGGTCGATCTGCTGCTGGTTGTTCCACGTTTAATACACCTGCAACCACTTGACAGTTTGCAGGTGTGCACTCCGCAGGCCTCTTCCTCGTCTCAGTACTAGAGTGGTCAAATGACTTAGTAGTGTTCACTACTCTTTGTCGCTTCTTCCTCGTCCCAGTACTATAGTGGGTTGAGTGAGGGGGAAATGAGTGGAGATGGTTTGTAATAGCCCATAAAGGCCGGGGGAGGTTAGTATTCATAAGGAAAAGAGCTATACCATGACTCGCCTCTGGATATCCTCTCCCCCATCCCCAAGGACCCTCCACCCAGATGATCCTCCCTTGCTTCTCCACCCCCAGGGTCAGGATCCAAAAGCGATGGCCTTTCCCTGGCCACCTGAGAAGAGGATCCAAGGGGAGTAGGTGTGAGGATATCCTCAGGTTTCTCACACATGTTGCTCGCCGCAAACGGAGGAGCGTATGCCCTGATAGTAATCGAATGCTGCACATTTACACCAGACTTTTATGATTCCATGTTCAATCATGCCTCCTTTATTGCCTCCTTAGACTCTGTCCCTCCAGACAATTCCATGTCCTGGATCCATAAACTTAGAATTCCTGGCATCTGTGGGATGGAAAATGGTATCATATATACTGTGTGTACATTTTGGTTATGGTTTTGGTAGCTTTTAGAATTGTTGTGTGTATTATTATTAGATGCTGCCAGACCAAGAATAAATCACTGATCATGACCCACATCCCCCTAACAGCCAGGAGCTTCACCTTGTCCACCGCCAGCATGGACTTTGAATACAGTCTGGTGTGCTCAGTTCACCCCTGCCCCGTCTACCAGTCTGGTGTTAGTCCATGTTTGGCCCCAGTGACCAGCTCCCCTCCCCAGTTAAGCCGAAGCCTCTGTGCAGCCATCCTGTCATGTTTCAGCCATGTTTGCCCCCTTCCTCACCTTCTATAGGGATTCTAGAACCCCCTCCCTGAGAGCCGATGGGTTTGGAATATGTACGACAGCTGCTTCCTGCCCAAACAGATGCACACGCCCCAGCCGGAGATCCCTGGCGGCCCTGGTCTTTGAGGTTGTGGCCATGGCACCTCTTGTAAAAGTTATATAGCTAACCAAGGGATAATTTGACTGTAGCAATAAGAATAATTCCCAAGGTGACACCCCATCTGGAAATGTACTGTCAGCAGTGGGTGCTCGGCAGAAAGGGGGATAAATAGTGTCTATTGAGACTACTGGGTTGTGCTGCCCAGGCGAAGCTCTGCTGGATCTTTGTGTCATTTCATATCTATCTCTCTCCCTGTATCTCTCTTCCCTCCTCTCAATTTCTCTTCTCCCCTCCCTCTTTCTCTTCCCCAACTCTCTCTTTCTCTCCCCTCTTTCTCTCTCTTCCACCTCTCGCTTCCCCCTTTCTTCTCCCCCTCTCTTCTCCCTCTCTCTTCTCCCTCACTCTTCTTCCACTCCCCTTCTCTCTCTCTCTCCCCCTTCTTTGTCTCTCTTTTCCCGTTCTCTCTCTCCCCATTTCTTCCCCTTCTTTCCCGCTCTATCCCCTTCTTTCCCCCCCTCCCTCGCTCTCGATCTCTCTTTCTAACCTTTTTCCCCAACAAACACCTCAGCCTCACTGCTCCATGAGCACACTGAGACCCGGTGCTCCACCCTGAGATCCCAAGCTCCCGAACTAGCCTGAGACCCTAAGTAACCCCTCAGACACGGTACACCCTGGGAACCCAGCGGCACCTGAAGAACCCAATGTCCCAGAGTAAGCCAGCACACCCTGAAACTACATACACCCTGAAGCCTACTAGACCCTGTAGGTTCAGAGACCCGGTATACTCTGAGAATTTGGTTACCCTGAAATCTCTGGTTTGTAACCTCTGAGCACCTGTAACAATTAGATCGCCTCAATTTACCTGAAACTGACCCCAGGCTAGAGAGTGCTCTCCCCACTCTAATCCATGGCGACCAAGTGGGATCTATAAAAGGTAGGCAAGGGTCCGATAATAAAAGAAAAACCTTGTACCTGATGCATTTAGCTCAGGACCAATGCCTGGCTGCTTGCCTGATCTCATTGGATTCGGAGAAAGCATTCCACCGGTCTGAGTGGAGGTTTTTGGGGAGGGCTCTAGAAAATGTGGGCTTTACTGAAATCTCTGTAGATGGGTGGCTGCCTTAGAGAGGACTCCCAAGACTAGAGTACAGGTAAATGGAGCCCTGATAGATTCCTTCAGATTATCACGGGGAACGCGACAGGGGTGCCTGTCGTCTCCCTTGCTCTATGCGTTGGCCATAGAACCATTAGCAATTGCCATTAGGTTAAACCCTTACATCAAAGTAATTCAATGTGGGGATGTAGAGTTCAAGATTTCCCTGTTTGCCGATGCTATTTTAGTGTACTTGGGAGATGCAAAGGACAACCTGCAGGTATTGATGACCGTAATAGAGTTGTTTGGGAAATTCTCTGGTTTAAAGATAAACATGGCAAAATTCAAGGTATTACCAATCTGTGGAATGGGCTCATCCATGAAACATATGAGGGAGGTGCTTGGTATGAACTTGGACAAAGAAGAAATAGTCTATCCAGGTATAAAAGTCCCAAAGAATCTCTTGGGAATTAATTCCTTAAACTATGACCCCCTTTTTGAAAGGACCTTGGAAGGTGCGATTTGCTAATTCTCATGGTTTGGAAGGATGACATCTGTCAAGATTAATGTCATAACTCGTCTCCTATATTAATTCACTGCTGTCCCGAGACCGTTGCCAAATAGATCATTTTTTTAAGAGAATTGGACTATGTCTTTTATAGATTTATCTGGAGTGGGAAGAGGTCCAGAATTAAGAGAACCACGCTGACCCTCCCAAAAGAACATGGAGAATTTGGACTTCCTGATTTCTATAACTATTACAAGGTGGCTCAATTGAGAATATTGCAGGTACACTTGGGAGACAGCCTAGGAATATATTGGACAAAACTGGAGGACTGTGCAGCATATCATAAAAAGGTTAGAGACCTTCTGCTGGCTCCACCAAATGAGATCCCTAGTGGACTCTGACCTCACCGACTCTGCTTGACTATGGACGGTCTGGCAAAAGGGAAGACAAAATGAGGAACTTACTACGTGGCCCTCCTCACTGAGTTCGGTATGGGAAGGTTCCATTAATCTGAATAGTATGGGATTCCGGAAAGCTCAGCAATGGTCGGACAGCGGGTTTGAAAGGGTTGGCCAGTTATTCCAAGGAGGCAAGTTTAAGGGGTACAAAGACGTTAGCGAGATGCTAGGACGGGAATCCATAACAATATTTGAGTATCTTTTGCTGAAGGAAGGGACAGATTATGTACCCTAGATGGCTCAAACAACTAGAGAGACCACACACCATTTGAAAAAGCCCTGGATAACTCAGACTGTAGGAAGGGGATTGTCTCCAAAATATACAAAGCCCTTCTCACCACAGAGGTAGCAGGTAGGCAGAAATGTAAAAAGTCTTGGGATGCAATGGCAGATGAAGAAATTCCAGACTTGATTTAGGACAAGATCTATAGGATCACCTTCTATGGAAACCTATCCATGGTTGAAATGGAACACAATTTTAAGTTGTAAAATGGATGCAAAGAGACCCCCTCCACAATGCGCACAGCATTGTACTGGATGACTTGCAGATGGGTGAGTTCACCCTTGGTAATGACCATCAGTAAGCTAGAGCAATAACCAAGTTTTGCCCCTATGATAGCTTGAGCAATGGTGGCACAATTAGTGGAGTTTAAGAAGGGTGAAAGCTGAGCTCCATTTTCAGGTGATGGGATGTACCCGAGACAAGGGTGTTCACTTGGGCTTTCATCTTCAGCTTTTGGTCCAGGGTAACTCCTAAGGTCTTAACTTTAGAATGGGTGGTAATGGCACATCCTTCAATGACAAAACTCTGATATTCTGGGCCCAGCTTCAAGAGCTGCGAAGAAGTGCCCATGGCCATGAGCTCTGTCTTCGAATCGTTAAGCTCAAGGCCACTGATGCGCATCCAGGTTTGAAACCAACCATAAATGTAGTTGACGGTAATGGAGTCAGTGATATAATTCCCGGTGAAGGGATTATACATTGGGTGTCGTCTGCGTAGTTGGCATAAACTATGCCTTCTGTGTCTAGTTGTTCAAATAAAGGTAACATGAAAATATTGAATAGTGTTGGTGATACACATGAACCCTGCGGGACCCCGCATGTCACTGAAAACCCCAGCCCTTGCCTCTTTAAAGAAGACCTTGGCCTTGCGATCAGAGAGAAAAGATTTTAGCCACTCTGTTGCAGATGATGTAAAGAAATAGGACGAAATTTCTGCGGCAAAAAAGTCAAGAGTGCCAAAAGTCTGACCCCCATTTGTTTGCATACGTATATGTGGGGGGGGGGTAAAGTTCATAGAAAATGTATAGGTGTAAGGTAAGGGGCTCTGGGTGGTCTCTCCCCTCATATATTTATTCGAACAAATGAAGAAAAAAAAATAATTCAGACTTTTGGTACTCTGACTTTTTTCCTCAGTCATTTCACAAAGATCCGATGAAAGAGACACCTTATTTTGCAGTCGGTCCGCTAGTATGGAATGGTCGACCAAATTGAATGCTGCGGATAGATCCAGCAGAACAAGTAGTGCTGCATTTCCTTTCTCAAAGGAATTGAAAATGTTAGTTTTCAGGGGTAATAGGGTAGACTCAGTACTGTGTGCAAGTCTGAAACCAGATTGTTTCTTTCCCAGGATTTTGCGATTAGTAAGAAACTCCTCGATTTGTAGGTGAGCCACCTTGTCGAGAACTATCAGAAGACAAGGGAACATTAGTAATGGGCCGGTAGTTATCTGGCACATTAGGATCCTGAGATGGCCTTTTAATCAGGGGGGAGATCCCCGCCTTTTTGATACGTGAGGGTACGCAATTTTACCTAAAGGAGGCATTAACACATTTTGTGATTAGCAGGATTAACTGGGGAGCACATGACTTCACTGTTAGCGCGGGGCAGATGTCCTCTTTACAGTTCGTGGGTTTACGTTTCCTTAATACTTCTGTCAATTCTTGTTCGCTCACCGTTTCAAACGTGAATTGAATCCCTTTAGTCCCAGTGGGAGCTAGAATCCAATTAGGGTTGTCTCCAGCAATGTTTGTCTGAATGTCTTTTAGCTTATAAGTAAAAGTATTTTGGATGACCGTACATCAGTTGGAGTCTTTAATCACCAGTGATGGACAGGGGCATGGGTCCTCCAGCTCTTAAAAAATTCTAAAGAGCTGGTTAGATTTGGAGGCTGCTCCAGAGATTCTTTGATCATACTGTGATTTATTTTATTTTTTTGCATCACAGATGGCAAGTTTATATGCTTTAGCAGCAAGGGAGTAGATATGATTGTCCTCCAGGGATTTGGGTTTTTTCGACTGTTTCAGACCTTTGATCTTCGCTTTTTTAAGGTTACGAATGTCAGCTGAGTACCAGATTTTGTTAGGATGTACCCTCAGCAGGTGAGGCTTTACTGGAGCCAAGCTGTGGACAGCCTTCCTAAGCATGTTTTGATATGCGTCTGCTAACTCTTTGGCCAAATTCAGATTGGGTAAATTGTCAGTGGTAGATGATATATAGAGGGCCATAGCTAATGGTGTGAGTTTTCAAAGATTCATATACGAGACCCAGCATTTCAACTATCTGTTTTTGACATGAGCTGGTATGGCCATGTTTCATTCAGTAAAATAATGGTCACACCAAGGACATGGGTTAATTTCTACCTCCATTACACTGATGTTATGGGTACGTACCCAATCTAAGGGCCTACCTTTGTTGTGGGGAGGTGAGCTGACATGCTGATTAAAACCTAAGTCGTGCAGGGTGGTCCTAACCATCGTTGCCAGTGAGTCCGAACCATTGGTGAAACTGAGATTAAAATCACCATAGATGATTGTTCTAGATAAGGGTTTAAGGTTAGATGATATCGGGTCACTCAAGTGCAATAAGAAGTCTTGCATATTATGTGGTGGTCTGTAGATAAGAAAGATGTTAATAATGATAGGGTCAAAAGCCAACCTGGCCTATATTATTCACATTCGTGTCGAATAATATTCCCGACCTTATGGATCTGTACTGACCTGTTGTAGATCAGTGCCACTCTCCCATTTTTAGCATTCAGGTGGTCTGTTCTCATAATATCGTATCCTGTTGGAACTGAAAGTGAGAGTCCTGACCTTGCAGCAGCATGCAGCCAGGACTCTGTAATTGCACCTATGTTATGCTTATGATTAATAATACACTCTTCTACTTCAGTGGACTGTCGAATTAAGTACCTGGTATTTAGCAACATGCATTTGATCTGTTTGTTACTGCCTTTTGTGGTGGTTTCAGGCATATTGGAGGGAAGTTCCCTTGGCATGTCACCTAACTGAGTTACAATATCACAATCCGGTAGGAAGGGTAGTGTGTTGGAGTTGGTAGTTAGGTGGATTGGCGTGCTAGAGACGGATTGGTGGGCTAGAGACCTGTCGCGCCTTGAAACCCTTATGTATCGGCACATTATAAATGCCATATCATATCATTTAAGCCACTTTCTTTGTTACCAATTACTGTAGACAGATGCTTGTTGTCACCGCAGTCTTAAATTGACTGTGTGGATAGTGTGTTAATCTTTACAACAGTTGAGTTACTGTGGGTAAGAGATCAATCAGTATTGACATTTATTTGAACACATGTGATTTTCCCTTGGTGTCCAAGTGTATCTGTAGTCACATAAAGCGTTGGGAGACCCTCTGAGCTTGGGCTCTGCGATAACGGATAGGGAGAGCGGGGTGGATGCATTGTGCACAGCGCATGTTTTATCTAGAAGTTCAAGACTCACCTGCAGGCGTGATGTGTACTCGAGAGGTTGGTGCAATGGCGGGCCTAAGACTGACAATGTTGCTAGTAGTATGAAGGCCATGATTTGGTATTTCAGTAGTATGTCTGCTGCTAGCCTACTCCGAGGCGAGAATGCAGTTGTGAGCAGTGGCATTGATTGAAGATTGGAGCTGTGACAGGCAGCGTGCGGTGCGAACGCTGCAACCCGTCGTGAAATGCCGAAAACCAGCCTTTGCTTACACACGATTGAGGGATCTAAAATGCTGGGTAATGTAGTTTTACAACACTACTCGCAGCGCACAGCGGGGAAGGCAGAAACCTCAAAGGCAGAACTTGTAAACTTGTCACAAAGTGCTCAAATGAGCCTGATCACAATTTAAATATAAAATGCAGTTGTCAAAGATGCAATAGATCAAATCATGCATGCATTAACATTTGCATTCAAACAGTGCCCTAAAGAGTAATGACAGTCACACAACTTATCAAGCAGCCTCTATGAACGTAGATGTGCTTAAGTACTGGCGTTTGCTTACACACCGCCGAGAGATCTGCAAATGCTGCTAGACAGCTGGGAAATGTAGTTTTTATAAAACTACTTGCAGTGTGGAAGGTGGAAAACTTAAAGGCAGAACTTCGAATATTGTCACAAAATGCTCAAGAAATGCTCAAATGACCTTGAGTCGAGGGGAAGGTGCCTTGAGTTAGGCAGCTGTTTATTGTCAGGTAAGGGAGGTGTGCTTCAGTCGGAAGGGTCTTGAGTATGGAGGCAGGGAGGATATCGTCTGCATATGATGTGGCCTTGAGAGATGCTATAATGGCAGGGCGGTCTTACATAGCTAGTGTCTTGAAAGTAGTCCAGATAGTTGCACTTTTGCAAGATGGTATGTTTAGTGTGCAGTCAGTTGTGCCGCTGGTGTCTTTGTGTTGGCAGATCATGTTGATCTTGTTGACAAAGAGTTTATGGAGGTGGTTTTTTTGATGGAGTGTGCTATGGGTGGGTTGGACAGAGGGTTGATGTAGTGCTTGATTCCTTTGAAGAGGGTTATTGTTGGCTTTGGTTATGGTGATTTGGTAGTAGCTTGCCTTGGCAGTGTTATTCACTTGTCTGCTTGTAGCACAGAGTTCCTTGAGCAGGTTGAATAGTCACGATTTATGGGATCTCATCACTTCTCCCCATAGCAGAGCCCTTAACTCTGAGGCTAGGGAGGTGATCCTACTACACAACAATCCCTCTAGGGGCAAGGAATGCTGGACCTCATAGGCAAAGACTCCCCGCATGGGGACAATCGCTCCAGTTCCATGATAGAACTCCCTAACCCCTTTGTTTGAGGTCATGCAATCCTCGAGGTCTTCCAAGAACCAACCTGAGAAGACTACTGTCTGTTGTTGTAATGTTCCCTCCTTTCCTTAGATAAAACATGACAATACCAACTCAAGGAGGAACTCATGTGATCATGAGTCATCTCTCAAAAGTACTGAGAAGAGGAAGATTCAAGGAGTGATGCAAACTGCTCCTTTTCAAAGTATCGACAATACTGAGAAGAGGTGGCTGCAAGGAAGCATGAAGAATTCCTCATTGATACAGAAGAGGGACTCTGCCACTCCGCTGGGTAAGACCCAGTTACAGACCATAAATACCAAGAAGGGTCTTAACTGAAAAGGGAGCCTGGCGTGAAGCCTGTCAATCCCGGGAGGTTCATACCTGTGAACGAGAAAGTGAGCAGTAGAAGCTGTTCCTCAGTCATCAGGACGTTGTGGAAGGTTCATAAGAACTCCTTGTTGTGGAGTGGAGAACCGAACTAGGCAGAAACTGGAACCAGGTTAACGGTGCAGTGACCTCGGGGAGGTGGACCGTGCGGACCTTCAACTACGCTGAAACCGAAAAGCTCAGCAAGTCGCTCAGCCAACGTGGTACAGCAGGGAGCGGATAGAGAGACACTGAAAGCAAATCAGCGAGAAGACGCGAGACCAACAACCTGTGAAGAACCAGTGACGTACCACTGCTAGAAGAAGGTAACGGGAGTCACTGGAGACCCGCTACGGGTCTGGGCAATACTGAAGAGTACTTCAATGGTAAACCCCCACATCACAGTAATTACTGAGAAAGTATTAAGTTTGAAGGATGCTTCAGGAGTAATTTCCCAAGAAGGAATCAAGATTGAACAGCATCTCTGGAGTAGTCTCCAGTATCAGTGTTAAAAACATCACACAAGAAGATTGACTCTGGAGAAATCTCCCTCGTCACAATAATCATAAGAAACATTGAGTGTCCTGGAAGTTACAAGAGTGGCCTCTTTAACAATAGTGCTATTAAGAACAGTGGTAGAAGCCAAGGACACTTAGGGAGTGACCATCTCTTGTTTCATTGCTCAAGGAGAAAATCAGGGAAGCCTGGTAGTGTATGTTGTATTGAAAAGGAAGAACTGTTGGACAATTGGTCAAGC
The DNA here is from genome assembly GCF_040938575.1 of Ambystoma mexicanum. Taxonomy (NCBI): domain Eukaryota; kingdom Metazoa; phylum Chordata; class Amphibia; order Caudata; family Ambystomatidae; genus Ambystoma; species Ambystoma mexicanum. Next base: position 1,449,038,146 of record NC_090929.1, read on the forward strand.
CAAGGAAAGTCCCTGGGAGGATCTACAAGGACTTTTGAAGGTTGTCACTAGAGACTATCCACAAGGAGCCTTTAAGACTAATACAGTTTGAACAGGAGAAGGGAGTCGTTCTCCTGTTCTCATCTTTTTTTTTAATCCAAAGCTATTGCAAAATATTGTTAGAGAATAGGCCAATGGCTGAAACAGCTGAACCAGGAGAAGGGTGTCATTCTCCTGGTGACCTTCTTTTGCTTTCTGAGTATCTTTGGTTAGTGGTAGGGTCAGAGTAGGATAGTTTTAGGACAGCAGATTTTTTAGTTGGCAACCATCCTGACGACAAACACCAGGTTAGAAATCAGTTAGGCAGGGCAAACCCTTTAATGGTAGGGAAAGAAAGGTCCTTTTTCATTTTTGCTAAATAAAAATGTTGAGTTGAAATACCACCGCCTTGTAGATGCACTGCAGGATTTTTGCCAATTCTTTTATTGTTTTCCGATGGGTCATTTGTTGAAGTTGAGTTCTTGAGTGTACCAGGGTGCAGAAAGTTTAGGTTTGAGGGTTGGCCTTTTCACTACATCATGGCGGTTGATGCCGTTTGTGAGGATGGTGTTGAGTTCTTGGAGAAGCACGTTGCAGTCGTGGTTCATTAGAGGTAGATCAGCACATGTGAAGGTGAGTTTGGGGAGGTCTTCCATGAAAGCCTTCACTGTGAATTTCTTGAAGGATCAGAAGGCTTGTTTGCTTGGCTTGTAATGGGTTTGGTGGGGTGTGACTAATCTCAAACTAGATTGCCTGATGGTCTGACCTATTCAGCTGTGATGGAGGGTTGAGTTGGATAGGGTGGTGATGATGAGGTTGAGGAGATTACATTTCCTGTGTGTTGGGTCTTACGTGTGCTGTGTGTGGAGCAGTGGAGATCTTCCTTCATTGACTTGGTTGTGGGGTTTCCAGGGATGTTTAAGTTGCCAAAGAAGATGCGGTTGGCATGAGTGAGAGATACATTGATGACCAAGTCTGTGAAGTCTTCAATGAAGGAGTTGGAAAGAATCAGCGCTAATCAGAGGGGCTTTGGTGGTGTTTAGATGAGGTGAAAAGTGACAGTGTCTATTGGGGAGAGCGGGAAGTGGCAGGCTAGGTTTTCAAAAAAGCCAATGGTAGTGGCATCCAGGTGGGTGCATGGCCATGATGCCTTGTGAATAATGGTGAGGCCTCCGCCGATATGGTTTGGACAGTCTCGTAGAATTCTGTAGCTGTTGGGAGTGAGGATATCTAGGATGTGTGTGGAGGTGGATGTCATCCAAGTCTCACTAATGAAGATGGCATCCAAGTCATGTGTGGTGTTGAGGTCGGTGATGCAATCTGCATGGTTGATTGCTGAGCGGACTTGGTGAGCATCTGTTTTCGTGTGGTGATGGGGTGTATGGTGACGTAGGTGAGGTTGCTGCGATAGTGTCTATGATGTTGCTGGGGAGCAGGGTGGTTGGCGATTAGTGGTGATGGTAGGAATGGGCTGTTGGGAGTGATGGGTGAAACATATATTCAAGGGAGTTTACCTGATGTTAAAAAGGGCAGGGTTTCTGGTTCATGGTCCTTATGGTCTGAACAGGAATTGCCCATTTCTGCGTTTGGACTTCACTTCGGAATGCCGGGTGAGTGATGCTTGATTTAAGAGTTAAGAACAGAAAGCGAGAGGCAGGGCTAAGAAGTTGGGTGGCTCTTGGATCATGTGACCCAGATCCACTTTAACTTACTCACCAACTGTAAAGGAAAAGAGGCTATCAGACTGGTTAAGTAGGGATAAAGGGTGGCAAAACAAGAAGGCACCAACAGATTTTCACTATTTGACAGGTTGGGGCGGAAGGGATTGAATAGAAGCCGCATATCGGCCGGAGGAGGAACGCCCAGAACCGGTGAGTGAAAAGAAATGCAACTCAATGCCGGAGGCGCTCCAAGGGGCTACGCATGAACAACAAAGTGTCTTGTAACATGTATTGAATATCAAACTAAATCAAATCTTGAAACAAAGCGAAACTATACATGTTGAATATTGAATTACATGAAACTTTATGGGCAAATCTAATAAGTGTATGAAAAATAAAAGGAAAGTGCCCTTTTTAAAAGCAACCTACGGAAAAGAGCACAAGATTGAAAGAGAGTGTGACAGAAAGATGGGGAATACATAAGACCCGCTCCAAGGGAACCTTTATAAATGAATACAGTGTGGCAAAGCCAAAGTCTGGGAAGAGGTGTGTGACACGTAATGGCCAAGCTAAGAGGCTAACCAGGAGAAGCCAGTAGTGTGAATCTGCACATAAAGCCAAGAGGCTGATAAAGAGAAACAAAGAGAAGGTGAATCTGGACACAGGGGCAAATGCAGAAGAAGCTGTGTGGGCTGAAGAGCCTACGGTTTCTGGATGCACAACCTGTTATGGGCGGACCGTGTGGTCTAGCAACTTCACCTAGACCAGAGAGCCCTGAATTATGAAAGCCAAAGACATTGTGAAGTATATCAGGAAGGAGCACTGCAAATGAACTGGTGAGGCAAACCAGGAGGGGGATCAAGATAGCTTGGAGTTCTGTTGAACTTTGGAAGACTAAAACAAAATCAGTTTCTATGTACAAGTCTTGGGGAAGGAAACCGTGAGACTTGATGAACTACAAATGTTGTCTTGAGGACGGAGCCTCAAGACCCTCTTCTTTTGAACTGTGTTTTTTGGAACTTGGGGAAGGGAACCCAAATGAACTTTCTTGAACTTGGGTAGCTGAAAAGGAGGCTAAGAGCTGGAAGAAGCTCAGAACTTTGTGTTTGTAACTATTCCTTTGATTATTGTCATCCCTACACGTTATTTAGCTTTACTTGTGAGGGCACGGATAGGTTTTGGACACAGACAGACTTTTAGGTTGGACACTTGGAATCAGATTTTCCTTAGTTTGGTTCAGGTAGGGAAATACCACCTTTGCATAGAGCAAGTTAGGACTTCTACCATCCTGTGACATTTACTTTAATAAATCAATTTGTTTTGAACTTTGAATCTGTTGTCTGTTTCTTGCTTCATGATCCCTTCACAACATGCAGTGGGTAATCTGCATCCCTATGCCGAAGTCTATATTCTTCTTTTTTCAAATGGGTTTCTTTTTTTCAGTGGCAATTTGTATATGCAATCTCTTCAATACTGTAAATATTTGTATCCACTTAGCTTTGTTGAGGCATATGACGTTCAATGATCAAATAGCATCAACCATTCTCATAATCATCACAATGTTTTGTCAATGCAAACTTGTCTTGTACTCCCTAGGGGAACCCAAAAACAAGTCTGTGTATCTCATGTTCCATTGCCAACCCAAATCTCTCCCCCTATATTATCCAAATCTCTGCCCTATATCATAGCAATGCAGCATTTATCTGTCTATAACACTTAATAGCCCTCCAAGAGACACCAATGTATATGCAAAGTCGGAAGACACTCTGCCGTCGGCCTAGGCTATCATTCAGTTTATGCTCCCCAATAAGGCATCACAATAAGAAAATGAAAGCTCGTCACTGAGGCTAACCTCCAGAGGCATATCAATAATGAATGAAAAAATGTAACAATCTAATATTTAATCCTTAATCAATTCCTTTATCAGGATTCTTATCCTCCTCTCCTCCCCCATTGTAAATCACATTCTTCATAGTATACCCATTCCAGGTTCCCTTCTTGGGTGCATGTATTTATAATCCCCCTCCCTCCTTTTACTATATATGTTTACTCAATGGTAGCACAATTTGCACGCATCATTCTTGTTAGTCTTTTTTCTTTGCTTCCCATCTGGGTTTCTTGGTCTGCCTCCTCTCAGGTCGAGCATTCTGATTCCTAAATTTCATCTCAACCGAGGCTGGTGTCAAAAAGCTTTAGGCAAGATTCCAGCGTTACTTTTTTATGGACCTACCCATCCTTGAATTGCAACCCAAAATGATATTGGATGTCGCTTTTATGCAGCTCCTCTGTTAAAGTTCATCTTCTGGCAAGAATGGCTTTTGCCAAGTCTTGGAAGATCTTTACTCTGCTATTCAAAAGTTCTATATGCTTCCTTTTCCTTGTTTTATTCAATATCACCTCTTTGGTCTTGTAATAATGTAATTTTGCCACAATATCACTCTGCATTCCTTCAACAAAGTCTTCAAGAGGTCCAAAATACATGCCTCAATCTCCCGTCCTTCTATCTCCTTTTTCAGGAATCGTCTATGCAGATTCTCGCTTCTGGCCCTGTTCTTAGGGCCAGAAGAGATTCTGACAGTTTCTTAAAATTCTTGAATTATTCCGTATCATGGGCACTTCATTCTACAAATCAGTGATGGCTCTCTCCATCTAATCTATACGTTCTCCCAGGCTGGCTATCTCTTTTGTTTTCCCCAGTGGCCGGTGATAGTTCTCTGCACAAATTGGCTGTCTTCATTCGAAACGTATATTTAATGTCTTCCTTCAGTGTTCGTATCAAGTAAAGCAGAAATTTCGTAGTGAGGCCGGCACTGATGGTAGACTACTCCTAAGAATCTTCTACATCCATTCTCTTATCAGTAAGATGTATATTCATGTCTGTTGGATGTAGTTAGGAAGGTCTGCATGCACACGTCTCTCACTTTATGTGGCGTTTTAGACATTATCGTTGTTCCATCAAAAGTACAGTCACTTGATGTCCCTTTCCGAATCCCCTCTAATTAGCGCTGATTCTTCCCACCTGCCTCCTCCCTAAGCTACCATCTTCATTCCAAAATTCAGATGTTTTTCAACAATCCATAGAATATCAGCCTCAGAGGATTAGGGTCATTCCACTGGCATCTTCCTTCCTTTCCAGATCATCCTCAGAGGCTTTTATTACAACACATGGCACTGTTTTACCAAAGATGGTGAATTGATCAGACTTTTCTCCTTTTTCTTGCTCTCCAACAAGATCTGTGGTCGTGTGTGGCCATCCTCTGTCTCCCTATTCCTACCATTCGACTCTTATTTTAGGGGATCCAAGGAGCATTGTGTGCACATCTCCTTTTTCAACACAGATCTCCAGCGGACCTGCTCCAAATATCGAGGCCACCAACGGCGTTAGGTGGAGGAGAGGGTCTATGATTTTGCTGTGTTTACCTTCTGCCTTTCCTCCGATCAGCTCACCGGAGCAGCGGTTGCAGCAGTGGTCTCCCATTGACAGTCTACATACAGGGCAGCCTCCATGATTATTATGGTGCATCGGTGCCAAGCACTTGCCCACTTCACTCCTCAATTTAACCACTCACAGGTCCGGCTGTCCTGGTCTGTTTAGTGGGGTGTCTCCTGAGAAGGAGACCGAGCCTTGCTATTCACATTGGGAACACTACGGGAGAGGAGTTAATCAGGGAAGCTCACCTCATGGCTTGCCTGAAATTTAATAGACAGAGCCCTTGTGTGTGCAGCCCTGAGGTGAAGAGATGCCTGCCTCCCTGAATAGGTCTACGACTGGGGCTACAGCATCTGAGGGACGTGTCCCTGTTGCCCGCTGCCATCAACAGGCCCTGTCCACACAGGATTCCCCTCACCCCCAGAATTGCTCATGACCTGTGGAACTGCAATGCTTTCCCTCTGTCTACCACCACCCTTGTCAGCTCACAGGCAGTGTGGTGAAACGCGGTGCCTCGATCCCCACAAGAGCCTTACTCAGGACTGCCTGGCAGTGGTAGTGATGCTACCCGCTGGAGCTGGATGGCGGCAGCAGTGGCGCAGCTCACGATGCATGGAGGAACGGATGGGCATCTGGTATATAGAGCAAGAAACAAGAGTCAGCAGCTACCCCTGTTTAAAGACAAAGGTCAGGGTTGCAGCAGAGAGCTAGGTTTAACAAATACTAGTCATAAGCCATGGTCAGAAAAAAAGTATATATAATATTTAGTATTAGAACACACATCTAAAAGTTAGTAGGCCGCTAAATCACACTGGGCCTTAAAAAAGACATACAATAGCCCATTAAAATTTGTTGTACTATTTAAAGATAATAGTACATTAGTATTGACAGTATTGACAATACTGATGTACTATTATCTTTAAATAGTACAAAAACTTTTGCAAACATTTTGCACAAAAAGTATTATTACTAACCCTCACTACAATGCAGTCTTGCATATTATTGTATACCTTTGCCCTAATGGGCTATTTTATGTCTTTTTTAATGCCCAGGGTGATTTAGCGGCTACTAACTTTTAGATGTGTGTTCTAATAATAAATATTATATATAGTTTTTTAGGACCATGGCTTACGACTAGTATTTGTTAAACCTAGCTCTCTGCTGCAAACCTGACCTTTGTCTTTAAACAGGGGTAGCTGCTGACTCTTGTTTCTTGCTCTATATATGATACACCCCCTCGAGTCAGACCCCCCATAAACAAAAATTCGGGTCCCCCTTCCTGCCCCCCCCATATCTCTGGGCATCCGGTGTACCATTGTTTAATCGACAGGCATTTTTATGACTGCCTTTTTAGTGTGGACATAATTACGAAAACGTCATTGAAATGCTGGGGGTGGGGAGTGGGAAAGGGCAGATAAGGGGTCGGGGTGGATGGGAATAGTTAAAAATAGGTGGGGCTTTTTTCATAAAAAGTGTCCACGTAAAAAAGGCAGTCGTAATAATGCATGTCGGTGAAATGACATGGAGCCGGGCATCCACCCCTTGGTGTGCCAGTGTTGGAACACCGGGAGCCGCTGATGGCGGTGTGCTCTGCTCTGAGGGGTGGCAGTTGATGAGAGGAGACGGCAGAGTGACACTGCAGGACCTCCAGAGACAGCACCAGGAAAAGTCCCAGATGTTTGGAACTCCGTAGAGCCTATGGGAGGACCTGGGTTCAAATCCCCATAGAGAAACCTGGGGAAATGTAAGAGGTACCTAACTTCATAAAATAAAAACCTGAGCCCCAAGGATCGTACAAATTATATTTAAAAGGAGCCCAGGATAAAACAAGAATACAAAAAGCAAATAAAGTGAATCTACAATTGAAGTAATAGGAGCCCAACTGGCCAACAGAAAGAGAGCCAGAACAAAGGAGTACCAGAGTGGAAACACCCTGCCAGCCAATCCTGTAAGCAGGGCATTGCACCAATCAGCAGCCAACAGGATGAGGAGGAGTCTGGCTATAATATATATTATATATATGGCTCATACTGAACTTGTCTCTGTCCGGGATGGGTTTCCTGTACTTCTCTCCAGATGCTGCTGAATGAAGAGGAGCTGTATCTTGGAGTTGCTGCCTGGGTGAAGGAGCTTGAGCTACCATGGAGCACTGCCTGCCTGGAAGCTGCCTGAAGAAACTGATTGACCCATGGGGAAGATGGAGAGTAGCCCTGCATCCGACCTATGCCAAAAGGGTGGAAGAGCAGAACTACTTGAGCAACCTAAGAAGAGGCTAGTGAAGCTGATTGACCCACAGGGAAGAAGGGGAGTGCCCCTGCAGTCCACCTAAGCCAAAGGAGTAGTAGAGCTGACCTGCTTGTGAAGCCTGAGATAAGGTTGCGGAAACTGACTAACCCAGAGGGAAGAAGAAGAGTACCACTACAGGCAGAAAGGTGAAAGAGCTGACCAGCCTGAGAAGCCTTGCAAGAGGCTAAGGCAAAACCTTGCCAAGATCCTGGTAAAGAGAGACCTGGACAGAAGCAGGACCCCTGACAGGAAGAGAAGCAAAAGCAAAGATCCCCTTAAGAGGAGAGGGGCGACACAATCCAGGTCCCCTGAGGACATGAGGGCAAAAGAAGAAAGAGAGTAGGAAGGTAATGAAGTTAGACTTCTGAAGGGGGGAGGGAGGGAGGGAGGGAGGGAGAGAAGGAGAGAGTGGGAGAGGGGGAGAGTGGGAGTGAGAATCACCTGAAGGACGAAAATACAGAACTAAAGCACAGGTCCCCGTTCGATTGCTTCGCGTAAGCAACCCTATTTTTTGTCTATCTGAGGAAACAATAAGAGAAAACCTTTAATTGTTAGACTTTTGTTATTTAGGAAGGACTTTAAGTTAGATATTCTACCCTCTATACTTTTCACCCAAGGGAACGACTTTAAGTTTATATTCTTCATTGCACCATTTGATTTAGCTATTCTGACAACTCACTTTCAAGGAACCTTTGATTCAGGAGACCTTTATTTTAAGTTAAAGAATTCGTTTTGACTGGCAAGTTTACTTTAGGGGTTTTAGTTCTTTGGGGCACCTTTTTACTTCATAGGTGAAGTACACCTTCAGTTTGCGCTATTCACTCAGGGATGGACTCTGAACATCTTGCTTTATTCTTTAATCCCTTTTTTGATTATACCTGCTTAATAAAGTATTTTCAATAAGAAGAACCAACATCTGAGACCCTTCTGTTTACCATGTCATCGCACTCGTCACAGCAGCTGGGCCCTTCAGTCCACTCCTAGAAAAGCAGGTGCTATTGCGCATTTCTAAAGTACCATGAAGGTGTGAGTTGTAGATGTGGAGATGTTGAAGTTGTAAGATGAACCAAGAACAACTGTTTTCAATCCCAAATCTTAATATACTTAAGGAGATTGCTTTCAGAATAGCTGTGCGTATAGAATGCATTTTTATATCTGCCTGTAACAGAATCGGTTCACACAGTGTTATGCGATAATGGGTTATAAAGGAAGATACATGAGGAGGGAGTGGCAAAGAAAGGCAATAAAAGATATACCAAGCAAGCAACAGAATGTGCCTGGTGGCTGAAGGTATCCCAGTAGTTATAAATGGACCTTGTGGGTAATAGGTCTTCAGCTGATAAGCCTTACTTTGAGGAACATCTCTAAAAGCCAAAGCAGACAATCTTAGCAAGCAATAGAAAATATAGAAAACTCATACGACAGAGAAAGCCACGGCTTGTAACTAGCAGCAAGTCAATGGATCCTATTGATCAGTCACAGAACTAAATAGGCTGAAATGTAAAAGAATCAATCAAAAGTGGTTTATTTTGATAATAGTACCATTTCCATAAACACATCAATACATATACAGATTGTATGCAAATCTTGCAAATAACACATATAGCAGCAAAAGGAAGAAAAATAATAAAAACAATGAAATACTATAAAATGATTTTCAATTCATTATAGATTTTCTTTTGCCTAAAGCATCCCTAACAAAGGTTAGGAGGGCCCAACCCACTCTAGGGGAATCAACCCACAACAAGAAACCCAGTGCTGGTCTATATTGGGTGTACCCAAGTTCACACAAAATTGGTCTCAGCGTCCTTGCTCTAAGCTATGAATGTCCCGGACAGAACAATAATAAGTGAGCTAGGTCCTCTAGCGGGGCATTACATAATAAACATGATTGATTCATAGGGGTTTCGTTACCAGACTGCTGTAATGGCTCTGAGGGGAAGACAGTTAAAACATGTTCTAATGATCGACACTCTGTGTCTGGGGAACTCTACCACAAGAGATATTTGTGGATGCCCTGGCTCTGCGTTTCTTATTAAAAAGAGTGAGTAACTCATTAAATTCCCTTTTCTCCATTCTAAGATTTTTTGCTCGAGCCTTCAGCGCCTTTGCCTTTTTTAATAATACAATTTCAGGTGAATGAAACAACAAGTCTGCATTAAGCATCCCCAGCTCAGATTTTACACAAGCAAGCCAAGGAATCCTAACACTAGGATCTTCCAGTATAGTGATTTTAATTAAATCATGTGTCCGGCTAGCCTTGTCATTTTACCATACTATAAACCAGTAAAATGGGGGCTGTAAGGACAAAGTGTTGCTAATAAATTCACAGGCAAGTTCAAGATGAACTCTGTAATTGGAGGCTGAGCGGGGTAGACCCAATATATGTTTGAAGAAATCATTTTCAATTATCTGTATTGCCCCTCTGTTCTTAAACCCCCCACCTCTATACCATAACTTGCCACTGCCTTGCTATCATAGATTTTTTAAATCAGATCAATCTGTCTGGCTCTAAACATGGCTAAAGACCGTTGCAGCCTCCCTAGCACTTGTCTAAACTTCACAGACTGCATCTTGACATGTTCGTCTGGAGAAAGGAGAGGAGAAGGCAATCCCGAGATAGTCAGAGGATTTGACTTTCGGGATAATGACACCTTTACTGAACATAGAAGGACATTTTGTTTTCCACTTCCCTTTAAAGCAAGCCATGATGGCAGATTTCTGCGTATTGACCTTCAGATCCAGATCCAGATCATCCATAGTCAGAGATCAATTTCCGTAATGCTCTTGGTGTACGCGCAATAAGGACAGTATCATCGGCGTAAGCCAAGAGCAGCACTACTCTGTTTCCCATCCTCGGGCCATCTAGGTTTGAATTACAAAAATTGTCATATCGACCGTTTATGTACAGACTAAAATGGCCAGGGCACAGTCCTGCCGCACACCTGCCTCCACCAGGAATTAGTCTATGCAACGCCCATTTTTTCAGCCACTATCCCCTCTGGACAATTCATGGACCTGAGCACCTGCCATAACTTGTCCCGGGTTGATTTTGTCAAAGGCGTTGCTCAGGTCCATGAAGGCCAGAAAAATAGGGTTGTCCTTAATAAAGAGACAATGGGCCACAACTAAATACAGATTTAAAGATTGCTTCGAAGTACCCAGGCCCGCTCTGAAACCCAACTGAATCGGGGACAAGATATTGCTCTCTGTCGCCCAGGCTTCCAGCCTAAAATGAACCACATGGCTTAAGATTTGAAATAAAGAATCCACAAGGGATATAGGCCGATATAGGAGATTTATAAATAACCAAAAAATAAAGATATGATCATGACAGATAGAATATTTTGTCATGACTAGATGGACTTCTGGTGGGCTGGGAAATTAGGTTGCATCCTACTAAAAGTGAGGTAAATCAATGTTCCAACTCACTGCACAATGATTGTTAATGTTTACTGGTATTGTTTGTGTTAGGCAGAAACCTGTGCAGTTCCCTCTGGGACCACTGCAAAATGTTTAAGACTACAGGTGTTTGGCAGTAAACCCACTTGGTAGCAGTCTGTACCACACAGATTCACTTGGTAGCTGTGGCTGGGCAGTCAGACTTCCCCCGAGAAGAGTTAGGCAGTATACAGAGTATTCACAATAGGTCAAAAGAACACAGTAGAACAAGTAAACACTGACCAGAGCTTGGTGTAAAAGAGATATAATTATTTATTTAAAACCACATCTAGAAAAACACTCTGGCACTAATGTTAAGCAGTTAAAAACACGGTCACTAAAAGATATACACTCCCTTAGAAGAATATTAGACAAGTCTTAAGTAAAGCCCCACTTATTTTCAGACAGCGGTGAGCGCTTAACGCAGATGGCACTCTAATAATTCGTTTTAAAAGGGAGAGAAAAGCAGAGTATAATTTGAAACGGATCCCAACACTTTCACAAGAACACAACAAGAGAGGAAGGCAAGTAAAGCTGTGAAGTTAGAGTTCAGAAGGCCGGATCCACTTTAAGAGGATCAGAACGAAATGTGCCCAAGGTCACACGGTTGAAGTGTACAAAAGTCTTGCAAAGGTTCAGAAAGGGATGGACCAAAAGAAAGAGACCAGTTAGAGGGTCAAGGCGGCCAGCCCAGTCCAGAAGGTTAAGGGATTATTATTACCTTGTAGAAATCTTGAGAAAGGGAGGCCTGGGGGACACGGTACCTTAAAGTGGTGAGAATACTCCAGCGGGGGCAGTTGTTCCTGGCAGCGGATGCAAGTCGGTGCTTCGTCCGGGGGAAGAGAGGATCTCGTCGGGGAGGAAGATAGGAGTCCGTTGCACTGCCAGGGAAGAAACCAGCCGCGGAGTTCTCAGGTAAAAGGAGCGGTCCTTTTATTTGCGGTCCAGTGGTAAGTGGCTATCCGGTTGCCGGGGTGCTTGGCACGGGCAATTCGACCACAAGACGTCCTGGGATGCGAGGAAAAGAAGGTAAACTGGTTGTGCTCACCAGTCAGGGGAAGAAGCCTCTCCAGCCGGGAGATCTTCTCTGTCGTCAGGAAGTGTTGAGTCGGTTCCGCAGGGCTCCACCGTTGGTGGTGTCGTCGTGGTAGGTCAGCTCAGCTTCTCCCTCGTTGGATTCTCAGGTCCTGTGGCGACTTCTGAAGTTCCAGTCCCCAAAGCCCTGCTTTTATGCAGCACACCCCCATTCACTCAGCCTAGCTGTCAATCAAACATGCTAAGTGGTGAGCCGGCCGGCTCACCACTTGGGCCAATTACACAAGAGTGCGACTTGAGTTACCAAGGTAACTCAGTCTAGGGTGCCTAAACCCCCTCCCACACCCCCTGTGGTACCCAGACAGAGTGGCACCACTTTTGGAGGCTTCTGTGGAGAAGCCCGCCAAAAAGTGGAACAAAGGGCTCGACTTGGGTTGGAGTTATAGAATCGAGTCCTGGCAAAAAATCCCAACCGGCGAATTAATATTAAATAAATAAACCGGCGGTATGTTCGAGGCTATGAGAATTAAATAATTAAAGTTGGTAGCCTCGAACAATGGGAAAATCCCATAGGGATATATTTGCGGTTGAATATAAAAAGTAGGATCCACTGCCACCAGCCAAAACTCGATCGGGGGGGACGGAGACGTGCCCCCTCGATTAACAGACCCCGGGGCAATCGAATTGCCCCGACCAGTACGTCCACAATATGATGGTTTGTACCGGTTTCTGTTAATATTTTGGGACTAGTAAAGCCAATGGTGAATTTACATGCCCTGGGAGACAGTAGTCAGTCCCAGGGTATGGAGTCTATGGTGGGGTGTCACTATGACACCCCTGTGTCACTGCACGGAGGGTGCTGTGTAACACACATAGTAAAAACACATGAGACCCTATGGCAGGAGAAAAAAAACTCCAGAAATCCAGCAAAGCTGCTGGGGGACTCACTAGGTTAGGAAATTCAGCCTAAAGAGAGAATTCTCCCTAACACTTTGTTCCGTAAAATTAATTACAAATATTAGATTAAAGTAAAAATTTGCTGAATTATTGGCCAAAGAATTCTGAGAATAATATCTCCGAAAGCCCCTTCACCCAAATTTCAGTTTCTATGCTCAATCACCATGGTAATATGTTATATTTCACATATTAATTATAATTAAAGCAAGTGTAAAGCAAGTGTATTACTGATTTGTTTGTTTTGTTTTTATGCATTGGACGCAATTCTCCATAATATGTCTGAAGTTTTAGCTTACTCGCTAGGCCCACATAGTTACACATTTAACATATTGAGGTAAATAAATGGTTTACATTTCTACTATTTCTGTGGCCCCATCTCCTCTTCTTTCTACAGATGAGTACCTTGGCATAAATTATTTAAAAAAGATGTCTGCCATTTAACCCTTTACCATAATATGTAAAAAGTAGGGAAAGGAACTCTGGAGAGACATTGGTTTAGCAGGTGTTGTCAACGTACATGTAGTAACGTCCCAAAAGATTTGATATAGAAAAGTTATCATTAATTCAAAAAGACCTGCAATGGATGCATGCAAGCAGTAAAGTATGAATCGAGGGCAAAGTCCATCTAAGCTTTAGGTCGTATGCATAGGGAAATAGCCTGATTTATAACGAGATTATCCTTCTCTGCTGTCAATTTTTTATATTTGTATTAATTAAGATATATAAACTATTATGGTCATTCTGTCACATATATCTTCAATTATATTTAAGCAGCATAAGCCATGGTTCTGTAGTGTGTGAGATAGCAACATGGCCTAAAATCCTTTGACTAGGTGCACCATTTTTACAATAGCATATGGCATAATCTCTGAGCTTTGCCTCCATGAATGTGATAATCTCAACATGTTTATTTGCACCGTTTTTCATTGTTACAGATTTAATCTACCTTTCATGTGGTCTAATTTGTGTATTTGTGTTTGAGTTTGGTAACGTTTTAGAGCACAAACCAACACAAGTGGACATCTTGCCGTATAAGGGCTGAGTTATACTTCTGACTATTTTCTTAAGGTTTAGACACTGAAGACTTTCAAGAATAACTTATCAGAAAGTCTTGATTCTGTTCAAGTCTCCCAGGCAAGCATTAGGCTTCTCTTTCCTTATTGAAACTAGCAGTGTATCATTCAGATACATTTTAAGCTGTAAAATCCAATAAATCTGTATTTCCCTGAGGACTTGGAAAGTTGTAGTCTCACATCATGTGGTATTGATGCACTAATCGCGATCTTTGCAGCTCGCGAAGACCTTCCACTTCCTTTCACAGTCTGCATTCTTTAGTATGAGAGCACCCGATAGTTCTGTAAAAAAAAACATGTTTGTAAAACAGGCAAACTTTTTCAAACTTCCAACAACCTCTTATGCTTTGGAATCATGAAATCACTCAACAAAAGTCTTGTCCCTCTCTAGGCCAGGTTCCCTTCTGCCCCTGAAAGAGACTGGGCCTATTGTATGTATGGAAGCGGCGAGGTGTAAATGTAAACCTCTCCAAACAATCTCCTATCTTCAAATACATTTATCATTGTTCATTTGAAATTGATATACAATAAAAAACATTGAATGTACGATCATAAGACACTATTTGATATAACCATAACATTTACTTCATCATGGGTGGGATATGCTTGTCTCTTTGTCCTTAGTAGACTGAAAACTTTCCTACAAGTTATTCTGGAAAATGTTTATTCTTTGTCCAGACCAGAGTCGAGCGTTATTTTGAATGCTACTATGCCAAATGCTATTTCACATGTGCCCACCACCACTGAATATGAGCCCCCCAGTGTAAAATCTGTGATTTGCAACTCCCACAGCTCTACCATGCCGTCCACCTCACACCCCCCGCCCACGAACCCCCCACAGACGCCTCTGAACCCCATCTGAAATGCGCCATGATTAATGCGAGGTCCATCAATGCTCATGCTCTAGACATCCACGACCTCCTAACCACCCATGACCTCGACTTCCTCATGATCTCAGAAACCTGGTTACATGAGGCCTCCGGCCTGGCGCTCTTCCTCGCCCTACCCCCTGGCTATTCTATCACCAGACAAGATCGCCTCTCTAAAGTTGGAGGTGTAGCAATTATTGCCAGAGATTGCCTCTCTATCAGAAAGGTAGAGAAATCCCTGCACAACAACAGCGACTACCTCCAAGTCAAAATAACCCTCTCTCCCCACTGCACCATTACTGTGCACTCTATCTACCGCCCTCCAGGCCCAAGCCTTCAAGCCTCTCTCATTCACCTCTCTGACAACCTCAAAAACAGTCTAAAGCCATTCTCCTTGGGGATGTCAACCTAGGTCTCCAGGATAGTAAGGTCCTAGCAGCCAAATCCCTTGACTCAGCCCTCAAGGCTTTGGGCTACAAGAACACCATCTTTAGCCCAACTCACACCCAGGGCAGAACTCTGGACTGGATCGCACAGCATAACTGCCCACTCATCATCACCGGAAACACTCCCAGCCCATGGTCTGACCACCACACCATCACCTTTAGCATCCTCACCACTAGCTCCCCCGCTAACCCCCCCACCTCAACCCCTCCCACCATGCCTCGCCAGAAGCTCCCGCCAGCTCACAAAGGAAAGGCTAATGCCCTTCCTCCAAGGCCCAGCCTTCAGACCACCTTTCTCCTCAGACCCAGAAGCACTCGCAACAGCATACGATGCGACCATCAAAGCAGCTATCAACTCCATTGCCCCTCTCAAACCCCGCAAATCCAAACCCACTACCCACTCCAACTCATGGTTCACCCCGGACCTCCTTACTCTCCGCAATGAGAAAAAGGCTGCACTCACACAGTGGCAAACGTCCCACACTGACCAAGATAAGACGATCTTTAAAGCTCAATCCATCAAATACAAAAAGGCAATCACCCAAGCAAAGGCCAAATCATTTAAATCCAGAATTTCGGAAGCCCAATCTAGCACAAAAGAAATCTTCGCCATTTTTAGGGAGCTTGAGACACCCACTGCCGCCCCCCAGAATTTCACTAAAGATAAAACCTGGTGTGATGACATACTAAATGCCATGCAAACCAAATTGAGCCTCCTCAAAAACAAAATACGAGCCACCAAACAAGCCCTACCGAATAAACAGATCCCTGTCCCACCACCTGCCCCGGACCCCCCCCCCCCAACCTTTCTCCTTCAAACTCATTCAGGAAAAAGACATCATCAACATAATGAGGAACATCAAACCCTCAAACTGTAAAGGGGATGCATGCCCAGCCCCCATTATCAAAGACTGCACTGAAGCGCTAGCTCCCTTCCTGACAGCCTTCGTTAATGCCTCCTTCACCACACGAAAAGTTCCCACCTTCCTCAAGGAAGCTTGGGTCCGCCCTCTCTTAAAAAAACCAACTCTCGACCCCACCTCCCCCAACAACTACAGACCTATCACCACTGTCCCATTCCTCCTCAAAATATTGGACAAAGCAGCCTACCTGCAGGTTCAGCACTTCATTGAAGAAAATAAACTCCTTGCACTCCGCCAATCTGGTTTCCAACCCAGACACGGAACTGAAACCGCCCTTCTTGACCTGAAAATCCAGATGGACGACGCTAGAGACATGGGTAAACCAGCACTTCTCCTACTCCTTGACTTATCCGCGGCCTTCGACCTCGTAGATCATGACGTCCTATGCCACCACCTTTCCTCCACTGCCAAATTTTCCCCAGAGGCCACAGCATGGATTACTTACTTCTTACAAGACAGAACCATGCAAGTATTCTCCGACCTAGCCTCCGTCTCACCAACCATCATACTCTGTGGTGTGCCCCAAGGCTCCTGCCTCTCCCCCACCCTCTACAACATCTTCACACGACCCCTCTTCCTCAAACTCGACGCTATGGGCATCTCCTACACCAACTACGCCGACGATACAAAGATCCTCCTCACCCTCACTGGTAACTATGACACCGACTCCCTGACCCTCAACAACCTATACAACATCATGGCAGACAATGGACTATGCCTCAACTCCGACAAGACTGAACTCCTCCTGGTAGGTTCCCCCGACATGCTAAAAAACCTAGACCCACAATTCAGCCACTTCACCATCGCCACCATTAAAATTCCTGTCTCAGATTCTGTCAAAACTCTTGGAGTCTACCTGGATTCCAGCCTATCCATGGACAGACAAGTCAATGCAATAGCCTCCGCAGCTGCATATCATGCTAAACGTATCAACGCTGTCAGACCCTTTCTCTCCAAATAGAACTGCACCAACATAGCCAGAGCCATCACCAGCTCTAGGCTAGACTACTGCAATGTACTCTTTCTAGGAACCTCCAATAAAAACCTAGAGAGACTACAAGTCATACAAAACAATGCTCTCCGGGCAGCCCAAGGCATTGCTAAAAGAGAACACATTTCTGAGGCCAGGAAACTAGCCCACTGGCTCCCAATAAAGGAAAGGATCGTCATTTAAAGCTCTGACACTGACCCACAAGTGCATTCACCTCACTGCTCCTGCCTACCTCTCAAAAAGAATCCACCCCGTCTCCACTACCAGGCCAACTAGATCACCGTATACCAACCAACATGCTCTCTGTGCCACTAGTAAAAAAAGCCCGAGCGGGCGGATCCAGTTTCCCCTATCTCGCACCCATTCACTAGAATGCCCTACCTCCTACAATCCGAGGTGAGGCCTCCCTCAACACCTTCCGCAAAGCTATGAAAACCATCCTCTTCTCATAAAACCCTGCACATTAGCATGAATACTTACCACATGACCCAATGCATAAGCTGTAACCCAATGACCAAGTGCAATGTCTGTAACAACAGCATTATGTTCTGTAATATCCATAATGTATCAACGAGCGAACTATACCTGTACCTGTGTAACTAAGTTCTTGCAAGTAACAGCGCCTCAATGCCCTTGGGCTGCTTGCGCGCTATATAAATAAATATGCTTGTTTTATAGCCTCCTCGTCACAAAAGAAGCCGGCGGTCCTATATGTTTGAGATAGAAATCTTTAATCACCAATCATCCGTCTTCATAATGTCTTTCGGCTGGGGCCTCCCTCTGGAACAGTCTCCCTGCCACTCTGAAACTTGAGGAAAACCATCTCCGGTTCCGGAAGCACCTCAAGACCTTCCTCTTTTCTTCTGCCTTCGCTCCTCCTCTCCCATGCTGATCTGTTCTCCCTTGGCACTGTGCACCTGGCCACCCTCTGTCCTTCGGGCCCAGGTACCTGCTCACCCTGACACCCTCCCGCACTGCCTCTGGGCCACCCCTTGCACTGGGGTCTGTATCTGTACTCATACAGCCCCCCCCTTTTTTCTTCCTGCACTTATCAGACCGACCCTGTCTGCTGCCTTAAACCTAGTACTTGCAAATTGCTGGCTGCATTACCACTGTGTGTTGCCTTTATTATTTATTTATTGTTATTTATCTGTTTCTCCTCTGCTTCGCACTTTCCACTTCTCCCTCCTTCCATGCACTTTTCCCCTTGCCCAGTCCCATGCACTTGCGCATTCTCAATGTCACTGGGTCTAGTAAGATCGCTGTTCTGTTATCCCCTGTTCCCCTCCCTTGCCTTGTCGCGCTCTGAATCACTTGTGTACGAGCGCGATACAAATAAAATATCAATCAATCAATCAAAGTCTTCCAGCTGCTAGCTGACTTCAAATGCTTTTTGAGGCCATTGCCCCTCTTGCACAGCATGTGCACGGATGTGGTTTGTGCCTGTCCCTACCTCCTTACCTGTGCCAATGCCCAGTATACCCAGGGCATGAGAGTGGGACAGGTGGCTTCTTTCTGTGCTTTTCTAACTGCACTGAGCAGTTGTCCCTTTGGGTATGAATGCAGCATTGCTGTGGCTTCCTCGTAGGCTTTTAGGTGGCAAACCACACACATTTTGGATGCTTTGGTAAATACAGGTATGAAACCACTCTAAAATGTGGTTTATTTGCCTGGTATGTAAAAAAACAACTCAATCTTCCGACAAGATCTAGCACTCTGACAGCCAACATTCTCCTTCACAATACTAGACCTAATAAAGTTGTGAGCTTACTGGACAAAGCTACGCAGGAGAGGTCTCTATTCTATGGCCTAGAGTGAAACAATTTCAAGACTGCTTACACATCCCACAACACTGTGTAAGGTGGTGAGGAGGGGTTGAGGGAGGCATAGTCAAATGTCCTTCAACAATGGGATTACACTCTGCCTGGCCATGCAAGTCCAATATAGCATAACGCCAGGCTTCTCCAGTTCAGAACTGCAGCTAGAGGGGCTCAAGCTGTATGTGTGTGTGTTCCAAACACAAGCATTACAATAATGCCCAAAAGGCTGAGTTGCACTTGGATCTAGAAAGGGCCCAGATTTTGTTGATGAGGTTGGCTGCTTTTCCTGAAATACCTGGCATGCTCCAACCTACCTGGAAACCCTTCATGGAGTCAGGATCAGTGATTAGTCAATGATCAGAGGATGTGGATCCTATTTGGTACTTGAAAGAAGCAAAGGATTGTGGGGAAGTCAGATGGGAAGGTCTGTTGAAAGTTCCAGAGTAACTGAAAGCCAGGTTTAAGTCATCCAAAAGGGTTCAACCAACACTTCCTCTGCCTATATCTGTTACATCGTTGCTGACTGTGTGGACTATGTGGAAGAACAGGGGAAATGCATAGTTTGCCCCAGTCTCCAAGACTGGCGAAATGAATCCCAATCAGCTACCTCCTAGTCCAGTCTCCTACTTTAAAATCGGGGAAGGTGAGTTTGGAGATCGGAGGCAAAAGAATCTGTATGAAAAGGACCCCAGTATTGCCACAGTTTTACAAAAACATGAAAATGCAGTCCCCACTCACTGTATCCCCTGTGTCTACCTCTAGAGTTGAGAGTCCTGGTATCTGTTCCAGCGTGATCCAGATCTGTCTTTCTAGACTGTGGTGTCAGAATTCTTGGGCCATCTCTGCCTTGGGTTTTGAGCTTGTTCCGCTGAGATGATGGATATATCTCACTGGGCAGACGTTAATCTTCAGTAGCGCACAGCAGCTGACCCTTTGAAGAATGCTCACATCGCAAAAGAGCGTGCCAAGAGCGTTAAATGGTTTAGATGGGAGTCCAATTCTCGCATTGATCACTTACTTCCTGTCACCAGCATTACACCTGTGACCCAGCCTTCTCTGCTTGCACCAGACTCTATAAACTGGTCTGGTGCTGATCCGAAAATGTCCTGGCTGTTCCAGGCCACCATGTGTTCCGGGGTGAGGGGGTGGCTGGTTGCACATAAGAGAGATAGATTCTTTCTTAGATTTACTGCCTTCTACCGCTGGAGTGTTCTATAATGTAGAGGACTTGGGAAGATCGCCTGAATAGAGGACTGTTATCCTGCCCAGTTCCCTGAGGGAGGGACTCAGTTTGTCAAGCAAACAATGATCTCTCTCCTGATCGTATGGACATTTGCCAAAGGCAGTCTGAGAGAGGCATATACCATATATATAATGAGTCCCGGAAAGTCTGTCACTCATGATGGGGTGAGATCTGATTTTTACTAGTTTAAGAGAAAATCCAGATACCGAATCAGGTTTATTGTGATCTCAGCCTGCTGCTGCAGTATATGGTCGTCCTGGGACATGAGAATCATGTTGTTTATATAAATAATGGTGTTGAATCCTCTCTCCTTCTGTTCCATCAACACCAGTTCTCCAGCATGGGGTCTGGCATGGATTCACATGCTCATGAATATTCCCCGTCGTCAGGCTGGGAATCCTCGGTAAAGAAAAAACCAGTATCAGTTTCGTTTCTGATCTGTCTTTCGTAGTAATAACCAATCACTGGTCTCTGCGTCATACTGACCACAGCCAATGACTGCCCTCTACCTAAGCACCGCCTCTGGCAGCCATCTTCAGATTTTTACCGCACGTTCATGTGTTGGGATCCTCGTGCTATTGCTCTCGAGCGTTAGTGCTATTTTTTCGCGCTTTTTCACAAAAACTTCGATTCTTTCGGTCAAAAGAGCCTCAAGCTCCACCGATCCTACATCCGATCAACGGGGACCCGTGTCGGATTCATCTGTGCCCCTCAAGGGTGAAGATTTCGTCGAGCTACACTTCGGAGGACTCCAGAAGCTTCTCAGGCCCGGTCTCGGAGATGGCCCAGGAGAAGGGAAGCTCGACGCCCGGAAAGCTGTTCAGGGCCTGCCCTGGATGCCAGCTGCAGAACGTCTTCAAGGAGGACGAACACTCTTTCTGCCTTTACTGCCTTCATGGGGACAAGACGCACGTGGAGAAGGACTGTGCGTTTTGCGGCAACATGTCGGAACGGACCATGAAGGACCGCCATCAACGTCTCGCCAGCTGGCTGGAGGGTAAGAGCCCGTCTGGCGAGAAGAAGAAGAAATCTGAGCGGTCTTCTAAGACCTTTGAGGGCGCCCCGGCGACGGGGGCCCAACATAAGGCCAAGCACCGCGAGTCCGCTGGCACCGGGAGCGCCGAACGGTCGGGCTCTACGGGCGCCAGGCAGGGCGCACCCTCCCCGGCACCATCAACCACGAGCCAACGCTCTGGGTCGGGTAAGAGGAAGGCCGAGCACCCGGCGAAGCTCCTGGAGAGACCCCGGTCGAGCTCTAAGGCAGAGGAGGAGCGTGGCAGTGCCCCCTCCCTCAAGGATAAGGCGGTGAGCGCACCTAAGGTGGTGAAGGCCTTGATCCATTCGACCAAGCCCTCTATCGAAACGGTCGCGGCGGCCCTGGCCCAGCCTGTGGAGGCTGCACCAGTGGTGGCGGCCTCGGGGCCCAGAATCTCCCTGCCTCCTCGGAGGGAGTCTTCTTTCGTGCCCATCGATAGGACCCCCGTGAAACCCTCCGTGGGGAAGAAGGGGGGGCAGGGCGTCGTCGGAGATTCGGCCTCAACCTCAGAAGAGGAACTGATCGAGGTCTTAAGCCACGGCCTAGGCGTGGAACAAGACCAGCCCGTCGGAATGGGCCCCGACGCAGGTGACGACGACGACATCGTCGAGGATACCGACGGGGCCCCTGCTCGCCCGTCGGATTCCCCTCTGCCAGCGCCGCAGGACAACTCAGCGGCCATTTTGTTGGCTATACAGTCCTTATGCTCCGAGATAAGGACGAGACTACCGTTACCGACGGAGGAACCTCTCCCGTCGGGGGATCCAGAACCGGGACCTTCTGGTGTTCCCCCTACCAAGAAAAGAAGGATCCATCCACCGCCTCCTTTTCAACCATCGCGCCCCATCCAGCCCTCCTCCCCGTCCACCCGAGGGGATGATACGGGGACTGATACGGCAGCGACGGGTACGGACGACGAGGCATACGACGAGGATTTTCCGTCGTCGCCTCCCCCCAGGGCTTCTCCGCCCGACGAGATTGGATCGTTCCACTCAATGATCGCCAGGGCATCCGAGCTTTTCCAACTCTGCCCTGAGGAGAAGAAAAAGGAGGGCTTCCTTTACCAACGGCGCGAGACCAAGAGGAAGACGGTCCTCGCAGTGCCTCTGTTGGACGACATTTGGGATGAGGGCCTTTCCCTCCTCAAGAACCCTTCCACGACGCCAGCGAAAAGAGACCGGTACGAGAAAAAGTACCGGGTCCCGGACTCGGCCCCCCTATGCCTCCGGGCGCAGCCTACCCCGGACTCCGTCGTCTCCGCGGCAGCCAGGAAGAAAGCGGGGGGGGGTGCGGCCTCCACGTCGACTTCCCCGCCGGACGGCGAGGGAAAGAAATTGGATGCCATGGGACGCAGAGTCATCTCGTCGGCGGCGACGACGATTAAAGCGGCCAACGCCTTGGCTATCGTGGCCCGCTACGACAGGGAACTCTGGTACAAGATAGCTCCCCTGCTGGATTTTCTGCCGGACGACAAGAGGGCGGAGGCCCTTGAGATCCTGCAGGAAGGTGAGGTGGCCTCGGACCACGCCATCACCGTGGCGACGGACATCGCCGACACTGGGTTCCGCCAGATGGGCAACGGCGTTTGCCTTCGACGGCGCGGATGGCTCAAGGCTACGGACTTTCGGCAGGACGTCCAGAACAGGGTCCTGGACATGCCCTTCGACGGGAACAACCTGTTTGGGAAGACAGTGGACGATTCCCTTCAGGCCATCAAGGCGGATACGGAGACGGCCCGGGCCCTTGGAGTGCTGCAGCAACGGCGGACGCCCTTTCGGAGCGGCGGAGGCAAGGGCGCCTCCAAAGGTTCCGGCGGCGGTTTCGCTTCCTACCGTCAAGCGGCCCGCTCGTCGTCGCAAGAGGCCTACAGAGGACGAGGCAAGTCTGGCGGCCCCCGCCGTCGTCGCCAAGGGGGCCAAGGCGGCAAGGCCGCGTCCAAGCAGGATTGAACCGGCCGTGGGGTCGGGCCCCCACCGAAGCACCCCGGTGGGAGGCCGGCTGGCGGGCTTCGTCAGCGTGTGGGAGTCCATCTCCACCGACCGTTGGGTGCTGGACGCCCTGGCCCGGGGCCACGCGCTCGAGTTTCAAAGAAGGTGCCCGCGCGTCCCCCCCGTGGCCAGGAAAGAACTTCACGTCCCTCAACTTCTCCTGGAGGTGAAGGCGATGCTCAGGAAGGGCGCCATCGAACTCGTCCCAAAGAGGCTTCGGGGCTCCGGAGTCTACTCGCGTTACTTCCTCGTAAGAAGAAGACGGGAGGATGGCGCCCCATCCTGGACCTGCGACGCCTGAACAAGTTCATCAAGGCGCAGAAGTTCCGGATGGTCACCCTCCAGCACGTCCTGGGTCAGCTGGAGGAAGGAGACTTCCTATCGTCGTTGGATTTGGAGGATGCCTACTTCCACATTCCCATCCTAAAGGGGCACCGAAAATTCCTCAGATTCGTGGTCCAAGGGCGTCATTACCAGTTCAAAGCCCTTCCCTTCGGACTGCGGTCGGCACCCAGGGTTTTCACCAAGTGCCTCGCACCGGTGGCGGCGCAGCTGCGCCGCGAGGGGATTCACGTCTACCCCTACCTGGACGACTGGCTCATCCGCGCCAAGACGAGGGAGCTCGCCGTGGTCCACACGGCAAGGACCGTCCAACTCCTCACGGACCTGGGATTCTCCGTGAACTACGCCAAATCCCACCTGGTGCCCGCGCAAGTCGCACTGTTTCTGGGAGCGAGGCTCGACACAGTGTCCCTTCTGGCCTCCCCGTCGGAGGAGAGGACCAGGACCATCTTGGGCAAGGTGCAACGGATGTTGGTGGCCGACGCGGCCAAGGTGAGGTCCATCAAGTCCCTCCTCGGGATGATGTCTTCCTGCATCTACCTCATTCCCATGTGCAGGCTCCGGATGCGCCCGTTGCAAGAGTTCCTGGATGCGCGCTGGATCCAGACGACGGGCAGCTTCGAGGAAAGGATCAAGCTCGACGAGAGTTTCCGACGAGCGATACGGTGGTGGGGCACCCGCGCGCATCTGACGGCGGGCATGGACTTCCAGACCCCAGCCCACCAGGTGACTGTGACCACGGATGCCTCCCTAGAAGGGTGGGGAGCGCACACCGAAAATCTGCACGCAAGGGGACTCTGGCTCCCGACGGAGAAGTCCCTGCATATCAACGTCCTGGAGCTCCGGGCAGTGTTTTGGGCCCTCAGGTCCTTCCTTCCGTCCCTCAAGGGCAAGGTGGTGAGGATCTTCACCGACAACACCACCACCATGTTTTACATCAGGAAACAGGGCGGAACCAGGTCCCCAGCGCTGTCCAAGGAGGCGCAGGACCTGTGGCATTGGGCCGTCGCCCAAGGGATTCTTCTGGTGCCGTTTCATCTGGCAGGGATAAAAAACACCATCGCCGACTCACTCAGCAGGGAGCTGCGCTCGTGCCACGAGTGGGAACTACGGCAGGATCTGGTGGATCGCCTCTTCCGACGGTGGGGCACACCCCAGATCGACCTGTTCGCGATGGCGACGAACACCAAGTGCCGGAGGTTCGCCAGCAGGTTTCCCCAGACGAGGAGCATGGGCGATGCTTTCTCGTTCCCCTGGGAGGGCCTGTTCCTCTACGCGTTCCCTCCCTTGCCTCTGCTAATCCGGCTCGTCAACCAGCTCAAGAGGTCACGGTGCAGGATGATCCTCGTCGCACCTGCGTGGCCGAGGCAGATATGGTTCCCGGACCTTCTGGACTTGTCGGCGTCCCCGCCAATCAAGCTGCCGGCGGACGCGGATCTACTCTCCAGGGAAGGAGGCGCCATCCTCCACCACGACCCGAAGTCGCTGAACTTGCAGGCCTGGCTCCTGCAGCGCTAGAGTTTGGAGGATACGACATACCGGCCGACTGCAGAGAGGTTCTTGCAAAGGCCAGGGCGTCCTCGACTCTTAAATGCTACGGACACAAATGGAAGAGGTTCTCTGTCTGGTGCCACGCACAGAAGATTAACCCTCTACGGATTACGGCTCCCCAAGTGCTGCCGTACCTGCTGACGCTGGCCAAAGCTGGTCTGGCACACGCGTCCATCAAGATTCATCTTGCTGCGATCTCCCGATACACCAGAACCACGGGCAGGACGTCCTTGTGGTCTCATCGTCTGGTGAAAGAGTTCATGAAGGGACTGTTCAGATCGTTCCCGCCGGTGAAGGCTCCGGCCCCGGCGTGGGAGCTCAACGTGGTACTGACCAAACTCATGGGACCTCCGTTCGAGCCTCTGCACTCGGCCCCGTTGAAGTTTCTATCGTGGAAAACAGCTTTTCTCGTGGCCATCACCTCCGCACGACGAGTGGGAGAGATCCAGGCCCTTTCCTGCAAGGCACCGTACTTGACTTTCCACGACACGAGGGTAGTGCTCAGGACGCACCCCTCCTTCATGCCCAAGGTACCGTCGGACTTTCATCTCAACGAACCCTTGGTGTTACCTGTGTTCTTCCCGTCGCCTTCGTCGCCGGCTGAGAGGACTTTGCACTCGCTGGATGTAGCTAGAGCGCTGAAGTTCTACGTGGACCGCACGAAAGGTTTTCGGAAGACGTCACAACTCTTTGTGAACTTTGGACCTGTCAATCAGGGGAAGGCTCTCTCGAAGGCTTCCATCTCCAGATGGCTCTCCGGCTGTATCATGTACTGTCACCGGTTGGCAAACCGACCGCTGCCTGGCCGTCCGAGAGCCCATTCCACCAGAGCGATCGCAGCTACCACGGCGTTCCTATCTGGTGTGCCCCTGCTGGACATATGCAGGGCTGCTACGTGGAGGTCGACGCACACCTTCACGAAA
The DNA here is from genome assembly GCF_040938575.1 of Ambystoma mexicanum. Taxonomy (NCBI): domain Eukaryota; kingdom Metazoa; phylum Chordata; class Amphibia; order Caudata; family Ambystomatidae; genus Ambystoma; species Ambystoma mexicanum. The sequence continues at coordinate 1,449,064,179 of NC_090929.1, forward strand.
TTCTACTGCGTCGACCGGGATTCCAGGGAGGAGTCCAGGGTCGGCCAAGCAGTGCTGCGCAACCTGTTCGCCTGAGGTGAGCCTGGTGAGGAGGTAAGATGCTTAATGTTGAGTTGATGTGATGCTTAATGTTGAGCCTTTGCCACCTCCCGTGGTTGTGCATGTGTGTACTGCTATGTATTCTTTATTCATGAGCATGTGAATCCATGCCAGACCCCATGCTGGAGAAGGAACAAGTTACTTACCTGTAACTGTTGTTCTCCAGCATGGGTCTGGCATGGATTCACATGCGAACCCTCCCGCCTACCCCTCTGCGGCTCTTCACTTGGTCATACTGCCACTTCACGTGCTTCCAAATCTGAAGATGGCTGCCAGAGGCGGTGCTTAGGTAGAGGGCAGTCATTGGCTGTGGTCAGTATGACGCAGAGACCAGTGATTGGTTATTACTACGAAAGACAGATCAGAAACGAAACTGATACTGGTTTTTTCTTTACCGAGGATTCCCAGCCTGACGACGGGGAATATTCATGAGCATGTGAATCCATGCCAGACCCATGCTGGAGAACAACAGTTACAGGTAAGTAACTTGTTCCTTTCGTCAGCTTCATGAAGCACCTCACTACTAACAAGAGCTCAAAGGGCAGGTTGGCAAATTCACAGAATTAACTTGCCCACTGAAATTGCAGCAATCGTCCATGAGGGCGAAATATCAAAATTACCATCTACGTGTCCTTCACAACCAAGTGGACAAGCCGATCTCTTGAAAGGCAAATGTATAAGAGCTTGTGAATTCCCTCTATCATGAGGTGCCTGTATACTATGCAATTGTTGCATTTGTTTAGGCACTTTCTGCTTTCTGTTCACTAAAATAGATTGCTGATGGGCCCCAGGGGTGCCAAGATGTTTCTGAAATTGCTCCTTTCCCTGCTAATCTCCACTTCCTTGTCCATAACTCTCTGATCCTTCTTCGGGAACGGCCTATGGAACGGAACCGTGACTTGGCATGGTTTGGTGAAATACTTTAGGTGGAAACCCATGATTGGCTGTCTCCCCGAAGCATCTCCTGAGAATGTGTCTCACTCTTGCACAAACAATGGCATCTTGCATCCGACTGGTTGCATTGGCACTGCGCTTGCTACACCCTCTTGTATACTTGGTTGGCTGCTCTGCTGCTCTCATCCAGACATAGGCTCTTCTCCTGCAACCTCTGGTTGGAAAGAATGTGTCCGTCTTTTGGTCCTGCCAGTACTGCAGTGCTGCAATAGTGGGTTGGGACCTTTGATTTAAAGTGTACCGGCCGGAAGAGCGACCCCTGCCTCTCACAACCCTATAGCAAATCTTACTAGAGAATACTCTCTTGAGAGCAGATTGTTTCTTCTATGGCACTATGTATGTCCCTACAAATGTTGACAACTCTTTGACAAAGGAGTCTCCAAAAAGATAACATTGCACTTAATATAAAGAGACTTGTTCTCCCAGCTATGCATCAATTTGTATGAGAATGCCTTTACCCCTCTTGGATGAGATGACGTGAACCACGTTCTCGAGGAGCCAGACAGTGTGCTGATCACAGCCCTGAGAGCGTGCAGTTGAATGGGGCCTTGGTAACTGTCAGCCTCTTCGCGATGTCCCAAATCTCAGCTAGCAGCCTTCCTATGTTTAGGAGCTTGTCCTGGCATGAGCGCATGGCCATATCAATCCCTTTTTTGGGATATTTTATCTTTTTTTCCTAAGAACATGATAATTTCTGGCTACAGCTCTGGGCTTGTTGCTTGCTTCCCTCTATTTTCTGGACCCACCCTTCTGACTGCCTTGTCCTGTAACTTTTGGAGCCTGTTCTACTAATCTTGGTGGCGGGATCCATGCCGAAGATTTTAAAAGGACGAGGCCCCTCCAAGTCAAACATGACCTTCAATGGATTGCATTCTCCCGTAGATTTCCCATCTGATAGAATTCCACTTCGCGTCAGCTGCTCAAAAGGTTTTTTGACCAGGGGCGCAGTGCATCTGGGCATTGTCCATCAACTGTCATGTCTCTACAATGCCACTCCTCGAATCCAGATGTGAATTTGCTGGTATATATGTCATTTCACTACACCCCTAGACCTCAGTCCCTTTTTTCAGCACGTTCAGCATGCTGTTTGGAATGCAATCCTTCAGTGACTGCAACGTTTTTTTGACTACGATATGTCGGGCACTAAACACTCAGGTGCTAAATGCTGCAAGAACTGCAGCTTGAAGATGTCCATCACAGAGCCACACAGTATTTGCATGTGGGGCTTCGGGGTGGAACATGACGTCGCACTGTGCAGCTCCTGCGAGCACATGAACGTGGAGGCTATCCGGGAATGATCCGTGAAATTGGCCCTCGGGCAGCCTCCTACGAAGTCGCTGGCGCAATAGACCTGTCAAGTCATTGGGCCCTGATACCAAAGGCCCCCCGCCCAAGAAGGACAGACACCGTAAAAGGCTAAGAAGCGGTCTCACTCACAGAGTTAGTCGCATCATACTTCCTCCTTGTTCACCCACAAGAAGAAGAAAAGGTGCTGACGCAGACATGACTCAGATTTGTCAGAGGAGCTTGGGGTTAACCATTCCCGTGTGTAAGGAGGCCCAGAGAAAGGAGTGGGAGGTATTCAAGACCCAAATGCTCCAGTTATTTCAGAAGGTTGGAGCAGGTGCAGCTCTGGCCTTGATCCTGCAGGCTGCAGTTGAGAAGTCCTGTAGGCGCAGTTCCATCGACTTTGGCGATGGACTTGCCATTTGTCCCGGAATCGAGGTCTGATTTCTCTGAGTCCATGAGGTCAAATATTTATAAGGAGTGTGATCCGGACCCCCTGTGGAATTGAGCCGGTGGAGAGCTGGGGTTGCTGAATTATTTCACAGACCAGGCTGTTGGCCCTGAATCACAGGCTGCATGAGGTAAGCAGGCTTCACACCTCACTTCGACCTGGAGCAGGCACTCCCCTATGGCCACCCCAATGCCCAATAAAGGAAAACAGTGAGAGAATGTGGTTTTCGCCATGCCTTGGGACCCCATCCAAGCCTCTCTACTCTTAAGACCTTGCTGACATCCTGAACAAGGGCCCCCAATCTGAAAGGGCATTAGCCTTTTGGGATGCTGTTGCAGAGACCATGCTCCACTCCAGCTGCTGACACAGAGCTGACCAAGAAATCTAAGCCAGCAAGTTTGTCAGCTCATCTGACCCTAGAGGAGTTGGTGGTCCAAGCCGCAATGGTTAGCTCTCGATCTGCTATGTCCATCTCCTACTTGCCAACGTACAGTGAGTCCAAAAAGGCTGACCCTTTAGTCAAGGAAATGTTTTCAGCGCAGAGTATGGCGATGAATGCAATTAATGCTAGTTGTGGTGTTGCCAAGTACTTGCATGTGCTTTGGAGGACAATAGTTGAGGTGGCGGACCCTCTCCCAACAGGGGAGGTGAGAGATGGTTTCTTGGACATAAGTGATGAGAGGGAGGAGGCTTGCCAGAACTTTCAGGCAGTTCTTAACAGAACTGATTGTGGGGGTTGTGTCTTTGGATTTTCCCTGAATGTGCAAACCAAGCTGTTGAATCGTAGGAGAAATTCAGGGAATCAAAACTTGCTGTGAAGTCCTTGGGTCTTGCTGTGCAGTAGCCCACCAAGCAATCCTTCGCCTTATCTTCCAGAGGCAGTGGTTATAGGTGGTATGTGCAGTTAACCCAGGCCAAGCAGGGCCTGAGGTGTTTCTCATGTCCTGGATGGTGCCGAGGGGCCTCTGAGGGCCAGTCGACTTCATCTGCAGCATCACGGACAGCAGCGCCCGTTAAGCCGCTTTGAGTTCTCCCCACATGTTTCCCTGGTTGGAGGGAGGGTCTTTGAGCACTGGTACAGATGGGCTTTTGCCTCTCCTTCTTGAAAAGTCCACCGGACAGACCACAACTATCTCCCCAGGAACCAGAACAGAAGCTCTAGAACAAACTGAGAGCCTTGCTTTTAAAGGATGCAGTGGCAGAGGGACCTCCTCAAGAGTTAGGGTCGGGCTGAAATTCTCTTTATTTTCTGGTACTCAAGAAAAGGTGAGGACTCAGTCCCATCCTGGACCGCAGGGCCTTGAACTAGTTACTGAGGAAGGACAAGTACAGGATGATGACGTTGAGGGAAATTCTCCAGGCTCTACAGACTGGTTGATGTCGCTGGACTTTCAGGAGCCTATTTCCATGTGCCAATCCATCAAAGCACAGGCAGTTCCTGAGATTTGTTAATGTGGACACTTACTATCAGTTCAGAGTGATCCCTTTGCCCAAATCTCCATGCCCAGGTTCTTCACCACGCTGATGGCAGTGGTGGTGGCTCACCTCGGGAGATCTGGCGTCCAAGTATTCCCTTACTTGGACAACTGGTTGATCCAAGTGAGGTTGCCAGAACAGATATTGATGCAGCTTGAGGACACCTGTACCTACTGCATAGTTTGGGCTTATCCCTGAATTTTCAGAAGTCGCATGTCGAACCCACACAAAAGCTCCAACTCATAGGAGAAGGATTAACCCTTCCTCACCCCCCGAGGAAAAGGTCACCAGAGTCAGACAGATGGTCACGCTGTTTCAAAACCTCTACACCCTGCCAGCAGCTTCCTTCATCCGCCTCTTGGGCCTCCTGCATTTTCTTGTTGCCAGAGGCCAGGCTGCAGATGCAGACCGTTCAATAGCATTTCAGGGATTAATGGTCCCAATACTTCGACAACACAAAGGACTTCCTCAGGGTGTCTAAATCGTTGGCTGACAAACTCTCATGGTGAGCTATCAGGGCGAGCATAATGGCGAGGGCACACTTTTGGCCTCTGTGGCCGCAAGCGCAGGTAGTCACGGATTCGTCCCTGAAAGGCTGGGGTGCTCACTGTGGGCATCTGCAAATGGACTGCCTGTGGTCTCCAGTTGATCGCTGCTGGCGCATCAACTGGCTGGAGTTGCGGGCAATTAGGCCACGCCTGATGGCTTTCGCGCCATCCCTCAGGGTGGATTCTGTCCTGATTCTGATTGACAACACAGTGGCCATGCATTACCTCAACAAGCAAGGGGTATACAGTCTCTGCCACTATGCAGGAAGGTTATCCAACTATGGTTCTGACTCAAGGAGACTCGGGGAGACTAGAATCTCAGCTTTTGCAGCCCATCTGGCAGGAGCAGGGAACAGGTTGGCGGATGCTGTGAACAGGCAGAGCATGGTCTCCCACGAGTGAGATTTGTGCCCAGAGGTTGTTGCAGAAATCTTCACCCCGTGGGGAATGCTGGCTGTGGATTTGTTTGCCACGAAGGACAAGACGAAATGCAAGCAGTTCTACTTGAGGGGATTCCTTGCGAGGGGGCACTGAGAGACTTGTTCCTTGTGGAGTGGGTATTCATCCTCCATTACGGGTTTGCTTTGACACATGCCATCCCATGGATCCATGGATTCTTAAGAGGAAGAGGAGGCTCTGGCCCACCCGGATCTTGATCGCCCCAGACTGGGAAGGAGACCATGGTACTTGGAGCTTCTGAAAATGGCCATCTGCCCACCTCTCCGGCTTCTTCTCAGTCTGCATGTGTGGCTCTTGAGGGGATCAGATATGGGGCCTCTCTGAAGCAGCACGTGAAGGGTTGCTTGCTGCACACAGACCTTCCCCTGGGTGTTTTTACGTGTGCAGGTGGAGAAAATGTTGAGGTGTGGTGTAGGGATTGTGAGGTGGACTCCATCTCTTGTCCCTCTACCTACCACAGTGATGGATTTACTTCTTTCCGTGGTCTCTTTGGACTTTCAGATAGGCACAGTCAAAGGATAATTGGCAGCTTAGTCGTGTTTAAGAGGTCACCAGATCAAGGTTCTTTCTCTATGATCCTGGTGTTGGCTCAAATTCTGAAAGCAACTGTAACTAGGAGAGACTCTAGGGTAATACGCGGAAAGGTCACTCCTAGTTTAGAACCCAACAAAACCTTCCCAACAATGAAAGTAGGTGTGCCTATCAACAGAAGTACACTACTAAACTGAATACAAAAGTATACATCTTTTAATTAATTTCTCATCTAAAATGATACATGCACAATTATAAAAACATCACCACCAGTGACAAGGACTTGCATAACCATCACAAAAACAAGGCATATTGCTATATCACAATTTTTATATACATGCCTTCACACACTGATGTCTGTTCTTGGGTGTATCAACCAACACCAATTAGGCAATTAAAACATGATTATTTCTAACAACTGTCCGAGGTGTCTCATCCCGTTCAAAAACTATTCATCAGATATATGGATTTCTTCAGAGGACCAATGGTGCGTGCAGTGGTATGATACTTTAAAAAGAATTCATCAGATGGGACAATACCTACAGAACAGAAACATATTTATTTTAGAAAAACATGAACACTGAGCACAATCACGAAAAACAGGATATTGTTTCAACTGGTTTGCGAAACCTTGACTGATGTTTCATGTGTGGGTCATGAGTTTCCCTTTTTATAATGGCACGTCTATGATATTTACTTACATAAACAGTAATTAAACCATCACTCAACAATAATGACAGTGGCAGAAGAAAGAACATTTGCAAAAAGTAGTGAATACCAAAGAAAACACTTCTAATTCAACACCTCATTCGTAAACTGCTTAGAAATAAGCAAGACCACAATTACTTATGGGAACTCTCTACAGTTAGTAGTAGCAATCTCAAATAAGCCTACCTGAATATGGACAAAGGAGGATTCCATAGGTGTTATGTTGAATGTTCATATGGAGTGGGCGTTACTGGCAATACACATTTCTAAAGAAAGAAAATGTGGGAAAATATTTCCTGATCGATTGCCAAAGGAAGAAGGTGAAAATATATAAAGTGAAACATCACTTACTCCATTGTAACGTTACTCGTGATCACTGTACAATTTAATTTCCAACCTATCATTACCATAAACAAATGTAAATTGTAGATTGCTACATAAAGTGTGCATGTCAATGCACATCAGTTGCCAAAGGTGGTGAAAAACATAGTTATCGCTTGCAGTAAATCACCAGTAGCAATTCTCAACCTTGTTCAATATCGATTTTAGGAAGCGTCTAAAAGCAAACAAACAGACAAAAGCCTAATTTCAGTCTGCTAATAAAAACAAATCTTTTAACTTAGAGAGGCTCACCAGTCTGAATTATAACATAACTGTTATGATTTGTATACGCATAGACTCGCTTCGGGACAAACTGCGCCAACCGCAATGATGTGAGACACGTAAAAACAAACATGGGGATATTTGAAAACAAACCTGCGTGACTTCTAGCCACGTATTCAATACGTGGATAACTGGAGGGACAGCCCTAACAGGTGGGAGGATTTATGGGCAAAATAGAGTTGAAACAAATGGGTGTGCGTCCTACCACATACATTGATGTATTTACTCACATTCAAGTAAATAGTACCCATTTAATCATGTTGTTAGCTTAGCAGGAATAACACTGTGTCTACTGTTCTAATCCTAAAGAAGAGTGCAGTACTGAATTTGAGTTCATCCAGCTTTTATTATTTAGCTGGTGAATCTAGTATTTCTTATATTCTCTTTTTACTTTTTGAAACTTTTTTTCTGTGCAGATAGTTTTCTATTTACTGTTCAACTTTCTTTTTGTACATCTTGGACAGTGCATAAAATAGTGCAACTACATAGATTTACAAAAAACCTGGTGAAAGGATATCAATACGTAACTGAATGGTGGCCAACGCGGCCATCTTGAAATGGAGCAGTAATACTCTCGTACCGTAGTAAACCAACAATGGTATGTATTTATGCACTGTGAAAGCTGCATTTAAGAACTGGAAATCACTCCAAACAGACAAAATGAATATCACCCTCGTCCATTGCGACATGTGAACAAACCTACATAAATTATGCTGTCATAATTCCACAAGTCACGATAACAAGAGTGTATAGGTAAAGAGACTCCTTGTGTTCAATTCAATACGAAATGACACATGGAGCATGAGCCATGGATCACACATTCAGGTGGCATAAGCATTAAGGATGGTAACATAAGCAAGAATATGCTTTAAAAAAAAGCACTCAGCTTAAAGGATTAGTTGGGAAATTGTCCAAATTCAATTATGATGAGTACATATAGATGAACAAAATTAATTCACCACTTAGATTGTCGGATCTTATTTTAAGTCTAATACCACCTATTTATAACTTGTGCCATACGACTGAATCATTCGGTCCTGTAATATGGCATTTGGTGAGAAAAATTAAATATTAAAATTCTACAAGTTTATTTTTATCATTTTGTTCATCATTGCTTAGTTTTAATTTGTGCAATATATAGTCCAGATAAACTCATCACATTTATGCCCTTTTTTGATAAAAACTGTGAGACTAACGGTGCATTGATGATTTTATTGCGAATACAACTTTCGTGTTCACCAATGCGCATTTTTATCTTTCTTTCAGTTTTGCAAATATACAATTTCATGCACAGACAGCAAATAGCATAGATAACCATGCAGGTGTTGCAATTGCTAAACTGGTTCTGTGACCATGGGGTGGCGAGACCAATGTCTACTTCGACACTTCTTTTGGTCAATGAGCAACAACTACAGTTGCCACAAGTTGTATCCCCCTTTCGGACACACTGCCAGGCGTCCCGCTGAACGGCAGTCTTATCTCCAGGTTGAGTACAGTCTCTGAATGTTGTACTGGAATGCAGTAAGAGGCAGACAGGTCAATGACACCACATCCAAATTTCCTCTTGAGTGCCCCGAAGAAGGGTGGAATTAAATGAAATACTGTGCACTCCAATGTGGTATAGATTGAGTAATCTGAAAATAATACATTTGGAAGTCTACCCGTTTAAGCAAAGTACACTTCCTTTAAATCAGCTGCATTGTAAACAACCGTTGCTTATCTCTCCCTTTTGCAGTAATGATTTCTTCAGAACTGTCAATGGATGCTGATGTGCAGACAAGCAACCTCCTGATAACCTTTCTGAAATACAGCTCTATTGTCATGCAGGACACAAAAGGTGAGTAGATGATAGAACAGTGGCTAATGGGCGGCCCTTGAGAATCTTGGCAATTGAATATGATACTTTAGCCAAAATTGAATGAAGGTGCATACTAAATCTATTTTGTATCTCCATCACGCTCAGTGTATATCAAATAGGAGGTTTTCCTGCATTGTGATTAACATCAGTTTTGCATTGTACACTTTGTTCTGGACCAAGTACTCCCACTCACTGTCATTCAAATTTGTATTCTTTTGCAACTACTGGTTGTATCATTGGCTTCATCTTGAAGCCAGCTGTTGATAACATGTATTTGTATTTTTAGATGTGTATATGTGTGAATGGTCTGTATAATTTTGGTTAGAGGAGTGTATGAAAGTCACTTGTTTGTTATGTATGCCATTTCTTGAAACAGCATAATCTTTGTTTTTTTGTGTTTATCTTCATGTCCTGTTTGTTTTTTGGTTCTTCTGTTTTTATAAATAAAAACACTGGCATTGTTCATGAGGAACATTTTGAGCCTGTCAATGAAGTGATGTAAGCAACAATTTATATCCAGTTTCTAAGCTCGTGGTAACTTGACTTATTTTGCTTCCCTCCTGTTGTTGCTTGATCTGCATTATAATGTATTCTGACATTATGCTGAGTTCTTGTTTATGTTTAAGGACATTTTTATTCTGCTTCTTTTTTTGTAGATGAACACCGACTTAACAGTGGTAAACTCTGCCTAATCATCCTGACCTGTATAGCAGAGGCAAGTTGTGTACAAGTCTCCTTAAAAAAAGCTTGCATGTCATTGCTGTTATTAATGTTGTGTCCTGCCAATTCGAGATCTTGGCATGTAGTAAGGGTGCAAAGATGTAGGGTCCATTCAGAAGAAGTTAATAACTAAGGGTTAATTGATAAATTGCAATTCGGTATGTTTCATAATGAAGTTAAAATGCATTTCTGCACATGCAAACATTTTATCCAGGTAAGTGATGCAGAACCTGTGTTACAAGCAGAAGAAACTTCAATCTAGAAAATGAAGTCAGAAGCCCTGCTTGATATTGACCCCTTTTTGATGTTCTAAAAGCAACCTTCCCCTTACCAGGCTTTTCCTTGAAAATGAATGCAACAGGCTAAGCTGGGATTTCTTGTACAGTGTAAAAAACATATGTTTGGAGGTCGCTTTAGTACTGTTTTCTATACTTGGGGCTTAAACTGCACATGGAATGCCAGCCCCTGCCTAGCACGTGGCCATACATACCTATGGTTCTCAACACATTTGTGAATCACCTCTTCCACAACGGAGCAACCTGTAATGTGTTGGGTCTAGAGTCTACCACTAAAGAGGTAAAGATCCTTGAATATTTCTGGTAACAAAAGCTAAAAACCTTAATCTTTGGCCTGGAATATTGTCCCTAATGCATAGGCCCCAAAAGTGGAGCACATCTTTTTGGTGCAATTTTTGTTTTTTGTGTCCTCAGAAATTGAGAAAACTGAATGACAAGCTAGAAAACAGAGCAAAGATAAGAAAGCTGCTTTCCCTTCTCACTTGTACAAGTACTCAACATTTCAGGTTACAAATATGAAGGTGTCTCGGAATTAATCTCTTCCCCTCAGTTGGGCTGATGCTGGAGACAGTGTTAGGCATGTCATATTTTGTGAATGTGGAACACAGGTGACACAACAAGGCCTTGCTTTGGGCATAATACACTTTTCTTCAGCATACACTGACAACCAATTGGCCAGTGTAAATTGGGGGCACTGAACTGTTAATGCCTCCCATGCATTTCTAACAGATTTCTTCCCCCCCACAGATTCCACCTCTTAGATATATCTTGTCCAGCACCAGCTGTCTTCAGAAACGTTTTCAGCCCCGAAGGGGCTAAATACAGTACCCTGTCAGCTCCAATTACCACCGCTGGCATCCATGGGAATGGATGTGACATCAGGGGCAGTATATATGGAGCCAGTAGCACCCCATGACCTCAGTTCCTTTTTCTGCAGGCTCAGTACTCTGTTTGTAACAACACCAGTGATTTTTCTATTTCCTAATTAATCATGTCTAATCACAAGCTGTGCTCAGACTCCTGTAAGGATTGTGCGTAGCAGATGTTGTGTTGTATCCTCAAAAGGTATGCCTATATTGCTTTGGAAAGAGGCAAATGTGTATAGCTGTCAACACATGCATCCTAAAGCCTTTTGGTAGTGGGCTGCAAAACTATACACTGTCACTTTTCTCCTCAAGGATAGGAAATGTACCTTGTGGAAGTCTCCAGTTTCAGCATTTTATTACAAGAAGCTGCAAGAGGATGAGTCTGCTGAAGTTAACCCCTGTTCTCATGACGGAGACCAAACGGAGGAGTAAAAAAAGAAATGCAAACGGGCCTGCTCACCCAGTGAACTGTTCTTATGCCTGGTCCAGAACAACTCCTAAGATGATGACTTTTGTAAAATGACAACCTCTGGTACAAATGCCCTTCCGTTCCTCTGCTGTAGAGTAATGCGAAGAATTTAGGTGTCAGGTGATGGACATCTTCACAAATGACTCAGCGCTTCTGGACCCCATTCTGGTGGTGGAGTCAGTGCCCATCGTGCTTAGTGAAGTGTTTTGCGGTATCTCTTAGAATTAAACTGTAGTTTTGCTGACTCTGTTCCAGTAGCATTGGTGGAGGCTGTTCCCCTCCAGAGCTGTGTGGCTCTTCCTTTGGGCATTGATGCCCAGGGCCCACAGGCTCAGCTCTGCCCTCAACACCTTGCTCTCCTTCGATCCATTTTCTTGAACCCACTATTTTACAAACATGGGACAGATCCATGATGAATAGGGTGATCCTGTTTCTTATGGGAGGGAGCCTCTGGACTCTGTCAAGGTGAAGTATTTTGTGACCAAGATACAGATCTGACTTGACTGGCTTCTCACACAGGGTGTATGGAGAGAGGGGAAAGACAAAGCACTTATTAATCCATTATCAACGAGAAACTAATGGTGTCCCTAAATGGAAGCACACAATGTCCTTGCAGGGGGGTTCTGTTCCTAGGTCAACAGTGTTGTGCCACCTATCTAAAAAGAAAGTAGAGAATACTGTCCCTCCCATAAACTATCAATAATATATGCTGTTAGAAAACACCAGAGAGCCCACAGGAAAGACCAATATGGTTTATATCGACAAAATAAGAACATTTCAGAGGGGAATGTTTCATAAAAGTCCTTTATTCACCCTCAATGTAGTGTGTTCAGAAGAAGTGTGAGCTAAGTGCGTCTATAACATCAACTATACATAAAGTAGTCTGCCAGTGTTTCTAATGTACGGCCCAAAGCACAGTCCCAGGAGGGGATTGTGCAGTCTTTTAAAATGGTATCCTAAGTGAATGAAAGGATATCGAGGAACAGAGGTCGGCCGGTTTAAATGACAATTATCCTAATGCGTCATGTTCTTCAGGACCAAAGGCTTCTTTTTGTGCTTTTACAAAGAGAACCATTACTCTGTTTAGTGTGCATAAAATGGCCATCCTGTAACCTTCCAACAGTGTTAGGCTGTGTTTCTTGGTTGCTTGATAGAAGTGGTGATGTTGTGCTTTCAGATCACCCAGCTCAAGCGATCTGCTTGTGGCAGCTGATTAGTAGTGTCACCGCAAACTGGGGTTGGGCGCTACTGCTCAAAACTAGTACTGAACGCTGCTTTGAGCACAGTCTACCACAGTTGAAAGGTTGCAGGATGGCCATTTTATGCACACTAAACGGAGTAATGGTTCTCTTTGTAAAAGCACAAAAAAGAAGCCTTTGGTTCTGAAGATGACTCATTAGCAGAATTGTCATCGAAACCGGTCGATCTATGTTCCTCAATATAGTTTTATTCAGGATACCATTTTCAAAGACTGCATTACCCCTTGTGGGTCTGTGCTTTGGGCGGTGCATTAGACACACACAACCAGACTACTTTATGTATAGTTGATCTTGTAGATGCACTTGGCCCTTTCTCCCTCTGAACACACTACATTGTGGGTGAATAAAGGACTTTAATGAAAAATTCCCCTCTGAAATGTTCTTATTTGTCTATATAGACCATGATGGTTTTACCTGTGGGCTAACTGTGTTCTTTAACAGCATTTATTATTGTAGTTTAGCGAAGGGACAGTATTCTCTCCTTTCCTTTTAGATAGGCGGCACAGCACTGTTGACCTACGGACATCAATCCCCTGCAGGGTCGACGGGGTGCTTCCATTTAGGGACAGGATTCGTTTTTTTTGTTGATAATGGAATAGGTGCAGATTTTTTGTTCCCCTCTCTCCATACACCCTGTGTGTTATACCTTTCAAGGATGTTTATAATGTTGGAGAAGGCATCTGTATTTTGTTCTTGAACATTTTCCCTGTTTGTCCTATTTGACTGGCTTCTCACCTCTGTGATAAGTGGTCTAAACACCTCACCTGTGCTTGATTTATATATATACTTCATCTTAGAGCAAACCTCACATTTCTTTCCAGAAGCACATTGCCAAGGCAGTAGAAATTCTGGGGTTGCAAAAGGTGTGATGCTACAGGGGCCAAGATATCTACTTCTAATGAGCTGGATTTGAGGGCTGTCAATGTCTCAGACACCTTAGAGAGTATGCAGGAGATGAAAGATGGTTTTGCCACTTTGGTGAAAGGTGGCCAGGAGGCTGCATAGCAGATTCTGCAATCCAGCCTGCATATGGCAGACTGTGTGGCTCATGCAGTAGGCACAGGGGCCATCCTGGGCAGACATTCCTGTATGAAGACTTAGGGTTTCACCACTTAAGTCTCGTCCAGACATTTGAACATTTGCTTTGACGGTGACAACCTGTTTAGAGCAAATGAATCCTTGGAGAAGTTTAAGGCCTTGAAGGACATGGCTAAGTCCTTGGGTTTAGACATCTATTAGCCTATTCCCACCTCTACCGGGATGAATCCTTTTAGTCCTACACCTCATTTGCGCACCGAGGTATGGAGCAAGCACCTCCCGGAAAGCATGGCATGCCTTGCTTTTATCACCAGGTTAGAAGCCCTAAAAGGGATTGCCAGTTTGTATCACCAAGACCTGAACTCTGTACAACATAATTAATACTGCAATAAATGAATTAATGTAGTGCTCAACTAATTGGCTAATAGTGAATCAGGGCTTACCTGGGTATCTGATCCTTATACTTTATACACTGATTGCGAATGGAACCATTCTTTATTAGCAGACAAGGTAACAAACACACGTTCAAAGGAAAATATAATTGGCTAATGATCCTTCTGCAAGTTTCAATGCTACAAATAGATTTAAGAACAGTCTACTATTTTTGACATAATTTGCTTTGAAAAAGCTTGTATGTGTGAAACACGTGAGTGTCTAGTGTGGCGAGTCAGAAGGACGACGCAGACTGATTGTGGGCGTTGTATGTGTTTAATTAGGCAAACTGAAAAAGGCCTACCTCTTCCTATCAATATGGGTGTTGCCTGCCTACTTTAATAACTACAGTGCTCATCAGTCATTCGTGATTTTATAAACACTATTTCTGCTGTCCACACTACCCTCACTGACCCTACCACTATGCAAAACAAACTTAAATTAGAAGGTACTCCTAGTACAAGACGTTCGGTATGTGAATATCTGAAAAAGATTCTGCGGTTAATCTTCTGGGGTACTCCTAGTACCGACTCTTCAATAGATGAATTATGAATAGTTGCTTTTGATTCTTCTCATTAAACTCTTTAATTTCTGAATTGGATTACTTGGCTTTCTTTCCTCCGTTTTATCCCTTTATTAGTCCTTATTTCTGTTTTTGGATTCTGCAATTGTGTTTTTACAGTCTCTATATATATTTTATTCAGGTTGTGATTCAATTGGCAGGTTTTTTTTTAGATTTTTGCTCCTATATGGTTTCCTCTTATTTTGACTGTGTACAGGATGTCGAGTTAACTTCCTACTTTCCCTGGGTAGCATTCTCACTTCTAATTCTCCTTCGGTATTTAACCATGCAACAGTTTGTTTTATATAATTATTGCTCTTGGGTTCCTTTTCTCTCTAGCTCACCTCTTTTTCAGATTTGGTACTGGGACGAGTTAATTGATAGTAATAATGTTTAAGCCTCCCGTTCTTCCTGTTACCTTCTTGCGGTTAAGAGAACCTCTGTGGGTGCCTTTGTCGTATTTCCATCTTCGTCATCCAGGCTGACGGCGTCTCTACTGCATCAGCATTTCCTTTCTCGTGGCTTCCCGTCTCGGCACAGTGCAGTGTACGACCATACCGACTGCTGCTACCAGTCATCAGTGGTATCGGCAGCATTATCGAGACACGTGGTCCACCAAGGATTCCTGTTCCTGGTCTCGCCACCACATTTGAATGGTCTCTAGCCCTTTTAGTTTGTCAGGCTATTTGCTGGCCTTGACTTCGGCGTATCGTCTGATACGCTTGCGTGAGTTTGGAACTCATGGGATCTCACGCTGGTTCCTTGAACGCTGCTTGGTTTGCGTCACGCAGCTCAGGACCTTTCCCAGCTAACGTGAGGGTGTTTCCCTCTCTCCAACTCATCCCTCTTCATTCACCAATGAATTCCCGTTTATCCACCTCCTCAGGGATTGGAGCTTGAGCTTTAAAGAGATATGTTCTAATTCTCTTGGATAACAATGTATTTTTAGTATTCTCCTTGACCCAGTAGGGATCAGTCATAGTCTCGAATATCTTGGGTTCCTCGTCCCAGTATGAGTAATTCACAGTTCCTGGTATTATGGCTTCCTTTTCCCAGTATGACTAGTTCACAGTTTGTGTTAATATGGCTTCCTCGTCCCAGTCTTGGTACTTTAATGCAATCTGGTGTTCTGAAGCATCCCATGTAGGCCATAGTGTGTACCTTTTGGAGGGAGTTCCTCACGGGAACAGAAGTCCTTGTTCCCGATGGGGGAGCCTCTCCTGGTGAGGTCCCACTTGCCTCTACCCATATGGAGGTGTGACAGATCTTTGGATGTCGTCATTTCTCCCCAGGGGGAGCCCCTTCCTTTGATGCCAGGAGGGTGAGGCCACTCACTCTCAGTCCCTCTGGGGATGGTATTCAGTTGAGGATCTCATGGGGAGAAGCCCACCTTCTGAGGACAGTTACGACTAACCAAGGGAGATGCAGCATTCCAACCATATACCCTCCCTCCCAAACACCCTCCTATCCCTCGCCTTCCACCGCCATGTTATCCAACCAACTTAAACCATGTATGTATGCAAGGACATGGGGCTGACCCTTACTGAGACGAGGAAGAGGAGAGATGACTCAAGTAAAACCTATGGGACTCCAACTGAGATGAAGAGGAGGCGCAGAGCCATGAAGAATACCTGGTGGAATGATAATCGTCATTCTAGCATTCCGCAGATGAGGGACTGGGAGCCTAAGATAAAAACTGACAAAGGACTTTAAGAACTGTCTGAGTAGCCTGAGATACTGCACTGGGGAGGGTGACTGAAGAAATCCCTCCGGTCTCGAGGGAACAAAGTACCTGGTGGCATGGAGCGAGCCTGGAGCAGCATTGGGAGTCAGAAGCTGGTACTGGGAACGAGAAGCGCGGAATCGGAGTGGGTGCGCAGAGAAACACCCGTGCAGCCCGGCGAATGACCACGAGCACCCGAAGACGATCAGCAGACTGTCCAGAGGGCCCACAAAGGGTTGGACTCCGGTGCTGGTGGGGGCTTAGAAAGCAGGATCTGGGACCACAAGCATGAACAGGGTATCTTCCTCATGCCAGTACCTGGCGAGTAAGGGAGCCAAGCTGGTCAGAACGAAACGAAAGAGAAAGCCGGGTCTGGGACCCACATGCAGAAATGGGGTATCTTCCTCGTGACAGTACTTGGCAAAGGAAGGAGCCAAGTTGGTCAAACTAAGGCGCCAGAGAGACCAGGTTCAGAGAACCCACAGTAATTAGATGTCTTCCCCACGACAACTCTTGACAGGAGAGTGAACCAAGCCTGAGAAAGGGCCAGGGATGGGTGTCATACCCCCTGACATTGTGAAACTGCAAACCAAGCCTGTGAAAAGGCCAGGAAAGGGTGTAATTCCCCAGGCATTGTGAAAAGACTGAAAGCAAGATACCAGGAGAAGGGAGGCATTCTCCGGGTTCACAATAGTGAAGAAAGTATGGGCAATAAGGAATACTGATGTTTTAATCTGTAACATTGTTTGGTGCCTTAAAAGGGATTGAGACCTGGGGAAGGGAGGCATTCCCTTCGGTAAAGATCCTACCTAAGAATCAGAAATGTTGTCCTTTTGAATTGAACTCAGAACTTTGCTGCTTGTTGACCTTTCAACTTGGAACTTTGTTTTATAATCTGGAAAAGGATTGTGACCTGGGGAAGGGAGTCATTCCCTCATCTAAAGGTCTCAACTGCAATTGGAACTAGGACCCACTGTCCCGAAGAAGGGAGTCATTCTTCTGGAACAAGAAAATCCACTACCTCTTTAGTTTAGTTACGAGTGTAAAGGACAGAAGCAGGGTTTTGACACAGATTGGTGGACTCTGGATTTACTTAGACATCCTAACTGAGTCCTTAGTATTTTGGTTGAGTTAGGGAGAGGTAGGTGTTCTCTTTTATTTTTATTTATAAAAGTATGCCAACAATCATGCCACCTGTGTGTCAGTCTCCTCCTTCTGCACCCTAAGAGAGGGTATTTCCAAGCGGATTAACCTCCCTACACTCACAGGAAGGGGCTCCCCTTAGGGAGAAGTGAAGAGTTCCCTTTGTTCGTCACAGTAGGTATTTTCCTTTTGTTGAAATAAATTGATTATGGACACATACATTTCATCAACTTTAATTTTTGTATCACGCATGGATATCTATCCAGTTACATTAATTCAGAGAGGCTCCTAGAAAGCCAAAGTTCCCCCTTCCAACATCCTCTCGGGAATCTCTGGTTCAAAACCCACTATAATTTGTACTTTGTCCACTCCACTTTAGTTGGGGGAAGGATTGTCCCTGTATTTCAGCTAGTAGCAGCACACCACCGCTGTTGCTTAGGCCATAAAATTGTGTACCAAGGGTAAGAAAGGTGTCGGGGAAAGATTTGCACTCCCTTTATTTTTTTGTGAAGGAGGAGGACGAGGGCGCTGTGTCACATCCTGAATCTGCAGCTGCTGAATTTGTACCTGCACAAAGGCAACTTCAAGAGGGTTACCTTGGCCCAGATCCATGCCCTCGAGCTGCAGAACTTACTTAGTCACAGGACCTGCAAATTGCCTACTTCCACATGCCAAACCATCCAAAGCATAGGAAGTACCTGAGGGTCATGTTTGGCAACTCCCATTATTACCAGTTCAATGTCCTGCCCTTTGGCATTAAATCATCCTCATTGGTCTTCACCAAGCTGTTTATTGTGGTGGCCACATATCTCAGGAAGGATAAGATTCACATCTTTGCCTATCTGGACAACTAGCTCATTTGATCTCATGCTGCAGATCTGGTGTCCACCTACCTACACTAAACTAGCTACCTGCGTGAAGATGTCCCATGTCAGCAAGAGAGGATAGCTGAGAGGCAACGTGCTTGCCTTCGAAGCAAGGCAACACGGAGCACCACAGGTTCGATCCCCGGGGCCGTGCTTAGAAACCTCTGGGTATTAAGCCCGTTATAAATAACCTATTGTATCCTATCCTGCCATCCCAATTCATTGTAGTGGTTCCGGGCACTCGATCGGACAGGGTCTTATCTCACGTAAAACGGGCAGCGCATATCTTGCAGATGTTACAGGTCTTCCAAAACCAGTGTCTGGTCCCAGTCTCAACCTTTCTGCATCTCCTGGGCCTCATGGCATCCAGCATCCTTGTGTTGTTTGAGGCCTGGCTGTGCATGAGGTTGCTCCAGTGGCGCTTTCACTGTCAGTCTCAATTCCAGAATTACATGACAGATGTGTTGCAGGTTCCAATGTTGCAACACTGGACCTCCTGCAGTGGGCCCTGTGAAACCTTTTTTTTTACTAATTAGCACACTTAATTGCACTTCAGTTATCATGGAGTTGGGGCACTCACCTGAAAGATTTGACAGTGAATGGACTGTGGTCCCTTTCTGAGGTGTTGGAACACTTCAATCTGTTGGAAACTTGGGCCATCAGGCTGGCCGTAGATGGGCAAGTATGTCCTGATCCTGACAGACAACACAATGGCCATGAATTACCTCAACAAGAGAGATGGTGTTGGGTCTCGGTCTCTGTGCAGGGAAGCAATGCAGTTGTGGCTCTGGTCTCGGAAGACTGCACATCTTACTGGGTCACATACCATTGTATGGGTGCCTTGAGCAGGCAGTGATCAGTATCTCACAGATGGATGTTCTGTCAGAAATATCTGTATAAGATGTTTTCCCTTTCTAGGACCCCTCATGTGAACATATTCACCTCCAGTGTCAGTAAGACTTTCAAGTTGTTCTGCTCCTTGGAATGTACCCTGCAGGGATCTCTGAGGAACACATTGTGAAGTTGAACTGTGATTCAAGTCATTCCGCTAGTTCTCAGGCAGCTACAGAAATTTGGGCCCACTATGACCCAGTAAGAGAGCCTGATCCTTCACCCAAGCTTTTCTATCCTCAACCTTCGCGCTTGGCTAGTGAGGCTAGTGAGAGGCATGTATTTCAGATGACCCCTGAAAAGGGCTTCTTCTTTTCCATCCCCGCAG
Source organism: Ambystoma mexicanum (assembly GCF_040938575.1). NCBI lineage: Eukaryota > Metazoa > Chordata > Amphibia > Caudata > Ambystomatidae > Ambystoma > Ambystoma mexicanum. Next base: position 1,449,083,806 of record NC_090929.1, read on the forward strand.
TTATGGCGTTTTCGCTGTGATTTTCTAATGAGTTTCCACCTTGATTTATTTTAATAGTTCCAGCAAGGAATTTAAGTATTGTTTTGACATTTCTCATGGTAGCCCTGTTTGAATTCTTGATTTCTTGTTCTTTGATATTGCTCCCCCTCATGGTTATTCTCCTGGTCGCTAGGATCTGTAAAACCTCCTTAGCTTGTCTTCGCTAGGAGAAAGTGACTCTGAAAGTTGGACATCTACATTCATTTCCCAAGGTCTTGTCAGATTTCCATCCTGCACAGAAGATTAATCTTGCTGTTTTCTACCCTACAATCTTAGAGGGAGGAGAGGTTTCACTGTCTGTATCCCAGAATGGCTCTCAGTTACTGGGTTCTCATTACAAGTGTGCCGGTCCGGTAATAACGGTGCCGGTAAGCTTACCGGCACCGCTGTTACCGGTCCGGCACACTACAAGTCTGCCTGCCGGAGTTGCTGTGCCCGGAAGGTCTGACCTTGGCGGGCACAGCGGCCACGGTAGGTAGACTGGCGCGGAAGCACCGGCACCGTTATTAACGGTGCCAGCGCTTCCGTGGTCCCCACTCCCATAAAGTCCTAGAGGACTCTATGGGAAAGGGTATTAACAGAATTACTGACGCCTGACTTCCCGGCCGCCAGGTTTGTAATACCCTAGTGTTACCAGGTAATAGGTACCGGTAATTCTTTCGGGTCTGGCGGCAACCCCTGCCGGTATCACCGGCAGGGTTACCGCCAGACCCGTAATGAGGCCCTGTGTCTCTCAGATGAGGGATATCGGAGATGATGACCAACGCTTTTTTGTTTACTCTGGAACCCAGAAGGCAGAGCTGTTACTAAGCAGGTCATGTCCAGATAGATTATCCTCTGCCTCTCAGATTTTAGTTTAGTATAAATTGAACAAAATGAAGCTACCACCCATAGGTATCCAAACTCCCTAGTTTTTCACATTGAAAACAAACAAGTCACTCAAGAACAAGGCAAAAAACAGCATGGATAAAAAGAAATGTTTTAATCACTTTCCTGAATTGAAGATGACTCTAAGTGTCCCGAATATCAGTTGGAAAAGAATTCCAAAGATTTACTTCCTGCACTGCACTAGATCTACTAAACCCTCTACACTTCTTAAATTTAGGAACAATAACTGTAGAACACAAACTAAAGCATAGAGGTTAAGAAGAGAAATGCCAAAAAAAGCAATGTTGGATCTACAAAGGCGAGTGCCATAAAGCTTTTTGTGAACCATTGTTGGTAGTTTTAAACTGTCGTGGAAAACTTGACCACTGGCGATTGCGGTGGATTGGTGAACAATTTAAGTAAAAAGCAGGCAACAAGACAAAACAAACCAACGATAGTACAAGACTTAGAAGCAAGTGAGAACCCCCCTCCCTTCCAAGTACTCTTCTTTTATACCTAAAAGAACACATGCATTTAAATGGAAGGGGAGTTCCAGACAGGGTAAGGAATCATACCGAAACAATGTTAGAAGCATGGAACAAAGCCCCTCTATCCAAATCTTTGCTAACAGCTGCGTTCTGACATGTAAGACAGTGTTATCAGGAAGGACAGCAGAAAGTGATACATTTAGTGGCGATGCATATACTACTGAAAGGTTCACACATGGTCTGAGGCAGGCGAGCATGCTTCCAGTAAGATGTCTTCCGTCTACTAAAGCCACTTTTCTTAAGAGAGCAGTAGCCTAAAACACGCTTGCATATGCCAAATAGGAAATGCGTCAAAATCAAGAGATGTGAAGGCGAGCATAGAGACACATTAGGCGAAGAGCCTTCATCGCACAAACATACATAGTAAAGCCTTCAGACTCACTTCGCGCAAGCATGGAACAGTTGTTTAAACATGGCAGTTTGCAGTTTGCAGTACTTACTCAACATTATAATGTGGCAGTATGCAGAGGGATTACATACAATTTTTGATTTCAGACTTTTCTCGATAAAACGTAATCCTCGCGTTCACAGGGAGTCCATGCAATCTTGTAAATTGTCATGTGGTCACATCTGTGAGCATCTGAAACAATCCTTGCAACCCTATTTTGTGGAATTTGCAGAATTTATACACAAACCCGTGTACAAAGTATTACAATAGTCAATTTTAGAATTTTCGAAGAGTTTTCGGAAGCCTTCTCAATTGTTTGTGAACTTTGTACCTGTGAAGCAGGGGAAGGCCTTGTCCAAGCTTCCATCTCAAGATGACTCTGGCTGCATCATGCAGTGTCATCGTCTGGCTGGCCGTCCAATAGCCCAATCCAGTGATTGCTGCAACAACGGCGTTCCTTTCTGCTGTGCCCCTGCTTGACATCTGCAGGGCTGCGACATGGAGGTCCACGCATACCTTCGCGAGGTTCTACTGCATCGACAGGAATTCCAGGGAGGAGTCCAGAGTCGGCCAGGCAGTGCTATGCAACCTGTTCACTTGAGGTGCGCCTGTTCCAGACTTAAGTGTTAATTGCTTTTGTTGAGCCTTGCTACCTCCCATAGTTGTGTAATGCGTTCTGCTGTGTAATCGTTATTCATGAGCATGTGAATCCATGCCAGACCCCATGCTGGAGAAGGGTTAAGTTACTCACCTGTAACTATTGTTCTCCAGCATGGGTCTGGCATGGATTCACATGCGAACCCTCCCTCTGGCCCCTCTGCAGCTCTTCTTGTTCATACTGCCACTTAACGTGCTTACCAAATCTGAGAGAGAGGACTGTCATTGGATGGGGGCAGTATGACCCAGAGGGCAGTGATTGGTTTAGAGGAGAAATACAGTTTTGAAAGTGAAAATGTTTTTCTTTTTACAGAGGATTCCCAGCCTAACAACTGGGAATATTCATGAGCATGTGAATCCATGCCAGAGAACAATATTTACAGGTAAGTAACTTAAACCATCTTTTTGAGGCATCTGTATTTTACTTTTATTTACAGCACACAGCACCTTCTGTGCAGTGTTGCTGGAAGCTCCTTTTTTGGTTTTCTTTTTGTTTCTTTGTTAGCTTAACGTTACTAGGATAGGGGGATACTTTTTATCCTGCCTAGGCTTTTATTTTGTGAGATCAGCCCACCCCACCTTATGCAGAGGGCTGAGCGGATACATGGTATTCCCTTTCTCACTTCTCTTGTAAATTTCTGGTTACAGTGGCAAGTCGATCTGAGTGTCTGGTGGCAGTGGATATTTTGTTCTGACTTTTTGTGTATTTTAAACACAGGCTGCTGTCACAGCACCGGTAAAGAACCCATGGGTCACCATTGACCTAAAAGGATGCGTGTCTTCTTTTTTTTTTGATAACTCACAATGGTTTGCCCTTTCTTGAGCCTTCCTCTGCTAGCCTCGTGAGAGGAGTCCTGCTCACTCGACGGGCTCCCGTTGGGAAGCTGCCCAGAGGCGCCAGTGTGTCTGAGAGGAAACTATTACTCCCTAGGTCTTTGTCCTCCAGTGCGTCTGCTTGGATCCAGTTCAAAGCTTGAATGTTTCATGTATGCTGATTGTCTGGGTTCCTGATTAAAAAACGATGGTCTTGATGCTGAAGCCAGAGTCGACCACTGGAAGGAACATTCTGAAGGACGCAGACACCTACAGCGAGGGCCAAGCCGATGGAGCCGACAGGGTGACCGCTGCAGCTCCAGCCCTTTGTTCTGTGTGACTGGGAAGATCTAGACCTGGCTACTTCCTCCTTTGGACTGGTGGGCCTAACCAGTCTCGAGACCAGCTACATTTAGAGCCTCCCCACGAAGTGCTGCAACCTTCCATGCCTGCAATACTTGAATACCCTGGGACATCTGGCACTGCTGCAGTGCATCATCTCATGTAGCGTAGTTCTGATTGCGAACTTCTGGGCATCTGTCTGGGACTACAGTGACTCCATCCCCATCGTAGAAGTCCCCTTAGAAGAGTTCAGGACCGAGAGAAGCCTAAAGTCTGCTGGGTGACAACCATCGCTGCTCCAAAGCCTGTGCCGAGCCTGCACAACAAAGTGCTGCAAAGATCATCTGCTGGGCATCACTGTGACTGACTGAGTCTGGCCCTCTGCTCCTGCCAAAAGTTCTTCCTCCAGCCGCCAAGGCCAGAGAGCCGAACCAGGGCTGCTGTCGTTTGACCTTGGGGACTCGCTGGTGACATTGTTGTTCTTCATCATAGAAGGTTCTGTCTAACTCATGGGTACTTAACTCGACAGTTTTTGTTTTGCTCTTTGTTCCCCCTGAGCTTCTTGAGTCAGCTTGGGGTGGATGACCCAACAATGTTCTCCCAGGCCTTGGGACATCCTTCCTAGAGGCAGAAACCTTTCAGGTGGCTCTAAGGAACTCATTCCTTCAACAGTAAAGACCGACACAAGTGATCACAGTTCAAGGGTGTTTATTAAACTGTATAGGTAGGTTTGAAAAACGCCTAATCCAAATCTAAATCTAAGATGGAAGCAAGCTTCGACCATCAAACAATAAAACGGCCTCTACTAAAAAAAAAAGAAAAAAATCTTACCAATCCTTATGCTAAATACAAAAGAAGTGTGGGATAATGTTCATAAGAAAGAAAGAAGGAAGTGTTCACAAATAATAAGTCAGTATGCAGTAGTTAGGGTCTCCCTTCCTTGTGTTTTCAGCACCGGACAAGGTAGGATTTTGGAGCACAGCACACGCTCGAGCTTTCCCAGCACGAGCCAACAATTCGGCTCTCAGTAATCAGGGCCTTTCGTGTTTAATTCTCTTTTCTACCAAAAAGTCTCTTGCCTCAGTAGACCTGATGTATCAAAATAATAAACAAAGCGTACCTTTTGTAATGTACATTGGGTGATTCGTTTTCACCCCTGGATTCCCCTCTTTCAGGTTTAGATCCCAAAAAAGTTCTTAATGATATCAGCACCGTTGGTAGTTCTTTTCTTGCTTCCGAGGGCCTGACAGGTTCAAAGTACCAAAACAAGAGTTCGACAAAAGTTCTAGAGTTCTTCTCTGGTTGTGCGTGGGTGATAGCTCTTCACCCCTGGGTCCCCCCTCTTCCGGGCTCAGACGCCTCTCAAATATGAGCTTCTCTTTGCCGGGTTCACTTTGGCATAGCTTGCATTCAAAGGCTTTCCCTCTTGTACTTTTCTTTGTTGCATTCATGGGTCGGTGGGTGTTGGCTTCTCACACTTGGATCCCCCTCTTCCGGGCTCAGATCTGACTTGACTATTTGCCTCCCTCGATCGGGTTCACTATGGCTTTCAATGCAATTTAGTTGGCGTTAGTCATATATCTTAATGTCTTTTTAAATAGTTCACTGTGGACATCCCTCTGCTGGATTCACTGTTGTCACGATGTGATTTGCTGGGCTGGAGTTATCCTCTTCCTGGTTAGGCTGGTGTTTCAGTGGCGGTCGCGGTGTGCAGTGACAATCCTTCTGGACGCGGCTGGAGAAACCCGAGTGTGTTCTCACAAATCATCCCAGAGGATCCTTTGTTCATGTGTCCATTGGAGAGCCATTGCACTTTGATCCCAACCCCGGGGGTGGACAATCGAGGGAGGATCACCTGGGCAGGCGGTCCTTGGGGACTGAGGGGAGAGTTCCTGAAGGCGAGACATGGTACTCCCCCATACCTTGCCCCAATCCATCCTACCCTCTACTTTCATAGGATATTGTCATCCAGACCCCATCTTGCCCCATGACTTTCCCTCAAAAGGAAGGAAGATCGAGAAACCCAGATCAAAAGGTAAAGCAAACCTTTTTCAAAAAAATTACACTAACATTTTCTCTCTTCCCTCCAAAACCTAGAGGGTATTCTGTGACTCAACTTTCTCCTTCCCAGTCATCTTCCTCTAATAAGGCTCTATTATGTCCTGGGAGGATAGATCAGTGGCAACATGCTCGCCTGGGAAGCAAGACGACATGAAGTAACACAGGTTCGATCCCCGGGTCCGCGCTTAGAAACCTCTGGGTATTTAAGCGTGTTATAAATATGCAACTAAGACAACAACAACACATTCTGTAACAGCGCCTCGATCCCCCCCGGGCTGTGTGAGTGTTTTAAAAAGGCAAATAAATAAAATAAATAAATAAATAAGACTAGGGAAACTGGAACAAACACCCATTCATTACAACTAGCCCAATAATCCCAATCAGAAGAAATTAGGAACACCACTCATTCGATATCACAATCTCCCTCAGCCTTTAAGGGGTATACTCTTACGTCATGTCCCATTTCCTCCATACCGTATGGGCGTCCCTCACGAGAGACTGGAGACGGAACCTTTTTCACCAGAAAAAATCTTCTTCCCCTTTAAATTTAGAGGCGCGTGGGGCCGGGGCCCTGGGAGCATGCGCTCACCTGACTCCGCCCATCGGTGCCACTCCTCAGGCCCCTTTTCCGTGTTGAAGGGAACAGGCCGAATTCACCAGCGCTCCTAGGTTTGGCTTCGGCCATGTAATACTGTGCGCTCTACCCCAGATATTCTTCTATCTTTGTCTTTTTCTTTTCAATAGGTACTTGGCCCTCCGACGCCACGCTCCTCCCCGGCACATGTCGACTTCAGGAGGCTTCAGCAGGTGTCCAGCCGCCCCTCATGCCCTCTGCTTCTGCTGTCTTGGCCCCGACCACGACTGGCAAGGTTGTTCCGTGTGCGACGCATTGACTCCACAGGCACTGAAGAACAGGCTAGGTGGGTGAAGGGAGCTCTTCCAGAAGTCTCCTCCGGAGGACCTAAAAGACTTCGTCAAACATCGCTCGAGGCCGAAGGTAAGACCTCTATTTACCATTGCACCCCTCAAGGGCGACGCCTTCCTAAGGAAGCGCATGACCGGGAGCAACCTGTTGGTTTCTAGTACCACCACACGTACCGAGGCTAGTCCAGCTACCAGCCTCACAGCCGAGGGGTCTCCGGATCCTTCCAGTGTCAGTGCTGAAGAACCACAAGGTTTTTTTACCGGGGTTACTCCCGAGGGGCACCGCCCTAGTACCAGCATCACGTCCGAGGGGGCGCCTTCACGCAGCACTACAGGCAACTCTGCCAAGGGCAAAATGCCTTCCAGGTCATGGCCCGAAGTGCGGGATAGGCCTTTCGTTCCAACACAAAGCGTCTTGGACGGGGCTGGTTCCAGCGAGCCAGGCACCACGACTTCGGCACGTGGCACGCAGCTCGACAAAATGGCTGCTGCGCCAGACAAGATGGCTGATCATCCGATACCCCCTCTTTCAGAGCGGGTGGAGGAAGGAGTCACAAGGTGGGACTGGTGTCAACCAGGTGCGTGGCCTACAGTTTATCCATCAGCAGCGCAGGGCAGGTTTCCCCTGCACCCCAGGCAGAGTGTGCCCCGGCCCCAGCTGCCCTTGGCCACTCCATCAATATCACCTGCCACCTCTACAGCCTCCGTAGACCGGTTCTTCGAAAGGTTCCTAGGGCTGATGCAAACTCCACAGATGGGGGCCATCCTCCGGGATGCCATCAGGGACACGCTCCCTCAGGTCACCCCACCGGCACCCATAGTCATTCCTCCGATGGCTCCGGTGCCACAGGCCCCAGCGCAGATGCCGCTGCCGCAGCCGGCTCCCCTGATTCCGGCTTCCCTGCCTCCCACAGTACAGGCGGTTCCACACCAGCCTCCGCAGCAGCCACCAGCTTCGGTCTCCACTCCGCGGTCCACAGCGCCCAGCACTCCTCCACCAGCTCCAGACCCCGAGACTGGCGGACACAGATGAGGAGGAAGACCCTGACACGCCATCTTCAGCCAGGGCCTTCCACGAACACCTTGCAGGTTTGGCAGAGTATTTGGGCCTTCCTCAGCCTGAGGTAGAGCAGCCTGAGGAGGGGGTCTTAGCAGAAGTCCTCACCCTAAGACCCCGTACCAAAACGGGGATCCCGATGCAGAAGGACGTAGTTGCCCTGGCCAAGAAGGGGTGGCTCAAGCCGCACTCGGCCCAGCCTTTCAATCAGCTCCACATCGCCAAGTACAGGCAGATGGAGGGAGACACACTCTTGCTTGCAGCGCATCCTCAACCACACTCTTCTGTGATAGCTGCGGCGTCACTCTATTCCAAGCCTCAGTCGTCCTCGGGCACCTCGTCATCGACACTGCTAGGCAAGGAGGAGAAGATCTTGGAGGCGTATGGGAAGAAGCTGTACTCCAATGCCTCCTTGCACCTGCAGCAGGCCAACACAGATGCCATGTTGGCAGCCGCTAACCAAAGGCTCTGGTGGGAAATTGCAGACTTCTTCCCAGAAACTCCGGCACAGAGCCAAGCGTGCTTGAAGGTGGAACTAGGAGAATAGACATTATGGAGTCCACCGTGGCCCACATCGATACCTCTGCCCGAGCCATCTGCATTGCCACGGACATGAGAAGGACGGCCTGGCTCCAGGCTACTAAGTTTAATCCCGATGTCCAGGAGCGCATATTGGACCTTCCCTTCGAGGGCAGTGACCTCTTCCACTCCACCACGAAAGCGGAATTAGAAGTCTTTATAGATTCTTAAACAAAATTGTGGTGGGTTCGGACCACGCACTCTAGTTGAGACTGTACGTTATATAATAGTCCAGAGAATATCTTGATTGGAAAAAAAAAATTCTTGAAGAGCTCATATAAGTGTTGTAAGAGATGAGTTTATTCAAAATTAGGACAGCCGACACGTGTTTCGACCTACGGGTCGTCCTCAAGGCTGTGTAAGTCCCATATTCCAAATATTTACACATAATTCCCAGATATAGTAACAAACAATAAAACATATTGTTACATACCATAGACATGAATTGCAAATAATCAATACAAAACACAGTATTGAATGGTTAACACATACCAGTTATGGAGGGTTCCAATGAAATGAAGGTCAGAGCCATGGTATTTTTCAGAGAGAAATTATCAAGAATTAAATAAATTGAGGTCCAAGTATGATAAAATAAAAATTCACAATTAACCATGCTAAACCTCCCAAGGTGAACCAATATATACACCAATCTGTTATGGCAAGGTGAATACATATTCCTGAATTGGAGTGAGAGCTAAGCAAAACAAAAACAAAAAATGTGAAAAGAATGAAATAAATGTGAACTCTGTAGGAATTGCCACCCAGAGCGCTGCAATTGACAGACCAGAAAATCAATTAAATATCACCTTACACTATGAATGTGTGTCATGGAAAACCATTACTGACCAGAAACCAACATTAAATCCAACAAAGTTACTAAAAAATGAATGAAAACACGCTTACCGCAACTGACAAGTTCCACCAGTTCAAATACTAGAAATAAAAAAGTCATGCATCACATCATGGTGTGTTCTGACATAAGTATATAAACATCAGAGGTTATACATATAACCCTGGAATTACAAGAGACTGCAGCGCACCTTCAATTTACAATGCCGTCCTCTTATTAAAGCAGAAGATAAAATCAATGCAATTAATAGTATTCCATCCGGTGTATTCACAGTGACAGTCCTTGTCCGGCGCGCACCGGAGCAAAGTCCCGGTCAAGTCCCGCTTACCCGCAGCTTCTTGCCGATCTCTCAGGATCCTCGCTGAATTATTTGGACGTTTACTTGGAAGATTTACACTACAACGCCCAGAAGGCTTTGCTTACCTTTTGTGTGGGCGGTACTATAAAGCCTGCCGAGCGCGCGCACCGCGCGCGCGCACCGGAGCAAAGTCCCGGTCAAGTCCCGCTTACCCGCAGCTTCTTGCCGATCTCTCAGGATCCTCGCTGAATTATTTGGACGTTTACTTGGAAGATTTACACTACAACGCCCAGAAGGTGAAAGGAATCGTTGAACTTACCACTCACCATTTTCCAACATATATATTGGACATCAACTAATGCACTTTTCCTTTGTTTAGGCTTTGCTTACCTTTTGTGTGGGCGGTACTATAAAGCCTGCCGAGCGCGCGCACCGCGCGCGCGCACCGGAGCAAAGTCCCGGTCAAGTCCCGCTTACCCGCTTTGCCGCGCTTGTTGCAGCGTGCAGCGATAATATCTAAGGTGATTTGTTGGGACAAGACATCAGTCATCTACCTATCCATCTTTTACTTATTATTATTTATCTATATATTTTTTTTTATTTTGTACTGAATTGTTCAACATGAAACGCAGCATTGTTTCCTTAAAAACAGGCATGCCCCCAGTTTTAACCTCACACTTTTCAAATGATGACATTTCTGCTGAAAAAGTGACAGCTACAAAATCCAAAAAACCACGACTGAGTTCCACCCCTCGTGTGAGCAATGTCACTGGAAAATCCAAAACAAAAACGGACATACTGGCAAGTATGGATATCCGTCAATTTTGTTGTGACTCGTCTATCCCAACTTCCTCACTACATTCTAAATACAACAATGGTCCTCCTTTATTCAGTCCTGTGCTAGCACCCCCTATAGATCACGAAATCGCCTTAGTTGAGCCTGATACAAAGGTAGTAGTAAAAGAAGGCATAACACCAAGGGTTACAGTCGCTGACACTGGTGTAACTGATTCTGTGGTCTTTGCTGAAGAAAACGTGTCTCTCACAGATAGCGTTCTATTAAAGAATGTCTTGACAGGCACTACTGCTCAGCCTATAAAGATATCTGATTCGAAGCCTTTGCTTCTAGATGAAGCTCACAAGTTAAAAACAGGTCCCAGCCTAAACCCTCTCTCAAATATTCAAACTGTGCCCATCATTGATTTGGACTATAATGCATCGGCCTTCTCTTCATACACTCGCTCTGAAAATTTGTCTAGATCACCAATCTTGTTCACAAACGTCAGTGCAGCCCAGTCGGTTGCCAATTTGTCTTTTACAGCCCCCACACCGCGGAGAATGCCGACCCAAAACACTAAAGAAGCCGGATTCACTGATTCCTCTACTGTAAACACAGGAGTAGCTCTAATGTCTATGAACACGGCCATTATGGCCTTAGCAAAGTTGTTTGAGGCCCTAATAACGAAAGCAGACCTGCACTCCGCCCAATTAAATCAATTACTGGCAGAGCATCTAACACTTGCCAGTAAACTAGAAAACATGTCCAAAACTGACTGCCCAACAAGCAACAAAAGGTCAATAGCATCTCAGACCTACTTTCCAGCTGCAGTTCCCCTGCATGTTTACCAGACTATTCCTTGTTTTGCGAATCCCATAATTGACCTCTCGTGCGACCCAATTAACACTGGGGTGGAACATTCCCAAAAAGCCACTTATCCCTTGTTTGACTCAAACAACAAACGGGGACTTAAAAAACCTCCACTTGCAAAAAAATCTAAAAATATTAAATCTACAATCAAAGGTTCCTCACAAATTAAAACCTTTGTTAAAAACATCTCCATTCCAGCTGCTAATTCTGTAACTGCGGCCAAAGCGATTGCCAAAAAATATTCTTCTCAAGCAAGAAACCGAAAAATAAACGATCATGTAGCATCGATAACTCCAGCTCCAGATCATAGTCCTTTAAATGATCTGATCCGTGCTGCCACTGATGTTTCCGAAAATGACCAACAAAAACAGATCCCTAGTACACCTTCATCTAATATGGTTTCATCAAAACCATGCGTGAACAGAGACACACGACTCAAAGAGTTGAGGCACGCCATTGATGAATATATGGCACTTCAACCAGCCCCCAGAAAGCTAGAATTTAGTACAAACGAGGTAGCAAAACCAAAATTGGCTACATCTGAATTATATTGTACCCAAACAACTACACAGAAAGTCTCGAATATCGCACCTGGAAACTCTGAATCTCAAATGCCGATTCAAGTGTCCCCAACAAAAACATCAAATAAATCCCCTCATGAGCTTGGCATTGCGGGAAATATGGATATGTTGATTCAGTCCTCGTTGGTTAAGTTCTTTGAGAACCATGGTCTTTCTCAGCCTAAAGCCAGTCTGGAAATACCATCGAACCCTAAAACTTTACCATCGATAGGTAACAAAAAGATAACAACTGTAGGATTTAAACGTCCAGCTATTCATGCTCTGACCCTCACTTGTTTACCCGCACCAGCAAAGCAATACAATCTTAATCGAGCTTCTGTCCTTGCAATTTTTGGGGAAATTCCAGAGTTAGATGATATTGGAACAATTGATATTGAACTAGTTGAATTTGTGAATCAATCAAACTGTACATCTGTTAATTTATGGTTCAACTCGAGAGTAGTGGTAAACACCATATGGGCTGTAAAAACTCAATTGCTCGAGTTGGGTTTTAAGCTCCAGACAATGATAGAACCCACAAACTCCGTATCAAGTTATATCCCGACATCTAATTCAATACATACTTTAAAACAAGACCAACCCCCAACTGCAAAAACATGTAAGTGCAACACCAAAGCAAGTGATTGTTAGGATAAGGATTTGCGAAGTGTGACAGTGTCGTTTATTAGCTGGAACTCCAGAGGCCATAATCATTTGTTAAACAATAAGAATGTATGCTTGGTTGATCATGATGTCATCATACTACAAGAAACATGGCTCACAGAGATGCCTTCATGGAACAACTTTGATATCCTCTTAACCCCAGCAGTAAAAAGTCGGTGGGGTCGGCCTACATCGGGCTTGCTGACGGCAGTGAAGCAGTCAGCAGGCCTAAAAATCAAACCATGGTACTCTCCTAACCCGTTTCTACAAATGTCAAGAGTCGGGATGGGGATGTTTACATGTGCTATTGTAAATGTTTATTGGAACCCGGCGGGTATCCAGGATGACTGTTTTCTGGACTGTATGGCTAAGGCACTTGACATTGTTTTACTTGAAGGTTTAACAGAACATATACTTGTGGTTGGCGATCTAAATCTTCATTGTTTGGGTCCTCCACGTACCTCTGAAAGAGAACGACTTGATAAGTGGTCGTCTTTTGTGAGGTCCAGGAGTCTGCTTGTGCTGAATGGAACTTTGCCACAGGATGTCCCTCCGAGACCCACTTGGCATCGGAATGGGTCCACGGGAATTATAGATTTCATGTATACCACGACCCGTATGCTAAACAAGATCACAGCTTTCCAAATCCTTCAAACAGATGCTAGTGATCATAACATCTTAAATATGATTTGGTCTTCTACTCTAAACACAAACCAATCATTGCCTGCATATATTCCGGGCATCTGTAACATAAATTCCACAAGGAATAAATTGACGTGGTCTGAGTCGTCCCTGACAGCATTTAGAAATTGTTATCAAGCCGAGTTAAAAGTTAGAAATGGAGTCTCTGGATATAGTGACTTAATATATTATGATCTGATGCAACTCTTTCAGCGAGGTTCAACTATACATAAGCATAAGCAGACTCCTCACCTTCACATTCATGATCATGAAATAAGAATGAGAAAAGCCAAATTCAGAGCTGATAAAAGAAGCATTGCTAAGCTTCCCCCGTCATTGCGCAACCATGCCCTAACTACAATTAAAACTAAATATACAAATTGGATAAGAGGTAAAAGAGCCAAACTTTACCAAAGCGATGGGTTTAACATGCTAAAAGCTTTGGCCACTAAAAACTCAGCGCAAACTTGGAACATCATAAACCAAGCTACATCTGGGCACCAAGTGGCCATTCAAATGAATGATGTCATGGAGGATGAGTGGATCCAATATTACTCCACTGCTTTTGCTGCTCCATCGGATCAATCGGGCATAGCTAGCCCGGGTCCGCTTTCACCTTTTCATATCACGTTCGATAGAGATGATATCCTTCTATGCATATCGCAAGCGAGTAACTCGGGAGCTCCTGGCCCAGATGGCCTTTCGAATAAACAACTCAAATGTTTCCCGGAAATCTGGGCCGACATTCTGTACATGGTATTTGAAACCATTAATGCAACACAGAATATTCCCTTGTCCTGGAAACAGTCAATTGTTGTTCCGATTTATAAAAAGGGCGAGCGGACTAAACCAGCAAGCTACCGCCCTATCTCGCTCCTTGATGTGCCTGGGAAGATATTTTCTCGAATTATTTTGAAGCAGTTGAAGGAGTGGGCATTTCGAGATTCCAAAATTGATCCCCTGCAATCGGGTTTTGTTAGCGGTTTGGGTACACTTCCAAACATTATAATGCTAAACATGCTCAAATCTAAATATGCAATTAGGAAACAAACCTTATATTTTGCTTTTATTGATTTTAAATCAGCGTTTGATTCTATAAGTCGTAAATTGCTGTTTCATAAATTAAAGACTCTGGGATGTCCTACCTCCTTGTTAGCAATAATCATTCAGCTACATACTGACACCTCCATGCGTGTAAGACTCTCCATTGGGGGTCTTCTTTCTGCAGCTTTTGCCACTTCGCTTGGACTAAAACAAGGTTGCATCTTGGCATCGTTTCTATTTAATTTGTTTATTCTTGATATGGGTAACTCCTTTCGTCAAATACTTTCAGATGCACCCGAGATAGGTGGACAGCGCATCCCGTGGTTACTTTACGCTGATGATTTAGTGCTAATTTCTCAAACTCCTGTGGGTTTACAGAATTTGCTATCTGCGCTATCCAAATATGCTCTGGAGAATCATCTAATAATAAATACTGAGAAATCACAAATTATGATCTGTAGGCCCCTGGGAAAACGCAAACTACAAAACTTTGCATGGCACTTGCAGCAAAAACTGATGGACACAGTTGTAGAATATAAGTACCTGGGTATCTTCGTTCAAAATAGCGTGAATGATCAATTCTACTCAAAAAAATTACAAACCAAACTCATATCTCTTGTATCTCAGGCAAAAATTTTAGTTTATAAGTATGGTAAATTTTCTTTAAATCATTTATTGTTATTTTATGAGCAAAAAGTATGTCCTATACTTACATACGGTGCTGAATCCAAGTTATATACCAATGATCAGATGTGGAATAAAATGGAGGCGACCTTTTGGAGAAAGGTGCTCCATTTGCCAAATTGCGTCCCTATGCCGCTCCTTCGACTCGAACTAGGTATCAAATCAATAAACAGTAGGGTCAAATGGAGCATGTGTGCTTTTTTTCGCAAATGCCTACTTGGAGTGTCTAATAATAACATATTAAGCACAGTTGCTAACTATCTAATCTCATCAAATCAGTACTTCCCCGATAAATGGCGTAATCTAGTTTTGAACACTCTATTGGAAGCTAACATCTCTCTACAGAATCTAATAGAGAACCCAACTAGAGCCAAAACAAGATACTACCAATGGGCGTGGATTCATAACTACGAAAATTGTGCAAGGTATAAAGATTTCAATATAAACATCTTTCGCTCTAATTGTCTGGGACAAATGACTAGCTATCTTCGGAGGTGTCCTTCGGCTAAAATTAGAAATCAGTTCTTACGTGTAAGACTGAACTTATGGCCAACAAGAGAAGTTCTGGTGAGACGAAAAATGATAGATGTTGAACAGATTTATTGTCGTTATTGTAAATCTGGTACCACCATAGAAACATTGCAACATCTGATAGTGACATGTCCTCACTTAAAATCTTTACGATCAAAACAATTTACCGAACTTATAAATCTGTATGTGGACCGAGATGAAAAGGAGATATGGAGTATCCTAGTAAACAGTTCTAGATTTTCAATCATGAAATCAATGGTACATTTCCTAGAAACCATTTTACAAACAGAAATACATCTCTAAACTGGTATGACTAAATTTTACACAATGTATCTAATTCTATTTTGCCATAATATGGGAGAATGAAATCATTATGGGTTCGCATCGAGAAGATTTTATATAAACATGTGATTATTTGAAATTCAATGTATATATGTGATTTTAAATCGCTCGCATGTTCTTTTTTTTATATTTTGTACCAATGTGAATTTTGTATCAAATAATGAACCCTGTATTTATTTATTTGCAACATTGCATTTTATTAATTGTATAAATATGTAAATTTGAAAAGTTGATTGAATTCAGCTAAATCAAATCAAATAAAAAAAAAAAAAAAAAGACAGTCCTTGAATCAAAATTAGATACCTAGATTTCAAAAAACGAAAAGCCTACATCAGTCTCTTGCATGAAAAAGTAAAAAGGATGTGCTGCACTTAAAATTGTCGTATATTCCTGGCATTATGTGTACTTGGGAAGAGTGCCACCAAGTACCAAAAATAATATCCCATACAAAGCCAGAAAATCAACCTACCCGACAAATCGGTAGTCTTCCCAAAGTCAAATGGGCCAAATCCCTGTGCTCTATTGTGAAAGAAACACAATCCACCATTGCCTGCTTAGTCCGTAGCCGGCCACAACGTCACGTAAGTGACTTAAGAAATGTCATGACGTCACGCGCATACCGCGTCTGACGTCATGTTTGTAAACAAAGGAAAGCGCGACTCAGAATAAAGTGAAAGGAAAAACCTGTGCATTATGTATCCTTAAAGACAGGATGCTGAGCATTACTCAGTATTGACATAAGGATAACATAAGGGCAAACAATACCAATCCCATCTTTAGAGATAGTCGGTGAGACGAAAACAACAATTATAAAGTGAATGTACGTGGCCATTGGCCTAACATCTGTCAATTACAAGCATGGGCCAGGTGACAATTCTTAAAAATCTCAAAACCAATATGCTAGACAAAAGTAAGTGATTATTATGGAACAGATGATTGCACGCATAGCTCGAAGGAATCCTAATACTGATCATGTGACCATGTGCTAGTCCTCATGACATCCATAAGATTAAATGTTTAGTGAGACATTATAGTTACTCTGATGAAAATCCCAAATTGTTCATTAGCCTGGGATAAAATATGTATGCAACTCCAATTAACCATATTCTCATAGGAATACATTTAAAATGATGGTATTAAGAACTGTTGTACCCAGTAAGATATCTTCTTGAATACCGTTACACAATGGGCCTCATTACAAGTACTCCGGTCCGGAATTAACACTGCCGGTAAAACCATACCGGCACCGTTTCCATGTCCGCCCAATCATGACCCGCGGCCCCGGGAATAGCACCACCCTCAACCGCCACCGCGGAAATAGGGGTCCCGATAAGTCCGTCTGCACGGAAACCCCTCCGTTACCGTCAACACGAAACACTGTGAGCACCACAACTAGCGCGGACACGGAAATACCGGCAAAAAAATGGCGTAAATACCGTGATCACGGTTGCGGAACCGCCGCCACCGCGAACATGGCGTTATACACTGCCTGCTGAGCTGAATCAGGGCACAGGTGCACCAAATCAGCCCAGGTGGACCTAGCAGGCCACTGGGAGCCTACAAAAGGGCCACACCCAGCCCAACACAACACAGAACCATGCAGGCAGCAGGTCTAGTAGCACTGGGACTGGGCCTACTCAACCAACAGGCAGCACTGCACATGGTGGCAGTAATGGCGCAGAGGAGGAGGTGTAGGCGGAGGAGGCGCAGGCGGCAACCAGCCAACCCTGCAGCTATGGCAAACCCCATTGCCCAGCCAGCCCGACCCCGCCGCCAGCCAGCAATACCACGCATCAGGGCCTCACCCTGGAACCTCACCCCAGGACAGATCCACACACTATACCGGCTGGACCGTGCAACAATCCTGCACATCACCGCCATGATTGAGGACAACATCAGCAGCCAAATTGACACCCCCACCGCCATCCCCCCCTCTTGAAGGTTGTCTCAGTACTGCATTTCCTTGGCACTGGCACCTATCAACACACGGTTGGTGAGCTGCACGGCATATCACAACCCTGTTTCTCAAAAATCCTGGTACAGGTACTGGATGCCCTGTTGCGCCATGTGTCGGAACACAGAGCCCTACCCCGCACCCTCCCCGAGGTCATTGCCACCAGGCATGCCAAATTGCATAGGCGCAGTTGACTGCACCCACGTTGAGCTGACAGTACCACGTGCAATTGAGGCGGTGTTCCGCAATAGGAAACGGTATCACTCTTTGAATGTCCAGATGGTTTGTGATGCCATGCAACTGATTACACACTGCTGCGCGCGTTTCCCAGGCTCATCACATGACTTAATGGTACTGCGGAATTCCACGTTGCCACGGTACATGGAACGCTATGCCGGACAAAGCACATGGCTATTGGGTGAGTACAGCGGACAATGCTACAACCCTGTCGAAGTGGTGTGTGTGTGTCCAGTCCAATGAGCATTGTGAGTGTGCCGCTGTGACCGCACATGCATCACCCCCCTTCCATCTACCAAATACCCAGCGGATGACAAACATCATGAAGGAAGACATGACAGGGCACCACAATGTGCCCGTGCACACGCTGGCACAGCCAATCCCGTCACTGTCCCATGAACCTTGTGCCACTGCAGACACCCACCCTCAATTGAAACACTGCCTCAAAAGGCACGAGAGGCGTGTAAATGAGATGACGTGTATTTACTACTTCCTTACAGTGGAGTCACTCTGCCATGTGTGGACAGCACTGCACCGTGACATGCACACAATCAAATGTCATCCGCAGGGCAGGGTAAACATGCAAGTTAATGTGTAGGCCCATATCCAATTAGCGACATACATCGTGATGCCCAAAACATACCTCCATACACTGCATGGTACATATGCATGAATGAATGATGATACAAGAATGCACAGCAGCAGATGAGGACATGATGCCACAAACACTGACATGTTCCCCCAACTACATCCCATGTAGGTGATGCGGGATATGCACTCACGCCATCGATGATGACACCTGTACGGAGACCAAGGAACAGGCATGAAGAGGCATACAATAGGGCACATATCCGCACACGTGGAATGATTGAGAGGACATTTGGACTGCTGAAGGCCCGTTTCCGCTGTCTGAGCAGATCTGGCGGATCACTGCTGTACAGCCCAGTGAAGACGGGTAAAATCACGCTCATATGTGCCATGCTGCACAATATATGCCTGCGCAGGAACATCCCAATGCCACCAGACGCAGATGAGGAGGATGGGGATGGAGATGGAGATGGAGATGGAGATGGGGATGGGATGGCACCGCCTCCCCTTGGGGGTCCACATGATGGCCAGAGAGCACGGGATGCCCTGATTCGCATTTACTTTTGAGTCACAGCACATTCACAGAAATGCACGAACATGGTGACGACAATAAATTAATAGTTACACTGCAAAATAAATGATCAATGTCCACACATGTATGTCTTGATTCGAAATGGTGATGTATTGATGTAATAACAACAGGGAAGGAGGTGCATTGGTTAGGGAAGCTGTACACCCGGGGCCACCCACCACCCAAACGTGCCCACCCCCACCCAGGCCCCATTGTTCAAACCCCCAAAACTACCTACCCCACCACCCAAACCTGCCCACCCCCACCCAGGCCCCATTGTTCAAACCCCCAAAACTACCTACCCCACCACCCAAACGTGCCCACCCCCACCCAGGCCCCATTGTTCAAACCCCCAAAACTACCTAGCCCACCACCCAAACGTGCCCACCCCTCTCACACCCTTGTAGTCCACATGTGTCCTGCACTGCCCCACACACATGCCATCACTTCCGTGTGCGCTTCTGTGCAACCTTGCCCGAGGGACCCGTTAGCCTACTCGAGCGCCTCCTTGGACTGGCAGTAGTAGAGCTGGATGGGGTAGTTGTGTTTGATTGCGCAGAATCTGGGATTGAGGGCATCCGTGCCAGATTTGCCTGTTGGCCAACCAACATGGCCTCTACAAGCCTGGAGGTGTGGTCGTTGCCCTCCCGCACATGGCGTGCAAGGGTTACTATAGTGCTCGCAAAGCGTCCGATGGACCTCGACAGGCGACGCACTGAGGCGCTGTAGCTCTCCCTCTGCAGCCTGCATTCCTCTAGCTGCCTCTCCACCAGCTGGGTGAGGGTAGCCTGCTGCTCCTCCATCCGCTGCATGCGGGCATTCAGTTCGGCCATGGATGGGGTGGGCGACCTCATGGGACTCCTCAGTGATGTGGGGCTGAACTCCAGCTCATGGAAGGAGCTGAGGTCTTCCAATGTGGGCATCTCCCCCTGTGGCCCCGTTTCCGAGTGCTCTTGCGGGGCACTGTAATCACTGCAGGCCGCCCCCTCTGCAGCGCTGCTGCCTTCGGTGTTGTGTTGGGTGGCCATGATAGGTTCCCGTGGCACCTGTCTAGACTCAGGCAGTGTGGAGACGGTGGGGATGTCAGTGGTGGTGGTGGGCGGCACATCTGTAGTGGCTGGTAATGTAGCCAGAGGTGCAGAACTGCCGGAAGCATCCTCCTGTGTGGTGGCGGTGGCTTGTGTACTTGCCGGTGCAGATTGGCTGGCCTGTTGTGCAGTATCACTGTCACTTGAAACGGCTGTGGGGACACAAAGGGCATGCAATTAGTGTTGTTGTGGTGGCAGATGGGTGCATCACATGCGTCATTAAGATTGTACATTGAATAGTGTTAGTCACATGCATCTGATTGCTGGTGTATGCATTCTGTGATATTGGTTGCCATACGGATCATGATGGGTCCTTTGGCCCACACATGCACTGCCTGGGGGTGGGGGAGTTGTTAATGGGTCCTTTGGCCCACACATGCACTGCCTGGGGGGGGAGGGGTTGTTAATGGGTTCTTTGGCCCACACATGCACAGCCTGGGGGGGGGGTTGTTAATGGGTCCTTTGGCCCAGTACTCACAACTGCATATTTTCATGTGGCATTCATGTTTGGGCACTTACCGGCATCTGCAGGTGGGCTCACTCCTGCCTCAGCCTCCCCAATCCCATGGATTCCCTCAAGGTGGAGGACGCTGGTGCAACGCTCCTCCCATGCTTGCAGCCTCAGTGGGGAAGGGCGTCCTGCGCCTGTCCCACTGCTGCGTTGGCGGTGCGTGGAAATGAGGTTGCGTACCCTCAGCCTCAGGTCGTCCCACCGCTTGTGGCAGTCCTTCACGCTCCTCACTGTCATGCCCACAGCGGTGCACTTGCGTGCAGCTTCGGCCCACACCTCCTTCCTCCGCTGCTGTGTGGCACGCCGTTGGTCGGCGCTGAACAGCATCTCCGCATTGTCCACAATGTGCTCCACCAAGATGGTTAGCTCCGCCTCGCTGAAGCGCTGTTTGCGCTGCCTCTGAGCAGGAATCCTGGCAGACATGCTGGTGGTCCCTTTTGGCTTCTCAGAGTTATGATTGTGCTTGTGCTGACTCTGGATGGCAATGGATTGTGCTTTTATATGATGGCCGCCTCTCTGTTTCCTGTTTTGGCGATCATGGTATTTCCGGTTCCGTGTCCGTGGCGGCGGAGGCGGACACGGGTTTTGCGCCACTTGTGGCTGCGTTATTTCCATTTCCGTGGGGTTTTCTGTGACAGCGGTAACAACGTTTCCGAGTCCGTGTGGTGCACGCGACCGACAGCGTGTAATCGGACGGTTTTTCCGCAACCTTGCGGACACGGAAACGTTTTTACCGCCGTCACAGATTTTGCACGGTCCCGGACTGGCAGGTTGTAATGAGGCCCAATATAATTGTAAATCGCGTGAAGAATTTGTAACACAATATTTTGAGGCTGATGAAATGCACCATTAAAAATCAAATATTAACAAGAATTGATGAATTAAAGGAATACATGCATCTCATGATCAGTGTTGAGCCCCCTCTCAGTGCATCTCAGAAAACAGATGAGTTTAGCTTCCATCTGTCTTAGTCAGAGTTGAATATTGCCCCCTCTTTTGCTCCTACTCGCTTGCATGAGACCCACAAATCTAAGGTTGGCTTTGTCACTCATTTGGTGCATCAATTGCCAATGGAGAACTAGTGGAGATTTGGCCTCCGGGGCCCAGAGACTTGCTAGGTGTTCCCTAATCCTGAATCTCAACTGTCGAATGGTACTATCAATGTACAGTTTACCACAAACGCAGACAATTGCATACACAATATAACATGATTTACAATTGATGAAACTTGATTTATTTTGACTGTAGTTCCATACATATTGGTAAAGGATTGACAATTGTCATAAGCATATGAGCATTGATTACAGTTCCCACATTTGAAAAAGCTGTTTTGAGCCAGTCCCCAACAACTCCCACAGCGGCAGTGTCTAAAAAGGATGGGCTAACTTTTTGTTCGATTGTGACAGCTCTAGTAAATGTAAATTTTGGTTTAGTTGATAGGAAAAGCAATAAATCCTTGTCTAATCGCAAGATGGGCCAATGTAGGAAAAGCAATAAATCCTGGTCTAATCGCAAGATGGGCCAATGTTTTTCAACTAGTCTGTAAAGTGTGGCAGAGTCCTTCGAATAACTGGTAATGATAGAAATTTGAGATGGTGTTACTTTAGAAGATTCCTGTTCGACCAATAAATCAGCCTGATAAGTATCTACAAATTTGGATATAGCTTTCTTAATGATACGCATTTTGTACCCCCTGTTCAAAAATCTCTGAGTTATAATATCACATTCTTTGGCATAGTCGAAATTATTACTGCAGTTCCTTCTCGCTCTATGAAATTCCCCACTAGGTATATTGTCTATTGTGGCTGCTTGAGGCAAGCAGCACTGAATTGACCTCAGTGGGTTTGCGGAAGGTTTGGGTATGAATAGCTTCATTATCAATCTAGATATGTAAATCCAAAAAATCAATTTCTAGGGGACTACATTTCCCTGTAAATTTAATTCCAAATGAGTTGTTATTGATATAATCAAGGAAAACCTGAAAAGGATCAGGAGTTCCCTTCCAGATTATTAAAATATCATCAATAAATTGTTGCGACAGAATTTGTACATCAGGGTAAGCCACGACTCCCAGTTTGAGCTCCCACTTTGTTCCTTCCTCGTTAAGGTAGCTCCCTCTTTAGTGAATCCTATTTCACCTTTGATCTTGTTCTTTAAATCCTAATTGGCACTTACGAACCTGGTGAACAACCTTGCCCTCCTTGAGAGAAGACCCAATCAGACCAGACGAGGAAAGCTGTTGACTGGACACCTCGAACTCTAGCAGCTCTTCCCTGCACAGGGTTTTCCCCCCTTTTGGGGGGTTTTCCCTGGAGGTCCCACCGCGGGCTGAATCATTCAGTTCTGGTCGGCGGAGGGGCTCCTAGGTATTTCCCCATTTTATTCCTGCTCAGAGGACAGCAGCGCAAGAGAAGAATTCAGGTGGGTGAATCCAACTCATTGTTTGAACCTTGTCAAGAGGAATGTAGTACTAATTATTTCAGATAGCAACGCCTAAAAAAGAAGAGAATTCAGATAGAGGCCGTTTTGGCACGGTTCAAACATTTTTTTGGGTCACACCTCAGGATAGGATGGACCAACAAATCCAGCAGCTGATAGCTGCAGTTCAATCTTTAACGTCAGAAGTACAAAGTGTTAGGGAGAATTGTCTGTTAAGGCTAATTTCCCAAATCTAGTGAGTCCCCCAGCAGCTTTGCTGGATTTTTGGGGTTTATTTTTTTCTCCTGCTAAGAGTGAGACTCGTTTCCTCCGACTCTTAGACATGATTTGAGATATCCTTTGACTTTTTAATGTGTTTTATGAGCTATGGGGTCTTTTACTCCATAGGGTTTCATGTGGTTTCTGGTAAGTGTGTTACACTGCACCCTCAGTGCAGTAACACAGGGGTGTCATAGTGACCTCCAAACATAGACTCCATACTCTGGGACTGACTACTGTCTCCCAGGGCATGTAAAGTCACCATTGACTTTACTAGTCTTAAATTGTGAACAGAACCAGTACAAACCACCATATTGTGGAAGTACTGGTAGGGGTAATTAGATTGCCCCTGGGTCTGTGTTTCGAAGGGGCACTGTGCAGTGCCCCTCGTCGAGTTTCTGGCTGGTGGCAGTGGTTACCACACAAAATATTCCACCGGAATATTTCCTATGGGATTTTCCCATTCATTTTAAACGCACCACTTTTTGGTGCAATGTTAAAGATACCGCCGGGTTATTTATTTAATATTTATTCCCCGGTTCGGTCTTTTTGCCAGGACTCGGTTTTAAAATGGCGTTTGTGTTCGCCTCTGTAACTCAAACCCAAGTCGAGCCCTTCGGCAACTCAAGTCGCACTCTTGTGTGATTGGCCCAGTGGTGAGCCGCCCGGCTCACCACTTAGCATGTTTGAGTGACAGCTAGGACTGATGAATGGGGGTTTTCTGCATAAAAGCAGGGCTTTGGGAACTGGAACTTGAGAAGTCACCACAGGACCAAAGAATCCGAAGAGGGAGAAGCTGAGCCGACCTGCAACGACAACACCACCGGTGGAGCCCTGCTGAACCGTCTCACCACTTCCCAACGACAGAGAAGATCTTCATCCCGGAGAGTCTTCTTCCTCTGAACTGGTGGGGATAACCAGTTTGCCCTCTTTTTTGCCTTCCTGGATAGTCTCGTGGTCGAATCGCCCGTGCCAAGCACCCGGGCGGCTGGATAGCCACGCTTCACCACTACCGCGAATAAAAGGGTACCTTTTACCGGGAAACTCCGCGTCTGGTTTCTTCCCTGGCAGTGCAACGACCTCCAGCTTTCCTCCACGTCGAGATCTTCTCTTCCCCTGGACGAAGCACCGACTTGCACCCGCTGCCAGGAACAATTGCCCCCGCTGGAGCTTTCTCACCATTTCAGGTACTGAGTCCCGCCTGGTCTCCCTTGCAACAGACTATTCAAGGTGTCCCGTAAATCCTTGACTTTCTATCCTGGGGTGACTTGGGACCTACTAACTAACTTTTCCTCACTTGATCCAACCCTTTTTGAACTCTTTGCAAAGACTCTTTAAAAGTACTATTCAACTGTGTGATCTTGGACACATTCCGCCTTGCTCTCACCAAGAGTGGGCATGGCCTATGACTTTCTTGCTCCTCAGTAGACTCTGCCTTTTCTGACTTGCTCTGGTTCTCCTAAAGTGTTGGTATTGTGTATGTTCCTAATTCTGCCTGTTTCCCTCCCTTTTTAATTAACTTATTAGAGTGCCATCTTCGGTTAAGCGCTCACCTCTGTCTGAAAATAAGTGGTGTTTTCACTAAGACTTGTTCAATAAGTGATCAGGGATGTATATATATTAATAGTGACTGTGTTTGAACTTGGTTGCCATATTAGTGTTAGTGTATTTTCCAAAGTGTGTTTTTAAATAAATAATTATATACTTTTATACCCAAGCTCTGGTCAGTGTTTGCTTGTGCTACTGTATTTTGGTACCTATCTTGTATACTCTATATACTGTCTAACTCTTCTTGAGAGAAGTCTGGCTGCTCAGCCACAGCTACCAGGTAAATCTGGGTGTTACAGACTGCTACCAATTGGGTTTACTGCCAACACCTGTAGTCTTAAGCCTTTTGCAGTGGTCCCTAGGGAAACTGCACAGGTTTCTGCCTAACACTGGTGTACAGCGGTGGGATTTGTATTGAATATACATTTTAGTTTGCTTATAGATACCTTAGTGCAACTAACCACAAAGCTTATAGTCAAGAGCCCCTTGCTACAAAAACTGCTGATTGTTTAAGAGTTCGATGTAAGCATAGGAATCTCCTGACTAAAGGCAAGAAAATTGAGCTAATAGAAAGGTTGTTAGCAAACCAAAGTCTGGATGGTGGTTCAGAGGAACCTACCACTCCAGCAAATGTAGATAACAATAATGATATTGATATTGATCCTAGTATTGATAATCTTGAGTCAGAACCAGAAGAGGATGGTGAGGATGATGTAGTTGCCCCCCCTAGGCCTCTACCTGCTCTGCCAGCTGTACCTAATGGACCTTTGCCAGGTCCCACATTTAGTCCCCAATATCTGGAACTAGAGAAAACGAAACTGGAATTGGAATTGGAGTTTAAGAAACTTAATACTCAAGCAGAACAAAGACACCAAGAACTGAATCAAGAACTAAGGCTCAGGGAAATGGAGCTCAAGCATGAGTTAGAGATGAAGAAATTGTCTGTTGAAAATGCTTCTCTCTACGGATCTTCTAGGAGTTCCAGTCCCAAAAGACCCCGGATGCCTAAAGAGCTTGTGGGTATGTATGAGCCTAAGTTGGATGTGTTGGATTGGTTGAGTTTGTTTGAGTATAATCATGGGCTCCAGAACATTACAGGAAATGAATTACTTTCCTGGTTGTTCTCTAGGCTCCCCCCTGTTGCAACTGATGTGGTAATGGAGTTGGGAGAGGAGGATAAGAAGGATTATGAATGTGTGAAGCTAGCTTTGATAGCTAGATTTGGGAAGACCCCTTCGCAGTACCTTAAGAGGTTAGGACCCTCAAAAAGCATGATGGTACCCCTTGGGCTACCTGGGTGAGTGAAAGTTTGAAGAACTTAGAGGGATGGATTAAGGGTTACAAGGTGAACACTTATGAGGGAATGAAGAATCTTGTGATGTTGGAGTCAATTTATGATGCCTGCTCTCCTGAGCTCAGACAGCACTTGGCTGATTCAAAGGAATTAGATTCCAGGAAACTAGCTAAGGCTGCTGACTTGTGGGTTGCCAACAGGGCTACTCACAAGGACTCTGGGGTAACTCAGAAAAAGGATGAGGGGAAACAGCCAAAAAAGGACTCCAAAGAGAATTCTAATAATTCCAATCCCAAAGAGGGCCCCAAACAAAACAATAAGGGTAAGCCACAAGGGAAACCGAATCAGGCTAGTGTACCTTCTGGTGCCAAACCACAAGGAGGTCAGAGCAAGCCACCATTCCAGAAAGCATTTGGAAAATGCTATGTTTGTAGCTCGCCTGATCATGTGAAAGGGGATCCCAGATGCAAGGGTAATCCTTCAGGGGTCCACACTGTCTCCTTAGCCTTCGCTCCAGAGGAGGAAGTACAGATGGCCAGTGGAAACTTTCTGTTACTAGCTGATGAACCCATTGGAGTCTCAGGTAGTGTTTCTTTAGTGTCTCTGGGGTTGTGGGAACAACAGAATTTAGATGTGTATAATTCTATCCCAGATAATACTAAAGAATATTATAAGGACAGTGTCCAGGTGAATGGTCAGGAGACTCCTGCCATTAGGGACACTGGGGCCAGCATAACTGTGGTGGATAAATCATTTTTTCAGGCAGAGGATGTTGCTAAGGCACCCAAACGCCTCACCAAGTTAGCTGGAGGGCCTGTACAGATGCTTCCCCAGTTACCAGTTCTCATCCAGTGTAATGACATGACTGTGAAGATACCTGTCAGCGTACAAAGTGAGGTACCAGGAAGGGTTCTTTTGGGTAATGACCTGAAGACTCTTGGAGTAGAGTCACATACCCCCATACCTCCTAGTAAAAGGTTACAGGAGCTCACCAGACCTGCAAGGGAGAGGACCATGAGAGGTACTCCCAAGGAGATGATGAAGAAGGATATCACTTCTAATCCACTGGAGTTACAACTTGCTATCTCTGAACAACAAGAAGCAAAGGGGAAACCCAAGACTTCTAGGAAACAGCCAACAGCAAGCACTCCAGTGCTTCCAACAAGGACTTCCCCTAGGTTGTCCAAAGTTAGACCTGTAACTCCACCTCCAGCTGAGGCTGAGAGGGAGGTACAACCCTGTGTGGTTGAGCTAGACTCTGAAGAGGAGCTAGTGGAAGGCCAAGATCTCATTGGAGATCTGGATCCTGTTGACCATCCTGAGCTGCAGTCTTTACTGGCAGAAGGTGGACCCAACAGGGCAGACTTCAGTAAGGGACAGAGAGAATGTCCAACTCTGGAAGGTCTTCGCCAACAGGCAGCTTCTCAGGCTGATGGGCAAGAGCCTGGGAAGTATAGGTTGCACCTGGAAGATGGCCTCTTCTACAGTGAACCAACTGAGTCTGCACCTGGAGACTACAAGCGGCTTGTAGTACCTCAAGAAAACAGACAACAGTTCTTGCAACTGGCCCATGAGATTCTTTGAGTTTCAAGAAGACCAAGGAAAGGCTCTCACTCTACTTTTATTGGCCAAAGATGGGGGCCGAGGTAGATAAGTTTTGCAAGAGCTGCCACACTTGCCAAACTTCTGTTAAGGTTGGTTCCAAGAATGTGGCACCTTTAGTGCCTCTCCCAGTTGTGGGAGTTCCATTTGAGAGGGTAGGGATTGACATTGTTGATCCCCTTGATCCTCCAACCTCCTCAGGCAACGGGTTTATCCTTGTTGTACTAGACCATGCACTAGATACCCTGAGGCAATTCCTATGAGGACTGTTACAGCTCAGGCTGTGGCTAAGGCCCTCCTTGGTATTTTTTACCAGGGTTGGTTTTCCTAAGGAAGTAATCTCTGACAGGGGGTCTAATTTTATGTCCCACTACATGAAAGCCATGTGGAAAACCTGTGGAGTTACTTACAAGTTCTCTACCGCCTACCACCCTCAGACAAACGGGTTGGTAGAAAGGTGCAACAGAACCATGAAGAGCATGATAGGTGCTTTAGAAGATCCTCTTAAGAGAAAGTGGGACCTTCTATTGCCATGCCTTCTCTTTGCTTATAGAGACGTCCCTCAGGAGGGAGTAGGTTATTCTCCCTTTGAACTTCTTTATGGTCATCCAGTCAGAGGTCCATTGTCCCTGATTAAGGAGGGGTTGGAGAGTGCTCCTTCCTCCAAGCCAGTCAGAGTGACTGACTATGTGATAGGTCTCCGGAGGAGAATGTCACACATGATGGCAGAAGTAGTGATAACCTGAAAGCTGGGCAAGCTTTGGTCAAGCATTGGCATGATCAAAAGGCTAACATGGTTGAGTTCACTCAAGACCAGCTAGTTCTAGTTATGATCCCCACAAGGCAGAGGGCCTTGCAAGATAAATGGATGGGACCCTTCAAGGTTGTGGGTAAACTTGGATAGGTGAACTATCTGGTGGACTTGGGCAATCCCAAGGAGGCTCCCAGAGTCTTCCACAACAACCGACTAAAGGCGTTTGTCTGCTGGCCTGAAGTAGGAGCCTTGCTTCTAGCTTCAACAGAAGAGGAAGAAGAGAGTGAAGCTCTCCCTGATCTCCTCAGAGGCTTACCCTTGGATGAAAAGATTGAAGGAGTAAATCTCTCTTCAAATCTGACACCTGAGCAACAAGAGGAGTGCAAATCTATGTTAAATCAGTTTGTCTCCATGTTCTCACTTTCACCAGGCTTGCCCCTTGGGGCCAGCATGATATACTCACTGGTGACTGTCTGCCAGTCAAAAGCAGAGGATATAGAATGTCAGAAAATGTAAGGACCCACATCAAAGGGGAGGTCAAGAAGATGCTTGATCTCGGGGTAATAGAGCCCTCTACTAGTCCATGGTCTAGCCCAGTTGTGTTAGTACCAAAGGCAGGATCCAAAGAATTGAGATTCTGTGTGGATTATAGAGCTCTTAATGTAGTCACCAAGACTGATGCCCACCCTTTGCCAAGGACAGATGAGTTGGTGGATAGACTTGGTTCATCCAAGTTCCTCAGCACATTTGACCTTACGTCAGGCTATTGGCAAATAGCCCTGACAGACCATGCCAAGGAGAAAACTGCATTTTCTACCCCAGTTGGCTTATACCAATTTAAGGTTATACCTTTTGGACTGAAAAATGCACCTGCAACATTCCAAAGGATAGTAAATCAGGTTCTGGCTGGGATGGAGGACTTCTGCATGGCATACTTGGATGACATTGCAGTATTCAGCCAATCCTGGGAAGAGCATGTTAACCACCTAGGACATGTTTTGCAGGCTCTTGGACAGGCCAATCTGACTATAAAGGCAAGTAAATGCCAGATTGGTCAGAGTAAGGTGGCCTACCTTGGGCATGAGGTAGGAGGTGGAGAAATAAGGCCTTTGCTCAGTAAGATTGAAGCTCTGCAAAATTGGACAACACCTACTACTCAAACCCTGGTGAGAGCCTTCCTAGGCCTCACTGGGTATTACAGGAATTTCATAGAGAACTATGGGACCATAGCTTCTCCACTGAATGTAATCTCCTCTCCAAAATTCCCTAAGAAGATCAAATGGAATGAGGAGTGCAATCAGGCCTTTGAAAACCTGAAGAAAGCTCTTTGAGAAGCACCAGTATTGAGAGCTCCTGACTATCACCAAACTTTCATTGTGCAGACAGATGCTTCTATTGTAGGTATAGGTGCACTCCTTAGCCAACTGTATGAGAAAGGTAGGGCGCACCCCATTTGCTTCATCAGCAGAAAGCTGAAGGATCCTGAGACAAGGTGGGCAACAATTGAAAGAGAATGTTTTGGCACTGAAGAAGTTTAGGCCATACCTTTATGGTTCTACTTTTGTCATTCAGACTGACCACCAACCCTTGAGATGGTTGATGCAAATGAAGGGGGAAAACCCAAAACTATTGAGATGGTCAATCTGCCTGCAAGGCTTTGATTTCACCTTTGAGCACAGGTCGGTGTTTCACCACCAAAATGCTGATGGTCTCTCTAGGATGTATGTCATCGACTAGAGGTATGAGATTCATCCAGGAGTGGATTAAATCCTCCTGTCCCTTAGCCTCGGGGGGGTGAGGGGAGGGGAGGCGAGTGTTAGGGAGAATTCTCTGTTAAGGCTAATTTCCCAAACCTAGTGAGTCCCCCAGCAGCTTTGCTGGATTTTTGGGGTTTATTTTTTTCTCCTGCTAAGAGTGAGACTCTTTTCCTCCCACTCTTAGACATGATTTGAGATATCCTTTGACTTTTTAATGTGTTTTATGGGCTATGGGGTCTTTTACTCCATAGGGTTTCATGTGGTTTTTGGTAAGTGTGTTACACAGCACCTTCAGTGCAGTAACACAGGGGTCTCATAGTGACCCCCAAACATAGACTCCATACCCTGGAACTGACTACTGTCTCCCAGGGCATGTAAAGTCACCATTGACTTTACTAGTCTTAAATTGTGAACAGAACCTGTACAAACCATCATATTGTGGAAGTACTGGTAGGGGTAATTAGATTGCCCCTGGGTCTGTTTTTTGGAAGGGCACTGTGCAGCCCCCCCTTGTCGAGTTTCTGGCTGGTGGCAGTGGTTACCATGGGAAATATTCCGCCGGAATATTTCCTATGGGATTTTCCCATTCATTTTAAACGCACCACTTTTTGGTGCAATGTTAACGATACCGCTGGGTTATTTATTTAATATTTATTACCCGGTTGGGTCTTTTTGCCAGGACTCGGTTTTGTCTTCGCCTCTGTAACTCCAACCCAAGTCGAGCCCTTTGTTCCACTTTTTGGCGGGCTTCTCCACAGAAGCCTCCAAAAGTGGTGCCACTCTGTCTGGGTCTACAGGATGTGTGGGAGGGGGGTTTAGGCACCCTGGACTGAGTTGCCTTGGCAACTCAAGTCGCACTCTTGTGTGATTGGCCCAGTGGTGAGCCGCCCGGCTCACCACTTAGCATGTTTGAGTGACAGCCAGGACAGATGAATGGGGGGTTTTCTGCATAAAAGCAGGGCTTTGGGGACTGGAACTAGAGAAGTCACCACAGGACTAAAGAATCCGAAGAGGGAGAAGCTGAGCCGACCTGCAACGACGACACCACTGGTTGGAGCCCTGCTGAACCGTCTCACTTCCCAACGATAGAGAAGATCTTCATCCCGGAGAGTCTTCTTCCTCTGAACTGGTGGGGATAACCAGTTTGCCCTCTTTTTCACCTTCCTGTATCGTCTCGTGGTCAAATCGCCCGTGCCAAGCACCCCGGCGGCCGGATAGCCATGCTTCACCACTACAGCGAATAAAAGGGTAGTACCTTTTAACCGGGAAACTCTGCAGCTGGTTTCTACCCTGGCATTGCAACGACTTCCAGCTTTCCTCCACGTCGAGATCTTCTCTTCCCCTGGACAAAGCACCGACTTGCACCCGCTGCCAGGAACAACTGCCCCCGCTGGAGCTTTCTCACCATTTCAGGTACTGAGTCCCGCCTGGTCTCCCTTGCAACAGACTGTTCAAGGTGTCCCGTAAATCCTTGACTTTCTATCCTGGGGTGACTTGGGACCTACTAACTAACTTTTCCTGACTTGATCTAACCCTTTTTGAACTCTTTGCAAAGACTCTTTAAAAGTACTATTCAACTGTGTGATCTTGGACACATTCCACCTTGCTCTCACCAAGAGTGGGCTTGTCCTATGACTTTCTTGCTCCTCAGTAGACTCTGCCTTTTCTGACTTGCTCTGGTTCTCCTAAAGTGTTGCTGTTGTGTATGTTCCTAATTCTGCCCTTTTCCCTCCCTTTTTAATTAACTTATTGGAGTGCCATCTAAGGTTAAGCGCTCACCTCTGTCTGAAATAAGTGGTGTTTTAACTAAGACTTGTTCAATAAGTGATCAGGGATGTATACATATTAATAGTGACTGTGTTTGAACTTGCTTGCCATATTAGTGTTAGTGCATTTTACAAAGTGAGTTTTTAAATAAATAATGATATACTTTTATACCCAAGCTCTGGTCAGTGTTTGCTTGTGCTACTGTATTTTGGTACCTATCTTGTATACTCTATATACTGTCTAACTCTTCTTGAGAGAAGTCTGACTGCTCAGCCACAGCTACCAGGTAAATCTGGGTGTTACAGACTGCTACCAATTGGGTTTACTGCCAACACCTGTAGTCTTAAGCCTTTTGCGGTGGTCCCTAAGGAACTGCACAGGTTTCTGCCTAACACAAACCCTCAAACAAGAGAATCCAGCACTCTTACAGAATCAACAGCAGGCAACTCAGCAGCAGGCAGCCCAGCAACAAGCCGCCCAGCAGCAAGCAGCTCAGCAACAGGCGGCTCAGCAGCAGGCAGCACAACAAGTGGCAAGTGGAAGGATTCCTCAGTGCTCTGAAGTTCCCCCGGGGGCATTACCGGGAGGACAGTTTGATGGAAACCCTCATCGGGTAAAAGAATTTCTGGATGCTTGGACTGTGCAGTTTGCTTTCAAGCAAGCCTTTTTACATACGGATAGAGACCGTGTTGGTTACATGATTTCTCAAATGTCAGGACCTGCTTTAGCTTGGGCTACCCATTGGTCACTTCCAATAACCAGATTCTTCACTCATATGCGGCATTCAGTAACAGCATTCGCACGATGTTTGCTAGACAAGAAATAAGGGTAGCCTCTCAAGAACATTTGTTAGATCTAAGACAGGGGAACCAAGACATTCTAACTTATACCACCCGATTTAAACAAATGGCAAACGAGACAACCTGGTCGGACGATGCCCAGGTTACCCTATTTCGTAGAGGTCTTTCTGAAGAGCTGAAGGATGAGGTCTCTAGGGTACCTCGCCCTTCATCCTTAGCAGAATTAGTGGCACTAGTGCTGCAGTTGGACTATCGAATTAGAGAACGGAACAGTGAAAGAAGAAAAGGAAGAGTGTTACGTCCTTTTCCTTCTCCGTCTTTACCCACTACAACTAAATCCAGTATGGAAGAACCCATGCAATTAGGAACCACGACTCCTCGAGGTCCACTGTCTACAGAAGAGCGTACCTGAAGGAGAACCCACAATTTATGTATGTATTGCGGGGCACATACACATTCAGTGCAAGAATGCCCGATCACCTCCCCCCTCCCCCCCAAGAAAGTCGGGAAACGCCAGCGCCCGACCGTAGGAGGAACCACGGTTCGGGAACCCTCTTTAGTATCCGGTTCCTCACACAAATTGCAAAATTCCCTGTGTCTTAATTCCCCTCAGACTGGTATGATGGTTTTGAGGGTAACCTTAAGATTTGGAGACCATATTCTGTCTGAGATTTCGGCTCTGGTGGATTGTGGAGCTGCTGGCAATTTTATAGATGATCATTGGGCCAGACAGAAAAACATTCCCCGCTCGGCAAAGACAGAAGCCATTCCAGTGAAAGTGTGGACGGGAGTCCCTTGACATCTGGTCCAATTATGAGCCAAACAAATCCTCTAACCATGTCAATAGCTTCACATCATGTGGTGATTACGATGGACATAATCCGGGCGGCCCATTATCCCATTATTCTGGGGCTACCGTGGTTACGAAGGCATAATCCTTTTATCAGTTGGAGAGCCGGTTCACTATTTTTGGGTCAGAGTATTGTGTGGATCATTGTATTGGGGGCACAGAACAGAAGATTGAGACTCCCGAAGGATCCATCCGGGAAACCCGGATCCCAAGGATGGTCAACTATATATCAGGTCTCCCCAAGGAATATCAGGGGTATGAGGACGTTTTTTCTACTTCAGAATATATGCAACTTCCACCTCATCGACGTGACGACTGTGCCATAGAGCTAGTTCCCGCGCAGCCTCTTCCTTTCGGCAGAATGTACATTCTCTCTAAATGAGAGAGGGAAGTCCTTCGGGAGTATTTGAACACTCATTTGAAGAACGGTCTGATTACAGAGTCCACATCCCCGGCAGCTGTCTCAATATTCTTTATTCCAATAAAGAATTCTTCAGAGCTTAGACCCTGTATAGACTAGAGGGGTCTAAATAAGATCACCATTCCAGACAAATACCTGATGCCCCTAATCCTGGATATTTTGGAAGCCGTACAAGGGGCTAACCTTTATACCAAACTAGATCTTAAGGGGGCATATCATCTGATACGAATTAGACAAGGAGATGAATGGAAGACTGTGCTCAGAACTCCCTTTGGGCATTTTCAATACCAAGTGATGCCCTTTGGATTAGCGAACACCCCCGCAGTTTTTCAAAGGTTCATGGACGATCTTTTCTCTGACCTTCTCCTTCATTCGGTAATTGTCTATTTAGACGATAGTCTAGTATTTTCTGACAATCTTCCAGATCACAAGATCCATGTCCAGGAAGTCCTGAGCGGACTTCACCAAAACCATTTGTATTGTAACATGGAGAAATGCTCATTCCATCAACCTCAGGTGACCTATTTGGGTTACATTTTATCGGCGCAAGGGATTGCTATGGATCCAGCAAAGGTGTCCGCTGTCAAGGAATGGCCTGTACCTACAAACTGTAGAGAGATCCAGTTGGGATTTTCCAATTTTTACAGGCTCTTTATTCCAAACTTCTCATCTCTTACCCTGCCTTTAACGAACCCGCTAAAGAAAGGAGCTCCTTATGTTTGGACCACCGTCACTCAAGAATCCTTTGAGGAACTGAAGAATCGGTTCACTACGGCTCCCATATTGAAGACCCCAATCAAAATCAGGGATTCATTATCGAAACCAATGCCTCCCAACATGCTTTAGGAGCAGTCCTCTTACAAAAGGATGATCAGGGTCATGAACGACCCATAATTTACCTGTCTAAAACATTATCTCCGTCTGAATGGAACTGTACGGTTTTGGAAAAGGAACTGTTGGCCATTAAAAGAGCATTTGAAGAATGGAGACATTTGTTACTAGGGGCTGTTACTCCAGTTGAAGTTAGAACAAATCACCACAACCTGTGCATTTTACAATATGCACAAACCTGCACTAGCAGACAGGCTTGCTGGGGCCATTTGTTCTCCCCTTTTCAAATTATCTTCTCCTTTATTCCGGGGAAGAATAATTTGCAGGCAGACGCTCTATCAAGAAAGGACCCTACACCATTGAGTCCTTTGAGATCGGAACCTATGTTTTCATGCTCTATGCTGAAAATAACCAAACCCCTCAAATTCTGGAAACGCCTGGAACAACAATCTGGTCCGTCAGCGTTGAAGAGACTCTCATTGGCTCGACAAAAAGCTCTGACCAAGAAAGATGGCTGCTATTTTCATGGTCTTCGGGTTTTCTTACCTACAAAGATTCTACAAAAAAGTTTTGAAGTGGTGTCATGACTCTAAATCTTCAGGACATCGAGGACGCTATACCATCTGCGAATTGATCTCCCGTTACTTCTGGTGTCCTTCATTAAGAAGCGACGTGCAACAATAAGTCCATTCTTGTCCCATGTGTCTGCAGACTAAGAGTCCCCGACAGAATCCCTTAGGGAAGTTAGTAAGAATGACAATAGCCTCTCGGCCATGGCAAATTGTCTCCACCGATTTCGTAGTGGATCTGCCCCCCTCGAGAGGTCATTCCGCCATTATGGCAACAATCGATACTTTCACTAAGATGGTGCATTTTGAACCACTCGAGGGTCTTCCGTCCGCTGCTCAGATGGCACGAAAGTTCATTGACAAGATATTTACCAGGCATGGATTACCGGAAGTCATCATTTCCGACAGAGGGTCACAGTACACATCTAGGTATTGGAAACAGATCTGCAAAATATTAGGAATCACACAAGCTTTAAGTTCTGGTTATCGTCCCCAAACCAATGGGCAGACTGAAAGGCTTAACCAGACCTTGGAAGGGTATTTGAGAAATTACATTTCAGCAGCACATGATAACTGGTCAGATTTGTTACCGCTGGTGGAATTCGCATACAATAATTCCTATCATTCCTCACTCAAAACCTCACCATTTTTTTGTTCATACGGATTTCATCCGACCATCTTTCCCACGAGCAAACACTTGGATGTCAAATTTCCAGACGTGGATCAGCTGATGGGACAGATACATTAGGGTCATCTAGCTGCCACGAAGGCTCTTACTTAGTCTCAAGAAGGAGTGAAGAGATTTGCAGATCGCCGACCTACTCTTGCTCCTGCCATCAACCCCGGAGATTGGATATGGTTGTCTTCTCGGTTCCTCCCTAGACATCTTCGAACTTCAAAACTATCACAGAGATATCTGGGCCCATTTCGGGTGATTTCAGCCATCGGCCCTGCAGCATTCAAAATTAAACTCCCCTTGATGTGATCCCGGATTCATCCAGTGTTCCAAGTCTCTCAATTGAATCCAGATGTCCTGAGTACATTTCATCCTAAGGTTTCGATTCGTCCTCCTCCGGTACAAGGATCTTTAGGATCGGAATACGAAGTATCCGGTATTTGTGATTCTCGACTCCACCATGGGAGAGTTCAATATCTTGTGGACTGGAAGGGGTACTCCCCTTCAGATCGAACGTGAGAATCGCACAATGCAGTTCATGTCCCATGACTAGTTCGAAATTTTCATCTAAAGCATCCGAACAAACCAGGGGGCGATATTCTTATGAGGGGGCATTGTCATGATCTCTGCTTCCAAAAGATCAGGACTTGCCCGACTCCCTTGGAAGCAGACCCATAACCCTGGTTCCGAGTGCCAGCCAGTCCCAATTGGAACCTTTTGGACCCTGTCCTGGCGCCAGTGGCACCAGGCTCATAAAGATGCCCAGTCCCAGCGCTGGAAGCGCCGGGCTCATAATGCTTGGGTGGACTTACCTGCAGCAGACCATGCTGCTTACTTACCTGCCAGTTGAACCCCTGATCCTCTTCTGTTTGGGACTACTTTTCCTGTTGGGTGGGGCAGGAGCCACTCCCTAGGTTCAGAACACTGGAACTCTTCTGGAAAGCAGGAACTCTTTTCTTACCTAGGCGTGGCTGTGGAAGGAGACGCCTAAGCACTACAGGAGGCTATTTAAACCACACCCGATGGATGAATCTTGCTTTGTGTTATTCTGCATTCTCTGCAGCAGAACGCTCATCGTGTCTTCTGCTTCTGATCCTGGGCCTAAGAGAACAAAGGCTTACCATCCTGGAATCCAGTCTTCAGCAGCACCTGTAAAGACAAAGAAAGAACAGGTTAGCACTACGGTCTTCAGTGGCAGCGCATCTCTTACCTGGTCCATCGGCTGTCACCAACGCCTCGCGCTGCATTCTGGCATCTGAAAGACAAAGGCTTACCTACTCTTCGCATGCTCCGGAGGTCTTCGCACTGCATTCCGGCATCTGAAAGACAAAAGCTTACCAGCTCTTCGCACGCTCCGGAGGCCTTCGGCGCTGCATCCCGCATCTGAAAGACAAAAGAAGGTGCGTTTAAAGACATTGGGCAACTTTATTACTCACGTGCCATTACTCCTTCCCACGCCGAATCCAGTGGGTATTCCAGCACCCTTCAGCTTCTCTAAAGCTCCGAACTTGTACCTGCAAGATAAAAGGGACAGTTAGTGCGCATCGTGAAGCAGGCTACAAGCGCTTACTTACGTGCTTCCAGGCGCTTCTATTCCTCACGCGGGTTCGATCCTCAACTCTCATCAGCCCGCCATCCGCCATCGACGGAACCCTGCAAAACAAGAGATATCATTACAAAAGACTTTTAAGACATTTGAAGTGCCCAGAACTTACCGTTCGTGCAGTTAACGACGGACAGCAGTCCTCTGAGGTCAAGAGGCCTGCACCCTTATCCAGTGAAGAAACTGGTTACGGCACCCTGCCCCGAGGCAGATGGAGAGCTCGCCGTTCACTTACCTAAGGTGAGGGCGTTAACCTTTGGGGTTCTACAGGAGAAGAGAAAGGGAAGAGGAGAGAGGCACCCAATAACCCCAGTTCATTAATCCCATATTTTCTATCTGCAGACATCTTACTCTTCGAGTCAGACATACAGTGCACAGAGGTCCAGCCCAAAGAGCCAACCGTGTGTTACACATCACCTTTGAAGATACGGCATTCACCCAGTCAAGACCGGCGCCTCTGCGGGAATCAGGTGAGCGTTACAGGCATACTGTGATAAATGCTATCTATAAGATAGCGCAATACGAGGATACTACTGCACTGGGTCCTCTTCCTCCTTACAACATGGAGGAGTTTCAGTTTGCCGGCAGCGGGCTAGTGTTTCCAACAGCCGCCGACGTGCTGGGAGTCCCGCCTCCTGACGCACGCAACGCTTATCTGGATACACGGACGGCCATCCTGTGCGTTGCTATTCTCCAGCGAGACCAGCCACGCTCTGTGAGTTTGTCTCCTTTCTTCCTAAAAACTCTTTTGAATCATTTCTTTACTAGGTCAAGGGACTCCCCGTTTGTGGTCATCATCTATCTGTGTTTTCTGTTCATTTCCTAGCGCGGGGCCGGGATACGAAGGATTGTTCACGGTGACTTTCACTTTCATGGCGTCACGGAGACGCCGCTCCTGACAACCAGCACACAGCAATCGGGTAGGTCCCATCGGTAGTCTAGTATCCCAGCTGTCACTAATCAAGGCAGCAGGAGAATAGGGGTAGTATTTCCGTCTGATCATTATTCCTTCTATACTTCCAGAGGTCAGATCGCTAATTCAATCTCTGGGGATTGCGCCTGCTTCGCCTCTGGTTACTGCAAACTTCCAGAACAGACCTCTTCACCTCTACCTTCTCTAAGGGTAACGTTGGTCCCAAATTAGTCTCTGTAAGATTTTCGCTTCAGGGATCTTGTACCATCAGTTTTTGAAAGCACTCTGTTCCTTGTTCCCAGTTGCAGTCCTGTGACAGATTTCTTCTGGCATCTTTCGTCAAAGACCACATCCTCCGTCGTTTGGAGACTTCTGATTTGTACATCAGGGTAAGCCACGACTCCCAGTTTGAGCTCCCACTTTGTTCCTTCCTAGTTAGGGTAGCTCCCTCTTTAGTGAATCCTATTTCACCTTTGATCTTGTTCTTTAAATCCTAATTAGCACTTACGAACCTGGTGAACAACCTTGCCCTCCTTGAGAGAAGACCCATTCAGACCAGACAAGGAAAGCTGATGACTGGACACCTCGAACTCTAGCAGCTCTTCCCTGCACAGGGTTTTTTCCCCTTTCGGGGGGTTTTCCCTGGAGGTCCCACTCGGGCTGAATCATTCAGTTCTGGTCGGCGGAGGGGCTTCTAGGTATTTCCCCATTTTTTTCCTGCTCAGAGGACAGCAGCGCAAGAGAAGAATTCAGGTGGGTGAATCCAACTCATTGTTTGAACCTTGTCAAGACGAATGTAGTACTAATTATTACATGGTGCGAATTTCGCACCCATTGCAACCCCTTTAAGTTGGGCATAGTATTCATTGTCAAATAAAAAAACATTGTTACATAAAGCAAATCTTAAAAAACTCTTCAAATGTTCAACATGTTGTAAGTATGAAGCTGATGAGTTCCGAAAAGTATAATCAATTGTATTCACTGCTAACTCGTGATCAATGCTCGTGTACAGTGAGACCACATCTGTAGTGGCTAGTAAGTAATCAGATTACCATGTGACATTCCTCAGAGATTGTAGAATATGAGTACTATCCCTAATGTATGACAGTGTGGTGAGTACAAATGGTTTCAGTGCTTGATCAAGGTATTTGGACAAACCCTCTGTTGCCCAATTGATGCCACTCATTATTGCTCTTATTTGCGATAATTTCTCAAAGGGCTTATGTACTTTCAGCAGGAAGTACAATGTTGACATAGTCGGTTCAGAAATAAAGAGAAATCTTTTCTCATCATCAGTTATGAAGCCTTTAGTATACCATTCCTCTATCAGAATGCCTAAATCCATTCAAATCCTCTTGGTGGGATTAGATTGAAGTTTACAATAACAATTGGGTTTAGACAGATGTTCTTTTCCCATAGTGATATAGTCCTGTGTATTAAGAATAACTATATTTCCGCCTTTATCGGCTTCCTTTATAGTTATGCTCTTGTCATTGGCCAGATTATTCAATGCCCTGTACTCTGTTCTTGTAAGGTTAGATCTCTTGCAAGACCTCCTCTTGTTGTGATTATCCAAATAATTGTGAATATCAGTAGTAAGAGCTTTGTGAAATGTTTCGAGCATGTTATCCATCAAGAGTTGCAGAGTAAATTTAGATTTGGGTTTCAGTTCCTGAATATTAAGGTGCCTGACATTGATCCCTAACTCTTTCTGAATGGTGTCCATAGATGAGATTACATCTTGATTAAGAGACACTAATGTGTCAATGTTTTTCACATCTGCAATAGACAGCAAACTCATTAGTTCAAGTTGAGGCTTGGGTGTGAATGATTTGATCTGAGTGGCAAAAACATTTTTTAACTTAAGTTTCCTAAGAAATTTGAACATATCTATCTGAAAATCAACGAAATCAGATGACGTACTTGGAGCAAAAGAAAGTCCTTTATTCAATACCGAGATCTCTTCCTTTGACAAATTTCTATTGGATAGATTAATTACAAGATCTGCATCATTCATTTCCCCATGCGTTATACTATTATATAACGTACAGTCCCAACTAGAGCGCGTGGTCCCAACCCACCTCAATTTTGTTTATTCATTTTCACCAACTCCTAGTGGATGAGTTGCAGGGTGTGGTGATAACGCTGCCAGTAATTTTAGAATTTTGTCATACTACTCGCATAACTCAAGGAGTGGTCAAGAGCGCACAGCTTCATTTTATCGAATCCACATCTTCCTAATACTTAATTTATATATTCTTACATAGGCCACATCCAAGGCCTACAACCAGTCGCCGCAACGCTCCGACAAGGGATGGGCGTTTGGCGGGGTGAGAGGCTTCCAAGAACAGAGGTCCAGACCGTTCTCCGAGTCGGCATTGGCGGAAACAACAAAGGGGGTTGGGTTGGGGACTGGGGCACAAGGGTTTTTCTAATCCCCCTTCTCCGCAACAACCTCAGGGGGAAAAAAGGCTTGACACGCCCCTTCGGTTCCACGTGTCTCTGGTGGGAGGCAGGCTTGCCTTTCACGTGCAATTTTGGCGCCAGAATGTTTCAGACCCCTGGATCCTCTCTGTAGTCTCCACGGGGTACCGCCTACCGGTACCTTCCTCTCCTCCCCTCCTCTCCCACAGATTGGGACAGCAACTCTGCTGGCAGAGATCCGGTCACTCGTCGAGAGCCAGGCCGTGGAAGAAGTCCCAACCTCCCAGCGAGGCTTGGACTTTTATTCCAGGATTTCCGCCACACAAAAGAAGAACCAGACTGGCCTTAGAGTTGTGTTGGATCTTTCCACTCTCAATGTCTCCCTCCCTCTCCACAAATGCAAGATGGTTACGCCAGCTCTTATTGTGGAAACACTGGACAGGGGAGACTGGATGTGCTCCCTGGATCTGAAGGACGCTTACCTACGCATCCTGATTTGGCAGCCACATCGTTCCTTACTGTGCTTCCGGATCATGGGCTTCCATTTCCAATGGAAGGTGCTACCCTTTAGCTTCAACGCGGCTCATACGGTATTTACCAGGTTGATGAATGCAGTGGCAGCCCTCCTCAGGGCCCAGGGCCACCACGTCTACCCATACCTGGACGACTGGCTCGTCCCGGCCACCTCTCCGGAAGCGGTTCAGCATACCGCCTCCGCACTGATGAACACACTGCATGACCTGGGGTTCACTATCACTCTCAAGAAGTCTCAGCTGCAGCCCACGCAGAGCATGACCTTTTTGGGCCTCATCTGGGACATAAGCTCTGTGAGAGTCTTTCCCTCCGAGGACAAGATTGCGGCCATATAGAGAGCTACAGCTCACTTCCTCTCCAGTCCCGTGATCAAGAGGACGTCAGTCAACATTCCTCCCTTTCTCCTCTCGGACCTCCACTGGTGGTCCGCGGACTTCAACCTGAGGCAGGGCAAGCCCTTCGGGCAGCTGGCCCCTCAGGTCAAAGTTACTACAGACTCTTCCCCAGAGGGCTGGGGAGCCACCCTGAACAGCCACAGCGTCCATGGAGTCTGGACTTGGCAGGAGCAGGAGTCTTACATCAATTCGCTGGAATTGAAGGCCACATGGTTGGCTATCAAGGCCTTTCTCCCTCTTATCGAGAGCAAGACAGTTCTTATCCAGACAGACAACTCCACCAGTATGTACTATGTCAACAAGCAGGGGGCACCAGATCCACTTCGCTGTGCAAACTAGCAGTCAGCAGGTGGGAATGGGCTCTGGAGAATGACATGTACCTCATTGCTGTCCACCTCCCGGGGGAATCCAACCTGGAAGCGGACAGGCTCGGCAGACTCAGGCAGACAATTATGAGTGTAAATTGAACAACCTGGTACTGAAGGTCTTCCTCTGGTTGGGGCATCCCTAGGTGGATTATTTTTTCTCCCGGGACAACAGAAAATGCCAACAGTTCGCCTCCTGGCAGGGGCAGGACTCCGGCACCCTGGGCGACGCATTCCGGATCCAGTGGAATGCCATGACGACATATGCCTTCCCGCCCACACCCCTAATCCACAGGGTGATCTTCAAGTTAAAGGAATCCTGACACCTCGGCATCATTTTGATAGCTCCCTGGTGGCCGGCCAGACCGTGGTTCTTCGAGCTCCTCAACCTTTTGGACAGACCACCCATTCACCTACTGCTGGGCCAAGCTCCTGTCCTGGCCCAGCAGGGGGGCAGGGTACTCCACCCTGCTCCTCCCAAGTTAGCCCTCGCAGCGTGGTTCCGGAGCAGGTCACAGTGAAACACTTAAGCCTATCTCAGGCTAACCTGGAGATTACCCATGGCATTAGAATTAAGGCTACTAGAAGCCAATATAAGAGTAAATGGTCTAGATTCTGTCATTGGGCTGACTCTAGGGAGATCGACCCGCTTAATTGCACCTTGGGCGATGTGCTCTCCTTTTCAGCACACCTCGCCCACACCGGTGTGCAGGTGGATACATGCCCACCTATCTGGCAGCCATAGTGGTTTACATGAACTCGGAGGAGGGCCTCTTCTCCTCCCCCAACCCGGTGGTCGAGTGACATCTGGCGGGCCTCCACAGCATTACCCGCCTATAAAGAAGCCACACCCGGTGTGGGACCTTAATGTTGTGTTGGGCGTCTTGGCGCACAAACCTTTTGAGCCTATGACGTCCGGGGACATCAGGCTGGTCACCATAAAGACAGCTCTGCTTGTGGGCCTCACCTCAGCTCGCAGAGTCAGCGAGATCCAGGCTCTGGTGGCATCAGAACCCAACACCACTTTTCACAGTGACATGGTCGTCCTGCGGATGCACCCTTCTTTCCTGCCCAAGGTGACCTCCTCCTTGCATCTCAACGAGGAAATAGTTTACCCACTTTCTTCGCCAACCCCAAGGACGAGCCTCCGAAGGTCTTGCACTGTCTGGATGTCAGACGTGTGCTGAAATACTACCTGGACAGAACCAAGGAGTTCTGCAAGTCAGACGCCTGGTTTGTCACTTTCGGTGGGTCAAGGCCTGGTTATCAGGCCTCCAAGGCCTCCATAGCAAGGTGGATGGCTGCGGCCATCAAGGAGGCCTATGAGGGGCAGCACAAACCAGTGCCAACTAACTTACATGCCCATGTGGTCAGAGCCAAGGCCACATGCCCATACAGTATGGAGGAAAGGGGACTATGGACTAAGAGTACGTTAGTCACTACTGTAAGTAACTATTCATTTTTCAATCTCATCCCATTCCCCCCCCCCCTCCCCATTTCCGACATGCACTGAGACGAGGAAGAGGCGATCGGGAGCAATGAAGTTTACCCATAGAAACAACATGGGGATGCAAAGAGGCCTACTACTACCATTAGGCTGTCCCATTCATAGTCAGGCAAGGCCAGGCACTTGACTACAACTGTGCACACCTGATTATCAGAAAGAAAGAACAGGGAAGGAAAAGGTACATTACAACTTTAAGAACTCACTTACGCAGGACTGAAGGACAGGCATCAGGCAAACCCATCCCTGACCACACACCTGCACCCATTGATACAACACATGTGTATGAAAAGAGACTGCTGAGAGAGCAGAGGGAACAGCAGTTGGGAGAGCAGAAGGGAGGCTGTGTGGCTGAGTCCAGTAGGGGATGCCTACTCAGTCCAATTTTTGTTAGAAGCAGAGAGCGAGCTGGAGATGCTCTCTGGACCAGAGAAACCAAGGAGCAGAGAGTGGCAGGAGCTGAAGGCTGGAGGAGAACGGTGTGCCGATATGCTGGCCGGTGTCTGTGAGGGGTTGCAGCGTGGCGATGGAGCGGTGTCTTCAAGGAGCTGAAGTGAGGCTACCTATCTGCATGCTGCTGGTGGCATTCAGTGGAATGCACGTTCCTGTGGGCCCTGTGCCGACCCAAAGGATGTCTGAGAGGGGTAGGAGGTGAGACCCTGACCTCAACCTTCTGTATCATGAAGGGACCGGCTGTCAACGCGATGCTGCCCGGTGACTTTTGTGAAAGTCAATGAGAGAGAAACTCTGGAGCGTGCGGGTGACTGCAGCGGAGCAGGAGAAAGGCACAAACTGTAAAGCGGCACAGAATGAAAAGCAAGCAACAGATTGCAAAGAGGCATGTAACAGAAAGCAAGT
Source organism: Ambystoma mexicanum (assembly GCF_040938575.1). Taxonomy (NCBI): domain Eukaryota; kingdom Metazoa; phylum Chordata; class Amphibia; order Caudata; family Ambystomatidae; genus Ambystoma; species Ambystoma mexicanum. The sequence goes on from NC_090929.1 coordinate 1,449,128,493, forward strand.
GAAAAGAGTGTAAAGCGACACAAAGCAGGAAAACGAGAGAAAATTATCCTTTTGTTAACTTAAAGTCCACGATTTTCCAAGGGAAGAGGGGCATTGTGGGGCTTGTAGTGAGAAGCCAAGTTATATGAAAAAGCCAAAGGGGTCTGGGACCCGCATATATGAGAAAGTTAAAGGGGCCTGGGGCCCATGAAATGAAGAAGAAGAAATTCTTGAAACACAAGCATTGCCTCAGCCAAAAGGAATCCAGCATAGGAAAGGCATAAAGATGAATAGAAGGGTGCAAGTGACCCGAAAGGAAAGGTGCAAGAGCGAAACAGGTGTGCAGGAAGCACGATAAGGAAAACAACAAGTGCAAGGGTGCACGAAAGTAAAGTGACTCAAAGAAAGTGTCAGGGGCACGGCAAGGTGATAGAAGAGAAAGCCAAAGAAGATGCCACTGGGCACTGTGAAGTGAAGGATGACAAAGGGTAGCAGGATGCACCTGAAGATGAAAGGATAGAAGAAAAGCAAGTACAGGAACTACAAAGAGGGGCCAAAGATCAGAGTGGTTGCGCTTAGGGAGAAACAAAGGAACCTGACGTTTTCTAAAGTCTCTGATTGTACCCCATGAGAAGGTTGAGAAAGGAACTGTATATAGAGGAAAGGGTACATCATGACAAGGTACATTTTGTGTTTGAAACTGAAGGGGCCTGAGCTTGGGAAAGGGAAGCCGGAGAGGCCGAACAATTTTGAGACTGAAGGAATTGAAGCTTGGGGAAGGGAATCCCAAGGAACCAAAGACATTGAAAGTATTTGAGACTATTGCAAGGGCCCTGTCGAGAAGGTTTTACGAACAGCCCTTTTTGAATGAACTAGTTTTTGTGACATTGACCAAACTACACCTCGTGAGAAGACCACCTGAAACCAACCTTGGTTTCCTATTTTTTGTTGAACTGCTATATTTCCTTTTTTAAAGACTTCCTAATACATTCATGTAAAGATTGAGGGCAAGCATAAATCTAGATAAAGACAAATTGTTTTGGACTTTCAGACATCGACAGCCATTCAAAACATCAGTTAAGGGAACCATCCCTTTAGAGTTAGGGCCAGTTAGGCATTACACCAACCCAGGAACCTTGATAAATCAAGGTTTTGAAACCAACATCTATGAGTCTCTGTCTCTCTTGATACCATGCCTGTCTCACATAGTACAAAGAGTAATGTTGGTCTTTGACAAATTTCTATAGATAAAGGCAACTCTTCCCTCTCTCCCCTTCAATCTATGGGTGAATATCCTATGGTATCGTAAAGGAATAGACAAAGCAATGGCTGGTTCGCAAAAACCGTTAAGCCAGGTTTCAGTAATTGTGGTAAGGTCTAAATTATAGCATAGTATTTGGCCAAATATCTCTGTAGCGTGTGCTGGAATGGGCCCTGCATTAATCTGTGCCCACTTTAAAGCCTTCTGGTTGTTAACACAGGGTTGAACAACCTACTCATTAGTTGAAGTGTGAGTTGACATCCCAATTTCCGGTGTTTCATCCTTCTCCCAATTGAATTGAGCCCTATGGATAGAACTTTGAGATACCTGCAGAGTCATAGTGCAACCAAGCACCAAAGGGGTCTTGGAGTCTTTGAAACAACAGGAGATTGCAACTGATTGCTTTGAGATGGCTGTCAAGGAAATGGCTGAAGGCTTGTTCCACCCGTGGCCAAGTGGTTACCTCTGCTCTGCAGAAGGAAGGCCTGTTTTGGTCATTTGTCATGCAACCATGTGGACTTTGCTGCAGGCGTTTGCCAGGAACTACTGCTTGGATTTCTTATTGTGTCAAGATGCTCTTTTTGATTGAGCAGTGTTAAGATTCCTGATGTAGGTGGCAGTTTGGTAGTCTGATCCCTCCTCCAGCTTCTGTACTGCTTTAAGAGACTGTCTGTTATGAGGAACCTGTAGGAGGAAGGTATCCATTAGAAGAACAAATTACTTAACTCTGTAATGTTCTTTCTGATAGATTATTCCTCCCTCCCACATATTTCTGATCGCCTTACCAGCTGTACTCTCATGACCAATATCTAGTTCATCCACTACTGTTCTATGCTGCTAAAGGCTTGGAAAAGAGGTGGTACTGTTAAAGATTGCACTATTCTCTCCATAAATAGTGGCGTAATGTCCAGCTTCATGGGCACCCGTTAAGCATATACAAAGATTTATTGTGCCCCTGGTGGCCAAAATGGTTTTCGAATACAGCTGGTGCCGGAAAACATCTATATATGATGAGGAATATGTGGAATGAAGGACTAAAACTGTAGTATTTCTTGGGACCCTTCAGACACAGGCTTCCCTTACATTTCTCCAGGCTCTTTGCAGTGGATCGCTTCTATTTTCTTGAAGCGTAGTTCTCGTGTATTTCAATCTACTTTCTGTTATTTTATTTGAAGCATTCTGCAAATCTCTATTTCTTTTTTTTAAATGGGGCTCTTCAGCAAACTATTTTACTTGCACATAAAAATGTCCCTGCACTCTAAGCCCATTGTGGTTCTGCATCTTCCAGCATTCTGGGGTCACAGGAAATGCAGTTTCATTTCTTACGGTCCTTCACGCATAAAATACTTGCATCACTGAAAAGCCCTGACTCTATGATCCTTTGGTCCATTTGGCCAGACATATTGATTGCTTTGCTGTTTTTGATCTAGCTGCAGCACTTGTGTGAGGGGACCCTACATTTCCTGACTTTTCTCTTGAAGTGACTATTAAAGAGCTTGTCTCACCTAGCATTATTTCTACTTTCTTTGCCTGAAATGTGCAGGTCACTGGTCTTACTATTTTTTATAATTCATTCTTTATTTCATTTTCATTCGTGCTCATGCCTCTGATAAACATCTGGCTGTACCTCTAACTTGTACACCTAACAGCGATCATGGACTCTGTGTCCTCGAAACTGGCCCATAATATAAGCTCCTCACTCTACGGAACTGACCTTGCTGACACTACTCTGAAAGGGACAACTTCTCCTTAGGGGAAGAACGAACTAGGAGATTTTCTTATACTCCCTGTCAGTACCCTGATAAAAGATAATCAGAACTCAATCTAAATCTTATTACACCTCTAATCTCTTTCTCTCAACCCCAAGAGGGTATTTTTAAACTCACTCCTTCTCCCCCCTCCCCTTTTCCAACAAATACTGAGACGAGGAAGAGGCAACTAAGATGAGTAAAGATTACCCATAGGAATACCATGGGGAAAATAGGGGAAACCTACCCTGGAAAGAACTAGAGTTGTCCCACTAATAGTCAGGCAGGATCAGGTTTTAATAGTAACCATTCACACCTGACTCCACTTGACAGGTCTACCTGACATCTGGCTTATCTGAGTTTGCTCCCTAGAGCTAGAGTCAGAGCATCTGCTGCGCACATGTACTCTATCGCACAGTTTGGGATTTTCCCAGAACTTCAAAAAGTCAAGAGTTCTGCTGTCCCAGTCACTGCAATTCATTGGGGCGGTCTAAGACACTCACCTGGGCAGTGCTTTCCAGTCCAAGGATCTTGAGGCGAAACTCTTTCAGATGGTCAATATCCTCAAGCACAGGAACAAGTTTGGGCCTCGGCTTTCCTGTGCCTTCTGGGCTTCATGGCCTCCTGCATCTTTCTGGTGCCAGAGGCGAGACTGGACATGTGATTGCTTCAGTGGCTTTTCTGTTGCCAATAGTCGCAGTTCCAGTAACACATGTTGGATCTTTAACAGGTTTCGAACCAGGTGGTCCCGGGTCTTGTGTGTTGGGCTGTGCGGGACATATTGCTGAGAGGTGCTTTGTTTTGTCAACCTTGGCCCCATGTGATTGTGGTCATGGGCGCATCTCTGACGGGCTGGGGCGCACACCTGTCAGACCTGACAGTGAGCGGAATGTGGTCTGCCGTGGTGTCTCAGGAACACATTGACTTACTGGAGTTACTCCATCTCTCTGATGGAGGCTCATCTCGAGAGAATGCCACAGCGGATGCCTTGAGCAGATATACTTCAGCCTCCCATGGGTGGGAGCTCTGTCAGGAAGTTCTGGATGAGATCTTCTCTTTTTGGGCAACTCTTCAAGTGGACCTCTTCACTTCCAGTGCCAACAGGAAGTGCGGGTTGTTCTGCTCCAGGGAATTTCCATGTTGGGTAGCTTTTGGGGATGCACTGAAGGTAGAGTGAACCTTCAACCTCATTTATGCTTTCCCGCCTATGCCTATCATTCCGTTGATTCTCAGTGGATTGGACTTGCTCTCTCATTGGAGTGGTGGGTCCTCCATCTGAACCTCAGCAGCTTGATCCTTTATGCTTGGTTACTGAGAGGCTGAAATCCAAGGAGTAGTACTTGTTGGACAACGTCCTCAATGTACTCCTTTCAACTAGCAGGCCTGCTATGAAATCCATTTAGGCTTGCAGGTGGCATAAATTGTCGGCTTGGTGCCAGGAGAGGGACCTGGATTTTTGCATCCTGTCCTCTGTGTTGGATTTTCTGCTATCTTTGGCCCAGGCAAGCACTGGTGAAGGGTTACTTTACTGCTATTTCAGTGTTCAAGGGGTCCACAGAACAGGGCTCGTTTTTGGAATCACCACTGTTATGCAGTTCTTGCAGGGTTTATTTAACCAGTTTCCACCCTGCCATTTTGTGGTTCCGGCAAAGGGATTTGAATTTAGTTTTAATGTTTCTTATGGGCGCTCCTTTTGCGTCCCTTCATTCATGTTCTATTAGATTACTCACCCTTAAAGTGATTTTCCTGGTTGCCATCACGTCCCGCGAGCTGCAGGATATTGTCTGTTTAAACAACCTATTTTATTTTTCCAAAGGGAATGTGACATTGAGAGTGAGGCCCTCCTTTCTGCGGAAGGCAGTCTCAAATTTCCATCTTTCTCTCTTAGGAGATTCATCTTCCTGTGTTGTTTCTACCTTGTCCTTCCAAGTCAGAAGAACGATTCCATCGACTGGACCTGGTACAGGCCCGAAGCTCTAGGTCTCTCCTACTAGAGACACTAGGAAAGATTACCAGCTTTTTATTGGTTACGCTGGTACTCGTTCTGGCGGGGCTGTCACTAAGAAGATCCTATCCAGGTGGATCATTCTCAGCTTCTCAGAATGCTACGATCTGGCTGGGAACAATGTGCCTGAGGGTATTGCTGCTCATTCTACCAGGGGAGTGGCTGCCACCTCTGCCCTGCTTAGGGGAGTCCAGGTTCTGGACATTTGCCAGGCGGTAACGTGGGCATCTTTGCACACGTATGCTTTGCATTATTGCTTGGATTCCCTTTTGGGTCACAATGCCTATTTTGGTAGGGCTGTCCTCAAGGGTTTTCTAGATTTGGTGGTGTTCTTGCTTCCTCCCTCCTCCAGATTTACATACTGATTTGGAAGTCTATCATAGATGAGCAATCCTTGGGAGGAAAGAATACATTAGTGGAACAAATTCTCCAGCATCGAGTTTTTCGAAAGGGTTTTTATTTTGACGCTGATGGAATGGCCTTCGGTGCCGGTCGAGGCTTGAGCAATGCCATGATGTCGGGGACGCCAGCCTGTCAACGCTCAAGAGATGGACCAGCCGTCGATGGTTTGTGTCTTTTTTGACATCAAGCCCGAAGGTCTCTATGACGTTGATGGATTGGCATGCATGGGGTCGGGAGTACCAAGCACCGCTTTCGCCGCTGAAGCTTGCTGTTCGGCGCAGAACAGCCTGATTTTTAAACATCTCAAGCATTTCTATTTTAAAACTGTCCCACTTAAGTGGTCGGCCCAATCAAGGGTTTACCTTTTATCCAACGACGAGCTGCACTCATGACGATGACGTCTCTTCTTTTTATGTGATGAGGACGAGGAAGAGTGACTCCGTGTGCGACTGCTTTTTGTTTTTTAGCTGATGCTTTTCCCTCTCTTTCTCGAGGGTGGGCCCTTCCGTCTCCTCTTTGGAAAACCGGACGAGTGACCGTGCCGAAGATTTCGGGGACGGTCGGCCCAAAGCAAGTTTGACAGCCCACTCACGGATAGATTTCAACTGCATTTTGGAGCATGATGCACATTCCTCTGTGTTGTGATCCGCACACATACACCACAGACAAATGTTGTGCGGGTCGGTTACCGACAATTTGGAATGGTAGTCAGTGCACCACTTGAAGCCTGAAACCTGGTGAGAAGACATCGCGGTCCAGGAATTATGAGAGAGATTTGACAATTTTAGCCAAAAGCGCAGGGTCTAAGACTCAATGTCATGTTCCTGAAGCAGCGTGCAAGCTGCAGAAAAAAGGAACTGAGAGGGGCGTAGTGGCGTGGTATATTTATGACGCCTGATGTCAAGTCTGGAGCCAATGTTCGAGCACCAAGCCAGATGGATCGACGATCAACGGCCGAGTCGAGGTCCACTACGCCTCCTGTCGAAAAAGTTTCAGAGCAGCATAGCTGGATGAGGATATATATCAGATGAGGAATCTGCGGGAGAAAAGCAATCCATTGACGAGGACATGACTGAAGACTCCACCAAGCCTCTGTAGGTGAAGCTATGCCTCTCTTACTTCCATGGGAATACTGCTTTACGCCTATACTCCTCTTGGTGTGGTGGGCACAGCTGGATGCTTTGACCAAGCAGCACTGTGTGCTCCGTTAGAAATCCATGCACTGTGGATGTATGTCTACTGATTATTTGGAATTTTTTTTTATTTGCTCGAATCATTTTAGATTGAATTTGTTTGCTCACATTATTATGATAGGAAACCCCATTGCTCCTTCACACCGGCACTCCATCAATATTACCTAACCCCACCCACCATCTATATTTTTCAGGGAAAATTCGAGCAAGGAAATTTGAACTAAAATGCTTCGAGCAAAAATAGTTTGATAAATAGACCTACCTCCTGCACAGAGTACTGGGATAGAAATGTAAGTCCCTTTTGCCTTCTGCAATACAAACAACTTGCTGCTATCCACCAAGTGCCTTCCCCATCCAGGAACATGAACATCCTGGACTACGCATCAGCAACTACCCTTCCTCAAATGATCCTTCTGCAACATGTCCTGTAGTATTACGTCCTGACCAAGCCTTCTCTGTTCGGTTTCAAAGGTTACCATTGTGTTTCCTCACTGCTATTTTTGCTGCTGAGACCAGATCTTCTCTTCAGAAACGTTTCTGCCACCAGGTGGTGCAGCATGGCTCTACATCCGCTACGCCCAGTGCCGCTACGTGCCCCACACAGGAAATGACTTTGGAGCCAGTATATATAGAGATGCTGTGCCCCGTGACCTCAGTTCCACCATTTTTCCCCAGCACCCGGATGCTGAGGGACCGCAGAATGAAGGTATACTAGCGTCACCGCCAAGAGGGGAAGGTAGGCAGGGCGATGAGGAATCCATGGGAGGAATGTCCATCAGAAAGAAAATTACAGAGAGGTAAGTAATTTGTTCTTCTAATTGACTCCTTCCTCCCAAAGCCGTACAATGAACGGAAGGGGAAGGGTAGCAAGGACACCACCTAAACCAGAAAACTGTGAAAGACAGCTCTGCCAAAATGAGTGTCCAAACCAGACATTGAATCCAAGCAGCTATGCAAGGAAGCCCACGTAGACGTTTGGCAATCATCCAGAAAAGGTACTCCGCATTGCAGAGCCGAGGTGGCGGCCAACACTTTTGGAGGGAGCCCTGCGAACCTGAGGGACGTCCTTGCCGGCCAGAACATAGCATTCCGAGATGCAGAGAATGATCCACTGAGACGAGCTCTGCCTGGCTACAGCTCTGCCAGCTCAGGCACCAGCGCAACTAACGAGAAGTTAGTCATCAGTTATTTTCTCCTTTGTCTGAGCAACCTATAACTTCAGGGCCTGCTCCGGATCCAGCCCAAGGAAATGCTCCTCTGCCTTGAAACGATGAGGCAGAGGAAAAAAGACAGGTGAACAAATCACTTATCTCTTGGTAATGTCCTTTCTGATGGATATTGCTCCCACGGATTCCTCGCCTATGATAATACCACTATTCAAATGGATTGTGTCCTCCCACGTATTCCTCATCTTAGATATAGTCTACCAGCTTTGCTGCTTCTCCGGAAAAATTTCGCCAGAGGGCGCTCTGCTCGAGGCCGCAAAGTCTTAGTCCCTTGAGGGCCGCCGTCGAATGTCGACGTCATCCGTTGTTTAAAAGACTCGAGCTGCGTCCCTTGGGTTTCAGTTCCGTTTTTCTGAGCTTCTGCTTCATGTTTCAAAACGGCGCGTCAGTTCTTTCATTGAAAATATGTCTTCATCTTTGACTCCTACCACACCCAAGACGGGTTTTAAGAAATGTCTGAAGTGTGGAAGGAAGATGTCCATTACCGATCCTCACCGCAACTGCCTTTTGGTGCTTCAGCCCTGACCATCAGTTAGATGAGTGTGGTTCCTGTCAGGCGATGTCGAATAAGGCTCTTAAGGAAAACCAAGGAAAGCTAGCGGTGGGCAAGGAGTCTTACAAGTCTTCAAAAAGACAAAAAGACTCAGGATGGTCGAGTGGTAAATCTCGACACGAGTCAAGGCGGTCGAGGTCGAAGGGTCGCTCAAGGAAATCCTCCTCCTCTTCATCTAAAAAATCGAAGAAGCGACGTTACAGATCTTCTTCCTCTTCTTCCTCCTCGCCTGAGAAAAGATTTATTTCATGTCCTTCTAAGCATGATTCCCCTAAAAAATGGGAGTCCTTTAGGGATTCAATGCTAAATAAAATTGAAAAGGCTGCCCGACCCCCCCTCAAAAAAATTGCGTGAAGAGCATGCCCCTGTCGACTCCAAGAGTGACAGAGGGAGATCTAAAACTAAACACGCTAAATCCGACTATAAGTCAAGGGCGTCCTCGGAGGAAGATTCTCCGGCGCCTCATGAAAGAAAACAAAAACCTTTGGTGCATAAATCGAGGTTGACAGAGGACAAAATGGTGTCGTAGTCGAACATCGACTCGATGCATCCTTCGACTACTACGTCCAAGCCACTACCCATAATAGACCCAAATACCAAAATAGCTGACCTTTGACTGCCTTCAATCGGTCAGTGGCCCAGATACCTCCCCTGAGGTAGAATTTGAAAGACCAGACCCTGCAGACTTGCAGAGCCTGGGTATAGGAACCTCATGGGAAGCGTCATCGACTTCATTGGATGGAAGACAGTGTCCCCGAGTTACGACCAGGATGACATGACAGATATTATTGATGAAGGGCCACAGAAAGACCCGATCCTTCCTTTCCACAAAGCTCTGCAAAAAAGAGTAATGACGAATTGGGAAAACCCAGAATCTTTACCAGCTGTCAATAAAAAATGTGTGGGAAAGTACAGACCTTCATCATCAGATCCAGAATATCTGTCTAAGCATCCCTCACCTGAGAGCTTGGTGATTCAAGCTGCGACTGCAAATAGGCAATCAGCTTACCCTTCCATGCCACCTGACGGGGACGACAAGAAGATTGATGCAACTTGTACTTTAGCTATATTTACATACACCTTGTGGGACTGTTTGAACGCAGCGGCTGAACACATCCCGGAGGGTGAGGAATGGGATGGTTTCCTGGCGATAGTAAGGGATGGAAAGGAGGCTATGAAGGAGTGCCTCAAGTCAGGACGAGACACTGCCGATAGTGTGAGCAGGTCCATGGCGTCTAGCACGATTCTACACAGATTTGCTTGGCTGAGGAAATCTGGTTTTGCATCTGATGTACAGTCCAGGTTACTCAATATGCCCTTTGACGGCTTGAGGCTGTTCGGCAGCAAGGCGGACGAGAGTTTGGAGATGCTGCAGACCTTGAATGCGACAGATAAATCACTCAGCGCCGCTATAAAACAGCCCCAACAACATTAAAAGCAGGGTCATCTTCCTGGAGAAACCGTCCCTTCTGTTTCTACTCCTCTTTTGGAAGAGGGAGGGGGCAGGCCAGTCAAGAGAAGACACCCTCGTGGTGGAAAGGGAAAAGGTGCTAGATCAGCCCCAGCAGCGGCTACCTCCTCCTCACCCGCTTCTGCAGCCGCTGCAAAGCCACTCTGAGGTCTTTACCCACAAAACCCTGGTGGGAGGCAGGATCACTCTGTATCTGAACGAATGGTGGGGCATTACGTTGGATGCCTGGGTGCTAGAGATAGTGACCCATTGTCATGCCTGCGCCATGGGCGCATCCATTTACGCTCAATTTGGACTATATGTTTATCATTTATTTACAACAGACTCTTGGATCCATCTATATTTACTTTGGAAACTTTATTTCCCATTTGCAAGACTTTGCTGCTTAATTATTATTTCCAACAAACTACGCATACCATAATGCACCTGGCTACAAGCATCGATTCCTGGCTGTTCCTATTGGTTATCAATGGAACTACACCCCCCAGAAGCCCTAGAGACTTGCCCTGCTTCCACCAGCCCAGGAACAGAAAGGGAGGTGGCCGATTGCCTGCAGGTGTGCTTAGCCAGGTGCAACCAATTAGCCTGCCTCTGTGCTGGGCTAGGCAGTATAAAGGCTGCTGCCTGCAGTGGCTCAGCCTCTTGCATCTGAGAGTCCTTCCTCCACCTTTTGCATCTTCCTACGGATCTTGTATGCTGCTTTCCTTCACTCCTGCTTGGACCCTGCCTTGTTGCTTGCTCCACCCTGCTGCCTCCAGCCATAGCCTTCCAGGCTCCCTGCCTCACAGCCCTGCTCCTCTGGGCTCTCCACACTGCAGCTGATCACGCTCTGCTGCCTTCCAGTCTCCACCCTTGCCCTGACGGGCTCTCCACATTGCAGGGGATCACGCTCTGCTGCCTTCCAGCCTCCGCCCTTGCCCTGCCGGGCTCTCCACATTGCAGCCGATCACGCTCTGCTGCCTTCCAGTCTCCGCCCTTGCCCTGCCGGGCTCTCCACATTGCAGCGGATCACGCTCTGCTGCCTTCCAGTCTCCGCCCTTGCCCTGCCGGGCTCTCCACATTGCAGCGGATCACGCTCTGCTGCCTTCCAGCCTTCGCCCTTGCCCTGCCGGGCTCTCCACATTGCAGCGGATCACGCTCTGCTGCCTTCCAGCCTTCGCCCTTGCCCTGCCGGGCTCTCCACATTGCAGCCGATCACGCTCTGCTGCCTTCCAGCCTCCGCCCTTGCCCTGCGGACCCTCTACATTGCAGCTGATCACGCTCTGCTGCTTTCCTGCCTCAGCCCTTGTCCTCTGGGCTCCCTGCCCTGCAGCCTGCCTCACTCTGGCTGCCTTCAGCCCTTGTCTTCTGGGCTCCCCTGCTCTGCAGCCTGCCTCACTCCGGCTGCCTTAGCCCTTGTCCTCTGGGGCTCCCTGCTCTGCAGCCTACCTCTCTCTGGCTACCTACAGCCCTTGTCCTCTGGGCCTTCCTACTTTGCAGCTTATCCCGCTTCGCTGCCTACTACCTACCTTTTCCGCTGGGTTCTCGGCCTAGCAGCTCTCTACAGTCCTCTGCTACCTTCTACGTTCATCGGCCCTGTCCCTCAGGGTTCACTCCTTACTGCCCGGCCCTTACGGATCCTTGCCGTGCAGTCTGCTTTACTCTGCTGCCCTAAGCCCTTTTCCTCTGGGCGTTCTACCTTACAGTCTACCCCTGTGGGCTTACTCATTGCTTTCCTGCTCCTCTGAGCTCTCAACCTTGTTCCTTACTGTCCTCTGCTATCCTATCCTGTTACACGACTTTCCTTTCATTTCCTTCTGCTAGTTTGCTATCACCTCCTTTCCTGGATTTGTCTGTAGTATCTTCTCTTGTACTGTTTGTAGACCCTTTTGTACAGAGCTTGTCTGTTGGTTCCCTTCAGTCAACCTCTGCCCCTTCCCTTGTCCTGTTTCTACATGACAGACACCCAGAGCTGCTGTTCCAAGTCATGAGCAAACAGCGTGGGCCTCTGTTATAGCAAAGTGTGCAGAAGGCTAGAGTATTTCCAAGGTTCGTGGAATACTCTTTTCCTATATCTGCATACACCCCAAGAGGGTATTCATTCTGTATCTTTTCCCTTGCTACTCTTGCTTACTCTTCGTTCTCTTTCCTTTCCGCTGTGTGTGTTCTTATCTGTCCACTTTATTTGGCACAACCACCCAAACCCTTTCTGGGTGTCCTGTGCCACTCTTAATAGAGTGCCACTCCTGACAGAATGCAAGAGCCAAAAATTTCTTGTTCCATAGGCCGGAAAGGCACACACAGAACAAAGATGCTTTCCTTTCGGGTTAAGAAACCTTTGCATAAACCTATGGTTTCCCTAAAGACAGCAAACAAGAACCTTAGTCTAAAGGACAGTCTCGCCTTAGTAAACAAAGATTTACAAGCACGGTATTATACTCACTGGGTAGCTGACCCTTCTTCCATGTACAATTATTATGACATTTGCGACTATGACCCGCAGCCCTTATCTGTTGCAGAGCTACAGCAAGATAATGAATTCTTACAGATCTTGTTAAACCAAACAGTGAAAAACACTCCTGCGTCTTCTGACAAGCCTTCTAACACCGCAACAGACAAGGATATAGCACTCATTGTGGGAGACTCTAAACCAGAATACGCTGTTGCCAGAGTGATATGCGCAAGATCAGCTTGGCAAGCTCCACAGAATGCTGGAAACCCTTATTTGACAGGACAAGGCAGTCATTATCCTGAGGTTTGTGCATCTGGTCCTGTGTACAAAAGACCTATACTAACCATCGTTTGTCTTAATGCTTCCACTGTATCTACTAACCACAATAACCCTAAGGTCAGTCTTCCCATTGCTACAACCGAATTCTCTGCCACACCAGCTTCTGAAGCTTTAGATCAAACTAATGATACTTACCTGCTACACGAACAACTCCTACGCCTTAAAAGAAAGACCGAAGACCTCTATGATGACTTTGTTTATTTGCATTATAAGAATCTTATGAAGGGACACAAGTCACCAGACCATCTGACACTATGTCCAACACCTGACATCTTATCTTTAGAGATCGACATGATAAGGCCTGGAATTGCCATACAGAAAAGTATACAGACTTATACCAAGCAGATGGAAGACCTAAACATAGCATATGTATCCCTTCTAAAGACTGACACAGCTCTTTCACCTTCCAGCCACAGAAACTCAGGTTGTTGTACTGACAGAAAAGAATTAACTCCTCCGGTGGGTCAAATCACGCACACAGCCATTACACCGCAAAACAAGGATGGTCTTCTGATTGGAAATCCCTCTGAGTCAAAGGATGGTTCCGCCCTCACCCTTGCCTATTGTCCAGTACTCACACTTACAACCTCTTCTGAAATGACAATGGCAGCTGAAGAGACTGGCGCAGTTCACACCGAGCATGCCGAGTTGGCAAGCGGGGCTTGCCAAAGTGTGGCTGTGCTATCAGACAACACTCCTGAGCAATCAACATCTTCAGTTTCTTCGATACCCCCTGAATCGCCAGTGGTTGTGGTACCCGATCTACCAGTAGTTGCAACACCTGAACTATCTGTAGCTGCTACAGCACCCGAACTTCCAACTGCAATCCATGATCTTCCTGCTGCTGTGGTTCCTAAACTCCCTGCCACATTTGAGACTCCTCAAGTCTCTGCTGCAAATCTTGAGGTTGCTATAGCTACTGTGATTCCTGAAGCTACTGCTAATTCTGATGCTCCCGATGCCCAGATGTCTACTTCCTTCGCAGCTGTGCTCGCTGAAGCAGAATCCTCTGCTACACAACCTGATCCCTCAGCACCTTCTCTTCCTGATCCTACATCCGCCATGCTAACTGTTGCAGGGTCAGCGAAGGGTTTTCCTGTTAAGACTACTGCTCCAGTTGTTCCTGCTGGTGTATCTATAGCACTAAGACTGCCAGACTCTACCAGTCTCGGGTGCGTTCCAGCCCGCTGGCTCTCTCATGACACCCACACACCCAGTTGCTACCGCCTTGATACTCTCTACAGCCATTCAAGACTCTCACCTTGCAACCCGTTTCTGGTGCTTCATGATTTGCCTTTTTGGAGTAAGACTCTTGTACGGTGTGACAGACATTCTTCCTATAGGTCGGTCTTCAGGGAGCCTGGAGAGGGGCCTGAAGAGGGGCATACTGTCATGCCTGCGCCATGGGCGCATCCATTTACGCTCAATTTGGACTATATGTTTATCATTTATTTACAACAGACTCTTGGATCCATCTATATTTACTTTGGAAACTTTATTTCCCATTTGCAAGACTTTGCTGCTTAATTATTATTTCCAACAAACTACGCATACCATAATGCACCTGGCTACAAGCATCGATTCCTGGCTGTTCCTATTGGTTATCAATGGAACTACACCCCCCAGAAGCCCTAGAGACTTGCCCTGCTTCCACCAGCCCAGGAACAGAAAGGGAGGTGGCCGATTGCCTGCAGGTGTGCTTAGCCAGGTGCAACCAATTAGCCTGCCTCTGTGCTGGGCTAGGCAGTATAAAGGCTGCTGCCTGCAGTGGCTCAGCCTCTTGCATCTGAGAGTCCTTCCTCCACCTTTTGCATCTTCCTACGGATCTTGTATGCTGCTTTCCTTCACTCCTGCTTGGACCCTGCCTTGTTGCTTGCTCCACTCTGCTGCCTCCAGCCATAGCCTTCCAGGCTCCCTGCCTCACAGCCCTGCTCCTCTGGGCTCTCCACACTGCAGCTGATCACGCTCTGCTGCCTTCCAGTCTCCGCCCTTGCCCTGCCGGGCTCTCCACATTGCAGCGGATCACGCTCTGCTGCCTTCCAGCCTTCGCCCTTGCCCTGCCGGGCTCTCCACATTGCAGCCGATCACGCTCTGCTGCCTTCCAGTCTCCGCCCTTGCCCTGCCGGGCTCTCCACATTGCAGCGGATCACGCTCTGCTGCCTTCCAGCCTTCGCCCTTGCCCTGCCGGGCTCTCCACATTGCAGCCGATCACGCTCTGCTGCCTTCCAGTCTCCGCCCTTGCCCTGCCGGGCTCTCCACATTGCAGCGGATCACGCTCTGCTGCCTTCCAGCCTTCGCCCTTGCCCTGCCGGGCTCTCCACATTGCAGCGGATCACGCTCTGCTGCCTTCGCCCTTGCCCTGCCGGGCTCTCCACATTGCAGCCGATCACGCTCTGCTGCCTTCCAGCCTCCGCCCTTGCCCTGCCGGGCTCTCCACATTGCAGCCGATCACGCTCTGCTGCCTTCCAGCCTCCGCCCTTGCCCTGCGGACCCTCTACATTGCAGCTGATCACGCTCTGCTGCTTTCCTGCCTCAGCCCTTGTCCTCTGGGCTCCCTGCCCTGCAGCCTGCCTCACTCTGGCTGCCTTCAGCCCTTGTCTTCTGGGCTCCCCTGCTCTGCAGCCTGCCTCACTCCGGCTGCCTTAGCCCTTGTCCTCTGGGGCTCCCTGCTCTGCAGCCTACATCTCTCTGGCTACCTACAGCCCTTGTCCTCTGGGCCTTCCTACTTTGCAGCTTATCCCGCTTCGCTGCCTACTACCTACCTTTTCCGCTGGGTTCTCGGCCTAGCAGCTCTCTACAGTCCTCTGCTACCTTCTACGTTCATCGGCCCTGTCCCTCAGGGTTCACTCCTTACTGCCCGGCCCTTACGGATCCTTGCCGTGCAGTCTGCTTTACTCTGCTGCCCTAAGCCCTTTTCCTCTGGGCGTTCTACCTTACAGTCCTACCCCTGTGGGCTTACTCATTTCTTTCCTGCTCCTCTGAGCTCTCAACCTTGTTCCTTACTGTCCTCTGCTATCCTATCCTGTTACACGACTTTCCTTTCATTTCCTTCTGCTAGTTTGCTATCACCTCCTTTCCTGGATTTGTCTGTAGTATCTTCTCTTGTACTGTTTGTAGACCCTTTTGTACAGAGCTTGTCTGTTGGTTCCCTTCAGTCAACCTCTGCCCCTTCCCTTGTCCTGTTTCTACATTACAGACACCCAGAGCTGCTGTTCCAAGTCATGAGCAAACAGCGTGGGCCTCTGTTATAGCAAACTGTGCAGAAGGCTAGAGTATTTCCAAGGTTCGTGGAATACTCTTTTCCTATATCTGCATACACCCCAAGAGGGTATTCATTCTGTATCTTTTCCCTTGCTACTCTTGCTTACTCTTCGTTCTCTTTCCTTTCCGCTGTGTGTGTTCTTATCTGTCCACTTTATTTGGCACAACCACCCAAACCCTTTCTGGGTGTCCTGTGCCACTCTTAATAGAGTGCCACTCCTGACACCCATGGTTACTTCCTTCCTTTTCATCAAAGACCTCTAGATCATCCACCGGGAGCCAGCTCTGTCAAAATTCCAGACCCGGTCCTTGTACAGGAGATTTCAACCCTGCTAGAGAAAGGTGCAATAGAACATGTACCTGTAGCAGAGAGGAACAAGGGTTGGTACTCCCCTTCTTTTCTCATCCCCAAGAAGGACGGAGGATTGAGACTCATCTTGGACTTAAGAAATTTGAACAAATTCCTCAGGAAGGACAAGTTCAAGATGGTGACCCTTTCTCATATCCTTCAGGCTCTTAAACTTCAGAACTGGCTGGTATCATTGGACCTTCAGGATGCTTACTTTCATGTGCCAGTCCATCATAAGCACAGAAAGTACCTGAGGTTCGCAGTTGGTGGATCACACTATCAGTTTTGTGTTCTGCCATTTGGGATGACCTCCACCCAAGGGTTTTCACCAAGCTGATGGCGGTAGTGGCAGCGAGTCTCAGGAGAGGGGGGTTTTACATCTACCCTTACCTGGACAATTGGCTAATCAGGGCAAGTTCACCCGAACGAGCTGGGGAACATCTTACCATGACCTGTCACTTCCTACACAAGCTGGGCTTCTCCCTCAATTACAAGAAGTCACAAATGAGTCCAAGCCAAAGACTCCAATTCATCAGAGCTGTCGTGGATACAACCTCAGTGAAAGGCTCGCCTCCCGAGGAGAGAGCTCACCACATTCTGCAGATGGTAACAAGGTTTCAAAATGCCCAACATCTGCCGGCTTTTGATTTTCTAAGGTTGCTAGGCCTCATGGCATCCTCCATCTTTCTGGTGCCAGACACCAGGTTGAGGATGCAATCCCTTCAATGGGCCCTCAGGACTCAATGGTCCCAGTTTTCAGGAGAGATGTCAGATCTTCTGCAAGTCCCAGCCACAGTGGCCCAAGATCTTCTATGGTGAGCTTGCAAGGAAATTATCCTCAAGGGAGAACCTTTTTGGCAACCATGGCCGGAGATAACAGTAGTGACAATTGCCTCACTCACAGGGTGGGGAGTCCATACCAATGATCTGACAATCAGCCGTCGTTGGTCTCCATCGGAGTCCAAACTACACATCAACCTTTTGGAGCTGAAAGAAATCAGACTAGCGCTGAAGGCCTTTCTGCCCTCTGTACGGGGAAAAAATGTCCTGATAATGACGGACAACACAGTGGCTATGTACTACCTCACCAGGAGTCGTTGGATCACTTCCGCTGTTCAGAGAGGCAATGCAGCTCTGGTTCTGGGCAATCCAAGCAGGGATCTCTCTATCGGCAGTTCAGCCGGAGAGAAGAACACGGCAGCAGATGCTCTGAGCAGGCAGAGCACAGTCTCCCACAAGTGGGAACTGGCTCAGGAAGTCCTTCTAGAGATTTTCGCCCTTTGGAGAACCCCTCAAGTGGATCTGTTCGCGACCAAAACCAACCGGAAGTGTGAACAGTACTGCTCAAGGGAATTTCCCCCAAGAGGAGCTCTAGGGAACGCGTTCGTAGTGGACTAGGTATTTTCACTCCTATACGCGTTTCCTCCAGTCCCCGTGATTCCTCAAGTAATCAGGAGGCTGAGAAAGTTCAGGAAGACCATGATCCTCATTGCCCCGGATTGGGCCAGGAGAACGTGGTACCCGGACCTTCTGGACATTTCCATCTGCCCTCACATTCGTCTTCCACAAAGAGAGGATCTCCTCTCGCAAAAGGAAGGTCCAAGTTCTCCATCCAGAGGTCAAAACTCTCAGCCTTCACGCATGGCTTCTGAGAGTCTGAGGTATAAGGATTGGGACCTTCCGGATGACGTTATGGAGATTTTGCTTTCGGCCAGAAGGCCAGCAACAAAATTCTTGTACCGATGTCGTTGGAAAAAATTCAGTAACTGGTTCAGGGATAAGGATGTGGACCCTTTTCAATGTAGCATTACTGTGGTGCTTTCTTTTCTTTTACATCTGGCCAACTCGGGGCTCCAAGTTGGCACTATTAAGGGATATTTAGCAGCGATGTCTATCTTCAATCGCTCCTCCGAAGAAGTTTATTTTAAAATGCCTTTAGTTGTTCAATTTCTTAAAGGGCTAACTAATGTGTTCCCTCCAACACCTTTTCAAGTTCCTATCTTGGAATTAAATTTAGTTTTAAAATGTCTTGTGTCCCCTTTGAGCCTTTACATTCTTGTCCTTTAAGGCTCCTAACTTTAAAAACTGTTTTACTAGTGGCTTTAACATCAGCCCGCAGGGTGAGTGAGTTGCAGGCGCTCTCTAGCAAGCCTCCTCACACCGTTTTCCACAAGGATAAGGTCATTTTGAAAGTCAAACCTTCTTTCTTACCTAAAATAGTTTGAGATTTCCACCTGTCACAAAAGATTACTTTACCTTCCTTTTAACCTCATCCGCACGCTAGTTAAGAAGAGGAAAGGTTCCACAGGCTGGACCCTAAAAGGGCTCTCAGCTTCTTTATCTCTAGACTAGAGAGATTTAGACAAACTGACCAGTTGTTTGTCGATCACACTGTGCACAAATTGGGCGTTGGAGTGTCCAAACAAACTTTATCCAGATGAATAATTCTAGCAAATTCTGAGTGTTACAAATACAAATTGGCTGGGAGAGAGCCTCCAGATGGACTAAGGGCTCATTCAACAAGAGGCATACCAACTTCTACGGCTCTTCAGAGGGGTGTTCCGGTCTGGGACATTTGTTTAGCGGCCACCTAGTAATCGATGCACACCTTTGTAAAACATTACTCTTTAGACTCCACTTCTTAGCAAGGAGGCCTTTTTGCAAAAGCTGTCCTTCATTCAGTACATGATTAAAAACTCTGGTACTCCCTCCTCCAAATTACAACTGCTGTTGGAGTCTATCTAAGATGAGGAATACGTGGGAGGACACAATCCATTTGAAGAACAAGTTACTTACCAACTGTAACGTTCTTTCGACTGGATGTTCCTCCTACGTATTCCTCATCGACCCTCCCAACCTAACCCTCCATACAGTTTTTACGCTTTTTGTACTTGTACTTCCTTAAGAGCCTGACATCCTTCAATGCCTGATATAACTGATGCGACCATTAACACCGAAAAAACAGAACTGAGACCAACAGGCGCGGCACGAGTCCTTCGATGATGTCGACATTCGATGGCGGCCCTCGAGAGACTACGACTCTGCGGCCTCGAGCACAGCACCCTCTGGCTAAAATATTTCCGAAGAAGCAGCAACGCTGGCAGATTAAATCTAAGATGAGGAATACGTGGGAGGAACATCCAGTCGAAAGAACTTTACAGTTGGTAAGTTACTTGTTCTTCCAGTGCAGCAGTTCTCCCTGGAAACCTTTCTTCCACCAGGGTGCGCAGCATGGCTCCACATCTGCTGCGTCCGACCCCTTGACACGCTGCGTGCCTGATATGACATCAGGTCAGTATATGTAGTGTTGCTGTGCTCCATGACCTCAGTTCCACCCTTTTTCCCTAGAACTGTGAAGCTGAGGGACTGTACAACCGATGGTGTACTAGCTTCCTGCAAGAGGGGCAGGCAGGGAGGTTAATGAGGAATCTGTGAGAGGAACATCCATCAGAAAGAACATTACAGAGAAGTGAGTAAGGATCAAGTTACTTACCTGGCAATCCTGTTCTCCAGCATGGATCTTACATGGATTCACATGCTTGTGAATATTCCCTGTCTTCAGCCTGGGAATCCTCAGTAATATTAAAGCAGTTTGCTTTAAAGCTTAAAAACTGCTTGTCGTTTCTATAGCCTATTGCTGTCACTTTGGGTCATACTTCCTCAGTCAATGACATTTGTCCTCCTAAGCTCCACCCTTCGTGGCCATCTTCAGGTTTGGTCATGCATGCAAAGTGGCAGTAAAAGAACCAAGAAGAGTCAGAGTGGGGAAGGAGGGAGGTTTTGCATGTGAATCCGTGTAAGACCATTGGTGGGGAACAGGAGTTACAGGTAAGTAACTTCAGCCTTCTCCAGCATAGGATCTTACATGGATTCACATGCTCATGAATACGATTACACAGCAGTACATACACACAACCACGGGAGGTGGCAAGGCTCAACAGAAGCGATGCACTTACCCCTGGAACAGACCCATCTCGTGCAAACAGGTTGCAAAGCACTGCTTGGCTGATTCGGGACTCCTCCCTGTGTGAAAACAAAATCCAAATATCGAGGCTGAGTACCCCAAAAGGAAATGCACCGAACACGGGTTACAAAGAAACATACAAAGTACTTTATTTTATACTGAATCCAGTTACAAAAACAGAGCAAAATCAGATAGCTACCGGCCCTCAGTACAACACAACGAACTCCAGCGTGGTTCAATGTGTTCAGTGAGAGACGCTGTACATTAGAATGCATTTGCTTTATATACATTTTGTGAGCATGTCCAGCCCCACTTCGGGTTAGTATTCCACTTAATACATCACCGATCTAGGGTTCATGCCAAGTCTCGAACAACCGCATATAACTGGTTTGCTTTTAATACATGTATCAACAAGCCTATACAGCAACTGTGTATTCTGGGATTTTCCATGTAAGTCTTCTTAAACATTAATACAATGTGGTTTAAACACGTGTTCTACGTTCAGTATTTGAATACATTGTCTTTATAGTATACTCGTGGATTAGTTTCATTGCACGAGTAATCCCTTACACACAGGTCAACGAAGGACAAGGCCTCAGTTTACGACCTCAACAAGTGGCCTGCAGGCAAGTTACATATTAGCTATGTACAGAGGTCAGGACAGCCACGTTGTATTCTGGAATGACATCGTCCACCATTTTAACTCGCAGGGTGACTTTACAAAGCAAACCTAAAATGGCGGTTTGACCTAAAATGGCGGCTTACATTGATCTAAAGGTCAGGACCTTGCAACATGGATTCTTTCACAAGCGACTTTCGAGCAGCTTGGCGTAGGCCATTATACATATATTTATTGCAATAGGAGGCACAATATAATTTCTCTTTTGACACCTGGAATCCCTGTTGACACAGTAGAATCTTGTGAAGGTGTGGGTAGACTTCCACTTAGCGGTCCTACAGATGGCGAGCAGAGCAGCACCAGAGAGAAACGCTGTAGTTGCTGCAATGGCTCTGGTAGAGTGGCTCATCAGCCTGCCTGGCAGAGGTCTGTTGGCCAAACTATGGCAATGCGTGGTACAGCCAGAGAGCCACCTGTAGATGGAAGCCTTAGACAGGGCCTTCCCATGTGCCATAGGTTCGAAAGCAACGAAAAGCTGAAAAGTATTTTAAAACGGTTTGGTGCATGCCACATAGTATTCCAAGGCACGCAAAACATCCAGCAAATGCAATGCCCTCTCCGCAGGTGAGGTTGGGTTAGCAAAGAAAACAGCAAGACCAAAGGTTTGTTCAAGTGAAAGTCTGATGGAACCTTAGGCATAAAGGACAGATGGGTCCGCAAAACCACTTTGGAAGGATGGAAATACAGATACAGATGTTTACATGAGAGAGCTTGAATTCTCCCAACATACCTGGCTGAGGTGATGGCTACTAGGAAGGCCGTCGTCCATGACAGAAACTTCAAAGATGCTCCATGCATTGGCTCAAAAGGTGGAGCCATTTGTTTTGACAAAACCACTTTGAGCGCCCATGCTAGTCCTGGAGCCTTCACTGAACGGAATGTTCTGAAGAGGCCCTTGAGGAATTCCTTCATGAGTCAGAGACCACAGGGAGAGCTTGCCAAGAACCATAGTATATTGGGATATGGCAGCTAGATGCACCTTGATAGATTCATGGGCCAGCCAGGAATTAGTTTAGTTTGTTTATTTGCATAGCGCAGCCAAACCCTGGGGTAACTGAGCGCAATAGACTTGAGGAACAGCATAGGTTGCAGAAGGATGCACAACAGAAGATACAATACAATAAATAGCATAAGGGACCAGGTTACAAGCAGGTCCAAGTCCGTAGAGGCAGCAGAAATTACAACAGGGCCGTGTTACAAATAGGTCCACAGCTAGGGATAACCAAGACTTAACAGAAGGCTAGTAATGGGCTATTGCTGAGTAGGGAGTAGCTCCTTCACCTTGGCACTGAACGATCAAAACGAGGCTTCAGCTCTGATTGTCATGGGAAGTGCGTTCCAGCATTTCGCTGCCAACACAGGGACGCTTTCTCCCCCAGCTGTTTTCAGATTAAACTTTGGTATGTTAGATTGGTGCAAATAAGGGGACCTAGTCCGTCTGGAGGAGCTTTGTCTGGAGAATTTATCTGATAAGTAGCATGGGGCTGTTAGTGAGAGGCATTTGTGTGTGATGACGAGTGACCGTAATTTGATTCTATCGCGGATGGGTAGCCACTGAACCTCCTTTCTAAAGGTGGAGATGTGGGCCTTCCGGGAAAGGTTAAGAGGACATCTGAGGGTGTTATTCTGTAGAATCTGTAGTCTGTTCAGGTTGTGGCTAGTAGAACCTAGGAAGAGTGTGTTGCAGTAATCCAGTCTGGACAGTATCGGTGCCCTGGCCAATGTGAGGCAACTGTTAGTGGATAAAAATGGTTTACAGGCATTGATAAGTTTATTCGTGTAGACCGTGGATGAAATAGTAGTGTACATTTGTTTTTTAAGTGAGAGTGTAGAGTCGAGATACACACCCAATGTTTTGACTTCTTTTGAGACTTTTATGATGTTGCCATCGATGGTGAAGGATTGGTACCTGGGGTCGAGTTTGTTAAGACTGGTCTGGGAACCGACGATGAGCAGTTCCGTCTTGTTGTCGTTTAAGCAAAGGCTATGGGTAGCCATCCATGCTTGGATTTCAAGGTAAATTTCATTTAGTTTTGCAACGTCTTCATCATAGCTCCCAGTGAGCGTGATGAGGACCTGGGTGTCGTCAGCATACTTTGTATATGTGACAAGATGGTCAAAGAGGAGCTTGGTGAAGATGTTGTAAAGCTTCGGGGAGATACAAGATCCTTGGGGAACTCCGCATTGGAAAGGGGAAGGGTCAGCCGCTGCAGAGGGGGGCGAAGACCCTGGTCGTCCTGTCTTAACAGGAAGGAACAAATCCAGTTGGTAGCATTCTGAGAGAATGCGGCAGCCGAGGAGAGGTGTTTAGTCAGAATTTGGTGGTCGACTAGGTCGAAGGCTGCAGACTGATCCAACAAGAGTAAGATTGGCCAGGTTGCCCTTATCTCTGGTTTCATCCATTTGGATTTTTAGGTGCAGGAGGGCTGTTTCTGTCCCGTGCCTGGGCCTAAAGCCAGATTGTCGCAGACCTAAGAGGTTGTTGTCTTCCAAATGACGTCGTATTTGGGGATATGCCACTCCATCTAGTATTTTCAGGAGAAACGGGACAGTCGTGATTGGCCTAAAGTTGGTCGGTATATTAGGTTCTAGAATAGGTTTTTTGAGAAGAGGTAGGACCCAAGCCTCTTTAAGGTTATTGGGCACCGATGAATTCTTGAATGATGAGTTGCTTAGGGTCGTGATGAATGGAGCTAGGTCTTTATCCCCGTCCTTGATAACTGTGGCAGGGCACAGGTCACCTTGGCAGTTAGATGGTTTTAGACTGGCAATTATGTTAACTACTTCATCCTCAGTGACAGGGGAGAAGTAGAAGGTGGGGCAGTTGGGATGGGACAAGCTCAGTTTGTTGCTAAAATGGTCTTTGGAGGCGAGGTTAGCTTTTTTAGATTCTAGCTTAGCTTGTAAGATAGCTATGTTGTTGAAGAGAGCTTGTTGGATGTTGTTGCACCAAACCTTGTCCTTGATACAGTAATCAGAGGCGGGCACTGGTGATTCCAATTCTCTTAGAATGGAGAAGAGCTCTTTCATGCCTGATTTGGCATTGTGTATTCTTGTGTTGAAAATCTCTTTTTTGGTGTTCGTAATGGCAGCTTTGTAGGTAACTGCTGCAGAGGAGAAGCTTTCTTTGTGGAGAGAGAGGGAGCTTTTCTGCAGCTGGTTTCAGCTGTTCTTTTGATATTACGAAGTGCTTTTAATTCTGCAGAGAACTATTTGTTCACGTGGGCAGTAGGTTTGGTCTTTCTTAATTTAAGTGGTGCTATTTGGTTAAGGACTTGTTCCAATGTGTTGTTACAAAGTTCAACTAGGGCTGTTGGATTAGAGTTAGTGATAGCGTGAGTGGTATTGGTGATCGGATATAGTAAGGGTCTTTGATTCTCAATGGTAATATTGCGTTTGTTCCTCGCCAGGGTTTGTGATGCTGTGACTGTCGGTACACTTTTTAAGGTGTCTTTAGGTATGGAGAAGGTGATAAGATGGTGGTCTGTACAGGCGCATGGTGTGATGTCAATCAGGGAGATGTTGCAGTTGACGTTGGTAAGCAGGGAGGCGTTGGCATCGTTAGGATCCTGAAGGCCAAGGTTAAAGTCCCCCATTAGAATAATTTGTGAGCCTGCTTTAGTGTTGGATGTCAGTAGGTGGGAAATGTTCTCCTCAAAGGAGGTGATGGCACCAGGGGGTCTGTAAATGAGGTGATGTAGTATGGTTTGAGTTAGATAATGGGAGTTTAAAGGACAGAAGTTCAGCGGAGGAAAGACCTAGATTGTTAACTTCTCTAATGTTCAGGCCAGATTTGGCAATGATGGCCACATCACCCCAATCCCAGATTTTCTATCTGCTCGGATGATCGAGTAGTTTTCAGGGATGGCAATTGAAAGTGCGCGACCAGCAACGGGGTGTAGACATGTTTCCGTGACTGCAAGGAAGTCCAAGTGGTTGCATATGATCAAATCTGCAATGTCAGGGGTATGAGCTAATAAGGAACGAGCGTTGATAAGTGTTAGGGAGAATTCTCTGTTTAGGCTGAATTTCCCTACCTAGTGAGTCCCCCAGCAGCTTTGCTGGATTGCTGGGGTTTATTTTTTTCTCCTGCCAAGAGTGAGACTCTTTTACCCTCACTCTTGGGCATGTTGAAGTGTGTTTTCTTGGTTAAACCTTGTGTTGAATGGGCTATGGGGTCTTTTACTCCATAGGGCCTCATATATTTTTGTGATGTGGGTTACACAGCACCCTCTGTGCCGTAACCCAGGGGTGTCTTAGGGACTCCCCAACATAGACTCCATACCCTGGGACTGACTACTGTCTCCCAGGGCATGTAAAGTCACCAAAGACTTTACTAGTCTTAAATCCTGAACAGAACCAGTACAAACCATCATATTGTGGACGTACTGGCTGGGGCAATTCGATTGCCCCAGGGTCTGTTAGTCGAGAGGGCACGTCTCCGTCCCCCCTGATCGAGTTTTGGCTGGTGGCAGTGGAAACTACGTTTTATATTCGACCGCGAATATTTTCCTATGGGATTTCCCATTGTTTTAGGCTAACACATTTAATTATTTATTTACGGTAGCCTTAAACATACCGCCGGTTTATATATTTATTATTATAACTCCGGTTGGGATTTTTTGCCAAAACTTGATGCTAAAATGGCGTTGGCATTCGCCTCTGTAACTCTGACCCAAAGTGGAGCCCTTTGTCCCACTTTTGGCGGGCTTCTCCACAGAAGCCCTCCAAAGTGGTGCCACTCTGTCTGGGGTACTTAGGAGGGGTGGAGGGGGATTTAGGCACCCTGGACTGAGTTACCTAGGTAACTCAAGTCGCACTCCGTCCTGATTGGCCCAAGTGGTGAGCCGGCCGGCTCACCACTTAGCATGTTTGAGTGACAGCTAGGCTGGGTGAATGGGGGTTTGCTGCATAAAAGCAGGGCTTTGGGGACTGGAACTTGAGAAGTCGCCACAGGACCTAAGAATCCAACGAGGGACGAGCTGAGCTGATCTGCTACGACGACACCGCCGGTGGAGCCCTGCTGAACCATCTCACCACTTTTCCCGACGACCGAGGAGAACTCTTAACGGAGTGGCTCCTTCCCTTGACTGGTGGGGACAACCAGTTTTCACCTTCTTTCCGCTCTTCGAGGTATCTCGTGGCCGCCTTGCCAGTGCCAAGCACCCCGGCAACCGGAATACCCACCACTTTTACCCCAACCGCGAAAGTCGGTACAACCCTTTAACCGGAGGACTCCGCGGCTGGTTTCTTCCCGGGCAGTGCAACGACCTTCTTCTTCTGCTCTTCAGCGAGAACTTCTTCTCCCCTGACCGACGTCGAGCCTTGCTGCCACTGCCTGGAACAACTGCCCCCGCTGGAGGATCATTTCCGTTAAGGTACCGTGTTCCGCCTGGCTTCCCTTGCCACCGACTGTGCGGGGTAGTTTTAGCCCCCGGCTTTCAATCCTGGGATTGCCTGGGACACTTTGGCTAAACTTTCTAAGCCTCTCTAACTCTTTTCCGAACTCTTTTGCAAGACTCTGAATCCCTACCAACTGTGTGATCTTGGGCACGTTTTCGCTCTGTCTGCTCTAAGAGTGGGCCCCGCTTAGTGACTTTTGCTCACCTGTGACTTTGTGCTTCTTTGAGCTTACAAAAAGTGTTCTTAACCTTAGAGTGGTGTGTTTATCCTATTTCTGCTCCTTCTCCCTCCCTTCTTTTTACCTACTAGAGTGTCATCTAACGTTAAGCGCTCACCTCTGTTTGAATTATGTGGTGTTAACCTAGAGTTGTCTAGATAGGAATAAGGATTGGGACTGCTTTCCATATAACTGTGTTTGGAGTGTTTTACTATATTTTGCTAGAGTGTTTTCAACTTATGTGTTCTTGAAAATAAATAACTATATACTTTTGAAACCAAGCTCTGGTCAGTGTTTGCTTGTGCTATTGTGTCTGAGTACATATTGTGTATACTTTGCATACTGCCTAACTCTTCTTGAGGGAAGTCTGACTGCTCAGCCACAGCTACCAGGTAAATCTGGGTGGTGCAGACTGCTACCAAGTGGGTTTACTGCTATACCTGTAGTCTTAAATCTTTTGCAGTGTTCCCCAAGGGAACTGCACAGGTTTCTGCCTAACAATAAGGGCGCCCTTGATTGTAGTAATGGCAGGTGTTGTTAAGTCCTCTAATGGGAGGTCAGATGGCGTGGCGAGACTTTGATCAATGCAAGTGTTGGTGTGAGTAGCTGGGGGAGTGGGAGCCAGCAGTTTGTTGTCCCCGGAGTGCATGGTGGGTGTTCTAGGCGACTTAGGCTTGATACTGGTGCGGGAGCCTAGTCTTGTATTTCTCAGATGCATGGGGCAAGTGATATCGAGGCCAGAGTCATTAGGAGTGTTGGTACGAGAACCTAGTCTTGTATTTCTCCAGTGCATGGGGCATGGGATGAGCGGTGTGGGGGGGCTGGCGAATCTGGTAATCCATTCTGCTGGTGTCAGAGGTGGTTCTGGGAGAGGGGCGGTTGCAGTCACTGTGGCAGGAGACCATGTGGAGGGTGGGAGGTTAGAAGGTGATATGTTGTGGAATAGTGGGAGGATAGTGGCCATGGTAAGTGTCACTCTTCTAAGTGTGGCCATGGTTAACAGGCTAGTTCAGTTTATGCAATAAATGACTAGCTAGGTATATGCTGGCAGTGAGGTAAAAAACAATTAGCAGCGATAGGCTAGTTTAACTTATACAATGATAGGCTAAATAGGTATATGCTAACAGTGAGGGCGGTAGGCTCGTTCAATTTATTCAATGATGGGCTAAATAGGTATATGCTGGCAGTGAGGTACAAGGCAATTGGCAGTGATAGGCTAGTTCAATAGGTCGAGGTGAGGGTGACCCCACTTGCTGTAGAGAAGAGATACTTGGGTCTGCTGAAGTACCGGTGGCCCCTGCTGAACGAGTCTGCCATGGTGTTGTGAATGCCTGACAGGTGGAACAGAAAGAGGAACATCTGCTGAGATATGGCACGTGAAGACACAGACCACACTCCCCTAGAGCCGAGGCTTGAAAGACTTCAGGGCCCAAAAAACTGCCTACAGGTCCAAAACTTTGATATGCAACTCCTTCTCCTCCGGAAGCCAGTGGCCCCTGGCGTACAGCTGGTCTATGTGGCCGCCCTAACCTTCCAGAGAGGCATCGACAGTGACTGTCGCCTGCTGAACAGTGGTCGGAAATGGAGCACCTTGCGAGAGATGAGGGTGAAAGGACCACCAATGTAGGGCATAACGGATGGCCGGATTGAGGTTGATCTTGACGTTGCATGAGCCTGTGATCTGTTTCCATCTGGCATCCAGAACCTCTTGAAGGGGTCTCATCTGTAGTCTGCAAAAGGGCACCAGATGGGTTACACAAGAACATCCTCCCCAGCAGGGACATGATGGATCAGACTGTTGCAGCATGAGCTTCTGACAGCAATTGGACCTTTCACAGGATGGCGTTTACCCTGTCTTCTGAAGGAGTCGCTAGACACGATAGTGTGTTGAGGCAGGACCCCACGAATACTGCGTTCTGAGATGAAACTATGCAGAATTTCTGATAGAGCACTCAAGAGAAGGGAATGGATGCTGTACAGTATGCTGGATTGCCAGCGCGTGAGAGCGGGATCAGCTCATCCACTCGTCGAGGTAGGGATAGACGTAGATACCCTTGCGATGGAGGTGCGCTGCCACTGGGGCCAAGCACTTGGTGAGCACTCTTGGGGACGATTTAAGGCCAAATGGTAGGGCTTTGAACTGGTAATTTCTTCTCTGAACGACAAAACGCAGGAACCTCCGGTGCTTGCGATGAATGGGGATGGGGGAAGTAAGCCTCTTCCATGTCGAGGGTTGCCAGGAAATCTCCTTCTACTAGTTGGCCAAGCACATGCTGCAACGTGATCATCCTGAACTTTTTGCATTTGAGGAACTTGTTTAGGCATTGTACATCCTGACTTCTTTCGCACCAGAAAGTATCTGGAGTACGCTCCGGAGCCGCAGAGGAACTGGTTCTATTGCCCCTTTGCTTAACATGGCTTGAACCTCCTTTAATAGCTGTGCTACGTGCTGCTCTTGTCTGTGAACAGAGGAATATGAGGGCACTTGTCCTGGTGGAATTCCAGGGTGTGACCCTGCTGGATGACACTGAGCACCCATTTGTCTGTGGAGATATTGCACCACTGGTTGACACATTGAGATAACCGGCCTCCCACTGGGGTGCTGAAGTGAGGGCACAGGCGCTGGGCCGGGTCAGGCTTGTTTTCGAATCTGTGTTCTGGAGCATGATGATGCTGGGCTCTCCCTCTGTAAGCCTGAGAACAGCCCCTATACATTTCCTGGGTGGTGGAATGGGAGTGTTGACGATAGGGTGAGGTATACCCTTTTGAGAAACTAGAGACCCTTCCCTTAGATTAGTGAAAGGACTGCCTCCACTGTTGAAGAGTGCCCAACAAACGTGCCGTCTGTGTTCATCTTTATGGACTGGAGGATGTAGTCGACAGCCTTTCTGAAAAGGTGTTCACCGCCGAATGGCATGTCCACCAATTTCGTCTGCATGTCCGGGTGTAAGTTGTTGGCCTTGAGCCAACCTTGGCGGTGAAGGGCCACTTCATTGCACATCTGCCGAAAGCCTGAATCTGCGATGTCCAGGGTGATGGTTATCACGTGGTCGGAGACTACCTCTCCCTCGTGGAACAAAGCCAGGGTTTAGGCCTTCTTGTCATCGTGAAGGAAGTAAAGGATGGAGCACAACTTATACCAAAGCTCTCTGTCGTACCTCGAGAGAATGGCTAATGCGTAGGCGTCTTTGATAGTGGACGCTGCAGTTGTGATGATGCGCTTCCCATCTTTCCTTCCACTCTCCAGGTCGGGGTTCTTCGAATCGATGACAATGATTTTCAGCGTCGTCCAGGACGATGATCAGAAGTACAGTGATCCTATTTATACAGGGTCAGGAGGTGTTGATTTTTTTCAATGACCAAGCTCACCTGTTGCCTTTAGCCCAAGGGTTGCATGACGCAAGCAGCCTGGACATGTCTCCAGAGTTCGAATTTCAGCAGGTTCAGCCTTGCACACACACCCAGGCTAAATTTAGGACCTTGGTGGAAAGCGTGGTGGACACCTTAGGTTTGAAGTCCTCTTCGGCCCCTGTTCAGGGCTACGAATTGACGGACATCTTGGATGAAGGTCCTGTGAATGAACATAGCATGCCACTTAACTCAGCAATTGCAGACCCCCTAGCCTCCTTGTGGCAGCATCCTTGCTCAATTCCCCCGCCAAATTCAAACTTTACGTGGAGGAACAGTACGGCAAGAGGAGATCCATCTTTCCTGGCTTCTCACCCTTCACCAGTAGGGCTTATTTATTCAAGCCACCACAATCGCCACCAGACCTGTGGCATCCACTTCTAATCTGCCTCCGGACAGAAGGGGGGGTAGGGGGGGTAAAAGATTGGATGCAATGGCCAAGTAGTCTTCTGGCAGCATGGTGTTAAAAGCCACTGTTAGGCAGAATCACCTGCAGTACCCTTTGGGAACACTACAGGTAATTAGTACTACAAGTGTAAGCACAGTTTCACCTGCCTGTACTACACAGTAAATTGGTAGCGATGGCTGAGCAGCCAGACTTATCTCAAGAGTTTAAGTGAGCAGTAGAACAAGTTACACAAAGGACCAACCAATACAGTGATTCAAGCAAACACTTACTCAAGGTTTCTTAGTAAAAGAATATACATTTATTTACTCATTTTTCAAACATTACACTAGCACAAGCAGCTCAATATCACACACTAATACACCACAAAAATCCCACCGGTAAGTAACTGAACAAGTTTAGCTTAACAATGAAGTAGGAGCAAAATGGCACTTCAGATACTTAGAAAAGGGAGGAAAAGACAAGGTTATAAGAATAGACAGCACAAATACATTCATAGACAGGGCAAAGGTGTCAGTTAAATACAACCAGCAATTCTTCTCAATAGGCCTGGGCCAAAGTCAATGGTTCAGAGTCTTTTGTATAGAAGATCACAGTTGCTTAATCTCATACATACTTACATACTTAAAAAATCAAATCCTAGAAATCCAGCAAAGTTGCTGGGGGTCTCAAAAGGTAAGGGAAATTAGCACATTTGTAGAATTCTCCCTAACAGCCACCGATATGGCCTTTGGATTTGCAAAGTACTCCTTTCGGTTACGGAAAGCCATGGAGCAACCGATGCAGTACACCCCCTAGGGTGAAATGAAGGATGGGTTTACACGGCTGGTGGAAGATGGGAAGGAGGTAGCCAAGCAGTGGTTGCAAACGGGCCTGGACGGGGTCGACTGTGTTGACCTTTCAAGGGGGTTGGCGATAGTACTGAGAAGGCAAGCCTATCTGAAAACTCCTGACTTCTCCCCAAACGCTACTGGGCATGCTTTTCGAGGGAGAGTTTCTTGTTGGCCAGAAGGCTGAGGACTTTCTGGCAAGTTCAAAGAGTCTAAAATAGTTGCAAAATCGTTGGGCCTAGCTGCGCAGCCGGCCAAACCTGCCTTCAGCTGTCCCCTCTTGGGGTAGAGGCTACAGGCACTATGTGCCTTATTGCGGGAAAGCGCAGCTCCTAAAAGCCAGGCAGGAGCAGAGGTGTTTCCTGCATCCCAGAAGGGGCAGAGTGGCTTCTACAGACCAGCAAACAGCGGCGGGGGCGGCACCTCCCTCTAAGACATTTTGATTTTCCCTCCCGCGACTTGCCGGTTGGTGGACAGTTGGCAGAACATTGGCCCCAGTGGCAGGAGATTGACTCTGACGCCTGGGCCCTGCAGCTCATTCAGTGGGGTTATTGTCTGCGCTTCTTAAGGAAACCACCGGACAGTCCCCCACCGCCTCCAATCCAACCGGGACAGGAGCTCCTGGAAGAACTGCAAGCCCTGTTGTCGAAGGGTGCCTCCCAATCAGAGAAGGTCGGGTTGGTATTCCCGGTATTTCCTGGTGCACATTCTGAACCTCACAGCCTTTAACAAGTTTCTGAGCAAAGACAAATTCAGGATGGTGACATTAAGAGAAATTCTCTGCACTCTCGGACTTCAGGACAGGTTGGTGTCCATAGATCTCACTTATTTCCATGTGCCGATACATGTGCAGCACAGGAAGTTCCTAAGGTTCCCCATAGGGGATAAGCATTATCAGTTCAAAGTGCTTCCCTTTGGGTTGACCTCCGGTCCAAGTGTCTTCACCAAGCTCATGGCACTAGTCGCGGCTCACCTCAGGAGATCTGGGGTCCATGGGTTCCTGTACCTGGATGACTAGCTGATCCAAGAGCAGTCGGCGGGCAGGTCTTGTCTCATCTGGAGGAGACCTGACTTCTACTGCACAGACTGGGCTTCTCCCTGAACTTGAAGAACTCCCATGTGACGCCAGTCCAAAGGCTCCAGTTCATCGAAGAAGTCCTAGACACCCGGGTGGGGAAGGCCTTCCCTCCCTAGGAGAGAGTCAGCAACATAGCACAGATGGTTTACTTGTTCCAAAATCAGCCACCTTAGCAGTGGCTTCCTTCCTCTGCCTCTTCGGTCTCATGGCCTCGGGTATTTTTCTGGTGCCAGAGGCCAGACTGCGCATGAGATCCCTTAAATGGCTCCTAATTGGTCAGTGGTCACAGTACCTCAGAGCACTCACAGATCCTCTCAAGGTGTCCAGCCAAGTGGTCCACAACCTCAACTGGTGGACTGACAATGGCAATCTTTTGGCAGGGGAACCCTTCTGGCCTCAGGGCTGGTTGGTCAGGGATTCATCTCTCAAGGGTTGGGGCGCTCACTGCAAAGATTTGCAGTTGAGTGGCCTTTGGTCAGCAACAGAAGCCAGGTGGCACATCAGCAGGCTGGAATTGCGAGCCATCAGGCTAGCCCTGAGTGCTTAAGCCCTGTCTCTCAAGGGGAAACATGTCCTGATTCTGATGGACCACACTGTGGCCATGCCCTACCTGAACAAGCAGGGTGGCCTGTGCTCCCTTTCCCTCTGCATGGAGGAGAAGCAGCTGTGGTTCTGGTTACTGGAGAACCGGATCTCTGTCTCGGCAGTTCACCTGGCGTGATCAGAGAATGGTTTGGCAGATGCTCTGAGCAGACAGAGCACGGTCTCACACAGTGGGAAGTGTGGCAGGAGGTCCTGAAAGGGATCTTCTCTTTCTGGGGTACCCTAGCAGTGGATCTGTTTGCCACAGAGTCCAACAGAAAGGGCAGACAGTTTTGCTCAAGGATATTCCCTGCGAACAGTGCACTGGGGAATGCGTTTCTGGTGGATTGGACCTACCCTCTCCACTACGCCTTCTCCCCCCCCCCCCCCTGATTCCCATCATTCCATGGGATTCTCAGGAGGTTGAAGAGGTTTTGAGCGACCATGATCTTGATTGTCCCGGACTGGGCTAGGAGAACGTGGTCTTCCGATCTGTTGGATCTGTCCGCCTCAACGCCTGGATCTCCTGAACCAGTCGGAGGGTCGGATACTCCTCCTGACCCGCAGTCCCTCAACCTACATGCTTGGCTCTTGAGAGGATGAGGTATGATAACTAGGACCTCTCAGAGGAGGTACTTGAGTTGTTGCTAGCGGCACACAGACCGTCTACAAGATCTCTGAATGCGTGCAGGTGAAGATTTGAGATGTGGTGCAGGAAACGCAAGATCAATCCAATCTCTTGTCCCACCACTACGGTGATGGAGTTCCTTCTGTCACTGGCCTCAGCAGGCCTTCAGGTTACCACAGTCAAAGGATATTTGGCGACCATGTCGGTCTTCAAAAGGTCCCCGGATCAAGGTTCTTTCTTTACGATCCCGGGTATGTCCCAATTCCTGAAGGGCCTTGTGAATATGTTTCCGCCAACTACCTTTGTTGTTCCGGACTAGGACTTCAATCTGGTTCTGACATTTTTGATGGCGGATCCGTTTCAGCCTGTGTATTCCTGTTTCTTGAGACCGTTGTCCTTGAAAACAGACTTTTTGGTTGCAATCACATCAGCCTGGAGGGTTAGTGAGCTGCAGGCATTGTGTTGCAAGCCCCCATTTTTGCATTTCTTTTTGGGAGAAGGTTTCCCATAAGGTCGGACCTGGCTTTCTCCCGGAAGTGGTTTCTGAGTGCCACCTCTCTGTCCATAGATTTACTGGTCTTTTACCCAACCACCACACCACTCTAAAGAAGAGGAACGGTTCCACTGTTTCGATCCTAAATGAGCCTTGAGCTTTTACGTGCTAGGACATCAGAGTTCCGAAAATCTGACCAGCTCTTTGTGGCCCATTCTCTGTTTTCTACCTGTAACAAAACAGACTTTTGAGATGGATTATCCTTTGCATCGCGGAGTGCTATCAATCTGCTGGTAAAGAACTTCCTTCCAGAATCAGGCCGCACTCCACAAGAGGGTTCTCGGCCTCTAGAGCCTTACAGGGGGAGTCCCCATTAGGGACTTTTGTCGTACTGCCATATGGTCATCCTTGCACACAATTACCAGGCTCAGAAACTTCTTATGGCTTTGCGCTTCTGTCTAAGCGAAGGGATTGCCTGGTGATGGCTCTGAGGTGACCGCTTCTATTTGGCTAGCTGCTTGTTTTTTCGTTTAACAAAAAAAAAAGAAAAATGTTTTTCCATTTACTAATTTGACAAGGTTTCACCCCTTTGGGATGTTTCCCATTGTTCCGTTTTTTACAGGCTGATTAGCCTTGCCGCCAATCGTTTTTACTCTTCAGCGTTCAAGCACAGGTAAAAGGGGAGAACTGAGATATGGGGCCCAGTGACATGGTTTGTATATATACACCACCTGACATAACGTCTGGAGCTGACTATTGAGCACCAAGCAAGACGAATCGACGATGGACAGCCGAGTCGAGGTTCACTACACACCTGTCGAAAAAAAAAAT
Source organism: Ambystoma mexicanum (assembly GCF_040938575.1). Classification (NCBI taxonomy): domain Eukaryota; kingdom Metazoa; phylum Chordata; class Amphibia; order Caudata; family Ambystomatidae; genus Ambystoma; species Ambystoma mexicanum. The sequence continues at coordinate 1,449,163,230 of NC_090929.1, forward strand.
CTGAGCGGCAGATGAGGAATCTGTGGGAGAAGAATATATAGAAAGAACATTACAGTGAATCACTTCTCCTTCTCCACAGCTATATAAGATGTTGTGCCAGGCTCTGTTAAGAGGTTTGGGATCACCATTGGTGAACACACACACACACACACACAGACTTGGGGTACCCTAACCTTTTAATCACCACCTGTTTACCATTCAAGTTTTAAGAAGCCCCCCAATCGGGGGAAGCTAGCTGAACTCCAATTTCACAGCATGCACACAGACATGGGAATTTAGATGTCTGGAAGTCCCCTGACATGTCAGAACAGGGGATTCCATTCACACTGCAACCTTCATGAGCTCTGTGTAGAGTTTACATAGGCAGAACATACCTTAGCACAGTGGAAACCACACAACAAATGGCTGAAATTAATATGGCTAGGTTGTAGGACTTAACAATAATTGTCAATTGATCCTTTTCAGGTAGAAAGTGGCTACAAATGCTGTAAAAAGGATACACTGCCAAAAGTATGTAGCTAACCCCAGCCTGTGATGACATCCTTGATGGGCGAGGAAACTCGCATAGTGACATAATGGGGAACTTTATTTATTAACTATGTTAAATTTTATTGTATATGTATTTCAGATTGATTTTGTTTTGTATGGTTTTATTTCTTCGAAAGCATTGTTGCCTTTGTTAAAAGCTGCAAGTCGGCTAAATAGCAATAAAAATATATATATATATATATATATATATATATATATATATATATATATATATATATATATATATATATATATACACACACACATGTGCAATTGTGCAGTGCTCCTGTTCCAGTAGCCATATGGGCTACTTAGGACAGCACATCAAAATGCAGTTGCAGTTTTTAGGGGCACTTTAGAAAAACATCTCCTTTCCAGCAAGAAGGTAAGACATCAAAACAAAATGTCAGGGAAGTTCTAGGGGACTAATACAGTTAGCAAAAGGAGATCCAAAAATGGATTTCTAGCCCTTAATTTCATATGTCACTGAGGTTCAAGACTAGAAAGTCATTCATTAGTAATAACGATCCGTAAAATTGTCTAAAATGTGCATAATGTCTTCATATTTTATACCAATCCATCATTTTTTCTAAATTGAGATTGACCTATTTTGGCATTTATTATAATTAATTCACCAAGAAATAATTGAGTGCCTTTTGTTATCTTGTTTATTCTCTATGTCCCATTCCCTACAATCCATGCTGTGTGGGTGTACCCCCTCCAAGCCCGGGGACTGGTGCAATTTGAACCTCAACATGCCCCTTCCCTTTAAAATATAAAGGTGTGTGAGGGCATGGCCAGTGAATGCAGGTAATTCAAATTCGTAAGCCCCATCCCTCTGCACCATCAGGCCTCTTATTCCATGCAAGGAGCAGGTGCCTGAATCTGTACTGTAGTAACTTTGTTTTTCTTGTGCGCTTTCCCTAAAACATTTTGGACTTCCTTTCTTCCATCCTGCGATCCCTTTGTGGATGTTTGCTTGGTACCCTCAGCGTAAGAGCTCCATCCATGCATTGGATCCCCACATGCTTTGCCTGGAGTACTTTGGATCTGTTCACCGGTGGGATGCTTGTGCAATATGCAATGCTGTGACAGGGTAAAGGACATGACCCTGTCATGGGGGTGGTTAGAAGGGGAGTGAACGGGAGATGAGTGGATCCTAATCTCCGCCCCTTGTACATGTGCCTGGTTGAGTGGTTCGGCAAATTGAGTGCCAACTTTTCTTGCCCCATACCTGTTGTGCACACTATTACCCAGTCAGTTTCTGTTTTCCCTAGAAAACTACAGTTGCCCGGAGATCCGGTGGTAGAATGGGGAGCACCCCAACACGGCCAGGAAAGAGACCGCGAGAAAGCTGCAGACTGCTGAACGATCCATACACCGATTCGGCAATCCCAGTGCCACACGATACCTGGGGTCAAACAATGTCACCCATGCAAGACCACGAAGCGGTTGTTGCAGTGAGTCGGCAACCCCGAGCTGCTGGGCACACCAAATATCACTATCCATACTTGGGAGAGAACTGACAGGCAACAAGCAATCATCCTGTCAAACCAGCATTCCAAATGCACCGGAAAGCCCCCAATCGAACGGAGACATTGAATAGGGTTCTCACTACAGCGGACCGGCATTGACAAGTGCTGGCTGACACGCAAACAAGAAAGGTGCTTTTATGCTACTTCTAACCAGTAACCCACCGCTTGGAGAAAGGAAAGCCAGTGCCTCGTCCGGGGAACACGATTAGGGAAAGAGTCAATGAAGAGGGATTGGGAGGACAAGGAGGGGGGCAGAAGACAGGAAGATTTGGGATGTTCGGAGGACCAGCAGGCCAAGTGCAGGAAGGATGGTGCAGAGGAGCATGAAGAGGCTTGCTGAAGGAGTGTGCGATGTGAGGTATTGGTTGGTGGGAGAATGTGGTACTCTGGTTTGAGTGTGCGCATAAAGTGTGAATGGGACTAAAAAAGGGAAAGTAGGGAATGAATGAGACAGTAACTGGGTAAGTGAATGGAGAGTGAATGTGAGAGAAGATATGGGTAGAGAGGAGAGAGAAGTGTAGCAGAGAGGGATTTTTGCAATTGTCCTCTGTATTTTCCCCAATTCTGCCCATGTTTTATCTTCACCAGCTTCTATCAAAGTATCTATTTTTTGCAAGCGTGTGAATCCCGATAGAAAGGGAATAGCAGTAGGGTTTAATTTTCAGCATATATTTTCTGGCTCTTGGGTTTCACCTCTTGTCTTAGATACTTCTGAGTTTAGAAGTAGTTTTTCACCTGCATTGCTATGAATTATTTTGGGTAAGACCAAAGAATGAGCATCATTCTCTTCACAGGTGAATTAATAGTTTTCAGCTCAAGGATCTTGATTTCAGCTTCTGCTGTACCTGTATACTCCAAATCCTCATCTGAAGTAGTTGATGTGTTGCTTCAAGTGCTATTTTTCTTCTTCCTCTCCACTATGTGCCACTTTTTTGTTACTATTCGGTGTATTCTGTAAACTCTTTTATTTGTTTTGACAGGATCTTAAGATGTTGAAAGGTAATCTCTAGTTAGAACAGTGCATCACTACTGCTCAAAAGGGCCAGCAGTCTGCCTTCATTATGTGTATGTAGAGGGGCAGCAAAGTAGAAGGTATTTATCTCTCTGCACAGCCCCCCAGAACCCCATGTATGCATATTATGGATCTGTGTTCCCGCACCCTAGACATTAGATGTGTGGCATCCCCAAAATCCAGAAAGTTGTTTCCCTTGTCCCACCCTGAAGTGCATGTGAGAAACCCTTTAGGTCCTGTGATGAATCAGGGAATTTGTTCCCGCTAGCAAAGGGGGGAGCCCCCCGCCCTTCCTGTGAGCCTTGGTAGGTGAGCCCGCTCTGTAACACCCTCCCTTCCCTTGTGGTCGAGGCAAGTGCGACCTCACTGGGAGAGACTGCCACTTACAAGAGGGGACAAGAACTCCTGTTCCCGTGAGGAACACCCCAGAGCTGTACACACTATGGACTACATGGCAGACTCTCCAATATCTGAAGTTTCTAAAGTTCAAGACTGGGTGTGAGAGAAGGTGTCTCACCCACTAGTCCCTGCGGATCTCTCTCTCAGGTGGCCAGAGCACAGCCATCGCCTTTGGATCCAGACCCTGGGGGTGGACCATTGCGGGAGGATCACCTGGGTGAGGGGTCTTCAGGGAGTGGGAGTGGAATACTGGTTGGCAAGACATGGTATCCCTCCCCCTGTAATACCTTTACCCCATCCTACCAGGTAGGATACGTGGTAACTTACCCCCCGCCCCCTGATTTCCCTTCACAGACACTTTCACACGGTCAGCCCGATCTGGGAGAAAACAAACAGACTCGCACCCGAGCAGAGTACCCGACACCTGACTTCCATTACATACCCCCACATAGATAAAAGGCAGAGCACAAGAGCACACTCTGAGCGAGGCAAATGTTAGGGAGAATTCTCTGTTTAGGCTGAATTTCCTAACCTAGTGAGTCCCCCAGCAGCTTTGCTGGATTTTTGGGGTTTATTTTTTTCTCCTGCCAAGAGTGAGACTCTTTTACCCTCACTCTTGGGCATGATTTGAGTGTGTTTCTTTGAATCTAGATATGTTTAATGGGCTATGGGGTCTTTTACCCCATAGGGCTTCATGTGTTTTTGTGATGTGTGTTACACAGCACCCTCAGTGCAGTAACACAGGGGTGTCATAGTGACCCCCCAGTATAGACTCCATACCTTGGGACTGACTACTGTCTCCCAGGGCATGTAAAGTCACCATTGACTTTACTAGTCTTAAATTCTGAACAGAACCAGTACAAACCATCATATTGTGGATGTACTGGCTGGGGCAATTCAATTGCCCCAGGGTCTGTTAGTCGAGGGGGCACGTCTCCGTCCCCCCTGATCGAGTTTTGGCTGGTGGCAGTGGATACTACTTTTTTATATTCAACCGCGAATATTTTCCTATGGGATTTCCCATTGTTTTAGGCTACTATCTTTATTTAATTAATTACGGTAGCCTCGAACATACCGCCGGTTTATTTAATTAATATTAATTCTCTGGTTGGTATTTTTTGCCAAAACTTGATTCTAAAATGGCGTTTGTGTTCTCTTCTGTGACTCCAACCCAAGTCGAGCCCTTTGTTCCACTTTTTGGCGGGCTTCTCCACAGAAGCCTTCCAAAGTGGTGCCACTCTGTCTGGGGTACTTAGGAGAGGTGGAGGGGGATTTAGGCACCCTGGACTGAGTTGCCTAGGCAACTCAAGTCGCACTCCGTCCTGATTGGCTCAAGTGGTGAGCCGGCCGGCTCACCACTTAGCATGTTTGAGTGACAGCTAGGCTGAGTGAATGGGGGTTTTCTGCATAAAAGCAGGGCTTTGAGGACTGGAACTTCAGAAGTCACCACAGGACCTAAGAATCCGACGAGGGAGAAGCTGAGCCGACCTGCCACGACGACACCACCGGTGGAGCCCTGCTGGACCGTCTCACCACTTCCCAACGACAGAGGAGATCTCCCGCCGGAGAGTCTTCTTCCTTTGACTGGTGGGGATAACCAGTTTCACCGTCTTTTCGCCTTCCCAACGTACCTCGTGGCCGCCTTGCCTGTGCCAAGCACTCCGGCAACCGGGATACCACGTTTTACCACGGCCACGAACAAAAGGTACCACCTTTAACCGGAAAACTCCGCTGCTGGTTTCTTCCCTGGCAGTGCAACGACCTTCATCTTTCCTCCAAGTCGAGATCTTCTCTTCCCCTGGACGACGACGCAACCTCCCTTGCTACCGAATGTACGGGGTAGATTTAGCCCCCGGCTTTCGAACCTGGGCTAGCCTGGGACACCCTGGCTAAACTTTACTAAGCCTCTCTAAACTCTTTTTGAACTCTCTGCAAGACTTTCTAAGCCTAGTGTAACTGTGTGATCTTGGGCGCATTTGTGCTCTGCTCTCTCTAAGAGTGGGCCCAGCCTTTGGACTTTGGCTCACCAGTGACTTTTACTCTTCTACCTTGCTAACAGTGTTCCTGAATCATAGAGTGGTGTACCTTTCCATATTCTGTCTTTTTCCCTCCCTTTTTCACAAACTTATTGGAGTGCTATCTAGTCAAGTGCTCACCTCTGTATGAAAATAAGTGGTGTTTTACTAAGACTTATCTGATAAGGAAAAAGGGGTGTATATATTACAATAGTAACTGTGTTTAGAATATTTTACAACAAGAGTGCTGGAGTGTGTCAAACAGTGTGTTTTTAAATAAATAATTATATACTTTGATACCAAAGCTCTGGTCAGTGTTTGCTTGTATTGGTGTGTCTGAGTGCCTATTTTGTATACTTTGCATACTGCCTCACTCTTCTTGAGAGAAGTCTGACTGCTCAGCCACAGCTACCAGGTAAATCTGGGTGGTACAGACTGCTACCAAGTGGGTTTACTGCTAACACCTGTAGTCCTAAATCTTTTGCAGTGTTCCCTAAGGGAACTGCACAGGTTTCTGCCTAACAGCAAAGCACATGAAGGAACAGCAGCTTCAAGGTGGCAGCTGAACAAGGGAAGAAAGACAGCAAACCAAGAAGGGTTCTTAAGGAGGGAAATACCCTTGACCTTTTTGACAAGAAACCGTTACTTTCAAAAAACCTTTGAGTCAGAAAACATCAGGCCAGGAAACCAGACTGACAGAGACTCAACTCGGACTGCGTTATTATTATTTGATGGTCGTAGTTTGCTCCCATCCTTAGATTTAGGTTAGATGGGCGTTCAACCAACCCATTGAAGTCCAATCAATTCCCTTGAACTGTGATCACTTGTGTCAGTCTTCACTGTTTAATACCATGCCTTCCTAACATGGGGCAGAATAACTCCTCAGATATGCAAGTATCTTATAGGAAAAGAACATGTCCCTTTAACTCGGAATATTCCATTCACTGAGACAAGTACGTTAACTCCTTAAGTGCTAAGGACGAGTGGGCTTGTCCTATATGCATAGAGCTCCGGATTTAAGGGGTTAAATAACGTTCTCTGGATAGAGAGAGGAGAGATCGACACATGCACAGTCTAGAGAGGGCCCTGTGCTGCGTAATACCTGGTGGAGTCAGAAGACACTCAAGCGGGAAAGCCAGCAAGTTTCCAACTCGCCAGTGACCGCAAGCTGGGATGCTAGAGTCACGGCGCAACCTCGGTGCGAGAAACTAGCCAGGGCAGGAGCCAGAACAAAGAGACTGGGACGCCAGAGTCAAGGCGCAACCCCAGCATGAGATCAACCGGGCAGGAGCCCTACCAAAGGTGGTTCCGATACCACGGAAGGCACGTGATGGACCGTCGGTCCAAGAACAATAACGAATACCATCGCACACAGAGAACCTCAGGGTGTCCGGCCCCTCATTGGAAGACTGCAACACTGTATAGAGAAGAGAGACCAGAAGGAGAAATATGCTGACGAAAGCAAGGTGGCCATGCTCCGACACCCGAGGGAAGATCACGGAAGGACAAGGCTCCCCAAGTACACCCCCCCCCTCGTTATAGAAGGTACCGAGGAGAACGGCGGTCACGGGAGGCCGGACAGGAATCATTATATGGTGCGAACAACTCGCCTCAGTAGAAGTCATGAGAACAATATATCCTTGAAACAGATGAACTTAAACGATTGGGATACAAGGAAAAGAAATAACATTAAGAGTATAGAACAAGAGAGAACAATACCCTGGGAGAATGGGAGAGTCCGTAGATATGTTGCATAAGAGGAAGAGAATATCAACATCACTGAAGATTCTGAACCAGACTTCAGAGGAATTAGAATTTTGAAACAAATAAAGAATCAAGTAGAACAAAGTAATCCAAATATACTTTACCCAGAAGGAAATACTATCTGAATACTATCTTTCCAAGATATGCTGGAAATAACAAACAGGAGCTTATAGCTTGTAAAAGAACCCCAAAACCAGAACCCCTACGAAAGTATCAACATCTTTAAATCCGCACCTTGAGAGAGAACTGAGCCAGTCCAAGCCCCTAGACTCAAAGACACAAATGGTGGAATCAAACCAGAACTTAGTACAAGATCGGGACCCAAACAGAGCACCTCATGGACCGCGACTAAGACTCAAGGTCTCCTTTCATCCGAATAACTCAACGGAAAGAACCACGATCACCACCTGGGAAAATTCTCAGACAGCCTCTGAAGGTCTAGAGACACAATCAAGGAGCGAGTCTCTCAAAGAAAAACCAAACTGCAAGTTGAATAGCAAAGCACAAACTAGAAACCAAAAATGGGGACACACAAAAAGACCACACTAAAACTAGGATCCTGGAATACACGTGGGTTTAACCACCTGACTGTACCCAGCAACGTGAACCTAGCTTCGTTCGACAACTTGTGTTTGCAAGAAACACTGCTGACCCACAAACCCCTACTGGATGGCTATGATACCAGAGCAATTCCAGCAACTAAAGGTGATAAGCGGTGCCCAGTTTCGGGTCTATTGACTAAAAAAAAAGCTGTCTCAGGGATCTCTATCCTAAAGGTGTTAGCTGCTGAACTCTTCTTTCTCGTCCTGCTAACAAGTTGGTCACAGCCCACCCCAATCACTCATGAACCAAACACCAAGATGCTGATAATCATTAACTGCTACTGGAATCCCGACAATTTCCAATGCTGATTTCATCAAGAAACGACTTCAATAATCGACGCGGCCCAAGTTAAATTTGATGTGCCACAATACATAATTTGTGGCGACTTGAATGCGATTTGTGAGCCCCGTAATTGGACTCCTAACCAGACTGTCAAGAAAGATTGTCGAGAAACAAGAGGCACTCTATGGTCATCAGCAATGTCACCAAGAGACATTGGGCCTCATTGCAACCTGCCAGTCCGGGACCGTGCAAAATCCGCGACGGCAGTAAAAACGTTTCCGTGTCCGCAAGGTTGCGGAAAAACCGTCCGATTACACGCTGTCGGTCGCGCGCACCACACGGACTCGGAAACGTTGTTACTGCCGTCACGGAAAACCCCACGGAAATGGAAATAACGCAGCCACAAGTGGCGCAAAACCCGTTTCCGCCGCCACGGACACGGAGCCGGAAATACCATGATCGCCAAAACAGGAAACAGAGAGGCGGCCATCATATAAAAGCACAATCCATTGCCATCCGGAGCCAGCACAATCCTAACTGAGAAGCCAAAAGGGACCACCAGCATGTCTGTCAGGATTCCTGCTCAGAGGCAGCGCAAACAGTCTTGGTGGAGCACATTGTGGACAATGCGGAGATGCTGTTCAGCGCCGACCAACGGCGTGCCACACACCAGCGGAGGAAGGAGGTGTGGGCCGAAGCTGCACGCAAGTGCACCGCTGTGGGCGTGGCAGTGAGGAGCGTGAAGGACTGCCACAAGCGGTGGGACGACCTGAGGCTGAGGTTACGCAACCTCATTTCCACGCACCGCCAACGCAGCAGTGGGACAGGCGGAGGACCCCCTTCCCCACTGAGGCTGCAAGCATGGGAGGAGTGTTGCAGCAGCGTCCTCCACCTAGAGGGGATCCATGGGATCGGGGAGGCTGAGGCAGGAGTGAGCCCACCTGCAGATGCCGGTAAGTGCCCAAACATGAATGCCACATGTAAATATGCAGTTGTGAGTACTGGGCCAAAGGACCCATTGACAACCTCCCCCCCCCCCCCAGGCAGTGCATGTGTGGGCCAAAGGACCCATTGACAACCCCCCCCCCCAGGCAGTGCATGTGTGGGCCAAAGGACCCATTGACAACCCCCCACCCCCAGGCAGTGCATGTGTGGGCCAAAGGACCCATCATGATCCGCATGGCAACCAATATCACAGAATGCATACACCAGCAATCAGATGCATGTGACTAACACTATTGAATGTACAATCTTAATGACGCATGTGATGCACCCATCTGCCCCCACAACAACACTAATTGCATGCCCTTTGTGTCCCCACAGCCGTTTCAAGTGACAGTGATACTGCACAACAGGCCAGCCAATGTGCACCGGCAAGTACACAAGCCACCGCCACCACACAGGAGGATGCTGCCGGCAGTTCTGCACCTCTGGCCACATTACCAGCCACTACAGATGTGCCGCCCACCACCACCACCGACGTCCCCACCGTCTCCACACTGCCTGAGTTTGGACAGGTGCCACGGGGACCTATCATGGCCACCCAACACAACACCGAAGGCAGCAGCACTGCAGAGGGGGCGGCCTGCAGTGATAACAGTGCCCCGCAAGAGCACTCGGAAACGGGCCCTCAGGGGGAGATGCCCACATTTGAAGACCTGGGCTCCTTCCATGAGCTGGGGTTCAGCCCCACATCACTGGGGAGTCCCATGAGGTCGCCCACCCCATCCATGGCCGAACTGAACGCCCGCATGCAGCGGATGGAGGACCAGCAGGCTACCCTCACCCAGCTGGTGGAGAGGCAGCTAGAGGAATCCAGGCTGCAGCGGGAGAGCTACAGCGCCTCAGTGCGTCACCTGTCGAGGTCCATCGGACGCTTTGCGAGCACTATAGTAACCCTTGCACGCCATGTGCGGGAGGGCAACGACCACACCCCCAGGCTTGTAGAGGCCATGTTGGTTGGCCAACAGGCAAATCTGGCACGGATGCCCTCAATCCCAGATTCTGCGCAATCAAACACAACCACCCCATCCAGCTCCACTGCTGCCAGTCCAAGGAGGCGCTCGAGTAGGCTAGCGTGTCCCTCAAGCAAGGTTGCACAGGCACAGAAGCGCACAAGGAAGTGATGGCATGTGTGTGGAGCAGTGCAGGACACATGTGGACTACAAGGGTGTGAGAGGGGTGGGCACGTTCGGGTGGTGGGTGGCCCCGGGTGTACAGCTTCCCTAACCAATGCACCTCCTTCCCTGTTGTTATTACATCAATACATCACCATTTCCAATCAAGACATACATGTGTGGACATTGATCATTTATTTTGCAGTGAAACTATTAATTTATTGTCGTCACCGTGTTCGTGCATTTCTGTGATTGTGCTGTGACTCAAAAGTAAATGCGAATCAGGGCATCCCGTGCTCTCTGGCCATCATGTGGACCCCCAGGGGGAGGCGGTGCCATCCCATCCCCATCCCCATCCCCATCTTCCTCATCTGCGTCTGGTGGCATTGGGATGTTCCTGCGCAGGCATATATTGTGCAGCATGGCACAGACGAGCGTGATTTTACCCGTCTTCACTGGTCTGTACAGCAGTGATCCGCCAGATCTGCTCAGACAGCGGAAACGGGCCTTCAGCAGTCCAAATGTTCTCTCAATCATTCCCCGTGTGCGGATATGTGGCCTATTGTATACCTCTTCATGCCTGTTCCTTGGTCTCCGTACAGGTGTCATCATCCATGGCGTGAGTGCATATCCAGCATTACCTACATGGGATGTAGATGGGGGGGACATGTCAGTGTTTGTGGATTCATGTCCTCATCTGCTGCTGTGCATTCTTGTGTCATCATTCATTCATGCATATGTACCATGCAGTGTATGGAGGTATGTTTTGGGCATCACGATGTATGTCGCTAACTGGATATGGGCCTACACATTAACTTGCATGTTTACTGTGCCCTGCGGGTAACATTTGTGTGCATGTGACGGTGCAGTGCTGTCCACACATGGCAGAGTGACTCCACTGTACGGAAGTAGTAAATACACGTCGTCTCATTTACACGCTTCTCGTGCCTTTTGAGGCAGTGTTTCAATTGAGGGTGGGTGTCTGCAGTGGCACAAGGTTCATGGGACAGTGACGGGATTGGCTGTGCCAGCGTGTGCACGAGCACATTGTGGTGCCCTGTCATGTCTTCCTTCATGATGTTTGGCATCCGCTGTATATTTGGTAGATGGAAGGGGGGTGATGCATGTGCGGTCACAGCGGCACACTCACAATGCTCATTGGCCTGGACACACACACACCACTTCGACAGGGTTGTGGCATTGTCAGCTGTACTCACCCAATAGCCATGTGCTTTGTCCGGCATAGCGTTCCATGTACCGTGGCAACGTGGAATTTCGCAGTACCATTGAGTCATGTGATGATCCGGGGAAACGTGCGCAGCAGTGTGTAATCTGTTGCATGGCATCGCAAACCATCTGGACATTCAAAGAGTGATACTGTTTCCTATTGCGGAACACCGCCTCAATTGCACGTGGTACTGTCAGCTCAACCTGGGTGCAGTCAACTGCACCTATGCAATTTGGCATGCCTGCTATGGCATGGAAGGCCAACTTGGTGGCAATGACCTCGGGGAGGGTGCGGGGTAGGGCTATGTGTTCCGACACATGGCGCAACAGGGCATCCAGTACCTGTACCAGGATTTTTGAGAAACAGGGTTGTGATATGCCATGCAGCTCACCAACCGTGTGTTGATAGGTGCCAGTGCCAAGGAAATGCAGTACTGAGACAACCTTCAGGAGGGGGGGGGTGGCGGTGGGGGTGTCAATTTGGCTGGTGATGTTGTCCTCAATCATGGCGGTGATGTGCAGGATTGTTGCAGGGTCCAGCCGGTATAGTGTGTGGATCTGTCCTGGGGTGAGGTTCCAGGGTGAGGCCCTGATGCAAGGTATTGGTGGCTGGCAGCGGGGTCGGGCTGGCTGGGCAATGGGGTTTGCCATAGCTGCAGGGTTGGCTGGTTGCCGCCTGCGCCTCCTCCGCCTACGCCTCCACCTCTGCGCCATTACTGCCACCATGTGCAGTGCTGCCTGTTGGTTGAGTAGGCCCAGTCGCAGTGCTACTAGACCTGCTACCTGCATGTTCTATGTTGTGTTGGGCTGGGTGTGGCCCTTTTGTGGGCTCCCAGTGGCCTGCTAGGTCCAGCTGGGCTGATTTGGTGCACCTGTGCCCTGATTCAGTTCAGCAGGAAGTGTATAACGCCATGTTCGGTATTTACGCCATTTTTTTCCCGGTATTTCCGTGTCCGCGCTAGTTGTGATGCTCACGGTGTTTCGTGTTGACGGTAACGGAGGTGTTTCCGTGCAGACGGACTTAACGGGACACCTATTTCCGCGGTGGCGGTTGAGGGTGGTGCTATTACCGGGGCCGCGGGTCATGATTGGGCGGACATGGAATCGGTGCCGGTATGGTTTTACCGGCAGTGTTAATTCCGGACCGGAGTACTTGTAATGAGGCCCACTGTGTCCACAGAACTGATCTGTCTGAGAACAAGACCATCGGCACCGACTTGGCAAAGAGGAGATCAATCAGCTAACATAGATCATGTTTTCATCTCGAGTGACCTAGGGAGGAAAATCCTAACTCACGAAATTATTCAAACTCAAAACAGTGATCATAACTTAATAACCATATACTGCGGCGGCTGGTGGAGAGCAGGGAGGTATGCATAGTAAACATGTATGCCCCCAACCAAAACACAGCAGCATATTTCAGATCCCTGTGTACCAATCTTAGTACGTGTATAGGGAGCGCGGTGATCTGGGGAGGGGACTTTAATTGTGTGTTGGATCCTGGGGTAGACAGGTCTGATGACAGGGTGGGTAAGCCTAGCCCAGCGGCGAGAGCGTTGCGGATGCTGCTAACTGATTTTGGTTTTACAGATGCGTGGAGGATGAAACATCCCACTGAGAGGCAATACTCGCACTATTCAGCCCTGCACCACCTGCACACTAGGCTCGATTACGTCTTTGTCACAGCAGATGTGATGTCTGAGATTACTCAAATCGAATACAAGGCCAGGATCCTCTCGGATCACTCGCCCCTGATCCTCGGATGGCTATATTGCCCCCCCGAGGGCGAAGATCCCTACATGGCGCCTCCGAACCGAGGCGCTCAAAGATCCAATCTTTAGAGAAGATATAAGAGAGGAGATTACTAACTTTTTTGAGGAAAATAGTGGAAGTGTTGACTCTGCGGGCCCATTATGGGAAGCTTTTAAGGTGGTGATGCGGGGAGCGGCCATTGCTAAGTCAAAAGGGTTACAGGGTGGGGTCTTGGCTGACCTACAGAGGGCGGAAACTGAGCTAGAAACAACGTTGAAGAGCGATGACGTAGACACGGAGCTGGTGCTCCAACTACAGCAACAATGTGCAGGGCATTGGAAAAGACTCAATTATAAGAAATATGTTGAGAGGCAGCACGCGGGGGGAGACAAGACAGGCCGCCTTTTGGCCTGGCTATATAAAAGTGAGACCCCTAAGCCTCCGACTAGGACTATTATTAGGGAGGACGGAGATGAGGTGGCCACGCAAGAGGGGGTTAACAAAGAATTTGTGGAATATTACATAGTGCTGTATGGAGATGATGAGATAGGCGACCAGCGCAAGATAACCGAAACGTTAGAAGACATAGGGCTGCCCAAGATAAGCGACGAAGAGAGGGAGGAGTTAGATGAGCCAATCACGTTGGAGGAATTAGAAGAGGTAGTGAAGCAGTTGCCTACCTGTAAGGCCCCAGGGGCAGATGGGTTCCCCAGCAAATTTTATAAAGTATACAAAGAGGAAATCCTCCCCCCAATGCTGGACATGCTGAATGAAGCGTTTGAGATAGGACGGTTGCCTGAGTCACTCAGAGAGGCGATCATAATACCGCTGCCCAAGCCCAGTAAACCGGAGCATAGATGTGGTTCCTACAGGCCTCTGTCGATGCTAAATCAAGACGGGAAGATTCTCACGGCTGTCCTGGCAAATCGATTGCAGAAAGTGATTGGTAGACTCATACATCCTGATCAAACGGGTTATGTCCCGAGCAGGAACATAACACACAACCATAGGCGACTTCATCGGGTGGTCGAATGGGGTAATAAGAACGAGGGTGAGATGGCGATAGTGTCTCTAGATGCAGTCAAGGCTTTTGATTCGGTCAAGTGGTCATGGCTGTTGGCTGCTTTGGAAGGGTAAGGAATGGGGCCGTGCTATATCAGGTGGGCCAAGATGTTGTATAGTGAGCCGCTTGCCAGGGTCCGAACTGGAGCGGTGATATCCGAAAGATGGCAACTTGGCAGAGGCACCAGACAAGGGTGCCCCTGGTCCCCGATGCTTTACATATTGGCCCTGGAGCCTCTGGCAATATGCCTTAGGGCACAGTATGAGGCGATTGGCATTGAGGTGGGAGGGGAACGACACTTGATTCCTTGTACGCGGACGATTTGTTGCTGTACTTGCAATACCCAGAAGAAAATCTCTTATACATACTTGAAGTGATGGAAAGGTATGCAGAGTTGTCGGGCCTCTCGGTGAACCCCCAAAAGTCTGTCATATTCCCATTAGGTAGCTATAAGGGGATCCCTGCAGAAGGACTACCGGTGCTACAGGTACCGTGGGCAACGAGCTCTTTTCGCTATTTGGGCGTTGATATATATCACACGGCGCAAGATGAACACAGACACAATACGGAAGTAGCCGTCGAGAAAATTAGAAACAGTATGCAGTTCTGGGCAAGATTGCCCTTGGCGATGATGGGGCGGGGGGCTATGCTCAAGATGGTAGTTCTGCCCAGGCTCCTGCATTACTTTAGTAATATCCCATACATAATACCCAAGAAGTTTTTTAGTAAATTGAACAGCATGTGTAGGGATTTCTTGTGGCACAGTACCCGAAATAGTGGTGTTGTGGAAACTGCAGAACTTTTATGAAAAAGGAGGTATCAGACTGCCCCATTTTGAGGTTTATTATTGGGCGGGACAGTTACAATATGTGGCTAAGTGGCTTTCCGATGAAGTGACCCCTGAGCACAGGATGCTTGAACAGGACTGTGCCTCGTTTTATTTGAAGGAAATGATCTGGCTGTCCGAAACTGAAATGAGTCGGCGTCCTGCGATGTTGAAGCTTGGATGGAAAATTTGGCGTAGGGCTTGTCGCCTAATGGAAGTCCCATACCCGTGCCTCCCGCAGATACCGTTGGTTGCTTTGACAGGAGGGGATGATCAGCTGAGGGCGATTGTTAGGACATACTGGGAATCGGTGGGGCTGGCAACGCTAGGCGATGTTTGGCAAGAGGTATCCATTAAGGAGTTTACAGAACTCAACGAAGAGGTGGGGCTACACACGGGTCAATATGTTACATACATTAGATTGGTGCGGATGATTAAGAACACTTGGCCAGAAACAGTTTTGATAGAAGAACCAGATGCAGTTTTGGAAGCAATGTATGATATGTCTGAAGGGGATCATGAGATCTCGAGACTGTATGAGACGGTGATGGCTAAGGTGGGGAAAGATTTGACGCATCTGAGACTGGACTGGGAGATGGAAGTGGGGGCCCCGATGGAGGGCGGGATGTTGGAGCGTGCCCTGGGTTACCACAAAAAAGTGTCTAGAAATGCCAGATTAAAACAAATTCAGCTGTATGTAACGCATAGGGCATACATGACCCCCTTGAGGATATCTAAGTTCTGAAATGCTGGATTACAAGTGTGTCCTAAATGTAACCTGGAAAACGCTGACATGACACATATGTTTTGGTCGTGCCCGATTATTAGGTGCTACTGGGGTGAAGTGGCGCAGAAACTGGCCGATAAAGGGGTTACTCTAGTCACAGACACGGCTTGGGCCTGCTTACTGGGCGGGTTCCCTAGGCCACGGAAACTCAAACATATTGAGAAACTGAGAAATCTGGCGTATGTGCTTGCGAAACGTAGGATCGCCATGGGGTGGAAGAAATGCCACAAACCTAAGGTGGATGTATGGTGGAAGGACTTACAGAAATGGGCGGAGGCTGAAACGGTGGCATGGCAAGATGCGAGTAGCCGGGCTGATGAGGGGGAGATGGGAACCCTATTGGTCTGGAAAACGCTAATAACAGAATTGTTTGGATTAATATTAAATCCAACGGTCTCCGAAGAGAACGAAATCCGGCCGCATGTGCCAAACATTGAAAGAGATTGACAAATAGGCTCACTGGGGGAGGGAGGGATAATGGGAGCAGTGACTACGATAACTTGTTGTGTAATTGAACTATTATGATTATGCTGCTTGTTTGGTTTTCATTGTTTTGTTTGCATAAAATCAATAAAAGAAATTAAAAAAAAAAAAAAAACTTAATAACCATATCACTTGGAAACGGAACTGAAAGTCGGCCTCAACAAATGGGTTCATCAGTTCAACCAAACAGAGGGAACCGACTCAGATTAAAACCACAGGAAATCAACTCTTTACTGAAAGACTACACTAAGGCAACGAAAAGTGACCAAGGATTAAATACTGTTCTGCAAGTCGATTTCCAACCCCTCCTGGAAAAATTCATGACGCAAAAACCAAGTTCAAGACTGGGTCACAAACCTCCAAAACACAGTTATGATGCAGTTCTTGTGGAGAAAAGAAGGGCTCTCAGGCAGATCACAAGAATTGCATCAAAAAGGAACTCCTCACGTCTGAGAGAGCAAGCGAGAGCTGCCAAACAAACTTATAAAAACTAGATAAGAGGCCGTAGAAGACTCTTGCTGCAAAATGACGCAGCACAGATGTTAAAGGCTCTAAATAACAAGAACTGAAGAGACTTCTGGCAACTCATTAAACAAAGTGAGGATACTCCGATTGACACCCAACAAAATCCAGTCCCAGAAGAAACATGGAAACAACATTTTCTGACTTTGTTTGGCGGCCAAGATAACACTACGCCGTATGTCTCACCGACATCCGAAGCAACCTTGGACTTAGAACAATCCCTAGAAGACATTGAGCTCCAAATCAAAAGACTAAACCCCTCGAGGGCCCCCGGTCCTGATGGGTTAACCAATGCAATGTTAAAAGAACACCCCCAGGAATGGGCTTGTTTCATCAAAGAAGTTTTAGATATGGTCTCGACAACTCCCACGATCCTGCAAGACAGCAACTATTGTGCCAATTTATAAACAGAGCCAAAGAGATGACCCAAAAAATGACCGACCCTTTGCGTAATTGGCTGTTGTAGGGAACATTTTTGGAACCTTTCTTCTTGCAAAATTCAACAAACGGACAACTACACATGGTTGGTAAGACCCGTTTCAAATAGGGTTCATCAAGAACATTAGTACATCGGCAAACATTGCATTGCTGAACATTCCTAAGGCCCAAAGCCATCAGTCAGGGACGAGGATTTACATCGCCTTTGTTTACCTCGTTCAGGCATTTGACAGAGTAGATCGCAACCGTCTGTGGAAAAAGTTGAGAGATCGAGATTGCCCGGATGGAATACTAGAACCACTAATCCAACTACACTCCAACACCTCAGTAACTGTCCGCCTAAACAGAGAGGGTCTACGAAGTCAACCAATCCCCACCTCGAGGGGAGTCAAGCAGGGCTGTCCTTTGGCCCCTGCCATCTGCAACTTCTTCATCACGGACATCAAGGATCACGAACCTCTATTGCGCATATTCCCACCAACAATCGTGAATTTTAAGATCAACAGACTACTTTACGCTGATGATCTGATCATGATCAATCGGACTCCTATTTTTCTCCAAAGGCAACTGGACAGCTTACAACGGTACCTTCACCAAAACGCTCTACAACTGAATGAAGACAAGACTAAGATCATTTGTCTACAGAGAGCCAGAAAGAAGCTGAACTGTCCGAATTGGTTCATGACCGGGAAAAGAATTGAAGCAGTGAATTCCATCAAATATCTGGGTGTCCAGTTTTAACAACAGCTCAGTAGAAGCCCATGCTCAAGAGCTACTGATATCTAAAGTTAAGATCCTAGCTGCCCAAGGACGTATGATGGATAACAAGTTTGGTCGGTTCCCTATAGTTGCCATAGTTAACTTCTATAGAAACAAGGTCATCCCCATACTAACCTATGGCGCAGAAGGCACGATTCACATGCCTACCAAACTATGGCCTACCCTCGAAGGTTCATTTTGGAGAAAGATACTAAACCTTCCAAACGCTGCAAGCACTACAAGGATCAGAAATTATCTTGGCTTTATCGTCCCTTGCCTCAATCATGAAATGGAACGCCTTGAATCTTTACAGGAAAACAATTCCACCATTCAGTGCTCCAATCTTCTAGATCTTTTACGACGAAATTCAAATTAGCAAAAACGACGTATTGAATACCTGGGTGCTAATTAGAAAGGCAACCCTGACAGAAATCGGCAGCTCTGAGAAAGAACTAGTAGCTTACCCACTGAGAGTAAAAAGAAAACTACTCGAGCTGGTTTGGATCCGAACATCTGAAGATGCCTCCAAAAGTATCCTGGCAAAAGATCTACCCTCGATTGACATAAAACTGAACCATCGTAGAGGGTACCTAAAGAGATTTTCTGACAGATCGTTTCGAGACACCTTCCTTCGAATGAGGCTGAATTTGCTCACAACAAATGAAGTGAACTGTATTTGAGGACCATCAACCTCAGGAGCCTGTCGATTCTGCACACAGACTGAAGAAACTGAATCAATTAAACATCTCTTGCTAACTTGTCCAAAATGGAACACCGAAAGAATAAAATACTTGTCGCCATTAGCAATGAACTTTCCATGTATGAGTGGAGAATCCTTCTGGAAGACCCTCATCTGTGGAGAAAAGACAAAAACTGTGATAGCATTAGTTTCCATGACAAACTTAATCACTCTATCGCTGGAGCAGGATCCTTGATTGATCTAGATAGAAACCAGAAATCGAACCGATCAGCGTGAAGGAGTAATTCCATAACCTTCAAGTACTACTATGGTTCAGTATCATCAAAATGAAACGGACACTAAGAACCTCAAACTTAATGCGATGTTTTCTTTTTGTAAAAATTGATTGATTCAATTAAACCAAATAAAAAAATAAAAAATAAATATAAAAAAGAACCCCAAAAGGGGATCCCAAGGAGAAGGGAAAAATCCAGAATGCAATTAAAGAGTAACAGAGTCTGATCCAAGAAATCACAAGAGACTCTCTGAATGTTTCATACTGATAAATAATTGTATACACTGGTACCAGAGTAACCTCAAGGGGGAAGGAGTCATTCTCCAAAAATAGGTTCATTTTCATCGTGGTAGGGTCAGATTAGGGTAGTTTTGGGAAAGTGGACTATTTCTTTGGACATTCACCACTGACAGACGAGCACCTAAGTTAGAAATATAGGCAGGGACCACCCATAGAGACAGGGAAAGTTTGCCCTTATGCCTTATTTTAATAACACTTGTGAATCATGTCTGCAAAGTGTCTGTGTCTTTCTTCTGAGCCACCACCCTGGTTGAGGTTTTGTAAATCCTGGCTGAGGTAGTGCGTCGTGGTGGGAATGATGAGCATAACTGCAGTGCATGCCTTGGGGTGTGCAATGGTGGGAACAGGGATGTGCAGACTGAATATTGTTAAGTGTTTGCTGACATGGCTTACCATGTCCCAAGAATGGCTGAACATTTGCAGCAGATGCCTGGGGGAGATCTGAGGGAGGATGAGTGTCTGGGCATTAGAATTCAGTCTCTCTCTCCAGTCTGCACCATATGGCTCATGCTTTGCAGTGAGGCTGAAGATGTTGTTTTCATCTTTTGTAATGTGCTAATTACCGGAGACCAGTCGCTAAGCATTGGACCGTGATTCAAACCTATGTTGCTCTGCATTGTCTTTCTTCCAAGACAAACGCGTTGCCCCTGTGCTATCCTCCTGGCCCAAAGATGGAAGAACAGATCACCCTGAGATCAGAATTGTAGTTCTCATACAGTAATATTAACAGACAAAATGAGGGAATATGTTACTATCCTGTTGCTTAGAAAGCCCTTCAGGCAACAGGGTAGCAACATGCAAACTTATGAGAGCTCCCTCCAGATAAGGATCTCTAGAATGTGTTGGAAGAACTGTAAGTCTTAGATGTCTTTACTCAACAGATGAAGGGAGCTTTGTACCATCAAAATAAGGGGTCTGGATGAGTCGAACAATACATTGTGCTCCCCGATCACGAAGGACCAATGTTCAAACATCCAGCCCCTGTGTTGGAAAGCAAACTTCCTGAGTCGTTTGATTGGCGCAGATCCTTACCATTGATGGGCTTGAGAATGCTCCCTGCCCAAATCTTGGATGAAAGGAGGGCTCCTGCAGCTATTCAACAGATCATACTTGGAATCCAGACCTCTTGAAGAAGTGCAGCCCACTGATGATCAAAAGATGACTCCTGAAGCTGACCATCATCGATTCCAGTGTTCTCCCGTGGAGCCCTGCTCCTCTGCCTCATCTCAAGAAGACCCTTGTTGGTGCTTCGACCCGTGGACTGGTGGGAACAACGAGGATCCCTGCCTTCTGAGCCTTTGGACGTGTCCCTGGACCAACCTGGGGACTAACCAGCTCTCTCCTGGGCTTCCTGGCTGCAGCCGTCGCCGTTCAGAGGGTTCCATGTGTTAAAATCGCGACAAAAATTGCAGTGGTTACAAAATATTGCATAAAAAATGCCTCGGTTCTGCCTCTGCAATCCATGTAAAGGATGCAGGGGACACCCCCGCAACCCCTGGACCCATTATACCATTTAAGGGGACCCGGCGACACCCCCTGCTCCCCTTAAATGGTATAACGGGGTTCACCTTTACCGGGTCAAACCATAGCATTTTTGCAGCAATCTTTTTTTTTTTAATAACTTTGTTTATTTTAAATCAAGGCAGAATGATAGGTACAGACATTATATGCAGTGGTTATATCGGCAAGTTGACCCCCAGTCATTTATCCCCCCTGCGTCCTCTCCCTCTACCCTCCCCCTGGTCCATCCGTCCCATAGGCTCAGTGAGCGGGCTCCTCCCTCCCGGGCAGTCTGGGTTGAGCCTCAGCGACTATGTGTCTTCCTCTGGGCTCTCCTGGTTTTTTAAGATCCAGTGGGCCCTGGTGGGTTTGTAGGTCAGGGCGGGGAAGCGCTGGTCGAATTCCAGCACTGGAGCCCAGATGTTCTGGAAGCGATGTAGAGTTCCCACTTGTGCTGCCGTCACCTTCTCCGCTATCAGAATGTCCCATAGTTTGGTCCACCATTGGGCAATGTGGGGGCCTTCCGGGGTTTTCCAGGTTCGGGCCACCACCGTGTTCCCTGCTAGTAGGCAGTGAGTTAGTAGTTTTGCTCTGGGTCCGGAGCGCGGGTAGATCCCGGGGATTGGAGCTCCCAGCAAGATCGGTTCTGGTTTCAAGGGAATCATTGTTCCGGTAATTTGTGAGATGGACTCTAGGCAAGCTTTCCAGAATGGTTGGATCTTTGGGCAGTCCCACCACATGTGGAAGAAAGAGCCTGGGTGGCCGCATCCTCTCCAGCAAGAGTGGTCCACCTGGGGGTTCATGTGGTAAAGTCTGAGGGGCGAATAGTACCACTGCAGCGTGATCTTATACGCACATTCCCTGTTGGTGATGCAGGTAGACGAGGTATGTGTTCTGGTCCATATGTCAACCCAGGTTTGATCCTCTATCGGGTGAACCAGGTCCGCTTCCCATTGGGCCATGCATCGGGTTCTTGTGGTCAGGAAGTCGCTTAGAAAGCATCTGTACAGGGTGGATACACTGCCGCGGGTTGGAAGGTCTCCTAGGGTGAGTTCTAGGGCAGTGGGAGGGCGCGTTGCTGCTTGCAAGGTTTGGGGATGTGAGCACCAATGGCGTAGTTGGATATATGTGAATCTATCCCGTTCCTGGAGTTGGAACTTCTCCTTCCATTGGGTGAATGTGAGAGGTCTCTCCCCCATATACAGCTGGCCTATGGTCTCCAGCTCACCTTTGATCCAATTACGAAAATTGCGAGGATTCGTACCCGGTGTGAACATTGTGTTATGAAAGACCGGGGAAAGTGGGCTCAGTCCTCTTGGCACTCCCTTTCGTTTTAGCGCCCAGTCCCAAGTGCTAAGGGTGTGTTTAGTTGATAGCAGGAGCTCTCCCCAATGGGTCCTGAGGGGGGGCGGGATGTGTGGTAGAAATCGCAGGGGCAGGGGTGCCCGTGATTGTTCCAGCTCCACCCATCTGGGGAGGTTTGTCGTATTTTG
This sequence comes from Ambystoma mexicanum, assembly GCF_040938575.1. NCBI lineage: Eukaryota > Metazoa > Chordata > Amphibia > Caudata > Ambystomatidae > Ambystoma > Ambystoma mexicanum. The sequence continues at coordinate 1,449,185,609 of NC_090929.1, forward strand.
CCAGGCCTGGACCCGGGCCAGTTGGTCTGCCACTCTGTAGGCCTGTAGGTCTGGGAACCCCAGCCCTCCCAATTTGGGACTCCCCAACATAGTTCTGAGAGGGATTCTCGCTTTCTTACCTCTCCAGATAAAGTTCAGCATTTTCCTCTGGATCCCTCGGAGAGTTGGCGTGGGGATTGCCACCGGTAATGAGGCGCATGTGTATAGGAATCTCGGAAGGAGGTTCATCTTGCATGCAGTGATGTGCCCGAGCAGAGAGATGGCTTGGGTCTCCCATCGCTTCAAGTCGCCTTCCAGTTCCTTGAAGAGTCGGGGAAAGTTGGCTTTGTATGTCTCCCTTGGGTCAGCCGGGATGTAGACCCCAAATAGGGGATGGCGCTCCTTTCCCATGTTATCGGGCACATCTTAGTCAACGGTTCTTGTTCTGCTGAGGTGAGGCCAATTCCCAAGGCGGATGATTTATCGAAATTTATGGTGAGGCCTGAGACTTCGCCATAGCTGTGATTTCGCGTATCGCATGTTCAAGGGATGAGTGGGCCTCCGAAATCGTAAGCAAAATGTCATCCGCATATAGGGCGAGTTTATGGTGTGTGGGGCCACTTTGTATGCCCTTGATTTGGTCATTCCGCCTAATTTTTTGTGCGAAGGGCTCCATGGTGAGTGCAAAGAGCAAGGGCGACAGTGGACAGCCTTGCCGGGTTCCGCATGATAATGGGATTGGGGCCGAGTTGTGGCCGTTGATCCTCAGGCTTGTTTTAGGGCAATCATAGTTAGCTAGAACCATCGTTTGGAAAGCCAGGCCGAAGCCGAAGGCCCCTAGGGTGTGTCTCATAAACGTCTACCTTATCAAACGCTTTAGCTGCGTCGAGAGCCACCAAGACTAATCTTTGGGAGTTCCGGGAGGCGAGGTCCACCAGGTTCAGGGTTCTCCGGATATTATCACCTGCTGTCCGGTGCAGGATAAAACCAGCCTGGTCGGGGTGGATGATCTTCGGCAGGATGCGATTCAAACGGGTTGCCAGAATTTTTGAGTATATGTTCGCATCGATATTTAAGAGTGCGATTGGTCTGTAAGAAGTTATGCTTCTTGGGTCTTTTCCAGGTTTGGCTAGGAGGATGGTGGTTGATTCCTGCATCGATGGGCTCACCGCCCCCGTTTCCCTGAAGGAGTTGAATAGGGTAATTAGATGGGGGGTCAGTTGTGCTCTGAATAGCTTATAGAACCTGGTTGAGAAGCCATCCGGGCCTGGGGCCCGTGTTTTGAGTGATTTGATGGCCTCCTCAATTTCCTCCCCCGTGATGGGCTCCTCCAGTTCGTCTCTCGTTGCGTCGGAGAGCCGGGGCACTTCTGCCTGCTGCAGGTATTCCTTCTGTTGTGATAGGTTTCGTGGGGTTGCCTTCATGATTTGGGCCAAGTAATCTATTGCGAGGCGTTGCTTCTCGGGCTCTGAGTATAGTGTGACCCCGTTGGCGTCCCGCAGGCCCTTGATCGCGTTGATGCGTCTCTGTTTGGCTAGTTTGGCCACCAGGAACTTGTTCGCCTTGTTGCCCTTCGCATAATATGACTGTTTGGCCTTCGCCATTAGTTGGGCGGTTTGTTCCGCGTAGTGGGCTTCCAGTTTTTTCCGTGCCGTACGGATGATCCGTTGTGTTTTGGGGAACCAGCCTTTCTCCTTATGGAGTGCCTCGGCTTCTCTTAGTTCGTTCTCTAGGGCCGTCCGGGTCTGTCGTCTATCTCTATGGTAGGCTGCACCTTGGGCTATCAGGGAGCCCCTGATTACTGCCTTCATGGCATCCCAGTTGTTCGCTAATGAGGTGTCTGAGGCTGGGTTTTCCTTAAAGAAGTTACTTATTCCTGTTGCGATCTTGTCTCTGGTGGCCATGTCGTTGAGGATCGGGTCGTACAGCATCCATTTACACGGGATGTTGGGGTTAGGGTTATGAACCCGGAGTTCCAGAAGCACTGGGGCACGGTCGGAGATCGCTCTTGTGCCGATGGTGACCTTTTTGACTGAGGGGAACGTATGTGGGGAGATCAGGAACAAATCGATCCTTGAGAAGGTGCGATGGACAAAAGAGTAAAAGGAGAAATCTTTTTCGTCGGGGTGAAACACCCGCCATGAGTCTATTATCTCCAGAGTCCTGAAGAATCGAAGGAGGCTGAGTGCTTGGGCGAAGTCGCCTGGAGTCGGGGGGTGTGAACGGTCTTTGGTGGGGTCGGGAACCCCGTTGAAGTCCCCACCGACGATTGTTTGGCCCTCCACAAAGCTAGCGAGAGATGTGCCCAAGGCATCATAGAAGTGTGACTGTCCAGTGTTGGGAGCGTATACTGAGATAAGGGTATACAGGTCTCCCATCAGGAGGCATTTAATCGCTGTAAATCGGCCTTCTGGGCATATTTTCGTTTCCAGAATCTGTGGGTTCAAGTCTTTCCTGAAGAGAATCGCCGTACCTCCTTTTTTACTTGTGCCAGAAGCGAAGAATTGGAGCGGGAATAGCCGGGATGATCGAAGGCAAGATACATCTGCCGGCACCAGGTGCGTGCAGCAATCTTTTTGTATAGGTGACATTTTTCCTGCAATTTTATCACTGCATACCATTCAGAGTGCATTCTTGGAACTTGGAAGATCCTCACCTGTGGAGCATGATGCGTGCTCCTGCATTTTCAGCTTTCTTGCATGAGCAGAATCTGTGGTGGGCCTTATCCTGTCTTTGTCCCCTGAAAAATCGCCTGTCACCGCCTGACCCTGGTGACTCACATTATAACACTCCTTCAATCTCTGCAGGTTTCCTGAGGTGGTCTGCACCGCAGAAGTTTTTATCTTTCCTTGTTTGGGTGTTCTACTGAAAGCTGTCTGAAACCGATTCCTAAGCTCCTCGACGAACGGAAGCTAAAGCCTGCATCCGAAAGAGACTTCTGCACCTCTGACCCCTGCACCACCTACCCCTGGGCCTTCATCGAGGGGACCAAGTACAGAAGAGTGTGTCCTCAGCGTATTCCGGAACACCAGCAGTGGTCCCTTGAAGAATCGGAGGCAGAGAGATAAGTTTCTAGGCCTGTTCCTTTCCTCCCTGTTCTTCGTAGGGTTACATGGGTGTAAAGTCTTGTCCCTAAACCACTTGTTCCTGTCTTTGTTTGGTGGAGGCTTGGTCAAGGATCCCTTCCCAAGTCTAACCTAAGGACTGGCATTGGGTGATTCTATTTTCTTGAACTTGAACTTTTTGACTTTTATTTATAATAACCACTGACACTGCAAATCTCTTTATAAATCTTCCTGAAAAGGATCTACTTTGGCACTGGTGATATTTGGGCACAAGGCCCAAAACCATTTTAGGGTTGGACTTTATAAGATCTAGAGAAGTTGTTCTGTGTTTATTCTAAAGGGTTATATCTATTTCTAATGCATATGGGAATTTACCAGTGTTTCGCTGCTTATTGAATCAAATTCTATTCTATATTTCCTAAGGGTGGATGAATATATTTGTTTTGTTATTGTTGTTGTTACAATATTTGACAAACCTTTTACTTGCTTAGTGTGTATTGTAAAGACCTAATAAACATTTGTGTATTTCTGTACTTCCCTGGCTAACTGGAATTATTGGTGTTGGTCTGTGGGGACTCATTGTAGCCCTGGATTACTCTCACACCCTTCCGGAAGTCTTGACGCTCTGCTACTTTACCTTGATTGGGTTTGTCTAAGCTCTGTGGGGGTCGTTATAAGTTTGCCGGTCCGGAATTAACGTGCTGGTAATTCCACGCTTCCGGACGGGCAAACTAGAAGTTTGCTAGTGGGGTGGCCTGATTTACCTCCAGCCAAGAGCTGTAGGTAAGTCAGGCACCCCACTGGCAAAAGACATTGAGTATTACCGGTAATCCCCCTATGAACTCCATGGAATGGGGATTTACATACTGTTGCCGGCACCTGTAATCTGCCGGTAATTCCGGCAGATCAAGCACCAGTAATGGGATTACTGTTTGCCCGTATCCCACTGGATTTACCGACGGAATACCGACAAACTTGTAATGAGCCCCTGTGTCTCCCTGTTTACCATAATAGGTTGGCCTCCCAAAATACTCCTCCAAGAACTGATTTTGGAAATCCATTTGAACAGATGCTTGTTCGTGAACATGCGGGCCATGAAATAAACAGTTGCCTGAGCCTGGTTGTCTACCATCAAAAGGTTCTTGATTTCTTACTCCATATTTTGGTTGTTCCTCTGTTGCATATTGCTGTTATTTGTTGTGCTCCTCAGGGCTTGGGTATTCTGGCATTACTATTATGGTGAGACATGTTGGGCTTGTGTAATAGTGGTAGATTATATTTTCAGTTATACAATGTATGTCCACAGTGAGTAAAGCAACTTCTTGTTTCAGCTCTTGAATAAAATGCATCTATGTCTTGTATAGTGGCTGTGATGAAATTCTGTGACTCTGGCTTGAGGACGGCACACCATAGACCCTGGACTGCCTCTCTCTCCACGATGCTTCCCCTAGGCAGGGTATATGACCTATTCTCCCAGGCTCTTCAGTCCTTCCCTACTCAGTGGTTTCCCAAGACCTATTGACGGCCAAATACTCCCTGGAACTATGGGGGAAAATCATTGCATGGGACGCACAGTTGTTCACTCTGGCAGGTTAGAGCTAATATTTCTTGGAGATGTAGTAAGTAATCTTCTCATGGGGAGCACAGTTGTTCACCCAGGCTTGTTGGCCATAATACTCCTTAAGGTGTATGGAGATGTTGTCTTCTATACAGCATTAAAGAGTTGTGACAATTAGGTATTTTGCCGGCATCTGTCAACCTCCCTACCCAAATATAAATGCCTGGTTCATTGTTTGTCAAAGGTTCTAGGACAGAGCTAGCGCAGCTGTTTTTAGTCTTTGCAGTCTCACCCACTGGGGTTGATCCTACCTCCCCTCATCCCTTAGAGGACAGGTCATCCCTAGGTAGGGCTGTGTGTTGCACTCCCTTGCCCCAAGAATACATTGCTTATGGGAATTGATGTGTAATCAGCTGGTGTGGTTGCTGACCGTACTAAGGCACTGTTTTTCAGCCGGCCCATAAAACCAGATATAAACATGCCGTCTCACTACCAAGAAGAGGGAGATTCCACCTGGATGCGCAGAGTCAAAGAGAGAGGCCCACCGAGCAACATGGGTGAGGATGCCTCCTGAGGGGTGTGGCCTGCGAAGTTGAACGCTCACCCAGCGTGGAGTCTTGACACGCAGAGGAGGCAGATGAACGCATTGCAAAGCTGCGACAACTGAGAATCAGAAAACCAGTGATCGTAGAGCTAGTGGGATAAGCTGAACAAGCCGAACAGCAACGAGACATGGAGCCAACATCAAGATCCTGTCAGAAGCTAGCGGGAAGGGAGCATCCACTGCAGCAGATCCAAAAGAAGCTGCATGACCGAGACCATGCCACAGTCCCAAATCTCCCAAAAAAAGGAGCGGAGTAAGACTCTGGAAAACCCAGAGTGACATGAAAACCAAACAACCCTAAGGCAGGGTGAGAAGCCGACGACCCCCAATTGGGTAGGATTCAGACAACCCTAGAGTGGGGTGAAAAGCAACTGACGCCAGGGCAAGTTGGAAGTGGATCCCCTCGCCTTGACAGGCCACACATATATTATTCAATGCATTATTTATACACAAACTAATGCTTTTGTGGACCAACACTACCTATACCATAATAATAATAACTGTTTCAACTGTATGACAATGCAGCAACCCAGTTTTACTTGCCACATTTGATTGAATAAGTTTCAAAAGAAATCTGATGGTGTCCATTTAAAGGATTGCTAAGGTTTACTGTATACATTAATGAATATCCTTGTTTTATTTGAATAGCATGCCATGTGGTTATTTTCCATGATTCAATGATGCACTGATTTAGGATGTGGACAAATGCCTTTTGACTGTGAGATTATTTAGGGAGTTCATGTTAGCCGTTGTCCGATGGGGAACTGACGGCAGTATTTCACGATCCATCAGGTATTGAGAAGGGGGTCCGACGGTTGCATCCTGGCACTAAAACTATTTTGTATATTCAATAATCGAGTCATTGATGAGTTCCTGGGATCCCAGTCGGACACGCAACCCTAGCGGGAGAGAAGATTCCAGCCCTACTATTTGCTAATGATGCTGTTCTATTGTCATTGACTCCATTTGGCTCGTGCAAGCAGTTAGGGGTTTTTGAGAATTTCTGCAAGTACAATGGCCTGGCCTTAAATGTCTCACAGACAAAGTTGATGATTTGTTGTGGAAATAACAGGAGCATGCCCAAAGCGCTAAGGCTGGAGCTGGATGTGGGTCAGGTTGAGCAGGTTGAGTCCTACAACTACCTGTGGGTATGGGTAATGTCATCCTGCAGTTGGAGCATGCACCTGCCAAAGCTAGAGTCCCATTAGCAAGGCACTAGAAAGGTTTACTAGTGAGCAGGGGGATGGCGCAGTTAGTATGCCTCTTGAGGCTTACAGAGCCCAGGCCAGCAGGCCACCATTTATGGGACAGAGCGATGGGGGCAAGTAAGAACTGGTAGATTATCTATTATAGAGACCAAATACTTAAACAATATCCTGGGACTGTCCCTAGCTACACCTAATTTACCTGTACTTCCAGAGACAGTGATGCAGAGTATCGGATCTACTACTGGCCTCGGCTGTGGTAGAACGGTTCCCTGTTCAAATATAAGGAAGCCCTGATGGATATTATTTCCCAGACAGGGGATCCTCTCTATCTTGGTTTGCCCATGTCAAGAAGTCGCTAGATGCATTGGGGCTTGATGAATATTAGATCAATCCTAGCAATATATCCAATTCTGCCAAGGCTACGATTAAGGCAGCAGCGCAGGGAATGATCAACTGCGATAATAGCTCTAAGGTAGCAGAATCACGCATCCGGACACGTTATTGGAGCTTGAAAACAAATGAGGGTTATCTGGATCATGTGACCCCGAAATATGAAAGAGCGCTGTACATCAAGCTGCGCATAGGGATTTTACTGATTGCAAGCCTCCACCACAAGTGGAATATTAATGTGTCCTCTCTGTGTCCATTGTGTGGCAACATGAACAAAACTGTGATTCACTTTCTATTGTTATGCCCAGCTACACTGCCACCGAGAAAACGTTATCTAAGGCTGCTTTTTCTGGCCCGGCCTTGTTAGACCATTGCCAAGGCTGTGTGCACTTGCTCTTATTCCTGAAAATATCTTGTTTGGGCATGGAGGGTAAGATCCAAAATGGGGTAAATGTATTGACAATGTTGCTGTGATGTATTAATTATTGATTTTTACTTCTTTCTATGTTATGAAGGTTATCTTTTATTTTTTCCTTTTATTGTTCTTTGAGACCGATTTATCCTTTTGAATTTGTAATGAATCGTTTTGCTGTTTTAATGTGTTGCATAAAATGGTTGCTGGCTTTTATAACATTTTTGTTGAATTAAAGCATTATGAAATGATTTTGATAGCAAGAAGTTTTAAGGAGTTCATATTGTGTAAATATTGTATTTTTGTATTTGACAGGACCAATATGCAAATGCCTTTTTACATGATGACAACATGAATTTCAGAGTCAACTTGCATCGAATGGTAGGTGACCTATTGCCGAGCGTATTATCATTACCTTAACATACATTTACAAACCAATTAGCTAAGGAATACATAATTCTTTATGATGCAGCACCCCAAAGGGGGGTTTCAGAGATTGTGACTAATATTTGAACAGTTTACATATTGGGACTGCATATGCTCTTCTATGTGTCTTGTAATGATTATCATTGGTTGGCTTCATAAAGCCAGCCTGAATTGCTGCATGGCTTACCTGGATCAGTGAGTTCTGTAGATTCACTAGTCCTCTTTAGCACAACTTTACTTAAAGTGATGTATTATTTCTGACCTAATCTACAAAGGTTGTGTAACCTTGGCACACAAGCATTTCAGTACTGCACAGTGTTTCCTTACAAATGTGTCTGTTTAATTTTTAGCTAAATCTAAGCAATGCAGGCAGCCTTTCATTACTGGAAAATTATGTTTATTAACAGGATTTTTTGGCACGTATAGAGTATTAATCTTGACTTGCAGTCCTGAGGTGACGCCACTAGAGAAAACTATTGCGTTAGTGGGGCCAAAGCATTCTTGAAGATATGTCTCATTGTATTTGCTGCAGCAATTCCTTTCTCCATTATAGAGCAGAAGGTATCACCAAACAGTGTGCATAGGAGAGTCACCCATGCTCATCCATTTCTGCATCAGTTTTTCCTCTGGAATAGGCCTGGCTTCCCTCTGTAATAGGCTTGCCTGCCAGCCTGTACAGTGTTGTCACATGCACTAAAGTGCATGCACGGCATTAAAAGTAACTGCAAAGTGAACAATGCACATCCATCCTCTCTATATGTTTACCAGAAGCGCACTTTTCATTCCTCCTCTCAGCCCGCGTATTCTCTTCCCAACTGCCTAATTTCCATTCCATATTGCACCTTTTTCTTCTGGACAATTCTTAGGACATATTGAGGGTACAATAATATTTACTACCTTCTGCTTGCTATTATTGCTGACTCTCTGATGAAGGGGAAGTTGATCTCTTATCCTCCTCCTTTCTCTGTACAATGAAAATGCAGGTGAATAGTCTGACAGTACTGCTGTCTCATTATGAAGTTCGTTTGCTTGGGAGATTAGGAGTGCTGGGACGGAGAGGCCGGGGAAAGTATGGGTTACAATGTAGAGGAGGATGGGATAGGGGAAGGAGTTCTTCACAAAAAGGCTTGGGGAGAGTGTGGCATTGTGTGATGTGCGAACAGAGATGAAGAAAAGAGAAGTGTGAATGCAGAGAATGCGCACCAAAGAATGGATTGGACAGTGATGGCAGGAAGAAAGATGTGTTCAAAAAGAGGGAGGAATGCAGAGATGAGGCATTAAGAAAAGAGCCCTAGACACTTTTCTTTCATTTTTGTTCAATCTGAATTTTTATTTTCAAAATTAAATCTTACGGAATAACAGCATGACTTTCAATTTACGTATCTTCAGAACCAAACAGGGCCCAAGCTGATCAGAGTCCTCCCTCCTGGACGCGACCACTCAACTACTCCTCCTTGGAGACCTCAACATCCACCTGGATGCTTCCTGTCCCTCCTCTGGACTCTTTTTTTGACCTCTGTGACTCTCTAGCTCTATTCTTCCCTCTGGTCCGACTCACTCTGCAGGGCACACTCTGGATGTTCTGATCTCCTCAGACCTCCCCCTCTCTAATCCTCTCACCACTCCTCACCCCCCCTCTCTAATCCTCTCACCTCCTCTCTCCTGGAGTGACCACTTTCTCCTCTCATCTCTCTCTCTCTACCCCACAGGCTGTGCCCCCCAGACTGCCACCCACCTTCTCGTTCATCCGACCCATGAAGCGTGTGTCAGTTAAGGCTTTTGCTGCCACCTTCTCTCCCCCTCCTGCATCTCTGACTGACTCACATCCTGACACAGCTCATTCCAAGCTCCACTCTTCTATCTCCGATACTCTTGATGTGCCTGCCCCTGTCATGAGGATCCACTTGAAGCCCAAAGCCAAGTGCAACTCCTGGTATGACTCAGACCTTATCAGCTAGACTTTGAGCTGGTTTCTCATCACTTTTGGCTATGGAATTGGGATTTTCAGATTGTGAATTGGTATAGAATTTCAGAGTATTTCCTTCCAGTGGTGAATTCCACTTGAGACTGGAAGGAAGGTTGATTTTCAGGAATGGGGGAGTTCACGTCAGGTATTTAGTTATTCTGGAAATGAAACTCAATATGATCAGATTTTTGTTAAACCATGTGGCATGTGCCATTTAAACTAACATAGTTGACACTCTGTTTACATTTTATTGGCCTGCTAGTCTGGGTCCAGAGGACCTTGTTCACTCAGTCTATTAAGGGAGACAACCTTTGCAGGATGTCATTCCCTAGTAGACAGGGTGTGCCCTCTGGAGTTAGGACTATGACAGTGTGTTTCACCTTATGTCGCCCAATTTTTATTTCCAAATCCGCAGTCCCCTCAACAGGAATTTGTCCAGGAAGGGGGGGAGAGGGATCTGGTATCTATCCCCCCTTCCTGAATTTAGCTGCTCAAAGACCCTTTTTGACAGAAGAGTGGCTTGGAGCCACTGTCCAACAGTGCTGGGATTGCATATTGCCCTTGCACTTGGACGGAGGCCTAGAATCTCCCTTCTTTCTCCTCCAATGTGCAAAGGTAATGGGCATTCAGGGGTAGTCAATTTCCTTATTTTTGACTCTGACACAGGGGTAGTTTGGGCATAAGTCTGTGTAGGAGTTTGGGAATCTGAAAGAAAAATATTGCACTCAGAGATTCGCAGAGTTTCGGGCTCCTCCTTTTCTGTTTCTGGGCTGCCCCCCCCCCCCCCTACACCCCTTTTGGAGGCAGTGACCAGAATTGCTTTGGGGAGTTTGGGAACCCCTTTTAAGATTATGTCTTCTTGATGGTCATTCTGGGGTTCTAGGATGGGTAATTCAGAATCACTCCCCACTCCCACCCAGTCTTCATTTAAATCCATTGGGATCCATTTTTCTTTGGGAGGAGTCGCCCCTTCCCTGAAGGAGAAGATTTTTTCCCCAGGATCCTCTAAGGATTCCTCTCCTTCAAATTGGAGGACACTAACTTCCTCCACAAAATTGGTCTTTTGGGTTCTTTATTTCTCCTACCCGCCCTCTGTTCCTTGGGTGGCAGTTTTTCGGGGGCAGGAGATATTGCTTCCGGTTCCTGGGTGTCCAGGGGCTTTTCACGAGTGAGAAAGGAAGCTTCCTCTAGGGCTTTAATCCCCCTCTCCCCGTGCCTCCTCCTCTGGAACCGGTGAGTTGTCCGGGTTCTCGCCCTGTCATGGTTCTCGGGTGCCAGATCCTCGGTTTGTGGGGGTCTGAGCTGCCATGTTTGTCTGAGGGTTCTGTTGAGCCCTCAACATGCGACCCAGATCCTGGGTTAGGTTCTGGACCTGGCGCTCCAGTTGGGATACCCGTTCCGGCTGGTACGGGGGTCTCTGGTCAACCCTAGGTGGATCACAGGAAGGGTAACTATCCCTTCTCCCATAGTACCCTGGATATGGTGCATTTTGGTAACCCTCAACCCTTGGCCTCCCCTCTCCCGGATTGGGTTGTCTTGGTTCCTGAAAGCGGGGAATGAAAGGAGGGTTGTCCTGCAGGTTGGGGTTTTGTGGGTATCGGGGAAAGAGCTTAACCCAGCATTTGGGGAATTCCTGCCCTCCTGAGGGAAGTTAGGAAGGAAGTTCCCCGGGGCAGCACTTACCTGATTGGATCCCCCCTTGGGCCGGGGGAGTCCAGACATACCCCAGGATTTGTCTGTTGCCCTTGTATCGGGGCCTGATGTAATCGGGGGATTTAGGGGTCTCATTATTGGGATTACCTCCCTGACTACCACCTGTTTGTGACTGGCCAGAAAGCCTTCTTGGTCTTGGATTCTGCTGACTTTGAGCAGGTGTATTTTTCGGCTCCCCCATCTCGAAGTCTAAAATGTGGGCAACCTTCACCTCCGCCACCTTAGCAGCAGCACGGGTGTTGGCTGGCTTGGGGTTTTTATTCAAATTTGTATTTTCTGCAGGTCTTTGGACCTCATAAATGCGGGTCGCCTGCTCTATGACCCAGTCCAGAGTCCTTTTCTCGTGCAAGTCCCTCACCAGCTGTGTCATAATATACTTGGGGAGGGCATGAAAGAAGGTGGTCACAAACTCCCTGCTATCTGTGCGCACCCTCCTAGGTGTTTGTGCAAAGGCGCGTTTGAGCTCCTGTATAAACTCTCGTGGGGCCTGGTCTTCCCCGCACTGCAGATTGTAGGCTGCTTTGCGAGCCTACTCGGGGTTCCTGTGGGCAGAGAAGTGTTTCAAGATGGCCGCCCTATAGGTGGACCATCTTGAATGGTTCTGGTCCTCCAGTCCCGCGAAGAAACTGGAGTATTCAGGGGAGAATGTCCACTTTACATACTCAATACAGTTTTGGTTGTCTTTCATATGAAAAGTGTCCATCATCTTCTCATAGAGCTCCAGGTGTTCCCAAACAGAATATTTACCATTTCTATGGTAGGGGGTTATGACACTCCTAAGGGCCTTAATCTGCCTAATGGGGTCTTTTGTCATAACTCGCTTGAGTTTGTTTGCCTTCTTTGGCTTAGTCACCCGAGTCCACTCGCTCTCAGACTTAGAGGCGCTTCTTGTTGAGGTCCCCTCTTGATCATCTATGCCCTCCCGGATTCTGTGAGCTTGAGAGGGGCTTGCAGAATGGTGGGGCCTAGTTTCTCCACTCCTGTGGGAAACAGGAGAATAGTCTTCTGACTCCTCCTTACTCCCAGGGTTGGCAGAGTATTCCCCCCACTGCCCTAATTGGGTAGAGGTCTTCAGGATATTCTTTTTGGGCCTTATCTCATTGGGTTTTTCATTAAATTGGACCAACTGGTCCCTGGGAAAGTAATATTTCAGTGGATCTAATTTCCTGACCTTCCCTTCATAGGAGACTTCCCTGTCAGAGGCATCAGCCTGACTGTTTGGATATCTCTACAGTGACGCCCTTCCATCAATTTCTGTGAGGCGCTGACCTGTCAGTTCCATCATGCTGGGTCTATTGAATTCTGCCGGCCTCATGGTTTCTGGCTGATGTGAACCGGTAGACATGAAGCTGACAGTGTTCACAGTATTAAATGGGTTGGAGTCCCTTGGCAGAGAGGTCCTTATACTATGATCCGGGGTTACCCTGTCCCTCTCTACCTGTTCGGGGTCTCTCCAGTTAAGATTAAATCTAGCACCCTCTTGCTCCGACCTTGCTAGTTTCTCCTTTTCAGCCCCTGCTTCTAGATGAGAAGCAAAGATCTGAGTTTTTTGTTCAGCTATCAAGGATTTACTGACCTCTATGACCCGCACTTGCGCTGCCACTTGTTTGTTGAGCCCATCATTCTTTTCACGGAGAGCCTCATTGTCTCTCTGCGCTTCCTATATGGTCTGGAAATACTGGGACGATTTCTGCTGCAGGGGACTCGCCTCCTGAGTTTTAGCATCTTTGGTCTGGGTGTTCTCTTCCAGAGCACCCTCTACCCGTCTGGCGTGCTCCAGTAGCTTCCCATACTCTGTTTTCAGTTCCTTTAGCTCCTGGAGGGCTAACTCTCTTCCCTCTAACTCGGTTTTTAACTTGGTTATTTCTTGGCCTAGGGTGTCTTTCTCTTGATTTAGGGTGCCCCTCTGTTCAGCCACGTCATCCCTTTGTTTTTTGATGGCATTGGATTTCTGGCGCTCTTCATCAAAATCCGTTTGAGAGTGGAGGTCTCTCAAGATTAACTTATTATTTTCCGGGGGCGTGGCTTGGACAGCCATGGAATAGGCTGTGAGCCCCTTGTGTTCCGTGATCCGACATCCTGATCCGTTCAACAAACGCATGTATTTCACTTGAATCTGGAAGCAAAACGCACACAAGCGTGTGGGAAGTTGCCGGGAAGAACGTGGGCGTGTAAGCGGCTCGCGGGAGACTGGAGAACTGCCGAACGGACACATTGTATCCTGGGGAGCGGCCGCGGGTGAAAACACCAAAATGGTGGCGCCCCCAGAGAACAAAGGGATCTAGCAGGACGCAGCGGCGAAACGAAACTGCCGGCCCTCTGATGCAGCCACTGTATCGGACGATGGCCATGGATTGAAGTAAAGACATTTGCAGCCGCACCCGGCTGCTGACATGGTTGAGACATGCAAGTGTGTAACACACTATAACCAGGACATACCCCGGTCTGGCAAAACCTACATGTGACTAGGCCATTGCAAAGGAGGTGAGCAGCTGTTGAGTTCTGTGTGGCACCTTGAAGTACGTTGATTGCGCATGGATGATTGTGTGCAGCAGGAATACATGAGAGAAGACAGCCCATTTGAATACATTGCCGCGCTCCACAGCTCAACACAACCCGCCGCAACTGGCACCTTAGCGTTTGAGGGACCTGAGCACGACACAACAGCATCGCAGTGTGGTGACCAGATACGATAGGGAATAACGAGATGTCTGTGAAAGGACTGAGAGCCAAATCCAAATAATCCACAATGGAGGTCTTTGCGAAAACACAGCGGACCCCCACGACAACGGCGCAAAGCACGGGCGCGGCCTCCGCTGATGGTGCCGCAGAAGGAGATAACCGTCAGGTCCAGGCGACCATAACGGATTTGAGCACCAAATGGGGCACAGCGATGGCGGACTTGCGGACGGCCCTGGAGAATTAAATTGACGCTGTGGGAATCGAAGTTACCCTGCTGCATCAAGATGTCCGTGCGTTGGCGGAGAGAACAAGTGGCCTGGAAAGCGCAGTAAAAGTCAACACGAGCAATGCAAAGGAGGTCCATGTGCTAAAACAGCAGGTCGAAAATCGAGTGGAGGAGGCGGAGGGAAGAGCGAGGAGGAACAACATACGTGTGGTCGGCCTGCCCGAGGGGGAGGAAGGCAATGACCCCACGGACTATGTAGAGAACATGATCCTCCAGGGGATAGGAGCAGAAAAACTCTCACAGGGGTTTACTGTTGAGTGGGCCCATCGGGCCTTGATGAGGAAGCCATGACCTGGAGCTCCGCCGAGGCCAATAATTGCAAGGATCCTGAATTACAAAGACAGGGAGAAGATCCTGGAATATTTCCGTAAGGGCGGGACACTTGAGAGAGCGTCCACCAATATCCTGGCGTACCCGGATTATACAATGCTGGTGCAGAGGCAAAGGTATAGTTACATGGCCGTCAAGAGGAGGCTACGTGCTGCGGGCATCAAATATATGCTTCTGTACCCGGCGAGGCTAAAGGTGCTGCATAAGGGCAAGGTGCTTTTTTTCGACACTCCAGAGGAGGCGGCGTCGTGGCTGGACCTGCAGGGCTGCCCGGAACAGGAGGCTGACTGAGATCGCCTCGAGCATGACAAGTGAGGAGTCGGTGCCATGGACATTAAGGGGATAAGTGGGAAGTTGGACTTGTTTCGGGAACACGGGAGATTTGAGTGAATTTTTGTAGCCCTTGGACCTTGTGCTCTGGCTGGACTGGAATATAGAGTATCAACTGCATGCTGGAACTAAATAGCATTAACATCATGCGGGATAGTATGGGTAGTAGGAGCAATACTGAGCCCTGAGTATAGACTTGCTAGGCAGGGCTAGATGTGGGGGTGTCTGAGATCCAGGGATGGAGCTGGGCAACGGTTGGGGAGGGTGTTGTTGGGTGTGGTTGGGGAGGTGGGTGGGGGGGGAGGAGGGGAAGTTTGTGGTGTATATAGTTTTGGGGAGTTTTAGTTTGAGTTTGTGTATGAGCCTACAGGGAAATGACGAACAAATCAATGGCATCGGGTAATCTCAGAATTGTGACCTGGAATGTGCTGGGCCTTCGTAGCTATCTAAATGTAACAAGGTGATGATGTACCTAAAGAGGATGCGGATTGACATAGCTCTGCTACAAGAAACCCACCTCACCAAGGAGAAGTTGGAGGTGATTAGGAGGAAATGGAGGGGTACTGTCATGGGGGCCACATATTCGGCATATGCAAGAGGGGTGATTACATGGGTGGCACCGCATGTGCCATTTCAGATGCTTAGCTCGACAATAGACCCGGAAGGCAGAATGGTGGTGGTGGCGGGACTCCTGGAGAACAGAGAAGTGAATATCATAAATTTATATGCCCCTAACCATGATACAGCAGCATACATTAGGTCTTTATATAGTAAAATTAGCCCCCTGGCGGGTGGCGCAATGGTGTGGCGAGAGGACTTTAATTGCACTCTGAACCCCAGGATAGATGGGTCAGATGGCAAATCAGAAAAGCCGGCGCCAGCAGCTAAAGCACTGAGGACACTGTTGATGGACCTCGGCCTAGAGGATGTGTGGAGAAGGCTACACCCAACGGATAGGCAATATTCGCACTATGCAGCGCCACACGACCTGCACACAAGGCTATATTACGTGTTCGCATCTGCCGAGATAGTGGGAGAAATGGTGGGGGCGGAATACAAGGCCCGGGTACTCTCCGATCATTCGCCTTTGGTCATAGAGTGGCGACATCAACCCCCCAGAGCACGGATCCCGACGCGGAGGCTCAGGACTGAGGCTCTACAGGATGCAAGCTTTCGAGAGGATCTGAGGGAGGCCATCAAGGAATACTTTGAAATTAATACAGGTAGTGTAAGTTCGGTGGGAACAGTATGGGAGGCATTCAAGGTGGTGGTGCGGGGAGTAGCAATATCTAAATCCAAAGCGCTCCAAGGGGTTATTGAGCGGGAACTGCAAGAGACAGAAAGAGAGCTAGAGGACCTGATACGAAATGAGGGGACCACCCGTGTGAACAGGGTTAAAATAAAGGACTTACAGCTAGCTTGTAGTGAACTTTGGGACAGATTATGCAAACTGAACTATAAGAAATACACAGAGAGGCTGCATGCTGGGGGGATAAGCCGGGTAGGTTGTTGGCTTAGTTGTACAAGAATGAGACCCCCCGCTCGGTGATCAGAGAGATCAGGGACACGGAGGGTCAAATCCATAATACCCAGGAAGGGGTAAATGAGGTGTTCCTCAAGTATTACAGACGATTATACGAGGACACAGGAGAGGACATGAGTCAAGATATACTAGATACGATAGAGGACATGGGGCTGCCCACCTTTGATGACCTAGAACGAGCGGACCTAGACGCCCCATCACCGTGGACGAACTGGAGGCGGTGATCCAACACCTGTCCACATGTAAAGCGCCCGGGGCGGATAGGTTACCCAGCGAGTTTTATAAAACGTACAAGCAGGAGCTACTCCAGCCGCTGCTGGCCATGTTTAATGAAGCATATGCGCGGGAGGAACTGCCGGCGTCCCTCCGAGAGGCGGTGATCATTCCGCTCCTAAAACTAGGCAAACCGGACGCAGAATGTGGATCCTACAGGCCCTTGTCTATGCTCAATCAGGATAGTAAGATACTCACGGCAGTGCTGGCCAATAGGTTGAAGAGGGTAATTGGCAAATTGATACACCCAGACCAAACAGGTTATGTCCTCGGTAGAAATATTACAGATAACCACAGAGGGCTACACCATATCATTGACCAAACTGAGGGAGACTCGAGCGAGCTGGATATCGTGTCGTTGGATGCGGTGAAAGCTTTTGATTCAGTGTGGTGGCCTGTCATGATGCCTACCTCCAAGGAGCCAGGTCTGACCCAGCAACCCCAGAGGCAGGCATCATTCCCCCCAGGGAAGTGCCAGCGGGCCCAAGCTGGGGCTCTTTGGACACAGTCCTGGCGCTTAAGGCGCCAGGCTCATGTTAGACCCCTGTCCTGGCGCCTTAGGCGCCAGGCTCATAAAGCTAGACATGTGTTCAAGTGTTTTAATGTGCACTTACCTGATGCAGACCATGCTGCTACATCCAGGCCCTCTTGAGGCCTGAATGGAACTACTTTACCTGTGGGACTACTTTCCACCTGGGTGTGGTCAGGGAAGGATACATACCTGATCGGTGGAAGGATACATACCTGGAACTTCTTCGAAAGCTATTTAAACCACGCCCGATCAGCAACTCACGCTTCGCGTTGTTCTGCTCCTCGCAGCTGGACGCTCACCTTGTCAGCTCCTGCATCTGGACTTCAGCCACGCCTGTCAGCATCCTGGGTCGCCTGCAAAGGGAGATGAGAGAGAATTGGGGAGAAAGAAGACCTTACCAGCTAAAGCTGCATCACGGAGACATCACACCGACAATCCTGAAAGGGAAGACATCATTTTAAAAGCATTTCGCTTCGATCGCTGCAGCGCTGCATTTCACTCACTTTTCCTGAGCGCCTCCATCTTCAGCAGCGATCATCCGGATCCGCACCCACTTCTCTGATCCTAGAGAGAAAAAGACAAGAAGACAAGGTGAGAGAAGGAAGGGAATAGGAAAGGCTCAGTTTCCTTCTAAGACTTACCTGTTGGGTCATTCCCATTTCATTTCGGGTCCTGCCGCTTCCTGGCATTCCGGACCCCGGCCCCTATGGGGAAAAAAGACAGACATTGAGTGAGCGAATGCAAAGACATTACCAGAACGCTCATCCAGAACTTACCTGTCATTTACTGGAACTGCACGTTTCATTCCGGGTCGGCGCCATATCTCCGGCATTCCGAACCCCGGCCCCAAAGGGGAAAAAGACTTGAGCATTAGCGCTTGCTGCAATAAGACAATGAACATTATTATAAGCTTGAACTTTTGAACTTGCAACAGAACTCTTACAGCGCCTCACCTGAATAGTCAAGCTTATTTTGAACTCCCATCAAACCTCAATCCAGTGAAGTAACTGGGTTTCAACGCGCCCCTGCATCAGAAGCAGGATGGAGAACTCATCCTTCCAGACCCTAAGGTGAGACTTCACGGGGAATCGTGGAAGGGTATCGTGGAGGGTTGGAAGGGAGTGGGAGGCTTGAGCATTATTCCGTCAGTAGGTAATACTCCCTTTTCACGCACAGGGGAATATTCCTGCGAGCCAGAAAAGCCAGAGTAGAGGGGCCCTTCCTGTCCATTTTCTGAGACCTGCGCTTCACCATTGAAGAAGCATCAGCACTCGTAGCCGGGCCTGCGCCTCCGTGGGAATCAGGTGAGCGTGACAGAACGCGAAGCCTACCCACAATTTCCCACCCGGGCGCTATGGAGACTTCCGAGACAGATCAGCTGGCCCAGCTTTTGGGGGAATTACGGGCAGAGGTGCACTCAGCCCGCCAGGAGATTAACGCTCTCAAAAGAGAACTGATCCTATCAAAGGAAAGAACTGATGACCTGGCCAAAAGGTTACTCCAGGCCCAGGCAGGGCACACTCCTTAACCTAATCCAGGAGGTACTTCCACATCAATGGGTTTGAATAACCCGGTACAAATCAATCTACCTGGACACATGCCTTTGGCCCCGCCTGAACGTTTTGCGGGGATTCCCAAGAAATATGCCGTCTTTATGAACCAATGTCGTTTACACTTTCTATGCAGACCCGGGGCCTTCCCTAACGACCAGACCAAGGTAGCCTTTATACTATCTTACCTCAGTGGCAGTGCTGCCGATTGGTCTATTCCATTGGTAAATCAGGATGATCCCATTCTCCAGGATTTTCAGGGCTTCCAGGCCAGCATGGAAAGATTGTTTGCTAGACACTCTCAAGTACAGGCCCTTGATAACGAACTGCTATCCTTACGACAAGGTAATCAGGATCTCCTGTCCTACGTTGCCACCTTTAATAGACTGGTTGTGGAAACTGGATGGCCAGAAAACAAAAGGATTACATTGTTTCATCGAGGCCAGCGCGGAGAGCTTAAGGATGTTCTAGCTCAGATTGTAAATCTACCCCAGGTCTGCGCAGACTACATAGACTTGGTGGTTCAACTTGATCACAGACTTCAAAATAGAAAAGCAGATCGGTTCAAGTACGAAACCCGAGTACCGATCAAAACCCACGCTAACTCCAAGAGTACCGACATATCCGAACCTATGCAAATCGGCGGTGTTAAAGGACCATTAACGCAGAAGGAACGAGAGAGAAGGCGGCAAATGCAACTTTGTCTGTATTGCGGGACTTCCGGTCACTTTCTTCGAAATTGTCCGGTTAAACCACCTAAGAAGGTGGTTGGAGCCACTGATAACGATTTATTGACACCTGATTCGGGAAACGACCTAGCCCGACAAGCGTAGGGGTCCGCTTGCCGAGCTTGAAAACAAACTCTTTGACCTCGCATTTTGTCATGCCAATGGTGCTCATGGACCCAAAACAGCCACAGTAGTTGCATGCTATAAAAGCATACATCGACAGTGGAGCTATTGGAAATTACATAGACCGTGAATTGGCTTCCAGGATTAAGCTCCCTCTCCGCCCGAAAGTAACCCAAGATGTCATTACTACAGTAGATGGAACCGAAATAGTCTCAGGGCCTGTAACGCATTCCACTGTTGAAATGACACAGGTGGGTCAGGATGGACATCGGGAAGCAATTGTGTTTGATGTGATCAAGGCCCCACAATTTCAAGTAATTCTTGGAATTCCTTGGTTAGAAACACATAATCCCAGAATTGACTGGCGAGCAAAGAAGATAAGTTTTCCTGATTGTGAACCAACTTGTTATCCAAGAAATCCAGTTATGGGTCTAGCCTCAGCAACTTCCACCCCTGTACAGCTACCGTCAGAATACCAAGAATTCCAAGACATTTTTCAGAAGGAACAGGCTAACACGTTACCTCCCCATCGGTCTTATGATTGCCAAATCGATCTGGTACCCAATGCTCAACTACCTTGTAGTAGGATTTATGCTCTTACGGAACCTGAGAACCTGCATTTGCGTCAGTATTTAGATCAGTACTTAGCCAATGGTTTTATTCGCCCGTCCAATTCTCCTGTCTCCTCAGCTCTGTTCTTCGTGCCGAAAAAAGAGGCCGACCTTAGAACATGTATAGACTATCGCGCCCTAAATCAAATAATGATTAAGAATTGTTATCCTCTGCCCGTGATCCCTGAGCTTATCGACCAGGTGAAAGACGCTTGTGTGTACACCAAGCTAGATCTCCGAGGAGCTTATCACCTGGTGCATATAAAAGAAGGCGACGAATGGAAGACTGCATTCCGCACCAAATTTGGGCTCTTCGAATATCAGGTGATACCCTTCGGTTTGTGCAATGCACCTGCCACCTTTCAGTACTTTATGAATGATGTTCTTCGGGAACTTATCGATGTCTGTGTCATTGTTTATATTGACGACATCCTGGTGTACTCTTCTTCAGAATCCGATCACAGAAAACATGTTAGGGCAGTTCTTGAGAAATTGCGCCAGCACAGACTATTTGCAAAGCTCGAAAAATGCGTTTTTCATACCACAGAAGTTGAGTTTCTCGGATTCATCCTGACACCGCAAGGAGTCCGAATGGACTCGCGAAAGGTGGACGCCATCCTCAAATGGCCATCTCCTAGCTCGGTGAAGGGAGTTCAGAGCATGCTCGGCTTCGCCAATTTCTATCGAAGATTCATCCCGGAATTTTCCCGAACAGTCCAACCCATCACAGCGCTCCTAAAGAAAAACAAACGCTTTGAATGGACTCTTGAGGCCGAACAAGCCTTTCAGGACCTGAAAACCAAATTCACCTCTGCACTTGTATTGAAGCACCCGCACCCAGATCTCCCTTACATTGTGGAAACCGACGCACCCAGTTCGGCCATGGGAGCTGTCCTGTCGCAAAGAGACCCAGAAACTAACCAACTACACCCTGTGTCCTTTTGGTCCAGGAAATGTTCTCCTCCTGAAATCAACTACGCAATTACCGACAAAGAGTTACTGGCTATTAAATCTGCTTTCAAGGCTTGGCGTCACTACCTTCTCGGGGCAAGACACACCATCACCGTAATTACGGACCACAGAAATGTACAGTATTTAAAGACGGCCAAAGCTCAATCTTCACGACAACTCCGATGGGCTCTATTCTTTGCGGAATTTGATTTTGTAATTACCTATCGCCCTGGCTGCAAGAATGGTAAAGTGGACGCCTTATCCCGGATTGGCATGGAAGAACCCAATTCGAGTTTAGAACCTGTGCCAATCATACCTGAAGAATCTTAGGCCTAACTTCATTGCAAACTATTGAGGACATCCAAATGCAAGTAAAACAACTTCTAGACTCTTCAGCCTTACTGGAATGGAGTCAAAAGGGTCCTCATTACACCGTTAAGGATGATTTACCCTACTTCCAGGAGCGGTTGTTTCTGCCAAGTAAAGAATTGCAAGAACTTGTTATTGCCCATCATCATGAATCATTAATGGAAGGACACCCTGGTATTGCTAAAACGGAGGAAAAAATCAAACGCCACTTCTGGTGGCCTTCTTGGAGAAAAGCCATAAAGTCTTTTGTATTGTCTTGCGGAATTTGCGCCCAAAACAAGGGTCAAAAGAAAAGGCCAGCTGGCCTACTTCAACCCTTGGATATTCCACCGGCACCATGGCACACCTTGTCAATGGACTTTATAACTGACCTGCCTCCTTGTGCTGGTTACAACACTATCCTTGTAATTGTGGATCTATTCTCCAAAATGGCCCACTTTATCCCTTTAAAAGGCTTGCCTTCAGCTTCCACCTTGGCCAAGGAATTTCTGGAGAATATAGTTCGCATACATGGTTTCCCTTCCATATTAGTCTCGGATCGTGGAAGTCAATTTATCTCCCATTTTTGGAAGAAGTGTTGCCAACTAGCACAAATAGATGTGCGGTTATCCACTAGTCACCACCCCCAGACCGACGGACAAACCGAGAGAACCAATCAGACTCTCGAGCAATATCTTCGGTGCATGTTACACGAATCCGAGTTAAATTGGAAAGACATCCTTTGGATCGCAGAATATGCATACAACAATTCAGTGCATTCTGGAACCGGACAAACTCCTTTTTATACTTTTATGGTCACCATCCTCGGACCTCTGACCTAGATCCACCTCTGACCCTGGAAATGCCCGCAGTAAATCATCTGCATTCCACAATAACCCGAGCCTTCAAAGAAGCTGCAACTCATTTACAGCAAGCCAAGAAAAAGTTTAAAGAAAACGCTGATTTGCAACAAAGTAAAACTCTCCTTACCAAGTAGGAGACCAGGTATGGCTAGCAACGAAACATTTACCCCTCAAGGGCCCGCGAACCTTCAATCCCAGATTCATAGGACCTTATCCCATCAAGGCTATAATCAATCCCGTGGCCTTTAAACTGGATTTACCGTCTAACATGCGTATTCATCCAGTTTTTCATGCATCACTTTTGAAGCCAGTACAACCAGGGACCCGACTGTCCAAGCCTCCAGACCCAGTTCAAATTGAAGGGGAATTAGAATTCGAAGTTAAAGACATTTTAGACTCCAAGGTGTTAAAGTCAAAACTCTTCTATCTTGTTGACTGGAAGGGATATGGAACTCAGGAGAGATCGTGGGAGCCTAGTAACTATGTTCACGCACCTCGATTAATACAAAGGTTCCACCGGAGATTTCCGAACAAGCCAAAACCCCTGGAGGGAACAACCTTGGGAGGGGCCTTGAGGGGGGGTACTGTCATGATGCCTACCTCCAAGGAGCCAGGTCTGACCCAGCAACCCCAGAGGCAGGCATCATTCCCCCCAGGGAAGTGCCAGCGGGCCCAAGCTGGGGCCCTTTGGACACAGTCCTGGCGCCTTAGGCATCAGGCTCATAAAGCTAGACATGTGTTCAAGTGTTTTAATGTGCACTTACCTGATGCAGACCATGCTGCTACAT
The DNA here is from genome assembly GCF_040938575.1 of Ambystoma mexicanum. Taxonomy (NCBI): domain Eukaryota; kingdom Metazoa; phylum Chordata; class Amphibia; order Caudata; family Ambystomatidae; genus Ambystoma; species Ambystoma mexicanum. The sequence goes on from NC_090929.1 coordinate 1,449,208,868, forward strand.
CCAGGCCCTCTTGAGGCCTGAATGGAACTACTTTACCTGTGGGACTACTTTCCACCTGGGTGTGGTCAGGGAAGGATACATACCTGATCGGTGGAAGGATACATACCTGGAACTTCTTCGAAAGCTATTTAAACCACGCCCGATCAGCAACTCACGCTTCGCGTTGTTCTACTCCTCGCAGCTGGACGCTCACCGTGTCAGCTCCTTCATCTGGACTTCAGCCACGCCTGTCAGCATCCTGGGTCGCCTGCAAAGGGAGATAAGAGAGAATTGGGGAGAAAGAAGACCTTACCAGCTAAAGCTGCATCACGGAGACATCACACCGACGATCCTGAAAGGGAAGACATCATTTTAAAAGCATTTCGCTTCGATCGCTGCAGCGCTGCATTTCACTCACTTTCCTGAGCGCCTCCATCTTCAGCAGCGATCATCCGGATCCGCACCCACTTCTCTGAGCCTAGAGAGAAAAAGACAAGAAGACAAGGTGAGAGAAGGAAGGGAATAGGAAAGGCTCAGTTTCCTTCTAAGACTTACCTGTTGGGTCATTCCCATTTCATTTCGGGTCCTGCCGCTTCCTGGCATTCCGGACCCCGGCCCCTACGGGGAAAAAAGACAAATACATTGAGTGAGCGAATGCAAAGACATTACCAGAACGCTCATCCAGAACTTACCTGTCATTTACTGGAACTGCACGTTTCATTTCGGGTCGGCGCCATATCTCCGGCATTCCGAACCCCGGCCCCAAAGGGGAAAAAGACTTAAGCATTAGCGCTTGCTGCAATAAGACAATGAACATTATTATAAGCTTGAACTTTTGAACTTGCAACAGAACTCTTACAGCGCCTCACCTGAATAGTCAAGCTTATTTTGAACTCCCATCAAACCTCAATCCAGTGAAGTAACTGGGTTTCAACACGCCCCTGCATCAGAAGCAGGATGGAGAACTCATCCTTCCAGACCCTAAGGTGAGACTTCGCGGGGAATCGTGGAAGGGTATCGTGGAGGGTTGGAAGGGAGTGGGAGGCTTGAGCATTATTCCGTCAGTAGGTAATACTCCCTTTTCACGCACAGGGGAATATTCCTGCGAGCCAGAAAAGCCAGAGTAGAGGGGCCCTTCCTGTCCATCTTCTGAGTCCTGCGCTTCACCATTGAAGAAGCATCCGCACTCGTAGCCGGACCTGCGCCTCCGTGGGAATCAGGTGAGCGTGACATGGCCGTGGTTGAAAGCGACTCTGAAAGGATACGGGATGGGACCAGGATATATTAGATGGGTCCAGATGCTATATAGAACCCTGACGGCGAGAGTCAAAACCGAACCACAATCTCAGATAAATGGCAACTTAGCAGGGGGACCAGAGAGGGACACCCCTGGTCACCAATGTAATACATCCTGGCATTAGATCTGCTGGCAGTATGCCTGCGGCAACAATACGGTGAGGTGGGGATCCGCACGACAGGGGGCACACACCTGATATTGTATGCAGATGATGTGCTTCTCTACTTGCGCTACCCGGGAGGAGAACCTGCAATATGTGTTGGAGGTGATGGGTCGTTATGCCACCCTCTCGGGCATATTGGTGAACCCCAGGAAGTCCAGTTTGTTCCCCCTGGGAAGGTACAAGAGCACCCCATTGGAGAGGCTGCCCGTCTTGCAGATACCCTGGCAGGCCGTGACATTCAGATATCTGGGCGTAAATGTTTACCACAATATAGAGACAGAGCACAAACATAACACAGAGAAGGCGATGGAGGGAGTTAAGAATAGCATGGTGTTCTGGTCCAAATTACCCCTAGCCATGATGGGGAGAGCAGCTCTACTCAAAATGGTGGTCTTGCCCAGACTTTTGCACTTTTTTGTGAATGTCCCGTACTTAATCCCCAAACGCTTTTTATGAAACTTCATGGCATGTGCAGGGGCTTCATATGGGGCAACTCCAGGAATAGGGTGGCCCTGTGGAAACTACAGAACACATGTGATAAGGGGGGGCATAAACCTACCGAATTTTGAGCTGTATTACATGGCAGGACAGTTGTTGTATGTGGCTAGGTGGTTGTCTGCAGAAGACTTGGCAGAAGCTAGGCTTTTGCAAGGTGAATCAGCTCCTTACTTTTTGAGGGAGACAGTATGGCTGCACAAAACTAAAATGGCGAGGATGGGGAGATTATTGAAGCTGGGCTGGGAAGTATGGCGCAGGACATGGAGAACGGTGGGTGACCCAGATCCGCTTTCCCAGCAGGCCCCGCTGGCGGTGCTATGCGGGGACGACTCCCAATTGTTTGAAGCAGTCCGTAGGCACTGGGAACCAGTGGGATTGGCCACCCTTGGAAACATATGGCAGGAAGGGGAGGCGTTGGGATTCCAGAGGCTGCAGGATGAGACAGGGGTGCATAGAGGCCAATTTATCACTTATACCAGGCTCATGAAAAAGGCGAGAGAGAGGTGGCCTGAGACTGTGCTAGAGGAAGGACCCTATGCCTCCCTAGAAACGATGTATGATGTTTCGGAGGGCGGGCACGAAATATCTAGGATATATGAGCTCCTGAGGGCGAAGGCGGGGAAAGAGCTGCTCCAATTGAGGCATGACTGGGAGGAGGAGGTGGGGGAACACATGACAGAGAGACAGTGGGATAGGGCCCAAAGGTACCATAAAAAGGTGTCCCGGAATGCGAGACTCCAGCAGATCCAGCTGTATGTCACTCATAAAGCTTACCTGACTCCCAGTAGAATAGCTAGGTTTGGAGGCTCGGCTGTACAAAAATGCCTCAGGTGTGGGGAGGAGGAGGCAGGACTACTACACATGTTCTGGGCCTGCCCTGAGGTGCACAGATTCTGGGAGGAACTAAAGATGAAAATGGCTGGTGGGGGAGTGGTACTGGACGTAGGATCTGCTTGGGCTTGCATGCTCGGGAATTTCCCCAGGGCACGTCATTCGAAGCATATCAGTAAAATTAAGGACCTGGCCTATATTTTGGCTAAACGCAAAATCGCAATGTGTTGGAAAGCGGCTCACAGACCCAGAGTGGAGATATGGTGGGCGGACCTCTTGAGATGGGCGGAAGCAGAAACTCTGGTATGGGTGGAAGCTGTCACCAGGGGGTGGGGGGAGCGGGCCCCCTGATAGCCTGGAGGCAGCTGGTGACTCCAACTACAAGCCCCCACCAGGTCAATCATGATACAGAAGACTCAGATGAGTCAACAAGCACAGAGATTCCTGAAAATGCTCATGTAGTTGATGAGGCTGTGATGGCTCGAGTTTGTGGGGAGTGAGGGGGGAGGACGGGAAGCGACAATGTATAATGTGATGTTTTGATATTGATTATGTATTTCCTAAAAAGTTACCATGGTTGACGTGTTTGTTATAAAATAATAAAAATTGTTTAAAAAAAAAAACGTATTATTTTCCTCTTTCAATTCATCCATCTGATTTTGTAGAGTAACTATCTGCTCTGCGCAGGCCCGGTTATAGGTTAACTGTTGAGTCCGCTTCCGTTGACTCTCTTCTAGGGAGTCAACTTTCTCCTGACACTCTATTTTTGCTGCTTCTAGTTGGGCCTCTTGATTTGCATTATTTTGCTGTTGGCGTGCCAAATCCTCTTTTAATTATATGATGTAGTTTGCAGATTCTACCTCCAACTCTTGGCTCTTTTGTAATGTTTGTTCCGCTAACCTTAAATCAATCTGGATTTTATTTAATAGTTCAGATTGCTTCTGCGCTAACATTACATTTTCCTCCTGCTTTTCCCGCATCACCCCCATGTGGAGATACAGGTAGGCCATGATTCTGGCAATTTTGCTTTGCTCCTCTTTAATTTTTGGGGTCATATATAGCTAACTCAGAGCTTGGTGTAATAGGCCACCGTCCTGCCATGTATCCAGGTCCATGGTGGTGACCTGTTGGGTTATTTCTTGTAGCCAGACTTTCTCATCCTGTTCTGGCCACTCGCCTCTGACAAATAGCTTGTGTAGGAGGGGCTCCCTAGCCATATTGATCCCTACTGGAACATCCATTTTGGAAATGTTCTTTCTTTATTTCGGGGTTGATTTAATTTTACTTTTATAAACAGACCTGGTACTTGGAGTATTTGCTTTTGGGAGGTGCTTGTACAGTGTAACACAGTATTCACACCACTCAAAGTATTACTACCTCACAGGTTAGTCTGCTGTGTTAGACTGTCACGGATGGCAACCAAACTCAATACCCGAACTCGAGCCCTCAAATTTGTTAAGGATTTCAATCAGGTGATGCACACCTTAGTCTCGGCCCAGTATGCAGCGCGCAATTGAAATGCTTATGTTTTTGTTAGATTCAATATTGAGATGATACACCACTCATATCACACCCCCTTTTCAAGTACCCCGGGTCACAATGTCCTATGAACCAGGCTTGTTGATAAAATGTAATATTTATTTATTTTAAAATTCAAAAGAAATCATACAATTTTTAATATGGGGCAGCAATCACCAATGGGGTGAAAAGAACAATAGGAATGGAGGCAATGCACTTAGTTAACCTTCTATTGAAACATCTACAAAACACCAGGGAATCGGAGCACTTTTTGATTTTAGGAACGATTCACTTGAGTTAGAATTTCCCCTGCAAGTTTCCCTCAACCCACAAATAATCTTCTAAATGGATATGCAGAAACAGCAGGTAATCAGGAATGACAAATGGAAAGCAGAATTGAAATCGGACCTTCCCTCCCCAAACAAGAGAGAAAAATGGATTTTAAACCGTGGCAATGCTAAAAATGAAACTCGGAAATGGATGAATACATGAATGAATGTGTGTAAAAAAAAAAAAAATAAATAAAAATACCTTGAAACAAATATTATTCATCACTACAGCAACCATGTAGAAGTACAAACAATCACAAGCAACGTCTAACCAAGAGCATACAGTTCGCAAATGAGTGGCAGGTTTTAAAATTGCAAAAGTTTGCAAAATTCCCAACGTGTCATCTGCTGCATCATGAGCAGATGACATGTTGGGAATTTTGCAAACTTTTGCAATTTCCGCCTGAAATTACTAAAACGATTTTTAATTAAAACGGGTGAAAGATTGTAAATCGCAATGTGTTGGGTTGAAGCTATACACCATATGTCCAATATGGAAGTTGTGGGATTTTTTTACCCATGCAGCCAAGTCCTACCATAAAACTGTGCAGTACTGGCATTGAAAACATCATGATGGCCAGAACTCCCCAGAGAGTGCACAGGGAAAACATGAAGAATAGGCTGCCACCCATTTTTGCCTATGTTGTGAGCACAGGAGGGCACTGCCTAAAACCACCATTGGGTTACACACACAGTAGCCTGAAACCATTGGGAACGGCAATGCTGATTGCCAAAAGCATCCCAGAATTGTGGGGAATTCATTTTATTAATGTCAAAAGGGTTGCAATACTGGTGCTCACCACTATCAGAAAGCCGGCGTTTTAAAACCACCAGAATTTTGTGTAAAACTGAACAAATGAACCCAAACCAGGACAAGGAAAGACTTGCTAAGAGGTGGATACAATGTAAAACTATATTCTGAAATGACTTGAAGGAAGTAATTATTTAATGTATATAAAAAAAATAGCTGGGGATGTCAGCATCTTAAGTGAATTTGGGGGTAAAGCCACTAAAATCGAAATGTTTAGAATAAATGAGTGACCTACTTGTGAGTGTCACATAGGTTGCAATTGTTTAAATGTCATAGTTTTGAACTTAGAATCAGTGTTATAGCTGCATGTGTAAACATTGTAAGTTTGGGTTGAATGTAGAAAAATAGGAACTAAAGTGACATTTAGCTAAACTCTGACCACCAGCTACCCCCGACAGGAGTTGAGACTTGCACAACTGTATTCCCAGGCCTGGCTGCCTCCTGCTGCCCCTGCCAAAAGGAGATCACATGGCCCTGTTGATTGAAAGGGGAGTGGCACCTGGGGACTTGGGGACTAAAGGGAACTGAACAATGGGCCTTCTTTGGCTCAGGCAATTGTTAAATTAGGGGGGTCGTAAAATGGCTTCCTCTTGGAAGGAAATGGGAGGGGCAGTGCCTCTGCTAGCAAGCTGAGCTTGGGGGAAGTGGACAAACCAGAAACTCCACCATGTGCTTGGGGGAAACCACACCCCTTTGGGCCAGAGCATAATTTAAAAAAAAAGATGGATCATTCATAATACGGACTTGTCAGAATTATATAAGTAATATCATTATTCTTGTGATTTTTCTGTGCACGTTTTAAGAGGTGTTAGGACCCTGTGGTGTATTCTGGGGGGTTGCTAGCGGAATGTAGGGTCTTACTCCAAATGTCTGCATGTTAAAAATCTGACACTTCATCAATTAATGTCCATACTCCTTGCGCACATTTGTGTAATTTTTGGTAAATGTCCGATATTGGTAAACCGACCAAAAAGCGCAAAATCTTGTCATTTCTGAATCCCAGCTCGCAGGAACATGGGGCTTGAACAGAGACCTGTCTTAATTCATCTGTAATATGTACATGTAATGTCAACCACTTGTGTATCTGGGAAATATGTATTTGAATCAAATATAGATTTGTGGGCAAATTGACCCAGGGAGGATCCTCTGACCCATAAACAGACCTCATCATGATGACAATCCATTTCCTTCCCCCAATCATGGGAGAGGGGAGAATTGGGCCAATGACAAATAGAGGGAGGCAGGCTCAGTTATGCCACGCACACACCCACTTTCTAAACACATAAAAGCAGACAGTGCAGGACAGGTAGGGACATTCACTTTCCACTTTCTTGTGGGACGCTTTCCCGGGAGACTTCAGACTTCACATCCCAAGATCCAGACTTCAAATCCATCAATCTCCAGAGACCAGAAATTAACTCCAGAATTTGTAGCAGAGAGCCTGAATCCACAAGCTGAATCCTCTTCAGCAGGCCTCAAAACCAACCAAACTATTCAACAGCCGGGTGAGCTGTTTGAATTTTTTGCCAAGAACTTTTGCAAGAACCTGTAGCAATATCCAGAAAGCAGTGCTGTATCCGGAACCAGAGAGAACCACAAACCAGACCGTTGTGAGCAGAACCGGTGCTTGACAGACCCCGAGAGCAGAGCTGACCCAGATAGTCGGGACTTAAGAACCAACCGCCGGAAGTCCCGTCCAACTTGACCAGACCTTGACGGCTTATTACAAAAATATAGTGCGAGTCCTCACTGTGCCAAAACCAATCTCTTAGTATAAAATAATCTAATCCAAACTATTTTAGCCTATTAGAACTGCCTCCTAGAATCGTGTCATTCTGTCATCTTTAAAGCTGAAAACTGTCATCTGTCATTCTGAGCTTTAAAATTTCAAATCCGAAAAACTACCTTGACTAAATCGGCCGTATCTCCGGAACCATTTGTGCTAGGAGCGAGTTTTAACTGTCATCTTAAAGCTAAGATTCTACGCTTTCCGACGAGCCTAGAACCGACGTCCTACTCTTTATAGTGCCTCCGTAATCGTGCTCGACGCATGCGACTAAATTTGCCGCGATTTGACATTTTGCTTAATTTCAGCCACGTGTAAAAATCAGCAGCTCCTTGCTTTCCTTTGCTAAAATTCGTTTTAACCTGCTAGTTACTCCTAGAGCATTGCTAAAGTGAGCCTGAACTAATATAAACTAGATATCACCCACCCTGAACTCCCTATAGGGAATTAAAAGCCTTTTTAGCATATTTTTCACTTAATTGCAACCACATCAAAGTATCTTGCCTGTGTTAAAACTCATACCTGTTTTCCTCTAAGCTTGCTAGGGGGGAACTGAATTATATTTGATTGCATTCCTGAGAACTGTGTGTCTTCTTTCCATCTCCTTATATTGCATAAAGGGGAGGAGTGAATTGTCAAGGAAAAGTGATTACATTGTCTTTTGTTGAAGCCATATCAAGTTATTTTCTGTACTGCATTTCATTCACCATTGCGTTTCCTTGAACCATATAAAGCATTCTTTCCCACCTTATTCTTCTGTTCCTATTCATAAGTAACCAAGAACTGTGCTACTGTAGGATTACCTCTTGCTGATTACTGCTCAGATTCACAAGTGTACTATCCATTATCAATTTATTTATAGAAGTGTGATATATATATATATTGTTTAATTTTTCAAATAAACCTTTTAAATTTGCAAAACAAGCCTACTTCTTGGCTCAGTGGGGTCAAGGGGGATTCTAAGAGACGGGTGTTATACAAGGGTTCATCATCCAGATTATAACTTGCCATAAAAATACATAAATAAGGCTTCCCTTGGGCATCCCAGACAAGGCAAAGACTTAGTGGGATTGCTTGATCGGAGTCACTTACAAAGTGAAATTAGGTCTCTAGCTGTTAAATTGAGTGAGTTATGCAAGATCTAGAAAGGTACGTTTTGAGTAAAATGGAGCGATAAAAAAGGAAAGGAAATCAGTTTTGACAAGAACAGTTTTACTCTTCACTAGAGCATTCGGGCTAGGATACCAAAGAGGAGCACAGTAAGCTCCAGGGTTGATTCGCGAATTCAACCTTAGTTCCCTAGTGCCCGCTCTGGCGGAACCAGTCCGATCACTCGAAATAGGATTAATAGTTTAGGATTTTACAAGACAAAATTACCAAAATAGCTGGCGTTAGCACTAGAAATCAATGGCAGGGTTTCAAAAATAATTCTGACAATATTACAAGTTATCAGCATAAGGATAGGATGATTTAGAGAAGGGAACTAAGGACAAGGCAAGGCAAAGTATACTATGGTTCTCTATGGTTCCTATTGATACTCACAGTCCCCTTTTTAGTTTTGAATTTTGGACAGTCAGCGGTTCTGGTCACAACACAGATCTGGTCTAAGAAAGGACAGCTGGACAAAATCAGCGGGACAGGATCAGCTGGGCATGGACTGGTTACCGGGTAGCACTTCTGGACTGGCAATTCTGGTCACTGGATAATATAGGTCATCAAGGTGCAGCAGCATGCAGTGAGTGGCAGCAAGACAAGCTGGATAAAGATGGCAAAAGTACCATAGTTTTTCCCCTTTGGTTATTTTGGAATTTTAGTGGTTTTCAGGATTTGAGGCCTTTGCTGGAACAGGATCTGGAGTTGGCCTTGTAGTTGGGATCTGGAGTCTGGATAGATGAAACGGGAACAAGAACGCAGTGCAGGAATCAGGAAGAGTGTGTGTGTGTGTGTGTTGTCAGGGACCCTTGATTATAATGCCTAGTGACATCATCCAAGTATATGACTGGGGCAGCCTTAACTAAACACATCCCTTTTGTCTCCGCCTCACTCTCAGTTGGTTTGATTTCTAAGGGAATGATGTCAGGTTTATGAGGTGAGTTTTACAATGGCCAGAAACTCCCACATTTACTTTACTGAAAAGTCGATTTTGACAAAAAACATTAATTTCTTCAATTGCAATCTCTTGGCAAATTATACACACAGGTTACATATTATGTGGAGCACGGATCAGTCCAATCCTCAGGTCTGTGCAACCTGTTTTTGCCTTTCTGATTTATTTTGGTAATTTTAAACATGAAATATTTGGCTTAAAATTCCACAAATTTATACACAGATGCGAATTGTTCCCAGGGGTGTATGTACAAAATGTTATGTTTGCAACATTAATACTTTCTTTGGAATCTGTCATATTTTGTTACTTCTGTTCCCCATTCGCCAATGAGTTCTACCAAGTTTTAAAAGAAAGCCCATAAAATTAGATTTAAAACAGCGAACTTTTTACATTTTTACTAATTCTTGCTGCAGAGATAAAGTCTTTAAAGTATCTTTATAAAATAGTCTTTGTAAACAAATGGTAGTCTCTTTGTTCCTGAATACATTATCTTCCCCCTCTCCTTCCACTGCTGCCAACTGTCATTTCCTTTAGAGCGGGGTAGGGCTTCTCCCTTGGCTGGAGTTATATTGCCCCCTTCACACCTTCGGCTTCCTTCCCTGGGAGCTTCATTGTTTGGGTCCCAGCAGAGACAAAAGTCTATTCAACCCTGTAATTATAAGGGGGTTGTCCGTATCTGCTGAAAGTTTTTATGATAGTCCCCTTCCCCTTGGGGGGAAGTTTCATGTCTGGCAACTGGAATTACTGGTTTTTCTGAGAGCTTGCAAATCCAGCCCAACTCTTTAATTTCTTATTTTGGGTCCTGAATTAAAACAAAACTGTGAAAGAAGATAGCCTATGTGTGTATTATCACCACAAACATAATCTCTTTACATTGCTAAGTAAGCAGGCTTTCATTAACAACTTATTTTAAACAGGCCATTTTTCTCTTCAGTCAGCAAAGCCCATTTTTCCACATGTGTTAAAACTGCTAGCATTGGTAGCTGCTTTAGATTGTCTTTGCAGTTGTAGTCATTTCCTTGAAGCAGGAGTCTTATCTAAAGTATAGATACATTTGCCACTGACTGGGATCAGAGAGTTAAAGTCTCTTTGAACTGCTGAGCCTGGATACCTTTGGAAGTAAAATAAACGCATGTTCCTGTGCAAATGAATATGAAGTTGCTTCTTGATTTCTCTGACAGTTGGTTTGACGGGGCCTGTCGCTCAGGAATTATGCCTGGTTTTGGTGGAGCACAGTGAAATATCCTGGGCATGACGGGACCTTTTTACTCAGTGATTTCAGAATGAACAGATGGAATTAGAGTAAAAACAGCTTTTTGAAAGGGTGAAAATGTTTCATTTTGAAGGGGATTTTGGCTTTTGCAGCAATGCAGTGCTGCCTGTTCACTTGATTCCATATGTTTCAGAACACACTGGCATATTTTTTCAGTGTGTCCCCTTGTTCCATTTTGCCTGAAGTGTGCTAGGAAGGAAGGTGCTACCTTTTTTTTTGTTCCTGCCAACATGCAGTTTTGAAGTCCTGGTGCGCACAGGAGCCAGCGCAGCCAGGTTGCTGTTTCTTGCGCAAATGCAGCTTAGTGATGTGGGGCAAGGCCGTTGAGTGGGTCAATGTATCCCACACATCACTCATGATATATGTGGATGTACCTTCTGATGTATAATTTAAGGCCCTAAATGATGGGATATATATACAATGTACAATTTATTAGTTTTATAGATGTTCTGTAGTACTTTAGCCAATACATGGTCATTTTATTATCTTAAATTGTGTATTAAGTCGACATACTGTTGATGTTGTTGTTTATCCATAGCATATGTGTAAAAAACTTGATCCTGTATACATCATGCTTATGGTATGGGGTGTTGGCTAAGTGTGACTGGTTGAGAGCATGGTTTATACTGACGTCACTAGGCAGTGGCCCATATTTGGCATAGTTTTGTTAATGGTCAGTGTGGGCTTTGCTGCTACCTCGCAGTATGCAGTTTGGGTGAGGGGGTCAATTCAGGGGTTTATAATCTTTGTCAAAATGCGCAGTGGATTATTTTTTCAGATGCAATTAGTAAAAGGCAAACAATGAATAATCTGGATTTAAATTTCTCAGTGTAATCTGAACAGTAAAGAGATTTGGCGACAAGGTGACAAAGAAGGAATTTCCACTTCTGTACTCGTTTCTGCCGATCTGCGTCATTCCTCGTGTTCTCAGGAGGCTAAGAACATTTCAGAAATCCATGATCCTGATTGCCCCATACTGGGCCAAGAGGGCGTGTTACGCAGAACTTCTGAAAATGTCCATCTGCCCTCAGATTTATCTTCCACAAAGGGAGGACCTTTTTTTCAAAAGAGGGGGGGGGGTCACATTCTTCATCCAGAGATCAGGACCCTCAATCGCCACGTAGGGTTTCTGAGAGGTTGAGGTACAAAGATTGGGTCCTTCCAGAAGATGTAATGGAGGTGTCGCTTTTGGCCAGAAGGCGAGCAACAAAACTTTATACCGCTGCTGAGGGAGCACATTTTGCAGCTGGTGTAGAGATAAAAGAATTGATCCATTCACTTGTGACACACCACCAGTTTTGTCTTTTCAACTACATTTAGCCCATCAGCGACTAGAGGTTGCTACAGCCAAGGGCTATCTGGCTGCGCTGTTCATTTTCAAGCTCTCTCCAGAACAAGGTTCCTTCTTCAAGGTTCCTATAGTCATCCAATTTCTGAAGGGGATGATGAACATCTTCCCACCGGTTCCCTTTATTGTTCCGGTCTGGGATCTCAACCTAGTTTTAAGCTTCCTAATGGGTTCTCCATTGGAACCATTAGATTCTGGTCCACTTAGGATGTTGCCTTTGAAAACGGTATTCTTGACGGTCATTACCTCTGCTCGCAGAGTGAGCAGGCTTCAGGCAAGCTTCAGGCCTTGTGTTCAAAGCCACTAGAGGAGGAGTCAAGTACCCCCACTCCAGCAGCCCCGCCTACATTATCTGAAAAGTATGAACCAAAGTATGTGACATATACTGCACCAACAAGAAAGCAAGAAGAAGAGCAACGACTCTGCAGTACCCATAAGAATACCTATACCTAAGAGAATATGGGAAGTGAAGTACCCATTGAGGAAACCATAACTACATCCAAGACAATATGATGGCTATTTCAACGCGATTCCTAATGAAACAAAGAAACTGAATGACCAGGATGAATGGTGACGTCATACAAAACTGAATTGACTCCATATAGAAGATGACTAGACCAGAGAGGCAGACGATTTATGAAGAACGAAGAAGTACTAAGGATAAGTCTTGGGATCAAGATGTAGAGTCTTATGCCATAAGCATGATGAGGAAACTTAGTTTAAACGTGTACAGATGCAATGAAACGCAAGCAGCAAAGCAATCATGAAGCTAGCCACATGCTTATAGTGAAAAGATTGCGGCAAGCGCCAACGTATACCTATACATGTATACCTCATAGATACATATGGATTAAATAAAGAATGAATGTTCCACTATGTATATAGCAGTCTTGAGCAACGAGGAAGGCCTCAATTCAGTGTCGCAGTGTCGCAGTTACAAAAGCAATTGAATTAAACAGAATATATGTCAGCTAAGGAGTTGGATGAGCCAAGAAAGCCAAGGTCTCATCAGAACTAGAATTGTCTGACATTGGATACAATTAACGTGAAAGAACAGAAGCTCCTGTTCAAGAAGGTCAAGTGAAAACAAAAGATGTCAGAGGTCTATTGGAGAATAAAATCAAATGCAGAAAAAGGCTCAAATCGTGTTGTCCAGTCACGTGATGGAAGGAAGTTGGACGCATGAGAAGATCACACCTACGCACGGAAGCCAGACAGTACCCATACTCCTTAAAAAAAATCCCAGAGAAAAGTACAGACTCGAGGCCAACTTCAAAGCACTAATTGACACTGAACCATTGAGGTGATGGAGTGTATCTTTAATTGGTAGGAAGCTGGTATCAAGACCAGCTTACCCACACCTGGTTGTTCGGTCTGCAGGCTGCTCACGTAGGTGGGAAGTTACTGATGGGGGTTAGTAGCCAACCAATTGTACGGGACCACATAGTTGGGGGTCCTGTAGTTTGTGTAGCCAATGGGACGTTGTACATTTAGTGACGTTCATAGTGGCCATTTTGAAGGGAGGGTTTAGTTGCCCCCCCTGATTAGTATCCAATTCTTACTCTATACATATATAACACCTATGCTTAGTTATGCTTAGTTATTCCCGATAGGTTTTAGTAGTTTGCCATGTAGGGTAATGTTGGTAATGACGCAGGTCAGCACGTCAGCTATGACCAATTTTGGGTTTAAGAACCCAGCTTTTTTATGAAATGATTGAGAGTTGAGTATCGAGCGATTGCTGATGTTCGTTGTTGTTAGGGAGAATTCTCATTCAATGGCTAATTTTCCCTTACCTACTGAGTCCCCCAGCAGCTTTGCTGGATTTTCTGGAGTTATTTCTTTCACTTGGTAAGAGTGTGAGCTTTCCCCCACTCTTACCCATGTTTGCAATGTGTGTTTCATCTGTTTTTTTTTTATTGTGGACTCTGGAGTACACCACTTCAGTAGCCCCCTTCGTTTTTGTGTTGCACCGCACCTTCAGTGCAGTAACACAGGGTTGTCTTTTAGACTTCCCACCGACTCCATTTCTGGGGCTGACTACTGTCCCCCAGAAAAGGGTAAAGTTGCCATTAACTTTACTAGTCATTTAACTACAGATCCAGTACACCCCATCTTACATGGAGTACTATAAGGGGTTAATTCTTAGCCCTTTTTATCTGTACCTCCTAGAGCATTGTTTCGCTCTTTTAACATTTAGACTTGGCTGGTGGCAGTGGTATCTACCCTAACTTTTCTACCGCGATTATACTATATAAACGTGGTACTGTTTTAGGCTATTGTATTAGCCTCGAACTTGACCAAATCCTTTTTCTTTTGGCTCGAGTTTATTCGCCATTTCTTTTTGTTAAAGTCCTTCTTGTGTTTTACTTTGCGCGGCAAACCAGGTTTGCTTTCTTTGTTCACTGCCTTTTGGCAGGCTTCTGCCAGGAAGCCCTCCTCTAGGCGCCTGGGTGTGTAGGTGGCCTGAATGTGAGGGAGGGGTGTAGTCACCCCCTGCACAGGGTATTCTAGGAAACCCAAGTGGCACTTTGCCATGATTGGCTGAGGTGGTTGTCTGGGCTGGACAACCCCCCCTGCTGCGTGATTGACAGCCAGGCTGTGTGAATGGGGATTCTCGCATAAAAGGCCGGTCTCTTGGGCTAGAAGTCAGAGTCGCCACTGGAAGTACAAGGAACTGAAGAGAAGTGGTGAAAAAGTCAGCTGTTGCAACTATCCCGTCCCGATGAAGCCCTGCTGCAGTCCTGAGCTATCTACCCTTTGACGACCAGAGAAGATCCAGTCCGGAGTCTTCTTCCCTTGAGCTTGGTGGGGATAACCAGCTCATCCTCTACAGCCAGAGGATCCTCTTCTTGGTTGAAATCGCTGCACACAGCTGTAGTGGTCCGGATAGCCATCTTAAGAGCCTCTCCTGTTTTTAAGGAGCGCACCTTTTATTCACTGTCACTGCTGCCGGCCTCATCCCTGTGTGGTGCAGACCCCTCCAGACGTCCTCCTTTGGCCCGAAGCTCCAGTAACCGAGGGTCTGCAGGAAACTACCAGGAACAACTGCTGTGGCACCAGCCTCTTCATTGAATAAGGTACTGTGTCCTGATTGAGGAATCATGGTGAATCCTGTTTCTTCATCTCCAAGGCTTACCCTTGTCTTCCCTCCTTCTTATAACTTTTGCTCCCTCGTTTGACAATATCTAAGTACACCTGGCTACGTTGAATCGTGAACTGTCCGACTGTGTGATCCTCGACAACAGGAACCCGGTTCCACTTGACACTGGCTCCGGCCTATTGACTCTTGAATTTCTGTCTAAGAGTGTTCTCTGATTCTGTCTGCCTTGACGTTCTGGGCTTGCCCAGAGGTGCATAGATTCTGGGAAGAAATAAAGACGAAAATGGCCGGTGGGGGTGTGGTGCTGGATGTGGGGTCTGCGGGGTCTGCGGGGGCATGCATGCTTGGGAATTTGCCCAGGCCACGTAATTTAAAGCATATCAACAAAATGAAGGATCTGGCCTATATCCTGGCCAAGCGCAGGATTGCAATGTGTTGGAAGGCGGCTCATACGCCTCGAGTGGAGACACGGTGGGCGGACCTCCTGAGATTGGCAGAGGCGGAAACTGCAGTTTGGTATGAAGCGCCACCAGGGGGGGGAGAAGAGGAAGTGGGTCACCTGATAGCCTGGAGGCAGCTAGTGACCTCAATGGCAACCCCTCAACAGGTCAATCATGAAACAGAAGACTCGGAGAAGTTGACAAGCATTGAGATTCCCGAAAATGCTCATGTAGATGACACTAATGAAACGGCTCGAGTTTGCGGGGATGGAGGTGGGAGGACGGGAAATGTGTTGGTTTGACATTGATTATGAACGTCCTAAAAGTTGTAATGTTTGGTGTCTTGTTTTAATAATAATAAAAATTATTTTAAAGAAAAAGATTCTGTCTGCCTTGACAAATTGCCTATGATTTTTGCCCCCAACTCTCTCAGGGTATCTCAGGTGCTAAGTGTATTCCTGGTAACATCTTTTGTTTCACAACACTGGTCCGTTAAAACACAGGGTACTTACCTTGAGCTATACTGTACAAAGTGAATTGGTTGGCTGTAGTATATTTTACGTGTGGTTTTTGAATTAATAGAAGTGTCGTGTTTATAACAAATGGTTTAAAAATAAATGTACTTATATTTTTTACCTGAAACCTTGAGTCAGTGTTTGCTTGAGTCACAGTAATTGTGGTCTCTTTGTGTAATCTCTGCTACTGCTTATATACTCTTGAGATAAGCCTGGCTACTCCGCTACTGCTACCACTTTAAAATAGTAGTACAGGCTTGTACCAAAGGTAAAACTTGTATTGCCACCTGTAGTCTTAATTGTGTGTAGTGGTCCCTAAGGGCACTGCACAGGATTCTGCCTAACAGTTGTACTCCCTGTTTTAATTACTTGCATGAAAACAGACAAACTTTTGCCAAGCTATTTGTGTCGTCTGAATTATTGATGTTTGATTAAAAGCTGCATCCTCATCCATCTCCAGGGTATTGCTACTTATCTTAAAGGGCTGGAAGTCTCCAGTTCACTTGGTAGCAGAGATTGATGGTTAGATAAGATACCATCAGCCGTCGACATAAGTAACTTTTGGATCTCAGGAATATCACACAACCTTTGCCATTCGGCTGATAGGACGTGAAGCTCCCAGTAGAATGTGGTTGGAATAGAACAAAAACCTTGCAAGGAGGGTGTAACGGGACCCCTAGTTTCAATCGAAACCCCTCCCACATCTACGCAAAGCGGATCGGAAAGCAGCTCGAAGAGGCGGTAATGAAGGTGGTGATCCCAAGGGTCTGAAGACGAAAAACATGCGACCGGTGAGTGACTAAGACCAAAGAGTGTGGCAAAAGGGATACATGCCTAGTAAGTAACGGAAGGAGGCGGGATAAACTATAATGCAAGAGTAAGAGTGTAATATATATGTATATGGGAAAAAGATATTTGCTTGAGTGTTGCCAAGTAATATATAAGGAAAATAGTCATGAGGTGTAGCCACGCTATAAGGATATGCCCTGTTCCTAGACTTTAAAGAGTGCTAGCACAAGCCTTAATTCAGAGCCTCTTACGTGGGACATATAGAAGGCTAGATTAGTTTAAATACTTTCTTAAAGGAATTGGCTTAAGTTCCAATCGGAACAAGAATTTAGAGGGTAAGACGAGTTCTAAGAGAGGATCGTAAGGTGCACGTACATGTGGCCAGTCAAGTCTGTCTGTTTTGTTTTATGTGGTCGAAAAGTGTGATGATGTCAGAGTTGAAAAAATAAATGTTTTAGTGATAGAGAAACGTGACGTTAAGACGCGAAAAGTGATTGTTTTAGGATTAAACTTTGATGGTTGTTTTTTAGCACGATTAAAGTAAAAAATTGCATTGTGACGGGATTGGAGCTTGCGACGATTGGTGCTCGCTCATAAGTGTATGTTGATTGAAACATAAAATTGAAAACTGTAACTAAAGCGTAAGCGAAGTGGTAGTAAAAAGAGAAGTAGCAATTAGAAATGGAAGAATTTACGCCATTAGTGCATCTTTGCAAACAGCTACCAAAGCACGCGCTTAAACTTAAACAGTACAGTGCAGAGTGGGTTAAAGGGACCACAGACAAAATGTTTATCACATGGCCACAAGGTGGATCATTATCGAGAGCAGTTTTACAGCATATGACATATTTGCATGCTGTGTATACAGAAAAAAAGTTAGAAAAGCGGCTAGCAAGTCTAAAGCTTGGGAAAATGTATGAACATGAGAAGGAGGAGGAGCCTCCTTTAGATTGTATACTGAATATATGCAAAGAGGGGGGTGAAGAGCCTGAAATAAAAGACGAGATTAAGAAAGACGAAGAGTTATACCCATTAAGTGAACTTAAAGCAGCAACGGGATGTAGCAATCCGTCATACGAGTCACCTACGCAAAGTATTGACGAGGGCCCAGAGAAAGATATAACCTCTGAAGTCCTGAGGGATAAGAAGAGACGCGATACAGAGAGAAGTGATCAAGCAAGTACATCTCAAGACATAAGGAGATAAATAAAGGGATGGAAGGGAGATAAGGATAAAACTGATGAGATAGCGCTAGTACAGAACAAATAGTTGGGAGGTCAGATTTTACTTAAACTTGATGGTAAAGGCATCGAAGATGTAAGACAAAGCGGAGACCAAGACTAACAAGACAGAAAAGACAAAGAAAGGGAGGAACGATTGAGAGATGGAGCAAAACGTAAAGATAGACAAAGACAAGAACAGTTATATGAAGTTGAGCATGCTAAAAAACAAGAGAGCAGAAGAGCAAAGGAAGCGTGATAATAGAACAGCCGATGAAAAATAAAGACTGACAGAGAAAAGAATAGAAGCCGATGAACAGGAAAGGATAAGAGAGAAAAGAATAGAGGCGAAGAGATGAGGAAAAACGAAGGGGATATGAACGAAGGGCTATGAAAAAGATAGAGGAATATAAGAGAAGAGGTGAGAAGGCGCAGGGAAGTCGATGACGGCATGGAACGCAATAGGAGACAGAGAACATGCAATCTTGAGTATTTGGAAAGGGAAGTAAGAGATCCCAATCCACGGGTAGACTGCGAAGACATAGAGGAATTCTTTACAGAGTCCGAGACATTACCAGGTGCGTCTAGAATAAATCTAGAAGACAAATTTGTCTCGCAAAGCATTGGGGAAACGATCCATAAAGTATACCACAAAATGCAAGCCCAGAAAGAAGCACAAAGCAAGGGAAAAAATTATTGTCTCGACAACACTCAGTTGTATGACAAGGAGGAAGCCTCGGGTAGTATGAGACAGAAGGAGCTGTCTTTAGACAGATTAACATTAATTAGAGATGATGATGAGAATAGTTGCACGAGTTGGGCACAAGAAGTATCAGACGAAGAAAGGGAAACCTACTCGAGGGAGGTTGGGAGTGATGTATGTGATCTAGAAGAACATCCGCCTTCGGATAAGATACTAAGATGGTCAGATTTAAAGATTCCTATGTCCAAGGCATCAGAGCCACTGACAGTCAGCTCGACATAAGGGGCAACCCCATTGTCAGAGGGAGGAGACCCCGCCCTATGTAAGCAGGCTAAGGCCCTTGCCAGGTAGACGGCGATGTGGAAATATTACTCCAGCAGTAGATAGACAAATGATGAGAGATGAGAGATGAGAATGAGTTTGTAACATCACAGTTCCCATTGTTAGAAAAGGGAGAAGCCAGGCCACAGTATATACCATGGCCCCAGATGGACAGGGAAAACTTAAAGTATAAACTTCCAAATGTAACATTCGGCACTGGAAAATGGATACACGAGTTAGAAAAAATGGCAGGTGGGAATATTCAAGGTCTTCTAATCGCCATACTTGGTGAAAGAGCTGATGACGTATGGACACGGGCAGATAACCGTGGTGTGACTACAGTCAACACCGCGCATGTTGGAGCACCGTTTAACAATTGTAGAGCAGCAATTTGGAAAGCGCTTTGAGTACTATATACGGATACTTCCGATATGGGAGCTATAATGACAAGAAAGAAGAAAGAGGGAGAGGATCTGTTGCTTTATATTCAACGCATGGGCGCTTGAAACACGTGAGGCTTGGGGGAAGTCTATACCTGTATTTTATCTTATATTATGCCAAGGGCTGTCAGAACGGATGCAGAAGCAACTCAAGAAATTAGTGGGGATAGAAGCAAAACCATGGTCGGAAATTCAGTTGATCATTGCACATTATTGCAGACTCTTGCAGGATAAGAATCGCAAAAAAGATGATGCACGAAAAGGTGAAGAAGCAAAGTTAGTTCAGAAAAAGTTATCCAACTTCGCCATTGAAGGGGCTATGTTAACTAACGTGGGTGGATCAAACCCGCAGCAAGCATTACACATTCTGCAAGTAAATAACCAAAGACAGTTTGATCAGACAAATAATGGATATGCTTCAAGTGGAAGAGGATATTGAGGGAGAGGTTGGAAGGTTATCAAGGGTATTGGCAGAATAATGAGGGAAGTTTTCAGAATGGACAACAGGGGTTTCAGAATATGCAAAATGGCAATCAAAACATGCAATATGGGCAGATGGGAAGAAACCGCTTGTATGTTGGCCATGTGGAATGACAACACACATAGCTCGTATGTGTAGAAGCCAAGGGATGGCACAGAATGATCCGTTTTCAAGACAGGGAATGCCAAATCCACCTGCATATTCACAGCAGAGCGCAAGATCAAACAGTGCAGCAGCAAGTGCAGCGAGTGCAACAAGGCTTGCAAAAACAGCAAGTGACAGGTAATCAACCGTAAGGACAATCGCAGCAATCGCCTATGCAACGTCAGCAGAACACAAACACAGAACAACATATGACGCGTAGAATAGGAGGTGTCACTGTTGATGGAGGAAATCCATTCACAAGTGATGGAGTGAGGCTGTACCCGCAATAGGACAGCTCACTGGGAGACTTGATGTGTTCAGTTCTATCTATTAGGCCAAATCCTCATGAGGAACCAAGGATAGATGTAATTGTAGGCGGCAAAGCTTATTCCTTCTTAGTGGACATGGGTCCAACACGCTTGTGTATATGTGAGGGCACATTTTCAATGTTTGGCGATGCAATGAATACTCATGGCTTTACAGGAGCAACAAGTCATGTTAATTTTACAGAAGAATTACCAGACTCTATAGGAGAGTGTGATATGAAGGTGCCACTGCTATACTCGAGGCAAACACCTGTCAACATATTAGGATGAGATATAATTACAAAAATTAATATGACCATTTTATTTACAGACGATGGTATAGTATGCTCAACACTGGGAATGCATTATTTGAACGTGTGCGAAATCATCAGGGCATACGCAGGACAAATAGCACCTAGAGCAATATCATTGGAACCCGAAGTGTTCCATTATGGTATATGTATTCTGTTAAGATGGCTCCAAGTGTCTAGTAGGCAGAACCACGAGGATACCAGAGAGTTTCTATTTAGACCACAGATACCTATGGATGAAGAAGATGGGTGAATCTTCCCCTTAGCCTTGGCCTTAGAAGCAGCTATAGTCCGAGGAAATCTGGCATTGCTTGATGCAACTGATAAGGGTAGACGATGGAGCACAATAATTGCCATTGACGAAGGATGCAGAGTGACTGACGTCACTGATGAAGATTTGTTTGGAGATGACTGATCTGACGATTTTGTGATATTCGAAATGTGCATTACTTATTGGGTCAAAGCAATTAAGAGAGAGGTCCCGCAGAGAATGATGTTAGCAAAGGAGCGTCCTGAATATTTTGATGAAAGTGCCATTATGGACCACTGGCCCCCTATGACGTAGGCTTATTGAAAGGAGTTGGGGAAGTGAAGATTAAATTGAAACCAGGAGCGATTTTACCTCTAGCACGACAATATCCCATGTCTTGAGCGGCAGATGAAGGCATTTATTAGACTATTTCTGCCATGATGGACCAAGGTATCTTAGTGACTCAGAGTCACTGTGTAATACGTCAGTTTATCCGATTAAACAATCAAAGGGGTGATCTTGGGGACTAATTCAAGATTTACGCCCAATAAACAAGATTGTAGAGGCCGAGTTCCCTCTAGTCCCTAACCAGTCTACGATTCTATGTAATATACTTGTTGAAGCACGATATTTCACGGTGATTGACTTGAAAAATGCGTTTTTCTCATTCCCATTGCACAAAGACTCACACGATTTGACATCATTCACTTTTAGACAAGTGCGATTGAAAAGCACGTGGCTGCCCCAGCGGTACTGTGATTCCCCATCAATTTTCAACAGAGTCCTCCAGATGGACTTGAGCAATATTGCTTTAGAAAGCGTTGTGTTGCAATACATAGATGACATTTTAGTTTGCAGCACCACAGAGGAAGAATGCAGACGCGATTCTGTTCAGCTGATGATTATATTTGCTGACAAAGGATATAAGGTTGACAAGGAAAAGTTACAATATTGTCAACAAGAAGTGTTGTACATAGGCCAATTGATTTCAAATGAGTGAAAGAAAGTTACTCCTCAAACAGCCGATTGCCATTTTAAAAACAGCCAAGCCACACATGATAAAACAGATGCAGAGTTTTCTCGGACTATGTCATTATGTCAGAGCATGAGTCTTTGACTACAGCTCGTATGCTAAGCCACTCTTACAGGCCTTGAAGAAAGCACAGGCAACGCAAGAGAAAATCGTGTGGAATGAGGCAATGGAAGAAGGGTTTGACGAATTCAAAAAAGCCATTTGCACGGCCCAAGTTTTAGGGATTCCCAATTATGCAGAGGAATTATTTTTATTCTCACACACAGATGGTACTTTTATGACAGCTGTACCCACACAGAGCACTACATTGGGGTACAAACCCATTGCATATGACAGTGGAATTTTGGGCCCAGTGATGAGAGGTTGTTTTCCATTGCGAACAAAGTTTAGCAGCTGCTGCATTCGGTTATAGAAAAGGCTACAAACATAGTGATGGGATGCTCCATGACGTTATTTGTTGAGCATTATTCCCAGTTTTAGGAAAACCGAAAGGCACGTTGACTACTCAAAGGACTTCTGTCTATGAGGTAATCATATTGTCTCCATCGATTAAAATAGTCCGATGTAAAATAGTGAATCCAGCTATGTTTATAGCTGAGCCTATTACCGAAGGAGAACCTATACACGATTGTGCGAACTATGAAGAGTTCTGTGATGAGCTCCCTAGAGTAAAAGAGAATGCACTCGCAGGGGGAGAGATTGTCTTCATTGACAGTTCTTCGCGATTCGATCAAAATGACGGATAAAGATATACAGGCGCCGCGATAGTAAAACATTTGGCAAATGGAGAATTTTGAGTGCTCATGAGTACTCGATTACCATCGCATTATTCAGTACAAGCTGCAGAATTATTGGCGTTGATACTCACATTGGAGAATCACGCAGACCAGGAAGGGACAGTGTACAGCGCCTCTGCCTATATGACGTCGACAGTGCATGCAGGACTAGTGCGCTGGAAAAGGAGGTGCTACCTTTGAGCAGACAGCATGCCAGTGCAGCACGCATCCTTATTGGACAGGCTTATTAAGGCACTACAACTCCCAGTGGGCATAGCCATTGTTAAATGCACAGCTCATACGAAAGGGACATATTTTATTTCACGTGGAAATCAAGCAGAAGACGCTGAAGACAAGCGCATAGCAAATACAGATATAGGAATGATGAATATCCAAACCATTGATGTGCATGAAAGAATGACTGCAATGACAAGTGTAGACGAGGGATAAAATCATATGCCTAAAACACAAATAGTGGAGCTTCAACGAGAGGCACCGCAAGAGGTAAAGAACTTGTGGAAGCGAAGCGGATGTTCTTTAAACCCCTCTGAAGCATTGAGGCAACAAGACAGCACTGGTAAACCCGTGATGCCTATAGCCTTACTAAGGGTAGCGCTAGAACAATTACACTACCCAGCGCATGTAAATAGGAAGAATCTTGGAGTAATTATTGCTGAGGATTGGTTTGTACCAAACCTAATGGAACATGTTGCATTTTTAATGGTAAATTGTATTATTTTCCAGCAATTCAAGGCTGGGCATACACTGCGCATAGTGGGGGGGGGGGTGGCCCTTTTCAGCACTTGCATATCGACTATGTCGACATGATACAAGTTTGTAATGGATATAGATACCTATTAGTTGTAGTATGTCCTTTCTCCTGATGGATAGAGGCAGGTCCATGTACGAATCCAGACTCTACCTGTGCAGCCAAGTTCTTGGTGCGTGAAGTTTTTCCTAGATGGGGAGTGTGTGAAGTAATGAGATCAGATAATGGACCTCACTTTGTTAATACAGTTTTTGAACAGATCACCTCGCTGCTTGGTATAAAACACACGTTTTCTTCGGTTTATCATCCGCAAGGAAATGGTATCTGTGAAATGCTCAACGGCGTGTTAAAAGAAAGAATAGGTAAGTTGAAGCTTACTTCGGAAAAAGGGTGGTTGCACTGCCTACCTACCACTGGCATTGTATGCATTGAGGAACCAATCCGGTTTTGACCACCATCTTACGCCGCAAGAGATTGTGACAGGCAGGCGAATGAAAACACTTTTAATGCGTCCATCCTGAATTAGAAATGATGCTCAGACAATGTCAGAAATGTTAGGACTTGAATTGCAAAACTACTTGAACTGTTTAACATCTAGTTTCTCTGTGATTTCAGGACAGTTGCAGAGGGTGTAAAGCAGTAGAGAACACAGAAGGAGATGCTTCAACTCCCCAATTTCTATGTCCAAAAATCTCCACAGGAGATAAGGTACTGATTTGTAATCACACAAGGAAAAAGTGGGACGTGCCCAGATTCCAAGGTCCTTTCGTTGTAGAGGATGTGATGCCATCTGCTGTCAAGTGCAGGGTAGGCTAGCTTGGATCTTCCTGGGAGACACTAAAATATACGCCACAGACACCCCACCTCGAAGAAGCTACAAACATCAGGGAAGAAGCACAGCACTTGCAGACAAGATCCATGACGAGGAAGAAGGACGCATAACCCGACAAGTAGAAAGCTTGAAGAACTTTTTAGTTGGACGGTGGCTTAATTTGGACACTCCCTTTTCAGCTATATATAAAAGGGTAAAAGGACACATTTGAACACTCTGTGCATCCTAGTTGCAGAGTAACAGAAGATCTGCATTCTTGAAAGCCACAGTAGGTTATTGACTTTGGACTGAGGCACACTTAAGCCTTAATAAGAATAAGGATATTCCAAATTTTGATCATGGACACAGCAATTGGAAAAGGATACAGTACCCTGTTTCCTTCTATACAGAGCTCTTGTTCGGTGTTACTCATGGTGTTACCCAGTGATGACCTTCCTAGGCATATACTTAAGTATTTTGAGTTGGTGTTACGTTTTTATCCGTCACTGGTGGGGAGAACTTGCTGCATTCCAGATTTTATTGGTAATTCAACGAAAAGCTCATTAGAAAATTGCTCATAATCATCACTGAAGAGTTTTTGAAATTGCCTGAGTTCAGTGAGGAAAACACAAATGCCCCTATCACCCGATGTAGCACATAGACTGGTCAGTGTGGTGTTCTTTCGTTTAATTGAAGACTACCCGCATCTCGTTGGAAGACACACTGATGTGACATTTCTTAGAGACCCAAGAAATACTATAAATTTGAATGTGATCCTGAAAGGTATCGTCATCCAGGTGGCGATCTATTCTGAAAGAAATCACAGAGCTGTGTAGAAACTTTCCTCCAAAGGACAGATTGAGGAAGTGATCAAACCTAAAAACTTTGTTCATGCTGACAGGGCAGCTACAATGTCATCTGGACTGAAGCAGATTTGAGGCATCGATTGTTAACTGGTTAATGAAGCAGAATGTATAGAAGCTCGCAGAAATCCTGTTTTTTCACGATAAAGGAACATTTGCACCGCAACTGGTGAAGGAATTGGTTCCAGAAAGCAGCTAGTTGATCGAGGACGAATGCTGAAGAAGACAAGCTTTCAAAAGCAATTTAAAAATGCAGTGTCATAAAAAAGTTGTTTTCCTTCCTTAGCATCAAATGATCGAGATAGGGAATCAAAGCAGTAACTTTGTGTTGCCCCAAGAGGACAGACCAGCAAATTGTCCCAGAAGCAGATGCTTTAGGATCACCTAACACTGCATGTTTTACACATGTATTGTATTCATACTCTTATTGCTTTCACTGACAGTTAGAACTGCTTTTTATATAGGAGCACATGATTCAAAGACTCCTGTATATGTTTCTGAGCCGAAGGAAAGGGTAAATGTGGCAACTACAAGGCAACCCAGGCCATTCATAGTCATTCCCGTCCCTAGAAAAAATGAACAGAAACCTGAGATTGAAATGGATGTTATTAGTAATACATCACACACAGCACTTGTTTCAAACAATACTTTTGAGTTTAGGGTCGGCCGAACAGGCAAAATAAGGGGTTGACAAATGTTGGGCCTACACAGATAATGCATGCAGACACACCTGATACAGTGACACGAAGCCCAAGCATAGGTCCCACAGAAAAATCACGTGCAGAGATGATAGCAGAATCTATATGGCCGATTTTAGCTATTGCCAGAAAGAAACAGAGCGATAAAGAAAGACTTGCTGAACTTTCTTCTACTCAGGGAACCCGGATGGAAGTTCCTGCAAATTGACCAGCCAGAAGAGGTTATACCGATGTATTCAGAGATGTGGTTATAGAAAACTACATGAAGACTTTGAGAATTAAAAGAAGCACCCAAGAAGACAATTATGAACTGAATGATTATCACGACAGCACAGCACACTTGGGAAACAACATATGGTACCAACACATGAAGTTGGAAGAAGGACGTCAGATGAAGACTGCTTCGTATGTGCACTCCTGCCGTACAGCATGGGGCAGTCAAAGATCTTCATAGCAATTGAAATTGATGTCCAAACAGCTCATTGCCTTTCGCACATAGCACTTTGCAAAACAAGAGGTCAATTTATGGGAAGTGATGCTTCTCTTAAATCGGCAACTGAAAAGACAGATCCAGATGAAGATGACTACATAGAAGATATAAAGACAAGAAACAGAGCCCATATGAGAAATCATGTGATCAGATATGAGAAACCAGGAGTGAAAGGAGATAGCATTAGATGGGAAGTGAACAGATAACTTGATATCAAAGGAAAATCTGCAGAATACGCTCGAAGATGGAAGAACAGAAGACAAATGCAAATTTGGGGAACAGTACTGTCACCAGACGGATGGGAAAAAGAAGTGGTGATCTGCAGAGCATGGGTAGTTACTGGTTGTTATCAACCTACTATGACATAGTGCAGAATGGATGCAAGCCATTATGGCCAAGACTTGCTAAACTACTGACATGGGTCGAAGAAGAGGAGGACCATTGCAGATAGTACCTTTTAGAAAGTTCTACGTTTTGCTTCAGGAACAATGGTACAAGAAAAATGGGGGAAAATCAGAACTGTTGACGAATATTCAATGCACCAGTAATGATGCATGCAACAGCAGTAATCATGGATCATTATTGGGCTTTGGATCAAAAGCATACATCAGACTGCCTAAAGATTGGAGAGGAATGTGTACATTGGTGAATGTCCATGTTCCTGCATTGGTGATTCCTAAAGGTGACCTGAACATTGATAGTTTTCCAAAAGCAGATGCTCATCTAAGAAAGAAGAGATCTGTAGAACTGGTAACTCGAACAAAGAGAGAGAACTACCTATCTGCTAAATCAATAGAAGCCTTTGATGCTATCCCATATGAACACAGGGTGTTCAGCCAGACCTCATCAGTGTTCACAATGATCTGTATGCCAAGAATCCAGGTTGGATCAAATACCAAGTGGTTACAAATCACCAGATGGGAATTGCTGCAGACAATTAACACAACTGTAAAAGGATTCAATGCAATCAGAGAAGAACTGAGCGCTGTAAGACTAATGGCTCTCCAGAACAGATACATCCTGGACATGATTACAGCCATGGATGGAGGTGTTTGTGTCAAAATCAGAGAATCATGTTGCACATGTATACCTTCTCACGATGACGAGAATGGAACTTTGACAGAGGCCATAGACATGCTGACAAAACTCCATGACCAGATGATAGAAGTAGAAGATATTGCTGATGACAGCTGGATTGGATCACTCTTCTCATGGGTTCCACAAAGGATTGCAGATATGTTCAAATTTCTTGGAGCTTTGCTATTATTAGTGATGCTTGGATTCTGTGTGATCAAGATAATAATCTCACAATGCCAGAAGACAGCAAAGAAAGCCATAGGGATGAAGATCATGATCGATGTTGAACCTGGATGGAAGCCTAAAGACTTGACTGATGAAGAAATCAGAGACTTTGTGAAGTCTAGTATTCATGCACCCAGGGGAACGAAGTTCTTGTATCTAAAGGACCACAGGAAATATATGGGAAGATGGATCTACTGCAGTCCAAGTGGACAGTGCATGCTCATGACCTGAAACAAGGATGAGCATGTGAAATCAGCCAGATGCCTAAAGGGAGTCATAAAAATATGGGTCCCTAAGAGGCACTTCTTCAAACCAGGATGTCTGGGAATAGAGGACGATGTGAGAGTGGTCGATAAATCGCCCCGAGGGGGGAGTGAGGAGGAGGAGCCAATTCCCCCCACTCCGCCAGCCCCACCTACATTACCTGAAAAGTGTGAACCAAAGTATGTGACGTATACTTCACTGATAAGAAAGCAGGAAGAAGAGCAACAACTCCATGCAGTACCCATAAGAATACCTATACCTAAGAGAATATGGGAAGTGAAGTGCCCATTGAGGAAACCATACTTACATCCAAGACAATATGATGGCCATTTGAAGGCGATTCATGATGAAACAAAGAAACTGAATGACCAGGATGAATGGTGACGGCATACAAAACTGAATCGACTCCATATAGAAGATAACTAGACCAGAGAGGCAGACGATTTATGAAGAATGAAGAAGTACTTCGGATAGATAAGTGACGTCTTGGGATCAAGATGAAGAGACTTATGCCGTAAGCATAATGAAGATACTTAGTTTAAAAGTGTACAGATGCAATGAAACGCAAGCAGCAAAGCAATCATGAAGCTAGCCACGTTCCTATAGTGAATAGATCGCGGCAAGCGCAACATAGACCTATACATATATACCTCATAGATACATATGGATTAAATAAAGAATGAATGTTCCACTACGTATATAGCAGTCTTGAGCAACGAGGAAGGCCTCAATTCAGTGCAGCAGTTACGAAAGCAATTGAAATAAACAGAATATATTTCAGCTAAGGAGTTGGAGGAGCCAAGAAAGCCAAGGTCTTATCAGAACTAGAATTGGCTTTCATTGGATACAGTTAACGTGAAAGAGCAGAAGCTCCTGTTCAAGAAGGTCCAGTGAAAACAAAAGGACTATTGGAGAATAAAATCAAATACAGAAAAAGGCTCAAATCGTGGTGTCCAGTCACTTGATGGAAGGAAGTTGGACACATGAGAAGATCACACCTATGTACGGAAGCCAGACAGTACCCATACTAGACTCTAGGCCAACTTCAGAACACCAATTGATACTGAACCATTGAGGTGATGATGCAGTGTATTTTAAATTGGTGGGCAGCTGGTATGAAGACAAGCTTACCTGCACCTGGTTGTTCTGTCTGCATGCTGCTCACGTAGGTGGAAAGTTACTGACAGGGGTTAGTAGCCAACCAATTGTAGGGGACCACGTGGTTGGAGGTCCTATAGTTAGTGTAGCCAATGGGACATCGTACATATAGTAACGTTCATTTTGGCCATTTTGAAGGGAGGGCTTAGTTGCCCCACCTGATAAGTATCCAATTATTTCTCTCTGTTACTCTATACAGATATAACACCTATGCTTAGTTATTCACTTAGAACCAATCCCGCCTCTGGATAGGTTTTAGTAGTTTGCCACGTAGGATGACGTTGGTAATGAGGCAGGTCAGCACGTCAGCCATGACAAATTTTGGGTTTAAGCACCCAGCTTTTTTATGAAATGATTGAGTGTTGAGTATCGAGCGATTGCTGATGTTCGTTGTACTCCCTGTTTTAATTACTTGCATTAAAACATACAAACCTGTGCCACGCTATTTGTGTCGTCTGAATTATTGATGTTTGATTAACATCTGCATCCCCATCCATCTCCAGGGTATTGCTACTCATCTTAAAGGGCTGGAAGTCACCAGTTCAGTTTTTCATAAGCACAAAGTAGATTTGCGGGTTCGTCCCTCTTTTCTGCTAAAAATAGTGTCAGAATTTCATTTGAAACAAAAGATTCTTACCGGCTTTCTACCCTCCGCCTCATCCATCTAAAGAGAAGGAGAGATTACACAGACCTGACCCTAGAAGAGACTTGAGCTTTTATATCAACAGTGTTTGGACAACCAACTATTTGTTGGTTATGCTGGCCACAGAATGGGACAATCGGTTACTAAACAAACGCTGTCTCTGTGGATCATATTATGTGTATCTGAATGTTACAACCTGGCCGGGAAAGAGGATCCCGAAGGTCTAAGGGCCCACTCGACCGGAGGTGTAGCCACTTTTTCAGCCCTCCAGAGAGGGGTACCGCTACAAGACATCTGCAATGCTGCCACCTGGTCTTCTGTGCATATATTTGCAAAATATTTCTCTTTAGATTCCCTTTCCAGATTTGGAAAGGCTGTGTTACACAGCATAAACCAAAACTAAATACAAATCAAACTCTTCTTTCCCACCTCCTGCAACACACTGCTATGGGAGAATATCAAAGATGAGGAATATGTCGGAGGGCACAATCCATTCGAAGAACAAATTACTTTCCCCTGTTAATGGTCTTTCGACTGGATGTTCCTCCAACATATTCCTCCAAAACACCTAGATTTGGGATACGTGGCAAGTGGGAAAATAAGCCTACATTTGGGACACAGTAGCAAGTAGAATTGAGGCAGTAAACAGTAGCTCTGTCTCACCTGTGTTTCCCATGGAAGACTTAAGTGACATAATCCAGGTCAAATATGAGCCCCCTTCTCTGAGCACTACTAGCAATATAACTCTACTATCCATCCCTACTAGTAAATTGGTAGGTTCTGAGCATATTAAGTTAGCATTATTGAACAATTGCTCCCTACCCAAACATGCTATCAACATGCACGACTATATATTTGAAAACGATTTGGACTTCATGTGCTTCACCGAAACCTGGTTGAATGACTCATGTGGACCTAAAATAAGTTTAGCATTGTCCCTGGTTATGATTTTCATATTAAAAACCGTCATCAAGGCAATGGAGTGGGTGTTGCCTTCCTTATTACAGCAAATTGGCAGGTGTATGAAGTTCTAATTGAATGTGCCAGCTGTGAAATAATCCACTTGAAACTCATTCCAAATGCTAACTGCTGTATAAACTTGATAGCTCTTTACCGCCCCCCAGTCAGTATGCTTAACTTCAAAAAGGATTTATTAGGTCTCCTTGCCCCCCCTTAATACACCAAAAGGGTCTACAATTGTTCTTGGAGGCTTGAACAAACGGCTAGGTGATCCAAGCAATGAGGATGCTAAGGACTTAGAAAATGTACCAAAGGCTGCTAATTTTAACAATTTAAATACTGAACCAACACACCTAGGTCGAAACATTCTTGACTGGGTTATAGTAAGGACTATCACGTCAGAAATGTCCCATACTAAAGCATGCCCTTGGTGAGATCACTCTATTGTGGATTTTAATATATATCTCCCCAGTGAACCCAGTAAACAACTTCATAAGCCCTACAAAATAACTACCAGATATTTGATAACTGCCTTAAACAAATTATGGAATCTAGGCAGGATCTGGACCCGCCTGAATTGCTAGTTAACACCTATAAATCACAAATGATCTGTCTTCTAGATAAGGTTTGTGAGAAACCAGAGGGTGTCTCACCTGCTAGTCCTCGGGGATCTCTCTCTCAGGTGGCCAGGGCACGGCCATCGCCTTTGGATCCAGACCCTGGGGGTGGCCCAGTGTGAGAGGATCACCTGGGTGAGTCGTCTTCATGAAATGGGGGTGAGATAACCAATGGTGAGACGTGGTACTCCCCTTCTTTTGTTAATCTACCCCATCCTATTTTTTAGGATTTATCGAACTCCCAATTCCCCCCCCCCTTTTTACACAAATACTGGGCCGAGGAAGAAGGTGACCAGACTAACTCTCTCACATCATACTGGACATGTCCCGTTAATCTGGTCAAGCAAAGTCAGGCACTTTACCCTAAGCACATACACCTGATACCAGTTAGCTCTACTCACACAAATAAAAAGCAACATCTAAAGACACACTCTGAGCAAGGCATAACACGAAAACGAGCAGAACCTCCGGGATGAAGGTACACCTGCAGGAGCAGAGAAACAGACCAAGGGACGAGAGCAGTGGGCCGAAAAACCAAAAGCCTCCCTACTGGAGGTCGTTGCCTCTGACACACCACGAAAAATACATGGAGAAGGCCAGATCCCACAAGTGAAGATTGCATTGTGTTTCAAGGACACCAGCGACCCTCCTGGGTGAACGGCAGAGTTGGGGAGTCGGGGCCAAGCCTGTGGTACTAACCTTGACTCGAAAAATTGGAAACCGCTAAGAAAGAAGCGCAGACAGCACACACAGCTGGTGAGTTGGCAAGCGACCTGAGAGACTGGTGTACGCTAAAGTGAATGAAGTAGCAACATCATATCACACGTAAAGGCTGCATGCATGTGGATGAGACGCGAAGAAAGGCAGACCTGTGAATTAACTTTAAAGTAAAATACAGCGGAAAGATCAGTGATACTAAGTAAAAGTGGTCCGGTGGAAGGAAGTAGCCCATTTGAAAGTCTCTGTGAAAGGTACATTGTTTGAAGCTAAAAGGCAAAAAACAGCAAGAGTGAAAGTAAAATAGTGAACGTTGAGTCGAAGTGGTCCTGAGGTGGTCTGTAAGAAAACGGTGCAGATTCAAAAGACTTCAACATCCGAAAGGAGTCTGAGCACGATTGAGGGAGACCCGAAGTATACTAAGCTTGGGGAAGGGAGCCCCCTTGCAACTTTGTGTTAAACTTTATGGTGAAAGGTCTGAGCCTGGCAGAGGGTGGCCTACAAGAACTGTTTGGTGAAAGGTCTGAGCCCAGCAGAAGGGGGATCATTGTGAACGTTTTGGTTGAAACATACATTTTGAACTCGGAGAAAGAGACTTTAACGTGGAAGGCCAGGCGGGCCTCGATCCATGGTTTTGAACTGAGCCATAGTGTGTAATCCTGCATAGAAGGATCGCCTTTCCCTGAGAGTCCTAACGTGGGGAGGAGAGCTTGTTCAGCCACATTATCATTTGAACACTGATTTTTCCTTTTGCATACATATTCTCTTTTTTTACACTTGTGTACAAGAGATAGGGCCGGCATTAGGTTTTTGTTAGCATAGGCCATTTTGATTTGACGGACTTCAATAGGACTGTTTTGTTTATGTTTGATGACTACTCCCATCTTAGTTGTAGGGCAAAATGGGAGTTTTTCCAACCCCAACATTTTCAATAAAGGTTTCACAAATTGTATCCATTGTGTCAGTGTCAATATTGGTGAGACCATGCCTTCCTTATAGGTTGCACTGTTTAAAACAAAAACAGTCAGAGAAGACCTCAGCAAGCAATCATAGCCCAATGTTATCTCAGATTAAAGCAGTCAAGAGACGGCTTGAAAGAGTATAGGGAAAAAAAATCCCACCTGGGAAAACAAAGCAGCCTGTAGATTCAGCATGTTTATGAACACCAAATATATGCGGCTAAAAAAATATTTTTTAACATGGAAATTGAGTCTGCTGAAAATGATACCAAGAAACTATTCGACATCCATTGTAGTTTAGAAAAACCTAAACTCCAGTCACAGTAGTTTTTACCCACCAATAAAGATTGTAACAAAGATAAACAACCGTTTGCCAATTAAGATCTCTGAGGAACCCATTAAGACTGCGGCTTCTCTAAAGTCACACACACCTCATCCTCATCTGAATATGAATAGTGCTCTTCAACCCTCTCACTATATATCCTTTTCACACATTTCAAAAGATGAGATTCTCAAGCTCCAGAAACAAATGCGAACAACCTCTTGTGCAGGAGAGATTCTGCCTTCTAAATTAATTGTAAAACATTCGAACACCTTATCCCTTTCATAGTGCGCTTTGTTAATTCTTCATTTAGTCATGGTACTGTACCTGACATTCTTAACCAAGTCGTCATTTCTCCCTTACAGAAGAAACCAGGCTCAGATCTTAACAACACAAGCAACCTACTTCCTATAACTAATTCTTTATTTTTGTTAAAGGTTATTGACAACATTTCTACAATTCAGTTTCAGCATCATTTGAAAGCAAACAACATCCTACACCAACAACAATCGGGTTTTCAGGCCCTCCATGGAACTGAGTCCGTGTTAGTTGACCTACAGACAAAAATGCTTAAAATTGTAGAGAAGGGTAAAGTTGGCCTGTTAGTACTATTGTGCTCATCAGCCGCTTTTGATTTATTGGAGCATTCATGTCTTGTGGATCGGTTATGTTCTCATGGATATTGTTTGACTGGTGCTATTAATTGGTTTTGATCTTTTTTGGGTAATAGGCAATTGTGAGTGTGCTGGGGTAAAGCTACTTCTGTAACTGAATGCATTGCGGAGGGTGTGCCGCAGAATGCTTGTCTGTCCCCCTCTCTTTTCAACTTATATTTCAAGCCTCTATGTGTTTTGTTAACATATCTAAGCATTCATTACTCAAACTATGCTGATGACACTCAGCTCGTATTGGAGTTGAGTGGCAACTTCGAATTAGACTCAGCCCAGTTACAATACATCTATGGATTCATCAGTGATTGGATGAACTCATGTGTCTAAATCCCTCTAAGACTGAATTGTTGACTTTTGGGTCTATTCAAGCCAGAACCAAGCTTTGTGCAGATTACTCCAGTTTGTTGATTGATAATATCTCTGTTCCCATTAGAGACAAAGTAAAAACTCTTGGCGTCCACATGAATGTGGCTGTGAGCTCTGTCCTGTAATGTTCAAGGAGTAGTCCGTAGTTCTCAATATCATAAGACATGCTAAATATTTCTTGTCACAAAAAGAAGTGCAACTCTGGCTAGAGCAGTCATTTTACCCCGGTTAGACTATTGCAATGTCTTACTTCTTCGGGTAAACCCTTGCTGTATCAACTTGTTTCAGATTATGCAAAATTAAGCAGCATGTTTCATCTATGATATTCCCAAAAGAGATCATATCACGCATGCAAGAAAGGAGTTACTTTGACTTCCTGTGTCGGCAAGGATATTTTTTAGGGCCATTACCCTGATTCCTAAATGCATCCACGGCAATGCTCCAAAATATGTGAAGGAATATACAACTCTATATATTCCAGTACAAGTGGTCAGCTTACTATTCCCAGAGTAAATAAAAGCACAGGTATGGAGAGATATTTTCCTGTACTAGCTGCACAAATCTGGAATACACCCCCCTGCGCATTGAGACAAGCATATAACTTGCTGCGCTTCAGAAAACATTTGAAGACCCACTTATTTGCTTATGTTCATGGTATATGGCCCTAGCTTTGCTTTTTTGTTGTCCTGTTTTCTGAAGTCTTGTTGTGCTTTTGTAGTGCCCTGATGCCTTTGGCGCTATATAAATAAATAAAATAATAAAAATAGAACACAGTCAAATGTGAGATACCTGGCAAGTGGGAGAAAACACACAAGTTTGAGATACTGTGGCAAGTAGAAAACACCTAGATTTGAGAAATCTGGCAAGTGGGAAAATAGGCCTACATTTGGGACACAGTCGCAAGTAGAAAGGCGATCTGAGATACCTGTTATGAAGACATCATGTAGAAGGACACAGACAACAGATTGCAAATTCAATCAATCAATCTATTTTATTAACTTAAATGTCAAAATGGAAAAAGGCCTAACTTGCCCTATGCTAAAGTGGGATTTCCCTACCTAAATATGACTAAGGATCGTTTGAGTCAGAGTTCAATTTAGGAATCTGTCTGTGTCCAAAATCTATACAATGTGTAGGGACATAAGCAATCAAAGTAACAGTGTTCAAAAATAAAGTCTTGTGCTTCTTCCAGCTCCAGATGATCTCAGGGATCCCTTCCCCAAGATTATCACAATTAAACAGTTTAAACTTAAAGGGTATTGAGTTCTCTTTCCTTAAGTTCAATATGGTTCTACAACAATGGTCTCTGGGTTCCCTTCCCCAAGTTCAATATATTTCTGCACAGTGGTCTTGGAGCTCCCTTGCCCAAGTTCAATACAATTCTGCACAATGGTCTTAGAGCCCTTCCCCAAGACTCTGATGTATCAACTTATATGTGATAGTCAAAAAATGTTTAATCCAATTCCAGGTCAATTTGTCACTCCTTTTGCATTTTTATTTCACCACGTCTTTAGTTATTTCAAATTAACTAAAATACGATAATTCATCAGTTCAAAATACCATTGTGAGTGTCAAAACCCTTCCTTTCAGGACAAATGATTCACTCGCGTATTCTTTCACTTTAATTCCTTGAAAGAAATTGTAGAGCATAGGATCACCACTTTGTAGCAGGGCGCAGTGGTTTAAAACCAAGTTAATGTGTTTCTGCACTCTGTCCCCTCATTTAACTGAAGGCACGCGACCACTCCAGCGTAGGATACTTTTCAATAGTGAAAATGTATGTTACCGGAAACTTTCAAAAACGCTCTCCTTCCTCACTTGGAGATACGCGACTACTCGGGTACTGCCTTCTTTAATAGTCTTATTTTATTTTTTTATTGTTTGGCTGATTAATCAACCTTTCAATTTCAGTTTACATACAGCCATATGACATACTAAAATGAATTCAATATAAAACATTTTCATGGTTCATATTTAAAATCAATTAAAATACGCAATTTTCGGACCTCTAACAAGATACGATCATAAAATAACATCAATTACAAGATTTTCATTAAAGATATTATTAAGTAGTGTATTTACTAAATTTAAAAATCTATAACGCAGATAAAATCTATATAAAATACTCTCAAATCCTGGGATATCAATCTTTAGAATTCAATTTAAGAGATTAAAGGAACTGTGTAATTGCTATTTTAACTGACATCTTCCTTGTAGTAAAAAGATAAAACCATAATTGATTTGTTGACAATATTTCTTGGTTATCAAACATTCTCTTAAAATAATTACATTGGATATCTATTAGCCCTGGACAACTAACCAGTGGATGCTTCGGTGTCTCTCTTCGTGTATCATCAAGGCTAAAATTTCTTTTGTTGGTCATAAATTCAGCCTAAACCTCATATATTGATTTAAAAAATTGGAGATGGATATTTCTTCAGATATTCTGCCATTACTCTATATTTTATATGCCCGAAAAGCTCCTCATCAAAGTCTATATATGTTTTACTCTTATTCACAGTGCAAATACAATCATGTTGGTATATATTCTTTTGAGCTTGGGTAGGATTTTGTATTAAAAGGTTTATTGTGACATCAGCGTCTGCTAGAGAGTTCAAGATACAATTCCTCCATTGTTTGGGGAAATCATGCTCAGAATGTAAAAGATAAGTTGATGGAATATATAAATTTATTACAAGTAGGATTATCCAGCAAACATTTTCTAAAAGATGAGCATAACTTCCAAATATATATGCAAATAGTCGGGGGCACCAAGTTCAAAGCAAATAATCACTATTGGGGTACATTTTGGAAAATTAAGAACTTTGTTTTACAAAATTTGCCTTCAATCTTGTTCCAAAAGCTTTGGAGAGGAATTTCTTTTGTTTCGGCTCCGTATAAGATAGTTGGCACTGCTTTCTGGTTGTACTATTTTAATACAGGACTGCAAGTACATTTTCTAAATTTGTGTAACAGTATTTTTGCTTGATAAGTTACTGTAAAATGCAGTGAATGAAAGTGAGTGTGTTTTGGTTTGTAGATTGTGGTGATTTTTCTGCCCATTTCTTATTATTTACTATTTTAAGGATATTGAGGATTAGGAAAAGGAATATGGGAGCCCCCCCCAAGCAAGGTCAGGGGGGTCGCCACATGCACTGTCTCAACTAGGGCGGGAGAAAAAATAACGAGAAATATAGAAGCTCCTTTTAAGTAGAGAGCTCGGAGAAGTAGTGGTTGTTGTTTTAGCTTGTTGTTTTAGTTTGTTTTGTTGGTGTATTTTAACGTGTAAGGAGGCAGCCCAGGAGGGGCGTGTGCGACATATGCGAGCGCATCAGGAGAGTGTGCATGTAGGGAGTGTATGACAAAGCTCTAATGGGGAACCTGGGAGGGGGAAAAGTGAACTGATGATTTTTTCTGTGAAACTATTGACAGCATTGACACGTACAAAAGATACGTGTCTCGGGAGGATAGCTCAGGGGAAACGTGCTCGCCTTGGAAGCAAGACGACACGGAGCAACACAATTTCGATCCCCGGGT
Organism: Ambystoma mexicanum; assembly: GCF_040938575.1. Taxonomy (NCBI): domain Eukaryota; kingdom Metazoa; phylum Chordata; class Amphibia; order Caudata; family Ambystomatidae; genus Ambystoma; species Ambystoma mexicanum. Next base: position 1,449,246,786 of record NC_090929.1, read on the forward strand.
CCAGGCTTAGAAACCGTTTGGTATTAAGTGCGTTATAAATAACTTATCAAACCTATCAAAGATATGATTAAGGTGTATATGCTTTAACTGTGGCGCAGTAGTATAAGCGTATCCCCGCCACAAGACCCCCGCCAGAAACAACCATGGGGACGGACACACCCCTAGAACATATATGTAAAGCCTTGGCCGTGTACTGTGAGAAAATTAAAAAGTACCACAATCAATGGGTGACTGAGACAAAAGGGAGGGAATGCCACACCCCTGGCCAGAACATGGGTCTTTTGACAGATGCACTCTGGACCACATGTCCACTTACTTCACTGCAAAGTATGGCCATTGCAGAACAGAAGGGAAGTATTAGACCTCTGGAGAATGTTCGAAGAAACAGAGGACCCAAAGAGGGATGGGGTGACACCCAACAGTAATAAGAACGCAAGTACAGAAAAGACTGAGAAAAGTGGGGAAACGAAAAAGGGAATATACCCATTGGCAACGCGCCCAGCAGAAGGGTATACAAACCCGACTCAGCTGGCACTATGGTGGCCACATCAGGTATAGCCCCACTGTTACGCTCACCTGGTATCCACAGGGACGCCACCCAGCCGGGTTACTCGCTGGTATGCTTCTCAGCTTTGCCCTGATGTGGTCTGCGGGGAAGGTTCTGCCTGAAAATACAGGAGGACTGTTCAAGACTGACCGACTGGGGTAAGTATCCTCCCTCCGCCCTCGTATGATTTCAGTCCCTCTGACGCCCTCTCCTCACTTTGTGGTTGAATTAGGCGTGCTCTCCGTCCTGCCTTCTTTGCAGGTGCGCGTTGTCTTTCATGGGCGAGTGCGGTCCAGTTACTTTGCTGACGCCGGCCCGTTTGATATTGTTCAGGTAGGTCTTATTGCTGTTCTTTAGTTTTGTTGCTATCCTGCATGCCTTTCTTTGTTTAAAATGTCTTTTTTCTCCCTTAGGTATGCGGAGCGTCAGCGCGGCGAACTGGCTTGGTTGAGCACCGCTGGTAAATGGTGGCGCATTAAGAGCGATCTGATGCGGTAAGTAAGCGCTATGCGCAGCGCTGCGAAGTCTTGCCTTTGCTAACCTGTGTTTTCCTTCCTTGTAGGTCGCGGTGTTCTTCAGCGTGAGTGGAATGTCCGGAGTGGTGCCAGCCGAGAGGCGACCAGCTAGGTAAGCCTTTTGAGCAGTTCGTAATTTGTAAATGTCTCTACTGCTTTCTTTAATGTTGCCTGTATCTTCCTCTTTCAGGTCGTTCTGTCCGGGAGGCGTGCAGATTTGAGGAAGCTGTTCTCAGTAGCTGCAAGTGTTAAAAGATGAAGACTGCAGGTAAGATGCTGCTGCTACTGATGATCCTTTTGTCTCCTTGCAGGTTCTGCTTCTCCGAAGTTTGAGGGAATAGCTGGACACGGTGAGCGTCACGTTGCAAGCTGCAAAGTAACGCGAAGCGTGTTGTCTTGCTCGTGTGTGGTTTAAATAGCCCCAACAAAATAGTCCAGGTAAAGTAGTCGCTAGGCTACCACGCCCAAAACACGAGACCGCATAGCTTGGTTCTTAGGAACCAAGCTATGTGGATACCTCCATGTTGGCTGACAATACAATAAAGTAGTTCCCAAGCACATTGTTTTTCATAGTGTATGAGCCTGGTGCCATAGGTGCCAGGACTGGCCCCATGAGGGCTTTTGAAGAGGATGTCAGGCTCTAGAGGCCCGAGTCCTGGGTCCACCCGGCCAATGGGTTTGCCACAGGGGGTTTTGGGCAAGGGACGTGACCCCAACCCCCACCATACATCTCACCCCCAGAGGTATCGGCCCACATAGTGGTGAGCGCAGGAAACCTAGAGGTAGCACTAGCCTCAACGTGCACTAGCTGGCACTATGGTGGCCACATCCCATCAAGATTATAGGCAGCATGTTAGGAAACAAGGGTGGCAGAGATTCCAATGTTGCCCACAGGGCACCCCAACCGCCACCCAGGGAATAAATGGAAGTCCGGTGACTTCCTGTTCAGAATAGAAAGTGCGCCCTTAAGAACCGTCCACATAGAGAGATGAAATTTCACTGGGAAATGCAGCCGCTTATGCAGCAGTGAAAGCTGCAGCATATCTCTCTGTGCCAACATCTACTAAAGAAGTTGTGACCACAGTAAGCGCCAAGCCAGACACAGATGCACACACAGCTCTCCTATCACACAGGTAATTGAGCTACAGTGTGGGGCGCCCCCAGAGGAACAGGACGTATGGCTAAAACCTGGGTGTGTGCAATCACCCATGGATCTCTTGTGGAGACAACAGAGCACAGGAAAGGTAGTAATGCCCGTGGAGTTATTGCATACAGCCTTAGAGCAATTGCATTACCCGTCCCATAGCTCCAAGCAACACATTGCAGCATACATCCAGGAAGATTGGTTTATCCCAAAGATACAGGAGCACCTCGCAACAATGGTGGTCCAATGTACAACATGTCACGTATTCAGCACAGGGATGACACTGAGAACACTAAGAGGAACTCTGCCCCGCCCTATCTGCCCAGTTCGTGAACTGCACATTGATTATGCAGACATGGGTGAACGATACAATGGCGCACGATATTTAATTGTGGTGGTGTCCATTTTCCCGATGGGTTGAGGCTGGCCCATGTACCAACCCGGAGGCCAAGTGTGCCGCGAAATTCCTCGTCAGAGAGGTCTTCCCCCGTTGGGGAGTGTGTGACGTCTTAAGGTCAGATAATGGCACCCATTTTTTCAATGAACTGTTTAACGAAATAACAGCCCTGTTAGGAATAAAACATTGTATGTGTTCAATGTACCACCCACAAGCGAACAGAGAGGTAGAAAGAATCAACGGCCTTCTTAAGAGCAGACTCTCCAAACGATGTAACACCCTAAAAAAGAATTGGGTTTATTGCCTGCCCCTAGCCCAGTTTCATCTGCGCACACAGCCCAGTAAAGACCGCCACCTGTCCCCCCATGAAATAGTGACTGACAGGCGTATGCAGACAACCCTATCGCCTCTGAGGAGAGCATCAGACGCTCATAGAGCAGCAACAATCCTGGGAGAAGATTTTACACGATATATGTTCCAACGGACATGTACGATAAGATGCATCGCAAAACAAATGGCCCTGACGCACAACAGCAGAAGCCCAAAAGACACCTGCCACACAAGGAGAGACCGCACCCACACAGCCATTGTTGCCGGGGGAGTTGGTCTATGTCAGAAGCTTTGTCCAAAAATGGAACGACCCCAGGTTCCATGGGCCCTACGAAGTGCTGTTTTCCACCCCCTCAGAGTCAAGGGGAAGGGATTGAGATATTGGTTACACCTCTCATATTCGCAAGGCCCCACTGGACGGAACACAAAGTGTCCGAAATGAAGACAACAAAACTACCTCAACTTGCATAGCTTTTTGCTGATTATATTAAGTGCATGTGTAAAAAGTAAGAAAACATGCATTGCTGCTAGAGCACGAGCTATGTAAATTAAAACGCTCTCTGTCTCTCTCTTCTCCCCCCCCTACCTGCCTCATTTCCCTCCCCATTTTTTCCAAAATCTGCAGGTACAACAAAGATAGAGAAGACACCACTGAGAAATTCTTCGGATAATGATAGAAATGGCATTAGTACTAGTAGGATGTACAGTTATGCCTGTGGGCTTCATTTTGTAGCAATTTTGTTTACAATAATAATGTTTTTATTAGGGATTTATTGGGGAACGTCTTTTATCTGTGCTGGCCATCTAAAAGAAGGGGGGGGAACCAAGGGGACCTGGAACATAAGTATATTGCCAAATGCAATTGATTTATCTGATGTACCTTTGAATATCACCAAATCATTTTGAAATGTAACTGAAGTATTTTCCAATGTCGCTACTTTCTGATTTAACTGAATTCACCTCAAACCCTATATCCTTGATTGAAATAAAACTAAGTTCCAGCCTGAGGCCTGACCTTGAATGAAAGAACGAATGAAAGTGTGCAAGTGAATATTTCGGAACCAAGCCATATAACAAAAACAATATCTGCGTATAATGTGATCCCTGCAAATAATAGCCGCTCCCAAGCCACTGTATGCCATGCCACGGTAAGATAGCTCAGCGGGTTGAGCGCTCGCTGCTGCGATCTGAGCGGGATCTACAGGTCACAAGTTCGAATCCCGGCAAGGCCAACTCAGCCTTTCATCCTTCCGAGGTCCATAAATGAGTACCAATTTCGGTTGGGTGATATTTCCCATCTGTGAAAGGTACAGTGAGCAAAAAGCGTGTTCTTTCTAGAGAGGAGTGCCTGCTACCTTTTTTGAAATATTTGCAAGGAACTTGGGGTTGGTCACCCTGAGTTACCTGGGGGCAACCAGACGTGGACTCCCTTCTCACTGTGCTCAGAGAGGCACTGCTTCACCTCACTGATGAGACCCAACAAGCCTGAAACACGTGTATGGGGTTGCTGTTGGTACTCTTGTTGAGAGAGGAATTGCCATAGCATTTTGGTGCTGGACTGCCCATGTCGGCGGGACAAAGACTGATATGGAAATGAATATTTCCCATCTGTGAAAGGTACAGTGAGCAAAAAGCGTGTGCTGCAAACTCTCATCTCAGAACAGGTTATCATGCCATGTTCTTTCTAGAGAGGAGCACCTGCTACCTTTTTTGAAATATTTGCAAGGAACTTGCGGTTGGTCACCCTGAGTTACCTGGGGGCAACCAGACGTGGACTCCCTGCTCACTGTGCTCTGAGAGGCACAGCTTCACGTCACTTATGAGGCCCAACAAGGCTGAAACACGTGTATGGGGTTTCTCGTGGTACTCTTGTTGTTAGGGAGAATTCTGTGTAAGGCTAATTTCCCAAACCTAGTGAGTCCCCCAGCAGCTTTGCTGGATTTTTGGGGTTTATTTTTTTCTCTCCTGCTAAGAGTGAGATTCTTTTACTCCCACTCTTAGACATGATTTGAGGTGTTCCTTTATCTTTCAATGTGTTTTATGGGCTATGGGGTCTTTTACTCCATAGGGTCTTGTGTTTTTTGATGTGGGTTACACAGCACCCTCCGTGCCGTAACCCAAGGGTGTTGTAGTGACCCCCCAACATAGACTCCATACCCTGGGACTGACTACTGTCTCCCAGGGCATGTAAAGTCACCATTGGCTTTGCTAGTCCCAAATTATGAACAGATACCAGTACAAACCATCATATTGTGGACGTACTGGTCGGGGCAATTCGATTGTCCCGGGGTCTGTTGTTCGAGGGGGCACATCTCCGTCCCCCCTGATCGAGTTTTGGCTGGTGTCAGTGGATACTACTTTTTATATTCGACCGCAAATATATCTCTATGGAATTTTCCCATTGTTCGAGGCTACCAACTTTAATTATTTAATTCTTATAGCCTCGAACATACCGCCGGTTTATTTATTTAATATTAATTCACCGGTTAGTATTTGTTGCCAGAACTCAATTCTAAAATGGCGTTTGTGTTCTCTTCTGTGACTCCAACCCAAGTCGAGCCCTTTGTTCCACTTTTTGGCAGGCTTCTCCACAGAAGCCTCCAAAAGTGGTGCCACTGTGTCTGGGTACCACAGGGGGTGTGGGTAACTCAAGTCGCACTCTTGTGTGATTGGCCCAAGTGGTGAGCCGGCCGGCTCACCACTTAGCATGGTTTGATTGACAGCTAGGCTGAATGAATGGGGGTTTTCTGCATAAAAGCAGGGCTTTGGGGACTGGAACTTCAGAAGTCGCCACAGGACCTAAGAATCCAAGGAGGGAGAAGCTGAGCCGACCTGCAACAACGACACCACTGGTGGAGCCCTGCTGAACCATTTCACCACTTTTCCCGACGACAGAGGAGATCTCCAGTCCGGAGAGTCTTCTTCCTTTGACTGGTGGGGATAACCAGTTTTACCTTCTTTTCACCTTCCTGGAGCATCTCGTGGCCGCCTTGCCTGTGCCAAGCACCCCGGCAACCGGAATACCACGGTTTACCACTACCGCGAAGAGAAGGGTAGTGCCTTTTAACCGGAGAACTCCGTGGCTGGTTTCTTCCCTGGCAGTGCAACGACCTTCATCTTTCCTCCACGGCGAGACCTCTTCTTCCTCTGGATGAAACACCGACTTGCACCTGCTGCCAGGAACAACTGCCCCCTCTGGAGCTTCCTTCACACTTAATGTACTGTGTCCTGCCTGGCTTCCTTTGCGACAGATCGTTCAGGATGACAGTAAAGCCTCGACTTTTTAACCTGGGCTGGCCTGGGGCAACCTAGCTAACGTTTCCTGACTTTAATTTCATCCTTTTTGTGCAAACTATCTACAAAGACTCTTTGGGCATAACCCCCTGGTGAACCTGGACCCCTTCTGCTTGCTCTCTCCAAGAGTCGGCCTTGCAATTGACTTCCTTGCTCTCCAGTAGAACTCTGCCTATCCTGCCTTACTGTGGTTCTTTGAAAAAGTATTGAAACTTGTGTGCTTCTTTAACTCTGCCTTTTTCCCTCCCTTTCTTTACAACTTATTAGAGTGTCATCTTATGTTAAGCGCTCACCTCTGTCTGCAAATAAGTCGTGTTTCTCACTAAGACTTGTCTAATAAGTGAATAGGGTTGTATATATATATGATAGTGACTGTGTGTTGAATTTACTTACCTCGTTTTTGCTAGTGTAAATCACAAGTGTGTTTTTAAATAAATAATTATATACTTTTACACCAAAGCTCTGGTCAGTGTTTGTGCTACTGTGTCTCTGTACCTACGGTGTATACTCTGCATACTGCCTAACTCTTCTTGAGGGAAGTCTGACTGCTCAGCCACAGCTACCAAGTGAATCTGTGTGGTACAGACTGCTACCAAGTGGGGTTACTGCCAAACACCTGTAGTCTTAAATCTTTTGCAGTGGTCCCTAAGGGAACTGCACAGGTTTCTGCCTAACACTTGTTCAGAGAGGAATTGCCATAGCATTTCGGTGCTGGACTGCCCATGTCGGCGGGACAAAGACTGATATGCAAATGCATATTTCCCATCTGTGAAAGGTACAGTGAGCAAAAAGCGTGTGCTGCAAACTCTCATCTCAGAACAGGTTATCGTGCCATGTTCTGTTATAAAACCGTTAGAAATGGGTTTGGTAACTTCAACAAACCAACAATTGTACAGAATACCAGCATAAAAGGATACATGTAGGGTAGATTTTACCAAAAAGGATACACATAGAGTCTTCCAGAGATGACTCGATGTACCCTCGTATCTGCTGAATAGCGACCTTCCAACTGACGGCACTCTTCGACTGTTAAAGAAACAGCCCAAGGGAGGAATCAGTGGAAAGGGCGAGTAAGTATATAGGAGCCACCAGCCTGTTAGGAGAAGAATAAAGGAGATTATAGGAGCTGATTGAGACAATATAAGACAGTATGTTTCGGTTCGAAAAGCCACTGACCTGTTTTCTTTTAAAAGGCGAGTAAGTATATAGGAGCGATCAACCTGCTACTGTTGTGTCTTTAGTAATCCCCACAATAGAAGACTCCTAGCCAACGACAGGGAAAGGTAAGTTAGTAGGGAAAAACTAACCCGCACGAAACGAGGGCCACATTAGATTCGGGATGGTGCACGCAGGATAGCGTCCATAAAGTCTCAGTGCACTTGATGTATGGAGGAGAAGAACAGAGACAAAGATTGGGGTAAGGATGGAAGTTCGTGGGATGAGAAGAACCAAAATACAAGCTGGTAAGTCCTTTGCAGGAATTGCCCTCAGAGGTTGTACAACAGAAGGGAGTAAAGGAAGCCTCTCTCACCTTTGAAGGAGTAAGAATGTTCGCTCCGTGAATATAGCTGGTTGGAGATAATGGAGAGGAATGGTGAATCCGGAGCACAGCCCCTCGGGAAGAGCTGCAGGTACAACAATAGGAGGCTGCACAGAGTTCGGAACATTCAGATGGCAGTCGCAGGGTAATGCGGCAAAGACAGCGGGGGCAGCCAATACCAGATAATGGCCCAGCGGGAAAGACTGCAGGGGCCGCTTCGGGAGGTTGCAGAGTTCGGAACTTTAAGGTGGCTGTCACAGTGTAATGCAGCCAGGACGGCGACTCAATAGGAGATCGAGCAGCCGAGCGTATTCCGTGGAAGAGCAAGGAATGAAACAAGAGCAACAGCTCCGGAACGTAGAACTAACGACGATCAGAAGCGCCGAATACCGGAACTTCCGGGTTTAAGTACGTGTCAGCTGATTAGCGCGTAACACATGACCAACGCATTGTCAGCTGGCTATCGCGTATGCCGGAAGAATCCTTAAAGAGGCACTACGCACATGAAGGTGGAATAGAAGAAAGGTATGTAAGCAAATTACAAGTCATAACCAAATGTTGCAAATAATGTCAACGTATTCTTTTGCCGGGTACTTTATTAAACAGCCGCCAGCGAGTGTAGAACGGTGTAACCGTTCGCTGGGCTGAATGACAAGACGTCGAGGAGAAGCCATTGGCAGGTATGACATGTTCGTTCTAGAGAGGAGCGCCTGCTACCTTTTTTGAAATATTTACAAGGAACTTGGGGTTGGTCATCCTGAGTTTCCTGGGGGCAACCAGACCTGGACTCCCTGCTCACTGTGCTAAGAGAGGCACAGCTTCACCTCACTGATGAGGCCCATCAGTGAGGTGAAGCTGTGCTGGGCCCATGAGGCTGAAACACGTGTATGGGGTTGCTGTTGGTACTCTTGTTCAGAGAGGAATTGCCATAGCATTTCGGTGCTGGACTGCCATGTCGGCGGGACAAAGACTGATATGCAAATGGATATTTCCCATCTGTGAAAGGTACAGTGAGCAAAAAGTGTGTGCTGCAAACTCTCATCTCAGAACAGGTTATCATGCCTTGTTCTTTCTGGAGAGGAGCGCCTACTACCTTTTTTGATTTTTTTTTTAGAAATTGTATGTACATATGTGCTCTGTAAAGCGCTTTGGATTAAGGCGCTATATAAATGACACATAATTATCATCATCATTATGTACAAGCAAAATTTTCAGATACTAATGCTAAATATAAAGAACTTTTTGTGCAATAGAAGCAGTAATGTAAATATGACCAGCAGCAAAAATACAGTAGTGAAAAGGCATGCAATAAAAAGAAAAATGCAAGCGTGCCGGCATAAATATGATGCATACCATAGTTTGTTTAGATGCAGAAGAAAATGGGCTGATACTTCCAATATAGACATTCCTGGCCCAGGAAGGTCAAACATCCAGAGAGATGTAATAATGAGTAAGAATGCATTGTAAAGAGTGTGTTCTGTTTGACCTGATGAACAAGGGTTCTTGCTGCTTCTTTGTATCCAGTACTGAAAGGGGATGTGATGGCAGAGAATTTGGTAACCCCACAGATAGGTGCCATTATGATTTCTTGATGCCTTTAAGTAAAGGACTGAGTTTCGGCATTGGGACCGAATGCTTAAAGGGTTTGGAGAGGGGGCCATCTGTGTTGAGGCAGGCATGGAAGCTGCAGGAGTGGCAGGAGTGTCCAATCTGGAAGTAAAACTAGCCAGAGCCAAGTGTGGGCGAGCAGTGCATTATGTGTGGGAAACCCCAGAAGGCTATTTGCACGGAACTTGTACCAAAAGAGGTGCTGCCTGAAAGTTTCTGGAAGATTTTGAAATAATCTGAACCTCTGGCATTTCTCTGGGCAACCATCCCAACCCTCGTTCTTTGCCTAGAAAGGAGAAAGACCATATGCAAATCCGGCATGGTCCCACCCTAAATGGGGCAGTCCAGCCTGAACTGCTTGGTCGCATCCCTTCTACACGAGACCACAAGCAACCCCAGACATGTGTTGCCTCATTGGGCGTCATCAGTGAGGTGCAGCGCCCAATGAGGCACTCTGGGTCTCTAGGCCCAGCAGGCATGAGACCCACATCCAGGTACATGGAAGAACTAATAATCTGTAATCGCCATCATTTACATAAGCAGATAATGTTCATCTTTTTCCAATGAGCCGCTGTTCAATGCTCCCGGTATGTTCCAATTTGCTCAGAACTTCAATTGGGCAGGATCTTCTGCAGATTATGGTGAAATTACTATTTTTTCTCAACAATTCTTACCATTTAATGGATGGTATAGCACAACATTAGTACTTGACTCAAAACGGGATGGTACTTTGGCAAAGGAGATGGTGCTTATAGGCAACTCATTGGGTATACCTTTCTTGTCACAATGCAAGGTAGTTTCTTCTTTGCTCTTCCTTTTTTAACAGTGTAGTAAGGACTGATCCCATAGCCCAATACTTTATAACTTCTAAGTGGTACTTGCAAGGTGGACTGGTGACTTTACCAGGTCTTCTTAGTAGCAGGTAGAAAGGGCCCTCCTTTCCCTGACACCACTTTGTTTCCCTGTGTTGATTGAAAGGACTCACTTCAGTTGGCCGAAGGAGCAGTGCCAAAGAAAGGGGAGAAAACCCATTAAAGACAGAAAAACTCCCCAAAACACAATGCAGGAGAATCAGGTTAAAAGGAAAACTGCCTAGAAAGTGGCACAAGGAACAACAATGAAAAGGATCAGCAAAAACAAAAAGCGAATCAAGATATCAAAGCGCAGGAAATAAAGGCAAGGCTATGGTGTGAACAGCACAACAGGATGTAATTGTCATGTTGAAACTCGCGTCTCATTGCTCCCCTTTTTAACTTGAAATATGCCTAAAATAACCCGGGACAGGAAAGGCTCCATACGCCATCTTGACTTGAGCTAAGAATGTTATTTTATGGGAGCTGCCATTTTAGAATGGGCTTGTCAAAGAAGGGCCCATAGTTGTAAGCCCTTCTCTTCCCTGAGGATCCACACAGCATTCGTGCATGCTTGCTCTCCCAACAAGTATCCGTGAGTGGAAGGTAGGGAGGCCGCCAAGCTCCCACAAGAAGAGGCTTGCCTATTGCTCAACATCCCCATAGGTTCCAGTGACCATGAAATGACTAGGTAGGCGGGAGTGGGCAAGATGGAGACAACCAGATGTGGCAGCCTAAACGTATAACATGTGCTCCTCTTTCCTGCTTAGGGTGCAGAATCATCAGCCTGCATTACATAGACTCAGTTTTGTTCCTTAACCTAAACCTTTAGTTCTACAAATTGGCCATATCCATACCTCTGAACATGAACGAGAGGTATCATGTTTTGTTAAAATAATGTCCTTTTTTTATTGACAGTCGAATTGGATCTATTCCAAATGTTGTGGATGTCTGTGGGTTTTTCAGCTAAATATTTTAAGGTACCAAAATTAGAGGTCATGAAACAAGTAATCTTGATTTAGTCTGTATTGCTTGTGCCTTTGACTGTTGCATAGTTAGAATTATATACTGATTTTCTTTGCTTTTCATGCCTACAGCCTATGAGACACAGAAAGAAAGCAGCTGACAAGAACCTCCCCTGTCGGCCACTCGTGTGTGCAGTGCTGGGTGAGTATTCCCATATTCATGCTATTTTGCTAAAATCCTGAAGCCTTAGAGGGTGAACGGGAAATGGAGAGGATGAACGGCCTAGAGAAAGACGCATTGAGTGAAGGTTAAGAAACCACAAAGTGTTGGCATTGATAATTGAAAATGTAAAGTATCGGTCTTTGAACACTTATTGTAAAGCAACCGCACTCCATTGTTGGTGAATGCACAAAGGCCACCTTCAAGTGCTAAAATTGAAGTAACATGATTTTTGAGAGTTGTGACCTTTCTATATCACATTCCACACTTCCCCGACATATTGTTAACACATTTTTAAAATTACTTTCACTATATTTAATTTGTAGTATTCAAACTCTGGTAATGTTCCCTCATTTACTATTTTATTTTATTAACATTGCAGATTTCATTTAATCCATATTGGCAATTGCCACTTAAGTATTCAAACACATTATTTCAGGTTTCCCACCCTACACCAAGTGAATTGCATTAGTTTAAATTCTCTTTTAATACTATGCAGACAACATTGAACAGCTGTTTTAGAATTACATCACACGTAATCAAACATGACCATTAACTATTTTCTTTCATTCTTACTGTGCACACTACAATCACATTTTATGTGGAGTTGTCCCGAAATGTTCATGGGAGCACATACTTGAAGCTGTGGTTAATGTTGTCACTTTCGCTCATTTTCAAAAAATATTGAATGTTTTTTTTTATGTTACTTGTTATTTTACTTTACATTTGTATAGCACCTACTTCCAGAGTTATGTCCTTATGGTGTTTAAGTCTTATCGTAGTTAATCTGCATAATATAGCCTTTATATAGCCGCCTCGATCTGGGTTACACTTACCTTGCCCTGGTAATGGAGGGCAGCAAGTGTATCTTGGGTCAAAACAGGGGTGTATAGTGTGCTAATCCGATTTCATTTTCAGCTTGGTTATGGACATTATTGAGTCCTTTTCTTAAAGTGATTGCCACTCCTCTGCTTTTTATTTATTTGTTTGGGCATTTTGAAGAGTTCTGGCAGCCACTTTATGGCCACTTCAAAACGCTTGGACATAGGTCTCATTAGGTTTTATTGTTTTGCAATAATATACAAACAAAATATCACCTGACATAATATGTATGAACTGGTGGCTAAGAAATTGGAATGCGATATGATGGAATTAAATTAGAGGTGAGGCTGTAAAGTAATGCACAGCAAACTCTGAGGACAATAATCTAGGCAGTCCATGATAAGGCCCATATGCAGAGGCTGTCTGGCCCATTTAAGCACAGGCTTTGAGGTCTTACTAGAAAGTGACATATTAGAAATACGACATAGTAAAACCTGACATGATATGGTATGACACAACATCATCTTTCATAAAATACTCTTATTATAAAAGGTGATTTTTAGTCCATTCAGGCAAAATATTTCTCTCTCTCTCTCTCTCTCTCTCTCTTCTCTGTCCCTTTCATCGTGCTATGTACTGTCCGTAAGTGGAACAATGTAAAAGTCAATTTGCACTGCAAACGTCAGGGTACCAAATTGGTCTGAAGCTGACCAGTTCAACATGCTGGTAGGGGAGTGGGGGCTGTATGGGAGCAGCAGGAAGGTATTCACAGAAATGGGGAAAGGAAGCACCAACGGTTATGTTTACTTGCACGCACCCCAAAGGCTCTTAGGCTTCTTCAAAGCATTAAAGGGGAAAGTGAATAAGAGAACAATAAAGTTAATCTTAGAGGTATGTTACTAGAGTTGACAAGTTTTTAATACAAATATATGTATTTATCTATTTAATTTGCACTTCATGAGTCTGACCCCTTTTAAACACATTGGTTGTATGTCAGAATAGGGAATTGTCCATGCTCGCAACTCAACAAAAAACAAGCAGCAATTTGTATTTGTATGTTGGCAATATTTGTAGTTTTTTTCCTTTCAGCGATTTCACCCCATAAACCTCTGTCCCTACCCCCTTCCCTACCCTACCTCTGTCGCTTTTCACCTGACTTCACTTTCCTTTTCATGCTACTCGTACATATCAGTGGTCTGTATGGAAATCCTTCAGTGTGTTATGTCTTTCTCTTATAATGTGCACATCACCACCATTGTTGACTAAAAATGCTGAGCTTTGTATGTGTAGTGGGAAATTATGACAATCAGAAAATGGGCCAAGAAGAATAGGTAAGTGGAGGAGTGGAAAGAGGTAGAGACATAAATGTACTTATGTAACTCACACCATGTTGGTACATCAAAACATAAGGGTGTGAGTGATGGGGATCATTGGGGTAGTGTATAGTGTTCAGAAGAAAATGTAATCAAAACAAGGGACAAGGGTATTCCTTATTGGACTGCAGAACTCTCAGAGGCCTTTAAAAATGTGGTGTGGGCATTACGCTCAGTCATGTTGTAGTTACTCTACTATATCATGTTATGTTACTTGACACAAGTCAAGTAACATAACAAACTCGAATTCAACCATCTGGGTAAATTGTCCAAAGGTCATGAATCAGATAACATCCTTTTTGTTTGTAGGCTGATTCTGCTTCTACCAGATTGATGTTTTGTAGTGACTTAGGGAGTAATTTGTTCTCCAGCATGGGGTCTGGCATGGATTCACATGCTCATGAATATTCCCCATTGTCAGGCAGGGAAATCCTCAGTAAAAGAAAAAACGAGTTCACTTTCACTTTACACCTTTATTTCTCCTCCAATCACTGTCCTCTGGGTCATACTGCCCCATCCAATGACAGTCCTCTGCCTAAGTCCCGTCTCTGGTAGCCATCTTCAGATCTTTACTGCACGCTTCAGTGTTGGCAGTCCCCGAGTTGCTCTCAGAGCTATTTTGTACTTTTCCCATGTTTTTTCACAGGAAAGTTCCATTTTTTGTTTCATCTGAGCCTGTGTGCTCCTATCTCCATCGGCCGACAACCTGGATTCGTTGTCAGTGAAGTTGCACGGCCCTCAAAGGCGGGGTTCCATGTCATTCCATCGCCCGTTTTTACTTTGCTGATTTTTTGCTGCAAAAACATATCAATTTTTTTTTTAATGGGGGTTAGCTCCCAAACCCCTCTTCCCACCTATTTAGAATCTAGCACCCCAAACTCCCAGAAACATTATATCTCTGTACCCACCCCCCATATTTTTCGATGGTTTTTTTTCGGTAAAAAATCTGCAGCAAAAAAACAAAAAACTGCAATGAAAGGACGTTGTACCCAAAGGCAGTTGTTTGTTGAAGTTTCTGGAAAGCCATCTTGGGCCTACTTTGCGCCTTCCAACCATGACGGAGGAGAAAAAGGAGGCAAGGACCCTCTTCACGCCCTGCACCCAATGCGGGCTACGGAATGTCTTTATGGAGGGCAAACATCTACAATGTCTTTACTGCCTGCACCCGGACCACAATGAGGATGGGTGCAAGAGATGCCTTGGCTTCTTGAAGAAGACAAAGAATGACCGGCATAGCCGGCTGGCGGCATGGCTCAATTTGAGCAAGGCCTCTGACCCGTGTTCTGAGCAGGGTAATGCCTGGCCCAGGACCGCCCGAAGAGCGGTCTCCCTCTGGGAAGAGGTCAAAATCCTTTGAGGTCACCCCATCCAACATAAGGCCAAGAGCTGCAAGTCCGATTCCACCAGGTTCGCCGCTGATGCCAGTCCCAGGTTGCATAGGCCACGATCACCATCGCCATCCGCTTCCATGCCCGCCTGCCATCGAGCTTCACCCCGGCTAAGTTACAGGACAAATCAGTAAAGCCAAGGCCAGAGTAAGAGAAGAAGGCCGCGCAGCCCAAGCAGGCTCAACCGGCACAGCCAAAATCTTCATCAATATCTTCTGTGACGACCACAGCAGCGGTAGGTGCCAATCCGACGAGGGTGGTTCCTACGGTGCTGAGGGTATCCCTGCCTCCAATGTGCGACACGGCTGCCGAGGGAGCAAGCACCCGTTGGGAGGGGGGGGGGGAGTTTACGGGGGTGACACACCGATCCTGGCCTTAAACACTCGGGGAGGAAAAAGGGGGTGGAAGGTGAGGAGGCCCCAAAACTGCCCTCCAAGGTTTGCGTTCAACCAATCGACATCTCACCCACGGATGACGACGACCAAGAATCCGTGTAGACGGTCCACGAGGACGATGGCGGCGCAGGGCGTAGCGCTCCATCGTTCCCTCTGTTATGGAGAATTCTCATTCTATGGCTAATTTCCCTCACCTAGTGAGTCCCACAGCAGCTTTGCTGGATTTCTGGAGTTTACTTTTTCCACTTGGTAAGAGTGTGTGCCTTTTTCCCACTCTTACGTGTGTTTTGCCATGTGCATTTCTACTGTTTGGGTGATCGTGGGCTCTGGAGGACACCACTCCATGAACCTTACTTTTATGTGTGGTACACAGCACCTTCAGTGCAGTGACACAGGGTTGTCTTTGAGACTTCCCACTGACTCAATTTTTCTTTGGCTGACTACTGTCCCCCAGAAAACAGGTAAAGTTGCCATTTACTTTACGTAGTCATTTCAAACTACAGACCCAGTACACCCCATCTTACATGGAGTACTGGAAAGGTTTAACTCCTATCCTTTTTTGTCTGTGCCTCTCTGAGCTTTGTTTTGCTGTTTTAACATTTAGACTTGGCTGGTGGCAGTGGTATCTACCCTAACTTTTCTACCGCGATTATACTATATAAATGTGGTACTGTTCCAGGCTATCATATTAGCCTCGAACATAACCCTGCTTGACCGAATACTCTTTCTTTTGGCTCTGGTCGGGTTTATTCGCCATTTCTTTTTGTTAAAGTTCTTCTTGTGTTTTACTTTGCACGGCAAACCAGGTTTGCCTTCTTTGTTCACCGTCTTTTGGCAGGTGTCTCTCAAGAAGCCCTCCCTTTGGCGCCTGGGTGTCTAGGTGGGTTGAATGTGAGGAAGGGTGTAGTCACCCCCTGCACAGGGTATCCTTGGAGTCGCACTTTGTTGTGATTGGCTGAGGTGGTTGTCTGGGCCGGACAACCCCCCTGCTGTGTGATTGACAGCCAGGCTGTGTGAATGGGGGATTTTCGCATAAAAGGCAGGACTCTTGGGCTGGAAGTGAGAGTCGCCACTGGAACTGCAAGGAACCGAAGAGAAGTGGAGAAGACGACGGCTGCTGCAACTACCGAGTCCCGGTGGAGCCCTGCTGCAGTCTTGAGCTATCTACCCTTTAATGACAAGAGAAGATCCGGTCTCGAGTCTTCTTCCCTTGAGCCTGGTGGGATCAACCAGATCATCTTCCACAGGCAGAGGATCCTCTTCTTGGTTGAATTCGCAGCTGTAGTGGTCCGGATAGCCACCTGAAGAGCCGCTCCTGTTTTAAAGGAGCGCACCTTTTATTCACCGTTGCTTTTGCTGCTGCTGACTTCATGCCTGGGTAGTGCAGATCGCTCCAGACGTCCTCCTTCTTGTCTCCATGACTGAAGTCACAGGAACCGTGAGTCTGCAGGAACTACCAGGAACAACTGCCATAGCACCAGCTCTTCTTCACTTTGAATAAGGTACTGTGTCCAACCTCGAGGAACTGGGGTGAACCCCTTTCTCCTCACTAAAGGCTTGTCCTTATCTTCCTTCCCTCTTATAACTTTTGCTTCCTCTTTTGACAATATCTAAGTACTCCTGGCAATCTCGAATCGTGAACTGTACTAACCGTGTGATCCTCGACAACAGGAACCCTGTTCCACTTGACACTGGCGCAGGCCTTATTCACTTGTATGGAAAGTGTCCTCTGATTCTATCTGCCTTGACAAAAGTATTGCCTATGATTTTTTTCCCTAACTCTCTTGTGTTGATTCATGTGGTAAGTGTGGTTTAACTCTGGTGACATTTCTTCCCGTGGGTATGTGTATTTTTAGTAAGACCGAACTGTCATTATTGTCAAAAAGTGTTCGCATCTGTACCCCCGGTAACGTCTCTGTTTCACAACGCCTGTCTGTCAAATCCAAATGTACGTAACTTGAATTGTGCTGCACAAAGTGAATTGGTTGTGTGTAGTGTATTGTACGTGTGATTTTAAATTAATAGAAGTGAAGTGTTTTACAAACAGATGGTCTAGAAATAAATGTACTTTTACCTTTTAAACCAAAAACCTTGAGTCAGTGTTTGCTTGAGTCACAGTAATTGTAGTCCTTTGTGTAATCTCTACTACTGCTCATTTGCTCTTGAGATAAGTCTGGCTGCTCCGCTACTGCTACCACTTTAACAGTGTAGTACAGGCTTGTACCAAAGGTGAACTTGTATTGCCACTTGTAGTCTTAATTGTGTGTAGTGGTCACTAAGGGCACTGCACAGGATTCTGCCTAAAACCCTCCACACCTGAGGGCCATATCCATGGACATCCTGTTGACTCTCCACACCCTAGTGACAGAGATCCAACAGAGGTTGCCCCCAGCACTGGCACCTGTGGTGCCGCGGGCCCCTGATCAGCCTCCGTGTAAGAAGAGAAAGCGTCATCCGGTGCCTCCACATCAGCCTCCTCCACCACGTCAGGCCCTGACTCCACCAGTGGACCCGGATACACACAGGACACTGGTACATAGGCGACCACGGAAACCGACGAGGATGAGGACTTTGTCCCGGCAGACAATGAATCACTGCACCTGAACGACCCTCAGTCTCTCCACCAGGCGAGGTGGGATCATTCCACTCAATGATCTCCAGGGCATCCAAGCTGTTCAGGCTGGTGCCTGAAGAAACCACGAAAAGAGGGCTTCTTGTATCAGTGATGAGAGTCCAAGAGGAAGACGATCATGGTGGTACCCTTTTTGGACAACATTTGGGAGGAAGGCCTAGCCCTCATGAAGAACCCATGCATGCTCCAAACAAACAAGACAGGTTGGAGAAGAAATACATGGTGCTTGAGGTCACAACCATTGCCGGATTCGGTAGTGTCGTCTGCTGCAAGGAAACATTCGGCTAACCCAGCTTCATCATCATCAGTTGCCCCGGACAACGAGGGAAACAAGATGGATGGCATAGGGAATATAGTCATATACACGGTGGCATCCACGATCAAGGCAGCTAATGCTCTGGCTAGCTTGGCCCGATACGACTGGGAGCTTTGGTACAAGCTGGGCCCGATCCTGGAATTCCCCCCTGATGACAAGAAAAAGGAAGCTCTCTCCCTCTTTCAGGGAGGGGAGGTAGCGTCAGACCATGCCATTACGGTGGCAGTGGACTTCGCCGAGATGTGTTTCTGGCAGATGGGAAACAGAGTGTGCCTTCATCGGCAGGGATGGTTGAAGGCCACGAATTTCTGTCAGGACTTTCATGCAAAGGTGCTGAACATGCCCTTCGACTGTGAAAATCTTTTCAGGAAGGCGGTCAACGAATTCCTTCGAGCCATAAAGACGGATACAGAGATGGCACATTCTCTTGGCACTCTAGAGCAGCATCGCTTGTCATCTTTTAGTTCCTCCAGGGGAAAATCGAGCAGATCGTCCAAAGAATAACCCACATCATACACGCAACCTCCCCGATCCTCCATGCAGGAAGCCTACAGGGGTCGCTCCCAGGCCTACGGTAGCGGAGGTCGCCGTCACCCGCAGGGCAGGGTACTCGCACCCAAGCAGACCTGAACCGGCCAAAATGTTGGGCCCCCACTCGTGCACCCCGGTGGGAGGCCAGCTGATGAGGTTTGTCAGCGAGCGGAAGATCATCACCACTGACAGATGGGTGCTGGGCGCTCTCGCCCAGGGACACACCTTGAAGTTCCAACGCTGGTGCCCTCATATTCCACTGGTCCCGGTCAGAAGCAGCACATGCCTCAGTTCCTGGAAGAAGTGCAAGCCATGTTATGGAAAGGGGCATTAGAGCTCTTTCCCCGACGGATCCTGGGCTCCGGAGTCTAATCCAGATGCTTTCTTGTCAGCAAGAAGACAGAGGATTGGAGACCCATCCTAGAACTGCGCCGTCTGAACAAGTACCTGAAGTCCCAAAAATTCACGATGTCCTGTTGAAGCATGTGCTCGGCCAACTGGAAAAAGGGGATTTCTTGATGTCGTTGGACCTAGAGGATGCTTACTTCCATGTCCCCATCCCTCTGCTATCAGCTAATGCCCTCTTTTATCAGCTAAGACTCCCCCAATATAAAGTAGCCCACATAGCAACTTAGTTTAAAAACGGATGTGCATATTCATATTCCCAGTAACTCCTCATCATTGCAGATTGTAGGCTAAAATTTTAAAACTATTTGCTTAATTCTGCTATTTGTAGGAGTAAATCTGGTACTGTGTAAGGCCTCAGAGCCTGGCTACCCCTGAGCCAAAGACATACTCCCATCACTATAAAATTTCTCACAAAAGACTGTCTGAATTCTCTCTTTTAACTCCATGAACATTCACCACTCATTCAGTCTCTTTTTCACTTGGCCGCTAGGCCTGGCAGTCCTAGAATTACAAATCTAATAAACTCCTTCTTCCCACAGATTCCTCAATTAGGATATATATCTCCCAGTGCCAACTGCTCTTCAGAAGCTTTTTCCACCACCAGAGTGTGTGCAGCACAGCTCCGCCTGACTCCTCTATGCGCCCTGCCTCGAACATGACTTCAGGGCAGTATATATAGAGGTGCCACACCCTGTGTCCTCAGTTCCTTATTTCTAGTCACTCTGGCTTGATACTAGGAACACCACTCTTACTTTATTCGTTTTACTGAAGTACTACTTTATCTCCTGAATTCGTCACAATGCCGAATCCGACAAGGTCTTCAGGGTTCAAACCCGGCGTGGATTGCGGGTGTCACATGTCCATATCGGACCCGCACCACATATTATTTTACTTCCTTGGTGAAGGCGTTACTGTTGTGCCAGTTGATACTCCAAAAGGCACTCAGAGAGCGCGACGCGAAACTGTTCACCTTCCTCCACAAGGAGAAAGGGGGGGTAAGTGGATCCGGTCGAGGTCGCCGGGTGCGGAGCATGTCACCAAGGTGCGATTTCCCCTTTCTGAAAGGACAAAAAGAAAAAGAAGCACTGCAAGAGATAAAGATCACCCAGCAGTTCTTTGCGGCATCACTCGTCTTTGAAGAAGAGGTGCCACTACTCCAAGCAGGGCCATGAGGAAGTGGCCCTGCAGGTACCTTTCCCAATCAAATCCTCTTTACCAGATAATGGGAGGCTTTCCGAATAAAGATGCTAGACATCTTTGCGAAGGCGCTGGACACCACGCTAGCGACCAACGCATCAGCGCTGTCTGCTGCGACCCAGATTACTCTGGCCAAACCTACTTGGAAGGTCTGGCAGGGAGTTCACAGTAAATGCAACAAGTTTGCAATAGGGGCATACTGTTCTGCTGTTGGATGTCGGACCCCTCACATATGGTCCTGAACCGGCAGTGACATCTGTGCCATCCGAAAACTCCAGAGTCACAAAAAAAATCCTTCTGCTCCCAAGAAGGGCATTTGTGATGAGGATTTGGATCCTGTTCCTTTCGAACTTGAACCCTCGAACCGAAGCAAGTGAGAGGATTCCCAGAGGAGCTTTATGGGGAACAGGGTGACTTGATGGACATGGCAGCCGACTTGAAGGAGGCAAGTGGCCTGGGCACTTCGCCAAAGGTTGACATGATGCCTTCTGCAACCCCGAGCAAGCCACTGGTAGTTCTCTAGCACCTGATGGTGAAGGTGGTTGACACTTTAGGGATGTCTGTGGCCTTGCAGCCTAAGGTGCAGTATGACCTAACCGACATCTTGGATGAGGGTCGTAAGGAGACTTTGCTGTTTCTCAATCAGGCAGTAGAGGGGCACGTGATGGAACTGTGGGCCAAACCGGCATCAGTCCTCACAGTTGTCCGCGACCTGACCAGGAAGCAACGGCCAGCTGGCCCCTTCTGACTCTTATTTCTCTTTGCATACTGTGACTGGGCAGCTCACCACAAAGAACCACGCTGACTTGGCTAGTAAGTCCAAGAGTCTTTATTGGGACTTTACAATCACTCTGGGCCTAGGATTCACGGGTAGGTCTCAGGGCCAAGGGGTTATTTAGGAATTTGGCGCTAAGGCCGTCCCTCCCTTCAACTTCCCCGGTCTTCCACACCTCCCTAACGTTGTCACGGCTGATTTTTACAAACAACCCTGTCACAGTGTTCTATATGAGCAAGCAGGGAGGCACAAGAGCAGCAGAGCTGTGTGTGTTGGCAGTTCAGCTTTGAGTGGGCACTCTTTCCCATGGCGTCTCAGTGCAGGCTGGTCACCTGACGGTGGAGGAGAATGTTCAGGCATACAATCTCTGCATTAGGGCATCTGCCAACCATGAATGGGAGCTCAATTCTCAGGTTTTCAAGGAAATATTTGTGTCCAAAGGCACCCCTCGGTAGACTTGTTTGCAACAGAGAAAAACAGCAGATGACTCCCCTATGTTTGGTGGAAGGGGAGAGGATCCTTGGGGGACTCGTTATTTTCATTGAGTGACAAGTATTTATTGATGTTTTTTTTCCAGTCGCATACAGAATTGCAAATAAAAAAGCACAGTCTTCATGTTGTTCACATATCTAAGCTATCAGCCATATTACCCACCCCCAACATACAACACCTTTATACTGCCATTCACATGCTCCTGTACCATCGTCTGGGCGTCTAATCGCGACCATTATCCCCCACAATATGCATATCTCAAGGTGTAGCCCCAGCTACATTGTTCACTGTATGTGCAGTGTTTGCCCTTGCCACCAGCTGGCCACACTTTTTACTTATTGTTTATTTATTCTAGTATCCCATGTACTGCACTGTCCCCACCCCCTGACCCCCACACTTTTTCCCCTTCCCCCTTCCCATGCACTTGCGCGATCTGAATGACACCTGGCCTAGTAGGATTGTTGTCTCTGTCTTCCCTCTGTTCCCCCTCCCTTGCCTCGTTGCACCTTGAAACACTTGTGTATAGGCGTGTTATAAATGCCATATTATATCATAAGTGAACCCTGCTCGGGTGTCTCCTTGTCCATCGCTACATACGCTCTCAACGGGGGCCCAACTATCCAGCAGCCTTCTCTTGGTCAGCAAAGTAAGCACATGCTGAGTTTCTCTCAATTCACACCCGCTCTTGCAGTTGAGCTATTGGCGGAATTTGGAGCACTCCTTTTCCCCAATGCATTCGCAGTCTCGCTGGCTGCAATGAAAGCCATGCTCAACAGCTATTTAGTGCACTTCCCTTCTACTTCAAATATAGCCAACAACGATGCCTACAGGGCCTCCAGCAGATGAGATATGGCAAGGTCACCTCTAGCAGATATTACCTGACCCCAGAAAGGGCATATCTGACTACATTCCCATAACGTGCATGAAACCGGCCAGATCTCGCGGGCATCTGGTTCATTTCACTGTCCTATCTAGATAGTATCTTTTCAGCTGCTGTGGGGTATAATAGATTCGGTGGAGGTATTTAAACAGGATCAGTCTAAATCTGATATTCAACGATATCCATATCACCTGCATGGAATCCACTCTCCATTGAGAGTCTGAAAGCGCACCTCCCAATGCCGCCTCCCATTTCTCTCTAGCTCTGTGCAAGCGCTCTACATTTGTAGCTTTTATCATATATATAGCATAGAACCTATCTTGGTGTATCTGGTGGTCTGTACCACATATTGGACTTCTCGGAATCTATTATATATTAGCATTGTGATCGCATTCCATTTCCCCCCACTCTTATCAGCTGTTCCCGTGCATGAAACTGCCCTTCGTGAACAATATCCTTCAATATATGGATCCCCAGCCGTTCAAAGTGTACCCAAAAAATATTTTCAAAAGTGATGTCCAAACCATGAATATGGAAATGTCCCGTGTATACGACATTTCTCCCCAATTGGGGTGACCACTTTGTCCCACGCCCTGCATGTGTTGACCATCGGCTGCACCTCCCCCCTCTGCTATCAGCCTGGTCCCCATAATATAGCTTGCAGTTCGTCTGGGTGTGATGTTGCCCTCTCCAGCAGAATGTGGTAGTTGGGGCATGGGAGACCACCACCATACTGTATTGTATTTGAGCCACCAGGTAATAGACATAGAGGTCTGGGTATTGCAACCCACCCCTTTCATACGATTGTGTAAGAATGTCATATGCGAACCTGGCTTTTTTTCCCACCCACACCAGCCTCACCATCATCCGTCGCACCCAGGTCCAGAAGTTGGTTGGAGGTGCAATAGGGACGTTATTGAAAATATATACAAGTTTAGGTACCACAACCATCTTTGCCAGTTATATCCTGGCCACTTGTGACAGTGGCAAGAGAATCCAAGCTTCAGTTTTACCCTCCAACTGTTCAAGTACCTTCAGGTAATTATCCTTATATAGTTAGGTGCTCGCCCGGATCCCTGTTATGCCTAGGTATTGTATACCATGGAGGCACAGGCGAAACACCTCACTAATATCACTGCACACCTGAGGTGTTAAGGGTAAAACCTTGTATTTATCCCAGTGTTACATGTCATCTGCGCAAAGGGAGATGACTGAGAAATGAGAGTAAATCTTTACAACCTTAGAAGCTTAGAAGTCCCTTGTATAGCACACACGCGTTTCTATTGCTAGTGCAAAGAGAATGGGTAAAAGGGGGCATCCTTTCCTAGTTCCTCTTGTTGGCGACATAGTGTCTGAGCGGTCTAATTGGTCAGCACCTTCGCTTTGGGGGCTTTGTGTAGCAATCTGACCCATTGTAAAAACCAGTCCTCCCCTACGCTGCCAGAGACATTTTCCCACCTCCTGCCCGACTAGCTTCCTACTGTCTGGCATCACCTTTGGCTTAGCTAGCAGCCCCCAACTCCCAATGAATACCCGCGCCCCTCTGCTTCCCATTCTGGAACCCTGGGTTGCTCCGAAAAGACCCAGTGTTCGCCCGCTTAACGCGACTCCAGTTGCGCACCAGCCCAGCATCAAACTAAGTCTGCCCTGTCGAGAGACCCACCCACCTCCACAGCATCTCAAGATTCGGCCTCTCCTCCCCACATTCCACATACCATCTCCCCCCACCACAGCGCTCATGCAGCTCTCTGAATCCAGTCCCATCGAGGCATGCAAGTTCCTTTGCATCGCCCCGCATTAGCCCCGAACAAGCCCCCCTTCAATGAAAGCACTCGCCCAAACTTTAACAGGCCTTGCAAAGAGCACCCTCCCACCAGGCCACCAAAGCATACAGCACTATGCAAGCCCTACCCTACCACCAAATCCTCACTCAGAGCTCCCTCTGTCCCCAGATAAATCCCTCTAGCCAGCATCACTGTCCCTATGGAACACCATAGATCCACGCCTGCTACCATCTCTGATGGGAACGCCAGGCTATGCTCCAGGCCGTCCAGAATCACCCTCAGCCGCCTCCTAGCATCCACCTTAAGAGGAATCGCTCATCTCAGTTCCAGAACCCACACTAGTCACTCTACCATAACAACAAAATCAGGCTATGACTTTAATAAACTAGCCGGCAAAATAACTACGTGCCCTATGCTTCCTAACCATGCCTATCACAGCCAGATCTCACCTCAGAACCCTGCCTCCACCATTCACTGCATCCACATCGAGGACATCAGCAGGCCTCAGGCTGAGCAACCCACTACACATGACGTCACTACTAGGGCACTTCACAAGGCACTGCCCTTCACCCTCTTCTCGCCCACCGCCATAATCCATCCCCCGGAGAGCAAACTACCCCCCACCTCAGCAAGGGCCTTCTATGACAGGGTACCGGGCCTAGCAGAATACCTGGGCATCCCTCAGCCCCAGAAGGAGCAGCCAGAATCAGGAGTTTTGGCAGAAGTGCTCAACATTAAGGCAGAGGCCAGGTCCGGCATCCCTCTACTGAAAGTTGTCGAGGCACTGGCTGAAAAGGGTTGGCTCAAACCACGCTCCTCTCAAAGGCTCAATGCGAAGTTCAGGCAGGTGGAGAACGACTCTATACTTTTGTCGGTACACCCGCAGTCATGATCTTCAGTTATTGCAGCAGCATCTATGAATGCCAAGGCTGAGGCTTCTTCTTCGAGTGCTTCCTCTTAAGCACTTCTGGGCAAAGCGGAGAAAACGCTGGAGGCCTATAGAAAAAAGATGTATTCCAATGCGGGCCTGCACCTCACAGGCCAACTCCGATGCCATCCTGGCAGCGGCCAATTCAACATGTGTGGAGAGAGATTGGGGACCTTATTCCGGACATTCCAGCAGACAAGCAAGCCTTGTTCAAGGCTGGGCTTGTGGAGGCCAAAATAGTGGTGCAGGATATCATGGAGGCCGCCGTGGCCCACATAGATACCGCTAGTCGGACGATTTGTGTGTCAGCAGACATGAGGAGGACGGCCTAGCCTAAGGCCACCAGGTTCAACGCGGACTTCCAGGATAGAATCTTAGACTTGCCCTTCGAGCGTGGTGACCTCTTCCACTCTACTACAGATGAAGAGCTTAACAAAAAGAAAAGCAGCCCACAGACGGCCAAATCCTTGGCCATTCTGACCAAGCCAGCAGCAAAAACCTTCCCTCAGAGCCAATCCCGCTCAGAAAATGGGTGATCCTTCGGCAGATTCCAGGGTTTTCAGTACCGCCGAGCCAGACAGGTCTCTAAACCAGCATAGGCGGAAGCACCAAATGTCTGCGCACAGGGGGTTCTTCCAGTCCCCCTCCCAGTCATCGCCCTCGGACACAAATAAACAATGATGGCTCTTTTCAGGTCCACAGCACCCCAGTCGGGAGCAGGCTGGCCCTACAGGGTCAAGCTTGGTGCATACGTTTTCAGGACTCATGGAAGACCTCGGTAGTCTTCATGGGCTTCATCCCCTCCCCCTCATCCCCCACATCTGCCACACATCGGCATACCCTCACTCTTAGCGGAGATTTGTGCCCTTGTGGAGATCGAGGCGGTGGAGGAGGTCCCTCTCCCTCAACAGTGCCAGGGTTTTTACTCCCACACCTTTGCCATTCATAAGAAGAACCAGACGGGCCTGCGAGTGGTGCTAGATCTTTCATTCCTCAATCTATACCTACATTTGCAGAAGTTCAAAATGGTGGTGCCAGCTACGATAGCCGAGATGCTATGTTGGGGGGACTGGATGTGTTCCCTGGATCTGAAAGACTCATATCTGCATGTTCCCATAGTGCAACCTCACAGGACCTTCCTCAGGTTCCTGGTTCAAGGGGTTGTATTTTCAAAACAAAGTGCTACCCTTTGGTCTGAATTCAGCTCCGAGGGTGTTCACAAGACTCATGAACGCTGTGATGGCCCTGCTCAGAAGGGAGGGCCTGCATGTACATCCATACCTCGACGACTTGTTAGCCAGAGGGGCTTTGCCGGAACAGGTCAGGTTCTCAGCGCACAGACTCAGTAATACACTCTACGAGCTGGGGTTTTCAATCAAATATCAGAAATTGCAGCTCTGCCCTACTCAAACACTGGTGTTCCTGGGGCTGCTGTGGTATACGCAGAAGCAGAAGGTGTTCCCTATGGGGGAGAAAGTGGCAGCTTATCAAGGCTTCTTTCGGCCTCTTCCTCAGCAGAACAGTGACACCGGTGTGGTGTTGACAGCACCTGCTGGGTGTACTCGCGGCATGTCTCCTAGCTATGCCAACTATGTGTGGGGGTTCCCCTACGAAGTAGCCACCTGGGGAATAAGAAGGAGAAGAAGAAGAACTACGTGCCTTCGTGTCTCACGGCAACAGTGTTTCAAACAATTGCTTAGACTACAAGGACTTATACAAGGAAAAGACAGTCTGGACAGCAAAGGTCTGCAAAAAATTACATATTTTATTATCATATATACATCACAATATCATCATATCTATATAACAAATGAACAGTTTTTCAAAAGAATTTTTAAAACAAAATTGTTTTCACTTATTTGATCTGCATGGAAGGCAGGGGGCCGGATGAAGGCATGTATGGAAATATAAAGTGCAGGGTGCAATTCAATTAAATGAACAACACAGGTTAATAACATATCACCTACCCTACCTGCAATCCTTTTGTAATTGCAGATGCCAAGAGATGTTCAAACTTTATACAGTAATTAACCTTAAAAATGCAATTTATCATTTGGTCTCTGAACACTTGTCTCAGAAAACATACAATACAGTCTACTGTTGACGCAAGGTTGTTCAGAAATGTATTGATCTTATCCTATTTTTTTACAAAGAACTTCCCTTATCTAAGTTTCGACTGAAAAGTATCTAGCGCTGCAGTAGCTTTGATGCCTGTCTTCTTCAGGACTGGACTGTTATTGACCAAAAGAAAAAAAATCGAAGGCCACCTTCCTATGTAGTCCTTAACACAATCTAAAAACCTCATAAAACACAAATTAAGATATTCAGCAGAACCCATCTGTCTATACAAAAAAAGCCCATCAATAGCTCCTAACAAAGAAGTGGCATACTAATCGCTCCTCCGTGGGTGGCCCAATTGGGTCAACCTGCACCCTCTTATGGGGAGCGGGGGGCGCTGTTGGACACCAATCGTGATGGCTGCCTGAGCGTGTAGCTGCACTGCCTTCCAAAATCCTTCATAATCCTGCAGATCGGGAGTGAATGGACGGAATATTCACCCAGAATCGGAACGCGGATACTGGGAGTCTGCAGAGCTACAGAGAATCTGCTGCAGTGTGTGGGTCCCGAGAAATATCGAAGGGCTGTGGGCGCGAAAACAGGATGTGCTTCCCCTCCCCCTTCGGAGCAGTAAAACCGTTAGGAGTCCCTCCGTAGAGACAACTGTGCCGCGAAGGTGAGGGTGTGGGAGATCCCGAAGCGGAGTACAACGGGCTGCCCTGGTCTGCGGGGAACGTGTGCCCAGCACACAGAAACGACTTTTACCGCCCGACACGGACCTTCCTCTCCAGCGACCACCGTGTGCGCTGAGTGCGAGCGGTTGGCGCGCCTGGGATGAGGGAGGCCCTTCCCCAATCGGCGGGCAGCTGACACTGCAGGTATGTAGATCCGAGCGGGGCCCCCCGCCATCCCCAGGGTTATCTCCGCGGGGCCCGGCCAATGCGGCACATCAGCGGGCGAGACACTGGGTCCCGACCATGCCTGCAGTGAGCATGGAGCTGCATTAGTGGGACACCCCGCGACTTCTGGGACCTGCTCGCAGCCCAGCACTAACAGTCCATAGCCCCTCCAAGTCGGAACGCTGGCGGTGCCGCAGGGGTCCTGGGGGCCGGGAGACACGACTCCCTAGTCAGCGGGGACCGTTGTGGAGAGCTTACATCACCCTGATTTCAAGTTGAGAGCCCAAGAAGCCCTGAAAGATTGATAATAGTATAAGGCACAACTTCACACGCAATACAATCAACAGTGCCAGCCCAAATTCTTGGCTTCCAACTATGCCCAGAGGCAACAAGGCCAACAAGAGAGGTCCAATGGATGCATTCGCTCACCCTGGCCTAGAGGTGGAGAGGGCGGGTACCCCACATGCAAATTTTCCCCCCATGATACTACTAGAAGCACACCAGACCCATACATGGTGGCTCTGCAAGCAGAGTTTGCAGCCGTGAACAGCAGATTAGATGATATTGACACCACCACAGCCTCCATCAAAGCTGATATGCAACAAGTAAATGCCCGGGTCACTGAGGCGGAAAACAGGATTGGAGAGGTGGAAGACACCGCAAATTAACACGGCAGAGACATAGAAGACATCAAGAAGTGCCTACAACAGGTACAAGCGAAGTGTGATGACCTAGTATCAAGGTCTCGACGAAACAACATCCGAGTGGTCGGACTGGCAGAGAAATCTTTCATTGTTCCAATGGAGGTGTTTCTAGAAGTGCTATGCACCATCCTGCCGGAGGCACAGTTCTCCCAGCAATTTCTGGTCGAGAGGGCCCATAGAGCGCTAGCACCTCCCCCCAAACCAGGGGCACTGCCACGCACAGTAGTTGCCAGCCTCTTAAATTATCGTGACAGAGATCAAATCCTTCGCCCGTCGAGGAAGAAAGGAACACTGCTGTATGACTCTGCTAGAGTACACATATACCCTGATTTTTCCAGCGGGATGGAGGCGGCACGCCGCACCTTTGACCAGGTGAAAAAAGCACTCAGGACAAGATCAGTCCCATATGCAATGTTATTTCCTGCGAAACAACGGATACAACACTCCAGGAAGTCACATTTCTTCGAGTCTCCAGAAGAAGCCACGACCTACATAGAGCCATCCAGCCGCCCCACAAGACAAAGACCCTACTGCTAGACGGAATGTGTGACGGGAAAAGATGCAATGGCAACTCCATACACTATGCATCCACCCCGATCTGTGAAGACACTGCGTGGCGGCCCTCGGGTCAGTCAGTTTGAGTTGCCGAGAGCAGCGGCCCAACAGAGCCGTCCACCTTTTTTCAAACATTGATGTTCACCATTGGGGCTACACTGTTCCAGTTGGGGGGATAGTGAGGGAGGGGGGAGAGGGGAGAGGGGAGACAAGGCACGTTGCCTAGTTGGGAAAGTGAGAGAAACAGGAAAAACCGACAAGTGCAAAGACTACACAATGTCAGAGCCGACGCACAAAATTGAGAAAACAGAGAAAGCACATCACGAATGGCCACACCAGGGAAACCACAGGGGATTGAGATTACTTCGGTGGAACATTAGAGGCCTTGCGCACCTGATCAAGGCGAGAAAATTACTGAGTTACGCAAACAGACACAAAATTGACACCCCCCTACTACAGGAGACCCATGCAACGAGGAAAGTGACAGATGCCTTTGCCACAACATAGGGCCCCACGAAAGTAGCCACAGACTATTCCACACAAGCCAGAGGAGTGCTCACAGTGGTGCATAAGCAAACCAACTTCCAACTCACTAGGTCCGAGACGGATGAGGAGGGCTGCTATGTAATTATTTGGGGCACACTGTACAATAAAGAAACTATCATAATCAACACCTAAAATCCCAACATTGACTCTCCGAGCTTCTTTCTAAAGATCCTCACGTTGATACTCCCGGCAGGCCATGCCAACATACTGTGGGAGTGGGGTTCTCAACACAATCCTGGACCTAGACCGAACATCAGGAGGCAGCAGGACCCACTCCAAATCCGCTCTGACCATACTACAGGCCATGTCCACACACCCCTCGCAGACGTATGGAGAGAACTACACCCACAGGAGGGAGAATATACTTTTTACTCCTCTGTACACGGCTCCAGTTCACGTATAGACTATTGGCTGTGCACCCCGGACCTCATTTCAGAAGTGACCAACTGCACGATTCACACT
This sequence comes from Ambystoma mexicanum, assembly GCF_040938575.1. Taxonomy (NCBI): domain Eukaryota; kingdom Metazoa; phylum Chordata; class Amphibia; order Caudata; family Ambystomatidae; genus Ambystoma; species Ambystoma mexicanum. Next base: position 1,449,277,342 of record NC_090929.1, read on the forward strand.
TGCACAATGTCAGACCATTCCCTGATCCTTCTCGAACTGATACCGTCTGCAACAGAATATTCGACCCGGAACTGGAGGATGCCCCCCTCACTACTGAGGGACGAAGCACTGATAGAACCACTCGAACCGAAATAACAGAATTCCACACACTCGGTGCAGACTCCGTCAAATTCAAGGCAACGATCTGGGAAACTTTCAAGGTCTGGCTGCGTGGGCAACTGATGTCGCAGTCGCATGGTGCGCTGAAAACAATAAGGAGGGAACTGGATCAAACCGAAAGAGCACTGATAGACATAGAAAACGCACACGCCCTCAGCCATAATGATGCCCTCCTACTAAACATCTCAGAACATCTGACGAGATTCAGATCATTGGCCGAATGTGAACTCTTCTACCTGACAGAGCCTACGAGAGCCAGGAGATACGGCGAAGGGAACAAAGCCAGCTGCACACTCGCAAACCTCATTAAAGCCGAGCAAGGAACGAGACGCATAACCAGCATCACTGACGCGGATGGAAACGTGAAGACTGCTGCCGATGTCAACAAGGTATGCCAGCAGTTCGACCACAAGCTTTACTCTAACAAAGACCTGGAATCCCCTGAAGAACTGAGGGATTACTTGGACTCGTTCCCCCTGCCCAAACTGAGCGAAACTGAAAGAGTGACTCTTGACCTCCCGCTATCTGTCGAAGAGATAGAACAAGCCATATCGGACCTACGGGCGGGCAAGGCCCCCCGGATCAGATGGTATCCCAGTCTATCTCTACAAAACATTTAAAGCTGAACTGGCCCCCATACTACTGGAAGTTTGGGAGAAGGCTCTAGGTAGAGAGGCACTGCCAAACACCATGAAAGAAACAATAACAACAGTGTTCCTCAAACCACACAAATCGCAACAGGACCCCACGTCATACCGACCATTATCCCTAATTAATTTGCATGCTAAAATATACGCCAAAGCAATTGTAAACCGTCTCATAAAAAACATGAATGAACTGATTCACCTAGATCAATCAGGATTCGTCCCCACCAGATCCACCACGCTGAACGTCAGGAGGTTCTTCGCCATCACCTCTCAACTGGACCCGAAAGCCAAGACAATAGCGGTTACGCTAGATGCTGAAAAAGCGTTTGACTTCGTATCATGGAACTATATGTACGCCATACTAGATAAAATGGGATTTGGCCCGGTATTCATTAGATACATTTGTGTCCTGTACTCTGACCCTAGGGCTATGGTTACCTGGGAATCATAATGGCTGTAGACAAACAGACCCTATATACTAATAACTATGAACCATACCTAGTACTCCTAGAACATAAACTTAAAATATGGAACAAACTTCCAATATCGCAATACTGGCGAATTTCGTTACTCAAAATGGTAATAGTTCAGAAGTTGTTATACTTGTACTGTAACATCCCTATTTGGCCAGGTAGGCCGTTCTCTCAGAAACTTCAGAGAATGGCATCAAGTTTTGTGTGGGGATGGGGGAACTGTAAGACTCCAATGGCCCAAGATGTGCGAAAGGTACAAAACCAGTGGCCTACTAGCCGACACATCAGAAAACGCATCAACCTGTTCTGCCAATTACTCGACCGACAGGCCTACATGAACACTATTGAAAACGTACAGAGAGCACATCAACTGCCACCTAATCGAACAATGCAAAGGGAACCCTAGCCTGACAATGAACACCAAGATATAATGTGAATCTGTAAACGTTAAGTAAATGTCATGCAACTGTAATGCACTTGTCCAATCTTAAAATAAAGTTTTTTTTAAAAAAAAAACCTTCACCCTCTTATTTGGGCGGTCAGTGCAGCTCATTAAATACTGCAAATAAAGCCAGAAAAACACAAAGGATGTTAACTTATTTGAACCATTCCCTGTGTTGGAAAGTGGTGACATCCAGCGTTGTCAAGAAAAGGCTAGCTAAGATAATTACCTCTCATTTTTTTTAATCAGCTGTTACCAATAGACCTGCCATGTTTCCAGATGATGCTCCCATCGCAGATGGCAAGAGAAAATCAAGATCCTATTTCTGCAGTAAAGAATCCTCTGTTTAGTTGATGAATAAGCACATTAAACAGAATGGTCGTTAAGGCTTGAGCCCATTCTAATCCAAGACAGCATAAAATGAGGCAAAGCGAACAGGCATCCATGGAATTTTTATTTTTTATTTTTATTTTCAAAAATTTAAACAATAACAAGATACATAGACAATTGCAAAACAATATGCAAAAATCACATTAAAGAACAACAAACTATGAAATTTACTCCAAATCTTGTTGAATAAAGCACTTTTCTTCTCCCTATGATACAACACTCTCTCTATTTCCACCAGATCATGCATTTCGGCCACCCACATCTCAATTGTAACAGGAGCAGACGTTTTCCAGTTTCTCAAAATCAGTTTTTTCCCCACCAACACTCCCTGGAAAACCCATTTTCTCTGGGAAGTACTCAAATCATCCAGTTCCTCATCAGTACCCAGCACAACAGTCTTAAAATCCAAATTTATCCTCGCATACAGAACCTTCTCACAAATCCGGTCAATTTCGAAACACATACCCCTCACCCTTGAACATTTCCACAACATATGTTCCATGGTCCCAATTTCATGTACACATGCCCAGCATTCAGAGTTATCACTCATCCCCCTCTTCATCATTCTCTCAGGCGTCCAGTAGGTTCTATGTAGAATCTTGATTTGACGTGATCTTTCACCCAGATTCCAAGAGCACAACTTCACATTCTCACAGATCCGTGACCAATGGCAATATTCTCACCAATCCTCCTATTGCAATCCAATCTTAGAGCATCATTTGTCCTATAGTTAGACACAATCTGTCTATACACATAACTGACCAAGCCGCAGCCACTCACCCCTGGCTTCCAGCCAAGCATATCCATATTGATCCCTACGTCCATATTCACCACACTCGCCACTCTCTTGATTTTCCGATAATCCGCCAGACAAAAACTCTGTATTTCCCTGGCCGTCATCCAATCCGCACCATTGAAAAGATCCCCTATTCACTGCACCCCGGCCAAAAACCAATCGTGCCAGAACAACATTTTTCCTTCATGAGTAACACTATGATTGAGCCAAACTGAAGCATTATGATCTTCCAGTGCATTGAAACCCAAACAATCATTCAAGACCAGCCACGAATTCCGCAAACTCTTAGTCAATGGATTCTCAAATTTCGGTTTGCATTGTTTACTCGTCAGCAGAGCCCTTGGAGACAACGGGCCTACGTGACTAGATTCCTCACAAACCCAATCATCATTTTGTGATGTGAGAAATGTAAACAAAGTACGTGACATAAAAGACAGGTGGTATGCTTTGAAGTTCGGGACTCCCAGTCCACCTCTAGATAAGGGCAACTGCAACTTACTAATCCTCAGACGCGGAGGCTTATGATCCCACAAGAAATCTTGCATGAGTCTATCCAATTCACTCCAAAACTTACTTCCAATTTCTAACAGGGTCATACTCAACACAATGTTTACTCTAGGAATCGAAACCATTTTTAAAGCATTCACCTTCCCCCAAAGGGAAAGGTGTAGCAGATCCCATCTCTCCCATCTCTCCAAATCCAATTTAAAAGCAGAGCACACGATTTCCATATTCACTCTCACAAAATCAACAACATTAGGCAAAATCCAAACACCCAAGTACAACAGTTTCTCGGCACACCATTTAAAGCCCAAGCTTGTAATGAACTGTTTGTCACATAATGGTACCAAGGGCAAAACCTCTGATTTTGCCCAATTAATCTGAGCACTGATGAAAGACATCCAAAATATTCATGAGCACTGGCACTGATTTGCCTAGATTTCTGAGGACCAATAACAAGTCATCAGCGTATAACCACACTTTCTGTAGCATTCCCCAGCAGTTAATGCCATGCAGGCCATCCTCAGTTCTAAGGGATATGGCAAAGGTTCAATACTAAGTACAAATAACAAAGGAGATAGTGGGCAACCTTGTTGTGTGCCTCGTTCCAGGTCAAAAGGTCTTGATCTCAGACCATTAGTTTTAACATCTGCCGTGGGCTTGGTATATAGCAGTCTAATCCAGGAACAGAATTGATTTCCAAAACCCATCTTTCCCACGACCTTAAACATAAATTGCAAGTTGACTCTATCGAACTCCTTTTCGGCATCCAATGAAAGGACCGCCGAGTCATCCGGTAATTCAGAAGCCTTGGAGATGGTGCATTGCAATTTCCTAATGTTGCTGGACGTGGTTCTACCCTTAACAAAGCCAGACTGATTCTGATTTATCCATTTTGGAAGAAGAACTTTCAGCCTTAACGGCAGAATCTTGGCCCGGATTTTATTGTCTACATTGATTAAACTAATCGGCCTGTAACTGGACCCCAAATTTTCAACCTTGTTTTTCTTCAGAAAGACTGACATCGTTGCATGCCTAGTCATGTCTGGAAGCAATCCCTTATCCATAGAGGTCTTATACATATCTGTTAACAGCACCAAAGCAGAATTAGGCAACCACCTATAAAACTCCACTGGCAGTCCATCAGGCCCTGGAGACCTACCAACATTTAATTTTGAAATTGCAATTTTGACCTCTTCTAACATTATAGGTTCCTCCAACCTTGTAGATTCCTCCTCGTTAATTTCTGGGACTTGAATGTTCCCCAGAAAGTCTCCATTAGCCGCATCAATACTGGGTTCATTTCTGTATAAATTCTCATAAAACTCCCTGAACACTTCATTTATCTTTTCCGGTGAGCATGTGATCTGACCCCCGGAGTCTTTTAATGATGTGATGGAGCGCTCCGACTCTCTCATCCTCAGTCTATAAGCCAGCCAGCGATCACATTTCTCACCTTGCTCAAAATAAGTGCACTCCTGCTGAAAATACCTTTTCTCTGCACTAGTCAATATTAACAACTTCAACTCACTCTTCAATCTATTTACTTCAGGAAGCAAATCCATCTTTGTAGGATCCACCATCAATGCACATGACAAATCTTGTCATGTGGGTAAGTAGCTATTCCATACACTAGGCTCCGAATAAGGAGGTTGCAGCTCCATTTCGTGGCTTCCTGGGACCAGGAATCAGGTCAGCAGAGGGCACCTGTCACCATACGCCTCACTTACAGCAGGACCTCAAATGGTGGGCCCAGGGAGGGGAACCTCATGGTGGGCAGGCTGTTGGACCGCCTCCAATACAGCATACTTTGACCACAGACTCATCTCTCCAGGGGTGTGGTGCCACCCTGGGGGCACATGCAGTGCATGGGCTATGGTCCCGGACGGAACAGCAGAATCAAATTAACTGGCTAGAATTGATGGCCCTTTGGCTTACACTCAAGTCGTTCCTTCCAGTAACCAGGTGCAGTGTGTATTCAAACGGACAACTCTACCTGCATGTACTACCTAAACAAGCAGGGGGGCACCAGATCCCCTCCTCTATGCCGGTTTACCCTAGACATCTGGGAGTGGGTGATTGCACAAGATGTATGGGTCCCAACAGTTCATCTGCCAAGAGAATCCAACCTGGAGTCGGACAGACTCAATCGTTTGGGCTCTGACAATTGCGGGTGACAAATGAATGGGAGAGTGCTAAAGGAAATCTTCATCAAATGGGGCCATCCGACCATGGACCTGTTTGCGACCGAGAGCAACCGGACTCGTCAGCTGTTCGCGTCCTGGGGCGGGAGGGGACACGGCTCCTTCAGGGACGCGCTTCAGATACAACAGGATGTGGGTATATGCATTCCCACCCACTCTGCTCATTCACAAGGTAGTGAGCAAGATCAGGCAGTCCCAGCGACTACGTCGCGTCCTCATAGCACCACAGTGGCTTGCAAGGCCCTGGTTCTCCGACCGTTGTCAGATGTCAGCCCAGCCAGAGATTCCCCTCCTGCTCGAGAAGGGCCCTCTCCTGGCCCAGCAGGGGGGCACAGTCCTGCACCCCTATCCAGAGAGGCTAGCCCTCGCAGCCTAGTACCTGGGCAGGTAACTCTTCAACATCTCCAGCTCTCTTGCGTCTACCTGGAAATCATACAGGGAACAAGGCGTTTATCTACACGAAAGCAGTAGAAAAGCAAATGGACCAGGTTCTGCCGATTGTACAATGAAAAAGGATGTCGATCCCCTGCCTGCACTCTGGACCAGGTTTCATCCTTTTCGCCCCCCTGGCTAGATCAGGGGTCCAGGCAGACACCTGCCGGACTTACCTAGCGGCTATTGGCGCTTACAGAAATTCAGACACGTTTACTTTCTCTTCTGCCAATCATGTTGTAAAAAGGCATTTAACAGGTCTGACCAGACTGTACCCACTGGTAAAACGACTGCATACACTCTGGAATCTTAACGTGGTGCTCAGTGCCCTGGCCCACAAGCCTTTTGAACCTATGGCCACGATAGATACCAAACTGGTCACGCTAAGGACAGCACTCTTAGTAGGGCTTACTTCTGCTCGCAGAGTCAGCGTAATACAGGCATTAGTGGCTTCAGAGCCCTATTCTATGTTTCATCGGGACAAAGTTCTGCTCCGCACGCACTCCAAGTTGCTCCCAAAGGTGGTTTCCTCTTTCCACATTGAGGAGATTGTGCTCCCCACTCTCCTCCCATACCCCAAGTAAGAGGAAAAAAGGACACTTCACTGCCTAGACGTCAGCAGAGCATTACAATTCTATCTAGGCAGAACCAAGGCCTTCCGCAAGATGACGCCTTTTTTGTCACGTTCAGCGGCCCAAGGCCGGCTCAGCGAGCGTCCAAAGCTTCCATAGCTAGGTGGATGCCCACAGCAATCAAGGAGGCATACAAGGTGCAGTGTAAGGACGCACCAAAGGACATGCATGCTCATGCCATCATGGCCAAGGCTGCAGCGGTCACTTTCAGTGCCACGTGCCATGGCAGGTGATTAGCAGGGCATCGACATGGGCCACCCCATCAGCCTTTTGCGAGCATTACTGCCTGGATACCGGCACCCGGGCTGACACAGCTTTTTGCCAAGCAGTCCTGCGTAATCTCTTCGCAGAGATTGGCAAGCTCTTCTCCCCAGGGTGGGTGTGTCAGGGGACGGAAAATAGCAGAAATTGTTACTCACTGCAGTGGCTATCGTACTCCTAGTCCATAGTCCTTTTTCCTCCATACGTCCCACCATCCATCCCCCTAAAAAGAGCAGAGCGGTTGTTCAGCATAATAGAGCTGACGCGTGAAAGGGGACTGAGGTGTGGCGCTGGTGAGCGGGGTTAAGGGAGCCCCTGCCCCTGCTCCTGGTGCAGCACCCCCGCGTGGCTATACATTTAATGTGAAAGTGATTTTTTTCTGGTGAAAAAGGGTTCTGTTCCCATCCCTCGCGAGGGACACCCATACAGGATGGAGGAAAGGGGACTATGGATTAGGAGTACGTTAGTCACTCTGGTGAGTAACACTTAATGTTCCTACTGATCCCTTTCATTCCAATGGTTCTCAGAAGACTGTGCCTGTTCAGGTACACATTCATTTTGATACATTACATTTGGGCTCAAAGAACATGCTACCCAGAGATGCTGGACACGTTTATTAGCTCTCCCTAGCTCCTCCCAAGAATGGTGGACTTACTCTCCCTGTTGGATGACCTGGTCCTTCACCCGAACCTCAGCGGCCTGAACCTTCATGCTTGGCTGCCGAGAGGTTGAGATACAGGGAGTCGGTCTTGTCATGCAGGCATCCTAGGTGTGCTCCTTTCAGCTCGGAGGCCTGCCACCAAGTCTGTCTATGCCTACAGATGGCATAAATTCTTGTCTTGGTGCCGGGAGTGGAATCGGGACCCTTTTATCCTGTCCTAAATCCTCAGTTCTGGATTTGCATCTGTCTTTGTTCCGGTCGGGCCTGCAGATCTGCTTTGTTAAAGGATGCCTGCCTGCCATCTTGGTCTTTTAAAGGACCCCTGAGCAGGGCTCTTTCTTCCCAATTCGTCCCACTGATATGCAGTTTTTGCTGGGATTGTGCAATCAGTTTTAACCACGCTAGTTTGTGGTACTGGCATGGGATTTGGATTTAGTATTAACATGTTTTATGGGTGTTTCATTTGAGCCCCTGCATTCATGTTCTATTAGAAAGAAAAAGAATTTCCAAAACACCTAGAATGGCGCTCCCAATTATTATGATTTATTTACTTCATTTACAATCCTCTACACGTGTTTCACCACTTAATGGTATAGTGGCTCACCAGGAGGTGTGTTCTCAATCTTAATATACTGGCACTAACCGGCTTGTATCAGTATATGTATGACTTCATGTTCTATTAGGTTGCTCATCCTTAAGGTAATTATCCTGGCTGCCATCACCTGCAAGAGAAGGTGATGTTGAGAGTGAGGTCCTCCTTCCTTCCAAAGGTGGTCTTCGGATGTTTATCTCTCTCAAAAGATCCATCCTCCAGTGCTTTTCTCCTTCGCCCTATGCTACAAAGGCAGAGGCGCTATTCCATCAGCTGGACCCGGTGAAGGCTCAGAGCTACTACGTGTCTCAGACAAGGGACGCCTGGAAAGATGACAAGCTCTTTGTAGGTTATGCTGATGCCCCATGTAGACAGGGCTGTGAACAAATAGACGCTGTCAAGGTGGACCCTCCTCTTCATCATGGAATGCTTTGATGTCAGGATTTGTGGGTTTGTTTGAACACAAAGGGGCATGTGTGCAGCCGGAGCCACTCGAAGTGTGCTATTAAGCCCTGGAGGTGCAACTCTCTGGGGCCCCAGACTGCGGTTGGACTACAAGTTCCACGATTCCCAGTGACTGTGTGACATTCGCAAGTGAACCGGGTCTTAAAAAGCTTCGCCCCTGTCCGCACTCTTCACAGCCCAGACCGGAAGCAGTAGCTTCTTTCTGCACTCAATGAGCCAAGACAATCGGTAGAGGTTTTTGTTTGCTCGTGCATGCAGTCGGAAGGTCCTGCAGTAAGCAAGAACTTTCTCATTACTCGCTGACATGGACGCTCTTCCTCCCCCAACCTACAGCATGCCCAGGGAGACCTTGTGAGGTACCCCAGGCATAAGACAAGTCACGCTGATGTATCACTCTGTGTGTTAGCTAAGCCATTGTTCCGTTATGTTTGTGTAACGCTCTGTGAATCAATGGAGCCATGGTCATGTCACGCTTGTATATCAGTCTTTGGATCACTGTTTTTGGTATAGGGGCAGTACTCGTATGCAAGGTGCTGCTTTAGGTTATGAACACTGAAGTGTGAAATCAACCCTCAATATCTGTATGCTATCATTATTTCGTTGCTATAATTTTTTGTTTAGTCCGTATTCAGCACGCCAAGCTACGTGCCTTGTTGTGTGTCTTACGTGTTCATTCGTCCATATGCTTATGTTGCATCAGTTAACAACTGCTTTACATGTTGCACAATCAGGACAGGAGAGTGTATCAGGACAGGAGCATTAAATGCAGTTCAGCAGGTCTATGAGATCATTGTTTAGAAACAGGACAGGATTACTAGAATGCATATCAGGTAGGATTTTGGTACGGAATCCGAAGTGCACAGAATCAAGAGTGTGTAGAAATTGTTACCCTTACTCTCCCTTACCTATCCAACCGCATATCCCTAAACCTCTTTCCGGTTCTCCTACTCCCCCCCCCCCCCACCCACTCCCCATCCACAACCTTTCCCCAACACTCTACCCCACCATTGGCTGCCTAGTAGTGACCTGTTAACTAAACCTCATGGACCCGTGCCAACATAGTGGGAGGGGCGTACTCCATTCGGCTTCCGTGGTGGGGGTGGGGGGATTCCCCTCCAGGGGCATGACATAATCATTTCCCAATATGGGGAGTTAACGCCACCCAAGCCTAATGGAGTCTACATCCCTGCCTTTAGCCGATGTGCTGAAGGCACTTCAGGATATACAGGCAGAACTCGCCAACACAAGGCAGGAAAGCATAGCCTTAAAGACTCAGATTAGTGGTTTAGTTGCCCAGGACATACCACTGCAGGGACCTCCATCAGCTTCACCACTGCAAGCCCCTGCGGGGAGACGTACTACAATAGTGGTGAACCAACCACTAAGAGTACCCTTGGCCTCTCCTCAATGGTTTGCAGGAGATCCTCAGATGTTTCTGCCCTTTTTGTGTAAACCAGCTGCTTTCGAATCAACATAAGCCAAGACCGCCTCCTTCATCTTGTATCTCTCTGGTGATGCAGCTGGTTGGGCTATACCATTAGTTCAAACAGATGACCTTGTGGGAGTACCGGACGAGTACCACTTGGCCGCGGCTTTCTGCTCCTTTGCTACTGGATTTGTTTGCTGTTTGTGCCCAGCTGCCTGCGCCTTGACGCTCGCCCGTGCCTATCACAAGGACTTGGAGGTGATTGTGGACATTGCTATTGGTGCTTGTTGTGCCCACCTGTGTCCACCGAGCTCTTCCTCTATTGAGCTCTCTGTGCCCCAACTGATTGTGTTTTTTGTCCTTCCCCCACTAGGACATTGGAAACGCCCATTTTCGCGTCATCATCCATCTCCCATAACACAAGCTTGTTCGCGCACAGCGCGCGCACACTCATGGGAGTACCGGACGAGTACCGCTTGGCCGCTTAGCCGCGCGGCGGTGCGGTGGGAGTTGCAGTATCCTCCTTATTCTTCTTATTTTTGCCCGAACCCCTTTGTGTTTCTTTTTAATCATTATTTTTTGTGCCCTTTATTTTCATTTTCATTTTGTGTAAATCGATATTTCCAACAAAAGTAAGTTGCATTCAGAGCTTTCCCCACCCTTTAAGCCACTGGTGTTTTGTTTTTATTTTACTTGATGGTCTGCTAGCATAGTCTAATTGTGCTAATTTACTGCTCATTTAGCATTGCTGGTTAGTCTCGGAGTCTGACCACTCCCTTAAGCCACTAACGTGTTTCGTTTTTGTTACATTTGGTGGTCTGCTAGCATAGCCACACTCAGTATTGTGGGTTGGTCTCGGAGCCTGCTTTGTTTTGTGCCGTTGTGAACTGAGTCAATAATGGCATACAAATTAACAACAAGTATGCCGCCGAACATTCCTCATTTGACATTAGTAAGGAAACCACCAAATCAGGTTGATTGTGAAGTTTGCCAGCAGAAATTTCACTCTGCCACTTCAATCACCCTAACGCGTGTGTCATCTTGCTCAAAACCCACCTTTACTTTTGACAATTATATGAATGATTCTTTTGTTTCCATTTCATCTATGTCAACATCCATCTCGTTGCCCACAGTAAATCTGGCGGTTCAGAGGTCAATAGTATGCCACTGCCTGCAAACACACCTTGTACAAGAGTCAATCCACAACCACTCTCTGACCACACAATGTTAGCATCTACCAAACATATCTCGAGACTCTCTTCCTCCCGCATTGTCATTTCACCAATTAATTTTCCTCCTTTGTGTAATGACCACACATGCCTGTCCATTCATGCAAGCCAATGCGAATCCCCAATATTATGGAAGGACAACAATCGTCCTGATGAGGATTCCCATGTTGGGGAGGAGGACTCAACACGCTTACACTCTAGAGTAGACATTCGCAATCCCATGTTACAGTCCTTTGCTCTACCCACACCTAGAGCAATTAAAACAGCACCATCTGATCTATTTTTACAGCATTCAACTATGATCCAACCAGTTCTCATTGACATTAACACCACCATTATGAGTTTGTGTAAACTTTTTGAGTCACTTGATAAATAAGTCTCACATCAGTCGAAACAATTTGATGAACTGACGAAGTGGCTATCGGCATACTTTTCATCCACACAATCGAAGAGTCTGCCTGTGAATAATTAATTGAACATAATGAATAATTCAGTGCAATGTGTGGATTTTGATGTTGATGGTATGGTCCATAACTCTGCTATGACCAGTGCACATATACATACTGCTTAGCAGGAGGAGGCCTTAGATTCTTGTGCTCTACCCCTGATCACTGGCATAATACGTCCGATAACAAGCATGTGTCCCACCTCGATTGATGAGGTAAAGATTGTATCTATTGCTCATCCAGCTCAAGAAAGCGCTTCTGAAGCGAAACAGGTGCATGTGGTGCTTGTACCTGAGCGACCAGCAGGTCAAGGTTTAAGCCACCTAGAGGCGCTCAAAGTTAGAAATCCTAAAATTGTTCAAAAGAAATCTCTTTCTTTGCTAAAAAAAAAACGAAAAACATGATAAACATTAAACATACAAAAACACTCAATACCTTTTTCAAAGCCTTGAGCAAAACAACTGCTTCCCAAAACAATGTGCCTGTTGCAACTGGAACAGCCCCTATCTCAATTTCAGCACCCACATCTCCTTCAAGCTTGCCTGTGGTGCCCCCAGTTAGCATCGGACCAAGTAACAGATTGTCCAGGGGTCCCTCTTTCACCTCTCTCACAACTAGTACTATCGATAGCTCGAAACAATGAGGCTGAGAATCAACTCACTGCATTAAAGAAACAAAATGCTGCTTTGTTTGGCTCTACTTTTGCCAAGCCTATCGACATGTTATCAGTGCCCATTGGTTTGCCACCTAAACCTTCAAGTGAACAAGTTTGTCAACCTTCTATAGTGCCTAATACAAAACAAGCTAGTGCCTCTTTTGCTGAGGTTCACACACCTACAACAGATGCTTTACCGTCACAAATTGTGTTTGAGAATTTCAAACAGAAGGTGGATGAATATTTGGCCACTAGCATAGCCAGGATGCAAAGCAGTATTCCTGCGGTGGTGACTACCTCCAGTGGTCAAATCCCACAAAGTTCCTCACATGAAGGACAGCATATCCAGGAGGAAATGTGTTGTGTTCATCGTAACGCAAGCGCTGATATCTCAAAAATAAAATGGCTGCCACAGAAACCCAACTTGCACCCAGTCTCACACCATTTACATCCACGCAGAGTGCATTTTCACACTTTCATCTTAAAATGCCGAGATGGAAATTTTTCTATTTATGACTTGAACCGTCAGAGTGTTTTGAACATTTTTGGAGATGTCCCTGAGCTATGTAATGTGTCAAAACAGGACTTTGATCAAATAGAATTCATCTTGGACTCAACACGTGCAATTGTGAGATTATGGATCCCCTCTGTTGTAGTTTGGGATTCCATTTGGAGATGCAGGATGTGTCCACCCTAAAAAACAAAACATCTGTGTGAAACAAAACATCTACCAAGGAGTGAATCGAGACCATGCAGATGTTCTGAGTGCTCCCTCACAAGAGTATTGACCACCAACATGTCCTGCCACGGCCACCCTTAAAATAGCAAGTTGGAATACGAGGGGCTATTCTCACTTACACTCATCCATTGCCAAGTCGCCAGACCTTTGCCAGGTGATAGCATTACTGGAAACTTGGCTCATCTCCTGTCCATTGTGGGATGGCTAAGAGATTGCCCTGCTTCCTGCACTTCCCACTGGAGGCAGACCATCCTCAGGTCTTCTTGTGGCAGTGCACATCTCTAGTGGGCTGCGTGTTAAGCCGTGGTCATCTGTTGAGGCCCAGATCCAATAAGTCCAAAATGTTAGTCCCACACAGGTGATAGCATTTGTTAATATTTATAGAAACACTGCTGTCTTGTCCGACGACATCTTCTATGATGGCTTAATCGAGATTTTAGACATGATACTGATGAACCACACAATTTCAGACACCATTATTGCAGGTGACCTTAATTTGGACTGCTGTAAGCCGTCTGGTAACACCCAAGATGCTCAGAGATGGAATAACCTTATGCAAGACAGCAATTTTCACATGCTCAACGGTTCTGTAGAAGGGGATGTGCATCCTCAATATACGTGGCAGCGTGGGTCTAGTACAAGTACAATCGATTACATATACATGAGTTCCCGATTGTTCAAAAATGTAATTAAATTGGATATCAGTGACCAACCTCACAGTGATCAGACTATTAGTCGCACATTCCACCTGGAACCTTGGGAGAATGAGCGACAAGCCAAGGTTGCATGCAGAGGCGAAAGTTAACTCCTCTAGAAATCGTCTCCAGTGGAATGCAGAGTCATTAACCAATTTTAAAAATAGAGTGGATTATAACACATGCAATCCAATACTTAGCAATACTCTGATCTTCTAAAACCATTCATGAAGACCATAACCATTCCCCGGCTTAATCAGATAGGACACCCACACACCTTTAATGCAGAGACTCATGATATTAAAGCAGACTATAAAAATCTCAAGAAAAAACTAGCAGCATCACAAGATCCTCTGCGTTGGCAGCACCTAGAAACAGCCAAATGCTGCTACAAAAACTGGCTAAAGAGCAGAAAGGCGGCACAATTCCAACAGGATAGTGAGACAATGCAAAGTGCCATGTCCAATAAAAACTCCACCAACATGTGGAGGTTGCTGAATTATCGTAGATGCCATCTCCAGGGAGACGCACAAATCAAAGGCGTCCAGGAATCAGCTTGGATTTCCCACTTTTCCTCTTTGTATGCCGACGCTGTCTTTTCAAAAATCATGTATACACCTACACCTGCCTCCTCGTGGAAATTACAGATCTCCATAGAAAGCATTCGTGCTATTATCATGAAGGCAAGCTCCACTAGGGCAATGGGTCCAGATGGGCTTTCGAACATTATGTTTAAAGCCCACCCTGATGAATGGGCCAATATCCTCTACTCCATCTTTGAGGATATATTAACATCTCGCACCATCTCCCAATCTTGGAAAACTTCCATAATCATCCTTATTTTCAAGAAGGGGGATCATAGTGTTCCAGCCAATTACCGACCGATTGCCTTACTGGATGCACGAGGGAAAGTGTTTGCCAAACTGATTCTTTTCGAATTGAATGCCTGAACTCTACAATCCCAGCTCTGAGACCCTCATCAAACAGGCTTCGTTGCTGGGATGGAAACTACCATAAATCTGTTTGCCCTTAATTCAGTTAAATTGCAATGTCACATGTCCAAACAACAGGTTTTATTGCCTTTGTTGATCTCAATGCCGCCTTCGACTCGGTGAGTCGGGTGCTTCTGCTTTCAAAACTTCGCAAAGATAATTGCCCGGCCATACTATATGTTGTTATTCACTCATTGCACTCCCAAACCTCCATCAGAGTTTGTTTAACTATGGATGGACTATCTGACCAGATTAGTACCTTTCAGGGTCTAAAGTAAGGGTGTCTTTTAGCTTCAGCAATTTTCAATTATTTCATTCATGACGTTAGATCTGCCTTGACCGATGTGATATCAGATTCTCCAAAACTCAATAATCAACCCATCCAAACACTTATGTATGCAGATGACCTAGTTCTCATCTCAAAAACACAACTAGGTCTGCAGCGCCTGCTGGATGCGTTTTACATCTATATTCAACAAAATGAGTTGAAAAACAACATAAGCAAAACTCAAATTGTCGCTTATTCACCCAGGCGCAAAGGTCCGTTATCATATGTCTGGACTTTTGATCAGTCTCCCATCAAAATGGTACCACAGTATACCTATCTTGGTATCTTGTTTGAGGGTCTGTACCACGCAAAAGGCCATTTAGCACGATTAGAGGCAAAGCTTACATCATCCATTTCACAAGCCAGAATTATAATGTTTAAATATGGTACATTTTCAATAAGGCCTGCATTGTTCTTTTGGAACATGAAAACAATTCTGGCACTTTTGTATGCCCTTGAAACATTAAACATTAACTCACCCTTACCATTTGCTAAATGGGAAGCAAAATATTGGCGGCATATTTTACACCTACCGAACTGTTTACCCGCCGCGTGGTTAAGGTACGAACTGGGCTTGGTATCCATACACGCCATAGATCAGTGGTGCTTGTGAGCATTTTTTAGGAAATGTTTGATTTCGACTACCCTAAATGTCCTTTTGAAAACTCTGACAAAATATATATTCACTACTAATCAAACATTCATCAAGCAATGGCTCACGAAGGTCTATCATATACTAAATTCGGCAGACGTGTCATTAAACCTATTAATACAGAATCCTGATAAAGCAAAATCAAAACTGTTTGAGCCTGACTGGATAACCACCAGAACCCTGTGTCTTTCATATCATGAAATAGAGGGAGCCCGGTTTCCACATAAAAAATTGCAAACTTTGCCCTCTTATTTGGTCCGGTGCCCTCCACTCAAATTCCGTAATGGCATCCTAAGATTACGCTTTAATTTGTGGAATACCAGGGATGTTCAAGCCAAGCGGAAACAACTAGCTATAAACAATTTCTGCTGTTTTTGCTTAGTGAGAGACACTTGTGAAACATTAGTACACATTAGTACATATTATTATTTCTCGTGAAATACACTATACAAGGCACTGTAAATACTTGTGCCTTACAGACCAGGGTTTGTGTTGGTCACCAATTTTGGGTTCCTGCTATCTACCCTTACAAATTGCAACTGTCAACTTTTAACATGCTTAAATCTAGAGGCCACAAAAATCAAAATCTACTCATTTTGAACATAAATATAACTAATCATGTGTTGGATGAATTTTTCTTAAATGCATCATGAGCTTAAACAGTACATTTTTATTATCCATGATACCATGAAACCACAAATAGAACGAAAAGGTTCAAACGTATTTGTTCATCTTTTAAATTTTGATTATATGACGATGTTCAATTTTAGTTCCTTTCGTGGTTTTTGTGGAATGCAATGTAAATGTAGTGTAAATGTAAATAATATGTATATGTTTTATATTTGTCATGTATAAGTTTTTTTATCTTCTATTTGAAAGGTTGATTTATTTCAGCTAATATAAATTAAAAAAAGGTTTTAAAAAAGATGACTGTTGTATGATTGGGATTTGTTCACTACAAAGTTTGGCAGGCTATTTGATCGTAGGAGTGTCTCTTGCGCAAGATAACGAATTTAATTGCGTTACGACAAGGATCAAAAGGTGTGGTCACAAATGTAATGTAGTTTAATAGACTCATTGTAAAAACCGAATGGCCAGAGCCAAAGCAAGCAGCTCTGTTCTATCAAGGTCTCAAGGAAGAATGAAGACGCAGTCACTTAGGTGGAACCTCAACCCACTATCTGAACCCCGTTCATTGATTTGTCCTTACGTTTAGACCATGGAATAAGTGAGAGGAAGGGAGAAAAAAATAAGACCATATGTCCTCCCTTTTGTCCCTCTAGATAAATGATGGGAGACCAGTGCACGTCCATCTGAAAGCGAACCTCTGCAAATAGCTAGTATACGGGGACCCTTGACATCGGATGAAAAGGAAAAAAGACGTAAGAATAATCTGTTTGTATCGTGTGTGACGAATCCTGGGATATTGTCACATCTTCCATGGGAAAGCCTCCTTTCCATGTGGCGAGGGATTGAGGCTGCTTCCCGATAGTCCCCCTGGGGGTGGTACTCAGCGGGTGGATCTCATGGGAGGGGAAATCCTTAATGGGAATGTTGGCAGTGGCCCTGAGGGACTGCAGTATTCATCCAACCCTTTTGTGTGCCCACCTTCCTTAACCCCCACTCAAGACCATTTGGTCCCCCACACCACTATTAGTTATGGTTCAGTAAAGGACCTCCTTAAAAACACTGGGACGAGGAAGAGGGAAACTCACCCAACCCTGATGCAAAACATCACTGTCACTAGTAAGATGAAGGAGGCGAAGGTCCACCACGGAACCAACACACGTGGTGCAGCTGCCCAAAGGGAAGAAGTACTTACTCGGTTGTCGAACAACCAGCCCTGGAGGAGCACAGAATGAGACGCTGGTCTCATTCCAAAGGAACTCTAAGATTGGAGGCCGGGGCGTGGACTGCCACAGGTACCTTGGAGGTCCGAACGAGGCAGATCTGATTGGTGGCAGGGATGCAGAAAGCAAGACGAGCAAAGACCCCCCCCCCCCCCCCACCAAGAACAGCGATGCAGGCAGCCGCCAGTGAGGGAAAGAGACGCCGGAGTTGCAGAACCGCATGGAGAATGACGCTGAACATTTCCAAAACATATGAATAAGGTCCGTGGTGCCATTGTATGGATGGCACCAGGGGCAGGTGGACTGCATGTTATCGCAATGTTAGCTACTCTACTGGGAGTCATGTACACAGCAGCGGACGAGGGTATAAGTTAATCTGTAGCAGCCTAAACCTGACGTTACGGGGTACATTCTTATGGAAGCCTAGCACTCAATCCCATTCAATGTCAGTAATTTCCAAAACCCATATCTGTCTCACATCTCAGTTTCAAATCTGGGTTTCTGAAGCTGGATCCCTCCAACAGCCATCTTCCAGCAAATATATCACAGCCAGGCGTGCCATTTCTTCAGGTTCCTCGGGCCACCCCTCCCATCTACATTTCGCAACTCTGCTTACCCTCATGTATATCAAAAATTGTCCCTTGGGCAGGCCCAGCTGCTGAGTTATGTTATCTAGGTTCCTGAAAATACCTTTGTTGTACAGGTCCCTCAGGTGTAGATGCCACATTCCTCCAAATGCCTGGAAACACTTAGGTCTTCTGTATTCGCACATACGTTAGCTACGATTGGCACATTGGCAGAGTAGGGACAGCTCACCTTAATCACCTTCAACGTTCTGGACCAGATCTGCCTACCTAGTACGACAAGCAGAGGTAAGGAGTCCATGCAGCCTCCTGGAAGCCATAGTGTTTCTTTAAGCCTGGCCGGTTACACCAATTGCTCAAGTAGTGCCTATTCTGGTGTAGGACCGTCAGCTAGCCAATGTGAAATAAAACTCAACTGAGCGGCTAAATAGTAGAGCTCAAATCTTGGCAGCTGCACCCCCATCCTTGTAAGGCAGGCACAACACAGAGAGGGACAGTTTATGGCGACCCAAGCCTAGGAGATGAAAAAAGGTCACCCCTACATAATAGTGGACATTGATGAAGTAATAAAGAAATCTAGGGAGGACAATCATCTTGACAATGGCAAGCCTACCTATGAGTGACAGAGGTAGCCGAGACCAGAAAGACATAGATGTCTTAAGGCAATCCAGCACATTAAGCGTGTTATCAGTGTGTGTACCTTTAGCTCTACCAAATTTACAGGCAGCTTGCAGGTAGATCTACAGTGTGGCAAGTACAGATATTGTAAAATGTAGTAGAATATGCAGTATAGCAAGTACAGGTATGATAAGATATACAGGAGGTTGCGATAGAATGTACAGGCATGATACAATATACAGTAAGTTTACAAGAGAAAAGAGTGTCTAAGTACAAAGAGGATTACAAGAGTTATATACAAGTAGGATATACAAATGGAATAAAGAGGGCAATAACAGTGCGGTTAGGGGGCCATATCCATGATATGAAGAGAGGTTAGCCCTCTGAGGGACGGACCACTCGGGAAGAGTGGGATTCGTTTGAGAAAGAAATGCTTTACGCGTTTTGACAACAGGTGGCTGTTGGCAAGGGACCCACCCCCGACCAGCAGGCCTCAGTAGCAAAAGCAGAGCTCGGTACTCCCGACCCCACGCTTGCCAAGAAGTTGATGCCTTCGGAGCCGACTGAGATTTCAAGCTCCATGCCCCAAAAGGCTGGTAATGGCCCTCTAGGAGCCTCTCCCACGGTGCCCATCGCCCGTCTGAGCTGTCGGCGCCAATGCCCAATCCGTCAGCCTCTAGGGCTCCGCTACAAGTGTCTAAGCTTTCAGCATCCAGACCTACGGATCCCAAGGATAAGCCCTAGACGTCGACGCCTTTCAACCGCTATCATGGACAAGCTTTTTTGACTCAATGGGCCTCATTACGAGTATGGAGATAATGAAAAAAGGAAGGAGGAATGGCATTAACGGCATCATTAATGGGTCCGGGCCATTACAAGCCGACAACCCGCCAATACCGCGACCGCCAATACTGTGCCCCTTCTTACTGGCATGCGCGCGTACACGCGCCCCTTCACAGTGCCAATACTGGGATGCCGCTAACAGGAGGACATCACAAGTTACACGGGCATGCACTTACCGGCATCCCGATGGCGGTAATTAGGGGCTGCACGACGGCTGCAATACAGGCATTGCGGACCACCCGCAAATAGCAACCTGCAGTGCAGGCAGCTGCCACAGGTGCACACAATCACCACAGGTGGAGTCAATGGAGCCTGTCCCAGTACAAAAGGAGTACACCCACACACCACAACCCTTCCTACACCAAAATGATCCCACTAGCTGTTGCAATCACGGGGCTGGAGGACATGCCTGTACTGCTACAACAACAACAACAACTACAGCTATGACAATAGGCAGCACAGAGGAGACGCTGAAGAGGAGGAGGATGAGACAGGCCCAGCAAGTTCCACCAGTGCAGCCAATGGTACCACGTAGGCAGCCACCAATCCCTCGCATCAGACCCAGTCCATTCAATCTAACCCCTGAGCAGATCCACACCCTGTACTGGTTGGACCGGGACACCATCACCAGCATAGTGGACATGATACACAACGACATTGTCAGCCTGATAGAAATCCGCACTGCCATCCCCCCTCTACTAAAGGTGGTGCCTCTGCTCCACTTCCTGGCCACAGGCACCTACCAGCACACAGTGGGTCAGCTGCATTGCATATCACAACCACTCTTGTCCCGCATGCTGACCCAAGTGCTTGATGCCCTCCTAAAGCATGCAAGCATCCACGTTTACCTACCACGGACTGGCCTGGAGCTCACTGACACCAAAGTAGGCTTCCATGCACTGGCAGGCATGCCCAATTGCGTCGGTGCCCTCGACTGCACCCATGTAGAATTGGTGGCCACTCATGCCAATGAGGTGGTGTACCGCAATCGCAAGCAATACCACTCCATCAATGTGCAGATGGTATATGACTCCAGCAAGATCATTACACATTGTTGCGCCCGATATCCCGGATCTACACATGATGCCATGGTGCTGCGTAACTCCACGCTACCCCGCTACATGGAGCGACATGGTGGACGACTTGCCTGGCTGCTTGGTGAGTTGCCTGACTGGCCCATGGCAGTGCATCTGGGTTGTGAGGTAGGGGATGTATACTCCACCTGGGTGGGATAGGGGGGTGCATACTCCACCTGGGTGGGAATGGGCGGTGAGTGGACAATGCACTCAGAGCTTAACACTGTTGACCTGAACATCCCAACCCGAACATGACACATCAATGCCATACATAAGACCAATGCCGTACATCAATGACAACATGCAAGATGCACAAGCAGGCCATATTGCAGTACACAATGCATCAAATCAATCTGTGTGCATACATACAGGGACATGTGCATGTCGACACCAAATAGCTGCGGCCATGGCCGTGAATCCTAAGGGTGTCAGCTCAGATTGACTCACACATACCTCTTTGTGCTCCCATGCAGGTGATGGAGGCTATCCCTTGAAGCCGTGTTTACTTACCCCTGTGTGGAACCCGCGGAACAGGCACGAAGAGGAGTACAATCAGGTTCATAGCCGTACCCGTGTCGTGATTGAGCAGACCTTTGGCCTGTGGAAGGCACGGTTCCGCTCCCTAAGCAGGTCTGGTGGAGCACTCCTTTATGGCCCTGAGAAGATGGCAAAGATCACCATGGTCTGTGTCATGCTGCACAATATGTGCATCCAGAGAAATGTACCACTGCCACCTGACATTGACATGCATACACCGGGTGAGGATGATGATGATGATGGAGGAGAGAAGCAGCACTCCTGCCAGTATGTGATGCTCAAGATGGCCGTGCAGTACGCCAATCGCTGATTGACGATTACTTCCGAAACACAGGGACATTGATGGTTATGTGTCAGTGCTACACTGAGCACTGGGACCGTGTGGACATGGACACAGGGTGTGTGGGGAGTTGGGCACTGTGCGCTGTCATGAATTGAATGGACACACACGAAATGGACAAAGTCCAGGCATTAAATGATTTTGCACACAACGGGTGTACTAATGAAAATTACAAAATAGTGCTTCCTCCCTCCACCACTCACACGCCCTCCCCCAAAACACCCAAAAACCCCATACTCCCCAATAAACACCCCAGACCCCTCTATAAACACCCCCTTAATCCCCTCTACACCACCAACACCACCTCCCCCCTCACCCATTGTCATCCCACACTATTTCCATGATTTTTTCATGTGCAGGGGGAGCATTTCGGTCTGCCTTGCACTCCGCCTTGTCATCTGCACAGGGCTGGAGGGAGCGGAGGATGCAGATGTGGGCGATGGGGTGGATGCAGATGGGATTTGCACCGCCGGTGCAGGTTGTTGGCGCTGCATGTGTTGGAGCATGCTGGTTAGGACCTGCGTTACAGCCCCCAAACTGTCACGGATCATGGTTGCATTAGAATTAGTGGCTGCAATGGTCCCAGCATTGGCCTCACAGATCTCTCAGCGTTTTTCCTCGCCATCAGCCACATATTGGCGCACCAGCTCGAGCATCGAGTCATGCCGGGCCTCCATCCTTGACAGGCATGCCTCCATGTCAGTGGGGGCTATGGGGGTAGAGGGTGCTGCAACTGGGTGGGCCATTGCAGGGCTGGCCTCTGGGTTGGTTGTGAGTTCTGGACTGTGCAGTTGAACTGCAGAATCCAGCATGGGGCTGGATAGTGTGCCCTGAGTGGCGTGTTAAGGGGTGGGCCGCGTGCTTGGGGTGTGGGGACATTCCACATGGATTGTTCCATCAAGGTCCACATACTCCTCCACTTCCACATCCACATCACTGAGTGGGGCTGTGGCTGCTGCCTCACCCACTGAACTTGTGGCAGCGGACTGGGTGCCATCAGCCCCCCCTTCAGCTGTTGTTGGCAGCTCAGTAGCCACAGTCTCGTCCGCTGCTGTGGTTTCCTCATGAGCCTGCCTGGCCTGTGCACGTGCCCTGGGTTGCACTGTGGGCCGCGGTGCTGCCCCGGAGGTGGAATGGCCAGTGCCCTGTGGTCAAGCCCTGGATGTAGATGGCCTTGGGCCAGGGTCCTGACTTTCACCTTCTGCATCAGTGCCTGTGGAGGAAGAAGAGATGCAGGTCATCAGTGATGGTGTTACATGCAGGATGCATGAGTTGATGCTGTACAGTTTTCATTTCTCATGCATTGCAATCTTATAGGTGTGTCACACAGGGTACTTTCAAGGGGGGGGGGGCATATTGGCATAAGCCGTGGCGTCTCCATTCGGCACTGATGTGTACCAGGTGGCATGCCATTGTATTGAGGTTTGTGTGATGTATGACATGCAAATGGTTCCCTGTGTGTTGGGTGTCTATTGGTAATGGGATTGGCACACAGCATGCATTTCATTGTGGCAGGGTTTGGGCCTCCATCTGGACATGAATCTGTATATATATATATGTGTGTGTGATGGGCCATGCATTGCCTTGGCTTGGCTCACTTTCACATCAGTTGTACTACGTCATGGTTTGGCCAACTGGGGTTTGCAGGGTCACTGACCTCCATCTCCAGATGTCGCGGCACCCTTCTCCATTTCCCCAAAGCCCTCTATGGACTCCATTTGGATTGTCGTGCTGCAGGTTTCCTCCCAGCGCATGAGTGCTCGACAGGATGTTCCCGACCCTGAGACGGAGGTTGTCCCATCTATTTTTACAGTCTTTGACTTTGCGGGGGGTGGTGCCAACCGCTGACACCTTGTGTGCAACCTCCTCCCAGATCTCTTTCTTCCTTAGCTGGACCTCCCTTTTGTGGTTATTAGTGAAAACCTCATCTGCATGGGGGCAGCAAGGGTATCGGCCAGCATATTTAGCTCCTCATCGGAGAAGCGCTTCTTGCGCAGGCGGTGGGTAGTTTTTCGAGTAGCCTTCGACATGATGTATGCTACCGCCCTGGTCTCTCCTCTGTAGTACTGCTGGATTGAGAGGATTGCAATGGATTGTGTTTTTAAAGATGGCCGCCGGCGCATTTCTCATTCCAACGCGATGACGTTACTTCTGGGTCTGGTATTACGAGCCCGATATTAGCATGTTATTACCGGGTCATTATTAAGGGGTTGCTCCTTGGCGGAGGTGGTATCGGCGGGTCCCGTGATGGCGCTATCGGGGGGTTGGAGGGCCTTTAGCGGCATGGCGGTGTAGCCATTACTGGCATGGGGGTTTGCGCATGCTCGCGCACTCGTAGTCAGCTGCTATTAGCGGCGCCAGGGGTGCCCGGACGCGCTAATATCTCCATGCCGGTAATGACTCCGTTTTTAGCAGGCATCTCGTAATGAGGCCCAATGTGGTCGATTTTCAGCGCCGATCAGGCCTAGGAATGCGAAAAGGTCGACCCCCATCTTCGTGGTTTCCGGCAGTGTCGACTATTTTGAGGACCGAGACAACTTGATGGCACTTGCGCAGGGCCTTCAAGATGCCAGTAGGTTGGACACATCTTCAGACCTTGAGATGCAACAACAACAACTCTATACTCGCTCTCATTTCAAATTTCGGACATTAATAGAAAAAGTGGTTGACACACTCAGCCTCAAGTCGTTCGCCATTCTCCATCAAGTGTATGACCTTCTAGACATCCTGGATAAGGGCCCGGCCATTGAACACAACATGCCCTTCAATCAGGCTATAGCTGACCCTTGGGCTTCCATCTGGCAAACCCATGCACTTTGCCCCCCGCGAATACCAATGTCACAGGGAAGTACAGGCCGGCAAGAGAGGACCCTTCCTTCCTCTCAACACATCCTTCCCCGGAGGTACTGGTAGTTCAGGCTGCCGCTATATCCTCCAGGCCCACGACATCCACGTCAAATCTCCCTACAGACAGCGAAGGTAAAAGTATAGACGCTTTAGCCAAGAAGGTTTTTACCTCCGACAGCACGGCTCTCAAGGCCACAAACGTAGCTTGCGGTTTCGTTAAGTTCTCCTATGGTTTGTGGAAGGCTGTCGAGCCTGAGGCAGAATATGTCTCGGAAGGTCATACGAGAGGACAGATTTATACAGCTGGTGGAGGATGGGATGGAACCTGCCAAGCAGTCCTTGCAAACAGGCCTGGATGTTGCTGACTTTGTTGGCTGCTCCATGGGATAGGCAGTAGTTATGAGAAGGCAGGCCTATTTGAAAACTTCCGGCTTCTCCCCAATGTACAAAACCGCCTTCTAGACATGCCTTTCAGGGGGAGATGCTCTTCGGACAGAAGGCAGATGACTCTTTGGAGACATTTAAGGAGCCTAAAATTGCTGCTTAGTCTCTGGGTCTGGCTGTGCAGCCGGCTAAGCCTGCTTTCAGCTTTGCCTCTAGAGGCAGAGGCTATAGGCGCTACGTGCCTTATGGCAGGAAAGCGCAACCCCCACAAGCCATGCAGGAGCAGAGGCATTTCTCACATCCCGGATGGGGCAGCGAGCTTCTAAAGGCCAGCAGACCGCTGCAGCGGCTTGGGCGACGGCACCTTCGAAGCCGCTTTGATTTTCCCCTCCCATGAAGTACCGGCTGGTAGACGTTTGGCAGGTCATTGGTCCCATTGGCAGGAGATAACCTCTCATGCCTGGGCCCTGCAGTTAATTCAGTGGGGTTGTCTGCTTTTTTTAAAGAAGACCTGCGGACAGACCCCGTCTTCACCGATCCAACCGGGACAGGAGCTCCAGGAATAACTGAGCGCCCGGTTGTTGAAGGGTGCCGTGGAAGAGGTGTCTCCTGATCAGAGAGGGTCGGGCTGGTACTCCCGGGATATCCTGGTACCAAAAAAAGAGGAGGTCTCCCTCCCATTCTGGACCTCATGGCTCTAAACAAGTTCCTGAGAAAAGACAAATTCAGGATGGTGACGTTGAGAGAAATTCTCCACGCTCTCCAGCTTCAGGACTGGCTGGTGTCCATAGATCTTCAGGATGCTTACTTCCATGTGCCCATACATCAGAAGCACAGGAAATTCCTGCGGTTCCTTATTGGGGACAAGCACTATCAGTTTGAAGTGCTGCCCTTTGGGTTGACCTCTGCTCCAGGGGTCTTTACCCAGCTAATGCCGGTAGTTGGATGACTGGCTGATCCCGGGAAGGTCAGTGGGACAAGTTTTGACTCATCTAGAAGACACCTGTGTGCTACTGCACAGGCTGGGCTTCTACCTGAACTTAAAGAAGTCGCACATGACACTGGTCCAAAGGCTCCAGATCATCAGGGCAGTCCTAGACACTCGGGCGGGGAAGGCCTTCCCTCCCGAGGAGATAGCCGACAACATATAACAGATGGTTCAGTTGTTCCGGAGGTATCGCGCAAAACGATGGACATGGAGAGCTAATTTTCAGGCAATTATTTAATTCATACTATAAATGTGTACCCTAAAACGGATCCTAAAGAGAACACCCTCTCCCAGGGTGGTGTAGAATAAACCCTAGGTAGCGCTGTGGCATCGCCTATCTGACAGAGATAGGTAAGAGGGAAACTCGCCCTAACTCTACAACGATTGCATTTGACTGGTAGGCAAGAAGATTTAAGAAGCAGTATTTGGTATCATACTGCCTGTCTCAGTCGGTCAAGCAGTTCATGTGGGACTATGTGTCAAGAGGACAATTTATTTGCCCTCCATGAAGTATGCCTGATCCGCTCAAGAGTGTTTATGGTAAAACTATTGTTCAATAAAAGTTGTTTCCATAAAACAATTGTGTGTTAATCGAGAAATATGAGAGATATGGTAAGTCTCTCTATTTCGATTTCTTATTTAACATCCTTTAGCACGGAATATTCTTCCTCGCATATTTTGACTCCCCCCACCCCCATTGGTTTCATGTGGAGAGATACGAAGGGGTAAACAATAGACTAGACTCTAAGAGATCCTTAATGGTCTAGAGTAGTCAAAATGACTTGTCTATGGGTCTCCCTTGGTTAGAAGACCTCCAAACTTGTGGTCGACCGGTTTCAATGACATCTATCTTTGTTTGTCGTCTTCTTCAGGACCCATTTCTTCCATCAAGAAAATCAATCTGTTTACCCGTCAGGGATGGCACAACGACTTCCGTAAAGGAAGATCAAAAATCCAGAGTGACTTCTCTGCAGGGGAAGCAGAGTAGGGCATTTTTTATTTTACTTGTCTTAATCACATAAAAATGGTTATTTACAAAGGCCTTTTGGGGATTGGACGGGTACCCCCACCAACCCCGAGGGCGAGGGATGGGTGGAAAAAGGATGCATGTACTATTCCCATTGTAAATTGTTTCGTTTTGTTACAGAGATCGTAACTGAGTAGTTCATTAGCTTGATTTACCTGGTCTTCACACTTTGGTATTGAAGCAGATCAAAATGCCTCTGTTGTGTGGCTCTGGTTCTTTGATCAGGAGTGGGCGCGATCAGTATGTTCTTTTTTCTATATAAGGGATACAACGAGAGATTGGTGGTTTCTATTGGACATAGTTGTGTTACGCTCACCTGACTCCCACGGAGGCGCTGGCCTGGTTCGCGCTGCTGTGACCTCTTCTAAGGTGATGCGCAGTGTTCGGAAGACGGACTGGACCGGGCCCCCAAATCTGGCTTGTCTGGCTCGCAGAAGTATCCTTCTTAGGGTCTGGAAGGACGAGCTCTCCATCCTGCTTCTGATGCAGGGGCGCGTTGGTATCCAGTTACTTCACTGGATTTTCGGATTGGTGAGAACCAAACTTGCTTGGCTTCCAGGTAAGTTTTTTGATAAGAGGTTCCCCTTGTGTCCATGCATTAATGTACTAATGCTAGTGTCTTTTTCCCCATAGGGGCTGGGGTACAGAATGCCGGGGGAACAGGCAGCGACCCGAGATGAGAGGTCAAATCCTTGTAGAAATCAGGTAAGTCTTTAATGAGCGTTTTTTGGTAATGTCTTTTCATTCGCTCATTAACGCTGATGTCTCTTTTTCCCCTTAGGGGCCGGGGTCCGGAAATTCCAGGATGCGGCGCGGACCCGAAATGAAGAGGGAATGAATCAACAGGTAAGTCTTAACATGGAGATTTAGCTTTCCTTATTCCCTTCTCTCTCTCACCTTTTGTTCTGGTGTTTTTCTCCCTAGGCGCTGGGGCGTGACTGCGAATCCGGATGATCGCTGCTGAACATGGAGGCGCCCTGTAAATGTGAGTGGAATGCGGCGCTGCAGCGATCGACGCAATGAGCTTTTAAATTAAAGTTTTCCTTTTCAGGATTGTCGGTGAGATGTCTCCGGAATGCGGATTTAGCAGGTAAGGACTTTTCCTTCTTCTGTTCTCTTCTTCTCTTCCTTTGCAGGTGATCCAGGATGCTGGCAGGCGTGGCAGAAGTCAGGATGCAGGAGCAGACACGGTGAGCGTCCAGCTGCTAGTTGCAGAACAACGCGAAGCACGTGTGGCTGTTCGGGTGGGGTTTAAATAGCCTTGGAAGAAGTTCCAGGTATGTATCCTTCCTCCAATCATGTATGTATCCTTCCCCGACCATGCCTGGATGGTAAATTAGTCCCACAGGTAAAGTAGTTCCTTTCAGGCCTCAAGGAGGCCCGGATCCTGCAGCATGGTCTGCATCAGGTAAGTGCACCCAAGCATTCCCATAATGAGGCTGGCGCCTATGGCGCCAGGACTGATGTCTTTTATGAGCCTGGCGCCATAGGCGCCAGGACACTGTCCAAAGGGTCCCTATATGGGGTTGCTGGGTCCTTCCTTGGGGACTGGATGTCCGCTTTCGGGACGCCGGGCTTGAACCGGCTCCCCGGGAGCAGCCATCATTACAGCACTCCCTTCCAAAGCCCCTCCCAAGGTTGTTCCCTCCGGGGGTTTTGGTTTGTCTGGGAAGAGTCGGTGGAATTTCCTGACTAATCGAGGTGCATGCACATGGTCGCTGGGTTCCCACGACCTCTCCTGAGGTGCGTACCCCTTCCAATCAATTAGGTAGAACAGTTTTGACCTAAACATTTTTGAGTCTAAAATGTTCTTCACTTCGAATTCGGGCTCCCCATCTATTAGAATAGGTTCTGGAGGTTTTAGTAGTCAGGTTCCGGGTACCACTGGTTTCAGAAGTGACACATGAAAAACAGGGTGAATTCGCATACCAGCTGGTAAATCAAGTTTAACAGCCACTGGGTTAATTATTGCCGTAATAGAATAAGGTCCCAGATATTTTGGGTTAAAAGTTTGAGGCCCTTTGAGTGGTAAATGTCTAGTAGCTAACCACACTTGATCCCCAATCTGATACGGAGGTGCTTCACTCCGATGTAGATCAGCATTCTCCTTGTATTTTCTCTTGGCTTGTTGTAAATGCGTAGTTGCCTCTTTGAAGGCTTGGGTAATTGTAGAATGCAGATGTTCTACTGCAGGAATTCCGAGGTTCTGAGGTGAGTCAAGGTTTGAGGTTCGAGGGTGATGCCCAAACAAAGTATAAAAAGGACTGTGGCCAGTTCCAGAGTGTACCGAATTATTATATGCATATTCGGCTATCCAAAGAATGTCTTTCCAGTTGCTTTCAGATTGCTGTAACATACACCGTAAGTACTGTTCAAGGGTCTGATTTGTCCTCTCGGTCTGACCATCGGTCTGAAGGTGGTGACTGGTCGATAATCTTACGTCCATCTGCGCCATTTGACAACATTTGCGCCAGAAGTGGGAAATGAATTGGCTTCCCCGGTCAGAGATTAGTATAGATGGGAATCCATGTAGCCGAACAATATTTTCGAGGAATTCTTTGGCTAGGACAGAAGCTGAAGGTAAACCTTTCAAAGGAATAAAGTGGGCCATTTTGGAAAACGAATCCACAATTACCAGAATAGTATTGTACCCCGAACAAGGAGGCAGGTCCGTAATAAAATCCATTGATAGCGTGTGCCAGGGTGCTGGTGGTATGTCTAGAGGTTGAAGGAGACCGGCTGGTCTTTTCTTTTGACTTTTATTTTGGGCGCAAACACCACAGGACATCACAAAAGATTTAACATCTTTTCGCCAAGAGGGCCACCAAAATTGTCGTTTCACCTTTTCCTCTGTCTTGGCAATACCGGGGTGTCCCTCTGTTAATGTATCATGATAACCGGAAATAACTAGTTCGTGTAATTCCTTATGTGGCAGGAATAAGCGTCCTTGGAAATAAGGTAAACCATTATCTATGGTAAAGTCTGATCCCTTTTGTATCCATTCCTGTAAGGTTGTAGGGTCCAGGAGTTGTTTCACTCTGGCTTGAATGTCTTCAAGCGTCTGTAACAAAGTCATGCCTAGAATCCTCTGTTCGGGAATTATTGGTACTGGTTCTGAGTTTGTATCAGATTCTCCCATTCCAATTCGGGATAAGGCGTCTGCTTTGCCATTCTTGCAGCCAGGTCGATAGGTAATCACGAAATCAAATTCAGCGAAAAACAAAGCCCATCTGAGCTGCCGTGATGACTGAGCCTTGGCGGTTTTCAAATACTGTAAATTCCGGTGATCAGTGATCACTGTGATGGTATGTCGAGCGCCAAGCAGATAATGCCGCCAGGCTTTAAAAGCGGACTTAATGGCTAACAGTTCTTTGTCCGTGATTGCATAATTAACCTCGGGTGCCGAGAATTTTCTGGACCAAAATGCTACGGGATGCAGTTGGTTGGCATCGGGATCTCTTTGGGACAGGACAGCTCCCATGGCTAGGCTGGATGCGTCAGTCTCGACGACATAAGGGAGATCTGGACGCGGGTGTTTCAATATAGGTGCGGAGGTAAACTTAGCTTTTAAATCCTGAAAGGCCTGCTCGGCTTCTTCAGACCATTCAAAACGTTTATTTTTCCTCAAGAGTGCAGTAATGGGTTGTACCACGCGTGAAAATTCCGGGATAAACCTGCGATAGAAATTGGCAAAGCCGAGCATGCTTTGAACCCCTTTTACAGAGCTAGGTGATGGCCATTTGAGGATGGCATCCACTTTTCTTGAGTCCATTCGGACTCCTTTGGGTGTCAGGATGAAACCTAGAAACTCAACTTCTGTGGTATGGAAAACACATTTCTCCAATTTAGCAAATAGTTTGTGTTGGCGCAGTTTTTCAAGTACTGCCCTGACGTGTTTTCTGTGATCAGATTCCGAAGAGGAGTACACCAGAATGTCATCGATATATACGACAACACAAACATCGATGAGTTCCCGAAGGACATCATTCATGAAGTATTGGAAGGCAGCCGGTGCGTTACACAATCCGAAAGGCATTACCTGGTACTCGAATAATCCGTATTTAGTACGGAAGGCAGTTTTCCATTCGTCGCCTTCTTTAACTCGTACCAGATGATAAGCCCCCCCGGAGATCTAACTTGGTGTATATGCAAGCGTCCTTCACCTGGTCAACGAGTTCAGGGATCAGAGGCAGAGGATAACGGTTTTTAACCGTTATCTGGTTCAATGCGCGGTAATCGATACAAGTTCTAAGGTCGCCTTCTTTTTTGGGCACGAAGAACAAAGCCGAGGATGCCGGGGACTTTGACGGGCGAATAAAACCATTAGCTAGGTATTGATCCAAATATTGTCTCAAATGCAGATTCTCAGGTTCGGTAAGGGCATAAATCCTGCTACAAGGGGGTTGTGCACCGGGCACCAGATCGATTTGGCAATCGTACAATCTGTGAGGAGGTAACGTGTTGGCCTGTTCCTTTTGGAAGACGTCCTGAAAGTCTTGGTATTCCAGAGGTAGTTGCATGGAGGCAGAAGTTACAGATGCTAGATTAATCTTCAGGTTTTCTGGGTAGCAGGTTTGTGTACAATCCGGGAAGGTTATTCTCTTAGCTCGCCAATCAATTCGAGGATTGTGTGTCTCTAACCAAGGGATTCCAAGAATAACCTGAAACTGTGGAGCCTTGATTGCATCAAACACAACACCCTACCGATGGCCGTCGGGACCAATAAGAGTCACCTCAGTAGTGGAATGTGTTACAGGTCCAGAGGCAATTTCAGTTCCATCGACTGTGGTGATGACATCTTTGCTGGTTTTAGGACGGAGAGGGAGGTTAATCCTAGAGACCAATTCACGATCCACATAGTTTCCAATAGCCCCACTATCGATGTATGCCTTTATTGCATGCAACCGCTTAGGCTGTTCTGGATCTACTAGAACCATTGGCACATTGAAATGCGAGGTCTGAGAGTTAGTTTTCAAGCTCGGCAAGCGAACCCCTACACTTGTCGGGCGGAGTCGTTTCCCGAAACAGAGTCTTCATGGTTTTTATCAGCGGCTCCTACCGCCTTTCGGGGCGGTTTTGCCGGGCAATCTCGTAGAAAGTGTCCAGAATTCCCACAATAAAGACATAATTTTAACTGCCGCCTCCTTTCACGTTCCTTTTGAGTTAAGGGTCCTTTAACCCCTCCAATTTGCATAGGCTCAGAGACATCAACTCCCTTGGGATTAGCATGGGTCTTGACCAACACCCAGGTCTCAAACCTGGACCGATCTGCTTTTCTGTTTTGAAGTCTGTGATCCAATCGGACCACTAAGTCTATATACTCTGTGCATTCTTGGGGCGGATTTACAACTTGGGCCAAGACATCTTTAAGTTCTCTGCAAAGGCCTCGATAAAACAACGTGACTCTTTTATCCTCTGGCCATCCCGTTTCCACAATTAGTCTATTAAAGGTTGCAATATAGGATAGGAGGTCCTGATTGCCCTGTCGCAGGGATAGAAGTTCGTCATCCAGAGCCTGCCCCTGAGAGTGTCGAGCAAATAACCTTTCTATGCTTGCTTGAAACCTTTGAAAATCACAGAGAATGGGGTCATCTTGAGTAACCAGTGGAACTGACCAATCGGCAGCGCAGCCGCTGAGATATGACAATACAAAGGCTACCTTGGTCTGATCATTAGGGAAGGCCCCAGGTCTGCATAGGAAGTGCAAACGACACTGATTCATGAATACAGCGAATCGTTTGGGGTCCCCAGCAAAGCGTTCGGGTGGGGCCAGCGGCATGTTTCCAGGTAGATTAATCTGCACAGGGTTACTGGAAACCACAGGAGCGGGGTTCCCTCCAGAACCGGGTAGAGGACTTTGCCCAGCTTGACCTTGCAAAAGCTGTCTGGCCAGGTCATCAGTTCTTTCCTTTGATATTATTAATTCCCTCCTGAGGGCATTAGTCTCTTGACGAGCTGCATGTACTTCGGCCCATAATTCCCCCAGTAATTGGGCCAACTGATCAGTCTCAGAACTTTCCATAGCGCCTGGGTGGGAATTTGTAGGAAGGATTCGCGTTCTGTTACGCTCACCTGACTCCCACGGAGGCGCTGGCCTGGTTCGCGCTGCTGTGACCTCTTCTAAGGTGATGCGCAGGGTTAGGAAGACGGACTGGACCGGGCCCCCAAATCTGGCTTGTCTGGCTCGCAGAAGTATCCTTCTTAGGGTCTGGAAGGAGGACATCTCCATCTTGCTTCTGATACAGGGGCGCGTTGGTATCCAGTTACTTCACTGGATTTTCGGATTGGTGAGAACCAAACTTGCTTGGCTTCCAGGTAAGTTTTTTGATAAGAGGTTCCCCTTGTGTCCATGCATTAATGTACTAATGCTAGTGTCTTTTTCCCCTTAGGGGCCGGGGTCCGGAAATGCCAGGATGCGGCGCGGACCCAAAATGAAGAGGGAATGAATCAACAGGTAAGTCTTAACATGGAGATTTAGCTTTCCTTATTCCCTTCTCTCTCTCACATTTTGTTCTGGTGTTTTTCTCCCTAGGCGCTGGGGCGTGACTGCGAATCCGGATGATCGCTGCTGAACATGGAGGCGCCCTGTAAAGGTGAGTGGAATGCGGCGCTGCAGCGATCGACGCGATGAGCTTTTAAATTAAAGTCTTCCTTTTCAGGATTGTCGGCGAGATGTCTCCGGGATGTGGATTTAGCAGGTAAGGACTTTTCCTTCTTCTGTTCTCTTCTTCTCTTCCTTTGCAGGTGATCCAGGATGCTGGCAGGCGTGGCAGAAGTCAGGATGCAGGAGCAGACACGGTGAGCGTCCAGCTGCTAGATGCAGAACAACGCGAAGCACGTGTGGCTGTTCGGGTGGGGTTTAAATAGCCTTGGAAGAAGTTCCAGGTATGTATCCTTCCTCCAATCAGGTATGTATGCTTCCCCGACCACACCCGGATGGTAAATTAGTCCCACAGGTAAAGTAGTTCCTTTCAGGCCTCAAGGAGGCCGGGATCCTGCAGCATGGTCTGCATCAGGTAAGTGCACCCAAGCATTCCCATAATGAGGCTGGCGCCTATGGCGCCAGGACTGATGTCTTTTATGAGCCTGGCGCCATAGGCGCCAGAACACTGTCCAAAGGGCCCCTATATGGGGTTGCTGGGTCCTTCCTTGGGGACTGGATGTCCGCTTTCGGGGACGCCGGGCTTGAACCGGCTCCCCGGGAGCGGGCATCATGACAAGTTGTCCCGGTGTGTGGGTGTTGACTACCCCTTATTCACCCATTTACCTGTTTATGCAAACTCCTGGCGGCGTGTTGATCGGTGCCATCAGTGTGGTATCTCGCGAGAGGTTCTATCTCACAGACTCTTATTCGCTGTCATTCGCTTTAATGTATACAGCAAGCTTGTTACGGGGTGATCCTGTAAAAGAACCCCTCATTTTAAGTAAGACTGTGAGCGAACATCACACTGCTGAATTTCAGGTGCAGCTGCAATTGTCATCTGTTTTCACCCGTGCTCTTGAGATTAGTACGGTCTCCTAGCGATCGCTTGCTATATGGTGATTTCTTGAGTTGTCCAAATGGCACTGCCGGCACCCGTGCTTGTGTGGTTATTCCTTTGTGGTGCTCCGGTTTGGCTTGCAGGTCCATCTCCAAATTATGAAAAAACATATTAAGGAGGGACCCTGTTTTGGGGATGTGGTTCGACTAATGCCCATATAGGCAGCTACTCATTATGCTGTACTCGCAGTAAGGTCATGCTGGATATATTATAAGGAGCGGAGTGCCGCGTGGGACGAGATCTCACCTGTTTCTCCTCTGTGTTCCTTTTGCGAGCGGGCAGCGAGGCTCCCAAGTAGGAATCTCGCGCTGTTCGGATCTGTAATTGCACGTCTTTCCGGGTGAGATGTTTTTTTTCCTGGTGGCTCGATTATGTGTAACCACGTACTGACGCTGCAGCCGCCATTTTGGAGCGGGTTTTCAGTACGTAATTGCGATGCCATGTTTGAACGAATCCAACCCCATTGCGCCCACCCTACAGACACCATATTAGTAGGTGGCAGTCGAGTTTGTACCTGCATCATATTCTGTGATTCTGCCCACCCCAGTGTATAGATCAATTCACTATTACGAAGTGGGGTGGGTTCAGTTGGTTATAATAGATTATGAAAGGCGTGTATTATTGGACCAATAATGGAAAGAAATTGTGCTCAAGACGTCAATGTACCAGCATGCGCTAACTCTACGCAGGGCTCTGGCAGTAGTGCTTGGGTTGTATTAGCTCTTAACAAGACCAACCATTCTTGGTCATTTAATTAATGCCAAGGTGTTCTACTGGGTCTCCTCGTTAAGGCCACTGGTTACAGTGTCCAACGGAAGATCCATTGTTCTTTTTTCAAGAGGATATCGTGCAAGTTACCTCCTCGTCACAGAGGGATGATTTTCTCTAGGACAGTCCACCTAAAGTCATCCCCAGAATGTTTTAGTGATAAGAAGTGGGAGACCAATGGTGCAGTTATTTTTTTTGTCCTGATACATGATTTGTGTTCTATTAGTCGGGTTTTTACACTGCGTGTCGTCATTCCGATGCATCTTAGATTACAGGGGCACGTAATAAGATAAATAACCCCTTTGCTGTTACAATTCGTGAATCGTCTCTCTTCCCACGGTGTATTCCACCCTATATCTACTGCTTTGCTTATAGTGGTCTATCTACACATGGTACATGAACCACGGAGGAGTGACCGCTTGGTGCTGCAGTATCCCAAATAGTGTTTTGTTCCGAGTTCTCTTTGGGTTCATCAAATTTATGTACAAGTCGATCCCTGATGTCCACCTTCGTTTGATGGCAAAGATGATATCGGCTAGACCACAAGTTCCTGTGTTTAGGATAGGCCACATTTTTTTGATTTCCCGTTTTAGAGTATTAAAGATTGGGGAGTAATTGAGGACAGCAGTCATGGTGTTGTCTGTTGTGGTTTTCACATGTTGTTGTAATGTAACATCACAGGGAATGTTCCTAGCTCTTTTCTGCATGTCCCTCACGATTTTCTTAGGGTACCCCTTCAGAATCATTTGTTTTTTAATTCCTCCGATTGTTGGTTGAAGTCTCCAATTTTGGTGCAGGTTCGTCTATAACGCAAGAACTGCCCAAATGGCAAGTTGTCGCGTAGGGCGCACGGATGGTAACGTGTACTTTAGTAATGCATTGCAGTCGGTCCGTTTTTTATAGATTTTAGAGATGAGGCCGCCGCCATATGCAAATATATGGAGATCCAGAAAATGTGTCTCAGTTTTTCCATAGTCAATAGTGAACTTCAGAAAGGGGCTACACTCATTAAGCCATCAGTGGAATGTCAGTAGATCATCTTCATTAACTTCGAAGATCATGAAGATGTCATCGATATATCGTCACCACACCATGATCTTGCTCAGATAGGGGTTGGTGGCCGGATAGATGTTTTCCTTTTCAAAGTGATCTACGTACAGGTTTGCAAGACTGGGGGTGAAAGTTGCGCCCATGGCTGTACCCGAAATCTGTTGGTAGAATTGATTGTTGACCATAAAGAATTTTTTGTCAATGTAAGTTCGGTAAGTGCCGTAATGAAGCCCCCATGGCCAGGCGTAATACTCTGGTTGTGTGTCAGTTGTCTTCTAACCATTTCAATGGTTTCCATTTGGGGAATGCTCGTATAAAGGGACTCAATATCCATGGTTACCAGCAACTGGGTGTTGGCATTGAAAAGTAGGGTATCCACTAAGGTGAGCATGGCTGTTGAGTCCTTTACAAAGGACTGCATTTTCGGTATATTGTTACATAGAAATGTATTATGATAATGGTTCCAAAATGGATAGAATCCCAGAGGCAATGGGCCACCCTGGTATCGGGAACACTCCTTTGTGCACTTTGAGTAGGGCATAAAAGGCCGGAAGCCTAGGGTGTGATGGTGTTAGGAAAGCTGCTTCTTGATAGTTTATCATCTCCTCCTTCAATGCTTCCTCTACCATTGGTGCAATGAGACCACGAATGATGGATGTTGGGTCTGCAAGCAATTTTCTATAGCCTTTTTCATCCGATAGGAGGGTGTTCACCATTTTATCATAGTTGTCACGATCCATAATTACTGTAGCGCCCCCTTTATCAGCGGGTTTTATAATTATATTGTCATTTGTGGCTAAATTGTTTTGGGCCTGCAATTGTTCTTTAGTACAATAGTTGTTAATGAATGGTAAATTGTCTTCCAATTCTTTCAATTTCTTTAAGAGTGCTTGTTCGAAAGTTGCTGATTCTGACGTGTTACTCAGTGGAGGAGGTATGAATTGTGATGGTGGGCGTAGACCAGTGTCATTCGGATTGGGTTCTTTGGTTTTATCAGCAAAGAATTGTTTCAGTCTGATCTTTCGCATCATCTGCACGATTTCATTCCTAGTTTGGAAGGGGTCGTACCATGCCGTAGGTACGAAAGACAAGCCTTTCTGCAAGATTTGTCCTTCTGATTTTGTTAGGTGGTGTTTAGAAGAATTCATTATCAAGGAAATGTTGGCTGTGGGAAGGATTGGCCCCTGCTGCAGGTTATTCCTTTCTCTGCCTTTTGAGCCTCATGGTCTCCCTCATTTTCCTGGTGCCAGAGGCCAGACTGTGCATAAGATCCCTCAAGTGGCTCCTTCTAGACCAGTGGTCCCAGTATCTGGGGGCTCTCTCGGATCCTCTCAGTGTGTCCAGCCAGGTAGTTCGCTAACTCGGTTGGTGGGCCATGAGCAGGAATATTATAGCTGGGGAACCCTTCTGGTCTCCTTGGCCACAGATCTGAGTGGTCACGGATACGTCCGTGAAGAGTTGGGGCGCTCACTGCGAGGATTTGCAGGTGAGTGGCCTCTGGACTGCATCAGAAGCCAGGTGGCATATTAACATGCTGGTGTTGCAAGCCATCAGGCTAACCCTGAAGGCATTTGCCCCATCGCTCAAGGGGAAGCATGTCCTGATTCTGACGGACAACACAATGGCCATGCACTACTTAAACAAGCAAGGTGGAGTGCATTCCCGTCCCCTATGCACCGAAGCGATGCAACTGTGGTTCTGGTTGCGAGAGAATTACATCTCGGTCTCTGCAGTTCATCTGGCGGGGACAGAGAACAGTTTGGTGGATGCTCTGAGCAGGCAGAGCACAGTCTCACATGAATGGGGAGTGTGCCAGGTAAACCTGGAAGAGGTCTTCGCTCTTTGGGGTACCCCAGCAGTGGATCTGTTTGCCACAGTAGCCAACAGGAAGTGCGAACAGTTTTGCTTGAGGGAATTTCCAGCGAACGGTGCACTGGGGGAGGTGTTTCTGGTGGATTGGACTTTCCCTCTCCATTACGCGTTCCCTCCGATCCCCATTCTTCCATGGATTCTCGGGAGGTTAAAGAGGTTTCGAGCGACCATGATCTTAATCGCCCGAGATTGGGGGCGAGGAGGACGTGGTACTACGACCTCTTGGATCTGTCCATCTGTCCACCTAACTGGTTGCCTCAGCAGCTGGATCTCCTCACCCAGTCGGAGGGTCGGATACTGCATCCAACCCCGGATTCCTCAACCTACATGCGTGGCTCTTGAGCGGATGAGGTACGATGACTGGGCCCTCGCAGAGGAAGTTCTTGAGGTGTTGCTGGCTGCACGTCTTCAATATCTCTGTATGTGTGCAGGTGAAGAAGATTTGAGGTGTGGGGTAGGGAGCGCGAGGTTGACCCCATCTCTTGCCCCACCACAATGGTGATGGAGTTCCTTCTGTCACTAGCCTCTGCAGTCCTTCGGGTTGCAACAGTCCAGGGGTATTTGGCAGCCTTTTCTGTGTTTAAAAGGACCCCGGATCAAGGTTCCTTTTTTACCATACCGGTCATGGCCCAATTCCTGAAGGGCCTTCTCAACACATTTCCGCCAACTCCCTTTGTTCCGGATTGTGACCTTAACCTGGTTCTCATCTTTCTTTAGGCGGCTCCGTTTGAGCCTATGCATTCTTGTTCACTTAGGTTCTTGTCTCTTAAGACTGCCTCTTTGATTTCTATCAAATTGGCCAGGAGGGTTAGCGAGCTGCAGGCCTTATGCTGCAAGCCCCCTTTTTGCGTTTCTTCAAAGAGAAGATATAGCTTAAGGTCAGACCAGGGTTCCTTCCGAAAGTTGTTTCGGAATTCCACATTTCGCAGTCTATTAACTTTTCCGTGTTCTACCCTCCTCCTCACCCTTCTAAGGAGGAAGAGCGCTTTCACCATCTCGATCCTAAAAGAGCCCTCAGCTTTTATGTTGCCCGCACAGCAGAGTTCAGGAAGATGGACCAGTTGTTCGTTGCACATTCTCTTTCCTGCAAAGGACTTGTCATTACTAAACAAACCATCTCACGCTGGATCATTTTATGTATCTCTGAGTGCTGTCAGTCGGCGGGAAAAGAAGTCCCACTGGGTATTAGGGCCCATTCCACCAGGGGAGTCTCTGCTTCCACGGCCCTTCAAAGTGGGGGTGCCTCTTCTGGGCATTTGCTGTGCTGTCAGGTGGTCCTCATTACATACTTTAAGAAAGCATTATGCGTTGGACTTTGCACATGGGGCTGATGCAGGTTTTGGCAGAGCGGTTCTGCAGAACCTTCTTGTGTAATGCTTTCTGCCCTCCTCCTGTAGCTTACTGCTCGGGGAGTCTATCAAGATGAGGAATCGGCAGGAGAAATTACCTTACCGTAATGCTCTTTCTTTGGATTCTTCTCCCACAGATTCCTCATCACTCCTTCCAGCTGTCACCTCTCAGGGGTGTTGTGGCGATGGCTTTGGGGTTCCCATCTCAGTTACTTAAATCAAAAAAAGAAAAAATTTGAATTCGAATATGTTTTATCCTGTTGGTTTCTATTCCATAGTTGCTAATTTAAGGCTCATTAACCTCCTTCATTTTCCTATGCAACGTTCGAGGAACTGAGGCATGGGGCGTAGTGACGTGGTATATGTATGGCACCTGACGCCACTTCCCGAGCCCACGATCGACCGCAGTGCAAGACCGACTGATCGACGCCCGAGGTCCACTACGCCCCATGTGGAAAGAATTTCCGAGCAGCAGAGCTGGACAAGGGATATCTATCAAGATGAGGAATCTGGGGAAAACGAATCCATAGAAAGAACATTACGGTAAGGTAATTTCTCCTTTTACTGATGGCTCGAACCTCTGTGTGCAGGGTTAGTGAGCTGCAGGCATTTTCCTCGTGTGAGTCCTTCAACATGTTTCACAACGACATGGTCATCTTGTGCTCCTACCCAAACTTCTTGCCCAAGGTGGTCTCTCCATTTCATCTGAATCAAGAGTTCTGCCTGCTGGTGTTCTTCAGAGGCAGAGAGGGCACTGCATTCCTTGGACCTCAAGAGGGTCCTCAAGTTTTATCTTATTTATTTTTTTGATTTACGTACAACCATTGGTTTTGTAAATACAACATACATTACAGAAAAGATAATATCACAAAGAAAACAATTTCAATACACATATTTTAAAATAATTTAGTTTGCATCCACATTTTCCTATAATCCTCAGATTTACCTAATTTTTTCATCACTGTGTATCATTTTATCGCATCGATTTTAAAAAGGAGAACATCTCTATTAATATAACTAATATCTAAAACAACTTCTCGTGTATCCATTTTTTAGTAAACTCCTTCTGATAATAAATTTAAAATTTCAATACATTTCCAATAAAACTTTATCATAAAATAAATCAAATTCATATAATTTCCTTCTAAAAACATGTCCCAACACCACTAAATGTTATTACTAGCAAGCTGGTTATTATACTACTTTAAAAAACGAATTCTTAATGAATTTAAACACTCACAATCTATTAAAACATGTTTGAGTGATTCTTGATCTAAATTACAACATAGTCTACACCACCTTTCTGAGCGTAGAATATCCAGCTCTGCTCCTTTTATCTCTAGGTTTTCTCCCATATTAAATTTAAGTAGAAGATATTGGCGCATAACTTTGTGAGATGGATATGCCTGAATATATTTTGGTGGTATCAGTCGGTGAATAATGTATTGCAGATACCATCTGCTGTTATTCAGTGTTGCTAATTGCACTGTTTTGTTCAACATCCAGTTCTCTGGCATATTTTCGCAGCCAGGTTTTGAATCTTAGTGCTTTACTGACAGTAATTCTTTTTTCATATTTGTCAAACCACAATTTATGCATCACCATCCTTTTCCCTAATGGGCCAATCTTATTGCACATGTCAATTTCCTTAAATTTGGTTACAAATTGCACTCCAATCATATTGTTATTCAGTGCCATCAGCTTATCATAACTCAAGGTTACTCTAGTTGTCATGTCAACATCAATACTATTCAGTTTAAATCCTGCAAGAATGTATTCTATAGAGATGGTTTGGTGTAACCTAAATAATTTATGAAGAATCCGAGCTTCGATTTTACGAATGTGTGATGTATATTTATAGCGCCAAATCTCGATTCCATAAAGGAGAATTGATTGTACTCTTGCCGTATATAACATCAGAATTGTTTGTATTGACCAACCTATGTTTCTTCCAAT
Organism: Ambystoma mexicanum; assembly: GCF_040938575.1. NCBI lineage: Eukaryota > Metazoa > Chordata > Amphibia > Caudata > Ambystomatidae > Ambystoma > Ambystoma mexicanum. The sequence continues at coordinate 1,449,318,789 of NC_090929.1, forward strand.
GAAGCTAATAATCATATTTACCACTTTTGTACATTTACTTTTAAGTTCTGACCAGTGATAATTCTAGTTTTAAGTATTCATCCACAAATAGTTGAAGATATTTGTACTGTTCAACTTGTTCCACCTGGTTTCCCTCTAGCATCCATACATATTTTTTCTTTTGCCTAGCTCGATTCTTCATAAATACCATGGTCTTACTGTTCTCTACATTGATCTTAAATTGGTTAATTCTCGAGTATATACTCAAAGCATTTAAAGTCTGTTGTAATCCCTGCGGCGTATGATCCAAGAGGATCAAGTAATCTGCATAGGCTATCCAATTGAATGTTACCGCTCCTACTTTAGCAGGCCATCTTTTTTCTTGTGGCAAATTTTCTGGTAAGTCAGCGAGATACAAATTAAAAAGGGTGGCAGCAACTATGCACCCTTGGTTTACCCCAAGGTATGTGGAAAATGATTGTGACAGCTTCCCCTTTGCATCAAGTGAATCTGGACTGAGGTCTCAGAATAGAGTAACATTATCATTTTGAGGAGCCCAGCTGGAATACCCCATTTCGTTAAATTTCTCCACAATATGTTCATGTTCACTGAGTCGAACGCTGCCCTATAATCTATGTATGCTCAATAAAGGTTAGTATTCTGAACTACCCAGGAATATTCGACTGCAGTGCTCAGGATTATCAGGTTGCCAGCTGTTTTTGAGTGTTCAATAAATCCGGTTTGATTAGGTGGGAGTATCTTTTTTTCTTGAATCCAGGCCTTTAGTTCTCCTAACAGTACCCTTGCAAATATTTTAGCTGGGATGTCCAGTATAGCCAGAAGGCGATAATTAACTGGATTATCCCAGGCACCTTTTTTGTAAACAGGAAGGATATTACTCATTTTCCAGGTTGCTGGTATTTTTCCTTCGACTCCTATTGCATTGAAAAGAATATATAGTGTCTGTGCCCACTGTTCGGATGACTCTTTGATCAAATGATTGCACAAGTTTTATCAAATAGCCACTAGCAAGACAAACCACATACCATTACAACTGTACCAATACCATGATGTCCTGTCTTCTTTTGTTCCGTCCTTGTCTAGCTGTAACGTGCCCTGATGCCTATGGCGCTATAGAAATAAATAAATAAATAAACCAAATCTCTCTTGTATGAAATCCTTCAGGAAATCGGAGGCATTGTTCGTGACTTTTGGGGGCTCCACCCGCTCTCAGGCTTCCAACGCTTCTATCGCCCGGAGGATGGTCCATGCCATTTCAGAGGCATACACAGCCATGGGCAGACCTGTTCCGGAGGGGATTCATGCCCATGCGGTCAGAGCTAAAGGCATGGCCGTCGCCTTTCAGAGACATGCTTCTTGGAATTCCATCAGCAAGGCGCTACTTGGACCTCTCCATCAGCTTGTTGTAAGCACTACTCACTGGACACCAGCTCCAGACACGATGCAGAGTTTGGTCAGGTGGTTCTGAAGAACCTTTTTGCTTCGTCCTAGATATGAGGCAGGTTATCGCAGCTCCACCCTTTTTTCTGTGGAATCACCCACAAGGATGGAGGAAAGTGGACAGGATGTATGAGTAATTAAAGTTACTCACCATAGTGACTAGAGTACTCCTAGTTCATAGTCCCCTTTCCTCCATACATCCCACCATCGTTCCCTCGCTAGTATACTAATGACTAGTAGGTAATAAGTGCAGCCAGGTGTCTCCGATGTGTTCAAAGGGAACTGCGTGCTATACTAAATGTAAAGGGGAAGCTCAGTTTTGTGCTGCCAAAGGTTCCGGTACTGTCCCCATGTTGGGGTAGGCCCACAAGGATGGAGGAAAGGGGACCAGGGGACTATGAGTACTCTAGTCACTACGGTGAGTAACTTTAATTTATTTGACAGTTGCGTTTTCTTTTATGATGTCCAGCACAGTATTTCATTCAGATTGCTTGTCACATTGCACTGGTTGTCGAATATTGTGTTGTGGCTTATTTGTGCATGATGCATGAAAAACAGCTCAATGTATTGCCTTATTTACTGCCTAAACTGTTTCTTTTTTTCAGATCTTATGGTGGAGTTCATTGTAACCCATATGATGAAAGAGTTTCCTATGGATCTTTACATGTAAGTGTCCTATTGTTATGATTTGTGAAAATATGACATATTTATAAGATGGGTAATAGCTTTGAGCTTATAAATCTCAGGTTCAATTGAAGGGTCAGGAGTCACTTGGGTTTGAATAGGCAAGTTTGGAGGGGTAAACTCATTTACAGAGACTCCCTCCTGTTGTACTATTAGCCTACTAGATTCCCCTTGTAATTCAACACATATGGAAATGCCTACATCATTAAAGAAATTAATTTAATTGTTTACAGGTAAACTAGTATTTTCCATAATAGTATGGTTAATTGCAATACCATTTCTCATATCAGTATTAGAATCGTGGATCGTACGTCCACTCCGTAACCTGTTCACCATTTTAACTACCTGTTCAGTATGGAACTAAGCTGTGCATTCACCGCGTACTCAAGCAAAAGTCCAACAATCAATCGTCTCGGGAACCAGCAGCCCGCCGCTCGCCGCGCACCGTGAACAGTCAACAGTACTTTCAAGTACTTCCACAGGTGCGCATAGGGGGTGCGCAGGCTGCTGGGTATTTGTTGAAACAAAAGAGGGGTGGCTACACCAAGGGGCGGGCTCCCAGAGCTGAGACCTTTAAATCAGTAGAAACAAACAGGGATTCAGAAATTCGGTAATTACAGCACGGCTTACAGAATTATTCAAAATATGTACGAGCACAACGCACACGTTGAACCCAATGTATACGTTGAACACAACGTTTGTACAACAGTCACCGTTGTTTGTTTCTGTGAGCCAGGCAACAATCAGTGTGCAGAAAAAAGACGTCCTCCCGTTGTCCGTCGGAAAATTTGCAGATAGCACTTCTCTTGTACTGCAGACAGTTCACAATCCAAGTCGCCAGTTAAATCAGCAACCAACGTGACGGCACAGTCAACAGTACTTTCAAGTACTTCCACAGGTGCGCGTGCGGGTGCGCAGGCTGCTGGGTATTTGTTGAAACAAAAGAGGGGCGGCTACACCAAGGGGCAGGCTCCCAGAGCCGAGACCTTTGTTTGTTTCTGTGAGCCAGGCAACAATCGGTGTGCAGAAAAAAGACATCCTCCCGTCGGAAAATGTGCAGATAGCACTTCTCTTGTACTGCAGACAGTTCACAATCCAAGTCGCCAGTTAAATCAACAACCAACGCGACGGCACAGTCAACAGTACTTTCAAGTACTTCCACAGGTTTACTTTGTTATGTTTTTTAGATTTGGTGTTTATCTTTTAGTAATGTGAGCATTCACAAATGTTTCTGACCCCAAAGAGCCTGGTACCCACAGACAGGACTCTAATTTAGATTTTGAAGTGGGGTTATTTTGCTCCTTGTTTAGGTAGTTAGTAAACAGTATTTCTCATTCTCATCTGGAATGTTCCTGTGCTCTGTACTTTCCATGTGTCTAGTGGTTCCTATTAACTGAAAGATGTATCTTTTATCTAGATGGCCATCTTCAGAAAGGCAGCACAATAGTCATCTTAACCCAATGTTGTCTGTAAACGTAGAGAGCAATCAGCTACTAATTAACCTAAAATGGAAAAAAATTGAATCCTAGAAAAACTAGAATCCAAGCAGTCGGAGAGTATCTGGTTGCAAAGTCAATTTATCCGAACAGTTCTGAAAAAGTGACAATGATTTCAAAGTTACATTATGGAGGTTTTCTAAGATTACTTCCATATTTGTTTTAACCCGGACAATCAGGAAATAATCTGTGATTCATCCTCACAGGAGTAGCTTTGCAAGTTAAATGCTAGCTTCAGAGATTTGTGGTTTGATTCCAGACAGGGTTGGCTCAACTTTTTTGTTTTTTCTAGGTTAATAAAGTGAGCCCCTTTTATTGCAGTACTTAGAACAGAGCAGGATCTGACAAGAAAGGATATATTTAGTGATGTAAATATTTTTTTCTATCAAAAAAGGAGCATACTATACTGGGGTATACAACAGTCAAACATTTATCTTCAAGGCCAGCACAGTTCACAAATGTGTACTTCATCTGTATGATAGATTATTGGTAGAGCTAAATTAAGTGTTGAGGAACCCACTCAATGGATTAACAATACTCACCTGTCTAATGCGAATGCCACCTATTAGGTATATGGAAACAGATGCAAGCTTATTATTGCAAATTGGAGCTCTAGTAATGTAATCAAATTACAGGACTAAACTCCCTTTCTTTAGACTTCCTGACGTTGCATGTATTCTGTTAGTCCAGCAAAACACATATTACCATGTCTAGCTATCTGCTTTCCCAGTAACTGAAGGGCACTGTTTTGTAGATTTGACTGGACACCTATTGCAAGGTTGCATGTATTAATGTCATACACATCTCTTTGATTTCCTTCTATGTGTTCCGTGTATGCCTCGCCTATTAGTTTCATAGTTGTGCTGTTTAGGGTGGTGTGCTCCCATGCAATATCCAATTTATTCAACATTGCTTAGTGTGACAGGGCACAGCAGTGACACCGTAGACCTCTGGGACTTATTTATTCAATTCTCAGGTTCTTTTGAAAAACAAATCTGTAAACACCGACAGGAATTAGGATAAATCCTACAAATAAACAGGGTTAATTCTAGATAAAAGTGTTTTTTCTATTTTTTTATTCAGTATATTTGGTTTATTACAAATCTTTCACCATTTTAACAAATTTCAACAAAGAGATCATACATAAAATTAAAATCATACATAAAAAATAGCACAAACCAAAGACAAAAACAACAATCTCTGCCAAAAGTTCTAACCTAAAAGAAGTCTCCAAGTTAAGCATGCATTACTTAAAAAATTGAAAACAAGGAGGCGCCTGGAAACATTACATTACATCTTACTAACTAGAACCAGTTTGACTGTTTAACTGTCCATCATCATCGCAGAGTTGGTCTAGCATTTTAAGGGTTTGTTCTAAGAATTTGACTGTTACGAAATGTATTCTTGGTGTTCGGCAGTCATATATTAAGCTCCACCATTTCTCAGAGTCTAGACCACATAAATCTACGATTTTGCTTCTTAAGTACAGTTCTCTTAGCTTTGGGCAAAATAGTACCAAATGGCTAAGAGCCTCATTTCCTTTACATAATCTGCACCTTGTACATATCTTCTCTTTGGTATATCTTGCCTTCGTTGTTTTGTTTTGGAGAACATTCAATCTAAAACGTAGTAATAGATCTCTTTGCTCACGGTTTGGAAACTTTCTCAAGTAATCCGGTATAATAGACATCACACCGCAGTTTGTTTTAAGGAGTGTATGAGTTTTAGACAATGCTCTTTTTAATTCAGTGTTGGTCCAGTCCACGGCCCATAGCATTCTTTTGACGGCTTTTGGATGTTCGGCCAAGGTTTCTTTCTCTAGGCTTAACTCCTTTAAAATTCGATCATTTTTACTTTTCCATTTTTTAACTATCTCTTCTGTGAAGTTATTGTTTTCACAGAATATTTCAAATTGAGGTGGCATCAAATTAGTCATTGTTTTTCTATGTAGCATCAGCCTATTGTATCGGATATATACGTATAGAGCTGTCAGGCCGAGTTTATGGCGAATTACCGTCATTGGTGTAGCTTTCGGCAACGGCAGAATGCTTTTCCAGAATAGCCCTTCCAGGGCATTCCAGAAATCCTCTGGGATGTTCATGCAAGTTTCTCCTCCATATGTTAATATTGGTACTATTTTGAGCCTGTAGAATGTTATTACAGACCAGAGGGAAAATGTCCCGTATCTTTTGTTGATAATATTCGCTTGCGCAATTAGTTGTTTTGTTTTCATCTTTAGCATCCTTTTCCAGGGCTCTTCATTTTTTGTGCCGCTTAATTGAATACCCAATTATCCCATTTCATTAAATGGCTTTATTTGCATTTTATTCACAGACCATGCTTCATTCTTGCCTTTTTTCCATCTTTTGTCACCAAATATCAGTATTTCTGTCTTTTCTGCGTTTATTTCTAAATCCTTTTTTTCTATGTATTTTTCTACCTGATTTAGGGTTCTTTGTAGACCAATTTGTGTGTGGTCTAATATAATCAGGTCATCTGCATATAATAGATGGTTTACCAGTCTGCCATTTAATCTTGGTGGAAAAGTTCTACTATTGTCCAGGCAGTATTGCTGATCTTCAATATAGAAACAAAAGAGAGTAGCGGCTAATGGACAGCCTTGTTTTAGGCCTTTTGTTGTTTTTATTTTGTTTGATAGATTGCCATCTTGATCTAATTTAACTCTTATTGAAGTTTTAGCATACAGTTCTTTAATTGCTTTCAGGAGGTCTGTAGGACAACCTTTAATGGCCAATTTTTCACAAAGATGTTTTCTATTTACACTGTGAAAAGCTTGGCGCAAGTCAATGCTGGCTGTGTATAACTTTTGTTTGTTTGTGAATGCTCTTTTTTTCATCAATCCTAGTATCAGGAGATTTAAGCTACACCCTACATTTTGAACAAAGCCCGACTGTCGTTTATCATAGATATGTGTGTCTTTGATCCATTTTTTTAATCGTTTTAGCAGAAGTGTAGCAAAAAAAAAAAATTCCGACACAATCCAGCAGTGCGATTGGTCGGTAATCTTTAGGTTCCATCCCATTTCCATTTTTAAAAATAGGAACAACGATAGCCGACTTCCATGATTTAGGGATTTGCTCCAACTTGATAATTCTCATGAACAGTCTTTCACAGAAAATGGCCCATTTTTCTGGATCTTCTTTTACCACTGCATTCGACAGACCATCTGGCCCTGGCGCTCTTGATGAGCTTGCTTTTAAAATAAATTAGCAGTTTTATGTCTTCTTTGTCGAATGTTATATTCCAGGATCCAGCTTCATTTTCATTTATATTACTTTTGGAGTCCGATTTTTCTGCATCGTTAAACAATTTTGTAAAGTGCTCCATTCAGCCAATTTCCGGAATAGGGTTCATAAGAGCTGCCGCTGATTGTTTCTCATTTAGCAGCTCCCATAGTGTCCTACTGTTTGCATTATCCATGGCTTTTTGCATGGCTTCAGCATCTTGTTGTAACAGTTGTATTTTATGGGACTTCTGCCAATTTTAGTATTTTTGTTTTCTTTTCCGGATCAGTTCTTTTGTTTCTTCGCTATTTTCTGTTTTTAATGCATATAGATCTTTTCGCAGTTGTTTCTTTTGTATCATCACTTCTGGTTCATACACATGTAATTTTTTCACTTTTGGTTTCATATATTTTCCTGAGCTTTGTTTGAATATCTGTAGGGACATGCCATATTCTACAGACATTTTTTCTTTAGCTTGCCACTTATCCAGATTTTGCAATACAGTGTCAAAGTCGTTTCTTTTTAGCCTTAGGCGATTTAATCCAGATTCCAACTCAATTTTAGTATTCCAAATCGGATTTATTCTTGTCTTCCAGTGAGAAAACACAGCGATAATTGGGTCATGATCACTGTGAATTGATGGTATTACACTGAAGCTCTGGAATTCCGTTAACAGTTGTTCCGAAACGAACATATAGTCCAGAATATTACTCAATTTACCATTGCTCCAGGTGTTGGTAGGCAGGATATCTCTCTTCATATTTCCATTTAATCTGTGTAATCTCCTCGCTTCAATTTCATCATTCCACATTTGGCCGCGTTTACATCTTGGGCCATTTTTTTTTATTTAATTCATTTTGTGTCGATCTCTTTACCTCAAAACAATTTGCATTAAGATAACCGCAGTTGAGAATATTCATGTCTTGGTACATTTCTCTTTTGCAATCCAAACATTCCATTAATTGATCTATGAATTGTTCACTTTCATTTTTTAGAGGATTCCAGTATACATTCAATATGAGTAACTTTTGTGGCGGCCTTAGGGCTTCCGACTGAAATTGCACTACCATTGCTTGTATATAAGAGTTAATGTTTGTGGATTCCAATACGTTATTCCTGAACCATTTTTAATTAAGGTAAGTAGGCCTGCAGATGGTCTTCCAAGTAAGCCTCTTTTCGACCGGATTACATAACACAGTATTATCCCTCTTTAATGGGTGCAGTTTTCAGCCAAGATTCTTGTATGCATATTATTTCAAGATTGTTTAGAGTTGGATTGAAATCATTAAAAAGATGACGGTAACCTCTGGTATTCCAGCTTCCTATTTTCCATTGATCTTCTTGGGATTCCCTGGGTGGCTACAATTTCGGTTTTATGGCAAGAGTGCCAGCTAGCCAATTCCAGTACTTCGGATCATCTTTTGATGTTTGTGTTGTATTGTTTGGTCCAGCTATATTTTGATTTCTTTTTATGGTTATTTTTATTTTGTTTAAGTGTTCCTTTTCATGCCTTTGAATTTGTTCTCCATTTTCCTCTTCCTTTAATTGGCGTTGCGATGATTCTGTAATCTGTCTTGTTATATTACTATTGCCACATAAGCTTCTCTGATCATATTCAGAGTTCTCTTTCTGTTTTGACTTCGCAGTCTCACTTCTTTCATTTTCTTGTTTTGCTCCGTCCTCTTTGAAAAATTCTCTATTGATTTGCTCGGTTTTACTAGTTCCACAGGCCCCTGGCTCTTCATCAGCATTTTGGGTATCAGTTAATTTTGTGATGTTGAAGCCTAACACTCTGAAGTTTTCGTGGGCTTCTAGCATAATGGAGGCAAGTATAACCGAGTTTGTCACTATTTCAACTAGATCGACGCAAGCTTCGACAGGGAAACTTACAGACAGTATTTCTTCCGATTTTATAATTTTTAGTTGAGGAATATATTGTAGGAGTTTCATGACGGCTGATCTATTTAATATTAGCCCATCCAAATTTCTTCCTACTCTTTCAAGTACCACAGCTGTATTTGTCGGTGGTTTTGGTTTTGGCTTATTCCATTTGTGTCATGAACCATCGAAATCACCCTTTCTGGGCCTCCTAGTCCCCGACACATCAGGGATTACACCCCATAATACTACCAACATGGCTGCAAGCTCAGAACGCTGCTCACCAGTCTTCATGTTCTACGCAGCGTACTCTATAAAGAGGCCACACCCCCGCAGCCCTGCGCGTCTCAATGCTGCTGTTAGCTGTGACCGGACGCGTGCTCCGTATTCTCCCTTGTATTATTCTGTTGTTTCCTGATTCCTGGAACCCCTTCTTCCAATCTACCTTCCCTCCTTCTTATCCAGCCCTTCCCGGAATCCCTACACCGCCTCCGAGTGCTCCATATCCTTTTTCTGAATTTCCTGGAGTTTTCCCTTGATCCCGGACCGCGAAGCTGAACGAACGCTGGAAGCCGAGGACACCCGATCGGGCTTGTATAAGACCCGAACCATACGAAAGAAGACTCCTCCTAAATAAGTCATCAGACAGCGAAAACAGGTGAGAAAGGGGGAAACCTGTGACAAATTGTTATTTTGTCCGGTTTTTCTTAGGATTCCCGGTCTTTTGATCGGTGTCCTTGTTTCAGTGTGGTGGACAATGTTCATATTTTCAGATGGTAACTCTGTGGGCATGAAAGTTTCCTTAGGTACCTTACTCGTTTCTGTATATTTAGCTGTACATTTTTGCAATTTTTCGCTTAAGGTTAGAAAGTTTCTTCACCTTTTTTATTATTGGCCTTAGGGTCAATACATACTTCTTTGGATTCATATATGTTGAAATCCGTAATCACCCTTTCTTGAGTTTCGTTTTCCTGCAAGTTTTCAGTTTCATAGACCGAGCAGTCTAGGAGTTCTTGCAGGCTGCTATCATATGTGCTGGATTCATCGGAAGACACAGATATAGTCGTGGTCTTTTCTTGTACCAACTGAGCCAAAGATTCTGATGGTTTACTGCAGGGTGGTAGCATAGTGGAAGCACTTGGAATCTCATCTTCAGCTGTGGGTTTAAAATTTCCTAAGAAACTCCTAGAACCACAATTTTTTTTATTTTCTTTATTATTCACATTTTTCGTTTTGCAGGCACTTTTTAGATTTTTCTTTTGTATGTTTATTAACTTTAATTTCTCTGCCTTTTTAGTTGCATTTTGGTTGAATATTAAAAAGGCACTTGTGACTGCTTTATTTGTGGATCTTACAGATTGGTCGAGATTCTCGCTTAAAATTTGTTGGTTATGGGGGGGCGCTCTTGCGCACATCCAAGATGGCCGCCTAGCGCAGGAGCTCCAGCTCGGAAGAAATCCTTATTAAGAATTAATCCGGTCAGCAGCGTCCCATGCTTGAAATTAAGCCACTTCCTAGCAGCAGAAGCTTTACTGCACATACTGGTGTAACATCGTGCGAAATCGAAGCCGGGGTGCTGAGATATTCCGTTTTGAAGATTTGGCGGTTGACGGAGACCTGCGGAGCCGCATGAGGGCTCCACCGACACCAGTTGGAGGGCTGCGGTGGGGGAGGAGCGCCGCGCGACCAACGACATCCTGCCGGGAGGGAGAGAGTGATTGAGGTGGTGGCCGCCCGAGACGACGGAACCAGTTCCCTGCCTGGGCACAACCTCCAGGACCCGCTCGGGGTGACTGGACAGTGCGGGAGAGGCTTGGGGGAGCTTTGAACTGATACGCAGCTGTGGAACTGTGACGGCCGCTTGGCCTGACCCCCGCCCTTGGACTCGCCTGCGGCTCCGCTTGGGCGGCCTCCTACCGATCGGCGGTCTACGGCTGTGGTGCGGCCCGGCCCCCAGCTCGCGGCCCTCGCGGAGGGGCCCGGGGCGGATCGTGCCCCGTCCCCCCCACTGGGGGTATCAAGTAAGTGGCCGGGGGAAGGAGAGGACTGTTTTGACCGCAATGCGGGGAGGCCCTACACGGGGAACAGAGGGCCACAGCCTAGGCCTACTGCAGCCTACCCCCAACTGGCACAGAGGACAATAATCCTATAACGCCCTGGGCTGCCCCGGATCAATGCCCCGCACCACCCTGGGAACATAGTCTCGCCCAGCAACATCCAAGGGGAGCGGCCACCAAACGCTCGAATATAGCGGGACTCCCAGGCGAACCCTGCGACACGTGTCTCGGAGTAGAGGCCTCTGTTAACGAGACGTCATACACCTAAATCCTACACACCGGCTGTTGGTTAGGCTATTGGGGCAAATATAAGATAAGACACACTTTACCCACAACTGTGTCGCACAGCGGGGCACGGAGCAGAAGATACGTGGGAGACCACGGTCCATCCCTTCCTGGAGGCCGCAACACATGGGCCGCACCGAGAAGACGGGGGCAGGTGGGAAAAAATTGGCCCGATGGACAATTTCACTAGTTCGCAGCCGCAGGGGGCGGCTAGCGGGGAGGTACACCCGCCAGATGGGCATGAGACTGACCCGCTGGAGCGCCTGGCAACGCTGGTGCAGAATGGATTCATGACCATGAACGTCAAATTAGATGATATAGTGGCGACAATCGGATCCTTGAGAGCACGTGTTGAAAAGGAAAGCACTCGTGTCACGGAGGTGGAAAATAGGATAAGTGCAATTGAGGATACGATACTGCAACACAGCCGGGATATAGCCCACCTCCAAACGGAATTGCATAAAACCCAAAACAAATGTGAGGACCTTGAGTCAAGATCCCGGAGGAACAACATCCGGATTGTTGGGGTATCGGAAAAGTTTGCAAAGGGCCCCATGGAGAAACAGGTTGAGGCCTTGCTGAAGGACATCCTAGGTGCCGACTCCTTTTCGGATCACTTCCTGGTCGAAAGAGCCCATCGCACCCTAGTACTGCTCCCGAAACCAGGAGCCCCTCCTCGAACTATAATTGCACGCCTCCTAAATTACCGTGACAGGGACACTATACTCCGGCTGTCGAAGAGAAAGCAATCCACATATATCCGGACTTCTCGACTAGCGTGCAAATGCAAAGGAGATCATATGAAGGGGTGAAAAAACAGCTACGTATGCGAAATGTGCCCTATGCCCTCATCTTTCCAGCGAAAATAAGGATACAACATGGAGGACGGGCCCACTTCTTTGAGAACCCCACAGACGCTTTGTCATACGTGGAGTCTTCCATTCCGTTATCCACCGGAAGTCGAGGGGTAGATCAAAATGCGAACTCATAACCAAGGAATGAGAGGCGAGACCCGACAGAGCAGCAGGGAAGGTTAAACTCCGACCAACTGCCGCATGGTGAGAAAATAAAGAAATTGGAAGTTACGCAATGGTGACAAACTGAACAAAATGTTTTTCCCGGGCTGTGACCCTCCGTCTGGAGCGAGCCAGATGGCTGCGATAAGTGACCCTCAGGAAAGTTCCACATGTTTAAGGGATTGTTTGTTGTGGGGCAGCATTGTCATGTTGGGGTTAATAATGTGGGTGGGGGGCTAAAAGGTTGCATGATTGAGCAAGGGGGGAAGTTTGGGAACCGGGACTCAGTTAGAGGAGTCTCACAAGTTAAAAAGCGTGGTGACATTGCAGCACATGGAACTCTCCTAAATAACAGCAAGGTAAAACAGGCTAATTGGATATACAGACATGGCTAACTCTATTAACAAGACCCAAGGGCTTAAACTGAAACTACTTACTTGGAATGTCCGGGGGCTGAATAATCGAGCAAAATTGAGTAAAGTGGGTGCTTATGTCACCCGGCATCAGCCCCAGATTGTCATGCTACAGGAAACACACGCGCTGCGGAAGGTTAATGCCGAGCTCTTGAAAGGGTGGGGAACGCACAGGTACTGCACGGAATACTCCTCGCAGGCAAGAGGGGTATTGACCCTGATACACCCATCAGTTGGGTTCCAGTTGGTAAGGAGTAAGATAGACCCGATAGGTCGCTATGTTATGGTCTGCGGCAACGCCATGGGGGAAGAATTGCTATTGATAAACACGTATGGCCCAAATGTTGACGACCCTGATTTTTACACAAATGTGCTGAATGAGATTGGTGCATGTGGAAGCGAGCGAATATTATGGGGAGGAGATTTTAACACCATTTTAGATACAAAACTAGATCGCTCCGCCTCCACACACAGAAACCCCACAAAAACGGGACACACTCTACAGCAAATAATTTTGCAACTGCAGCTGGTAGATGCCTGGAGGGCATTGCATCCCCCATAAGAGACAGTATTCATTTTATTCTTCAGTACATGACACTGAGTCCCGTATCGACTATTGGCTGGTGTCGGCACCTCTCCTACACCAAATCAAGGGATGTGAGATGTTTCCTCGCACCCTGTCGGATCATTCCCCCGTTGGGTTAGAGGTCACACTAGGAAACCTTAGACCCCCGCCCAGAAGATGGAGGATGCCCACTGGCATCTTAAAGGACCCTGCAGTGGCAGAGGAATTGCATACCGAGGTAGAATTTTTTTTTCGAAACCAATAGGGAGTCAGTGAGCAGCCCTGCGACATTATGGGAAACTTTTAAGGCATGGGTGCGGGGTATCCTGATTTCTAAATCCACGGAGCTATTGAAAGCAGTCAGGAAGGAATTAGCAGAGGTTGAGAAACGGTTGGGGGAGCTAGAGCAACGGTACACATCCTTACATGAAGACAACACCCTGGCGGATATCAATAGTAACCTACAATCCTTCAATAAACTAGCTAACAGGGAATTGCTTTATATGGCTACTCCGATCAGGGCACGCCGATACGGAGAAGGAAACAAGGCAGGGCGCACCCTAGCTAACCTGTTGAAAGCTGATAGAGGCCGCACACTGATCTCTAGCATAGTGGCTAGTGACGGCACTGTGCAAACCAGCGAGGAGGGTATCAATTGGGAGTTTTCCCTCTTTTATCAAGAACTATATGCTAATCACGATCGAAAAACCCCCAATGACATTGAAATGTACTTGGACAGTATCCCGCTCCCAAAGTTGACTGCTGAAAGTAAGTTACTGTTAGATCAACCCCTTACGATTGAGGAAGTCAGGGAAGCAATCAAATCATTCGCCAACGGAAAAGCCCCCGGATCAGACGTTCTGGGAATCGAATTGTACAAGGAACTGAGTGACGAGCATGCCCCTGTATTACTGTCCATGTGGGAGGAGGCCACAGAGGTAGGGACGTTGCCTCCATCTATGAGAGAGGCTATAATTACGGTGCTTCCTAAGCCCAGGCGTCCCCCCAATGATATGTCCTCATATAGACCCCTATCCCTTATAAATTGTGATGCTAAGATATTTGCGAAGATTTTGGCCAATAGACTCCTGTCACACATGCCAGTACTGGTACACCCCGACCAATGCGGGTTCATCCCCACTAGATCCACAGCGCTTAACTTGCGCAGGTTGTTTGGGGTAATGGCCCAGATCAAGCCGGAGGCTCAGGCAGTTGCTGTGTCCCTAGATGCTGAAAAGGCATTTGACTCTGTGTCATGGACATACCTGTTCATGGTACTGAATAAATTCGTACTAGGCCCGAGCTTCCAGAATTATGTCAAAGTGTTGTACACTAACCCGGAAGCCAAGGTGTTGACTAACCGCACTATGTCAGACTGGTTTGAGTTGAAGAGGGGCACCAGACAGGGTTGCCCATTCTCCCCCATACTATTTGCCCTGACCATGGAACCATTTGCTGCTGCAATTAGAGAACATCAGAAACAGAGGGGTATACGGATGGCGTGCCTGACCCAATCTATATCCCTGTATGCGGATGACACCCTCTTGTACATCCGTGAACCTGACTTACACTTGGGCTCAGTAATGGAAGAAGTGCACAAATTCGCAGTATACTCGGGATACAAGACCAACAAGCTAAATCTGAAATTTTCCCCCTTACCCCCCGAAGCCCAAACAACACGCACGGTCTAAAATGGTCCCCAGACAAGATAAGATACCTGGGAGTTATCGTCTCGGGTGATAGAACATCCCTATTTTTGAATAATCACGACTCCCTACTAAATACGATTGCCACTAAGCTCCGATTTTGGGCTAAACTCCCCATCTCACTTATAGGCCGGGTAGCCGCACTGAAAATGGTCATTCTCCCTAAGCTACTTTACATATTCACTAACATCCCGATTTGGCCCGGTAGGTGGTTTTTTGATACACTTCGATCAATGGCGGTTGAGTTTATCTGGTGTGGGGGTGCGGCCAGGCTGAAGTGGGAGAAAATGGTGGAACCATACAATAGGGGAGGCATAGCGGCTCCTGACTTCGAATTTTACTATCTGGTCGCACAGGCCCAATTTGTTAAGCATTGGTATGACGAGCACGACACCTCGCCCCACATCTGTCTTGAAAAACACACAGCGCGCCCGACCGACATAAGGTCAGTCATCTTTAAAGTTAAACATAGGGATGAATGCCCATTTGACCCGGTTAGCACGACAGTACAGGCATGGTCCAAACTCTTCCAGAAACCTGGGGTGAAGGCACCTTACTACGCCGAGGCTCCGCTTTGGAACTTCCCAGGCATAGCACCCACATATGACCCAAGTATACAAAACAAATGGGACCCGGACGAGGAATTTAAAATTAAGGACATATTTCCTAATGGCAAATTTATAACATTAGAGGACTTCAAAATAGGGATGGGAAGGGACCAATTGATGATTTTGCAATATCATAGAATGAGACTGGCCTATAAGGCCCGGTGGCCGATGTTCCCAGATGAACCCCCACCACACCCATGCCTGCTGACCCCTGCAACCCGAGCTGGAACCAGTATCTCGGGCATCTATGCGGCCGTGCAGGCTAATACCCCAAGGTAAAGCACACTTAAGTCCTCCTGGGAGACGGACCTGGGTGAAGACAAAACACACAGAAACTAGGAGAGATACTGTGAAATGACCAAGAAGGTATCTATGAGCGCTGGCCTTCGGTTGATACAGTTTAAGATGCTAAATAAGCCTATACCCCCCTTAAGGTTGCAAAGTTTACGAACAATGGTCCTGGTACGTGTCCGAAATGTGGGGTGGATCGGGCTGATTCGATTCATATGTATTGGAGCTGTCCTCATGTGTATGCTCTCTGGGGAGAGGTTGCAAATGTCCTAGAGGAGATCACTCAAATTCCTGCAGACCTCACACCGTCAAAATATCTATTTGGGGATATTCGTAAGCAATCAGAGTACAAGGAGGCTCTTTAGCATTGCATGCGCAGTGGCAAAGAAGTGCATTTTACAAAAATGGAAGAGTGCACAGCCACCGAGAATATGCCACTTTCTCAAAGAACTGACATACGTTAAAGAATGCGAAGAACACTATATAATGTCACTCCCGAATCTAAGTAAACCGAAAGACAAATGGGCCCCGTTTAGAATATACCTATGCGAGGCGGACTCGACCAGCGGTAGCCCGGTAGGGCCAAGTGACTCCTGAAATCTGTAATGTTGGTTATGCTGTAATACGGCTATACAGTCTGTTGATGTTCCGAATGTATTCTATGCAAATTGTTGTTGCAATGTCATGTACTACAAGAATTAAATGTTTTTAAAAAAAAAAAAATAGTTGGTTATTTTCAGTTTCAAATGATGTTGGCTTTTGGAGCATTATCAAGCTAGGTGTAACTGGTGATGGAACTCTTTGTTCTTCGCATGCAGTAGGCTGTGCGGTAGCAAACTCTCTCGCTATCTCACCGACGGTTTTTATATTTCTCGTTTCCACTTTATCTACCCCTTTTATTTCAGGAGATAGAGTCGTAACAATTTCTCGGATCCCTTCTAAGAAAAAATGTTTGTCAGATTTTGCATCTTGTAATAGTTCTATCAATGTCTTTAGGATCACTCCACCCATTTCTTTCTCTCGGCTTTGCTTTTCTTTAATCACCTCCATGACTGATTCTACATAAATCATTTTACTATTCATTAATGCAATCATTGTTGTTTGGTCTCGTTGATTTTCATTTATGCTTTCATACAGTTTTAGGAAGGGAGCCATAGTTATTGATACTGAGGAGATAATGGATTCCTGCACCTCTTTGAGCCACCTCGTTTCCTTTGATTCCCTATTAAGTGTGAAATTTTTTAGTCTTTGTGCATTCACTCCTTTATTTCTGTTACTCTCATTTGAGCTGTAATCTGATGAAGAGGAAGTATTGTCATCAGGTGGCATTGTCACCTTTGCACATATATTTGTATATGGTAGACATTTTTTAATTTGTTCTTGTAAAGCTTTTATTTCTTGAGCACGCTGTTTATTTACTTCTCTCTCTTCAGGTGATCTTATCCTTCAGCTTGCAGGTTCAACACTACTTTTGTTTGTAGTTTTAGCTGTCAATACAACTTGTTCTACAGGATCTGGAAGTTCATACTGTATATTCTTTGAAGTGCTCTCTACTGGTGAATGTATCCTTGGGCGTTTTGAAGCCCATCATTTTGGATCTCATCTCCATTTTGCTTTAACAAGCCTTGATTTTGAGTTGTTCTATTAGAGCTTTTTTCTACAATTATGAACTTGGAATTAGATTTTTCTGATATTGAATTTGTTTTTTGATTATCAGTCATCTCCGCTGTGTTTAATAGTAAATCATCATCTGTTATTTCCACAGTAACATTTCCTTTTGTGATGGTACTTTTGCCATCTGACACTATTTTAGTTGTTTCATTTTCTTGCGAGTTGTTGCATATTTGAGGTTTGTCCATGTTTGGAGATTTAGTCGCTCCAATTTGCAATGGTTTTCCGTTAAAATGCCACCTCAATGTTCCGATCTTGGAACTGGAGTAGCACCTTTTTTTTGCCTGTTTCGTCTGGCTTTGTATCCCAGATAACTCTAAGCCTTTCGGGCGCGCATCAGACTGTGAGCTGTTATTTTACATTTTTGCAAACTGTCCATTTTAGAGGACTTCATATTAGCGCTTTCCTTTTGAATGTTTTCATTATCTGATTCTGGCATGTTAAGGGGTACTTGTGAAGGCACATTATCTGGTTTCTGTAGGTGCACTGACTTTATTGTTTCTGATTCAAGTATGGGCGTGTAATTGAGGGGTAACGGCTGTTTTGACAGTAGCGCAATGCTAGCTCCACTGCAGAAGCTGCTCGATCCCTGCCCATCAGAGCTGAGACGCTCGCACATGGAAGCGCAAGGAGGTGGGGAGCAGGTCCCGTTCCCTGCGTCTGCGTCAGCCAGAAACTGTGCCGACTCACACCCACTGCAAGACCCGCCCACACAAGGAAGCGGATCGCCCACCGGCCCGCAACAACTCCAACGCGCCCATCCTCACACCGGGCCAATGAAACGTTCTCGGTCGCATTCGCACACGCTGTGCCACAGGAGCCATAGGGGCCATGAAGTGCCTCCCCACAGCATGTCATCGCCCCCCCGCCCCCGGTGCAAAGCGAACACCAACTATGGGTGAGGAATAGTTTTTAGCTGTGATTGGGGACAGCGTATGGATTATATCCAAATCGCAGTTTATATTTGAATGTAAATTTATGGTTGACTTTATACTTTGCTTTGATGTAGCCTTTATGGCAGTCTTTATGGCGGGTATATTGAGTGGTAAAACGGCAATCTGTTTATCAGCAGTAGCATCTAATGCACGTACCTTACTCTGGGTTCGTGAATACATTTCTCCGGATATTTCAGGGTCCATTTGCTCACACATAGGCGAACACTCGGCTACGCTCCGCGTCTGTAAATGGTCTTTATAGTTTCTAATGGTAGAAACAAAAAACAGACTCCAACAGATGATTGAGTGATTGAGAGGGTCAATATAAAATGAAGCACCTTTCAGGCATTTACCATCAATGTGTCCTTCTAAATAATCAAGTTCAAACCCCAACTCTTATAAGTCCTTGTCTCCTACCTGAGACAGCTTATTCAACCAAATAAAGTCTCTTTCCTATTCTTCACCAGTCCTTAGCCTCCAGGCTACCCTAGTCTATAAAGTACGTCTCTTAAGAATTGACCAAAGCAAAGTACATCAATCTATTCTTCTGAGTCCATCCCTAATCTGTCAAAACATGAATCCAAAATGTGCTCCTTCTTAGGAGATATTTACAACCTAGATTCCATGCAAACTTCATCTTTTACTCTGCTTCCAGAAGGCCTTTCCCAGATGTCTTCTCCATCAGATTCCTTATGGTTTGTCACAGGTCTGGCCTGCAACTTTCTTATGATTCTCAAGTGGCTCCTCCTGGACTTTGACATTCATCAGGATTCACAGTTCAGTTGGTCCTTTCTGGACCTAGCCTCTTGGTCAGGACTTATAATTGAAAGGCTTTGGACCTTGCCTTGTAACAGGATTTACAACCGTGTGAGCGGGATTGTGCAGAGAAACACACTAGAAACCGCGCCAAGTTGTATTGCCGATTTCTAGAATCTGAGACTGCTGTGTGCACAGGCATTGGGTGGCCATGCCCATAGCCAAAATGTTTAATCATTATGTCACCAACGTTACTGTGCACTGACTTACAATTGTGCTCTGTTAACAATCTCTTAAGTTAATTGGGTTTCAAATAGCTCATAATAAATATAGCTTATAGACCTCTTGTGCTCATGGCATCTCTAAATGCAGACAGTATACTCCTTATGCAGTGATAGTATTATTATATGTATTCAATACTAAACCAATCCTAATCCGACACATGTTTCGAAGAAGTGTTTTAAAGAAGTCTTGGTATTGGTCAGTGGACTGCTGCTCTTACTCTTCCCTAATGACTATTGGTGAGTCTTTAAAAGTGTCTGCGATATGTGGCACTATCTTGGTTTTCTTCCCTGCAAAAGCTGGTCCTGGGGCACTTGGGGAGCTTCTGGACATGCCCTTCTGTCCTCCTCTGTGACTCCCAGCGAGGGTGGACCTGCTCTCCTCTTAGGGTTGGGTTCTCCACTGAAACCTCAAACTTCATGCTTGGCTGCTGAGGCTAAGATATAAGGAGTTGGACTTGTCTGTCGACTTCCTGGGTATACTTGTTTCTGCTAGGAGTCCTGCAACTAAGTCCATATATCCCTGCAAGAGGTGTACGTTTTTGGCTTGGTATCAAAAGTTGGTGTTTGAACCTTTTATGTGTCCAACCTTCTCTGCTCTTGCATGTCTGCTTATTGGGCCAACACGGGCTTCTGTTTGGTACTTCGTGAAGGAGTACTTGGCTGCCATTTCAGTCTTTAAAAGGACCCCCGAGCAGGCATTTTTGCAGTGCCTACCTAACTAGTTTCTCCTTGCCAATTGCTTTTTCCTGTGTGGGATTTGAACCTTGTCTTGACATTCCCTGTGGAGGCTTTGTTTGACCCTTTACGATTGGTCACCTTGTAAGTAATTGTCCTGGTTGCTATCACCTCTGCTAGGCAGGTATGCGAACTCCAGGTCTTATCAGCTACATCTCCCTACCTTGTTTTTTTCCAAGGAGAATGTTACTCCGAGAAGAGACTGACTTTCTTTCTCAAGGTCTTAACGGATTGCCATCTCTCACAGAAGATCCTTCTTTCAATGGATTGCTTTTCTCCCGCAGATTCTTAATCTTGATAGATATTCATCATCCAGCGCTGCGGTTTGGAAAGTTTTAGACAGGGGGCGTAGTGGACCTCGACTCGGCCGTCGATCCGTCTTGTCTGGCTCTCGATCGTTGGCTCCGGAAAGTGATGTCAGGTGTATGTATAACATGTCACTACGCCCCATGCTTCAGTTCCTTTTTTCCACGCGCTTGCATGCTTAATCAGGAACACAAATCAAGCTTACTCAACATTTTTTGTACAAATTGTACGTTTTCTACAAAAACCTTGATACAATGTTGTCTCACCGGGTTTTGGGCTTCAAGCGTTGCAGCGATTGCGAGGCCAACATGTGAGTGACTGACCCCCATGACATTTGTCTGTGGTGTCTAGGTGTTAGTCACGACACTGACGCCTGTGGGTCGTGCACAAAGATGCAGCCGAAATCCCTAGATGAGAGGGCCGAGAAACTGGCCTTGGGCCGACTGTGCGCCAAATCTGTGGCGTGGTCGCTTGTCTGGTCTTCAGAAGCCAAGACTGAGGTGCCCACCGCCGACAAAGGGAAAGAACGACATCGCAAGAAGACCAAGAAACAGTACCATTCCAGGAGCCATTCCTCATCGTCTTACTCTCGGAGTAAGCTCCAGCTCGTCGTTGGAAAGAGGTAAGCCCTCAGTGGGGCCGACCACTCGGGAAGAGTGGGAAAGTTTGAATACTTCTAAGCTCAAAATGTTTAAGAGGCAAGCTACTGTTGGGTGTGGGTGTGGGTCCTGACCAGCAAGTTTTGGCAGCAAACGCAGCGCTCGGTGCTACTGACCCCAAGCCAGCCATTCCACCGACACTGTCGATGTCAAAAATGCCTTTGGCTGTCATGCCTACTAGGCAGAAATCGCTGCAAAGCCGAGGCCGAAGGCATCCATCGAGCGTCCCTCGGCACAGAGAGAACCATCGGCATCGAAAGCCACTTTGGCCTCAAAGCCTGTTCTGTCGGCGATCATGCCCTCAGTGCCGACAGTCGGCGATGGTTCGTTTGTGCCATTAGCAAGATCAGGGTTCTTTGACTCGATGCAGTCCATCTTCAGCGTCGATGACACCGATGATCAGATCGACCCTGTATACATGGGAGCAGGTGGTGTCAATTTCTTCTGACGACCAGGCCGATCTATTGGTCCTAGCACAAGCTTTACAGGACGCACATGGCCTGGATACCTCGCCAGACCTTCAATTGCAACAAAACCATCCCTATACCCATGCTGATGTCAAGTTCAGGGCTCTGTTTGACGAGGTTGCCGACACCGTTGGATTAAAGACGTCTACCACATCTCCCAGAGTTTGAGCTCACTGATATTCTGGACGAGGGTCCCACAGTTGAGCATAACATGCCATTTAAACCAGCCATTGTGGACCCTTAATCCTCCCTATGGCAGCACCCTTGTACAAGGGAAGGGTAAGGATGACATGTCAACACATCTTTAGCCAACAAACAGACATAGGGAGCTATGGATCACCGACAGGAAAATGAACAAGAAAGGGAGCTGATGAATGTAAAATATACAGCACAAATACCAGACAGGGGAACAATGCGTGCTTCAACCTGGTACATTAAGCTCTGAAATAACTTGGACGGAAATATGCCATCCCATCACACCTAATAACTAGAGGGCCAAACTAAAATACCAACTCCATAGGACAATCGGAGACGTGGAACAAGAAATGCAAATACTGAGAGACAAATAAAACACAAATCCAAAGGCTCGACTTTCTGCATACATCTCTCACACAAAAAAACCACACAGCCAAATCTCTGCACAGCAAACCGCACATACTTCACCTCACCGGAACAACAAACAAACAACACATAACTCGCACCAACAGCACATGAGGACACACATTTATTGGATAATCACACCCAACCTCGGCGCACAGTGAAAACCGAACTGAAGCTGCCAATAGGACACCACGTTTCTCACTTTCCTACTGCCACTTCAACCTACTAACCCCTCACCTCTCCTTTTTCTGTTTGCAGATGTGCCAGAGCGCCTAGAAACCAATTCCGTTGGTGATGGTGCGCGGTCCAAATACCTTGAACATTAACAATTCCCCCTGTAAACGCCAATTCTGTACGGGGAAGTATAGGCCACACACCCTTTTGCGGAAGGGCTGGTTATACAGGCTGCCACTATTTCCACCAGGCCAGCTGCATCCACTTCCAAGGGGAAGAAAACAGATGCATTAGCCAGGAAGGTGTTCACCTTTGGCAGCATGGCGCTCAAAGCCACAAACATTGCCAGTGGATTTGCAAAGTATTCCTTCGGTTTATGGAAAGCTGTGGAACATGCTGCTGAATATGTCCCTGAGGGTGCCATGTAGGATGGATTTTTACAGCTGGTGTAGGATGGGAAGGAGGTAGCCAAGCACTCCTTGCAAACGGCCCTGAACGTAGTGGACTGCTTCGGCCGATCAATGTGTTCAGCAGTAGTAATGAGGCAGCAGGCCTGCCTGAAAACTGGCTTCTCCCCGAATGTTCACAACAGATTGCTGGACATGCCCTTTGAGTGAGACATGCTTTTCGGCCAGAAAACTGACAAATCCTTGGGAAAGTTTAAGGAATCCAAGTTGACTGCTAAATCACTGGTCCCAGCGGCACAGCCGGCCAAGCCTATGAGCAGGGGCTATGAGCTTACGTATCCTAAGGCAGGAAGGCGTAGCTCCCGCAAGCCAGGCAGGGGCAGAGGCGCTTCTCGTGTCCCATGAGGGGCAGAGCTGCCTCTAGAGGCCAACAAGCAGCAACAGCGGCAGAACGCCCATGCCCTCTAAGCTGCTTTGATTTCCCCTCCCACGATGCACCGGTTGGTGGACGGTTGGCAAGGCATTGGCCTTAGTGGCAGGAGATAACCTCCGACGCCTTGGCCCTGCAGTTGATTTGGTGGGGTTATTGTCTGCCCTTGCTAAAGAGACCACCGGAAAGATCCCCACCTCCCACAATCCTACCGGGACAGGAGCTACAAGAAGGGCTCTCAGAGGAGGTACTTGAGGTGTTGCTGGCTGCACAAAGACAGTCTACAAGATCTCTGTATCTGTATGCATGCAGGTGGAGAAGATTTGAGGTATGGTGCAGGGACCGCAAGATTGACCCAATCTCTTGCCCCACCACCACAGTGATGGAGTTCCTTTTGCCACTGGCCTCATCAGGCCTTCAGGGTGTTTAATGGCCCAGTCTGTGTTCAAGAGGTCCCCAGGCAAGGTTCTTTCTTTACTATTCCGGTCATGGCCCAGTTCCTGAAGGGTCTTCTCAATAAGTTTCCGCCAACCCCTTTTGTTGTCCCAGATTGGGATCTTAATATAGTTTTGACCTACTTGATGGCGGCTCCGTTTGAGCCCATGCACTCATGTTCTTTATTACTGCTATCCCTTAAGACTGCTTTTTTGGTGGTGATCACATCTGCCAGGAGGGTTAGTGAGCTGCAAGCTTTGTGCTGCATACCTCCCTTTCGAGGGTTCTTTTGTGAGACAGTCTCTCTCAAAGTCAGGCCCAGGTTCTTTCCTAAGGGGGTTTCTGAGTTTCACCTGCTCCAGTGTATTGACTTGCCTATCTTTTACATTCCTCCACATCCCTCGAAAGAGGAAGAGCGGTTCCACCGCCTTGACCCAAAAAGAGCATTAAGCTTCTATGTTGCCTGCACTTCTGAGTTCCGGAGCTCAGACCAATTGTTTGTGGCCCATTCTTTGTCTCAAAAAGGTCTTGCCATATCAATAGATTCTGTCAAGTTGGATTGTTTTGTGCATATCCGAGTGTTACCAATCAGCTGGCAGAGAGCTCCCAGCGGGCATCGGGGCTCACTCGACCAGAGTGGTTTCGGCTTCTACAGCTCTCCAGAGTCGGGCAGGCACATGGTCAGCCTTACATACTTTCTCCAAGCACTGTGCCTTGGATGTTGCACAGGGAGCTGATACACGGTTTGGTAGGGCAGTTTTACAGAATATACTGGTTTAAATCTTTCTTCCCTCCTTTGTTATTCTAACTGCTTGGGGAGTCTTATCAAGATGACGAATCTGTGGGAGAATAGCAATCCATTGAAGGGGAAATTACTCACCGTAATGATCTTTCAGTGGATTCTTCTCCTGCAGATTCCCCATCGACCCTCCCATCCTTCCCCGCTCAGAAAGTTATTTGGCTTGTCGCTTGGGGCGTAATGACTTGTTATATACACGACGCCTGACGTCACTTCTGGAGCCGACGATAGAGAGCCGGACAAGGCATATCGACGGCCGAGTCGAGGTCCACAACGCCCCCTGTCGAAAAGTTTCCTAACAGCAGAGCTGGATGATGGATATTTATCAAGATGAGGAATCTCCTTCTACTTTCTTCCCTCCTTTTCACCCTTTTGAGACGAAGGAACGGTTTCACCTCCTCGACCCCATCAATGCTTTGTTATTATGTATCTCGGACAGGGGACATCAGGAAGGGTGACCTGATTTGTGAATTATGCTGGCGTTGCTCCCGCTGGTGGCTATACATGTTTCTGATGACAGCTGGCGCTGGAGAAGATATATCTTTTGTTTTTTATTCTGTATATGGTTTACCATTTTTAAACCTTAACACATAAAATAAATCCAATATTACAAGAAAAATTACAAGAATAAAAACATATCATTCAGCAATTAGGTTCCCAGAATAGATTTTCTAACTTCATGTTAGTCACATGGACGTTTCCTCACTATATACATCCATTCTACATGATAAAGGTCTGCATACCATAAATTATTTCTTAAGAACCAGATGAATATCTTACAACAATCAAAACAACATACTTGAAATTTTACAGTTCACCTTGAAAAACAATATCTTTACCTTCAACAAAGAGTTATACAGACAGATCCAAGGGACCACCATGGGAGCAAAGTTCGCCCTATCGTATGCCAACCTATACATGGGGCACTTTGAGCTTGAGCATGCATGGCGGCACCCATCATTTACAGAACATAACCATATCACTTTTTGGGCAAGATACATAGATGACATCATACTCATATGGAATGGCAATCAGGACCAATTGGATGAATATTTGAAGTATCTCAACAACAACACCTACAAGCTCACATTAACACTGCAAAGCAGTCGAACCTCAATCAATTATTTGGATATCAACCTATATATAGAAAACAGCAGAATCCAAACTACCCTTCACATCAAACCGACAGCAGTGAACAGTACACTATATGCCACCAGCAACCATCCAGCATATGTGGTTAACAATATCCCCTTTGGAGAAATGTTAAGAATCAAAAGGAACTGCTCAACACAAGAGAATTTTGAAAAGCATGCAGACCAAATGAAACACAATTTCATTGAAAGAGGGTACAGTAAAGCATTGGTCAATAAGCGTTACATAAAAACATCAACAAAGACAAGAGCACAACTACTGCAAGATTCAAAAATCTCAAAAGCAGCTACTCATTTTCTAAAAAACAGATGTATTACCACGTACAGTTACAACAATCATATTGTCAAGAAGATCCTAACAAAAAATTGGAACATCCCACAGATTGGTCAGGACCAAAAGAGAGCCCTGGATGAGCATCCGACAATAACATTCAGAAAAGCACCTAGTTTGAAAGATAAACTAAGCCCCTCGCATTATCAAACACCAAAGCACCCAAAGATACCGACATCAACAACATGGTTACAGGTTCCCCTTAAAGGCAACTACAGATTTGGCCAATGCCACATCTGTAAACATTCAGAAAATACAAAACAAATAGTTAATTTACCCAGTGGTGAAACAAAGGAAATTCACCAACTCATGAATTGCAACAGTACCTTTGTAATCTATGCCATAAAATGCATGTGCAATAAAACCTACATCGGAAGTACGAGACAATTAAAAATAAGGACCGCATCAGATCAATTAAAAGTAAGGATACTCGATCACCATTAGCCATGCACTTTATAGAGCACCACACAGAAGATGACCTAAACAATTTGACATTTTATGGTCTTGAAAAAGTCAAACTGCCACCAAGAGGAGGCAATCTTGAACAAATTCTGCGCAAACATGAGGTAAGATGGATATGTATAATGGATACATGCCATTCAGGTTTAAATTCAGATCAGGAATGACATCACTTTTTATAAAGCCAATCTTAAATATACTAACAAACACAACACAGGTTACCATGCCCAACTGTACCTCAGATGTGAACACAGCCAAAACCTAACAAATACTTGCTCATAATGTTGTCCACTAAGAGACAGACATCCCTCTCTTCCAATAATTCAATACATTTGACTTAAATTAACCATCACTTTATATTTTTACATTAGACAATGAATACAAAATAATACTACCTATAAGATGTATACCACAGAGGAAACTAATCACCACAATAGAGAAAACTTATATTTGGGCTCGCATACATTAAAAAAGGCAAACATATTTAGGCCGCTAGGATGCAACAATATTTAATTATAGCGTAGATAACTATCCTTATCACAAATACAGTGGCTCCTCAAGGTACAAGCATATCGATCTTCTGGTACCTTTAGGAGCATGTCCGAGTATAATAAGACAAACACAACTCTAGATGCTTACATGTAAAATTGTACTTCTTTATTAATAAAATTGACTAATATAATTATCTTCACTGTGGCCCGCAGGCACATAAACATATTGATCCAACAACTGATTTAATTTCAGCCCAACACAAAATGGCAGCCGCAACGCGTACATGTTGTGATGTCACCGCATACACAACGCGATGACGTCATTGCAATGCGCCGCGGCATTCAAAGGTGCGGCGAGCCTATCACCTAGCAACTTTCACGCTCGGAATCCCACCACAGACTGCGAGAATGCGTAACAGAACGATGCTAAGCACACCAGGCGTGGCAACTGCAATAACTAGAGCCCCAATAATACTATTGTTTTTCTAACAAGATTGACATTATGAGCAAGCTCAGCATACTCATGTTAGATTATTTAACCCTTAGGATATACCATCCTAAAGAGCTAACACCAGCACAATCCGAATTATAAGACAACCTTCTTTGAAGCAAATTAGTAAGTATTGGCCAGCTGTCTTTTAAATAATGTCGCAAATGTCGAATTTTGAGACCAATATCACTCTAATATCATGTCTTTGACTATACCTCATAATCTTACTTTAAAAGGTAAACTGTGCTGTGTAACTAAAGATGGAATTAGGATATACCATCCTAAAGAATGAATACCTGAACAATCCAAACTTTAAAACAACTTTCTTTGAAGCAAATTACACTGTTCAATTAAAGGCGGAATTTTCTCCCCTGAAGAACCGCCCCAAAAGGGGCGAGGAAACACGTGTCGGGAGCTACTATCTTCAGAATCAACTTTTCTTTGCGGATATGAGACCGGGAGCTACTATCTTCAGAATCAACTTTTCTTTGCAGATATGAGACAAGATCTAGTGAAGTAACTAAGATCAAAGGCAAATGGACTTGGGGGAGTAACTTTCTCAAAATCTAACACATTTTCATACAGAAACTGTGATACAACTATCAAGAACTATTTAGTTGAAATTCATCATGTTTTCAGTGATGCAACTGAGGCTTTACAACAAATAGAACTAAAGCCATGTTTTGTGATAAACAAAAAGGACAACAGCTAACATATACGTCTCAGCGAAGCAACTGTGAAAATTATCAGGAAATCATACCAATGGACATTAACTAGAATGTAAATGTCTTAACAAGAAGACTAACATATGAAAAGAAAAGAGATGTTGAACATTGTTTCAACTTGTATAGAATAAAAGTGTACAATTTGAAATCAACAACTGGCCAATGTCAATTATACTTCATAAAGGTATAAGCGATATCAGGGCTAAACCTCAGAGTATTTGGATCTAAGAATAAAAACATCACACCATTAGTAATTGACATAAATTACCTATACATCCACTACTTACATAAAAACATAGATTGCATGCAACATTAGGTGTGACAAAATATCTAATAGTTTTACTAATTTCTCAAATTTCTTCCAAATATAATAAGCTGCCGCAGCAACTTCCAGGGGTTTTTACAGGAGTAAATCTGTGCCCAGAATTGATCAGTTTCAATCTGTTCAGACTTGCACACACATTTATTATATCTCTTAATATACCTGCATTTTAGAACTTTACAGTGAGTTCATATATGTCTGGCCGTATCAATCTCCACTAGACATAATTAATACGTTCTTAAATTGTAAGGTGTCTTGTTCCAGGCTCCTATATTGTCTCGAGTATATAACAAATCAAAGCAACGTCTCATAATGAAGGTACAAAGCTCTCTACAATTTGCATTAATTAGATAACTAAAGGGACGAGGAAAAGGAAATGCCTGCCTAACATGCTCTTTTTATTTACTTTTCTACGCCAAATAGCTTATCAAACAATTTCTATCCCCCAAGACGTCTTCTGTTTCAGTTCCTTGAGTAATATGTCTAGATTAAAAGAAAGACAAAGTGTTCACTAATTTTTTTACATGTACGTGAATGCCCCTCAAATATATTTGCAAAAAGACTTAAAAGAGAAGTGGGGTTATCCCCTTCCGCCATCATTTTAAGATAAAGTATACTGTGGGTAAGTTTCTACAATGTAA
The DNA here is from genome assembly GCF_040938575.1 of Ambystoma mexicanum. NCBI lineage: Eukaryota > Metazoa > Chordata > Amphibia > Caudata > Ambystomatidae > Ambystoma > Ambystoma mexicanum. The sequence continues at coordinate 1,449,347,741 of NC_090929.1, forward strand.
GAATAGAAATCAATCCCAATTCACAGCATACTGCTTCAACAGGTGCAGAGTTGGGGAGTCCCAAACAAGACCGCTACAACTTACCTTCCAACTGTCTAACCCAACTTATTTCCTTTCAATGAAAGCTTCTAGCCCATATAGAAAACCTGGTACCCGGCTTAATTTATACACCTTTAAAAGGCCTTCATTTGAATAACCCCCCTTAGAAGATATAAAGGCTTTAATCAAACTAATCGTACTCATAGTTTTCATGGTAGCAGATTTCATTAATGCAACCCTACCAAGACAATTATTAATAGGTACTACCTAAGTCTATATATACTTTACCACTTCCAATGGAAGATTTTCCAATTTCCAAATATGTGTCTTAGATCTCTTGCTATTAGCATCAATAATCATAATTGTTGTCTTATTTAATTTTATTGTATATATATAATTTTTTATAGGTTATTAGCCTTAGAATAATCAGACAAAGCTGTAAAGCTACGCTGTAGGCCAATTGTAGTCTTGTCGATTTTGATGGTATCGTCCGCATAAGAAAGCCAGTATAACGGAAATATCCTAACACGCGGAGGGAAATTGTCTAGGTTCAGGGATTCATACATATCAGCCACATATAAATTGTATAATGATGTTGCCAAATCGCAGCCCTGCTTCAGCCCATCATTTTTTTCAATTGCTGTAGACAACAAGTCTGTTGGTTAAGCCTCACGACTACAGGAATACCCTGATAGAATTGTTTGATCAAATTCAACATATCAGCAGAAATTCCCCACATCTTCAATTTTCCCCATCATTTTCCCCATAAAATAATCAAATGCTCCGGCATGATCTATGAAGCAGATAGAGTCTCTGGTCTCTAATATGCAAAGTGGCATGAATAAGAAAGATCACCGTCCATATATTGTGCGAAGTACCTAAATCCTTTCTAAAGCCTGTCTGTTGAAATTTCAGTAGCTTCCTTTCAATAGCCCATTCACTCAAATTTTTCAACAGACATGTTGCATACATTTTTGAAATAGAGTCCAACAAGTCAATAAGTTGGTAATTCCCACGGTCTACTCTAGATCCCTTCTTATAGATGGGGAAAAAAATGAGATCTGTCATTGTGCATTACTAGTTGAAAATGTATGTGCCATAAGCCAATTTTTTTTAACTTCGTTCAAAGGTTGGCGACAATAGATCTTTTAACTGAATGACTAATATCTGCTTAGTTGTCCTAATCTGTGAAATTAGATTATTTCTTTTATCGCTATCACAACGTCATATGTTTTCTAAAATTTATTTTTAAAAATGAGTCAAACGCCTTACTGAATTAGATATGAGCCATTGTACCATTAATTACATTCACAATATCCCTAGCATTCAAAGAATACTGTCCATAATATGAACAAACTTCTTCACTTTCACTAATTACATTGCAAAGCAATCTTGTGTTAAATGTATCTATATTAGGCACATTCCAATGGAGCCTATTACCCTGGGTATTACACATAATATTGTTCTTTGCATACTCCTTTACTGGACTCTGGTTCAAGTCCAAGATGCATTTTGAAACAAAATGATCACTCAGATCACTGAGTATGGTCACATAATCGATGACCAACATCTTTAGCGGCAACGTAACAAATATGTAGTCAATTCTTGACTGTAAACCCCCATTATGCCAAGTATAGAAGGAGTCGGGTTCTGGATTGTCCATTGGGTTAAACATTTTTATGACATGCATGCCATAGCCCTCTGATAGGTAGGCCCACTGGGAGCCTATCTTTTTGCTTATGGGCAAATCTGGAACCACTACTCTTTGCCAAAGGATCACAAATAGCGTTCAATTCTACCATTGCAATAAATTGCGAACTAGGATTATCTTCAATCCATTCAGTCAGTATAAGGTCCACATATTTCATAATGTGCTTTGTCTGTGGACCATCAGGAGGTTCATAAATATTGACAACAAGGAGCTCAACCGCAGGAGAACTGTTCTTACCTTCAAGACAGCAACCAATACAAAAGGATGTGAATATGTAACGGAAAATTCCCTAAGAGTAAAAGTTGATTTTTGCACCCATCATGAGCCCCCCAGAAGGTCTGTCTAGGTACTTTTTTAAGGCAACCCTTTGTAATATGGAATAGCCATCAATCAACACCCTGTCCGTCAACATGTCTCCTGAAACGAGAAGGAATGATAACCCCTGGTGTTGCATGAAGTAGCTACAAAAGACAATCGGCCTCATTACGAGTCCGGCGGTAGCCGTGCCAGAAAAACCGGCAGGCTGCTGCCGGACCCATAATACCATTCCGCCTCTGTGATTGCCGGAATCACCGGGACATTACAACCCCGGTGACCTGGGAATTCTGGAGGCGGAATTCTGTAAATCCCCATTCCCATGGAGTCCTATAGGACTCCATGGGAATGGGGACCATGGAAACACTGGTTCAGTCTATGACGGAGCCAGTGTTTCCATGTCTGCCTGCAGGCAGGTGGTGTTACTCCTGCCAGGTCAGACCTGGCGGGAGTGACACCTCCCGCCTGCAGGACTCGAAATCAGCCGGTCCGGAAACAACGGTGGCGGCAGATTTACCACCACATTGTTTCCAGACCGACTGACTTGTAATGAGGCCCAATGACTTATGGCCAACACTCTGCCTGTCCTCTCCCTCAATTCAGTCCTCCTTAACTGCCGAAACAGAGGGAGTGAACTCCCTGTTAATACCAATCTCAGACAGTTTAAGATGTTCAAAGACAGAATTTGTCAAACATACAAAATGACCCTCAATATCTTTAGTGATTTTCGAATTACTTAAATTCGAAGACCCCATGTCAGCTTTCACACACACATCAGACACATCATACTTCTCAATTTCATAACCCATTCTCAAAAAGTAATTTGCATAAAATAACGCATATTGTACTATTCCTGGGGACAATAAATGCGCTAAAGACCAGTTTGCAGAGCGAGCAGACAATGGAATTTCAACTGAACCAATCACACCTAATGGTGCAATAGAATAAAACAACTTCAGAACATTATGGCTGTTAAGGAAAGGGCTATTCTCCGTAGCAAACAATTCGGTGATCAGACGCGGACACACTCCTTTCTTATTTAATCTCGCCACCGACCCTACAGGGGCTAACTGGGCATCACAACAAAAAGATGATGACAAGACTGTATCAGTTGTAGGTCTCGTCTCATTGGAAATATCTTCCATCACTTCCTTAACCACAGTCATAGATGTATTCCGTAGCGATCTAAATTCATTGATTGCCGATGTAGTAAACCTCACCCTATCCACACCCTACACCACCAAATAATTCTCAGCCTCATAATCAGACTGACTACATTCAGAGGAAGACGAGTCAAACGATGAACTGGACTCTGCCACAATTGCAATTCATGGATTTTTAGGCTTTTGTAGCCATCTGCCAAGAGGTCCCGCTGTGACAGGCTTTTTTTGTTTCTTAGATTTCAAACTCTTTTTAGTTGGCATCAATAAATCAAAGCTGTTGGATGTAGAAATACATACAATACTAACAGTTGAGGTATTCGCCAAGGCAGTGACTTTTTTCCTTACAGTATTAAAATTAATTAATTGCTGTGAGCTCTAATCCTGATTCGACAAGCCAACAGTTTGCACTTGCTTTCTATGTTGTCTACTAGTTTTCCTTTTATTTCTTTTGCGTATTCTATACGTATATTGAACAGGACTATTTATTGATGTAATCGAAGCAGGCAAACCTTCCACAGTTAACACTGTAGATGATGGACCGTTCTCAGCTACAGCCGTTTTTATACCATCAATGGAACCTACATTGCAACTCAAAGGTACACATTAATTACTGGCTTCAACACCAGCAGGCAACATCTCTGCACTGATCTGGTCAGGGTAAGTAAGAATGTTGGAAAGGATTACATCCACAATTTTCCCAACCATATATCACAGTTCCTTCTGTTTGTTAGAAATATTAAAGAAACGTGTAAAAAGAGCCCTGGAAATCATAAGAACAGACCTCAGTTCAGGCATTAATGAGTTATCCTCAAATCTAAATTAGGTATTATTCTCATAAGACTGGTCATATAGGCCCTCAGAGATTTTAACCAGATCTGGAGATTACGACAGATCAAAACCAACAACGTTACTTATATTTTCCGTTTGATGAATAGGTGAACTGGGCAGAGTAAAGCCGTGTGACTTCCGCTGTAAACTGTTGCACATGTTAAGGAGTGAATTATCAATAGGTGGCAGCAAAGAGTCATTAATGTGTGACGATGGCGAATGGACAAAGATCTCAGGCGTGGGTATGTAAGTAATTTAATTTACAGTCAACCCACACACCCCTCAATTAGCACCATCACTCACAGAGCATGTGTTGCTCGACTGAAAAAAGTCAGTAATTGTAACTTCATCCACTACAATCGATGATATTGGATCGTTCACAGCAGTCGATCAGCCAACACACTGGTAGAGATATTATTTTCCTTCCTGGTGCCTTTTTTGGCAGGCGTTTTTGCACTTGTTTGGAGCGTGCACTACTGTGCAACTGATCACCTTTGCACTTGCCAGACAGTCTTTAAACACAGCTTAAACTAAACACAGCTTAAACAAGGCAGACTTATACTAAATTTCAAAGCCTTAGTCTGCTGCTCCTTTGCCTGTCTGCACTTGCAGTGCACTTAGCAAATGTGCAAACATATATCTAGCATTACACATCTGTGTAAAGAAAAACTAATCCATTAGAAAGTCCATTACCAAGAGCTAAATAATGTTTTATTGTAATGGATTATTTCCTGCCACAGATTCCTCATCTATGATATCCCTATCATGGTTCAGTGGTTCTCCAGAAACTTTGCCGCCGCTTGGGGGTGCAGCGTGGCTTCGTGACGGTTCCGTTGGACACTATGCTGCCGGTGCCAGTAAATATAGCGGCGCAGAGCCCCATGACCTTGGTTCCATTATCCGTGCACGAAGAACAAGACACCAAGGATTGCAGGTCCTATCAGTCCATGCACACAAAGGCCCTACGGGAACGAGCGACGAAGGTCTTCACGTTCGTCCACAAGACGAAGATTGCGGTTTCGGTCAAAGTCGCATGGCGTGGATCGACACTCCCCGAAGATCAGGCTGCTCCGTGCGTGGCGAAGGAGCAAGAGCATCGGAAGAGTTCACGCTCCCGGAGTGATTTCTCTAATCTCCATTATTCTTCCATCTCAAACAAAAAGAGCCACCAATCTAAGGGTCCCCTGAGCAGCCGGCATATGTGCCTTTTACAACCCAGTCGTCCACGCCAGAGGAATGGGAGGATTTCCGCCTGAAGATGCTTAACATGTTCGCCAAGGCACCAGTGGCTCCGGCCCGACACCTTTTGGCACAGGCAGCGGCACCATTTGCTTCCGCTGCAACGCTTATGGGACCTACCACATTTTTGGTGACATGGTACCCTCAGAAGACCACCTGCATGCCTAAGGGCCTCAGGCCTGGTCCAGAAGGAGAATGTGAGGTTGCTTGGCGCCACCAGGCCCCACCTTTGGGTGGCGTGGCCGCGGCACTGGCAATGGCCTTGTTACTGCCGATCAGTGTCATGGATTCCTTGGCTCTATGGGCTCATGTCCCACCCCCCAAGGACATCTACAATGAGGAAGGCGACCAGGTCCCTTTTGGGCTTGAACCTATGGCTTCTAGGGAAGCCAGAGAATTCCCAGAGGAATTTTATAGAGGGGGTGAGGACGTGCTGGACCTGTCAGAGAAGACCTGCAAGTAGCCAGCGACCTAGACACTCCCCCTTAGTTTGACATCTTACCAGCTCCCACCCCAGGTACGCTTCAGGCACCTTCCAGCACCTGATGGCAAAGGTGGCTGATACGCTGGGGCTCTCTAGTCCATCCAGGTCCAGAGTTCAATAAGAACAATGTGATATTCTGGACAATACGAAGCTTTCCTTTCCGCCCATGCTTCACCTGATGCTGCAATCTTGACTGGCTGGTCAGACTGCATGGGCAGGTCCATGGCCACTGGCTCGGTGGTGGGACGCCATTCTTGGTTATGGGCATCAGATTTTGCGGCTGAAATTCAGACAAGGCTGTTAGACATGCCTTTCGATGGGCAGAATCTTTTTGGAGCTACGGCTGACGACGCCCTCCAGAAGGTCCAATCATCCAAGGTGACTGCTAAGTCTTTACGGCTGGTAGTCCATCAGCTTTCCACACAGTCCTCTTGTCGGGGCGAGGGTTTTTGCTCTTTTCCCGCCTTTGTCCAGAGGGGCCGTGGACAACCTGCCCCACAAAGGGGCAAAGGCAGGCATTTCCTGAGCGAGAGAGGAAGGGATACCCAGCAGCGAGGTGTTGCTAAGACCGCTGCTGCCTCTGCTCCCTAGGGAATCAACCCTCAGTGATGGGCTTCATCACTCGTCACCAGTGCAAGGGAGGATTTCCTTGTTCAGCATGGTATGGTCGGAGACCACGTCTGACGCTTGGGGTTTGTAGGTCATCTGTCAGAGTCATTACCTCCCTTTTCTCCAGCGCCCACCGGACCCGGGTCCCCTGGCCACCCCCTTGTCTCCATATACCATCCTACTAGAGGAGGTCTGTCGGCCTCTGGCAAAAAGCGCAATCTAAACAATTCACAGGATCTTGTCACTTCTCCCCAGGGTGGGAGCCCTTCCCTGTGAGTTTAGGGAGGTGAGCCCACTACGCAACAATTCCCCTAGGGGTGGCGGAAAGTGGGATCTCCTGTGATGAATCCTATGGATCTCTCACTAAATCCCTGCCTAAACTGTCCTCCCAGGTAGCCAGGGAAAGGCATAAGCTTCCTGATACTGACCTTGGGGGTGGTTTTCTGCGTAAGGGTCACCTGGGAGGAGGAAAGGCACAGAGAAGTGAGAGGAATCCTTGGGGTGAGACACAGTATTTGCCTTCCTCTAGAGAAGGCATTTCCCAAATGCTAAAGTATATAATCGCTTGTTACCACAATAACCTGACTATACCACTTGTGGAACACCTTGAGGTAGGCAAAATCAGCCAGAACTCCTGTGGTATAAAAAGGAAGAAAATCCCTTCTCAAACCCATTGAGCTAAAATGTTCCCTAACTCAAAAGGGGGAATGAAAGGAGGTTTGTGAATAATAACCACCAATAGTGTAGAAAGCCTTATTCCTCTTTACAAACAAGACTGATTAATACGTTGTGGGATACTCCTTTAAGAAATATTGTAGAGAGCAGAGATCAAAGTAGAAAAAGTTAAGAAAACGAAATTTGTTGGTAGGGACTTCAACCCCATAATTCCCTCAGTACTGGGATGAGGAAGAGGGATGCAGAGGAATACTGCTCGGCAGCAGTCAGCTAATTAGTGTAAACGACATACACCTGAGGAAGACTGAGAGGCTTAAAAAGCCCCCTCAGGTGCAGGCAGTAAAGTAGCAGAAGCAGCAAGAGCAACAGGAGAAGGGGAAACCAGTGCGGGCTGTGTATGCCAAGGAAAGTGAAGCTGGAGGTGAGAGAAGATGCCGGGACCACGGAAAAGCCAAAAGCGGTTGCAGGTCTTGAGAGCATCTTTGCCTCGTGTTATCCTTGTTACAGAGGTTGCGCAGTGCGAAGCGTGAGAAAAGGACGCTTGCCCATATAAAGCTTCTTGTGCAGAGGTTGCACAGCAGGAAGCAGAAGTTACAAGGAAAGTTACAAGGGAAGTGTGCCCTCGTTGGTGGCTTCAGGTGGCTGGTGCCTTCAGGTGGCCGAATCTGTCACGGGTTTCCCACTTTCTCACCTGAGTTCGCTGCTTGCTGGAGTTCTTGGGAGGAGTCTTCTTCTGTACGGTTCGGGTTTTGTACAACCCTGTACGGCCGTCTTCGGGTTCCAGCGTTCGTTCAGCTTCTATGTCAAGGGTAAGTTGGTCAATTGGTCGATTGGAAACTCCAGGAAGTCCAGGATTCGAAGAAGGTGTACTCGGAGGCGGGTACACGGAGTCCGGGAAGCAAGACAGGATAAGGAGGATAGTAGGAGGAAGCGGGGGGTCCGGGAACCAGGAAACAGAGTTCAGCGAAGGCGAACTACAGAGCACACGTCTAGCCACAGCAATCAGTAGCGTTGAGACGCGCGGGGGCGCTGCGGCGTGGCTTCTTTATAGAACGTGCTAGGTCAGAAGTGAAAGCTGGTAGGCAGCGTTCTGTGTTTAATGGCCATGTTGGAAGTACAGCAGAGTGTAAGCCCCGATGTGTCCAGGAACAGGAGGTCCAAAAGGGGCATGTCCGACGGTTCATGACAGCATGCCTCCTCCGAAAACCCGTCCCACCGGGTTTGCCCGGATGTATGAGATGGTAACTTCTGAGTAATCTGGGGGTATTTAAGTTTGAGATTGGTTCCCAAGTGCATTCACTGGGAGGGTATCCCTTCCATTCAACCAGGTACTGGAGCTGACCACGTTTGTATCTGGAGTCGCATATTCTGGACACTTCATATTCCAGTTGGTCATTGACAAGTACAGGATTGGGCCTGAGGGTAGTCAGGGAGGACTGGATGTATGGTTTCATTAGAGACGTATGAAAAACTGGGTACATTTTCTTCCAGGAGTCTGGTAATTTGAGTCGGAAGGCCTCTGGGTTAATGATTTCTTTTATGGGAAAGGGCCCATAATACCGGGGAGCCAGTTTATTCGGTCGTAGATGTCGGGGCAGTAGTTTCGAGGATAGCCAGACCTTCTCTCCTACTGCTTGGCATGAGTTCGGGCCCTTTCTAAATGCTCTTTGGCTTTCGTGTTTCGATCCAGGAATCAACTGTAGGAACAGGTGTAGGATGTGGGAGGACGGAAGCTAGCACCGAAGGGTGAAATCCTTGGCTGCAGAAAAAGGGGCTGGTGTTGACAGCCGAATGATCCGAATTGTTATAGGAGAATTCAGCCACAGGTATTAGAAGTGACCAATCGTCCTGGACCTTGGTAGTGAAACAACAAAGATATTGTTCCAGGGTTTGATTCACACGTTCGGTAGCCCCATTAGTCTGTGGATGATACCCTGAAGAGAGGGCACGTTGGATTCCTAGTATCCGGCAAAGATGTTTCCAAAATTGAGATATGTATTGAGGTCCTCTGTCTGATATGATCTTGGAAGGGAGTCCATGAAGTCTAAATGTGTGTTCCAGGAAGATTCCAGCAAGATCTGAGGAAGAAGGTAGCTTATATAATGGTGTAAAATGAGCCATATGAGTGAATAAATCTATGGTAACCATGATAGTCGTGTACCACCTGGATGGTGGTAATTCCACAATGAAGTCTGTAGCAATAATTTCCCAGGGCCTTGTTGGTAGTGTGGGATGAAGTAGGAGGCCCGCCGGTCTTTTGTTATCATGTTTGTTTTGACTGCAGACTGCACAGGCTTGAATGTACAGTTGTACGTCAGTTTCCATTCTCGGTCACCAAAATTGTCTTTGTATTAGATGGAGGGTGTTTGTGATGCCACGATGTCTGGAGTGAAGGGTATCGTGGCAGAGGGTTATTATATTTTGCTGCAGCTTCTGAATGGGGATGACTAAACCTTTATCCTTGAAAAGATATCCGTCCTTTGTTCTCAGATTCCATTGGTTCTTTCTTGAAAATTCTTTCCATAGTTCAGAGGACTGGGTTTGTATCCGAACATCGTCCAGGAGGCTGATTGCTTGAGCTACGAATATTGTATGTGGAAACATTTTAGGGAATGACCGGTCTTCAAGAGTTTCGTAGTCGGGACGCCGAGATAAGGTGTCAGCAATTATATTCTGTGTTCCAGGGACATGATGAATCTGGAACTGGTACTGGGCAAAGAAGAAGACCCAACGGGCTTGACGGCTATTTGTATATTCCAGAGCCTGTAAAACATGAAGATTCCGATGGTCCATGCGGACCTGGACAGGATGTTTTGCTCCTAGAAGTAGATGACGCCACCCTGTGAAGGCTTGACGGATGGCTAACAGTTCCTTTTCCAAAACAGAATAATGGGTTTCACTGGGAGTTAATGTCTGTGAAAGATAAGCAATGGGATGTTCACCAGGCTGTTCCCCGAATTCCTGTTTTAGAACTGCTCCAATGGCATAGTTAGAGGCGTCTGTTTCCACTAGGAAAGGTCGATTGATGTCAGGTTGAGCCAGGATTGGAGCTTGTGTAAACTCTGTCTTTAACCGTTGGAATGCCTCCTCTTGGGCTGTTGTCCAAAGAAAGGGAGTATCTTTTTTCAACAAGGCAATGATCGGTTGAAAAAGGTCGGAAAAGGAAGGTATGAATTTCCGATAAAAGTTAGCTAACCCCAGGAAGGATTGGATTTGTTTCACGGTAGTCGGAATAGACCAGGATAGTATGGCTTTTACCTTGGAGTGATCCATTCCAATACCTTATGGGCTAAGGACAAATCCTAGATAGTGAACAGTAGAGACATGGAAAAGGCACTTCTCGGGTTTAGCCAGGAGCTTGTGTTCACGTAGCCGTTGTAACACTGCCTTAACATGCTCCTCATGCTTAAGATGGTCCTTAGAGAATATTAAGATATCGTCCAGATACACAATGACGAAGAGGAATAACATATCTGAAAACACCCGATCCATGAAGCGTTGGAAGACCGCTGGGGCATTTGCAAGTCCGAAGGACATGAGCAAGTACTCAAAGTGACCAATGGGTGTTCTAAAGGCTGTCTTCCATTCGTCTCCCTCTCTAATACGGATCAGATGGTAGGCACCTCTGAGATCCAATTTAGTGAAGATTACGGCTCCTCTTACTGCTTCCAGGATATCTGAGATCAAGGGCAATGGATAGCGATCTTTCAGTGTGCACTGATTTAAACCTCGATAATCAAGACAAGGTCTGAGCTCATTGGTATCCTTTTTTGGAACAGAAAACAGTGAGGCTCCGGCTGGGGATTTGGATGGTCGTATGGTGCCATTTTCAAGGTTAGTATCTAGGTATTCACGGAGGGCCCTTTTCTCAGGTTCGGATAAGGTGAACATCCTTCCAAAGGGAATCACAGCTGAAGGTTCGGTATCAATAGCACAGTCTTCTGGTCTATGAGGAGGTAAGGCTTGAACAATGGCAGAAGAGAACACATCGGTGTATTCCTGATAGACTTTAGGAACCTGGATGATATTTGAGACTGTGAGCGGGCCTTGATGGTCTGCTGAAGCTCCTTTCGATGGTGTCGGAGCGGAATCCAGGAGTAAGCAATGAGACATGCAATGTTCGGAACCCAGAAACAAGGAACCTGCTGCCCAATTGATGTATGGGTTGCGTCTTTGTAGCCAGGGCATACCCAAAACCATTGGGTAATGGGCAGACTTTATGATGTCAAACTTTATCTTCTCTCAATGGTGGTTTATTGCGAGCTCAATTTCCTTGGTTTGAAGGGTTATGGGTCCTGAAGAAAGGGGTCTTCCATCGATCGCTTCTACGGGTTGCATGATATCCCGGGTTTCATATGGAATATGGTTTTTAAAGACCCAACCTTGATCTATGAATATTCCCATGGCTCCACAATCCACCAATGCCAAAATTGGGTAGGTTTCCTTCTTGGATGGTGATAGAAAGGCCTGTAATATTACCAGATTGTTTTGTCCAGGAGAGTTCAAGGATGGAATCGATGTGGAGCAAACATCTCTCTCCCGAAACTGTGCTCCATCTAGGATCAGGAGCTGGTGTTTCCCGAACGCCGTGGAGGGGCTATAGGACACTCTCACTAAATGTTTGTCCGCGGCACAATACATGCATAACCCCGTATGGATCCTTCGCATCCTTTCTTGGGGGGGGATATGGGTCCACGGAAAGCCCCTAGTTGCATGGGTTCGGGTTTGTTACTAGGGGCAGGAACAGAGTCAGGCTTTGAGGAGGTCTCTATAGGGATTTTCTGGAGGGGTATCTTGGACTACCTTTTCTCTGCCTTCCTTTCCTGGATGCGGAACTCAATCTGCAGAGCGAGATCCATAAGGGCTTGGGATGAACTTGGTCGAGCCACTCTGGCTAGTTCATCCTTGATGTCTTCATTTAGCCCTCTTCGAAAAAGAGTGAAGCAGGCTTCTCAGGACCAATCCGCTTCTTTAGCCAATTCTTTAAACTGTGTTACAAATGTGAGCATGTCCTGGGAGCCTTGTTGGAAATCGAGGAGACGTTCCTGAGCACTATAGACCTGTTCTGGGCGGTCAAACATGGTCCCAAGAGCTTGAATGAATCCGTCATAATCATTCAGGAGGGCATCTCCTGCATTAACTAAAGGTGTGGCCCAGGTTAATGCATTCCCGGAAAGGTGCGAAATAATAAAGCCCACCTTAGCCCTGGGAGTAGAAAAATAATAGGGCTTAAAGGTAAAGTGGACTAAACAGGAATCAAGGAATACACAAAGGTTTTTTGCAGACCCATCGTATTTGTACACAATGCCGCCCAATAGTACGCTTTCTTTCATGTTTTAATGCGGCATTCTCTGCCTTTAGGTTTTGTACTTCGGTCGTTAGTTCTTGCATGCCGCGCATAAGATCTTGAATGGCCACCTCCATGTCTGTATTGACTTCATTTAGGTGGCGTCTCAATCTGTCTCAGGTTTCCCACTTTCTCACCTGAGTTCGCTGCTTGCTGGAGTTCTTGAGAGGAATCTTCTTCCGTATGGTTCGGGTTTTGTACAACCCCGTACGGCCGTCTTCGGGTTCCAGCGTTCATTCAGCCTCTACGTCAAGGGTCAATTGGAAACTCCAGGAGGTCCAGGATTCGAAGAAGGTGTACTCGGAGGCTGGTACACAGAGTCCGGGAAGCAAGACAGGATAAGGAGGAAGGAAGATAGTAGGAGGAAGCGGGGGGGTCTGGGAACCAGGAAACAGAGTTCAGCGAAGGCGAACTACGGAGCACACGTCTAGCCGCAGCAATCAGTAGCGTTGAGACACGCGGGCCCGCGGGGGCGTGGCTTCTTTATAGAACGTGCTACGTCGGACGTGAAAGCTGGTAGGCAGTGTTCTGTGTTTAATGGCCATGTTGGAAGTACAGCAGAGTGTAAGCCACGATGTGTCAAGGACCAGGAGGTCCAAAAGGGGCGTGTCCGATGGTTCATGACAGAATCTCTCCGGAGCAGTGGAATGTTCATTTCGAAGTGGCACGAGCAGAGGTGGACCAGAGGAAACTGTTCACCCGATCGCAAGGAGCCACAAAGCCAGAACACCTCTGAACACCAAGTGGAGCGTGAGTGAGCGACTTACCTGGTGAGTTTACAGCTTGAGAGTGACTCTGGAGTGCTACAACGCTGCCCGCGTGTTCACGGCAGGCAGTTTCACTCTAGTGTGAGTGAAAGAAGCATTAATAACCCTTTTGAATACTGAACTATTTGAAAACAAGAAAAGGTATTGAATCAAAGTGACTATGAAAGCAAGCTTGTGAATTCATGGAAGTCCCAATAAACCCCTGGGAAGCTTCATTAAAACCAAAAGCATGCAGCAATACCCAAGCCAAGGGTATTTAAAAACCCACCAATACTTAAACAAGCAACATTATAGGCACATGGGGACTATTGGGAAACCTAAGGGCTTAAAGACTTGCTATTCATGTGTTGTGAAAGACAGAACCTCTGATGATGTAAACACACATTGCCAAAGCCAAGACATAGACAGAGTATGACCATATCTGTGTCTTTATTTGTTTGTTGGTGAAAAGGGGAAAGAAAGATGGCAAACAGGCTGCCCTTCTGAGATGGTTATCCAGAGGGAGGGAAGCATAGTGTCAGAGGAATCCTAAAGAGTATTACTGTGATTCCTTGTTTCCCTGAATGTGGTTTACAGTGTGATACCAACAAGACCTTGTGAAGTTGTTGTTCGAAGTTGGATGTCACCACTAAAGCACTTTTTGTTCTTTTGTGAAGTATTGACCGGGGAAGAGAGTAAATCTGTATGACAAGTTGCTGATGTAGAAGGCCTAGTATGGTTGTAAACCAGGTAGTATTTGATGAAATGCTGAACTGTGGTTCTAACAAAGACAATTTATTAAACCTGCTGCAGAAGAGTTACATTGTCTTCAAAGTTATGGCAGTTCATCCTGACAAAGACAATTGTTGTTTACTTGAAGAAGACAAATGTGAAACTTGTTCTTACCCCAGAAGGAGTGTGTCCTTTAGTTTGTTTTAGGCAAGGAAATCCGCATCAGGGTAGGTATTGTGAGGCGTTTATCCAACCTTCTTATTTATTAAAAATAGCTAATGTTGAAAACTCTTTACAAAGTTGTCCGACTCACATTTCTGACTCCTCACACTGCCCTCATGGGAATAAGGACTCATGTTCCGTGGTGGAACTCCCTAACCCTCTTCCCCTTAAGACCCCGAAGTCTATAGCATCCTCCAAGAACCAACTTGAAAGCACAATTGTTTGTTGCATCATTCTTCCTCCTTTCCACACTTTAGATGTAATAATTAGGCATCTCCCAAAAGTACTGAGAAGAGGGAGATCAAAGGAGTTATGCAAACTGCTCCCTTTTCAGGTTTAGCCAGTACTGAGAAGATTTGACCCCGAAGAGGCATGAAGAATACCTCAGTAACCTCAAAGAAGGACAGTGGCACTCCGCTGGGGAGGTCCCAGCTACAGAAAATAAAAAGCAAGAAAGAACTCCATGGAGGAGGCAGGAAGAGAATCTGATGCAGATGGCACATAGGCTGTCAGTCCTGGGAAGTTCAAACCTGGGAACGAGGAAGAGAGATGGAGAAACTGGTGCTCGGGCGAAAGGATGCCACAGAAGGGTCAGAAGAACGTTCCCTAGAGAAACGGGGACCCGACCGAAGAAACAGCCGGGAAAAGACTTGACGGTGGTGTGACCTCTGAGAGGTGGACTGTGCGCTCCTTCAACTACGATGACTCCGATAGGCCTGGGAACTGTCGGGAAGCTCAGGGAAAGGCACAGCAATCTGCCGACTGGAACGAGTGAAGTCAACACTGCGGTAAGAACCGGTGATGTGCCCCCTTCAGCAAGAAGGTAAGGGAAGCTACGGCAGGTCTGGTAGGGGTTTGGAAAAAGGTGTAACGTGTCTGGGGAGTAATCGCCCTCATTAAAGTGGTGACACAAGCAAAACCAAGAGTGAAGAGTGCATCGGGAGTGATCTCCCTCATCACAGTAGTCACAAGAGAGGCATCAAGAACCAAGAGTTTTACGTGAGTGGTATCCCTTAATACAGCATTTGGGAAATTCGTAGAAAGAACCAAGGTCATATTCTGGGAGCAATCTCCCTTGTACCCATAAACACGAAGACAAGGAAAGCCCAGGAATATATATCTTTCTGAGGAAGAGTAATTGTGGCACATTGAACCCAGCCTTAAGGAGTTCCTGGTAGAAATTGAAAGGGCTTATCAGAACTGTTAAGAGACTACCAGATACAGCCTTTAAGGTTAAACCAATGGGACCAGGAGAAGGGAGTAATTTTCCTGGGTTGTTACTAAAGACTATCAGAAGATACTCTGCAAAGCTGAACTAGCTGAACCAGGGGAAGGGAGTCATTCTCCTGGTGTTTTGTTTGCTGCATCCTTTGGTTAGTGGTAGGCTAGTTTTGGACAGAGGACGGATTCTATATTTTGACATCCACCCTGATGACTAGCACCTGAGTTAATATTCAATTAGGTTGGGAACGCCCCTTTGTGACAGGGCCAGATAGGTCCTTTCTTGTTATTTTGAATACAGAATGCCTTTAAAATGCCAGCCCTTTGTCCGACTCCTTCTGACTTGCCACAGGTGGTACGCCGCCTATTTTCTGGTGTGGAAAGAGGAGCAGCTTCGGCTGCTGAAATTGTGCTTACACAAGGACACGTTCAAAATGGTTACTCTAGCCCAGATCCTGCAAGCCCTCGATCTGCAGGACTGGTTGCTTTCCCTGGATGTTCAGGACGCCTACTTCCTTGTATGGATTCATCTAAAGCACAGGAAAGGATCTGAGATTCGTAGTGGGTCAACAGCATTACCAGTTCAAGGTCTTTTTGGCTGGCACCCAGGGTTTTCACCAAACAGCTGGCAGTGGTTGCGCCTTGCCTCAGGACGGAGGACATCCTTGTCTTCCCCTACCTGGACTGGCTCGTCTTAGCTCGGTCACCAGAGCTGGTGTCGGAGAATCTGCTCTACACATGCACTCTATTGAATAGTTTGGGCTTTTCCTTGAACTTCATAAAGTCTCAGGTTCTGCCGTCTGAGTCTCTCAGATTTAACATGGCCATCTTGGACACTTGACTGGGCAGGGATTTCCCAACCCGAGGATCGAGCAGTGAACATCTTTCAGATGGTCGATGTCCTACAATTACAGGAACAAGTCTGTGCCGCTGCCTTCCTGCGCCTTCCGGGCCTCATAGTCGCCTGCATCCGAGTGGTGCCCGAGGTGAGGTTGCGCGTGAGATTGCTTCTGTGGCTTTTCTGTTGGCAATCGTCGCAGTTCCAGGGCCACATGTTAGACCTTCTACAGGTATTGAACCAGGTGTCCCAGGAATTCGTGTAGTGAGCCTCGTGGGAGAACTTCCTGCGAGGTGCACTGTTTAGTCCGCCTTGGCCCCAGGTGATGTTGGTCACAGATGCATTTCTGACTGGCTGGGGCACTCACCTGTCAAACCTGACAGTAAGTGGACTGTGGTCTCCCAAGGAGTCTCTGGAACACACCAACTTTCTGGAGTTGAGAGCGATCAGGCTGGCCATGGTTGCTTTCCTCCCCTCTGTGAAACGTAAGACTGTACTGATCCTGACCGACAACATAATAGCCATGCACTAGCTCAACAAAAGTGGTGGTGTGGGGTCCTTGCCTCTGTGCAGAAAAGCAACAAGACTGTGGTTCAGGGCTCCTCTGGCCGGACGGTAGAATGTCACAGTGGATGCCTTGAGCAGGCAGACTTCAACCTCCCATGAGTAGGAGCTCTGCCAGGAAGTTCTGGATGAGATTTCCTCTTTTTGGGTGAACTCCTCAAGTGGTACTCTTCGTTTCCAGTGCCAAAATGAAGTGCAAATTGGTCTCATCATGGAGCTTTGGGGGATGCACTGACGGATGAGTGGACTTTCAACCTTCTTTATGCATTCCTGATGATCCCTGTCATTCCGTTGGTTCTCAAGATTGCCTCTGTTCGGACACATGATGATCCTGATTGCCCCAGAATGGGCCTTTAGAACGTGGTATCCAGAGTTGCTGGACATATTCATCTGCCCACCCTGGCGCCTTCCGAGGAGAGTGGACTTGCTTTCCCAGTCGGTGGGCGGGTCCACTACCCAAACCGCCGCAGCCTGAACCTTCATGCTTGGCTACTGAGAAGCTGAGATATAAGGAGTGGGACTTGTCGGACGATGTCCTCGATGTGCTCCTTTCAGCTCCGGGACATGCTACAAAATCCATTTATGCCTGCAGGTGGCGTACATTTTCAATTTGGTGCCGGGCGAGGGACCTGGATCTTTTATCCTGTCCTCTGTCCCCTGTGTTGGATTATCTGCTTCTCTTGGCCCAAGCATGCCTGCAGATTCACACTTTTAAGGGTTTCCTCACAACTATTTCAGTGTTCAAGAGGTTCCTAGGCTAATTTTCACAATCCCCCACTGTCATGCAGTTCTTGCAATGTTTGTGTAACCAGTTTCCTCCCCACCAGTTTGTGGTTCTGGCGTGGGAATTGAATATACTTTTAACATTTCTTACGGGTGCTCCGTTAGAGTCCCTTAATTCCTGTTCTATTAGATTGCTCACCCTTAAGGTGATTTTCGTGGTTGCCATCACTTCTGCGAGGCGGGTGGGTAAGCTCCAGGACTCTGTTTTACCTCACTATTTGTTTTTTTACAAAGAGAAGGTAACATTGAGAAGGACCCTCCTTTCTGTCTCGAATTTCCATCTCTCTCAGAAGATCCATTTTCCGGTGTGATTTTTTTCCTGTGACTCACCCTTCCAAGGCAGAGGAACGACTCCCTCGGCTCGACCCAACACAGGCCCTTAAGTTCGACGTCTCTCGTGCTAGAGAGGCTAGAAAAGATTACCATCTTTTCGTTCATTACGCTGGTGCTTGTGCTGGCAGCACTGTGACCAAACAGACCCAGTTCAGGTGGGTCATTCTTTGCATCTGAGAATACTATCTGGCTGGGAAGGATTTGCCTGAGGGTCACGTCCTATATAGTGCGGGGTGTGTAGGGGGATTGGACAGAGCCGATGCATAGCCCCCTGGTGGCTGAAAAGTTTCTGGAGAACAGCTGCGCTCGGATAGGGGTATCATAGATGAGGAATCCATGGCAGGAACATCCATCAGAAAGCACATTACCGAAAGGTATGCAATTTGTTCTTCTTACCTGCATGTTACAGGCGGCTTCAAATATGCCATTGGCAACATCAAGGAAGTCCTTATGGGGGTGTTGGGGTTTCTACTACACTTCGCAGCTTCCTGTTTTTGCTAGGAGAACAGGTGCAATATTTCCAACTGACTAGGTGCTGCGTTAGCAACTGACTGTGCGGACCGTGAGTTTGCCTTCCCCTCTGGTATGGTGTGTGTGTTGGTTTTGTTAACCGCTCACGGTTACAGATGAACTCCTCTCAGCAATCTGCCCTATGAGGGACAGGGACAGCTGGGACTTGTAGCCTCGTTGTGATATCCTCAGCAGTGAAAATATAGTACTGCATCTTGGAGGGGGTGATGAACCCAGGGAATCCTTCTCCATCCACCCTCTGGGAGGAACATTGGGCAGAGGCCTGATCATCCCAGTCCCCTGTGGCTCGGCTTCATCATAGCAGAGGATGTGGAGTGCCTCTAACGTATCACACCTCAGACTTGGGGGACACCAGTGGCTTGGCGCTTGACTAGAAGTTATTTCATGTAGACCTCGGCCTGTGAGAATCCCCATATGTCTTTCAAAAACATTATTGCTAGGGCAGTCGAAACCCTTGTGGTGTTTGTACACACAAAGCCATTGGTCAAGTTTCATCTTACCATCTTTTTTTAGCACAGTCTGCAGAAGGAGACACTACTCCCCTTTAACACAGCCGTTGCTGCCCCTATCATGGCAGTGTGGCACAAAACCTGTTTTGACTGTGGACCGGCACCATGCCAAAAAGCATTGCTTGGGCTCCCTTGGGTCCAGGGTATTTGTCCACACACCTGTCATCTTTGTGGTGCAGCCACCACTGATGGGACAAATTAAACTACCTTTCCTCTTTGCCACCAGACAGGGAGAGGAAAACACATGATGTTATCGGACACAAGGTGCTTGCACTGGTAGCCAAGTATTTTTGAGAGCTCTGAATTTTCCTTATTCCCTGGCAAGCTCACCTACATCCTGTGGAGTGGGATCTCCAAAGTTACGAAGAAGCTTCCAATGCAGGGTGAATTTACCTTTTAGGTAGAGGATGACAAGGAGGTGCCAAGGCAGATACTGCAGTCTTATCTACACATAGCAGACTGTGTGGCTTGTGCTATGGGAAAAGGAACTGTTCTATGCAGAAATGTCTGGATGGGACTTGTGGGCATGCCCCGGATGTTTAAAGAATACTCCTTGGCATGCTGTTTTTCGAAAACTACAATCAGTTTTGTGCTAAAGCCGCTGAGTCCATGGAGACATTCCACCTTGAACTGTTATTTCAGCCCTGCACCACCTTTGTCCACTATGTAAAGGGAAGGCACCCTTGAGCAGGCAGGCCTATTGCAATTCCCTTGCCAGTTGAGGCGGGTCAGAAGAATGAGACGGACCAGGGTTTCAAGCTCCTGACAAAGGGTATTACCCGACACACGTAGAGCTCTGTATTGTGACCAGATTATTAAATGATTCTTTGATTGAATTTGACTAGAAAGTATCTTAATTAAAAGTGCCTCTGTAATCACTCTTATATACAAGACTATTTTTGACCACAGTATTTTGGTTGTGCAGGGGACGCGAGAGTCCCTATTAGGACGTCGTTCTTCCTTAGCTATTATACTCCACCTGACGCCAGGGTGGTCACTCTCTCCTCTGCGCCCGAAGTATCCTTACCATATTGAACTTGCTAATAACTTGGAGTGAAACATCAGTGCTTTTTTTTCCCGATAAGTTTGTTCCTATCAGAAATGTATCTCTTTTCCTTGTATGAATACTTCTTCTCTTATGAGATTAATTGTTATGGCTGCTTGTTTCTTGACTTCTTCCCTGAGATCTGTATAGTGTACCCAGGGTTTAGATCCACTTTTCCTAGCATATTCAAGACTACTGCAAGGAATAAGGGAAGTCCCATAGCTATTCTAGCTCTTCTTATACTTTGATACTACTGGGGCGCATATGAGGAGTGCTGTAGTATGTACTCTTATTATTATTTCGCCAATTAGGGTATAGCCACTCGTTACAGCCACCCCTCTCCCCGGGTCCCTCTCAGTCCCTGTTACCTTCCTGGGTTTGGGGTTGCGTCAACGGATTGACATCTCTCCTCGATGCTTCACTTCTTCGATGTAGGATGACTGCCGTACGTCTACTTGGTTTGCTTTCCAGTATGATTCGGCATACTTCTCATACTGTGCTTCCCGTTCTCAGAGTATTTCTCTCTCGTTTCTCCTCTCAGGTGCCACACGTCAGGTAACCTTCACTCCTTTGGTTTGTTTCTCTCTCTGGTATCGCTCGAGATACCGCTAGACAGGGGGCATGGGCACAGAGAGGTTTTGTCTCTCTCACTGCCCCCCAGCCACCACCTCTCATGAGCAAGTCCCTCCTGGGAAGCGTGTTCGCTCCAGAGCCTCTCGGTAGGCTCTCTTGCCACAAGCGCTACTCGGACACCTGTTCCTCCGTACTGCTGGATGGTAGGGAGTTCAGTGTTAGTCTCCCTAGGACCTGTTTGAAACTCGCAGGTCTCTCTTCATCTTTACTTTGCTCCTCCCTTTTTTATGAGGCCACACAGAGGCTTCCCCAATTTCCAGTATTGGTCCTTTCTTTGTGTTTGTGTTGGGTTCTTCCTAACTCCATTGAGTTTCCTTGTCTTCGTGTTAGGCAGTTCTTTACTCTTTCTTACTCTTAGGTCTTTACTTGTCTCCGTACCAAATGGATCTTTGTTTTCAGCAGAGGTACTGCAGTAACAAATATAAGAGGATTCTGATTTTATGGATCTTCCTTTATAAGTCTCTTGAGTGAAATGAAAAGGGAGTACTTATCCCCAAGGGGGAGTTTCTCCCTGTGAGATCCTGTTTTCCACCACCCCTAGGGAGAATGTTGCGTAGTGGGCTCACCTCCCTAGTCTCTCAAGAAGAGGCTCCCCATGGGGAGAAGTGACCATATCCCACGATTCACCACCGATGGGAGAAGCAAAGGTGCCTAGGGAGACAGAGTTGCTGCTTCCACTTTCCCTTTGCGAACGGCTTGTCCAAAACCCCTTTAATTATGACTTTGCTACTACACTCTAGTGTGAAGATCCGGGCCCAAGGATCCTTCTTTGCCATCCCTAAAGTCATGCAGTTTTTTTAAAGGTTATATAGATGTTTTTTCATGACACAGTTTACTGTTTCTGTGTGGCGTTTGGATTTGATTTTAATCTTCCAGGTGGCCGATCCCTTTGAACCCATGCAGTTTTGTTCTTTATGCTTGCTCACCCTTCTGGTTGCCATCTCTTCAGCTAGATGGGCGAGTAAGCACTGGGCTATTCCTGTGACACCTTCTTACCATCCCTTTCTAGAAATGTTACCTTGAAGATAAGTCCCTCCTTCCTACCTGAGGCGGTAAAAGAGTTCAATCTTTCCCAGAAGAGTCCATTGCTTCGTTTTTGTCCTTCTCCTCATCCTTCTAAGACAGAGGTGCAATTCCATTGGCTAGAATTCCAGAGGGCCCTCTGGCGAACCGGAAGGAGTCGTCGGACTAAGTGGTGACATGGTAAGCTTATTTATTCAAATGAAAATGAAAACTCCTATCTAGCCCTACCACTATGAGGGAAGTTCCCTGCCTTCCAAACTAAAGTAAGGGTGCTCGTCAAGTCCAAAAGAAATAGTCCTTAGTCCATCCCTTTTAGCTATCTGGCCTACCATTTATGAAAAATAACAAAAAAGGAGGTTGGAGCAATAGCCTCTGTCCTTGGCTTTTGCTTGGCCCAATTACTTGGATCCATTTTCTCAGGACGTTTTAAAAGTGTGTCAGTTTATCGCAGTATAGTCTTCCACCTCTGTGCAGGTTCTGTATGCCAACTTTTAATTCCATATGGTTTCATTATTTATTTATTTATTGGATATTTATAAGATGCTTATACAACGAGGCAGTGTTTCAAAGCGCCGCAAGCGAAAGGAACAAGGAAGCAAATAAACAATGGAAATGACAATGAATAAATAGAAATGGACAGCGATCCCACTAGGCCTTGTGATATTTGGAGCGTGCAATTGCAGTGAAAAGAAAAAGGAGAAAAAAGGGGGGGTTAGGGTAAGTGCTATTCTGGTCCCCTAGGGGAGGATGTACCAGAGGTGCCCGTTGTTGAGGCAAAAGGTAAGTGCATGGGTGGAGAAATACCAGGTGAAGAGGGAGGTCTACTGCCCAACAGGTAAGTATAGGATGGAGGCAGCTCACCTGACAGGTGGTTGTGGACCCAGAGGGCAGTGCAGGAGGGGGTGCTGGGTTCGATTGTGCAAAAGGCCAGGACCCTATTGTACTCTTGAGGGACCAGGCCACCAATCTCAGCAACAGAGGGGTGGGTTCCCTCTTTCCTGGAAGAAAAGGTTTTCTTAATGCAATTCCACCATTTTCAACTTGATGCTTGACATTGTTCTTGTTTTGTGCTTACAGACTGGATCCTTCCAGGTTTACTTTTTAAAAAGAAAACATTTCTCTGGGCCTTGCAGGGGCATCTTGTCATTTCATATTTTTCACTCTCTGTTCCTTGGATGAGGTCCTGCTCAGCAGCGCTCCTGCAGCCCTGATTCCGGCTGTCTAGCACCTCGTTTGGTCTGGGTAAGCTACATTTCATTTCTGGGGAAGCACACCTCAGTGCGATTACTGTAGCTTTTTTTTAAAACTTTAAATCAAAAGAAATGAGTGCGCCATCTGAAGACTGCAACTTCCTAGCAAGATACATCTTGCATGACCCCACTTTGTTCTGGATTCTTTGCATTCCGCAAACTTGCTAATGTGCCTTAACCTCTGGGGCCCTCCAAGATGGCCACTTCACATTGCCTGCATTGAGCCTCCTTGCTGCCTCTGCCTGCTCCCCCTCATATTGGTTGGCTTGGTCTTCTTTAACCAATAGCATCAACCGGGAGGTGGGAGCCGGCCTGTTCCATCTAAGGCCCGCAACGAAGGCCCTGTCTGCACCCTGACCTCTGACTGGTCGAGCCTGGTAGGTCTGGCCTACAGGATCGCATGGTGGCCGCTGTGAACCTTCTCTCTCTCAGAGCCCGCCGAGAACATTGTGACACTGTACTTCCTTGTTGGTTAGTGAGCAATACTAAACATCACTTCCTCCATCTCTGGCTTTACCACCCTCATTTCTTCTAACCTGAACTTGCACTGTCACTACCTCTACCTGTGCCCATTGGCTGCACTGTGTTCCATCTGTCCTGCTGATTTTGAATTTAGATGTGCCCATTGGCTGCATTGTGTTTCATCTGTCCTGCTGTTCCTGTACTCCGCTATCTCTTCTGCTTGACCCCCCCCTTGTGTTCTCCCCTAGTTTCCCCACCCCCTTTCCGTACTTCCTTCATTCCCCACCCACCCTCTCTCCTCTTCCCCCTCTTACACATCACCTATGGTGCTCTCTGTTTCTCCTTTCTTCTTTAACTGTTTCTCTATCGACTATCCTACCCTTCTCACTAAGTCTGGTAGGAAGAAGTTCAAAAAGGATATCCTTGTCTCCCACTCAGGCCTCCCTATTGCAGATACCTATACTAGCGCTTCCTATAGAGAGACCCTCACCTCTTTGTTGTTCCTTCGCCAGACCTATGGACTCATCATGTGGTCTCTGTGCTCTCCCCTTAATCTCCCTCTCCCATTAATGGTGGCAACCGGTGGAAGAACCTCCTGGTTTCCTTTCTCTCCTCTAAGGTCATCATCAAGTTTTGCCTCAATGGCACCGTCTTGGTCCAAGGCCCTCAGGCCAAGCTCCTCCTCTTTGATAGACACTTCCCGCGCCTTATCAATTTCCTTTCCTCTCCTGCTGTCCCTTCTTCGTCTCCCTTGCCTCCTCCCTCTCCCCCTACTTTGGCACCCTCTTCCTCCTCCTCTGCTACCTTTCCCTCTCCTCCTACCTCCTTTGCCCTCCCTCGGGCTCCTTCTACACCTCTGCATGGAGTACCTCTGATTTGTACCCCTCCCCGGAAGTCTTTCAAGGATGGTGACCTTCTCCACCTCGCCACTCTTAACTCTCGCTCAGCTGTCAAACACTCCTCTGACATCTGCTGTCCATCTCCTCTGTTCCCAGTGCCCCATCTGTCCCTTGGCAATTCCTGGCTTCATCAGCTCCATGTATTTTAGCACCGGCCCGGCACCTATAAAGAGAAAGAAGAAGAGAAAGTGAACACACATAGTAAGCGAGCTAAATCAGCAATTCTAAGTAGTTTACAAGGACTAGCAGGCGTGCAAAGCAGCAGCAGTGCACGCAAACCTATGCTCCAAAAGCGCACAGCAGGAGTGTAGCACAGAAACACTGGGAACAAAGACAAATGCAGTGCACCAACTCTGGGAACAAAGACAAGTGCAGAGCATAGGCACTTATAACAAAGACTAAAGACTACAGCATAAAGCGGACTTAAGTTCATCCAAGCCACAGCCGTTCTGGGCAGAGTCAGTCAAGCAACTGGGGCGTATTAAAAATAGGAACCAAGCACCCCTGTGACAGTCAACGGGAAGGAGTGCGCCCTTGTGTCAGTCAACTGGTGAGTCCAACCTTCCACGGGAGGGGGTGATAGCCTGATAGCCAGGGGGCAATACACAGGCATGACACACGTTTTGTTTTTAGGAAGGAGTGCAGTTCTGCGCACCGTCCGTCGTCCTTCGGTTACCGCATCTGTACCAAAACTCCACACTCCCACTCCTTCCACCCCACACTTGGATGGTTCCACTTTTAGCGCTACAAGGAATTATCATCAGAAGGTCCCGGCGCTCCCATAGAGTCCAAGGTAAGCGTTACACATCTGCCCATTCGGGATTTCTGGGCTTCCATAAATCCTGTGGCTTTCCCAGCCTCGAATGTTAATGTCGATCGGTTTCTCAGGGCTCTCCAAATCCTGTGGCCTTCTGACAGGCTTGCTTTAGCTCAACTTCTATAGGGCGTCTGCCCGCTCAGGTTTAACACCTTGATTGAATATTTTAACATTTTAACATTTATATTTTAACATTTTAATATTTTAATATTGAAGGTTTAACATATTGATTGAATATCAATGTTTGCCGCTCTCAACAGTGTTACCTCTTCGGCAGCGTTTGCTTCCCTTTCGCTGCTTGTAGCTTGTAATGTAACATTTTAACATTCAATATTTTAACATTTTAATATTTTAATATTGAAGGTTTGACATATTGATTGAATATCAATGTTTGCCGCTCTCAACAGTGTTACCTCTTCGGGAGCGTTTGCTTCCCTTTCGCTGTTTGGTTTGTCAGCTAATGCATGTTTCATGTGGCGATCAGGGATCCTATCTCTCATCTGCAGTCTGGTTGTAGCGTCTGTTAGATTGGGCCCAAGCTCTTTGACTGTGGCGTTCAGGCGAGATCCAGCATTACCAAAAGCTAAAGAAATGTCACTACCAGGAGAATCCAAAATAGAATTACCAATAGTCTTTCCTATTCCCATGTAGGCAGATGGCATGTTCTGGACAGGGAGTTCCTTGCAGGAACACAGGAGTCCTTGTCCCCTAGAGGGGAATCACTCCCACTGAAGTCCCAGTTGCCCAGCCACCTAGGGATGGTCTTGCTGAGCGGGCTCGCCTCCCTAGCCTCAAAGGGGGTGGCTCCCCAATGGGGAGAAAGGACGCATAGTCCAGGTTCATCACAGCGCTGAGTTTCAACATTTCTTAGTGAGAAAATTCCAGAAAGATTACCAGATTTGTGTACGCCTGTGTGGGTGCTTTTATGAGAAGGGCTGTACCAAATAGACTGTTGATCACGTGGTTTGCCCTGGACCTGGGACTGTTCCCTGGTGAACAAAGATGTTCATGTGGGTCTTTGCCCTCTTCCATGAGCCGTCTAATGCCAACATGGTGTGTAAATGTTCCTGCACCCAGATGCCTGTGTGCTTTCGGCACATTACAAATAAATAAATAAACACATAGGTCTCCCTGTTATTGACATCTGCGAGACAGCAACATGGGCCACGTTATCTTTTTAAAACTTTATTGCCTGAATTCTTTGGCAATAAATGGCGCAAACTTTGTTCACTCTGACATCCAGGGATTTTGTTGTTGGTGCTGGTTCTGCATTATCCTATTTCCGCCAATTCTCTACTGCTTTGTGAGTCTGTCAAAGATGAGGAATCTGTGGAAGAAAAGTATCCAATAGAGAAAAAATGACTTGCACGCTTCTGAATGTTCTTTATGATGAATATGTTAATCCCCACACAGATTCCTCATCAACCAACCCAGCTATGCCACACAAACAATAACATTAAACATACTGGATTTCCAATGGTACGATTAGTTCTTTCAATTCAAAGTACATTGTCTTTATAATGGATTCTTTCCCCCCACAGATTCCTCATCTATGGTATCCCTATCCAAGCGCAGCTGTTCTTGATAGGCCTTTTTGCTGCAAAGGGGCGCAGTGCAACTTTTCCCGATAGCGCCCGCACCGGATATGACGTTGGAGCCAATATATATAGTGGTGCCGCACCCCATGAACTCAGTTCCTTTTTTCCATGCACTTTCTTCTGCAATCTGGGACACACTCGTCGAGCAGAACTTTTTCTCTGATGCCATGCTTCTCCGTCAAAGACCTTTGGATTCAAGCCATCTGCGGATTTTAAGCGGCAGATGTCGGTCTCGGATCCGCACTGGATCCGTTTATATTGCTTGGGCGAGGGCCACAACACCCAGGACTGCGTGTCGTGCCAGTCCAAAGGGTGGCAAAGATATTAACCTTAATTCACAAAGCAAAGGGTGAGGCTCTCTGATCTCAGTTGAGGGTGAATGTCGCAGATCAGCGACCCGAAGGACGGTAGGATGAAGGATTGCAAGAGGTCCCGCTTTCTTAGTGAGTCATTGCACCGACATTCGTATGTCCTGCACAAATTGTAATAATGTTATTGAAAGCGATGTAGTACACCACCCTGCAACTGGTGAGAAAGTCAAATTGACTTCACTACCTGTGATACTTGTTGTTTTATCTATGCTATTAAATGTCCATGTGGCATTTACTACTTGGCACAGACTAACAGAGCAGCCAAGATTTGGTGGAAATAACACTCAAATATACGGACCAGTAACATCAATTCCACAGTGACCTGACACACAACATTGAACATAGGTATCATCTGTCCCAACTCTGCTTTCAGATACTTGAAGTAGTTGACGTGAATCCTCACGGGGATATGCATCCAAACTCGACCTCACAGAGGCTTTTTGGATTCATCTCTATGGCACCTGGAGGCATCTAAGAAGAACACAGTTTAATATGCTTTCTATGAATTCATTTGCTTTTTTGTCATTATTTATTTGTTCAATAACACCGTCCAGTTTTCTGGTTATCTGCATGCATCGCATGGAGTGACCGTGGTATGTGACAGGCCCTGTTCTGTTTCTTTCCAACATATTGAAGCTCCCTAGTTCCATGTCACGCTCTGATATATGGATCCTTGATGATGAGACTTCGTGTATTTTTTATTCATAACTATTTAGCCGAGCATCACCGTTTTGGTTGTGGTGGTGTTCTAATTCTTCATATGATTAACTCGTATCTCTATCTCGTATCCCTCAATCCAGCCCTCAGCTGACCATTTTTCTTGTGTTGTATTCAATCATATCTGCAGACATTTTTTTCTTTTTCCTGTAACCTACATTTACAGCACCTAGGTGGATATTTTCTTTGGTTGCATTCAGCTTTATTAACATTAATTTTTTTTTCTCCAGCTCCCCTTTGTGGTTCTTAAATTTACTTCCCCTTTTTTCTTCCCATTTCTTGACTTCCCCCTTTTGCGACCCCTGTATGTTTTCATTTGCTGTATTTTTGCATTCTATTCTTGCTCAAGCCCTGTATGGTTGTCGGCAGATTGCTTTACTCTGCTTCTTCTTGAGCTTGTTATAGTCTTTATATTGTCCCTATGTGCTTTTTCTTATAAACCTTTCAACAGTGCCGGCCTTAGTGGTAGCAGTGCCCAGGCAGAAAAAGAACAATTTGGCACCTCCTGCCGTGCCTCTGGTCAATTGGGGTCAGGGGGGTAGGTGTTGTCGATCCACAGAGCTCTCCAAGGAAGCTTGGAGATTGTGGCAGTGGGCCATCGGACAGGGGATGTCCCTCGTTCCGCTCCACCCGGCAGGCATCAAGAGCACCATCACAGACTCCCTCAGCAGGGAACTGCATGCCTCCCACGAGTGGGAACTGCGTCAGGATCAGGTGGACCGTCTGTTTGTCAAATGTGGCAGACCCTTGATCGATCTGTTTGCCACAGCGGCGAACTCCGAATACCAGACAGAGGTTTACCAGCAGATTCAACCAACCGAGGATCTTGGGGTAGGTGTGCTCCTTCCCATGGGAGGGTCTATTTCTATATGCCTTTTCCCTGTTTGATCTCCTGCTACGTGTGATCAACACACTCAGACAGTGTCGGTGCAGGATGATACTCAACGCCCCAGCGTGGCTGAGTCAGATTTGGTATCCAACCTACTCAGCCTGTCACCGTCGCCTCCAGTCAAGTTGACAGTACTTCCGGATCTGCGACACCAGAGAGGGATGCGCAATCCTTCATCATGACCCAGGATCCCTGAACCTGTAGGCATGGCTCCTGCAGCTGGTTATGAGCTGCCAATGGACTACACAGAGATCCTCGCCAAAGCCAGGGTGTCGTCAACACTAAAGTGCTACAGCCATAAGTGAAAGCATTTTTCGATGTGGTGCCGGTCGCAGAAGATAACCCTTTGTAGGGTCACGACCCCACAGATTCTTCCATACTTGCTTTCCTTGGCAAAAGCTGGTCTAGCTCATGCGTCCATCAAGGTACCCCTGGTGGCCATCTCACACTACACCAGATCCCCGGGAAGATCCTCGTTGTGGTCTCACAGACTCGTAATGGAGTTATGTTTTTTTTTAAATCTTTCCCTCCTGTGATGCCGCCTGCCCCGGCATTGGAACTCAACATAGTCCTGACAAGACTTATGGGGGAACCCTGCAAACCTATGCATCAAGCCCCACTCAAGTTTCTCTCATGAAAGACGGCATTCCTCGTGGCCATCACCTCAGCCAGATGAGGGGGTGAGATCCAGGCCCTGTCCTGCAAGCAGACATATCTGACTTTCCATAAATAAATCGAGAATGGTGCTGCATACCACCCCTCTTTCATGCCAAAGGTTTTGTCGAAATTACACCATAACAAGCCTTTGGTATTATGTGTTTTCTTCCCGAAACCATCACCGCCGGCGGAGAGGACCTTGTATTTGCTGGATGTTTCTCGTGCTTGAAGTTCTACGTGGCACGCACCAAGAGTTTTCGCAAGACTTCTCAATTGTTTGTGAACTTTGGACTTGTGAATAATGGGAAGGGCTTGTCCAAGGCTTCCATCTCTCAAGGTGGCTCTCCGGCTACATCATGCACTGTCATCTGTTGGCTAACCGGCCTTTCCCGGGCTGCCCGAGAGCCCGCTCCACTAGAGCGATCGCTTCAACGACGGCATTCCTTTCTTTTGTACCCCTGCTTGACATCTGCAAGGTTGCGATGTGGGGGTCCATGCATACGTTCACAAGGTCTACTGTGTCGACAGGGAATCCATGGATGAGTCCAGAGTCGACCAGGCAGTCCTATGCAACCTGTTCTCTTGAGGTGAGTCTGTTCCAGGGATTCACATGCAAACCCTCCCTCCGGCCCCTCTGTTGATCTTCTTGATCATACTGCCACTTTAGGTGCTTACCAAATCTGAAGATGGCTACCAGAGGCGAGGCTTAGGGAAGAGGACCGTCATTGGATGGGGGCAGTATGACGCAGAGGCGTTGCTAGGGGGGGCTGAAGGGGGCTATAGCCCCGATCTTTTGGTTGCAGCCCCGGATAGAAGCTCAGGGACTTCAACCAAAAGGCCATAGCTCGCCCTGAGTCCCGCCACTCCTGACATTAGCTTAGCCCCTGATCTTTTCCAGACCTAGCAACACCCATGTCCAGAGGACAGTGATAGGTTTAGAGGAGAAATGCACTTTTAAAGTGAAAGTGAAACCTTTTTTTCTTTAACTGAGGATTCCCAGACTGACAACGGGTAAGAGTGCTTTAAGAGACCTTAGTGTAACTAACCACAAAGCTTAGCACTGAAAAAGTAATCTTTCTAATATGTCAACTATGGAAAATTATAGTCAAAGAGTCCCTTGCTACAAAAACTGCTGATTGTTTAAAAGTTCTCTGTAAGCATAAGAATCTCCTGACTAAAGGCAAGAAAATGGAATTGATAGAAAGGTTGTTAGCCAACCAAAGTCTGGATGATGGTTCAGAGGAACCTACCATGCCAGAAACTGTAGATAACAGTATAGAGATTGATGTTGATCAAAATGTTGATAATCTTGAGGAAGAGTCAGAAGAGGAGGGTTAGGCTGCTGTGACTGTCCCCCCTAGGCCTCTGTCAGCTCTGCCAGCTGTACCTACTGGACCTTTGCCAGGTCCCACACTTAACCCTCAATATCTTGAGCTAGAGAAAATGAAACTTGAGTTAGAATTCAAGAGACTGAATACTCAGGCTGAACAAAGACACCAGGAACTGAATCAAGAACTCGGGCTAAGGGAAATGGAGCTCAAGCATGAGCTAGAAATGAAGAAATTATCTGTAGACAATGCTTCTCTCTCTCTGACTCCTCTAGAAGTTCCAGTCCTAAAAGACCCCGGATGCCTAAGGAATTGATTGGTATGTATGAGTCTAAGTTGGATATGTTGGATTGGTTGTCTCCGTTTGAATATAATCATGGGCTCCAGAACATCACAGGAAATGACTTACTCACCTGGTTGTTCTCTAGGCTTCCCCCTGTTGCAACCGATGTGGTAAAGGCGTTGGGGGAGGAGGATAAGAAGGATTATGAATGTGTGAAACTAGCTTTGATATCTAGGTTTGGGAAGACCCCTTCCCAGTATCTTAAGAGGTTTAGAACCCTCAAAAAGCATGATGGTACCCCTTGGGCTACCTGGGTGAGTGAAGGGTTGAAAAACTTAGAAGGATGGATTAAGGGTTACAAAGTGAACACTTATGAAGGTATGAGAAATCTGTTTATGTTGGAGTCAATTTATGATGCCTGCTCTCCTGAGCTCAGACAGCACTTGGCTGATTCAAAGGAATTAGACTCCAGAAAACTAGCTAAGGCTGCTGACTTGTGGGTTGCCATCAGGGCCACTCACAAGGATTCTGGGGTAACTCAGAAAAAGGATGAGGGGAAACAGCCTAAAAAGGACTCCAAAGAGAATTCTAATACTGCAAATTCCAAAGAGGGCCCCAAACAAAACCATAAGGGTAAGCCACAAGGGAAACCGAATCAGGCTAGTGTACCTTCTGGTCCCAGACCAGAAGGAGGTCAGAACAAGCCTCCATTCCAGAGAGCCTTTGGCTCTTGTTATGTTTGTAAGGCCACTGACCATGTGAAAGGAGATCCCAGATGTAAGGGTAAACCCCCAGGGATCCAGCTTGCCTCCTTAGCCTTCGCTCAAGAAGAGGAAGTCCCAATGGCAAGTGGAAACTTTCTACTGCTGGCTGATGAACCCATGGGAGTCTCAGCCAGTGTTTCTTTAGTCTCTCTGGGGTTGTGGGAACAACAGAATTTAGATGTATATCATTCTATCCCAGATAATACTAAAGAGTATTATAAGGACAGTGCCCAGGTGAATGGTCAGGAGACTCCTGCCATTAGGGACACTGGGGCCAGCATAACTGTGGTGGATGAATCATTTTCCAAGGCAGAGGATGTTGCTAAGACACCCAAATGCCTCACCAAGTTAGCTGGAGGGCCTGTGCAGATGTGTCCCCAGTTACCAGTTCTCACCCAGTGCAATGATATGACTGTAAAGATACCCGTCAGTGTACAATGCGAAGTGCCAGTCATAGTGACCCCCCAATATAGACTCCATACCCTGGGACTGACTACTGTCTCCCAGGGCATGTAAAGTCACCATTGACTTTACTAGTCTCAAATTCTGAACAGAACCAGTACAAACCATCATATTGTGGACGTACTGGTCGGGGCAATTCGATTGCCCCGGGGTCTGTTAGTCGAGTGGGCACGTCTCCGTCCCCCTGATCGAGTTTTGACTGGTGGCAGTGGATACTACTTTTTATATTCGACCGCAAATATATCTCTATGGGATTTCCCATTGTTCGAGGCTACCAACTTTAATTATTTAATTCCTATAGCCTCGAACATACCGCCGGTTTATTTATTTAATATTAATTCTCCGGTTGGTATTTTTTGCCAGAACTCAGTTCTAAAATGGCGTTTGTGTTCGCTTCTGTGACTCCAACCCAAGTTGAGCCCTTTGTTCCACTTTTTGGTGGGCTTCTCTACAGAAGCCTCCAAAAGTGGTGCCACTCTGTCTGGGTACCACAGGGGGTGTGGGAGGGGGTTTAGGCACCCTGGACTGAGTTACCTTGGTAACTCAAGTCGCACTCTTGTGTGATTGGCCCAAGTGGCGAGCCGGCCGGCTCACCACTTAGCATGTTTGAGTGACAGCTAGGCTGAGTGAATGGAGGTATGCTGCATAAAAGCAGGGCTTTGGGGACTGGAACTTCAGAAGTTGCCACAGGACCTAAGAATCCGACGAGGGAGAAGCTGAGCCGACCTGCTACGACGACACCACCGGTGGAGCCCTGCTGAACCGTCTCACCACTTTACCCAACGACAGAGGAGATCTCCAGCCTGGAGAGTCTTCTTCCTTCGACTGGTGGGGATAACCAGTCTGCTTCCTTTTTCGCTTCCTGGAGAATCTCGTGGCTGCCTTGCCTGTGCCAAGCACCCCGGCAACTGGGATACCACGTTTTACCATTACCACGAATCAAAGGGTAGTACCTTTAACTGGAAAACTCCGCGGCTGGTTTCTTCCCTGGCAGTGCAACGACCTTCATCTTTCCTCCACGTCGAGATCTTCTCTTCCTTTGGACGACGCCGCGACTTGCACCCGCTGCCAGGAACAACTGCCCCCGCTGGAGGATCCTTTCCACATAAGGTACCGTGTTTGGCCTGGCTTCCCTTGCAACCGACTGTACGGGGTAAATTTAGCCCCCGGCTTTCGAACCTGGGTTAGCCTGGGACACCCTGGCTAAACTTTTCTGAGCCTAACTAAAACCTTTCTGAACTCCCTGCAAGACTTTTTAAGCCTGTTGTCATTGTTTGATCTTGGGTGCATTTGTGCCCTGCTCTCTCCAAGAGTGGGCCCGGCCTATGGACTTTGGCTCACAAGTAACTTTTGACTTTCCTGCCTTGCTTAAGAGTTCCTAAAAATGAGTGTGGTGTATTTTCCTACATTCTGCCTTTTTCCCCTCCCTTTTTCGTTAACTTATTGGAGTGCCATCTATAGTTAAGCGCTCACCTCTGTCTGGAAATAAGTGGTGTTAACTAAGACTTGTCTCATAAGGAATAAGGGATGTATATATAATAATAGTAACTGTGTTGAGAGTGATTTACAGTAATAGTGCTGGAGTGTTTCAATCAGTGTGTTTTTAAATAAATAATTATATACCTTGATACCAAAGCTCTGGTCGATGTTAGCTTATGCTATTGTATCTGAGTGCCTTTTGTGTATACTTTGCATACTGCCTCATTCTTCTTGAGGGAAGTCTGACTGCTCAGCCACAGCTATCAAGTGAATCTGTGTGGTGCAGACTGCTACCAAGTGGGTTTACTGCCAAACACCTGTAGACTTTAATCTTTTGCAATGGTCCCAGAGGGAACTGCACAGGTTTCTGCCTAACAGGGGCTAGGTTTCTGCCTAACCGGCTACCTTCGGGTTTGGTGCGCATTATAAGTGAATAAAACAAACAAACAAACAAACAAACAGGCATCTAAATTAATCAGTGCAATGGGACGGTAGGAGCTGGGGAGGGATGGTTCTTTCCCTGTTTTATGGAATACCAACACCTTTGCTTCATTCATTGAGTGAGTCACATTGCCACTGTCTTTGAAAGAGTTTAGGAGTCTCGTCAAGACAGGGATGAGTATATCTGTGTATTTTTTGTAAAAGGGGGCGGTAAAGCCGTCCAGGCCTGGTGCCTTGTCATTTGGGAGTGCCGCTATTGCCTTTTTTACTTCCTCTTCGGTGATCCCGTTCTCTAATGCTTCTCTGTCTTCCTCAGGGATTTTTTGGATGGGGAGAGTTTGCAGATATGTGTCTTGGTCGGTTTCATTCGGATGGTCTGTGGCGTATAGTGTTTGGTAGAATTCACGGAAGACTTTTCCTATATTCTGGGTTCATGTTTGTATTTCTCCTTGCGAGTCTCGAATGCTCATTATGTTTATGGTCTTTTTGTTTTTCTCGCAGCTGTCTCGCTAAGAGTTTGTCTGCCTTATTGGCTTTTATTTACAGACGTTGTTTAAGGTATTGGAGGGATCTTTCGGCCCCTTTGGTGCGAAGCATTTCTAGTTGTCCCTGTATGTGTTTTAGGGCCTTCTGGAGGGGAGGGACATACATTTTTCTTATGTGTCTGTTACTTTTTTTTCAAGTTCTTTTTCCCATCGGTGTCTCTGGTTTTCTTTGGTGGCCTTTAGTGATATGAAGTGTCCGCGGGTTACCGCTTTGAATGCCTCCCAGACTGTGGGACCTCACCTGTGTCGTTTTGTGTGAAGTATTCTACTATCTTGTCCCTGATCGTTTCTTCCAGTACTGGGTCCTGGAGAATATCCCGTGGGAGCCTCCAGCGCCAAAGCCCTCCCCCCTTTTCTGGGGTCGGTATTTCTAGCCATAGCGGGGCGTGATCTGATAGTGATATCGATCCCGTTTCTATATCTTGGATTTTACCCATGAGGCCCACCGATACCCAGAAGTAGTCTATCCTTGACATCGTATTATATACGTGCGAAAAGTACGTGTAGCCTCTCTGCTGTCCTTTTTGTTGCCTCCATAAATCACAGAGTGCCAGTTGGTCCATTTTTTTGTATGAGCAGTTTGGAAGGGGTGCCCTGAGTGTTGAGACCCCCCATGCTCCTATCTGTTTGTGGATGCCATGCTAGGTTTAGGTCTCCCCCCATAATCACTTCCCCCTTCGCAAAGCCCTCGAGCTTCTCCAGAGCGTCTCGAATGAAGCCATCTTGCCCAGTGTTGGGTGCGTATATTTAGGCCAGAGTCAGGTGGCATCCATCTAGCTGAATATTAACGATCGTGAGCCTCCCTTCCTTGTCCGTTAGCCTGTCTGTTCAGACTACATTTGCTCCTTCTTTTATTGCTATCAAGACCCCTGCCCTTTTTTCTTTGGCGTTGGATTGCGCCCATATCCGGAACCCCCTGAGATGTATTTTCTGTTTGTCCTGAGCTTTAATGTGTGTTTCTTGAAGTAGGAGAATGCTTGCCTTCTCTCTCTTCAACATGGTCTCTACTTTCTTCCTCTTGACCGGAGAGTTCAGGCCTCTTATATTGTGCGTTAGGATTCTAAGTTTCCCCATTTTGTATTATGGC
The DNA here is from genome assembly GCF_040938575.1 of Ambystoma mexicanum. Taxonomy (NCBI): domain Eukaryota; kingdom Metazoa; phylum Chordata; class Amphibia; order Caudata; family Ambystomatidae; genus Ambystoma; species Ambystoma mexicanum. The sequence goes on from NC_090929.1 coordinate 1,449,383,380, forward strand.
GTTGTGAATTTTAATGATTCCCTGTGCTGTGAGTTTTTTGGTTCTTCCGGTGCATTTCCCTCCCCCCCTCCCACCCTGTCCCCCCCCTGTCTCCCCAACTTACCCCCAACTTCAAACTTTGAAGCATAGAACTTCCCGAGGAGGGCCCGGGTACCTAAGGTTGCTAGGGCGTTGAGCCGATCGCTCCCAGCCCTCAATGCGCTCGATGTCAACTTCGCGGGGGATCCTATACCCCGCATTTCCTCAGACCTTCCTGAGTTTCAGTTCCAAGGGCTCCTTACCGGGCCGCCGGTTTGTGCTTTCCGTGGACATTTATATATGTTTACTTAATTACCCATTTGTGGTACCAACCACTTGTTCTGTTGGGCATTCCCGACGCCGCCTCTGTTTGTATATCCATTACGTATAGACCTTCGTCACATGTGGTCACTCTTCTTTTGGTTGCCTTCCCAGTTGAATAGGAGGCCGGATGGGAATGTCCACTTTTATCGTATTTCCTTCCCCACAAGTTCCTTAACTAGCGGCTCCATATCTCTCCGTTTTTGCAATGTCACCGAGGCAAGATCCTGGTACAGGTGGATGTCCGTCCCATTCATCCTGATGTGATCCAATTGTCGCACCCTCTTCAGAATGTGTTCCTTTTGTGGGTATGAAGATAGGGCTGCTAGGACATCTCTTGGTCTTTCTCCGGGCGCCCCTGTTCTTTTTGGGCCCACTCTGTGGACCCTGTTGATCCCTATGGAGTCCGCTTCCTGTTCCTCCAGAATGTCTCTGAACACTTCCTGGACTGCATTTTTCAGATCCTTGTCAAGTACTGACTCTGTGATGTTCTTGATTCGAATGTTGGAGCGATTTTCTAGGTCTTCGCACTGGATCTCTAGGTTGTGGGTTAAACGCACCAAGTGTTCCTGGGTCTTGCTGTATTGGCGCGTTTCGTCTTCAAGGCTTTGGACGATTCTCTCAACCGTGTCGGTCCTCTCTTCTAGTTTGGCAACATCTCTCTTGACTTCTTGGACCACCTGTTTCATTTTGTTTCTCATTGTGGCAAACTGATCCTGGACCGTGGTCATGAACTTATCCTGTAGCTCCACGAACCATGAGTGCATATCCTCCCTTGATGGAGGTGGTGGGGGACCGTTGGGGTGGTTGCGATCCTCTGTGGGGTCTTCCTGAACCCTACCTCTTGTATGGACCTGGGATTCCACCGACCACATTTGTACTAAGTTTGCATCTTGTTTGGCAGGCTGTGAGTTCGGGAGTGCAGAGCTCCCCTTCCCCTTCGACATGCCTTCCCTGAAGTATACCGTTCTCCTGTGGTTGCAGGGAGGCGTGATGTGCTTTTGGAGGGTCCCAGGGGCTGTCTCTTGGGTGTCGCCCTTACGGCCTTCCCCCTTGTTGTGTGGTATGTTGTGGGGGGCCAGTAGGTCTTCCTGTGAGAGGCAGGTGCCCTCGTGGGGGCTACTGCCTTTGGCAAAGTCTTTGATTTCCTTGGTTCCCCCTCTGCCCTTCCCCCACTCTTCTCGGCCCTAGCGTTGGGCCTCTGTGAGGTTTTTGGGTTGGGTGAGTGTCCACCGGTATTCACTAGTGTTGGGGGGGGGGCGCTCACCTTCTGCGCCTCCGGGCGACCGATGGCGTGCGGTGCGGTGATCAGGCCGCGGCCCTTCACTTTCTCAGTACGGGGCCTCACGGTCATGCGTTGTATTTCCCACCCCGCCGCTGCTCGTCTCCTCAGTGGGGGGGCGGGTGTGCTTCAAAGGTGGGGGCTGCTTCTCTGTCCCTCGCGAGCCCACTCCGGGATCCTCGCAGTGTGCGAAGTGGTGTGAGGTCGACTCTCGCCTGCCAGGTGCTGCCTTATATACATCGGGTAGGTTTTTGTGCCGTTTTAATCGTTTCTGTCCAGCTTTATTGTAGTTTTAGTGGCGGCCCGGGCGGAGAGAGATCTTTGTGCGTCTCCCTGTCCCGGCGGCCATCTTGGAGTCCCAATATGCTGACTTTTAATGTCCGTTTGGTTCTTAATTAAACATTTGTGTTTTTGTTTTTCCGTTCATAATTTTTTTGCCTCCCTGATTTTGTTTTGGATTTGCACACATGTATCAACCATTTTGTATGTCTCATGCTTTACATAGAGGCGCCCTGAAGGAGGATAGTTATCTATCTGAAATGCATTGGCCGTGTCTTCAGTTTTCCCTGCCTTATGCTTATTTTTTTTAATTTCCATATCCTAATACAATAATTATTTGGCATACCACCTATTTTTGAGTCTTATTATATGACTATTTGAAGTTAGAACATGAATGGCCAGAGTGCACCACTTTTGTGAGTATACAGTGTTGGGGCTTTTACTAGCCTCTAACTTGTTGTGTTGATGTGATTTTGCCCAAATTGTTGTAGTTGGATTGCTGCATTGCTCCTTAGACTTTCCTCACAGTGAAATTACCATAGTATCATTTATTAACAGGCTGTGCCTGCTCATCTCTTTTTGGTCGCCCGAGCTCACTCACCAGATCTAGCGTCGGAGCACCTACTTCTTACATGCACTCTTTTGCACATCTGGGACTTTTCCCTGAACTTCAAAAAGTCTGTTTTGTCTTTCCGATGATTCAAACCGGGCAGTCTTGGACACTTGCCTGGTCAGGGCTTTCCCGCCCGAGGATCGAGTGGGGAATATCTTTTGGATGGTCCGTGTCCTCCAATCACTGAAACAAGTCTGTGCCTCAGCTATCCTGTTCCTTCTGGGCCTCATAACCTCCTGTATGCTTGTGGTGCCGGAAGCAGGGCTGCGCATGATGTCGCTGCAGTGGCTTCTCCATTTCCAGTCGATTCAGTTCCAGGACCACATGTCGGACCTTCTACAGGTCTCGACCCAGGTGGCTCAGGTTCTCACGTGGTGGGCTGTGCAAGACAACATTCTGAGAGGCGCATTGTTTCGCAAACCATGGCCCCACAAGACAGTGGTCACGGACTGGCTGGGGCGCTCACCTGTCGGACCAGCAGACTGTGGTCTCCCGTGGAGCCTCAGGAACACATCAGGCCGATCCTGGTCGCCTTGCTCCCCTCTGTGAAACGCAAGACTGTGCTGATCCTGACATTCAATACAGTGGCCATGCCCTACCTCAACAAACAAGGTGGTATAGGGTCCTTACCGCTTTGAAGAGAAGCAATAATGTGACTGTGGGTCTGGGCTCAAGAGAATAGTTTTTCTCTGACGGCAGCTCATCTGCCTGGATGAGTGAATGTCACAGCAGATTCCTTGAGCAGACAGACTTCGGCCTCTCACAAGCAGTAGCTCTGTCAGGAAGTTCTAGAGGAAATCTTCTCCCTTTGGGGGACTCCTCAGGTGGTCCTCTTCCCTTCCAGTGCCAATAGAAAGTGGGAGTTGTTCTGCTCGAGGGAATTCCCTCGTCAGGGAGCACTGGCGCACGCACTGACAATCAAGTGGACTTTTGACCTCCTTTATGCATTCCTGCCGATCCCTTTCTTTCCACCAGTTCTCAGGAGGTTGCGTCTGATCGCGCAGGACTCGGCCTGCAGAATGTAGTATGCAGAGTTAATGGACATGTTCATCTGCCCTCCCTGGTGCCTCCCGAGGAGAGTAGACTGGCTCTCCTAATCAGAGGGGCAGGTCGTCCACCCAAACCTCAGCAGTCTGAAACTTCCTGCTTGGCTACTGAGAGGTTGAGATACAAGGAGTGGGACTTGTCGGAGGACATCCTCAATGTGCTCCTTTCAACTCTGAGGCTCGCTATGAAATCCGTTTATGCAAGCAGGTGGTGTGCATTTTTGATCTGGTGCCCAGAGAGGGACCTGGATCCTTTATCCTGTCCTTTGTCCCATGGGTTGGATTTTCTGCTTTCCTTGGCACATGCTGGCCTGCAGTTTGACACTGTGAAGGGTTACCTCTCCACTATTTAAGTGTGTAGGAGGTTCTCAGAACAGGGTTCATTTTTCACAATCCACATTGTTATGCAGTTCTCGCGGGGTTTGTGTAATCAGTTTCCTCCCTGACAGTTTGTGGTTCTTGAGTGGGAATTGAATTTACTTTTGACATTTCTTGTGGGCGTTTCATTAGAGCCACTTCATTCCTGTTCTATTAGATTGTTCACTCTTAAGGTGATATTCTTGTTTGCCATCACTTCTGCGAGATGGGTGAGTGAGCTCCAGGCGTTGTCTGTTTTAAATCACCATTGTTTTTTTCCAAAAAGAAGGTGCCATTGAGAGCGAGTTCCTGTGTGTTTTCCTCTGCCTTGCCCTTCCGGAGGAACGATTTCATCAGCTAGACGCAGTACGGGACCTTAAGTTCTACATCTCTCGTACTAGAGAGGCTAGGAAAGATGACCAGCTTTTTGTAGGTTACCCTGTTGCTCGTCCTGGCAGGGCTGTGACCAAACAGACCCTGTCTAGATGGATCATTCTCTGCATCTCAGAATGCTAAGATCTGGCTGCGAAGGATGTGCCTGAGGGTCTTGGCGCTCATTCTTCCAGACGACTGGCTGCCACCTCTGCCCTGCAGAAGCTAGTACACCGTCGTTTCTACGGTCCCTCAGCTTCAGAGTGCTAGGAAAAAAGGGTGGAACTGAGGTCTCCAGGCGCGGCGCCGCTATATATACTGACGCCAACCTCCTATCTGATGCAGGGTGTGTAAAGACGTCGGACAGACCGACACAGAGCCCCCTGGCAACGGAAAAGTTTCCAGAGGACAGCTGCGCTGCGATAGGGATATCATAGATGAGGAATCGGTAGGCGGAACATCCTTCAGAAAGAACATTACCGAGAGGTAAGTAATTTGAAGGTATGCTCTGTACCAATATCTGTCACAGTGAAATAGTTGTGACACTGCAATTGTTTTATGCTATATATCTAACATTTCAGTTTTTTTGTAAGTTTCATTTATGTTTAAATTTAAACTGACCATTTACTAATAGTTCAAATTAATGGAGTCTGTCCTGAGATGTTACCCCGTCTGTATCAATCTGTGCTTTGCAAAAGTCATTCATCTCGCTTTGAGTTCTTCAGAAGTCTTATATGTCGGCCAGATAAGATGCTTGAGCCTCTTGCATGGTGCCATGAAGAAGCATTGCTGCATGTTAGTGGTACACTCTAGATGTTGCGGTTTACTTGCCAGGCACTGTTTTAGTGATGTTAACTGCCATTGATGGTAGCTGTTGCAAAATGGAGGAAGTACCTGGGCATCTAATAGTTGTGCCTAATACTTGCATACAAGCCAAAACTGTTGGTTTTGCCAATGCTCGTTTTTAACAGTGCTTCATTGAAGGACACACATAGTGTTTATCTATCAAGTGGCTGAAGGCAGACCTGGTTAAGACATTTTCATTACACCTTTAGCGGGTTTATAGCTCCAATTAAATGATTAACTGTCAGAAGACTGCTTTGTAAAAACACTGACAGGCACTTTGCAAAGTTTTATGGTACATCTTGATTAAAGCAAGCTCAAAGAGTTCCCATGAGGAGGTGTTTGTGGGGAGGGGCACAAACTGGGTGGGAATGGCCACAGTGATTAGCATGGCCATGGGCAGTCATGGGTGGGGAAATAACCAAACACCACCAACAAACTCTGTCTCCCTCCTCATATTTTATTTCTCCCTATCTGTACTCTAATGCAATTGTTTCTTTTTATAGGTGGTGCAAGTGCCACCTAATAGCTCAAACTAAAAAGGAAATTGCAAAGCCGAAGGTTATGAGGAGGCAAGAGCTTTTGTTTGTTGCTTTGAATATAGATTTTGGGAAGCATAACGTTGACCTTTCTACCAGAATCCCGACTGTTAATATAAAAGAACATTTCAGCTCTTTGTTCGAAGGGCTATTTTTATTTTTCTGAACTTAATCAAAAAAATAGTAGCATTGCTGCAGTTTATCATGTTGTCTCTAGAATATTAGATGTGCACTCCAAACACACAACCCTTTTTCTATACTGCGAAATGAGAAAATGTCATAGATGATGGATGGGCCAATTCACTCCCAACCAAAATGGCTGGGAAAATCAAGGTTAACCCCCACTTTAAAAACAACTTTCAATTTGCTTCTAACATTTTGGGAATATTATTGTATCTGAAAGCATTGTGAATAATTCATCAATGGTACAACACTTTGGAAGTGAAGAAGACAATTTGTTTTCCGTGCAGCATCAAGATTGCTGCTGGTTAAAATGGCTTTCTTAGTCTTCACTTGTTAGGAAGCAAGGAGTAATCTGCCACACACTTCCAAAACAGTAGATGCCGAAGACCATGATAGTGGTGCACATCGATTCTGTGGAATTATTTAGATTAATTGCCATTGTTTTCATCACATATTTACAAAATGGCATTGTCTGGATAGAGGAAAGCAACTGCGCACAGCCTTTTTCAAGATGATGTCACTGTTACTTAAAACATCTTCTTTTTACTGGCGAAAGCAATCTTAAATAATATTTTGTTAAAAAAAAAAACAGACAATGAACCAAGGATATAGCTGCGTGGCAGTGGGAGAGGGAGGGGGTGACTCAGCTGATAGCGAACTCCTGTAACCCAGTACAATGAATTTACTGCATTTCCTTTGCGCCCATAGAGTATGATCTGTCGGCTTTAAAAACACCAGCCTTTAAAATGAGTGTTTTCTTGCTTGAATAGGCACATCGCTGCATGAAATGAGACTTTATTCTGTGTGCTAGGAATTGTGACTGTGGTGTCTTGTGCCAAGTCGCTGACCTTCGAACCGGAAGTCTACGTTGAAGACCCTGATTCCAGTTTAAGGTTGGGCACTTGATCAAAGATTGTGGTTGTAATGTGACAAAGTTGTGCGCTACCCCTCTGTGGTTACAGAGGGCCGCCTTCTACACGAGGCAATGAATGTGGATTTTCCCAGAGCCCTCCAGTGGGTAGGAGGTGATAATTGCAAAAGAAAATACTTGGTCTCCTAATGGAGCTATAAATGACAGGGGACTAAGAGGAGCAGATTTCCATTTACCTTAGCAACCGTTCAAAGTGTTAGTTAGCGGGCTCCAAAAAAACAACAAAAAGGAGACGCCGTAAAAAGCAATGTGATTGACAGGCAGTCAGGCATGGAGGAAGTGAGAAAGTGGTTTTCATTGAGTTACTCAGTGAATTGCCTCTAATGCTAAAGATTAAGTATTTAGGATGTGGAAAAGGCTGGGAATGAGCTTAGTGATCAAAGCAAGTCATAAACATTATGTGTGAACCCCCACAGTGGCGTGATCTATGCTGATTGGCTAATCTGCGAGCTATATGAACCGGTATAGCTTGCCTCTCTTGTATCCCGGGATGCACCTGACAGACGCGTCCGCTAAGTAGAAATACCCCCGCCCCACTCCAAACTCCTAATCCCCTAACATTCGGGGCATTAGCCCCATCCCCCAGCCACTGCAGTGTTTGTGGGCCATACACGACAGACATAGACCGGCTTTGTTGGAAGCCCCTATCCCTCCTTTTCCCGCAGCACTTACATGTGCATTCTGAGGTGACCCCTGAAAATGTTTGCGAAACACAAAGGACAGTGTTGTAAATGGTAAAGGGCCTGTGCCCATGCAAAGAAAGGAGGACAGGATAAACACCTCTGTGGAACTCGACTGAACTTGTGCCTCCCTGGCTCCACCCTTTCCAGTCCCCCATGTGACCTAACATGTCACTCCTTCTTAAAGGGTCACTGCCAGCCCGTAACACCTCCCCGACACTTATCTCCTTACGTCCATATCACATCTCTTCAATAAGTCACTTTGGCCTGTGGACAGTCCTCACCGGCCGTCCCCTGTCCTTCAGCTCAATTTCCTCCGGCTTGACTCTTCCTCCTGGCTCTATCTGCAGATCCGCTTCCTGGCTTTCATCACTCCTTATAAGAAACCTTGACCACGATCTCTCTCGTGTGCTCCGTTCTCTCCTTCTTTTGCCTGCTCATGGACAAAATGTTTGAAGAATGACGCCTTCCTGGTGACTTCTACTTCTCCGTTCTGGGCCGTCAACGTCATCCCTTGTACTCTTTTCACTCGTAGGGGTGTGGCTGAGAACTTTGCATTTGTCTTTCGCTGAACCTTTTGCTTCACCAACACTTCATCACCTTCTGTAAAATACTTTCCCTTGCCCCTCTCTTCCATTCAGTCCATTCTCTTGTCTGTTTCTTCATTCTGGTGTCCCCTTCCTTTGTCCTCAATCGCCACCTCCACGTCTGGCTCCAGCCTGGGCGTCGTTCTTGCTTGATATGCTACCATGATTTCGGTAGGAATTTTTCCTGTTGCCTCATGTGGTTTGTTTCTATAGTGCCTCAACATTCTGCACCGCGGTTGCCGACCGTTCATGCCGTCCATCTGGGCCTGCATTGTTCTCTTAATGGATGACATGAATCACTCTGCTATGTCATTGGCTGGGGCCATAGCAGTGTAATCTTTTGATGTGTGAAGCCCATGTGCTTTGCGAATTTTGTGCACTTGTGGCAATTGAAATGAGGTCCATTGTCCGTCTTCACCATGTTTGGGTTTCCCCATTCATTGAAAGCTTTGTTAACCACCCCACTACTAGGGTAAATGCTGTAGTCTGGTTTTGCTTTTCTAGCAGAAAAAGCAAACTCATCAATTAGTACTAACAAGTAGTCACCGGTCCACATTGGTCCATAGAAGTCCATGGCTACTCTGTCCCACACCCTCTCCAGTATGGCAGATTTTTGTACTGATGTCTATATATATATGCAGGTTATAAAAACCTTATAGACTTCAGGGTGGGCATATAATGCTTAATTAGCACATAGAAGTCATTATCAACCTCCTCTCTGCCATGCATAAAGTTTGTAATGTGGTTAATAACTACTGGCAGGGATGGACTGGGAACCAAAAGAGGCCCTGGAAATAATGTTCAAAGTGGCCCCATATGATACATTTTCAGCAAGCCCAATTTTTCCTATGAGAAAATTTGGAACTACCACACAAAAGAGGCCCAGGGTGCAGAGGCCCACCGGGAAATCTCCAGAGTTCCCTATGGGCCAGTCCGCCCCTGACTACTGGTATTGATATTGATAGACATTCCAGCCATTCAGTATTCAGAAACTGCCAGGGAAACAACACAGTATTTCTCTGCATTCAAAAATAGCAATGCAATTTTCCAGCAAAATGTTTTACAACAAGGCACTCCCACCTAATTTAATACACCAAAGTAAAGCTAAAATATGGAACAATGCTTTCCTTGTAAAAATATCCTAGTTATTTACATATTACAAATTAAAATCACATTTAATTTACTAACACGTCTTGTGTACTTTAATTACTATTAAAGTAAAATGCTTTACTTCACCACCACAATGCCAACATCTTTATTGCTTTTAGCACTACCTGCTATTAGCAGGATAGACCTCGAGAGCGGTCATTAGCACTTGACATAATGACCCTTTCAAAGGATTGCATTCTCCTGCAGATTCCTCATCTGAACGATATCCTTTCAGCGTCAGCTGTTAAGAAACATTTTGACGGGGGACATAGTATGACTCGACATCGACAGTCTACTCCTCTTGATGCAGCCGTGCCACTCCTCGACTGCGGACGTGACGTTGGGCGTTTATATGTAAGTCACTGTGCCCCCATACCTCCCTTGTGGAACATTCTCTTCATGAGAGAACATTTTCTTTCTACTTTTCTTCGAGATGTCGGCCCTAAAGCTTTGATTTTGAAATGCTGTCAGGGCTGCTGTCTGAAGATGTCCATCACCGAAATGCATGGTATCTGCGTGTGGTGTCTGGGGAAGGATCATGATGTCGAGCAGTGCGGTTCCTGTCAGCAGATGAACCCAAAAGTCTAATAGTGAGCAATCAGTGAAATTGGCGCCCGGCAGCCTCGATCGAAGTCCCTGGCGTGTACGGGCTTCCGGTTGTCGGGCCAAGGCACCGAAGGCCCCACACCCGGAAAGGAAGATGAGCACCGTAAGAAGGCAAAGAAGTGCTCTTATTCCCGACAAGATGTCTATGCTGCCCATGAAGGAGAAGGGCAAGATGGCTGACCTGACTTTGAAGGCCCAGGTGGTCCAGGCCAAAGCACCTCCCTCAATCGAGGTGGTGGTGGCCTCCCTTTCGAAGGCAAAAGGGGCCGACACCAATCAGGGTGCCCTGGCGACAGCCAGAGCTTCTGGCCAGGAGAGAGTCTTTGGTCAAGCTGATAGTGCAGACCCCGGAGAAGAGGATGCCGGATCTCAGTCTGAGTCGACCCCCTCAGGACCCGAAGAAAGAGGGGCGGGGGGCAGAAGAACTCCAGGGCACAGACATTTCTTCATCCGACGGGGATTTGAGACGTTTTCGTCCACACTGTCCACGATGGGGGGGACGACGAAGGGAACATCGAGAAGATGTGCAGCGACGATGACTATGACAGCATCGATACCGACGTGGACGACGATGTGGGCAGTGGGCCCAGTAACCCGACTCTCCAGGTGCCCCCAAGAGATTTGTCACAGTATATCTTCTTGACACTCCACACGCTGGTGTCAAAGATTCAAAGGAGGTTGCCGACGCCAGCACCAGCGGCGCCACCGGTGACCCCGTTGACACGAAAGTGAAAGCAGCCAACGCCTTGGCGATCGTGGCCAAATACGACTGGGAGCTTTGGTTCAAGATGGCTCCACTCCTAGATTTCCTCCCTTATGACTAACGGGTTGAGGCTTTGGAGATGCTCCAGGAAGGAGAGGTGGCATTGGACCACGCCATTGTGGTGGCACTGGACATTGCAGACACAGGTTTCCGCCAGATGGGCAACAGGGTTTGGCTTCGCCGTCGTGGCTGACTCAAGGCCACCAACTTCAGGCAGGAGGTCCAGGTGAGGGTCCTGGACATGCCGTTCGACAGACACAACCTGTTCGGGAAGACCGTTGACGAATCCCTCCAGGCCATCAAGGCCGACATGGAGACAGCCAGTGCCTTGGGCACCCTGCAACAACACAGCCTGTCTTTTCGTTCCTCAGGAGGAAAGTCTAGCAGGTCTTCGAAGGTTTTCAGCGGGGGATCATACTCTTAGCACCATTCCTCCCGCTCCTTGACCCAGGAAGCCAACAGAGGTGACTCCAAGGCCTTCGGAGGTGGCTGCCCTTGTCATCAAGGCTTGCAGGGTGGCGCGCCGACCGCCAATCGGGATTGAACCGGCCAAGAAGTCGGGCCCCCACTGCCTCACCCCGGTGGAAGGCTGGCTGGCGAACCTCATCAGCGTGTGGGAGACCATCTCCAACGACTGATGGGTGCTGGAAGCTCTTGCCCACAGACACACCTTGGAGTTTTAACAAAAGTGTCCTCGAATACCACGGGTGGCCCGACAGGAACAACACATCCCTCAGCTGCTGCTAGAGCTTTGGGCCATGTTAAGGAAAGGGGCGATAGAGCTGGTCCCAAAGTGACTCTGGGGCTCTGGTGTTTACTCAAGGTACTTTCTCGTAAAAAAGAAGATAGGGGGATGGAGGCCCATTCTCGACCTACGACGACTCAATTAGTACAAAAAAGTCCCAGAAGTTCAGGATGGTCCCGCTGCAGCACGTGCTCGGCCAGCTGGAGGAGGGAGACTTTGTCGTCATTGTACTTCCACGTCCCCATACACAAAGGACACCGCAAGTTTCTGCGCTTCGTTATTCAAGGGAAGCATTACTAGTTCAGGGCTTTTCCCTTCGGACTGAAGTCAGCACCCAGAGTCTTCACCAAGTGTCTGGCTCCGGTGGCGGCCCATCTACGACTACAAGGGATCCACTTGTACACTTACCTGAACGACTGGCTCATCCGGTCCGGATCAAGGGACCTCACTGTCGACCACACATCGAAGACCGTCCGCCTACTGACAGAACTGGGGTTCTCTGTGAATTATGCAAAGTTCTGCTTGACTCCATCGCAGGACGCACTGATCCTGGGATCTGCCTGGCGTCACCGTCGGAGGAAAGGATATCGGCCATCTTAGGCAAAGTGCAACGGCTGTTGGCACTATGGGTCGCCACAGTGAGGACCATCAAGTCTCTTGACATGATGTCGAACAGTTGTTTTGCGGATTCACTTTTCCTGCCTTAACTAGAAAGTCCCTGAAATGTCTGCCTTTTGTATGCAGTCATTGGAGGATTTAGAAATAATTGTAAGAGTTGAGGGTCAAGTTTAATCAAACGCAATTATTTTTTATGAGTCTAATAATGTGATGACTATGACTCAAAAATGTCATTGTATAGAAAATGGAATAGATGCTGACTTCAGTTTAGTTATCAATAGTTCCTCAAAGGTTTGTGCCTTCTGTATAATTTCCAGGGGGTAACCTTGATCTTTAAATCGTCTAACCATGACACCTCACTTTGTTCCTGAAACATCTCATCATCAGAAATGATGCGTCTTAACCGTAAAAATGGACTATAGGGTAGATGTTCTTTCAGATGCTGAGGATGGAAGCTGAGGTAATGCAAGGTGGTGTTCACATCGGTAGGTTTCCCAAAGATATTAGTGACAAAGGTATCATTAGACAAAGAAACCTCAAAATCTAGAAAATATATTTTGGTGTGCCTATCTCCATCTTAAATTTAATCTGTGGTTGTAATGAATTGAGATACTTAGAGAAGTCGTGTAGGGCAGACGAAGTGCCGCTCCAGATAGCAAATAAATCGTCAATGTAGCGTTTCCAATTAAACAGTTTGGTAGACCACTGTCCATGCTGGAGTATGTAAGCAGTTTCAAAGTAGGATATGTAAATGTTAGCATACACTGGGGCCAATGCTGACCCCATAGATGTACCGGATGCCTGCAAAAATGATTGATCATTAAATCTAAAGAAGTTATTGAAAACAATGGGCCTCATTACGACCCAGCCGGTCCGGAAAGAACGGTGGCGGTAAAAACACTGCCACCGTTCTTTCTGGAACAGCTGCTCAGAGTCCTGCTGGCGGGAGGCGTCACTCCCACCAGGTCTGACCTGGCGCGAGTGGCGCCACCCGCCTGCAGGCGTAAATAGAAACACCGGCTCCGTCATAGACTCACGTGACTTCAGCTTTGATTGCTCGGCCTACTGCCAGCCACTGTACACCATGTAAACATTATTATGCACTTGTGACTACTACCCATCACTGACACTACTGCAGTGGCGCCAACTTCCCCAGCATCTCGTTGATCGTACATGGGCAAGCGTGTCTGTCAGTGTATTTTATTTGCAGTTTATTACCGTTAATATTGTTCCTTGAAAGCTGCTGCTTTTGAGCTCCCTCCTCCATGTGCCCCCTCTACATACGCACTCCCTATGCCTGCATTGTAGATACATTGCCGAATGTGCCTTTGCAGTACCTAGCCTTATGCTGAACTTCGCTTATTATGCCTAATGCACCTTCATTGAACCTGTTGATTGTGCTCATGTTGAACCTAGGCTAATGCGCCCATGTTGAGCCTTGCTTTTGTGCTTTTGTTGAACCTAAGCTAATGCCCCTACGTTGAACCTTGCTTTTGTGCTTTTGTCGATCCTAGGCTAATTCGCCCATGTTGAACCTTACTTTTGTGCTCATGTTGATCCTAGTCTAATGCGCCCAGGTTGAACCCTGCTACTGTGCTCACGTTGAACTTAGCCCACCGGACTCAAGTTGAACCTAGCTTGCCCATAGCGATCTTGGATCTATCCTGCCTATGCTGAATTCAGCCTACCGCGCCCTTGCTGACTCTTGACCACTGTGCCCCCCTACTTGTAGATTGTGCAGACTATAGTTATCTACATTTGTCACTAGCATTGATTTGCCTATATTACTCACTTTTAACAGATGTACCTACCAGGTATCTATTCAGCACTGCTGAGAGTAATTCTCCGCCTTATCTGCACATCTAACCACTTAAGCCACACCTTCAGCCCTGCCTCCAGACACCTCACCTCCCAACACCATGACTCACAACCACTCACCAACACCACTCACCTACCTAGCCACACTGCCCTACCTATCTATCCCCTGTAATCCCTCCGCCAGAAATGTCAGACTACGTGCCAGGTTACCCAAACTATACAAACCCCGTGCCAGGTACTCCCCTCATTCTAAACTGACTAACTGGACTCCACCTGAGCACATAGTCACTCCTATCATTCGACATATGAACAGACATATGAACAGACCTAGGTACAACCCAACCAACAAGGCTGTCGAGCACAAGCCTCACAATACAGCCATTCCACCCACCCCTACCAAAATCATCATCCCCCCATTAGAGGTGCCTTAATAAATGCACAATCCCTACTCGCCCATGCGACAGACATAGCAGACCTCATACTAGAAGAAAAATTGGATTTTCTAGCTATCACCGAGTCCTGGCTCCATGCAGCTGCTGACCCAGGCCTCATGTTAGCTACCCCAGATGACTACACGATCTTCAGAGCAGACAATAGAATCCAGAGGCGGAGGCATCGCCATAATTGCCAAAACTCACCTTAACATGAGACTTGCCACCTCGGACAACCACACATCTTGTGAATCACTAATAGCTACATTGCCCACTGCCAACTCCCAAACCATCACCATTCACCTACTCTACAGACCCCCCGGCCCTCTAGGCTCTTTTGAGGAGGACCTCACAACCATCTTAGGCTTCAAAGGCCCTAAAGACCATCAGGCCACCCTTATCGACAACACCCTATCGGAATTAGGTTTTACTCAAAGATTGGCTCTCCCCACCGATAATAAAGGCAGTACCCTTGACTGGGTCGCAGACTATAACTGTGTGGCTTCCATCACTGCAATCTCACCCCAGCCATGGTCCGACCACCATCTCCTCACTTTCTCCCTCGAAGCCTCAAGCCACATCTCTAATAACTCATTAGCCCTAGCCATCCCTACGCCAAATAAGAAAAACATTACAGCTGAAAAACTCATCCCCCTCATCCTCCCGACACTGAACTCACTATCTGCAAACTCCAATCCTCACTCTCTTGTAGATGGCTACAACAAAATCATGAGATCAGTTCTAGACTCCATTGCACCGTTAAAACTTAGAAAAAGCAAACCTAAAAAACACCTGAACACATGGTTCTCTCCCTATCTGAAATCTCTCAGATTAGAGAAACGTAAACGTGAACAGGTTTGGAGACAATCACCCTCGGATAACAATAAGCTGAACCTTAACAAAACAAATGCACTCTACAAAAAAGAAATTATAATCGCCAAACAAGAGTCCTTCAACTTGAGAATATCACAAGCCAATTCTAGTACAAAAGACGTGTTCACCATCATCAAAGAGCTGGAAACACCCATCCCTGTCCTTGACACATGTGTGAAAGACAAACAATGGCGCACTAGTGTCCAAAATGCCCTATCCAATAAAGTAGCAGGCATACAAATTCAAATTAACAACAAGAAATAATCTCTAATCCACACAGCCTTTGTAGCTAACACTACCTCTCCTCCCCCTCCCATAACTCCACACCTGGCCCCCCTCCCGCTTTAACTTCTCCAAAGTTTCCACGTTAGAGGTGGAAAAAATCATTCTCAGCCTCAAACCCTCGAGCTGCCAGAGCGACCCCTGCCCATCACAAATCATCAAAAATGCGGCAAGAGACCTCTCACCCTTCATTACTAAGCTCATCAACGCCTCCTTCTCCTCAGGCACCATCCCCAGCAATCTCAAAGAGGCTTGGGTCCTCCCCTTACTCAAAAAACCCTCTTTAGACCCATCAATACCCACAAACTACAGACCCATCACCACCGTCCCCTTCCTGCTTAAAATACTAGATAAGACAGCCTATCTTCAAATACAACAATACCTAGAAATAAAACATCTCCTGGGAATCCGGCAGTCGCGCTTTAGACCCCAACATGGGACAGAGACTGCACTCATCGATCTTAAAGCTCAAATTGACACCCTCAGAGACAATGGGAAAACTGCTTTACTACTTCTACTTGCCCTCTCAGCGGCATTTGATTTAGTAGACCACAAAATCCTCTGTAGCCACCTAGATTCGGCAGCTCACTTCTCGCAAGAAACCATCGGCTGGATTGAATCTTTCCTTAACAACAGGTCTATGCGTGTCTTTTCTTCGTCAGCCTCCACCGACCCTATCCCCATCACATGTGGGGGGTTCCCCAGGGATCATGCGTCTCCCCTACCTTGTACAACGTGTTCACAAAGCCCCTGTTCGATGATCTTGGTGGTATGGGTATCACCTACACCAACTATGCCGATGATACCTAGATCCTTATCCCGCTGACTGGAGATTACGGCAAGGATTTGGCCTTGGTGAACAAGGTGTACCTCATCATCCAGGGATGGATGGCCTCTCACAGTCTATGCCTGAATGATGACAAGACCAAGCTCATCATCCTTGGTTCCACCCCCAACCTAAATAAACTAGATCACAAATACGCCAGCTTCAGTATAGATGGCAATACCATTAATGTAGCCAAGGAAGTTAAAACTCTTGGGTTCTATCTAGACTCCACCCTATCCTTCCGTAAATAGGTTAGCTCCATGTCCTCCTCTACTGCTCACACATGTAAATTAAAAAGAGCAGCCAAACCCTTCCTCTCAACCCAGAACTGCACCACCTTAGCCAGAACCCTAATCTTATCAAAACTGGACTATTGTAACGCCCAAATCCAGATTTTGCAAAACAATGCTCTCAGAGCTGCACTGTGTATCTCCAAAAAAGAACACATCTCTAACATCAGGAGAGCCTACAACTGGCTCACCACCACTCACAAAATCATGCTCAAAATAGCCTTGTTGACGCACAAGTGCCTCAACAATGCTGCCCCTCGTTACCTTGTCGATAGAGTCAAGAGTCAACCGATCTATCAGAACTGCCAGCGCCAACCTACTAACAGTCCCCAGATTTAAGCGAACCAAAACTGGTGGTAATAGCTTCCAGGTGAAAGCAGCCCAACACTGGAACTCCCTGCCACCTACCCTAAGGACACCTCAAACCTACCCCCATTTCAGGTGTAACTACATTCAGTGGATAAAGGAAAATGACCACTAACCTCACCACCAACCCCTTATGCACATCTGCAAATTGCTTGTTAATGTATCTGCCTTTGTAACTGTATTGACTCGTGTAGACACCTGTAATTACTGTACAGCACTGTAACCAAGCTGAGAATAACCTTGCTGCTCCTGCACCCTGATACCCTCGGATCCGGTGCGCACTACACATGAATAAACAAAAAAACAAACCAGTGTTTCCATTGTCCCCATCCCATGGGAATGGGGACTTACGAATTCTGCCTCTGGAATTCCCAGGTCACTGGGGTCGTAATGCCCCAGTGATTCCGGGAATCACGGAGGCGGAATGGTAATACGGGTCTGGCGGTAGCCTGACGGTTTTTCCTCCACGGTTATCGCCGGACTCGTAATGAGGCCTAATGATTTTACCCGAAGAGTTTAGATGCTTGAAAGTATTCTTGGTTGAGCAGGATCCGTTCTAGTGCCACTGTGCCCTCATTATGTGTTATTGAAGTGTAGAGGCCCTGCACATCTAACAAGAATAGTCGTCATTGTCATCGTCTGCATGTTAATACGTCACTATTGTGACAAATCACTAGACCTTTCCCATGAGGCTAGGGAGATGTGGCCGCTACCCTATAGTCCCACTAGGGGTGGTTTAATGCAGGAGGACCTCATGGGGAGGGACTCCGCTCCTGGTGATAAGGACAAGCACCTGGGTAGGATTTGGCACAACACCCCGAACCCAACGCCCCCAAGCCTTTTGACATTTTTGGGAAATTCCACTTTTGATAGCACCCTTATTTGTTATTCTAAAATCACACCTGTTAGCTCTACTGAGAAGAGGAAGATACTAGTGTAACCAATACTAGTAGTCCAGATGCTGATACAAGGTGGCTAATAGGAGCAATGAAGAGTGCAGCAGGGGCGATGATTGTGCATTGTAGACTGCTGCGGGGGGAGTGGTCGTGGAAGTATCATAAAAATAGCGAAAGGACTTCCTAAAGAAGAAGAACAGTCCTACAAGCAGACGAGCCCAAGAACAACAATCCAGCATGCAAGACGCTCTGGCCCGGGAACCTTTAAGGATGTGAGGTGCACACAGTGGCAAAGCCGAACGCTGTCCTCCACCGACCTCAAGAAGCAGGTAGGAGGACAAGGTTACCTGGAGCTGCAGAAAGTGACCAGAGGCTGTAGGACAGTGGTGCGACCTTTGGAAGGTGGAAAGCATGGTCCCGTAACGGCACCCACAACGTCTTCCCGGAGAACGGAAACAATCTACGTGGGGCATCCTCAGGTGGAGCCCGAAACACCCACGAAGCATCACGAGATGATGTCCGACCTCAGCAAGAACCGGCAGCGCGTACCAGACATTGAAGGTAACAGGGACGGCGTTGGGGCCGGTAGGTGCGCGAAGGGGCTTACGAGATGCAATCTGAATGAACTTGTAAAGAAGGGCATTCCTCCTCGTGTCAGTACATGGCAGAAGAGTAAACCAATTGGGCCTAGGAATAAGAGGAGAGAGCTCAGGGTCTAGGACCCGAAGCCGTATATAGTGAATACTGACACATATCATCTTCTTCATGGCAGTACTTGGCAGGAGAGTAAACAAAGTGGGCCTGGGAAGAAAGAGGATAGAACAAGGGTCTGGGACCCGAACAAGAGCAAAGTGCAAATTGGAGGGAGTCGCCTTCAGGACAGTGGCAGAGATAAGTTCACTGGCCACCAGGGAAGGATCTGGGACCCCAACCCACAGAAGGGGAATATCCAGATGTAACGCTCAATAGGTATCCAAGGGACGTCACTCAGCCTGTTCTGACCTATTACGACCTTGAACCCTTCCCTGGAGTCTATTCGACTGGAGACTGGGCCTGAAACACAGGATTGGTATAGTTTAACTCCCTATTGTCTCTGAGTGCTTGAACCCCTTCTTCCCCGGGGTCCAACCCTTCCCTTTGATCCACAGCTCACCTTGTTTTCTTGGATAGTGTGCTCTCCGTCCTGCTTTCAGCGCAGGGGCGCGTTGATTGATTCGGGCTCGTTGCTGCCTAGTTACTTCACTGGCAAGAGTCCGACAGGTAAGTATAATGAGTCTTTTGAACAGTTCTCTAACTTCGTTCCTTTCCTTCCTTGGATGATGGCCGGCGTCCGGGGATGGCAGCGTGCTGCTGAGATGAGTAGCGCTGAAGGTGAGTGAGAGCGTGATGCGCGATGCACCCCTTTCGTATTTGGATTGAACGGAGTTCTTTTTCTGTGTCTTTTAGGTGCCGAAACGTTTTCAGCGTGGATGCCGGTTATGAAGTACAAATGCGGTGGGAAACCGCGGTATGCGGCACCTCTAGATGTTTCCACGCTAACCTGGAGTGTCTTTTCCCTCTTGCAGATGGATGAGAAGTTCCAGAGACAGAGGTCCCCCAGAGCGGCTGGGATTCAGGTAAGCGTTTGAAGCTCGTACAGTATTTAAAAATAAGCGAAGATTTGCAGAATGCTTACTAATGCCTTTTTTTTGTTCTTTTCCCTTTTCCTTAGGAAGCGGCGTGTCGGGATGGGAATGACACCGCCGAAGATGTCTGCAGAACAGAAGGAGCGATGAATGATGGGCAGAAGCGCCACAAGGTAAGGCTGTTCCTAACAGTGTTCTTGTTCTTGCAGGAGCTGAGCGCAGAAGAAAGATGCAGGCCTATTGAAGACCGATCCGAACACGGTGAGCGTCACGCTGCAGGTGCAGAAAACGCAAAGCATGTTCCTCAGCCTGGGTGTGGCTTAAATAGTCTCTGGGTATCGCAGGTGTCTCTGGGCTGAACCTCACCCAAAAGACTAGACCGCACATGCAGTTCTGGGAACCGAAATATGTGGGGGCATCCATCTTGTCCCCATCAATGCACTACAAGTCCAATCCCCAATGTTATCCTATGGGAGTGAGTGAGGCTGGTGCCACAAGCGCCAAGTCTGACTCCAAGTGGGTCTTTGGAGGGATGGAGAGGCACTTGAGGGCCATGTAGGTGATCGTGGCCTGGCTCCAGCCTGACATCTTGGAGGGCTGGGGACATGAGCGGCAGGAATCATGACACCAGATAGGTATTTCTCTCAACAACAATGAAAGAGAATCTAATGAAAAACCAAGAGAGTGGCTAAGGATGTACTGGGAGAAAGACTGTGGTCATTCTAGATGCCTATACCCAGGGGAAGGGAGTCATTCCCCCTGGGCACAGTGTGAACTCTGTTGAGACCAATACCGGGAGAAGGGTGGCATTTTCCTAATGCAAAGACTCATTGTACCAAAAACCAGGCGAAGGGAGTCATTACCCATGTTCTAGAGTTTATGGCCATTGTGAGAAGGGCATACATACCAGGAGAAGGGAGTCATTCTCCTGGTGGAGAAACAGCGACTGTGTCCTTTACCAACGTCAGGGGAAGGCTGTTATTCCTCCTGGCTTAGAAACAAAATACTGCAATCAAAGCCAAAGATAGGAGAAGGGAATCGTTCTCTTTGTCCACCAGATCGGGACTTCAAGGCATACAATAAGCAGTGTTGCATAGCAATTTACTGTGCAATTCTGTAGGTTTGCTAATTAAATTGACACTTGTGTAGCAAAGCTAGCTCTTTAAGTTAACCTGTTCAATGAAAACGCAGCTCTCCCTGCATTCCTCTTTTTCCCTCATTGCTCTCCCCACTCTCTTTTTGCTGTTCACTGCAAGTTCGAAGGAGCTAATGCAGAGAGGGTGCAGCCGTAATCGTCTCCTCCACTCATGTGCCAAAGGTCTGTGTCAGAGTGTTAGGCAAGGTTTATTTTTCTTCAAATAATTGCAAGCCAGAAGTAAACGGGATGATATTTATATTAATCTAACTATACCCTGTCCAGGAAAGATGAGTGTGTAAATGCATTCCTACAAATGTAAGTTGTTGCATAATGCATAATTACAGTACTGCGACTGTAAACTGCATTGTCTCCATGCTTCACAGTAAGGTTTAGGTTTGTGTATCGAAATCTCAGTGTCATTTATATTTTATTTTGTTGGGGCATCATATTGACGAGTGAACACTTTAAAAAATGTACATGATCACACAGCCAAATGCTTTTCATAGAAAACCTAATTCTGTGACCTGGTTTCAATAATCTGTGCAACTGGTACTCAACCCAGGAGCTGCACCCATACTCCTTGAGATTCTATTTTATCGCCCTGTATTTTTATACCAGCTACCCTGAAAGTGAGATGGCCACAAACTACACCATTACACCTAGTTTGCCCAGTTCTCTGCCTGCCAGACTGTCCACTCTGCTTTGTCTTATTTTCTTCCTCTTCCATATTGAATACACAAAGCTAACTAAATGTTTGCTCAAAGTAGTGACCAATAGTTCCAGCCAGTCTGTACATCTAGGGATCTACTGCACTACCATACACTGCAGTTGGTCTCTGTAGCTCACTTTGCTTTATGATTATGATTGCATTATATATTTGCATCTGTGGGAGAGAGCTGGTATGTTTCCAATTCCTTTTTATCATATCTATTTATTGGTGTCCATTCATACAGCTAACCTTTTACATTTTACAAACATTCATACAGGGCTCACAAAGTCGTCTCACCTACTAGCATAGTTGATTATATTTCCTGAAAATGGGGAGTACTATTTGCAGGGGATGTTTGAAACTTTTATTTAACATTTCCTTTGTTTGCAGTAAAGGTCAAGTAAACGTTTCACTGCACATGGCTAGAAGCAGTGGGGCAAACAAAGTGGGTTTGTGTTGTGACATGCACCATTTTACTGAAATCGTATTGACATGTTTTGTCATCTGTTGCCACGGGTCGAGTGTATTTCTCTTAGGTCAAGTAGGTAAACAAAGTTGCTCAACCTGCAGGTCTAGCGTAACTGTAAAGAATTTGCAAGGTGACATAAAAAAATAAATATTTGTACAACTCTGCTAATCAAATGGGTGGTTTTGTAATTAAGACAAATTAATTAGCAAACTCTGCTACTAAATTGTTAAAAACTAATTTATGCATTGCCATACACTGCAATGAGCTTGCTTTGCTCTATTATTGTGATTACATTATATATTTAAACATGCAAGATAGAGCTGGCCAAACTGTTTTTTCAGAGCCTCTTTTATATCATATTTATTTATGTGTCCCCCATTCATGCAGTTAATTTTTCACATTTTGCAGACACTCCTCCTGGGCTTGCAAAGTCTACTTACCCACTCACATAGTCGAGTAGATTTTATGGAGGTTGAGTACCATGTGCAGGGGATGTTTGAAACTTTTATTTAACATTTACTTTGTTTGCAGTAAATGTCAAATACAAGTTCCACTGTGCATGGCTGGCCTCTGGGTTGCAGCAGTGTGCCGAACAGAGTGGATTTTTGGTGACATGCACCATTTTACAGAAAGCACATTTACATTTTGTTTTCAAACGTTGCCATGGGTCAAGTGCATTTCTCTTAGGTTGAGCAGGTAAACTAAGTTACTCATCCTGCAGGTCTAGCAGAATTTTTAAAAATGTACAATGCCTGACTCATCTCACTAATGACTTCAGTGATACACAAAAATGCTGTGTTGTTGCTCTCATTTCGTGTCTTCGGCACAGGTAACATCTGATGACATTAAAAATATGAGATTTGAGTCAATTCTATATAGGTATTGCTTTTTCATATGGGGGTTTTACTCCACACTGTTGGATTCCTGTTTTCGCTTTATCCTTCAAGGTTATGCACATAATATGTTGTTTCCCAAATAAAACTTTACAATTTTATTTCTTTTCTTTGGAATGCAACCTTTATTAAAAGATTAGAGGTGTTGATCTAATATCTCTCGGCTGCAGAGGAGATTATATAAGTCGAGAGATAAACTTCATGGAACTGTTTCATAAGTCATATTTGTTAAAAAACATCATTTGGAGTGTATGGACCAGCAATAGTCAAAGACGACTCCTATTCCTTTTGATTCGGAGATGTATTTCTTGATGTGGACTCCGAACCAAAAAGTTTTAATAAAATTTACAAAATTTACACGATCCCTTTTTGTGTTGGGATCAGAAGTGTGGCTTGATTTGGGGATATCTCTGATCCGTCATTATTCCAATCAGGTCACATGGAAGCCGACCGGTTTCAGTGGTATTGAAGTTATTAGGACCACTTTCTTCAAGGCTAAGGACCAACAACCCTTGGTGTGTGGTCTGATTTCTTCTGCTGGTAGTGGTGAATCTCTAAATTCAGAATAGGAGATTGCCCTGTGTTTGAAAGAGCAAGAAGGGAGAAAAGAAAAACAGGGGGAGAGTACCATTAGAGACATATCCCGTGAGTGGCCTCATAGACATAAGAGGTCATAATGCACACATCTTACCCATTCCAGGTGAGGCAACTCCCAAATGTCAGGGTCCTGGATGCGGGTAGGTAAATTATTTACAGATTCCCGAATCCGAGATGATCACACATTCCTTATTCACCTACAGAAGAAATATGTTCTCTTAAATTTAGGTGAAAAATGAAACTAGAAGGATGACTGTTTGCGCCAGAGAGCATTTAAAACACAAGAGTGTTAAAAACTAGCTTTTTTCAATTAACAGGTCGACTCTGTGGAGCTCACAGGCCCAGTAGGGTATCCCCATGTCATGTTGCCATGAAGCAACCCATTTGGTCACTCTCTTATTTGTAGCCCATATGGTACTAGGGATTTTTACAAACTGTAGTTTCTCAAGCCAACCTTATACATGGAAAGAAAGTACGTATAGGGCAATGGAGGTAGGGGTTTTATTCAGCCCGTGGTCAAATTTTACAAAAGGAGACAAACCAGGGCACGGTTCGCATCTATGGATACTGGGGTCTCACTGCGTACAACGCGTATCTTTTTTAAGAATAACTGTGTGTTTTAAATAGGATCGAAATGGAAAGCAGGAGTGGCTGCAAAACATCAGCAAAAGGCTAGGAAGCCGTGCATGAACAGCGTTAGCGTATACATATCGGGTATTGCTTACCTCCCATTTGGTGGGGAGTACCCCTCGAGATTCTAGCCACAGTCCGATGTTGATACACTGAACGGCGCCTAGGCTGTGGTGTATTCAACGCCTAGTCCGTCATGTGATGAACTACGTGTGGGCCATGGTGGACACTGAAAAAGGACTAAAAACGGACTGCATGAATAGCGGCCATCTTAGTATGGAATGTTGATGACAAGAAGCGGCGGGTCTGTCTGGAAATAGGCAAACAGGCCGTTTTTCATTAGACACATCTCCCGCATAAGTAGCCAAATTATTTTAGCCAAAATACGGGCTAAACTCTTAAGGAACCAGACACGATGATAACGGCTGGATCTTCAGAAAAGATAGAGAAGCTTATTTTAAGAATGACATATTTAAAAAGAACATTATTACGAAAGAGCCTTATATATAGATATACAGATTAAGAACTGATGTGGAAGGCCTAAATGAATCAATGTGTTGGCAATCACTTGCTACCCTCTAATCCTCATTTATTTGTTTCCTAAATGTATGTGTGTAACAAACTGCACTGCTGGCTATCTATTGTACATGTTGCCTCTGTTTTACAACTTATATAGAGTTTGCTTTCCCCCTTGATACTCTGCTTTGCTGGAGATAAACCGCATCCCCAACCATCACACTCACTGTATGGGTGTATAAAAATCTCCTTCTGATTTATTGTGATCATGAGAAGCACCATGTAGACCTATACACTGAGACCTAACCAGCATTAGCCTCTGAAAGCTATCTCTCGAGTTGTAATTTTTGAGTTCACATTGTAAAAAACATCAGGACGGTATATAAGGCTCTTTCGTAATAATGTTCTTTCTAAATGTGTCATTCTTAAAATAAGCTTCTCTATTTTTTCTGAAGATCCAGCCGTTATCATCGTGTCTGGTTCCTTAAGAGTTTAGCCCGTATTTTGGCTAAAATAATTTGGCTACTTATGCGGGAGATGTGTCTAATGAAAAACGGCCTGTTTGCCTATTTCCAGACAGACCCGCCGCTTCTTGTCATCAACATTGCATGGTAAGATGGCCGCTATCCATGCAGTCCGTTTTTAGTCCTTTTTCAGTGTCCACCATGGCCCACACGTAGTTCATCACGTGACGGACTACGCGTTGAATACACCACAGCCTAGGCGCCGTTCAGTGTATCAACATCGGACTGTGGCTAGAATCTCGAGGGGTACTCCCCACCAACTGGGAGGTAAGCAATACCCGATATGAATACGCTAACGCTGTTCATGCACAGCTTCCTAGCCTTTTGCTGACGTTTTTCAGCCGTTCCTCCTTTCCATTTTGATCCTATTTAAAACACACAGTTTTTCTTAAAAAAGATACGCCTTGTACGCAGTGAGACCCCAGTATCCATAGATGCGAACCATGCCCTGGTTTGTCTCCTTTTGTAAAATTAGACCACGGGCTGAATAAAACCCCTACCTCCATTGCCCTATACGTACTTTCTTTCCATGTATAAGGTTGTCTTGGGAAACTACAGTTTGTAAAATCCCTAGTACCATATGGGCTACAAATAACATAGAGTGACCAAATGGGTTGCTTCATGGCAACGTGACATGGGGATACCCTACTGGACCTATGAGCTCCACAGGTCAAACTCCTCAGGAGTCGACCTGTTAATTGAAAAAAGCTAGTTTTTAACTCTCTTGTGTTTTAAATGCTCTCTGATGCAAACATAGTCATCCTTCTAGTTTCATTTTTCACCTAAATTTAAAAGAACATATTTCTTCTGTAGGTGAATAAGGAATGTGTGATCATCTTGGATTCGGGAATCTGTAAATAATTTACCTACCCGCATCCAGGACCCTGACATTTGGGAGTTGCCTCACCTGGAATGGATAAGATGTGTGCATTGTGACCTCTTATGTCTATGAGGCCACTCACGGGATATGTCTCTAATGGCACTCTCCCCTGTTTTTCTTTTCCCCCTTCTTGCTCTTTCAAACAGAGGGCGATCTCCTATTCTGAATTTAGAGATTCACCACTACCAGCAGAAGAAATCAGACCACACACCAAGGGGTGTTGGTCCTTAACCCTGAAGAAAGTGGTCCTAATAACTTCAATACGACTGAAACCGGTCGGCTTCCATGTGACCTGATTGGAATAATGACGGATCAGAGATATCCCCAAATCAAGCCACACTTCTGATCCCAACACGAAAAGGGATCGTGTACATTTTGTAAATTTTATAAAAACATTTTGGTTCGGAGTCCACATCAAGAAATACATATCCGAATCAAAAGGAATAGGAGTCGTCTTTGACTATTCCTGGTCCATATACTCCAAATGATGTTTTTTAACAAATATGATATATGAAACAGTTTCATCTCTCGACTTATATAATCTCCTCTGCAGCCGAGAGATATTAGATCAACACCTCTAATCTTTTAATAAAGGTTGCATTCCAAAGAAACGAAATAAAATTGTAAAGTTTTATTTGGGAAACAACATATTATGTGCAAAACCTTGAAGGATAAAGCAAAAACAGGAATCCAACAGTGTGGAGTAAAACCCCCATAAGAAAAAGCAATACCTGAATAGATTTGACTCAAATCAAATTGTGATATGATGATAGGGAAGATTTGAGTTTCAGATCCCCCAACTAGGTTCCAATATTGTGGATATTAAAAATATGAGTACAACATTGCTAATCAAATTGGTTTCTTTGCTAATCAAGAACATTTTAATTAGCAAACACTGCAAATCAATTTCCGAAAACTAATTTATGCCTTGGGACTTTGTGGATTGTATGGAAATAAGTATGCCAGGGGAAGTCATTCCCAAAGGTCTGTATCTTTTTTTCTAGAGAACTTGTACGTGTTATTTTCAAGAGAACTTTTAACATTCACCAGGGGAACGGAGCCATTCCACTTGTATGAGGTCTTTGTTTAGTAGAACTCTTAAATTGTAGTGTAAGGGATAGAGATAGGTTTTGACGCAGGACAGTGAACTTTAATTTAGACAGACATTCTGACTTCTCCTTTAGTTTTCGGTTGAAGCAGGGAAACCCCTCATAGAGACTGGGGTAGATAGGTTTTTCTGGCGATCAATAAACGTGTTCAGCCCAAATATGACACCTCCTGCTCAGTCTCTTCTTCTGCATCCTTACACTATATATAATGTAAACAAGGAGGCCATCTTGTTTTTTAGACCGCGTGATATTCTGGCATTCTACCCTTACTGGACACCTTGCATTATATATTTTAGGCAAAATACTTTTTTTCTTAAGGTAACTGATAAATCCACTCTACTACTTTACATAGATTTATTTCCTCTTGCTCCACATGTGGTAGCGTGTAAGCGTTATTTCCACTCTTCTCTAGATTTATCACGCTCAGCACAAGCCTTATTTGAAAACACCAGGATATTCAGTTACAAAGGTGATCCTTTAGTTTTGTGTTTATTTTTTTTAGTTGTGCACTAATCTTCTTATAATAACTTGTGTCCACTGTTTTACATTCTGCCAGTGGATAGTAATCCCTATTACGTTATCTACCTAGGTTGACCATCCACATTATTCCATGATATGATGGTTTGCTAATATTCACTCACCATTTTTCATCTTAAGGTAGGACTTTACTTTCAGTACTGTCCCTTAATTTTCTAACTTTTTTATGAGACCGTACTTGCATTCCCTTTTAATATCGGTTAGCAATCTCTTGGATGAACATCATCCTGAATTATTATTGTAATCTACATCCCAAGACACCAGCTTTTTGGATTTACCTATAGGTAATTGAAATTAATACTTTATTTCAGAAATTTTTTCTTTATTGTACTAGTACCTATTTTTCTATACATAGTTTTCATCTGTAATGTCTTACAGACCAAGAATTTCTATGCCCCTGGAGAAGGAATATTTCCTGAAACGCGTTGAGCTGTAGATAATAATTGCTTTGTATATAATCTGACTGATATAGTGTTATGATTAATTTAGCTTTGATTACCATCAAGTCTCCATCAAGTCAACTTTTTTTCTCATATATGAGATAGGTTCTAGTGGATTACACTATATGTTTGGAATATTGTAATAAATGACTATTATTCAGTTGTATTGGTGTACAAGGGACGCAAGTGTCCTACAAACTTTAGGACACTTTTTTTCTACACTACAATGTAAGATGCCATCAGACCCAGCCGGCACAGGAAAGCTGAGGTTGGAACCGCCTACTGTGATTGTCAGACATGGACCAGCTTGGAGATATTTGCCACTTGATCCTTGGGCGGGAAGACCCTGCTAGGCGAGTGTTCAAAACCGTCTCGATGAATCGCAGGAGTTGGGACAGCAAAATGTAGGACTTCTTGAAGTTCAGTGAGAAGCCCAAGCCATGCAACAGGTTGCACATGCAGAACAGATGTGCTATTGGATTTGGTAAGAATCCACTCCTTGCTGAATCATGAAATACTACTCCCTCTTATGGGAAGAGTGGCAGAAGTCTGATTCAGAGGGGCTTCACCCCCAGGGCTGCAGAGGGCTGACTAGTCTTTTCTAGGAACACCTCTGCCCCAGCCTCTATTTGGACAGCACTGCACCTGCTTGCCAGAGGGAGCTTGTCCTCTGCCCCTGTGGGCGTAGTAGGAGAAAGGTTAAAAACCCTACCCTACCCATAGAGGTTGTGGGTTGTTGCTGCTAAAATGCTATGCCCAGAGACTTTGCAGTCTCCTTTGAAGTCTGAAACCTCTGGAGGTACTCATTGGCCTTGTCCAGAACATATTTCTGGCATCAACCAGCATGTGCAGGAGTTTTGCTTTGACATTCAGGGCAAAACCTGAGGTCCTCAACCATTAGTAGCTCCTCAACACCATTACAGTGGCCATTGTCCTAGCCACACAGTCAACAATATCTAGACCTGATTAGATGATCTGGCGCGAATCCTCCATGCTATCCTTTACAAGGGCTTCAAAGCCCTCCCTCATGTCACCTGCAGGTAGGTGCTCTGCAGCCACTGAGATCGTGAAGCAAAAATCAAAAGAATATTTGGCCAAGGCACTGCAGGCTTAGGCTGCCTGGCATCCAGTCGCTTCCTCTCCCAGTCTGGGGGCAAAGAGGGGAAAGACGTCTTCAGGTTCGCCATGGCTACATGGACAACAACGCTCTCTTGGAGGCATGAGCAGACCGGAAAAGCAGATCCGACGGGGCCGCTCTGTGCTTCTTGTCCAGGCCTTTGTCTGCAGTAGGAACTGAGGCCAGTTCCAACCATGACTCCAAAACTGGTGCTTTGACTGCCGGGTTAAAGGGCAGTAATGTCTCCCTCTGTGGACCTTCATCCAGAATATCCGTTAGCTTGTATTGCACCTGGAGTCTATAAGGTGCAGATAACCGCAAGGTTTCAAACACCTTAGCTACTAGATGTTATGCAGCCTGAGGCTTAACCAGGGTAGTAGCAGGCAGCATGTTGAATTCTGGTGAAGTGTTGAGACCAATTTTTTTAAATTTATTATTAGGTGCATTTGGTTAAGCAACCTTTCACACTAAAATCTTATAAATATACATAATAAAAACAGATTAAGGATTCACAGCATACATTACAAAATACATATCAATTCTGATTCAATACAATCCATAAAAGGTAATGCTCCATAAAATTTCAATTACAACTAATTGGCAGCTAATATCGTCAGTCTATCTTTCACAATTTTCCATATATAGTAAGCGCTCGATACCACAAATGATTCTGCTCCATTCAGAATTGGTCATAGCCTTTGGCATATAAAGATTGAAGTTTAGAACATTGTGTTAGTATGTGTCGAGATGTTTCCAAGTAATCCCCACAAATCCTACAAAGTCTCTTCTCTCTGGGTATTCCCTTCCAAGGGCCGGTATAACCCATTACAGGCAGTATGTCAAACCTTAAATAGAGGACAAACTGTACCAAGCCAGGACTTTGCAGCTTAGTTAAATAGCTGTGGGGGATTTCCTCAAACATTCCCTTTTGGGACAATTGTACAGACCTTGGTAACAGGACTAGATGAGTCAGCGACTGTATACGATCCAGATATCTGGATTTTTTCCCGAGACCCGACCGATGAAATGCAAGATTCGTCCTAGGGACATCCCCCAGGCCAATATCTTCAAAATGTCTCAAAACCAACAATTCCATGTCTCTGAACCAGACACTCCTCGTACACCTTCAGGAGTGTCCTTCAAAATAGTTGGTTTATGAGGATCCCCAAAGCTAATCTTGGCCCAAAATCTACAGACAGAAACCCTCCATAGGGAACTCAATGACTGGAGACCCAGTTCTCACCTAATTGCCTGGACTAGCATTGCACAAGGTAGTCTCAGTAAAGAGTGCAGTATCCTTGCGTCCAGAAATGGGAGCCAGGCCACTACGCTCTCCGCACCTCCATTGAGTACAAGATACCCAGCGTTATAGACTGCTTATACGCCCTGAACTTGGCCTCGGTGGGCCTGTCCCCCAGTCTATCAATGATCCTCTTAATTGTAAGCCACTTTGTCCATGCTTTTGGTACAACAACCTCACCCACATAGTTAATGGTCTTAGAAGCCTTGATACTCATGCCCAAGTACTTGTACTCGTTCACATGTTCTAAAGGTAGACCTCACATTTTCCAAGTAAAGTACAGGGCACCATAAACTCGCCGCCCTATGGTCATGATTTTGGTTTTCGCCGCGTTAACCTGGTGACAGTTTTCCTCTGCATAGAGATGGAATATATCAAGCGAGCATTGTAAGCCCGTAGCCGTGCTATCGAGAATCACTGTATCCTCTGCATATGTGAGGCAGTGTCTATCCTCATTGTTAAAGCGAGGAGGATGGTTGTTCACAGGCTTCAGGCAAGAGGCGAAATCCAACACATATAGATTACATAGGAGGGATGCAAGCACACAGCCCTGCCTTAAACCTCTGTTTGTTGAGAAGGAGTCACTTAGATGTCCCTCCTGCAAGAGATAATCTTTTATCTGGGAGTCACAATGCAGATGCTTAAAAAAATACAATAAAGAGTCGTCGATCCCCCAGCTTTCCAGTTTATCCCACAGTCTAGTCCGGGGGACACTGTCAAAGGCAGAGGAATAATCAACGTAACATATGTACATTGCAGAACCTGGGTTTTGATGAGTGTCTGAGATTAGCATTAGCAGAGCCCATATAGAATGGATCGTACTGTGATTTTTCCTAAACCCAGTCTGACACAAGTTTAAAAGGCTTCTCCTATCCACCCATGTAGACAGCAGCCCCAGAAGCAGTTTCAAAAATATCTTGGAGCTGCTGTCCAACATTGCCAGCAGTCTAGAATTTTGCGCTGATTGCCGGGAGCCCTTCTTGTGGACCGATATAATTATCGACTGTTACCAGGTCCGAGGGACCAGCCCAGTTTCACAGGTATGCAGTATGCAAAAATAAGAGCTACAAAGCTGCTGCCAATATTCAGGACTGCTCTTGAATATTATATTACACAGAGCTTCTGGTGCGGATGATCGACACCCTTTTAGCTTTCTTATGATCGCGACCAAATCTGCTCCCTTAACCTTTCGCCAGATCTCAGTGTTAACCATAGACTTGCATTGTAGCTATGTAGTATTCTCTTGCTCATTCCCATAGTTCTCCCTAATGTGTACTGTCCAGGCAAGTCCGCAGATGCTACAGATTTCCAACGCCCGATACTCGCAAGATGAGAGCGTATCATATTCCAACATTTTCTAGAGTCCCCAGTTTTGATAAGCAGGCTAATATACTTCCAGCCAGCACTGGCTTCATCATAACGATAGTTTTGGAGCCATTGTTTGTATAAGGTTCTCGCCAATACACTCTTTCAATGGATTGCTTTTCTCCCGCAGATTCCTCATCTGATAGATATTCCCTCCAGCTTCGCTGCTTCTGAACATTTTTGACTGGGCACATAGTGGACATCGACCTGGCCATCGACCATCGATCCGTCTTGCTCGACTTCTAGTCGTCTTCACCGGACGTGACGTTGCGCATCGTATAAGTACCACACCACTACGCCCCAAACTCAGTTCCTTTTTTCGGCTCGTTAACACGCTGCTTGGGACCACAGAACTTCGACTCTTTTGACATTTTCGTCATAAAACTTTGTATTTGTCAAATAAATCCTCGACAGGAGATGGCGGTTGCTCAGATGTCGGGTTTCAAACGGTGTTCCGACAACCAGAATAAGCTTCTACAGCTAGCTCAAGGACTCCACGCCAGTGATCTGGGCACTTCGCCTGACCTCGAGTTTCAGAAGTACGAGCCCTATCTGCACAATACATCTAAATACAGGGCTCTGGTATAAAGGCTTATTGACATTGGGGATTGCACTCATCAGTGGCGCTTGCACAAGGTTATGACCTTACTGACATCCTAGATGAAGGCCTTGCCACTGAACGTAATATGCCTCTGAACCCAGCCATTGCCGATCCTTTGGCAGCTCTGTGGCAAAACTCATCTTCCATTCTTTCCGTCAGCTCCACCATTTCTGGGAAGTACAAGCTGGCTACAGGAGACCCCTCATACCTCTCCTCTCACCCTTCCCCAGAGGGGCTTGTTATGCAGGCTGCTACAGTCTCTTCTAGGCCTGCATCTTCAACATCTACTCTACCCCCAGACAGAGAAGCAAAAAAAGTAGATGCCTTGGCAAAGAAGGCATTCACTTCAGGTTGCATGGCCCTCAAAGCTACAATTGTGGCAAACAGTTTTGCCAAATACTCCTTCGGTCAAAGGACAGCAGTGGAAAATACTGTCCAGTATGTCCCGGGCAGAGAAATGTGTGAGGGCTTCCTACAGCTATTTGAGGATGGGAAGGAGGTGTCCAAGCAGTCGCTGCGAACGGGCCTCGATATCACCGACTGTGTGGGCCTTTCTATGGCTTTTGCCATAACACTAAGAAGGTAGGCCTACTTGAAAACCTCTGGTTTTTCACTTAACGTCCAAGTAAAACTTCTGGACATGCGGGTGATCTACTTTTCGGCCACACAGCCGTCGATTCCTTAGAAAAATTCAAGGAATCCAAACTCGCTGCCAAATTCTTAGGCCTAGCTGCGCAGCCAGCCAAACCTGCATGTAGCTTCGCCTCTACAGCACAGGGCTACAGGAGATATGCTCCTTATGGCAGGAGAGTGCAGCTCCCACCGGCCAGGCAAGGACAGACGCTTTTCTCGCGCACCAGAAGGGCAGAGGGGTTTCCAGAGGCCAACAGGCAGCATCAGCAACGGGGTGACCCAGCCTCCGAAGCCGATTTTGATTTCCCCTCACAGCGCACAGGTTGGAGGATGGTTGACGAACATTTGCTCCAGTGGCAAGGAATTACGTCCGATGCTGGGCTCTACAGCTCATTCAAAGGGGTTATTGTCTGCCCTTTCTATAAATAAAAAACACCGGACAGACCGCCCCACCTCCAATCCAACCGGGACAGGAGCTCCAAGAAAAACTGAGAGTCCTGTTGCTGAAGGGTGCCGTGGAAGAGGTACCTCCCGAAAAGAGAGGATCGGGTTGGTATTCTTGGTATTTCCTGGTGCACAAGAAAGGAGGAGGCCTCTGTCCCATTCTGGACCTCAGGGCCTTGAACAAGTTCTTGAGGAAAGACAAATTCAGGATGGTGAAGTTGAGAGAGATTCTCCACGCTCTCTAATTTCAGGACTGGCGGGTGTCCATAGACGTACAGGACTCCTATTTCCAAGAGCCAATCCATCGAAAGCACAGGAAGTTCCCAAGGTTCACCATAGGAGATATGCAATATCAGTTCAAGGTGCTTCCCTTTGTTTTTACCTCCTCCCCAAGGGTCTTCACCAGGCTCATGGTGGTAGTTGCGTCTCACCTCAGGAGATCTGCAGTCCACGTATTCCCATATCTGGACAAATGGCTGATCCAAGGGAAGTCTCTAGTGCAGGTGTTGTCCCATCTGCAGGACACCTGCTCACTGTGGCACAGGCTGGGCTTCTCCCTAAACTTAAAGAAGTCCCACATGACACCAGTTCAACAGCTCCAGTTCATCGGAGCTGTCCTAGATAATCGGGTGGGGAAGGCCTTCCCTCCCGAGGAGAGCGTAGTCGGCTTGACACAGTTGGTGGATTTGTTCCGGAACCATGCCACTCTACCAACAGCTTCCTTCCCCCGCCTTCTAGGCCTCAAGCCTTCCTGCATTTTTCTAGTGCCAGAGGCCAGATTGCGCATGAGCTCCCTGTATAATGGTTACTGAGAGCTCAGCGGTCTTAGTACCTTGGCACTCTCTCTGATCTCCTCACAGTGTCTGCATCAGTGGTCAACGACCTGTCCTGGGCGGACCGCAGGTCTTTTGGCAGCGGAACCCTTCTGGCCTCAGACCCGAATGGTCACGGATGCTTCTTTGAAGGGTTTTGGTGCTCACTGTGAGGATTTGCAGGTGAGCGGCCTCTGGTGAACGACAGAAGCCATGTGGCACATCAACAGGCTAGGGTTGCGAGCTATCAGGCTCACCCTGAAAGCATTCTCCCGTCTCTGTAGGAAAGGCATGTCCACCAAGGTGGTGTGCACTCCTGCACCTTCTGCACGGAGGCGGTGATGCTTTGGTTCTGGTTGCTGGAGAACAGGATCTCGGTCTCAGCAGTTCATCTGGCGGGCACAGGGAACAACTTGGCAGATGTTCTGTTTAGGTAGAGCACGGTCTCAAGTGAGTGGGAAGTGTGCCAGGAAGTCCTAGAGGAGGTCTTGGCTCTCTGGGGTACCCCAGCAGTGAGTCTGTTTGCAATAGAGTCCAACAGGAAATGCAAACTGTTCTGCTCGAGGGAATTCCCTGCGAATGGTGCACTGGGGGACACGTTTCTGGTGGATTGGACCTTCCCTCTCCTTTACGCGTTCCCTCAGATTCCCGTCATTCCATGGGTTTTCCGGAGGTTGAAGAGGTTTCGAGCAACCATGATGTTATGTTGTTTATAAAATTTGATATAGCTCTTTAAGCCAAAAAATAACAACAGGTACAAAAGTGAGAGAAGCATATTTATAAACATGAAACAGGTAATTAGAACAATAATTAGAACAATTTACAAGGAGGGGGGAGATGGTGGGGCGAGGGTAGAGGAGGGGGTAGGTGAAGGGAGTTACGATATCTGATTTGAGGTCGGGGGAGAGGGGGTGGGGAAGAGAAAGGGGGAGTGATCTGGTGTCCTCAATGCCCCCAAGTGGTATTAGTTACCAATTTAAGGTCAGTGGGGAAGGGGAGAGGATGGGGGAAGGAGGGAGGAGGGAGGGCAAGGGTTAGAAGGGGAGAGGGGTAGGGAAGGGAAGTCAGGGGGGAGTGAAGAAGATGGGCTTTCAGGGAGTGGCGGAAGGATGAATAGGTAGGGGTGGAGCAGATGGAGCGCAGGAGGGAGTTTCAGTGTAGGGGGGCCAAGAGTTGGAAGGAGCGGAAGTGTGAGGAGGCACATGGGGCTGGGGGTACAGTGAGGAGGTAGAGGTTTGCTGAGCGGAGAGAGCGGGAGGGGGAGAAAAATTAGAGGAGGGAGGAAAGGTAAGGGGGGGCCAGGTCATGGAGAGATTTGTAGACCAGACAGAGGAATTGAAATTTCAGTTGTGAGAGGAAGGGAATCCAGTCAAGTTGAGAGAGAGAGGAAGAGGTAGAGTCTCGAGGGCTGAGGAGACATAGAGTATGAATAGGAGTGGTAGATGGATTTTAGGGGAGTTAGGTGAGAGACAGGGAGTCCAAAGAGGAGGGAGGAGCAGTAGAAGAGGCGGGAGAAAATAAGGGAGGAGATTAGGAGTTTGGAAGCATGGAATGTGAGAGAGGAGCGGATCTTAAGGATGTTGTAGAGGTGGTTGTGGTGATCCTGATCGCCCCGGACTGGGCAAGGACAAAGTGGTACTTAGACCTCTTGAATCTGTCCATCTCACTGGTTGCCTCGACGTCCGGATCTCCAAACCCAGTCTGAAGGCTGAATATTCCATTTCACCCCAGAATCCCTCAACCTACAAGCGTGGCACTTGAGAGGATGAGATATGATGACTGGGACCTCTCTGAGGGAGTACTTCAGGTGTTTTTGGCTGCACGCCGGACATCTCCAAGATCTTTGTACGCGTGTAGATGGAGAAGATTTGAGGCATGGGGCAGGGAACGAGAGATTGACCCCATCTCTTGTGCCAGCACTGCAGTGATAGAGTTCCTTCTTTAATGGCCTCTGTAGGCCTTCAGGTCACCACAGTCAGAGGATATGTCGCGGCCTTGTCTTTGTTCAAGAGATCCCTGGTTCAAGGTTAATTTTTTACGGTAATGGCACAGTTCTTGAAAGGTCTTGTAAATAGGTTTCCGCCAACTCCCTTTGTTGTCCCAGATTGGGACCTTAATCTGGTTATTACATTTCTGATGGCGGCTCCCTTTGAGCCTATGCACTCTTGTCCTTTACAGCTTGTCTTGTTGAAAGCAGCCTTCTTGGTGGCTATTACATCCGCTAGGTGGGTGAGTGAACTACAGGCCTTATGCTGTAAGCCACCCTTCCTGTGCTTTTTCCGGGAGAAAGTTTCACTCCAGGTAAAGCCTGGCTTCCTCCCCAAGGTTGTATCAGAATTTCAATTGTCCCAGTCAGTAGACCTTCTGGTCTTTTATCCTCCTCCTCATCCTTCTAAGCAGGAGGAACGGTTACAATGTCTAGACCCTACGAGGGTGTTGAGTTACTGTATCGCCTGGACAGCTGATTTCAGTAGAGCTGACCAGATCTTTGTGGAGTTTCCTTAGCCCATTAGGGCCTGCCCATAACCAAGTAGACGTTCTCCCATTGGATAATTCTCTGCATAGTTGAATGTTTCCAGGCCGCTGGGAAGGAATTACCAGCAGGCATCGGGGGCCATTCCACAAGGGGGTCTCCCCATCCACCGCATTGCAGAGGGGGGGTCCCTGTCCGGGAGATTTGTCGCGCTGCGACATGGTCATCTTTTGCAATGCACTATAGCCTGGATGTGGCTCGTACTTCTGATGCGCCTTTTGGCAGGGCAGTGCTGCAACATATTTTGATATAACTTTCTGCCCGCCTCCTTCGTTCCTGCTTTGGGAGTCTATCAGATGAGGAATCTGCAGGAGAAAAGCAATCCATTGAAGGAGGAATTAACTTACCGTAATGTTCTTTCCATGGATTCTTCTCCCGCAGATTCCTCATCTCCCCTCCCATCCATCCCCACTCAGAAAGTCGGTGGTTGGTGCACATCTTTTTATTTCACGTTGACTTGGTGATAGTCCTCTGTGTCCGTTTTTTGTCTTCCTGCCACAGTCTTAAAACAAAGATTTTTTTGATGCTACTTGTAGTGTTCTTTTTCAATTGTTCCTCCTTTATAATTACTTTCTTTTTAAAGAGCTCATTAGCCTGTTTGTTCTCTCTGTTTTCCTATGCATTGTGTGGTGCTCTGGAAAAAGGGGGGAACTGAGGTTGTGGCTTAGTGACATTGTACTTATACGACGCCTGACATCATGTCCGGAGCAGACGACTAGACGCTGAGCAAGACGGATCGATGGTCGATGACTAAGTCGAGGTACACTACACCCCCTGATGAAAATTTTCTGAAGCAGCAAAGCTGGAGGGAATATCTATCAGATGAGGAATCTGCGGGAGAAGAATCCATAAAAAGAACATTATGCGAAGGTAATTTCTCCTTCTCTCCCAGTTCGGACAGCCTGATGTTCCTCTTGATTTTGCACATAACAGCCTGCAATTCCCTTTTTCTTTTAGGTATTGCTAAATCGTATAGGATACCAGGCATACCCAGATATTTACCACTGAGTATATGTCTATCATTATGTGGCCCATACAAACGCAGCATATTATCCAACTTCCAATTGCATGACTTCAACACAGAGACCCCCAAAGACCCTGCCTGTATCAGCTTTGCATTTAAATTAGAGATATTTCCATTAGTCCAGCGCAATTTGTTTCCCTGCACACTGACTATTGGGTTATGAACAATTTTTTCCTGCGTCTTAATGGGGCCAACCTGCAGTTCTAAGTCAAGGATTGCATGGTCTCTCATCAAGACCGTGGGTACTTTAAGTACAGGCAAATGTTTGACAAAAATAAAATCTACGCAACTACTATGTTTGCCAGTTGTCCAAGTGTGTTGGCCTACGTTGCTGGGCTGAGTCAGGAGATGTAAATCAAATTCCTCCAGGTCTCGCCAGGCTTTACCTTGATAGTAATTTTTCCTGGTCTTTACAGGGCCTAGAACTGATTTTAAACTATAATCATTGCAGTCAACATTAAAGTCCCCCGCCACTATGATACCACGTTTAGAGGAT
Source organism: Ambystoma mexicanum (assembly GCF_040938575.1). Taxonomy (NCBI): domain Eukaryota; kingdom Metazoa; phylum Chordata; class Amphibia; order Caudata; family Ambystomatidae; genus Ambystoma; species Ambystoma mexicanum. Next base: position 1,449,421,486 of record NC_090929.1, read on the forward strand.
TGTGATTACCAAATACTTAAGGACTCGGTCAAGGCCCTATTAAGGCCCGATGTTTTAAGTTCCCCAGGTGGATCGTAGAGTGTGATTACCACCAAACTTCTGTCACCAAATGGGGACATAGACAGTGCCGTGCATAGAAGATACTAATTTGTATCAACATTATGGATCTCTCATATATGATAGATAGCTTTGGCACAAATACAGAGGCCACCAACAGGTTGTCCTGATGTTGGTATGGGAGAAAGAGAGAATGCCAATGCATATCCATAGATCAAATCAAGAAGTAAGCCATGTTTCTTGCAACAACAAAAAAAATCGTTAAGCAATAAATGATCAAGGGCAAAACTGTTGTTAAAAACGACTGATGTCCTCTGGTATTCCAAGACATTGCACGAAACGGTTGGGAGGCACACACCTCATATCAACATGGCAAATGTAGAGGACAAATATAAGAACCCACAGTTCTCTGTGCATCCCTTCCCGGGGCTGTTCTATCCCCCATGCCGTACCCCTATTGAGCTGAGCCTTGATTCTGGGCTCAGAAACGCGTTCCGATTGCAAGAGCAGTCGAAATACAGAGATTTTGAAACCCACGTTCGAGAGAGCTATTGAATGTTTGCATATATGTTCCACCACCATTGAAATAAATGAATAAGGCAAGAACCCAGTTCATTGGACTGTGAATTTTAGGTAGTTCTAAGCTCTCATATATTTCTTGGTAATGTTACACAGAGCAGGAATAAGATGGAGTAGGTCTAAAAGCCAGGAGCAATTGAGAAATTGACTTTTATCAGAGGGGTTCCTTTCAATCAGCTTTATGTGTTTAATGCCGGCATAAAAATAAGGGTCAGGGAGGGTAGAACTATAAATCCTCCTTGCTGTGAGGGATGCCTCTACATGTGTAAGACAGTCATCATGGGTATAGATCTTGGGTGTACAGGCTGCCCTTTCAAGTAGGGGAATCCCTTCACCTATTTTCCCCGATTTCAGAATGTTCAAATCCTTCTGGGCCCTACTCTGGGTTGCAGTCCTCGGCCCCAAAGCTGTAGTAGCTAGTCTACAGTCCTCCTGGTGATTAGTTACCGGCAAGGGCACAGCTTCCTTACCATTTGGGAATATTTAGATCTGGGCCCGGGACTCTGTTTGGAAGGCTCCTTTGACTCATTATGTTTGTATTTGACTCAAAATTCGGCATCAGACCCCGTGGCTCTTTTGGGGCATTCCCAACCGCAACCTGAGTCACAGACTCCTGAACTCTCTGGGAACCCAACCACTTGTAAATTGCCCGATGTAACAACACCTGGCGCTCAGAACCGACAACCATCTTGTTTGTAAAGGTATAATAACCTGCTGCAGTGCCAAGGTCCCTGCCAGTATTGTAAGGCTTAGACTTGTTTCCCCTCAGCATTTGTTAACTTTTTGGCAAACTAGGGGCAAATCTGGACAGTGTGCGTTGCCAACCTTTTTTGCCTTCAGCTTTATTACAGACAGAAGGAGGGATGTTAAGATGGATAGTTCTGTGTGCAGTGCATCAAGTGCCTGCTCCTCTGTGCTAGCAATAATGTTTATGGAGTCACATGGATCCGTAGCTGACCTCAATGGTAAGGCATCAACCACCACATGTTCCGTCCTGACTTTCCCATTGGGAATATCAGTGGCGAGCCTGCTGTTGATGTCAGTTTGAAGAAAGCCCTTGTTTGTAGCTTCTGTCAAATTCATATCCAATGCTGCATTTACAGGCATTTCGCTTTGCGCACTGTTTTCCCAAATTTTTAGGTCAGTTTGTTCCGACACCAAATTTGCTCATATGTGCAACAGGGTTTCTATCTTGGATTCTATAGACTGCAAGACAGCCAGGGAACTCGGTGCCGTTCAGGGACCCAAAAGTGCACGTCGAGGTAGGCAGCGATACCTCCCCCTCTGATTCACTGGTACTGGTTGCAGAGTCAGATGTAGACATATAATGTTCCTGGTCCGGTGATGCTGATAGATTTTAGATTTGTTCCCAGGTCAAAGTTCTCAGTAATGCTATTTGGACCCGGTGAATTCCGTTTAAGGTTCAAACACAGCTTTAATAAAGACACATTATTATCAATCGAGGGAGACCTTGCCAGATGTATAGTGGTCACTAGAGATTTGCCACCATCCATAACCAGCGATAAGGGGGTGGACCTTCCATCGATCGTAGCGGCAACTGGCCTATCAAAGAAGTGGGTGATTTGCAGCTGTGCCTCTGGCATCCTTTCATCTCTTCCATTCTTCCATTTTTTTGTACGTGGCCGAGTTGCTTTATTATGCCTGCTGTAAGAGGGACTGCAAGCACGTTTCCCACGTATTGCCAGCGGTACTTCTTAAACCGTCGCAGTGTTTATTCTGAGAAGACATGAATGAGGTTATCTAGTTCAGTAATATATAGTATACCTTTTATGATGCGAGCATAGACCCCAAGCAGTGCTCCAGTCCACCTCCAGCCGATGTGCCAGTCTGCACTCTGTTGGGCACTCGCCAAAAGCGATGAAGGGGCAGGACTTCCTTCAGCTGGAACAATGGGATGAATGAGATGCTGAAAAGCTGGTGTAAAGCTCGCTGTTTAGTACTTTGTCCAGCTGTATCCACTGCCAAATCTGCACTTCTCTCAGCACTCGCCAAACGCGCGCCTTGTGTCTTGCAAGTTGGCCACAAGATCCACCAAGTTGCCACCTTCTCCATAAAGTTACTCAGGAAAATCCCTAACTTCCCTGGGGCATAGGGGCACCAACCCAAAGGGGATGGGGTCACACTCCTCATCATGAATGTCCACTATTTGGGACATAATTGTGCCCCTAGGAAGCAAGCATATTCCTGAGGAAACCCGGCGCTGCAGGTTGGTAGCTGAGGGGTTGGGCCGGGAGATGGAGCAGTGTGGCCCTGAGACAGATCCTTCTCCGTTTTAGCCAGGGCCGAGGCCAAAGTTATACCATCACAGGTTGTTTTGGAGTCTCTGGCAGCTCATCTGACCGCAGTGGCTTCTGCTTGCGCCGGCTGGGTCGAGGACGAAGCCAGCGAAGAGGTCAAGCATCTTCAGCCTACGGGCCTCCGATTCTTCAGGGGTCAAAGATTGGGTAAGGTTATGCCTGTTACTCAGAAGAGTCCCTGGAACTGTGACACATCTTCCTCGAGGTAGAAGAAGAATGATGTTTTGAAGACCTGCTAAGGGCACAAGACCTCTTGCGTTGCCCTTTATCTTGTCATTATGGACTGTGAACCATTGTTTGTTGCGACATGGCAAACTTAGATGTGTTAGCTTGTTGACCTTCTGCTTGTGGAGAAAGGTGAACATTTGTGTTGCCTGTTCACGAAGTGCCTTATGGTGCATTGAATGGCACGACCTGCAGTCCTCTGTGTCGTATTCCTCTCCGAGGCAATATAGGTTTGTTTGTTTGTTTCCTTATTTAATATAAATATAGGTAGATCCTTTGAGGTTCGACACAGACATCTGACTCCTGCAGTTGATGCAGGGTTTAACACCTGATGATTCAGAATGGTGCAAAACAAGCAGAAAAATGACTGAATTAAATTAAGCAGTTTTCCTGAAACGAGCACTGTGCAGTAAAAAGGAATTTGGGTTATAGGGCATATATATGCTGGCCCAGATGGCATGTCCAACCCAGGGTGTGTTAAAGCATAGGGCGGAGCTGCGCTGCATCCTCTGGTAGTGGAAAAGCTTTCTGAAGAGCCGCTGCGCTGGGTGACGGAGATCATAGATGAGGAATCCACGGGAGAAAAGAATCCATTAAAAGGAGAGGTTGAGGCCAATAGGGGGCGCAGGCAAGATGGCTGCCTCACTGTTCAGCTCTGTCACACTACCCTGGTTAAACCGTGGGGATATGAGAGAAAATAGCAGCCTCTTCCCTGTGGCACCGCTACCCTGATTAAGGAGCGAGCAGCGATTCATCAGACCCCCGGCGAAGGCGCATTGTCTGAATCTGTAGGAAGGAGGGGGCCGGCTTGTGCGATAATGTGGCCTGCTGGCCTGGAGGAGTGTGGTGGAATCGGCCCCTGGAAACAGACGGGACTGGACAGGGGCGACCGGTGTCGGGCCGTTGAGGACACCCACACCCTTGTGGCTGACGGCCTTTTCATCGCTGCAGGGTGACTGAGGGAGCAGACCACCAACCCGACGGCAGGTCGCTGCGGGTACAGCAGCGGTGCGAGGCTCCTCTGTCGGGGAGGCAGAGTCCGTGGCGCGGCAGCGCTGAAAGTGCAGAGGTGGGCTCAGTCATTGGCATCCGCAGGCAGAGGCAGGCGTCCACACAGCAGCTGCGGCAGGGTGCTGGGACTTCCACACTCGCCAGACCCCAGCTGAACACCAGTGGAGGGAGGTGGTGCTTGCCACCTGAGAAGGTACGTTGGGCAGGGGGTTTGTGCTTGGCTCGTCCAGGTCTGCTTCCTCACGGTACGCAGCATACAATCCATTGGAGAACACTGTGGGCCCCCATAGGATTTTGACACTCCTATCCTCCTGCTTAAGTGCAGCAAGAGGGGGAATCCCACAAGGAGAAAATCATTTAAGGGAAAAGGGGCTTAACAAACCACCCCTACCCCCCTGTCTTAGTGCAACAAGAGGGGGCATCACCCAGGAGAAAACCATTTTAAAGGGGTTTAAAGGCATTCTTGAAGCTACACCCACAAAGCCTTCTGACAACAGAGACAACGGATCACAGAAGAGGGAAGGAAATAAAGCCGAGCGAAAGGTGGGTGACCTCTCCCCCCCACGCCTACTGCCTCGAAGGAGACACAGGGAGAGGAGGGGGTCTCACGTAGGTGGAGGCACCCGATAAGAGAGGCCTTGGGGAAGCGACCCCCCTTGTGGTGTGGTTTGCCCCACTGGAAGCAGACACAGGAGTTCAAGAGGATATAATCTTGGAGTGAGGAGGGGACAGGAGCGACACTCCTGGGGCAAAGAAGACCCTGGTCCGGGGGGGGGCAGTGGCAACGGGAAGATCCCACTCCAATTCACAGTGCTACACAGGGGATGTGAGAACAACACTAACTTGGAATACAACTGATCACTCAAGGTGCTCCAGTAGAGACCTTTGGAGTCTGGTAGCACTGAGAGCTGCAATAGTCTGTGATCCCCAGACCACCTCTTGGGGACACCAGAGAGAGCTAACCAGGTCGCTTATGAGCTGGAGGGCTACCCTGTTGTGCTTCCACTACCAATGCGCAGAGACAATGGCGGAGACCCCTGGGGTCACAGGGCCAGCTCCAGCTTCACAGAGCCAGCTCCAGCTTCACAAAGCTGGGCTCCATCAAGTACGATATACAAACCATCCTAGAAGACATTAGAGGAATGAGGACGGACATGGGGCGAAGCTGGCAGACCTTTTGGCTAAGGTTGTTGTTTTGGAGGACAGAATGGATGGAGTGGAAGCTAACCAGGCCTCTACTGGACTGTTGGAAACACAAATGGAGGCACGCTTCATGGAAATGTAGAGACTTGAAGAGCAGCTGCGCCTTAAGGTTGATGACATTGAAAATAGGGAGAGGCGGAATAACCTCTGATTTTTTGGGCTGCAGGAAGTGGGCAATGAGACCCCAGCAGACCTGGAACAAAAGATTCAAGAAATAATAGGGTTGGTCCTTGGTTCCAGGGGAGAAGAGCAAGTCACCATAGACTGGGTGCACCAAGCTGGAGGGGGATCTCGAGGCCCGCGCTCAGTCCTGGCGCGCAATGAACCTCGATAAAGTGAAGTGCATGAAGGAAGTGAATTATGGTGACTCCAAAGTGGCGATTTTTCAAGATCTATCAGCTCAGACGTTATTGAGGAGAAAGAAGTGTGGGGCTCTCACCGGGTGGCTTGAGGAAAAAGGGGTGAGGTACTGTTGGGGCTACCCCTATGCCCTTGTGTTGTAATGGGAGGTTGAGTGCCATCATCTGGTAGCAGAGGAGGAGATAAGAGTCACGGAGGAGCTGGTGAGTCATCGAGAGGATTCCATGTCGGAGAGCAGAGGACGGGGCCCGGACCTCCGCAGGAACCCTTGGGGCCTAGACTCGATGCGAGGGAAACACAGGGCAAAGGGTGTGTGGAAATTCCAGAGGCTTAACACCCCTCCATCTCTAAACGAAGACACCTGCGAAAGGGGGCTTGAAAACCCTTTAATGTCGGCCTCCCAAGTTACTGGGGAGGGGGTACTGTGAGGACCTTCTGGGGGACAGTCCAGAGGAGCAATCCCAATGACGGCCGGTAGAGTGGTCGGCTGTTGTGATTGGTTTGAAATTGAGTTAATGGAAGTGGGGGGATTGAGAGGAAGAAGGTTTTATAAGGGGATGGTGGGGGGGACCCCTGAGTTGGGGACTTTGGTTGATTGTTACATAAAGACAGGAGCAGTGAGGTGTTCGCAGAGCTGCTCAACATGTGGATTAGGGTAGGGGCAGCAACCCTGGCAGTTTGACAAATGTGCCCTACGTGATGGGAGCACAGGATCGAGCGCCTCAGATTGGGATGGGGATGGGGAAGGGGAAGGGGATAGAGGGTGTAAGGGGGAAGGGTGGGGTGGGGAGGATATGGTACCTTTTGCAGCGAAGCATCTGTGCAACAGTGGTCAGATACAATGTAAGGCACATAATGAGAGTTCGGCGGAGGGTGAGTAAGGGGTATGGCTGAGGTGGCTGTAGGTACGCTGAACGTGAAGGTCCCAGAATAAGAGTTCTCGAACTAGCAATATGTTCAGGAAACTGAGACTTTCTTCTTCTTCTTGCAAGAAACCCACTATAAGCTGGGGTCGGAATCGCAAATAAAGGGTAAAGAGATAGGCAGGTGCCTCTGGGCTTCTCACAAGGACTCCGAAAAGGAAGGGGTCGGCATTCTACTAGGCAAGTCCTTTTGGTTGATGGGGACCCAAGTTAAGAGACGGTTTGGGGGAAGATTCTTAGGGGTGAAGGGTATTCACGAGGGGGCAGGGATCACGCTAGCTACGCTCGATGCACCCAACACACGGCAGCTGGGTTTCCTGCAACAGCTTTTTATGATGATGGATGAATGGGCGGAGGGGGCAACACTGTTGGGCGGGGATTTCAATTTGGTGGTCGACCCCAGGCTAGACTGGTGGTCAGCAAAAGGGGATGGTACGAAGGGAGTGACTAAGGATAACCTGGCCTTTCAGGATCTTTTGCGGGACCATTTTTGGGTGGACGTCTGGCGTAAGCAGTGGCTAGGCCCGGGAGGTTGCACCTTTTTCTCCACCACCCTCCCTCCACCCCAGACCTACACGAGGATAGACCTCCTCCAAGGGATCTGGAGGATGAAGTGGGGACACCAAGTGTTGAGGGGATTACGTGGTCCGACCATGAAATGGTGGTGGCAATATGGCGGCTCTCAGGCCGTCCGCAACGCTTTAGATGGAGGTGCAATGATAACCTATCTAGGGACCAGGTGTTTAGGGACTTCTTGGGGTCGGAGATACAGGCCTATTTTAAGATCAATGATAACGGGGAGACAGGCATGGCTATTGTCTGGTAGGCGGCGAAGGCCACCCTTATGGGGTTACTCATCATTGAGGGATCTCGTAAGAAAAGGGAGAGGGGGCTAATTGAGAGAGGGCTATGGGAAGAGCTGAAAGAGTTGAGGGCCCAACTGACCCAACCGTATTTAGACGAGGAGGAACTCCTAAGTAACGTGAGAGAGAAGAGACAGGGACTTCATACGGTTTTGATAGGGGTGGTTGTGAAGGCGATGAGATATACTCGACATAGGTACTACGAAAGAGGGGATTCAGTCGGGACCCTCCTTGCGAACATGGTATGAGGTAGTAGGGTGGAGAGAAGGGTAGGAGTACGGAATGAGGAGGGACGTGTGGTGAAGGGAGCCAAACATATTGCGGCTTGCTTTGTAAGCTTCTATAGGGAGTTAAAAAAGCCCGCAGAGGGATCAATGTGGGAGGTGCAACAGTACCTGGCCGAGCAGGACCTCCCAGGCTCACAAGAGCGGAATGTGAGGCTCTAGATAGTGAAATAACTCTGGAAGAGGTACTGGGGGCCACCCGAAGATTGAAGGCGGGGAAGGCCCTGGGAGCAGACGGTTTCACAGCCAACTTCTATAAGCAATATCAGAACCAACTGGTGGGGCCTCTGACCAAACTGTTTAATTCCATGATAGGGGACGATACAGTTCCACCGTCTTTTCTTCAGGCCTTAATAGCAGTCATCCTAAAACCAGGAAAGGATCAGGCTAGCTGTGCCTCGTACAGGCCTATTTCCCTCTTCAATGTGGAAGCAAAGATTTTTGCCAGGATACTCGCATCACGCTTAGAACAATGCCTTCCGAGACTGATTCACCCGGACCAGGTTGGGTTTGTGTTGCATAGACAAGAGCCGGACAACATGCGGAAGACGTTTCATGTTCTTAACTCCACAGTAGCGAAAGAAGAGGGGGTGTTTCTGTTAGCATCAGACGCTGAGAAGGCATTCGACCAAGTCAGCTGGTCCTTTATGAGAGAGGTCTTAGCGTCCTTAGGGGTGGGGCTGAGGTGGAGGGGATGGATGTCGGCCCTGTACTCAAAGCCGACAGCCAAGGTGGTGGTAAATGGTACTGAGCCACCGGCTTTCCCGTTGCAAAGAGGTACGCGCCGGGGCTGCCCGCTCTCCCCGTTGCTTTATGTGTTGGTAATGGAACCATGGGCAAGGTCGGTCAGGGAAAACGACGGGAGGTGTAGCGGTTGGGGTGGGGGGGATGCACTGCAAGATGAGTCTTTTTGTGGACGACGTCCTGCTCTATATTAGTAGGCCGATCCAATCAGTTCCCCAGGTGTTGGAAAACTTGGAATGTTATGGGAGACTACCAGGGTTCAAAATTAACCTGAGTAAGTCAGTGGCGCGTGTGGTGGGAGGGATGTCAGAGAGGGACAGGGAGTTTATTACGGGGCTTCCATTTAGGGTGCAGGAAAACACCTTCAGATTCCTCAGGGTTCAGGTGACAGTGTCACGAGGACCTCTTCACTGGAAACTTCCTCCCCTGTGGTCCACCATAAAAAGAGACTTGGAAAGATGGTCGTAATCGGGATTGTTTTGGAAGGCTCGTTTGAATTGCTTGAAGATGGTTGTGCTCTCCAAATTTCTGTTTTTGTTTCAGATGTTGCCTTTGGTAATACCCAAGCCATTTCTTGCTGAGGTGAAGGGTACCATGTTGAAATTTCTTTAGGGGGCCCAAGCATATGATTGCATATGAAACACTGATCCTCCCAAAGGAGGAAGGGGGGGTGGGATTTCCGGATATGGCAACATACTATAGGGCGGCCCAGCTCTGAATCTTAGTGGATCACTTTGACCCACACACAGAGAGAAACAGTGGGTGGCCATGGACAACGCAGTATTAGCGCCGGTCAAGCTGGACGAATGTCTGTGGGTCCCTATAGCCCGTATCCCGAGGAGAGTGTTGCATTACCCGGTTTTGGAGGTCCTGTGGACTATATGGAGGGAAGGGGGAGAGAACAGGTGGCTCACATCGTGGCCGTCACCCCTGATCTGTATTTGGGCTCCCCTGCTGTGGGCTGATATTGGGGAACCTCTGGCATTTCAGTCATACTACGAGGCCGTATTAAGTAGAGCGGGGTAGGGGGTGTCCTTATTTCCCTGAGCGGTCTGGAGGAGGCCATGGGTATTGGTAAACTGTCGCCCTTTCGTTTTCTGCAATTGAAAGTGGTCTTAACAGATAGCAGGTGGGGGGACAATCTCGGGAGGGAACTGACAGATTTTTCAGGTTTCTTGATAACGCAGAAGGGCTTAAGAGGGTTGATAGCCGGGTTGTTTAAGAGGGTTGTTTAAGAGGATCCTCCAGGCAAATCCTGGTGACACTTTATCGAGAATCAAATGGGGGCAGGATCTGGGCAAAAACATTGGAGGCAAGTTATGGGCTCAGATGTGTAGGAAGGCCAACCGATCTACGACCTCGCTTCAGTATAGGCATCAGACCTTAAAGTTATTGCACAGATGGCACTACCACCCAACGAGGATAGCGCGAATGAGAGGGATATGACTTGCGCCGCTGGAAGTGCCAACGGAAAAAAAGGCGACTATATTCATATATGGTGGAGCTGCGCAAGGGTCCAGGTGTACTGGAGAGCGGTTCTGTCCTGGATAAAAGGGGTAGATGGGAACTTGAGGGAATTCACGCCATGGTGTCTCTTATTTGGAGTAACTACAAGGGAGGAGCCGGTAATAAAACAGGGGCACATGTTTCATGGCTCATCTGTGGAAAACTCTGTGATTCCCAAGGGAAAAGGACTGGGTATTGAAGACTTGCGCTATATATGATATGGAGTACCTCACTCACCTCCTGGATGAGTGTAGGTCTGATATCGAAGGTCAGTGGTTTCCCTTCTTTATAAAATATGGGCGTAATGGCTGATTGGAGAAGGCGGAGGAGTGGGAGGTGCGGGGAGAGGAGCTCACCAAAAGGAGAGACTGGAACTTTCTGTGTGCTTGTTCGGATGAAAAGGGGGAAAGTGTGCATGCTGGGGGGTTCCCCCAATCCACGGACAAGCATACTCTTGAAACAACTTGCTGGGGAAAGAGTACTGTCCGAATTGAACTTTGCTGCATGGGTAGTGGGGGTGGGGGAATTAATGTGTTGGTTACGTGGGACTGCTTCATTGCTGACATGTGATGTTTTGACTAAAATGGCAATAAAGTTTTATCATGATAGATATCCATCATCCAGCTCTGCTGTTTGGAAACATTTCGACAGGGGGGCATAGTGGACATCGATCCGTCTTGTCTAGCTCTCGATCGTCAGCTCTGGACGTGATGTCATGCGTAGTTCGTATAGCACGTTATTACGCCCCAATGCTTCAGTTCCTTTTTTCAGCGCACTTGCACACTGCATCGGGAACACCACTCGAGTTTACTCGACGTTCTTTTTGTACTATTGTACGGTTTTCTTCAAACCCTTGACGCACTTGTTGTCTCACAGGGTTTTGGGCTTCAATCGATGCCGCAGTTACGAGGCCAAAATGTCCATGACCAACCCCCTGCCTATGGTGCCTAGATGTTAGTCACGACACAGAGGACTGACTGTCGTGCGCACAAATGCAGCCGAAATCCCTACCTGATGGGGCCGGGAAACTGACGTTGGGCCGACCAGTTGCAAAATCTCCAGCGTGGTCGCTCGTCCGGTCCTCGGATGCCGAGACTGAGGATCCCACTACCGACAAGGGGAAAGAACGACATTGTTAGAAGACCAAGAAACGGTCCCATTCCAGAAGCCATTCCTTGTTGTCATCCTCGCTTAAGAAGAAGCTGCACCACCGCCATCGACGCAAGTCCAGCTCATCATCGGAACGAGGTAAGCTCTCTGAGGGGCTGACCTCTCTGGAAGATTGCAAGAGTTTTAAAACTTCAAAGTTAGAAATGTTTAAGGCAAAAGCTACTGTAGGTGCAGCTCCGGCCCACGACCAGCAAGCTTTGGCTGCGAAAGCAGCGCTCGGTGCTCCCGACCCCAAGCCAGCCACTCCATCAACATTGTCGGCGCTGAAAATGTATTCGGGCGTTACACTTGCCAGGCATAAGTCGCTGGAGGGCCGTAAGGCAGAAGCCCCTGACGAGCATCGGTTGTCGGAGCGTCCCTCGGTGTCGAAAAGAAAGTTTGGCATTGAAAGCTTCGGCTTCGAAACCTATTTTCAAGCCCTCAGTGCCGACAGTCGGCGATGGTTCATTTGTGCTGCTTTTTGAGATCTATTTTCTTCGATTCAATGCATTTGACATTTGGTGTTCATGACTACGATTACCCCGAGGACTAAGTCAACCCCGTTTACACGGGAACCGGTGGCGTCGATCTTTTCGACGACCAGGCCGATCTATTGATCCTAGCTCAGGGTCTACATGACGACAGTGATCTGGATACCTCCGCAGACCTGGAATTACAGCAAAGTCAGCCCTATAACCACGCTGGTGCTAGGTTTCAGGGATCTGGTTCACAGAGTAGTCGACACCCTGGGTTGAAAGCATCCACTACCCCTTCTCAGGGTTATGAGCTTACCGACATTTTGGATGAGAGTCCCACAGTCAAATACAATATATCTTTCAACCCAGCCATTGCAGACCCCTTAGTTACCTTATGGCAGCACCCTTGTACCATTCCCCCTGTAAATGCCAATTTTACAGGGAAGTATAAGCCGGTCTAAAGAAGGCATGGTATCGAAGGAGGCAGACACAAGTGACCACAGTTGAATGGTGGTTATTGAACTTTCACAAGGGTTTGAGAAACGCCCATCTAAATCTACATATGAGAAAATGCTACGACCATCAAATAATAATAATAATGTAGTCCTAGTGGAGTCTTGTCAAAATAAGGCCTATACTAAAAAAAACTATTGCCAATCCTTACCGCTAATTTACAAATAGTGTGGGGTAATATTCATGAAAAAGAAAGAAGTGATCACAAAATGATAAGTCAGGATGTTCGGGCCGTTGGCCTACCTTCCCCACATTTTCAGCATGCAGCAAGGCGGTTCACTCGAGCCAAGCACACCTTCTGGCGTCTCCGACACAAGGATACAGTTCTATTTCCAGTATCAGGGCCTGCTGTCCCCAAGTCTTTTCCCATCAAAGTCTCTTGATTCAGAGGGCCTGATGTACAAAACAAAATAGAAAGTTCTTTTCTTCTTACAGTTTTCTGATTTGGGTGTCTCATCCTGGATCCCCCTCAGATGGGGTTAGATCCCTTTCAAGAACAAACGTTCAACGTTGGATACCCCTCTTCAGGGCTCAGAGCCCCTTCTTTGCTCGGGTGACTCACGGTTCACCCCGGATACCCCTCAGCCAGGCTCAGATCCCTTCTTTGTATTCAATTAGTCTCCCTCAGCCGGGCTCGGACCAATTGCAGTTCACTTTACGCTTTTGAATGCGCACAGGGTTTAGCTTGACCCGTTGCAGGACCACTTCGATATAAAGTTCCTTTTTCACCATGTAGTTGCCATTCATTTGGATGCTTAATAGAGACCTTCAAATGGGTGCCACGTGGCGCCGGACCACTCTGTATACGGTATCATATTTATGGCTTTCAAAGTACACTCACTCCTTTGGTTTCCACTTGTTTATGCCGCTCATCAGATGCACTTCAGACACTGTTCTTTGTGGATTTCTTCATACAATGTTGCCACTTGCAACCTTGGTTCAAACATAAGCTGGTTTTGTATCAGCCTTTCCGACTCACCGGCTGTGCTGCTTTTTACTGGTGCAGCATTGTTGTAGAAGCCAATGACAGCACACCAGCGGCAATCGCTCCTCCCTGCTTGGGTTATCAACACAGGAGCATATAAATAAATAAATAATCTTGCTGTAGGGTGCAGGTCCACCGCCAAACTAACAGAAAAACACACATGCTTGTTTGCACTTGTACACACACTCGGTCACCAACACAGGTTCACACGAGCACTCTATCTCATTCACTTGCGCGCACACACACACCATAACACTGAAAAAAGTGCACTAACCTTAAATCTACAAGGTGCTCTCTTATCTTCAGTCCCCTCCCAGGCTGGGCCACCAGTTATTGCTTCAATAGGGTTTTGGCATACACACATAGAGGTCAAGTCAGATGGTGACAGCGCGAATATTATGCAGTGCCCCGTGCACCAGTTGCCCCCTCTTGATTTCACCCCCAGCCCATTTTCTGCCTATTCCACCCAGCGACACCACCATCCCTCGTCTGGTGTACATTTCGACCAGAGCAACCTGATGGGCATACTTTTAGCCCCATTGCATGGCTGTCTACCTCATTGGCCTATGTTTCTGGATGCCACCACAGCACTGCACAATATTATTAGACATAGAAAAAAGACCTTTGTTTGCTGTGGTCGGTGGAAGTCTTTTTACCATATCTAAGATTATTGTGCTACGTTTGCTAACAGGAGCTGCGGCACATTTTTGCAATGTTCTTGATAGCACGTTTTGAGATGGTGTTATTAACTGTCTCAAAACACAGCGTCAAATCACCATACATATGTCCTACATACCTAGAATTTATTTTTTAGAGCTAATGAATTGTATGTAAGCTAGTGTTTTCATGCATAGCATAATACAAAGAAACACAGTAAACAGACTTCTGACAACCGTAGATGCATTTCTCCAGGATGCACTCCTCATGCATGACGGAACAGCTGACTGCCACCAGGGACCCTCTCTTAATATCTTACTTCATGAGATATGGCAGCGAGCAAAGCTTGCTCTAGCTAGACATAAAATGTGAAGACTTGCAAACTTCTCATTTTCTTTAATACAACACCACTTCAAACGGTTGGCTTGACAGGCTGACAAAGAGTTGTCATAAAAGGTTACTTGAGCAGCCAAGGAGTTAGATTAATCAGCCAAGCTGTCAGAAATGCGTTTTAAATGCCATGTTTTAGGAAAGTAGAGAGAGATTTTATGCTTACTTTTGTGCATATTTAACAATGTGATTGGCACGCGGGACATATTACAAAAGTCCAACATCATTCATCTATCTTCAGGAAATAGGTACCTGAGTTCTAGGTTTAAATAGACATTGCAATCTTACATTTTCCCTTTTTGCTAATTCATTTTAGCAGTTAATTTCATACACAAGAGCAACCAGAGACCACAATCTTGTAATTTTTATCGTATAAAAGACAATTCAGAACCTGTCATTTAAAAATGGATTTGTGAATAAAGATTTAAAATGTTCTTTACCATTGCACTTCAGAAATCTTTGCACATAGCATTTTGTTTTCATATATTACTTATGAAAAATTGTAACCATTGCCAGTCCCTTTCAGGGAGTTCATCCGACTCCATTTCTCATGCAGAAACACTTTCTCGAATAGCTAAATGAATAATCTCTTAGCACCTACTCTGAGCCCAAAAGTTCATTCTCGCCTGAACCCTTTGCAAATGTTCTTAATGGAGAACAGAAAGTTTTTTGTGGCAACTCATTTAAGATGGCCTTAAAGACAAAGGACAGGGGTCATTCTCGCAGCTTAATGATCCACCCATTAGTTATGGCTTGAGGCTTCCCTTCGGGCCATAAAATGGAAGCAGAAATTACTCATCAGTAATTTTCTTTCTATGGATAGCATTCTCCCGCGGATTCCTCATCTGATAGATATCCTTCCAGCGTCAACTGCTCAGAAACCTTTCTATAAGTGCCATAGTACGACTCAACACCACCGTCGACTCGTCTTGACTCCGCCGTGCCACTCCTCGACTGCGGACGTGACAGCAGGCATTATATATGTTACATCATTTTGCCCCTGTACCTCTGTTCCCCACCTTTCCTCCTGCCCCGAGCTCAACAGCCGTGATGTAAGAATCCATAGGATTAGGCTTGAAGACAGCCAAAAGACAAATCGTAACTCTTTTTATTTTTTTGCGAGGAACAGACACCGAACTGAAAGCAACCAACTGACAGTACCCAAAAGGCACAAAACGTACCTAGCACCAAATAGTCATCACATCAAGTTCTCACGCTTTAGTAGAGAACAACCAGAAAACGGCAACAGACTACTTTCATAGCTGGGCAGGATGGGAGGGCGATGAGGAATCTGCGGGAGAAGAATCCATAGGAAGAACATTACTGGTATGTAATTTGTCCTTCAGTGCATTGCATTCTCCCACAGATTACTCATCTAATAGACTCCCAAATCAGTACAGAATGGGGAGGTTGGATGAAAGCCCTCAGACCAGGAATCTCTGCAACACCACTCTTCCAAATCGAGCGTCAGAACCACGTGCTACATGTAAGCAGTAATTCTTTGTAACATGTTGATCGATGACTGTCGCTGCTAGACAAATCTCCTATACTGGGGTACCCCTTGCAGGGCAGGCAATGCTGCCACATCCCTGGTAGAATTAACTCTGATGCCTGGTGGCATATCTTTTCCTTCTCCCTGATAACACTCTGCAATGCAGAAAATTCTCCAGCGAGAGATTGTCTGGACACTACCAGACCCTTCTTGGACAGAGAGAAAGCAACTAAGAGTTGATCATCATGCCTAAATTCTGCCGTCCTAGCTATGTATAAGCTGAGCACCCATTTAGGGTCTAGCCTGTATAGCCTTTCCTCACCCACAGAGGGATGTGGAGACGGGTAGAAAACTGGTGAATCAATGCTCTGGGACACGTGAAATTCTAAAAACATTTCTGGCAGAAATGTAGGGGATAACTTGACAGACGCATTCTTGAAAAATCACAGGAAGGGCAATCTGCAAGATGGAGACTGCAGCTCACTCATCACAAATGCATGCGCTCAAATAGATCCGTCATCAAAAAGGTTGGAGCCGAATTGAGGTTCCAGTCTGGAACCATGACTGGGGTAGTCGGGAACCTATTTACAAGGCCTTTCTGGAACTGGGTCGTTACCGGCAACGTAATGAAGGACCCCTGATCCGGTGACCTCATGAACACAGACCAAGCCACCGAGTAGCCCTTAACTGTGCCTATCTTAAGGCTTGCTGAGGCCAGTGACAGAAGGAACTCCATCACTGTAGTGGTGGGACAAGCGATAGGCTCTATCCTATGTTCCCTACACCACGACTTAAACTTTATCCACCTGCTCGCGCACAATGATCTCGTAGACGGTCTGCGTGCACCCAGTAACACCTCAAGTACACTGTTTCTGACAGGTTCCAGTCATCCCTCCTCCTCTCAAGAGCCACGCATGTAGGTTAAGGGACTCTGGGTTTGGGTGGACCACCCAACCTTCTGACTGGGAAAGACATCTGGGCGCCCATTAGTACCCTAATCTCCTCACCTAGTCCAGGGCAATTAAGATTATGGTGGGTTGAAACCTACTCAACCTCCGGGATGACTGGTATTGGGAGAAACGCATAGTGGAGGGTGAGACCCACTGCACCAGGAACGTGTCCCGTAGTGCACCCTTCACTGGAAATTCCCTCGAACAAATCTTTCCGCGCTTCATGTTGGTCCTCGTGGCAAACAGATCCACCATCAGGGTACCCGACCGGGTGAAGATCTCTTCGAGAACTTCCTGGCACACACGCTTGTGAGACCATGCTCAGAGCATCTGCCAGCCCGTTCTCTGCTACCACTAAATGTGCAGATGAAGTAGAGATCCAGTTCTCCAGCATCCAGAACCATAGCTGTAGCACCTCCCTACAGTAGGGGTCGGGACCGCAGCCCTGTTCCACCCCCACCTCTTCTTGTTGATGTAGTGCATGCCCACTGTGTTTTTTTCCAGAGGGTAGGCGCAAAGGCCATGAGGGCCAACCTGATCGCCTGCAACTCCAGTCTTTTGTTATGCCACCAGCATTCCATTAGCGACCAAAGGCCCCTCACCTGCAGATCCCTGCAGTGAGCACCTCACCCCTTCATGGATGCATCTGTGATCACCTGGGCGTGAGGCCAGAGTGGCCAAAAGGGTTCCCCACCATCATGCTCTCCCTGCTGGCCCACCAAGAAAGGTTGTTGGCCACCAACCTCCTCACCTTGAGAATGTCCTTCATGGCAAGCTCTGTCAGGAAGTTCTGGAGGAGGTTTCTGCCATTGAGGGGCCACTCACATGGATCTCTTCGTTTCCAATGCAAACGGGAAGTGCAAGTGGTTCTGCTTCAGGGAATTTCCTCTACAGGGAGCTCTGGGGACGCACTGATGACTTGAGTGGACATTAGACCTGCTTTATGTGTTCCTGCAGAGCCCTGTCATTCTGCTGGTTCTCAGGAGACTGGGACTGTTCACGTCCACAGTGATTTGAATTGCTCAATACGGAGATCAGAGAACCTGGTACCCTTAGGACAAGTTCATTTGCCCTCTTTGGCTCCTTCCACAGAGAGTGGCTATGCTCTCCCGTTCGGGAGGACGAGTCCTTGACCGAAACCTAAGCAGCCTGAGACTTCATGGCTGGCTGCTGAAAAGGTTGAATAATATACAGTGGGATTTTGTCTTGAACGTGCTCCTCTCTGCCCGAAGGATCGTCACCAAACCCATTTATGCCTGTAGGTGGTGTAAATGTTCGGATTGGTGCCGGGAGAGGGATCTGAATCCTTTTCATTGCTCCACATCCTCTGTTTTGGATTTTCTGCTTTCTTTGGCCTGGATTGGTCTGCAGATTAGCACTGTGAAGGGGATTCTTGCTGCTATTTCAGTTTCAAAGAGAACCCTGGATGAAGGCTCATTTTTCACAATCCCCACATTCAAGTAACTTCTTCGGGGGTTGTGTAATCAGTTTCTCCCTCACCAGTTTGTTGTTCCGGCTTGTGATTTGAATTTAGTGTTAATGTTTCTTATGGGTGCTCTGTTTGCGCCCCCCCCATTCTTGTATGTTAAGATGGCTCACCCTTAAGATGAATTTCCTGGTCGCAATCACTTCCGCTAGACGCCTAAATGAGCTCCAGGCATTGTCAGTTAAACCTCACAATCTGGTTTTCTATAAAGAGAAGGTAATGTTGAAAGCATGACCATCCTTCCTTCCGAAAGTGGTCTCTGATTTCCATCTCTCTCAAAAGTTCCATCTTCCTGTCTTTTTTAGTCCGCCTCATCCGTCTACGGCAGAGGAACATTTCCATCTGCTGGACCTGGTGCATGCTCTAGGCTACTATGTTATTTGGACGAGGGAGTCCAGAAAGAGATGACTAGCTTTTTGTTGATTATGCTTGTGCACATGCTGGTTTAGGCCTAGCCCTGTCATGGTGGATCATCCTCTGCATCTCAGAATATGATTTGCCTGGTAAGGATGTGCCTGAGAGTCTCGGGGCTCATTCCATCATAGGGCAGGCTGCCACCTCAACTCTGCAATGTGGAGTCCTTGTTCTGGGCATTTGCCAGGCAGCTACATGGGCTTTTATGCATGCTGTTGCTAAACATTACTGCTTTGATTGTCAGTCAGGATGCACGCTTTGGTGGTCCGTCAGTTTTTTGGTTTAGGTGGTGGTGTTGCTCTTTTCCCTCCTTCAGATGTACAGACTGCTATGAGAGTCTATCACAGACTACGACTCCTTAGATGGAAGGAATCAATTAGAAGAACAACTTGCTTATCTCTCAGTAATGTTCTTTCTGATGGGTGTTCCTCCCACAGATTTCTCATCGCCCTCCCCATCGGTTACCATGGCAGCTAGCTAGTACACCTTGATTCTGCAATCACTCAGTGTCAGAGGGCTAGGGAAAAATGTAGGAACTAGGGTCATGGGTGTGGAGCCTCAATTTATAGTGGTCAAGACCTCATGGCCGACTTTGGGTGTAGCTGCGCCCCCTAGCCGCAGAAAGGTTTTCCTAAAAGCAGCTGCACTGGGAGATGGATATTATAGATGGGGAATCCATAGGAGGGCATATCCATCAGTCTAAACATTATCGAGAGGTATGTAATTTTTTTTTCAAGGCTGATGTCTCTTAACATGGTTTTCTTAGTAATGATTACTTCCATGTGGATAGTTTTAGAGCTTCATGCTCTGTTAGTTGCACCACAGTTCCTAGTGTTCTCCAAAAAAAGGTTACTTTGAGGGTTATCATCAGCAAATATTCCACTTGCTATGTTCTTCCATCCTCTGCATCCATCTAAGTTGGACAAACCGTTATTTTCCACAAATTTCACTCCAAGGGGGCCTTCAGTTTCTGTGTGGCCAAGACAAAGAAGTCCATCTGTTAAATCGGGTCTTCATGGGCTTCACAGGCCCCTGGAAAGATAAAGTGATCTCAAAGCAGACAATCTCAAGATGGATTATCGTGTGCATCAAAACCTGCTTTGACCTTGATCACAAGGATTTCCTAGAGTGTCTGACTCACTCCACAAGAGGTCAAGCAGTCATTTATTGCCCTTCGGAAGGATGGTTCCCCTCAAGTGGCTTCATGCCAAAAGAGGAAATACTGCTTTAAAGAAATTATGTTGCAGTGTTTGTTTTGCACCCCCTCGTCCTCCTTGGATGAGTCCATCTTTATAGTGGACAGCTCAATGCAATGGAGATCGATCAGTGAAAATGACGGAATGCATGGAAGTACTGAAACATTTTTTTGCCCTTTTTGTTTTACAAGTAAACACATAATGTAATTTGTTAGTTAATGAAGATAGACATGCAGGATTTCTTTTGTTCTATAAATGGCTGTCCGTAGTGTGCGTTTATATAGCCCTGTTTTATCTAAAAGCATTCATGGGATAATATCTAATACATTTATTTGAATCCCTCCTTCGCAACAAAAAAATGTGGATTAATTGTGCCCCAACCCCATACTCGTATAACTTTCTTAGCCAAGTGAAATATCTATGCCTCTTCTGATCTTTCTCACATTGATGTGCCAAGCACACAGACGATGTTCAGTGCTCAGCATATTGCTTCTCTGCCTGCACCTGTCTAATGAGCAGGTAAAAGTTCTATTTCATGTTTGTCATCATCATCATAAACTTTATTTTGATCCGACAGTTCATAAAAGTCACCTGTAAAATTCATCAAAACATAGCAACAATTGGTGACATGTTAAAAGGAAATGAGCACATCCTTTAAAACAACAATACAACATTGATATAATCATTAAACTGGTGGTACGTTGTGCAGTGCTGAAAGATCATTCATCAGACGAGTAATAAACATTAGTCTTCTCCTCCAGGCTCGATAAAGAAAGTTCCCCATACAGTGGGTTGCTAATTCACAGCCCACCCCGCCAAGCATAGGTAAAGGGCCTCATTCATCCTTCTTACATTAAATTGTTTAAACAAAGGAATCAAATATTTCTTTCTAATGTGGCCGTATTCTGGACAGAAAGAGATAACATGCAATGTGCTTTCATCATAGTTCTAGCAACAAGGGGCAAGCTGCTGGTTTGTGTGGGTACCATTTGTGCTACAGACCAGCAAGTTGCAATATGCCTATGCAAAACTTTGTGTAATGGGTTCTTATCAGAGGCGGGCGCATTCTATCCAAGTAATGTTCAAAGCTGTTTTTTTACTTCCATAACATATAACAAGCCAGGCTATCCGAGTTCGCTTTTTTGTGCAGATCTAAGCCTCCCAGCTTCAGTTAAGGATCATTTTAATCTGTTCATTAATGGGAATTGGCTCCGGCTGGGGCTAATTATTCCCCAGCCGCAGAGCAAAGAGCTCCTTCTTTATGGCCGAAAGCCACAATAAATGTGCGCTTTCAGCCTGAGATAGAACATCCTTTACAGGCCTTCTATCCTTATCCAAATTACAATTTGTCCACAATCGTATCCACAAGAACACAGGCCGCATCTTACAAATAAAGGCAATACTCTGCAGGTGTGTAACATGCTGGTATTGCACATGCCCCAATGTTTCGCCCCATACAAGGTTGCCTGTCTAGCCTGGCTCTTGTAAATTTGCAGTGTAACACTCAAGGGACCAGCCCCATGGTCATGAGTAAATCGTGACACTGGCCCTCTTTGCCTTCCCAACTTCAGTACCACCCTGTTTATTTGATCCCTCCATGAGCAATTGCCCATCATTCTTACCCCTAAATAATCATACCGGGTTACCTGTTCAATAGGGCCATCTCTAAGTTTGATATGTAGGCAAGGTTTACTGTTGGCCCTACATTTAAAAAATGCCATTTAGTGGGTTTTCTGCACATTTATCAAGAGGCTGTTATCCTTGCATAAATTCTCAAAGAAAACCAACTGCTTGTGGAGACCCTGGGGAGTAAGACAGCAAGACGGCATTGTCCGCAAATAAGAGAATTGGAATTCTCTCATTCGCTAATAACGGAGCGTCATAAAGGCTCAGCAAGCAAGATATTGATACCCCATTAATAAACAGAACAAACTAGGGGCAAGGACACTGTCTTGCCTTACTCCCACATCGATTTTGATTTTCCCTGTTGTTTGGCCTCCCAGACCATATCTGATTACCACCTCCTTGTTGGCGTAAAGAGATTGAATTGCTCTTAAAATACCAGATGGTATACTCAGTTTCTTCAGTGCCTGCCGTCATTTTACCATGGGCACACTGTGGAAGGTGATCTTCAAATCGATAAAAAATGCATAAACCTTCATATTCCTAAAGCTGACATATTTCTCCATCACCAGACGTAACCTCATAACGTGGTCAGTAGTTCTAACGTTACGTTGGAACCCAGCTTGTAAATGGCTCAAATTCCCCACTTACAGGATCCATGCATCCAGATGAATTAGTTCCGCCTCTGCAAAGAATTTCCCCCCGCATCAAAAAGAGAGATGGGTCTGTAGTTGGAGATCCCCTATTGCCCCTCTTGAATATCGGGACTAATATAGCCTGGGTCCATGAGTGGGGGACAACATTTGCAGGCAATAAAACATTAAATGTTTTAGTAATTTAGGGGTCCAAATAGCAGTCTCTTATCTGTACCAGTCACCAGGGACCATATCAGGTCCAGTGGCCTTTCCTGCTTTCTGCGACCTAAGAGCAACCTTAATGTCCTGTATAGATAACACTAGTGGGTGAGATACTCCCCCTCCAGTGCCTCCCAGAATGGGTTAATCAAGTACAGGCAGGGGTAGGTTGGTATCCTTATAAAGGTTTTCAAAAATGGGCCAACCACACAGCTTCTGGGATACCATCCAAAATCAGATTTTGGTCCCCACGTTTGCCAGCCCCAACACAGATCCAAAATCCCTTGGATTGCCATTCATGGAAGCCTGAAGGAGATCATCCCTTAACTGGTCAGAATAATCTTTTTTCGACTTCAGCAAAACTCAATGAAAAGCCCTACCCGTAGACAGGGCCTTGCTCCCATCGCCAATCTCCCCCTTAGCACAATCAATCAGGATCTACTTTGCTGCACGACAATCAGCATCGAACCAAGGGCACAGCATTAGCCCTGACAGCAGACTGCGGCTTGGTCAAAAAATGTACCACTCTTTTGGTCAAGGGTTCAAACATAGGTAACATGAGGCCCCCATCATGAATTCCACTAGATAAGAAAACCTCCAGAGAGGGAAGGATACTAGCATAGATGGAAGGTAGCATAGGCTCCAGGGCGGCTGGGCACCATTTGATGACGCGCCTTGCTTTGCCCTTGATCTCAATTGGAGCAACCCTCCACTCAATGGGGGGTCCTTCCTGCCAAATATAGTTGGAAGAACTACAAGTACAACGGGTTTATGGTCGCTCTGAGGTCTTGCCAACACACTAAAGTCTTGCAGATATTTCCAGGCCTAGACATTCGTCAAGATGTAATCGATCAAGCTGTTTTGGAGATCCGTGCCAACGATCGTTCGGGCTGGCTCATACCCCGGGAATCTCCCGTTGCACGCGAAGACCTAGGGGCAGAAACACACTTGCTGCCACATGTGCGTTTCTGCATTTCCAGTTGGGAGGATGGGAGAAGGGGGGGGGGCGTGGTTTGCCATTAGTTCGAACTGGATATTCAGGTCACCCATTACCATGATTTTAATAACACCTGGTAGACTATTTCTCCATTGGGCAATCCTATTTTCCATCAAGGGGAATACAGACTGTTCAGCAACATTTCCATTTCGATTGTAAAAGTTGATGAAAAGAAAGTTTGACCCATCAGAACATGTGGCATCGACCTCCATGAAGTCCATGGAGCTGACTGTGCCGATAGACAGTGACGTGAACAGACTTTCATGAACCCATAGAGTAAGGCTGCCACTATGACGACTACCCCTTCCCTTTATCGTCATAATGAAAACGGTACAATAACCTTTGATGTAATGGGGTAAAAAGGACCATGTTTTCTGAAGAGCCATTATGTCGTAGGAGCGAACCAGATCCAGCCAGACTATATCAACCAGGTATTTGTCAAGTCCAGCAATCTTCCAAGACATTATGCGCAAAACACTAATCTGAGCGCCATGGGAAATAACAGGATCAATCACTGGAGGGACAAACTGCAGTGAGGGTGGCAGAGTCACTCCAACATACTCCGCTTACGTTTTCTTGTTAATCGATGGCTCCTGCCACTGTTAATTTAGCACACCCTCCACTTCCAGGTCCCCAACGTGAGTGACCTCTCTACCAGAGTTGCTCTGAACCCCCATAGCTTCGGACAAGCTCACTGCCGCAATGGCAGTCAGCCTGTCACCTATGGTTGGTTTGGGCACTATATTCGGTCCCAGTGTTGCCCTCCCCCTCGCCCCCGCACTGGGATCAGTTATAATACACATATCCGGGGGGACCAAACTCGCACAGGATGCCTGGTGGGCACACTTAAGGGCAAAAGTAGGATTTATTGGGCTGTTCAGATTGCTGATGGACAAGAGGGGCTTTGATGGAGGATAGTTCAGACTAAACATATTTCCCAAGTGCTAGGGGGCATAAACCGTTGTTGCATGGCCAACTGCTCTTCCACAAGCAAATTAGGTTTTAAATCGACTCAGATAAAATCTCTCAAAGTATGGGATTTGCGTGCATTGCATTGTATCACTCCTGACTATTGACAGGCAGCCATCTTCCACCTGAGTCAATGGCACACCTTATTAATCAAACTATTAGCAGATTCATTGTACCTACCTAGGGCTTTGGGAACATTAATTAGGAAGAAGTGTGAGTTACAATGCTGACCCCCGGGAGGCTGCTGATTGGGTTCATAGTAGTTATTAACTTCCAAGTCAGCACTGCGCGAGAAGTCCCTTCTACATGACTGATCTGGAAGAAGATCATTATTAGGAACACCAAAAGCTATATTGGACCTCCATTGGCCACCACAACTCATCCCCCGGGTTGATCCCTGGTAGTATGGACACCCAGCTTCTGTTTCAGCTCCCCTATAAGGTGATTCCATGCTCCCACCTTTTTTTCCCACCCTATCAAGGGGAGAATTAGCCTTTTCAACACTACTAGAAATATTCACTACTTCCGTACCCTTGCACACACATCCCAGAACTACATCATCTCTACCAGCAGAAGCTTTCCCTTGGGATTGCCAACTCGTATACCAAGCCGGGTTATCTACCTGGGTTCTGACTGATCTCGTCAGGACCCTGTCGGTGGCAGGCGTTCCCGAAAGACCCTCCCCGCTCCTAGGTGACGACCAAGGACGCGGGGAGGAACCTAAAACAGAAACGTTTGCCTTGGATATGGAAACATCTTTCCTGCCAATGCCCCTCCCCCTTCGCCTTGGCCTTTCCTGCTTTGGTATTTGGCTGTTATTGGGCCCTAATCAACTCCCCTATCCTGACACCCTTTCCAGTTAAAGGGGTGAACCTGTTGGTAAGCAGAATTGAGGGTAGCACAAGGAGTTCCTTATTTGGACTATTGCATTCAGGAACCTCACTGGACCACCACTTGGAATTTAAGAGTGCTGGTAGATCAGCACTGGTGGGCGTATTACACTCCGCAGGGAAAACATAGCTTTTCCCCTCACATTGCGCTGGAGGGTTCGGCACGTCATACCGTGATAGGATACTGCCTACTTCCAAATGCGCTGGCAAAGTGACATTAGATGCGTTAAGAACGTTATTTGCTTTTTCCCGCATCTCAACAAAAGTTAGTGATTTCTTACAAAGTGGGGTTGGGGGGCAGTTTTTTTGTTTACAGGCAGCGTCTCAGCACCAATGCTTTTCTAAAATCGCATTGTCTGTTGCTATGCAATTCCTGGCAAGATGACCAGTCTCTTTTCCCCAGTAGGCCTTACGCACACTATGGCAGTACTGTTCGTTACATATTTAGAGCCTATGTAATGCAGTAGTTGTGCTATTTCTTTGATCATGACATTAGCCTGATCAATAGGATCAAGCAACATGGCTTTCGTTTTCTCTTGCCGGGTAGAAGACGGGGATACAATAGCTTTATTCTTGGACATAGTAGAAAAGACAATAGAATGTTAGAGACGCAAATATGCCATTAACTCAATATAACAAAAGGGGCAGACAAAGCAGTCCTTTGAATGTTTCACCTAGGGGCACCCTGTTAAGTATAGCCAGGGAGGCCTCCAGGAAATAGAGTACCAAGTGCAAAAGTGTGTAAAAATGTGCAAAACAAAGTATTTACAACAACATACACTGAAAGCATGATTTTTTAAATTAATACCATCATTTTTTAAAGAATTGAGTACATCTGGTTAGCTAATGAAGTTTGTATCAAAAGTCATTAAAAATCATTAGAAGCCCATAGAGTCCAGCAAATATACCAGTTAACTAACCATTGTCCAATAGTCAGTAGTCACAAAGCAATATCCTAGTTTTTTTTTAATTTATTCGTTTTATATGCAAGGTCCTGGGCTGTGTGTGGCCAGCACCATGTGTCTCTTTGCTTCTGTAGTGGCTGGCTTTCATGTTCAGGCCTCTTAAAAAAATAATACAGAACAGGGGTTTCACAAGTCTAACACTTTCCAACGGTGACCCTAAATAAGAAAGAATAGGAATACCAAATAATTTGTCTTTCTGGAATTCTATACAATAATTGCTAGACTCATTAAAGGTTTATTTCAGGCACACTTCAGTGGGTGAGTCACTGATTTAGTCTATTCTTAAACACCTCAACTCAGACTTCCTTGTGAGGTTGATAAATGAGTACCAACACAGGTTGGGTGATATTGTATGTATATTTGTTCTATATAAAGCGCTTACGCGTAACTGCTATATAATAGCACATCATTATCATTTGGCCAGGGACGTCTGCTTGCATTCACAGTAATTTGGAAATATGGGCCTATACACACTGATTTTAACGATACATATGTCGATCTATTCTCCTATGAAATGAATATCACATTATAGTGATATTGTAACCATATTTTTCGTAGTGTACTTGGGAACAATGCTATTTGATGCCACTTCCTGTTTTGTCAAGGGCTGAAAGGTCGTGTTCCAACGCTTCCCGTGATATCACTTTGGGGTGGGGTCAAATTACATCACCTGTGATGTCATCAGTGGCCAAGGGTCGTATGATGTCACTTCCGCTACCCCTGGCATTTTGGTGAAATGACATCCCTGACATTACGACTTCAAACGAATGGGGCTTGCGTTATCATTTCAGTGCGGCTGCAGCTCACAGTCGCTTGTTTAGTAGTGAAATCATAATATGGCCCGGGCAGCCTGTATAAACATTCACTTCAGTAACAAATGGGGTTAACAACATATGTGACTCTCAAACTATATATGTGCACACAGGCAGAACTCCTTGGTCCTTCTGTTCATAATGCTATATGTGTAGGTGTTGGTGCTGTCACTCCCTGTGCGTGAACAGCAACAAGCAGCTTCCTGGGCTTTACCGGTGGGCTTCACCACAAGGGTCAGGTCAGCCCCTTTTGAAGTGAATGCTGGTCCCTCCTCACGAAGTGATTGCGATTGTGGGTGCTGGCTCTCCATAGTATCGGGTGCGTGGTGCGGTGACCGTGCGGTCCCCAATATGGCAGTGGGAAGAGCGCTGAGGAAGGTTGCAGGCGGGCGGAGCCTCGATAACCCCGGCATCCGTCCATTTGTATCCAACACATAACCATAGCTCATTCCCTTTCCCCCCAGAAAAGCTGAGAATGAGTCATTGTTTGTTTTTAGCATAAAAAGACTGCAGATTTATTCCACAATATCACAAAACCATACTGTACACATTTGTGGAAAACACTCATAAGATGCGGCGACTGCTCCGTGTCCCAAATAACTGCTTCCCCCTTTCTTTCCCCAACAGTCCAAAAGTAGGCCCAACTCTCACCACCTTGCGTCTGAGCCCCTTCTGCCCCTGCAGGCGCTCCTGGGCGGGTAGAGTGCTGTTTCCTTGGGGGAAGCTGAGCCCTAGTTGTTCCTCCCAGATGCCCCTGCCGCTTAGGCTCGCAAAGGGCGCTGGATCACAGAAGAGCGAAGACCCTTCCGGCTTTCTCCTGGCTCATCCGGAGTCTGTCTCATGTGTTTGTTCGGCCAAACACTGCCACGCCACGAGTGGGTTGCCACCCACTGTGGCTCCCCCCTTTGCTCCTGTCCTTACATTTCCAGTATTTTTGTGCAGAGCTTCCAGAAACAGATCCATGCCCAATGTTGATAGGTGCACCCCATCCTTGAGAAAATAATCTGTAGACTTCAAATTAATCAGGCCATGCCTGATCTGGCCAAAGCCCCTGCCCCTGCAGAACTTCACCATTGCACAGTTTAGCTTCTGCCTGAACTTCTCTACAGATGTGCGATTCTCCGCACCTCTCCATTCTGGCCTTGGGATGATATCTGACCAGACGATCTCTGTTTCCCCCAGCTGACCAGCTAGCTCCTGCAAAGGGAACATCATTTCCCTCCTCAATGCAACCCCCACCAAATTTGGCTAATCGTTACCCTCCAAATGGAACGACCAATATGTCTGGCTTTTGCACTGATTTCTGTTTCCCCCAATTGACCTGCCAGCTCCTGTAAAGAGCCCCTCATACCCACCTCAGAGCCCTTCTCCCCAAGCTTGTCAGGTCGTTACCTTCCAGGTGTATGACCAACACGTCCGGCTTTTGCTGTTTCCCCAGCAATCTGCGCACCCGCCCCTGCAGTTGTGCCCACTTCCTCCCTGGCCCCTCGTGCCACTCAATTGGAAATTTTGCTGTCTGTCAACTCCTCCTGTTCCGCCGACCAGCTTGTCCCTGCCCTTGAGACAAATGAAGGACATACCACCCAGACCGCTCTCTTTTCCATCCGGGCTGCTGCTGGTGGGGAGAAACAAGGTGGCCTGTCAATTGTCCCTTTCCATCTTGTTCCGCCTTAACCAGGGTGGGCATGCTCCGAGGCACCTCTGCTTGCCCCTGTAGGTGTTACCTGCTTCCCCCTATTCGTTTGCACCAAGTCTGCAGTAGGCCCCACTCTCCCACCCTTTGAGCCTGCGCCTACCCTGCCCTTGCAGGTGTCCGTGGGCGGGGAGAGCGCTGTTCCATTTTTTGGGGGAAGCTGTGCCCTTGTTGTTACCATAAGATGCCCCTGCCGTTAGGCTTCCAAGAGGCGCCGGTCCGAGAAGTGCGAATCCCTTCGCGCTAGGAGTTAAAAATGCACGCCTTTCAGTGCTTCCCAACACTATTAGCCCTTGACCTGTTAATTACCGCCGATGTCCAACTCCCATTGTTTGTTGATTAGTCCCCCCACTTTGATTATTAAGACCTGACCCCGGCAGCAACTTGAACCGCTGTGAACCGAACCGGGTCCCCCACATTCCACCTAACCCTTCAATCGCCCCAAAGGTCCTGTTTTATCCCAAAATGGTGGCACCCACAACCTTCCACCTAATCTTCACCGCTTAGGTACTGGTTTACCCCAACACACATTGGATGCCACATCCCTGCCACCCGAGGTTGTCCTATAGAGTTACCCCACCTACCGGGTGCTTCTTGTGTTATGTGGCTCTGGCCGAGAGAGAGGGAGGGTCATGTTAGCTCGGCCCACCAGTCTCCCTTTGGCATGCCCCGGTTAAGGGCGTTCTACAGTTGTGCTGACTAGGAAGGGTATTAGTTTACCGTGTCCTTGACCCGTGGACAGCAGGTTTAAGCTGTCCCATAACATGACAGCCTTAGACCAGAGTTGCCTATAGAACCAGCGGCCATACGGCCAACCTATGCAACCCGTGGCAGTTGCCATTGCCCATAGCAAGAATTGTGCACCCTATGGAACGCTCACCCCGGGAAAACTATGTATGTCCCATTTCAAAGACTTAACCCTCTATTGTTTAGTTGCGCAGGAACGCGCTGCGGTTTAAAACTGTCCCTATCCAATAATATCTCTGCCGCCGAAATTAAACATGTTACCAACAGTTTATAGTCATAATGTAGAAAAAAAAATGTTGACTTACAAAATTGTAGAAAAAAAAATGTAGAAAACAATAATGTTGAAAACCTATACATATAATTAAGTCAATTTTTAGAAAAAAAATGTCGTTTTTTTTTTTCAATTAGCACTATCAATAAATAAATAAACAAGAAGTGTATCATTTACTAGGAGGGGTTCCCCCCAAACCCCCTCACCCAACACCCCCCGGCCACCCCCCCACCACCCTCTCACCCCTCATACTCAACACATTTTAATTATTAATATATATATTTTTTTTTTCTTCGAAAAAATGCAGAAATAATTCGACATTATTGGTTTTCGACATTATTTTTTTCTAAAATAATTTTTCGACATTTTGACTTTCTAAATTATTGCATTCTAAAATATGACTGACCACCGTTACCAACGGCTGCAGCCCTCTGTATTTCCTTTGGCCGCCCACCTTCAGTTCGCTGCTAGCGGGTTGCCCCGCGATAAAATAAAAATGGGACCCAATACAACTTGAACCTGGCTGTACACATGAATTAATCCTTTACGGACGCCTGCCGGAATACTGCATTGCTCGCCCGTCCCCCATGACGGTGTTTCGCCCCATTGTGGGACACCACCTTTGCTGATGTTCTCTTCCCCTGCTGCAGTGGAGCCAGAACAATAACCTACTGCCACACAGTTCGGGCCCCGTCCTTTGACCCACCGAACTGTCCCAGCCCAAACTGCAACATCACCCCTCTTTCAAATGAAACCATGGCATTGTACTTCCTTGTCGGCCCACAAACCTATGTCAAGAAAACCTTGGGCTAACTGGCCATCCCACTGTTCTGCCCTACGTATGCCTGGGCAGGGGGTGCATTATACTTTGATCAGTTCTTACCTGCATAATCATATTCCCAGGCAGCTATTGCTTCCCTCTATGCTCCTGCCACCGCTGCCTGTAACGAAGGGCCAATTATACCTTGTGGGTACTGCTAGCCCCCTACAGGCACCCACTTTGTCATGCCTCAATCAGCATACCTTTCCCCGGCTAAGGCGTCCCCCCATGTACTGAATTACCAGCCTGCTATAATGCAGATGCATAAGTTACGCCACTGCCCCACGCGGTCTGGGAACCTGTAAGGCGGCCAACCTCCTTTAACCTAGGGCAACATTCCCGTGATTCCATGCCCAACCCGAACCCATGGGGTCGGGCCCCTGCCCCAGCTCACTTAACTACCTGCCGCTTGATGAATTCTCCAGCCGCGCTCCTGCTTACTTTCACGCTTAGGTTAGCCCAAACCAAGTACTCGTTCGATTGGGAAAGTGCCTGTTACCACAACTTGTTCCTCACTAGACCCAGAGGGATATTCATCCGCCAATCCCATGCCTGTACCAGTTACCCCACAATTGAAATATGGCTAGTGATCCACCGCACGGCTGGCTAGTGTGGGGCGGTGGAGGCACCCCTTCAAGCAAAAGTGTGCCTATCAACACTTGTCCGTACACGTGGTACCACTGTCATAACCAAACATAACATTAGGCGTGAACTAAGAAGCTTTTCCTTCTCAAGAAGGTGCCTGGATTGTCAATCCCCTGCACCTTGCTATTTTAGTACTGCTGTCTTTGTGCGTGCCTTGCGTCATACTGTATAACTGTATGCCGGTGGTTCCCTGATGGGTAGCCCCAGCTGTCGTAGCGCCGGCTGTGCGACAAGCTAGATTACATGTAGTTATGACACCCCACACGGTCTTAACTCAACCCCCCTTGTCACCGTACATTGAAGCAAACCGTGCCACCCCATACGCAGCAGTTTGCCTTGAAACACTTGTAGGGGAGTTATTACTGCCCTATCACCACATAACATATGGTGCGAAAACTAAGCCTGGTCCCCCAAAGCATTGCGCTAACAAGCCATTGCCACCTGAGATTCCTTAATAGCACTTGGACCCGTCTCCCGCCAGCAGCTCCTCACCCAGCACGTGCATATCCTATGGTTAGCCCACTACGCCCGGCAATGGGAGGGGTACCATACCTCCGTGGGGAGGAGCAAGTCTGCACTTACATTTGGTAACTCTACTTGTGTGAACCCATTAACCAAACCTTCCTCCTCATGCTGCCTCACCCTGGAGTCACCCCATCCCGCGCGAACGATGTGCCAGGCCCGATACCTGTTTGCTCGCATTGATCTCTCCTGTACCCATTCCCTTAAAAGGCCTCTCATTTGGTGTGCAGTCATACAACTAAACACTATAATAGGCAGCCATCCTTCTTATCCCCTCTTCAAAACTGCTCGCATTTACCACTACTTTATATGCACCTTTCCCGATATTGGTGATGCACACATGCCATATTCTTTAACCCATGTACAAAATACTGTTCGCATTTACCACTACTCTATCATGTACATTTTCCAATACTTTCCCTGCACCCGTGTCCCATAATGGTGTATTACATAGTACTACTTGAACGAGGGCAACCTGACTAACTTGCTTTTCAACTCCTAGTACTGTTGTAAGCCATGACCTTTCCTACCACCCCTCGCTTGGAATGTTCTCTAGAACAGCTCATGTATCTCAAGCACATTTTTTGGCCCGTATCCTGCCGCATGCAGAAAGGCGGCTGTTCTTTTACAACTGTACCTCCTTGGAAAACATCAATGTTCGGCCTGATTGTTGCGTGAACAGTACCAGTTGTTTATGAATTTAGATGAGAAAAATGCCCTGGTGTATGCAGCCACTTCCTCTCCTTTCTAAGGCCCCTGGAATTGGCCGGCCATAGATTGTGGAATCAGAATGCATGCAGTACCCGAAAGTACCATCTGTTACAGAATTCAGCTGCAATCCGGTGCCGCACGGCGGCTGCATTAGCCCTCCGAACTGCCTTTAACCGGGACCTCGTGCCCAAAACTGGCAACCCGACCACTCTTACCCCACACTTCTAAATTTGTGAGCATACCATTTAAATCACCCCACCGCTGTGGCACGACAAAACAGAGGCCTTCTATAGCATCTGTAATAATAATTTGGCATTTATATAGCACTGCGAAACCTCAGGTATCTAAGCGCTGCTTATTATTAACCACGGTGCTTTGGCCCTGCCGGGATTCGAACCTGCGTTAGCAGGCTCTGCGCGGATGTTAAAGCTAGCGCTCTACTCCCTGTGCCACTTGACCAGCTGGTAATATTCAAACCGGTGCCCATACTCTAGGTGAGAGATGCCAATCCCGACTCACCCGTGCTTATAGTCCACACACTTTTACTTGTGCAACGCGCCCGAAAGGAGACCAAGAACGATGCAACAGCAAACCCCCTTATATATGCACGTGATCCAAAATTAAACCTCTATGCCGCCTCGATAAGCCCCAACATAAAATCAACAGTTCCACCGATTGCATCCCAAGGCGGTTCGGTCAAACTTCCGCGATACTCGCAGGAAGCCTACCAGCCCCCTTTTTAATCCCATTAAGCTTTCCACCTGGGCTAATACAGCGGTTCAATCCATCCCGCTCGCTACCCCCATGCGCTGATCTGCCTGGCCCCTCAATCACCTAATGCCGTGTGCATGCCGTCCATGCAAGGCTTGACCTCTTTGCTGCGCACTCGCCAGAGAGCATATCTCCACCCTCACTTGTCGCCCGTAGCTGCGACCATACTGCAAATTAATGCCCTTGCGCACACACCTATTAACGTGAGGTAAGCAGAGGGAGGGTGGGTGATACCCGAGGGCCATAAGGGCCCGACCCGCCAAGGAAACTTTCCTATTCCTTGCCCCTCCCCCACACGTACATCTGACCGCGCATTTTTTCCTGCCCTCGTGGCTCCCTCTTCACTGAGACCCTGTTCCTTCAGCGCTGGAAGCACTTCGCCGGACCAGCCCTTTAACTGAAAACCCACCAGAAACCGGAGCATGCCATCAAACATGAACGGGAAACCGAGCCAAAACGAAGTCCTCTCCATCAAACGGGAAACAAAACGAAGTCCTCAATAATATTGGCAGCGGTGGGAAAACAAAAACCTCCTCTGTGGGTAACGGGCGTCCTCTGCAGCAGCTGGAGATGCTGCTTTGTGTCCTGAGCCTGCCCGTTATAAAGGGGAATCCCCTCCCCCTTCCTTTGTTCGCCCTTCGCGGGCTTTCCCCAGATTCCGCCGCGCTTTCTTTCGCAGGCTTTTTCTTCCTTTTGCCGCGCCGGTGTCCCCACCCCCCCCTTCTTCCTAGGAGGGGGAGGCCAGGAGGAGGACACCGCCCGGGTTATCGGGGTGCCTCCTCCATGTGCCTTGCAGTCTCGTAGTCACTGGCATTAGAGCCGTAGTCGTGAATGGACCGTGCCGACCCACGAACAAGGACAGACAGTGCTTATCACATCGGCGTGGCCCAGCGGGGGACATCGTGTATACAGGGTCTGGTGCACCACCCGCAGTGAAAGTAGACTTATTTATTTTTTCATTTATAGCAGCGCACCAAACCCTCCGGCATCAGGGCGCTAGTTACAGTAAGTGCAATGTGAATTCTTCAACCGGCAAGACCATGTATACAGATTACAAAATACAAGTGGTTCTTAAAGAGCATCTGGCAGAGCCGTGCCTCACGGCACGGGGGCTACATCAGATATGCAGGTACAAGCAGGTAACGTGCTGCAGTTGCAGACAAAATAGGTAAGGGTGCACGCTCTGTAAAAGCCACCCTTCATGGTACAGAGCCCAGGGGGCTACTTCAGAGGTACGGGCAAGCATGACAAACAAAATTCTTACAGTGTATAGCACAAGGCTGTAAAGTCAAAGCGAGAAGATTTAGAAAGTCAAGCCACAGTCAGTAATAATGTAAGGTAGAGTTTTGGGGCCTTAAGAAGCATTAGTGGACAAATCGGATAAGGTGGTATCAGCATGACTACAACGTGATCATGCGTCAAATCCAATAACATTACAAGGTGAAACACTGGTGGCGAGAGAGGCAGCAATGGGTAGCTCGGGTAAAATAGAGATAACATTCTTACAGTACTTCAATGCGAGCAAATCAATAGCATTGCCAGTCATGGCATTTGCAGAGTGCAAGACTGCGGTGGGCAAATCAGGTGAGGCACGAACAGCAGCAT
Source organism: Ambystoma mexicanum (assembly GCF_040938575.1). NCBI lineage: Eukaryota > Metazoa > Chordata > Amphibia > Caudata > Ambystomatidae > Ambystoma > Ambystoma mexicanum. The sequence goes on from NC_090929.1 coordinate 1,449,456,162, forward strand.
TACAATAATAATTCAATAACAAGCATGGCTGGGTGTTGAGGGTCTGCGGGGCAGCAGAGAGCAAGGCATATGGAAAATGGTCAGCAATACATGATATGATATGGCATTTATAAAGTGCCTATACACAAGTGTTTCAAGGCGCAATGAGGCAAGGGAGGGGGAACAGAGGCAAGACAGAGAGACAACGATCTTAGTAGGCCAAGTGACCTTGAAAGTGACAACGGGAATCCAAAGGAAAATGGAGGAGGTACCCCGATAACTGGGGCAGGGGCCTTCCTCCTTCCGCTCTCTCTCCCTGACACCCCCCCCCCAGGGGCAGGGGAGATGGCGGCAAGAAGTGGGAAAAAGAGCGCCAAGCACACCAAAAGCCAGCAAAGGGCAACAATGGAAAAGGCAGGAGCAAGGGCTTCTTAAGCAGTGGGCGCCCGGCACAGGAGCACTTGCAGCTCTTCCAGCAGCCGGTCGCCTGCCAACCAGGAGAGGATTTCGTTTGTGGATTTCGTCGCACAGAAGTTTTCGGCGAGTACCTGTGCCCTGTCGTGGGGCTGCTGACCCAGGAGGGAGCCCCAGCCGGAGGAGCGGTAGCCAGGCGTTACCGGGGAGGAGGACACGGAAAGGAGGAGGATAGAGCATCCGGCCGAAGAGTCTGCAGGAGCAGTGCAAGCAGCGGCGAGGAAACGGTGCCTAATTGGCTGGATCTTGGAGCCAAGAGCCAGCGGAGGACACCGGAGGACTGCATTGGAAGGAGGATTGACGTACCGTTCAGCTGATAGGGAGAAGCAGACCGCGGGGCGGTCCCGGAAGCGACACAGGCAGCAAAGGCCGGTAAGAGCTGGATCTCGAAGGAGGAATGTCGGAAGCACGCCGGTGAGAGGCGCCCGGGGAATCGGGACGGCGCTGAAAAGGGGACACACGGTAATCGGTGGAGCGCTCCAGTTACAAGGGGCAAAAATCACAGAAGGACGTTTTTAGGGAAACAAGAGCTGCGGTAAGCGGGCTCATTAAAAAACTGCCAAGCAAACACAAGGAATCGGAAGGTACAGGTGAGCAGTAAAAGCCTGAAGCCTTCTGAAGGGCGGTGGAGCATGAAAGGAGCTGCGCAAAGCGGGCTCTATCGCTGGAGTGGGCAGACAACAGACACTGAGCAGGCGCTTGAACTGCACCACGACAAAGAGGGGAATGGATGCGCAATTGAAGCAGAAGGGGCTGAAGGAACAGCAGAGAGATGACTTGGAGGCCTTCCGGGCAATGGCAAGGATGGCTGGGGACAAATATGGCATGAACTGGATGCAGCAGATGGCATCACAAATGGGGGCAGAAGTTGCTGGACGCAGCCGGAGGTCCGAGTCACCTCTATTGTTTCCGCCAACGCCAGTGGAGGAGGCATGGGTGGAGGTACACTCCCAGGACAGGAAGGAGATGGTCAGGACATTGAGGAGCTCGCGGAAGAGGATGAACCAGTCAGCAAAAGAAAGAGGGTGAGGACCAAGAGAGCCAAGGACAGCCAACAGCAGGCGGCAGCTGCACGAAAACGGAAAGCCACCCCCAAGGGGAAGGGGAGGGCACAGGAGGTTGCAGCCACACCAGCGCCTTTACTTGCTGAGGCTCCAAGGACGATGGGAGGTCCTTGCGGCGCACCTGTAGCCACACCGGCGTTAGCAGCTGAGGGTCCTACCACCTTGGAGATGGTTAAAGGTATGTTCATGGAATGTATGAAAGCATGGGGGAGTGGGGTGAATGGTCAGATGCTTTGTAATAATAATGCCTTTAACCAAGTGGGCAGGGGTTCTGATACAATCCATCAGCAAGGGGGAACATGGTCTTAGACCAAGGGGTGCTGGCGGGGAGTCGGCCCGTCACAGGAGCGGCGCCAGGGCTGATTGGAGGAACTCGGCAGGGGTCACAAGAGACAACCACCGTTTTTGCAGCTCAGCCCGGGGGGACCCTGTGGTGGGGATCTCAGGCCTCCTCCCGAGGTGCTATCGGCTCTGGGGCTAATAATGTAGGAATGCCAGTGGTATTGGAGGGCTGGGTAGGCGTGGCAGGGGGGTCTTCAACCTTGGTTCAGGGGCAGGAGATCACAAGCAATAACACAGTGTATGGGAGGCCTATGCCAGGATTTGCACCGGCCAGGGTTGCAGTGAACGCACTAGCATGGCACATCCCTTTAGCATACAAAGAGCGGGTATGGAGGAAAGAGTTCCTGGAAATCTTGGATTTGGTGGGAATGGAACCCGTGGGGCAGGGGTGCAGTGAACTAACAAAAAGGCAAAAGGAAAAGGAGAGAGAGAGGCCTAAAGTGGAGCTCACTATTCATAATTGGTTAAGGGCGTTTCGGGTGTATGCCACCATCATGTTAGAGAAGTTTCCACAGGACGGTGTAGCAATGATTGCATATGAACAATACATTCATGAACAGTATCTAAAGCATGGGGGTGATGCATGGATCAATTATGACCAGGGTTTTAGACTCAAGATGCAGGTATGGCCGGCAATGACCTGGGATGAAGTGGATGTGGGTGGGTACATAGAGAAAATGGTACCAGCTAGGCCATTGGGCGAGAAGGCTCCGGGAGAAAGACCGGTGTATGTCAGAGGCAAGGGGGCCTATTCCAGAGGGAGGGGTCCTTTCGTGGGAACTCCTCCTGGGGGAGCTGCCAGAATGCTGGTTGTTCGCAGAAGGGAAGTTTACCTATGGCAATGCATGCAGGTTCAAGCACACAAAAGGCACAAGCGCAAGGGGGTGCAGCCCCTCTAGCAGAGAAGGAAAGTCAAAGGGCAGCGCAAAAAACAAAGACAAAAGCAAGCATGATTAAATCACAACTACCAACACCTATACATTTACATGCCATGATTCCATTTCTGAATGCATATCATGATGGGGGTGATGCAAAAATGTTGTGGGAAGGATTCAGGTGGGATTTTAAGATTCCCTTCAATGGGCACATTGGGCCAAGGGATGCTCGCAATTTGAAGTCAGCATTGGCTATGCCTGAGGTGCTGGCACTGAAAGTAGGGCATGAGGTACAATTGGGGAGGGTGGCGGGCTCGTTCACCTCTACTCCTCTGGAGAACTTGGTGGTGTCACCTCTGGGTCTGGTACCCAAGAGGGAGGTTGGACAGTACAGATTGATCCAACACCTGTCCTTCGCCGAAGGCGAGTCAGTTAATGATGGCATTGCTGAGGAAAAATGCAGGGTTCACTACTCATCATTTGAGGAGGCGGTGGAATTGGTGAAAACAATGGGGGGGAGCCCTCATGGGGAAGGCGGACATAGTCTGCATTCCGCCTTTTACCTATACATAAGGACAGCTATCACCTGTTGGGTTTCAAGGTTCTTCAGGAATACTTTTATGACAAATGTTTGCCTATGGGTTGTGCTGTCTCATGCTCTTATTTTGAAAAATTCAGCCGCTTCCCGGAATTTTCAGTGAGACAAAGGTCCAAGGTCAGGGGGATCCTCCACTATCTAGACGATTTCCTTTTTATTGGAAGAGATGGAACACAGGACTGTGAGGTCCTCATGGGGGTATTTCAAGGACTGATGAAAGAATTTGGTGTCCCACTCGCCAAGGGGAAGACGGTCGGACCAGTTACGCCATTGACCTTTTTGGGGATTGAGATTGACACAATGGCTGGCGAATGTAGGCTGCCTGAAGACAAAGTGGTGAAACTGAAACAGGTAATTGCAGGGATGTAGGGCAGGGAAAAAGCCACTCTGAGGGAGGTTCAGTCTCTGGCGGGCAATCTGAATTTTGCAGGCAAGGTGATCCCAGCAGGAAGAGTGTTTGCAAGGAGTGTCGAGCTAAAAACAGTGGGCCTATAGCATGCCGGGCAACACGTGCGGCTGGGGGATGAGGTCAAAGAGGACCTCGAAATGTGGAATGAATTTTTGGACAAATTTAATGGGGTGTTGCTGTGGAGAGAGGACTTGGGGCAGGCCAAGGGCAGGAAACTGTTCACCGACTCCTCAGGGGCACTCTGGTTCGGTGCCATCTTGGGAAAGAGATGGTGCGGACAACTGTGGCCAGCACAGTGGCAGAAGGAGGGGATCACCAGGCACCATTGTTAGAATTGTTTCCAATAGTGGTGGCTTTTAAGCTGTGGCCCAAGCAGCTGCAGGACAAGAAGGTGGTCTGACAATCTGGAAGTAGTTCAGATTATTAATCGGGGACAAGCAGGAATGGCAGGGCGCTTAAGCTACTCAGGGAACTCACAAGGAGCTTGCTGCAGCTGAACACAGAGGTCAGGGCACGGCATATTCCCGGGGTTAAAAATGTGGCCGCTGATTCTCTTTCTCGTTTGCAGTTGGCAAAAATTTGGGAAAACCATCCAGAGGCAAGCAAGAGGATGACGCCTTTCCAAACACAATGGTGGGGCTTGATTGGGGAGATCTGAGTGCATTGATCGCTGCACTGGCACCAGACACTGTGCGAAGGTATAGAGGGTGCTGGGAGCGTTTCTTAGCCTTTCAGAACAGCACCTTGTCGGAGGCTGAGAAGGAATTGCCTGTGCGGGCCTTTGTGGGATGGTGTTGGTGTCAAGCAAGGTCCAGAGCTTGGGTGGTCTACCATTTGGCAGCTATTGCGCACTTCTACAAATTAGGGGGCAGGGCCGATCCCACGAAGGAGCATTATATTGTCATGGCAATGAAGGGTTGGGCCAAGCAGATAAAAACCAAGCCCGACGAAAGACGGCACATCGATGTTGGGAAGTTGCACGAGTTGATCAGGAGCCTGGCTGGGGTGTGTAGGGACAAGTACGAGAGGGCACTATTTTCGGCGGCCTTTTCACTGGCATTCTTTCCTGCGCTAAGGGTAAGAAATTGGTGCCTGTCAATAAGGAAGGTAAAGGTCTGGGTTTTCTGAGGAGATGTGATATATGTGTGAAGGGCGAACAGGTGGACATATTTATTAGAAAATCTAAGACTGACCAGACGGGGAAGGGCAGAACCATCACGCTGGGAGGCACCCAGGCCAGCCCGGTTTGCCCAGTTGGCTGTGTAGTCACTTATTTGAAGTGGAGGATCCACACGGGGGACGGAAAACCTTTCCTAATGCATAGTGACGGTTCAGCGTTGAGCCGTTTTCAGTTCAGGAGAGTGATGGACATGGCACTGATGAAAGTGGGGTTCTCAATGGGAGTGTACAGGACCCAATCCTTTAGAATAGGGGCAGCCACATCAGCAGCGGGGATGGGATTGTGCCCAGAGGCGATCAAACAGATAGGAGGTTGGAAATCTGGTTGTTTTAAAAGGTATATCGGGCCAGAAAAAATTTAGTACTAACTGCTTTCCTCCTGATCTCCACCGTAGTAGCGACGACAAAAGAAGGCGACGGTTCGTCTGGGTGGTGGGCCATTCATTTGTGTCAAGGGCCGGGGCAAGCTGGACACCCAAGCAGGAGGAGTTGACCACCGGGGAGTACTGGGTACATTGGCATGGAGTGGGCCCAGCTGCGGGGGCACATGCACAAACTGCTGGGTAAGCAGCGGAGGCCCGATGTGCTGGTGGTGCACCTCGGTGGCAACGACCTTCCTAGTTTAGGGAGGGGGGGTCCTGTTGAGGGAAATGATGTCTTCTTTACAGGAGTTATCGGCAGAAATGGGGGAGACCGAGATCGTATGGTCGGAAATCATTCCGAGGCAGGAATGGAGGGGGCTGAGAGTCACGCAGCGGTGGAGAATTCAAGGAGGAAGTGGAATTGTGTGATGGCGAAATTTTGCAAAGGAAGGGGCTTTCAGCACATCAGACATGGATTGATCAACCTCAAAACTATGGAGTATTACTTAAGAAACGGAGTGCATTTGTCGGCGCAAGGAATGGAATTGTTTTCTGGAATGTGTGCACCAAACTACTGGAATTATGAGCAAGGAAAGGAGGGAGCCACGGTGGCCGGTAACCCACCGTTGGCGTGGCAGTGTTGTGGCGACCAATGATAAGAGAAAGACTCCGAATGAGCCATTGCTAAACCGGAAAGGGCTTCGCTCATTCTGGACAGTGCCTCCTGGGAGCCTAAACGGCGGGGGTGTCTGGCGGTAGCAATTGGGGCTCAGCTTCCCCCCAGCAAACTGCACACCACCAGTCCTCAAATACCTGCAGGGCAGGCGGTTCTCAGACTCAAAGGTCTTGGGGGAGTTGGGCCTACAATGGACATGGATAAAAAAGGGGGACGCAAGATGGAGAGCAGTCGCCACAACTTTGGTGCTATTTTCAATATCTGTTTGCTGTGGTTGTATATATGTGAAAATAAATCTGCGGCCTTGTTATGCCAAACAAAAGGAAAATGTCTCATTCAGCACCTTACTGGAGGGGAAGGAAAAAGGGGCTCACAAGAATGAGAAATGGGTGATACATATGGCATAGCTAATGGACAAATGCCCAGGTTATGAAAGTGACGTAGGGAATCCAAAGGAAAATGGAGGAGGCACCCTGATAACCGGGGCAGGGGCCTTCCTCCTTCTGCTCTCTCTTTCCCCCCCCTAGGGGGCAGGGGAGAGGGCGGCACGAAGTGGGAAAAAGAGCACCAAGCACACCAAAAGCCTGCGAAGGGCAACAATAGAAAGGGGAGGAGCAAGGGCTTCTTAAGCAGCAGGCGCCCGGCACAGGAGCAGTTGCAGCTCTTCCAGCAGCCGGGCGCCCACCAACCAGGAGAGGATTTCGTTTTACCACCCACCCACCCACCCTACAGCTATGGCAGAGCCTGGATGTCGTTGTCCCAGGACGACAGTGCGGTGTTGTGGCGACCAATGATAAGAGAAAGACTCCGAATGAGCCGTTGCTAAAGTGGAAGGGGCTTCGCTCATTCTCGACAGCGCCTCCTGGGAGCCTAAACGGCGGGGGTGTCTGGCGGTAGCAATTGGGGCTCAGCTTCCCCCCAGCAAACGGCGCTCCCCCAGTCCGCAAATACCTGCAGGGCAGGCGGTTCTCAGACTCGAAGGTCTTGGGGGAGTTGGGCCTACAATGGACATGGATAAAAAAGGGGGAAGTAGGCTGCAGAGCAGTCGCCACACCTTTGGAGCTATTTTCAATATCTGTTTGCTGTGGTTGTATAAATGAGAAAATAAATCTGCGGCCTTGTTATGCCAAACAAAAAAAATGTCTCATTCAGCACCTTACTGGAGGGGAAGGAAAAAGGGGCTCACAAGAATGAGAAATGGGTGATGATTATGGCATAGCTAATGGACAAATGCCCAGGTTATGAGATTGCGCAAGTACAGGTGAGGGAGGAGGGGAAAGGTGCGAGAGGAAACTGGAGCGGATAGTGCAAACATGACACTGTGATGTTTAGACCAACATATGTGAATGCTGCTGATTTTGTGTGCCTGCAAATAAGGAGAGCCGGCATATATTTCTAGACAGTAGACATGTTCAAAATGTCTGAGATGGCACCATGGAGTGCGGAGAGAGCCAAAACACCATTGTACTTGAAGGCGGGCAGGAAAAGGGCAGGAGGCACGAGGGCAATAGCAAAGGAAATGCTTCAGGCTGGGGAACGCATCACTTACAGTGAGTGCAGTGAGGAGGAGATGACCAGGGTGGGCCGGCCTCGTGGACTTGGCCTTGGGAGGCTGATTTTCCACATTGGTTCAGGGTAGCTGTGGCCTTGCCCCAAACATCGGCTCTGAGTCTGGGTGGTGTGCATAATGGGCAAGCCTCCCAATTGACAGTGGAGCAAAGCCGTGAGGGTAGTGTGTGATCGAGAGTCGCCTAGATGGTCGCACCCACTTGTTGAGACTAGTGTTCTGATGGGACATTGGAGGCATCTCGGAAAATGTGCCTGACTGGTGAAGGGGTACAACAGGTGACTGAGAGTCAGCTGATGGGTGGATGACTCTACTGGGAGATGTAACATGGCGAAGAATCTCCCTAAGCAGAAGGCTTTTCCAGCGGTAGATATAAAAGACCTTCTTCAGGTGCAACATCCACCCCAAGGAGAAATGGCCGAGTGCATCGTGAGTGCTGTCTCGCTGTCCAGTTACAGTGGAGCCTGTCTGTGGGGAGCGGCTACATCGTGACAGTTGCCCCACTTATCTGATTAGCTGCATTTTTTCTGCCTGTTTGCTACAAGGTTATTTGTTATGCATGCCCATTCTCGTAAATACCAGCTATGCGTAACAGCGTCTGGATTTGGAGCAATGAATGTTAAGACGCCTAAAGAGGCTAATAAAATGCCACAGGGTGAAACGATGATTAAGTCTCAACTTAGCCCAGGTGATACCAAGGAGAATCATTGTAATACAAATGGGAAAGCGGGTAAGATCACATCCCTTTTCTGAGTGGAAGATAATGTATGTGATAGCTGTACCGGTACATCTGTTATCGCGTGTGCTGATATACCCTTGCCCAGTCAACAATGTACTCTGGACTCTTCCTCTTATTGATTATCATTGATAATAGCAACTCACTTTTAAACTTATTTCATTCAGCATGAGTCCCTTGGCTGTCGATCAGAGTTGGCACCAGTTAATAGGGGGGTCGAATGTAGTAACATCATTGGTTTCAATTTGTTTACATCACCTGGCTTGGAGCCAATTCATGACATTTCGGATGATCTGGATTCTTCAAATATTTCAGTTACTCTGCAGTGGGAGGTGGCACAGATGGCGGTCATGGTTAAAGCCCTTTCTATGGTGTGCTCCAATATTGCTAAAGAGTAAAAATAACTTATGTATGTTACTAGTCGAATAGTCGATATCATCTTGGGTAATAGTGGTTTTGACCCTCAAGGAGATATAATAAGCATACGTTATAAGAATGCCCATGCTGACCATGTCGCCAAGGTGGGTGCAGTCCATGAGCTGGACGCTAGGGGTGGAGGTGGTAAGGTGGTATTGTTTGACTCTCCTCCAACTACTAGGGTTTCTGGGTCTGCGCTTGGCGTTGATCCCTCGGATAAATGTTTATACATACTGAAGCAATATAAAAAGAATCCTAAAAGAAGAAAGCTTCACAAACAAGCAATAGTGGCAGCAGGTTCACACCCATCTCAGGCTAGGGTGAATTCCGGTTCATTAGCAGCAACATTGTCATCAGACATTATCTGTGTTAAATAGTTAAGACCTTTGACTTGGTGCGCAGGTTCAAAGTTTGCAAAGAAGATATGGGGTGCACTAAATTTGGTCCTTTGGACAACTGGCTGCAGAGACCTAAAAGACAGCTGAGTGTCACTGCAGAGTTAGAGCCGTCCTTGTTGGATACCTCTTTTTCATCTACGGGCTCTATAGAACTTGTGAGCTCACCTAAGCCCAGTAATCTTTCTCGGTCACCTAAAAAAATAACTAGGAGGTGAACACGTGATATGGCCAAAAATAAGGTGGAGGGAACAACCAGCTATTAAGCTGAACAAGCATAATGCAAATAAGGTCAAAATGATAGAATTATTCCCGACTGAGGAAAGGCTATTTTAAAATAGAGCCATGGTCCTCCAATTATTGCATTGTATTCCACAGTTAATGGCGATTACTGGCAAGGTTATCAGCTTAGTGGAGATGCCTGCGGCAGGCAGCGCTGCAAACTGGCCTCAGGTTCACTTCACCGATTACACTGGACTACTTTCTTTTACTCCTGACTTTTTAAGAAGGGGTTTTGAAGTGATGCCAATCCTTACCATTGACGCTGAGCTGGAATCCGATCCTGCCTGGAACTTGAAAGGGCGTTGGTTAAGAAGAATTGCCCGTGGGGCCTGTGGGGTGAATGCCCACTCAGAGGATCTACAATCTTTGAACTTTTTATCATGGAATAAACATTGCTTCAAATGTTCTCTTATGAGTCAGGAGGGGTGTGATATTTTGGTGAAAGCCAATATTTTTATTTTTCAAGAGACCATGCTGACCTATTCCTTGTGCATTGATAGTTATTCTATCCTCTGATATGATATGATATGATAAGGCATTTAAAACGCGCCTATACACAAGTGTTTCAAGGTGCGACGAGGCATGGGAGGGGGAACAAGGATGGACAGACAACGATCCTACTAGCCAGGTGTCATTCAGATCGCGCAAGTGCATTGGAAGGGGAAGCGGGAGAAGTGTGAGGGAGAAGGGGGAGAGGACAGTGCAGTACATGGGATAAGAACCAAACATAATAAATAAATAAATAAATAAAGATAAATAGTAAGTAAAAGTACGACCCACAGGTGGCAAGTGCAAGGAAAGTGCAGCCATCAGGTGTCAAGTGCTGGTGATGGGACTGTAGGGATACAGAACCAGTCCCGAAGTGCGGGGGAAGGCAGTGCAGGAGTACGACTGGCAGGGGAAGGGACCTGGGCTCGAGATCAGAGGGTGACCAGGTAACCAGTGCAAATTCACTGTCAGCCAGGAAGTCAGCAAGGGAGAGGAGGAGAAAAAGCAGAAGCAAAGAGAAAGGTTTTGAGGTGCTTCCGGAATCGAAGATGATTCTCCTCAAATTTGAGGGAGGCACCAGCCAAAGAAAGAGATCTACCACCAACTCGTTGCTTGGAGAAGCGACTGACTCTGAGGGAGTTTGAGGTAGATGAGCGAAGAGCTCGAGAGGGAAGGTGTTTAGGGAGAGAGAGTTGAAGGTATTGAGGCCCCAGAAGGCCGCATGGACGATGCAGAGGGTTTTGAACTTAATCCTCGCAGCCACTGGGAGCCAGTGCAGAGATTTAAGTCCTGGAGAGATACGATCCCTGGGCTTAAGGCCAAGGACAAGTCTCGCGGTCCTGTTCTGGATAAGTTGCAGAGGGCGGAGAGTAGAAGCAGGCAGATTTAGAAAGAGGCTGTTGCAATAGTCTAGCTTAGAGAGAATCAGGGCTCTGGAGACAGTGAGCTTCTGGGGGAAGGAGAGGAAAGGAAGTATACTTATGAGGAGGTGCAGCTGGTAGTGTGACTTAGAGACTTCAGAGATGTGAGGAGAGAAGGAGACTGTAGAGTCGAAGATGACCCCCAAGGTTTTTAGCCTTGCAGGTGGAATCAGTAGAGGGCCAAGGGAGGCTGGCCAGAGAGCTGAAGGGAAGGAGTGAGCGGGTGTGCTGATGAGGAGAATCTCAGTCTTACTGGCATTAAGGCAGAGGTCATTGGTAGCCCACCACTCCTGGATAGCAGACAGTCAGAGATGAGGGAAATGGAGGAGGAGGCAGAGGGTAGCCTGAAGATGAGCTGAGATTTGCTACTAAACAATGAGTGGGTAGGCCCTCCGTAGGCCTTTTTATTGGGACCATAGCCCATTTGGTCATTTCTGAATATCTTCCTAATGTAGTTAACAGTAATGCCCTCGCAGCAGCAGTGTCTATTCCATTGGTGAGGTCTATGTTTACTTTTTTATTAATTAATATACGTTATCCACCAGGTGTCGGGCTCTCCGGATCGTTGCTACATTATGTCGATATTTTAAATTTTTGGTGACATGATTTTGCTGATTTACTGTTTGTGGTGGCTGGGGATTTTAACTCAACATGTTTTTCCTTAGAATTAATGGAATACTGATTTTAGGGACTTGGAGGCCGATAATGGCTGGTAGTTGCTTTTAATGCTCATGTACTAGAATTTCTTGAACCTGGGGAATGTTGTTACAGCAGACACTGTCCTCTCGATATTTACTTGGCATAGTAATAATTTTCACCCTAGAATTGATTTTCTATTTGTGACCCAACGTCTGAGTTCGATTTTTATTTACTATGTGCCTTGTAATACAAAATTGAGTGACCATGTAGTACTTACATTTCAGCTTAATATTGCAACCCTTAAGAAACAGGACAAGTTATTAGGTTTGGTGGAAAGTAATCTCAAAGGAAACCGATTGACTTGGCCCCAGCTATCAGCTTTGATATGTTTTTGCAAAGTGGGAACCTGGTGGTTTATTATTGTGAATTAGATGCCCGTTCCCCTGTAGGAATTTTGGAGGGTATTGCTAGAGTGGTATCTGAAATACGTGACGCACAAAAAAGAATAGCATCTCCTAAACAAATAAGTGGCATGATCTATGACACTGCTATTGTTCCTAGAAGAAAGCAGTTTAGAGCTGAGATATGTTGGTTTAAGTCATATAACATGTCCATTTACCACGTACATTGGCATATCATTTTTCTGACCCTTAGATGCCAATAAATACATGAAGTGGTCTGATAACATTGAAGTCCATCCTAAGGCTGAGTGGATGGATTATGTGGGTAGACTTTATTACAGAGAATCCGGGAATGAGCATTAAGAGTTACATGTGAGATTTACTAATGATCCTGGATTGCTAGCTGGGGGCGGCTGGTATAATTTTGAGGGTGAAGATATTGCTGATCTCATAACATCTTTGAAGCCCTTACAGAGCCTCAGGACCTGATGGTATTTCCAATTTTAGTACCCGCCGAGGGCGCAATCAGAATGAGAGAACCATTCTGATTGGCCCTCGCCGAGTCATTACTGGCCGGGAATCCCTCGATCAGGATTCTACGGCCATTGTTTTCGGTGGGGTGCATGGCAGCCCCTCAGCCAATGAGGAGGCTCGAAGCAGGGCCATCCCCGCTCCGAGCCTCCACGGCTGAGAAGCTGCCTTCGCTCCCTGCCGGGGACTACGGTACGTTTTCTTTTTTTTTTGGTTCTCCTCCCCTCTCCCCCCTCCACTTACCTTTTAGTCTGCTTTGTCCCCGGTGGGGGATGATAGCAGCCTCCAGCCGTGTGGAGACTCTGAGCAGGACCTTCCCCGCTCCGGGCCTCCACACGGCTGGAGGCTTCCATCGTCCCATGCCGCAGACCCAGGTATGTTTTTTCCCCCCTCCCAACCCTGCTTACCTTCTTTTTTTTTCGGGAGCGGACGCGCTCGGAACACTTCTGTTCCCAGCACGTCCGCTCCCAATGGCCGCCATGGAAAGGGAAAATTGACTCAGTTTTCCCTTTCCCGGCGGCCATTTTCTTGGTTGTTTAGTTTTTTTTCTGTCCCGAAACGCTGCAGCGTTTTGGGACAAAAAAAGGATTTTAGTGCCCCAGTCACGCAGATCTTGCGGGCTGGCGTACTAATAGCTATATGCCCCTCGCGGCGGGGGCATTACCAACTTTGGTAATGCCCCGGGCCATTTGCTAAGGCCCTCACGTCGCTCGGGCCTATAACTAAGAGCCCCGGGGCATTACCTGAGTCGGTAATGCCCCCGCTGCTCGGCGCATATTGCTTAATTGTCATCAAAGCTGCTTTCCACCTTTGGCCCAAACGACTCCATGCTACACACAAAATAGTGCACACTGAACGTATTCCCGGTTCCTGGAAATTTGCTAATCTAATCCCTATATTAAACAAAGTATCTTGGTCTGATCCTAGAAATTATCAGTTGCTGGCCCTGACTGATGCGGTTTTGCAAATGTTATGTATGTACATTAAAAAAATTAAATGAATGGGTTTTTCTATGCGGGATGGCTCCCTTTACAGCAAATGGGTTTTAGAAAGGGCTTCAGCACAATGCATAGTATCTGGACCTTGATCTATATATATAATTAGAACTACTATGGCCATAAAGAAACTGAAACTCTGAAACTGTACGTCTGCTTTGTGGAATTTACAGCTGCGTTTGATTCAGTCTCACATATGTTATTGTGGTATAAGTTAGCAGGCTGGGGGTGTGATAGATCACTACTTAGTTGATTAAGCAGCTGTATAATCATACAAATGTTAGAATTAGGCTTGATCAGGAAGGTAGTTACTCTGAAAGTATTAAAACACCTTTTGGAGTTAAGCAACAGTGCGTGTTAGCCCTCTTGTAGTACAACCAGTTTTTCAATGGATTGCCTTTCTCCCGCAGATTCATCAGATAGAAAGCCATGCCAGCGTCAGCTGCTCAGAAAACATTTTGACAGGGGGCTTAGTGTACCTGGACACATCCGTCCTGCCTCGATGCGTCGGCTGGCTCTGGACGTGACGTCGGTCGTCATACATATGTTGCGTCACTACGCCCCTGTACCTCTGTTCCTTTTTTCCGCACGCTCAGCACACTGCTCGAGAAGCAACTCTCTCACAAGATATTCCAATCGAGGAATTTGTCATTATGACGAGATTTCAAAGTCATGTCTGCTCCCAAGGTGTCCGGCTTCAAATGCTGCAGGGACTGCAGTTCCAAGATATCCATTACGGACCCACACAACATTTGAGTGTGTTGCCTCGGTGTCGGTTATGTCACTGAGGACTGTGGTTCCTGTAGGAAAATTAATCCTAAATCACTTTCGGAGAGGGCGGCGGAACCGGCAGTATGCTGGCCCCCATCGAAGTCTCTGGCGCAGTTGACCACTCAGTCATCGGAACCTGAGATGGAAGGGCCTACTCCTGAGAAGGAGGGAAATCCTCTAAAAAAAACAAAAAGAGGTTGCACTGTCAGAGTCACTCCTCTTCCTCCCATAAGAAGAAGCGGCGCCATTGGCGCTGACATGAGTCCGATTCATCGGAAGAGCCCGGTAAGTTGTTGGCGGGGTCTACATCCAGAACCAAGTAGGAAGCCTTTATGGAGCAGATGTTCAACATGTTCAGAAAGGCAGCTGCTGGTATGGATGATACCTCAATGCAGCAGGCCTAGGTGGCTCCAGTGGCGCCTGGTGACCCTGGCCCGAGCTGACCACTACGACGTCGTCGAAGCCTTCGGGCTCAGTGCTGAGTAAGGTCGGTTCGGTGTCGGTACTCACTAGTACGCCTTTGGTGCCGATCACGGCCAGTGCGCCTCAGGCACCGACGCGCCGATCAGCGCGGGACCATCGCTGTAGGCGCCTGTCGCCGAGCGGCCATATGTCCTTAAGTCGAGGGCCGATTTTTTTCGACTCTGAATGTTCGATGATGACCTGATGTCGTGTGGCCTCGACCCTGCTTGCACAGGTAGTGGAGGTAAAGATTTCGTTGCTGACCAGGCAGATTTAGTTGCATTGGCTGAGGGCCATCATGAAGCCAGTGGCCTGGACACCTCTCCTGACTTGGAGGCACAATACTCATCCTCTGGGCATACTAATGCTAAGAATCGTGCCTTGGTGGATAGGATTATAGATGCCCTAGGCTGGAGTGCTCCAGCCAAGCCCATGTTGGGCTACGAGCTCACCAACATCCTGGTCGAAGGACCTTCTACTGAGAGGGCCATTCCATTTAATGTGGCTATTGCTTACCCTGTCGCTCTACTCGATCTGGGACTCCCCTGGGAGACTAAATCATTTAGATATCTAGATATTCTGATTGCGCACACACCCATAGAAACGCACAACTGCAATACACTCAGGGTGACGGGGGGCCTCGAGAAATACATGTCCTTTTGGTCCAGACTGCCGCTGTCAGTTATGGGTAGAATCGCGGTTGTAAAAATGATTGTACTCCCAAGGTTTCTTTATGGCTTCACAAATGTTTATCGTTACACAGCAGTGGTTTCCTTTCGCCATCTAGGCTTCATATGGGGGGGGGGCAGGCCGCCACAAACGTATGCTCAGCGTACTGCAATTACCCTATAAAGGTGGAGGGGCACAGCTACCTAACCTTGAACTTTATTATTTAGCCGCACAACTGAGTTTTATCACAAGATGGCTGGCAAACCACCCTACAACTGAATCGAAGCTGCTGCAACAGCTCATGGCCTCAGCCAGGCTAATACTATGGCTCCCAATGAGCTGTGCGAACACATCCCTAATGTTGGTGAGACTGGGTAAGCAGATCAGGTGTAGGGCAGTGAAACTGCTCAGAATAAAAAATACCATACTCACCTAGTGCACGATAATTGTTGATGTGTGCGTGGACAGGGCAGCCCTGGATGTGGCTAGGCTATGGGAGCAGTGAGGAGTTTACACATGTGGGGACATGTATGAAAATGGCCAGTTCAGAGTCACAGATAATTTATCACAACAGTCGGGCCTGCCCAAATGACAGTTCCTGCAATCCATGAGGGTAAGAGAAACCACAAAGCGCAAATGGGGTAGATGGCCTGACGAACCGGAGGAGATGGGACTACTAGCCCTAATGTACATGCTAGAAGATGGCTGGAGACCTGTAACCAGGCTACATAGTCTCCTGCTGGAAGGTGCCAGCGTTAGGGACCAAAACTCCAGGCCAGTGACAGCACAAGACTTACAATACAACAGGTCAGAAATTGGATCTAGTCGGGAAGAACTAATGAATTACCCAAACATTTGGAACAACGGGACTGGACAGTGACACAAGAAACCATGCATAGCTATGTCTCACTATTTTATTTATTGGAAGATCATAAGAAGTTGGGAGTTCTTGCTCCCTTCTTACCTATTCATCCCAGTAAGTTTGTTCTGGGTTTATTTTTGGGATTCAGGTGGAATTATCTCTTAACAAAGCACATTTCATATTGTGGGATATATTGACCCACTCAATGGCATAGCACCACATCACCAAGCTGCATTTGCGCAAGAAATAGCAACCTAGCGGCACTGGCTCCTGTCCGCACCAGGACTTCAAAACTGCATTTTGGCAACAACAAAAAATGACTGCACCAGTCTGCCTAGCACACTTCAGGCAAAATGGAACAAGGGGACACACTGAAAAAGTATGCCAATGCGTTTTGAAACGTATATGGAATCAAGTGAACAGGCAGCACTGCATTGCTGCAAAAGCCCAAAATTCCCCTTCAAAATGAAAACCTTTTTCACCCTTTCGAAAAGCTGTGTTCTGCTATTTCCATCTGTGCATTCTGAGACCACTGTGATGGAAACGGCCCTGCCAGGCCCAGGATAATTAATTGTGCCTCAGTAAAACCGGGCATAATTCCTGAATGACAGGTCCTGTCAAAGTAGATTTGAAAGAAATCAACAAGCAACTTTCTTTTCACTCGCACAGGAACACATGTTTATTTCTTGCCAAAATGTATCCAGGCCCAGCAGTTAAAAGAGACTTTTTGCTCTCTGAGCCAGGTCAAGGATAAATGTATCTCTACTTTAGATAAATGACTACAGCTGCAAAGACAGTGGCAATCTGATGAGCTGCAAGCCGAATTAAAGAAAGAAATGCTAGAAGAGAAAAGAATGGCCTGTTTAAAACTAAATTGTTAATGAAAGCCTGTTTACTTAGCAATGTAAAGGAATTATGTTAGTGGTGATAATACACATATATGATGTCTTCTGTCATAGGTTGGTTTAATTCAAGACCCAAAGTAAGAAATTAAACAGTTTAAAACACATAGGCTGGAGTTGAAAGCTCTCAGAAAAACCTGTTATTCCAGTTACCAGCCATGAAACTCCTCCAAGGAAGGTAGATACACCATAAATCCAGGACACGTAGGTGCGAAGTGCCAGCTTGAAAAACTTTTTATGGGACAGGACAATGAAAGTTCACAATTTCGTCAGTCAGTCTTGCCTGGAAGGAAATGACAGCTGCTTGCAGTTGGAGGAACTGTCATGATGCCTACGGATCGAGTCCATCAGCCCCGGGAGCAGGCATCCAGATACTTATTAAAACCCCAACAGCCCCGGCTGGGGGCTGTTTGGATTCAGTCCTGGCGCCTTAGGCGCCAGGCTCATCATAGAAATCAGTCCTGGCGCCATAGGCGCCAGGCTCATAGACTTTACTTACCTTATGCTGACCATGCTGCAAATGAGTCCAAGCCAACATGAGGCCTGAATGGGACTATTTTATTACAGGGACTATTTTTCACTTGGGTGTGGTTCTGGGGAACTTCTTAGCTGGGACTTCTTTGCAGGCTATTTAAACCACGCCCGAACAGCAGCCCATGCTTCGTGTTATTCTGCATCCAGCAGCGTAACGCACACCGTGTCTGCAAGTCAGCATCCAGTCTTCTGCCACGCCCGCCTCAAATCCAGAGCTCCTAGACAAAAGGAAAAGAAAGGAGAAGAGGTTAGATCACGGACATTATTTGATTCCTTACCTGATTCCAGACCCAACACAGCACTGAGCCTGGAAAGGACATTATTTCAGCACGCGTCGCTTCGCCAGCAGCAACGCCACGTTATACTCACCAGTCCACCGCATCTTTCGACTCGGCGCTGCCTCCATCATTTTCTTCGTCGAAACCCAGCACTTGGGGGGAAAACAAAAGGAATAACAAGGTGAGCCGAGAAAACCGACAAAGACAATCTCTTGCCACCATAGGCTTACCTGCTTTACCACCGGAGGTATTATCCTTTAATTCGCCGCATCTTCCTATGCCGCACCTATAAAGGGAGAGAAAACAGCAAGTTAAACTCATGCAACTTTTATCGGACAGTGTTTGGTAATACAGACTATTACCTGAACGCCATCAGCTGCCTCCAGGCAATATTCTTTTGGACCCAGCTGCAACCTAACGAGGGAATGGAACAAGAGTGAACATCAGACATATTGAACTCTTTGAACTTCATAGACACTGGAGTCAATATTCCTCCGGAACTCCCCCAGTACCTTCAAACCAGTGAAGTAACTGGTATCTACGCGCTCCTGCATGCCATGCAGGATGGAGAGCTCATCATCTAAAAACATAAGGTGAGGTCACCAAGAGGGGATATCGGAGGTGATTAGTGGGGAGAACGAGAACAGTTGGGGGGCCATCCCTAAATTCCACGGGTGGCTAAATCCCTTTCTCCACTTGCAGGAGAATACTTCTACGAGTCCAGCAGACAAGATTAGGCGGGCCAGTCCAGACAGTCATCTCTGCACTACGCATCACGTTGGTGGAGACCACAGCTGTCCGGGTCCGATCAACGCCCCTGTGGGAACCAGTTGAGCGTAACAGGAACAGGATCTAGTAACAAAGGGACTGCCTTTTGGTGCCAGAGACTATGTTATGAAGAAACTTTAAAGACTTTTATTTCTGTAGCAAGAGTTAGCAAAAAGTTTAAAAGTTTGCAGTTTTAAATCTAATTTTGGGGGCCATCTTTTAAAACTCGGTAGAACTCATTGCCGTATGGGGAACAGAAGTTACGAAATATGACAGATTCCAAGGAAAGTATTTTTAGGCAGAAACCTGTGCAGTTCCCTTAGGGACCACTGCAAAAAGTTTAAGACTACAGGTGTTGGCAGTAAACCCAATTGGTAGCAGTCTGTACCACCCAGATTTACCTGGTAGCTGTGGCTGAGCAGTCAGATATCTCTCAAGAAGAGTTAGGCATTATAAAGAGTATACACATTAGGTACAAAAATACAGTAGCACAAGCAAACACTGACCAGAGCTTTGGTATAAAAATATATAATTATTTATTTAAAAACACACTTGTAAAAATACACTGGCACTAATATGTCAAGCAAGTTCAAACACAGTCACTAGAAATATATACACCTCCCTGATTAATTATTCGACAAGTCTTAGGAAAAGAACACCACTTATTATCAGCACAGAGGTGAGCGCTTAAAAAAGATGGCACTCCAATAATTATTTAAAAAGGGAGAGAAAAGGCAGAAATAGTAAAGCACAAAATACCAACACTTTTAACAGAACCACAGCAAGTCAAGAAAGGCAGAGTCTACTGTAGAGCAAAAAGTTCATAGGCCAGGCCCACTCTTGGAGAGAGCAAGGCGGAATGTGCCCAAGATCACACAGTTGAAGTACACTTTAAAAGTCTTTTTTTGCAGATAGTTCAAAAAGGAGTTGGATCCGTTAAGAAAAGTTAGTTAACAGGTCCCAAGTCACCCCAGGATAGAGAGTCAAGGATTTAGGGGACACCTTGAACAGTCTGCTGCAAGGGAGACCAGGCGGTACACAGTACCTGAAATGGTGAGAAAGATCCAGCGGGGGCAGTTGTTCCTGGCAGCGGGTGCAAGTCGGTGCTTCGTCCAGGGGAAGAGAAGATCTCGACGTGGAGGAAAGCTGGAAGTCGTTGCACTGCCAGGGAAGAAACCAGCCGCGGAGTTTCTCAGTTAAAAGGTACTACCCTTTTATTCGTGGTAGTGGTGAAGCGTGGCTATTCGGCCGCCGGGGTGCTTGGCACGGGCGATTCGACCACGAGACGATCCAGGAAGGCGAAAAGAGGGCGAACTGGTTAACCCCACCAGTTCAAAGGAAGAAGACTCTCCAGGAAGAAGATCTTCTCTGTCGTTGGGAAGTGGTGAGTCGGTTCAGCAGGGCTCCACCGGTGGTGTCGTCGTTGCAGGTCGGCTCAGCCTCTCCCTCTTTGGACTCTTTAGGTCCTGTGGCGACTTCTGAAGTTCCAGTCCCCAAAGCCCTGCTTTTATGCAGAAAACCCCCCTTCGCCAGTCCTAGCTGTCACTCAAACATGCTAAGTGGTGAGCCGGGCAGCTCACCACTGGGCCAATCACACAAGAGTGCGACTTGAGTTGCCGAGGCAACTCAGTACAGGGTGCCTATTCCCCCCCTCCCACACATCCTGTTGACCCAGACATAGTGGCGTTTTGTAGAAGCCCGCCAAAAGTGGAACAAAGGGCTCGACTTGGGTTGGAGTTACAGAGGCGAACACAAACAGCATTTTAAAACCGAGTCCTGGCAACAAAAAAAACAACCGGGGAATAAATATTAAATAACCCGCCGGTATCTTTAACATTGCACCAAAAAAGTGGTGCGTTTAAAATGAATGGGAAAATCCCATAGGAAATATTCCGGTGGAATATTTCGCGTGGTAACCACTGCCACCAGCCAGAAATTCGATGAGGGGGGACTGCACAGTGCCCCCTCGAAAAACAGACTCAGGGGCAATCTAATTACCCCTACCAGTACTTCCACAATATGATGGTTTGTACTGGTTCTGTTCACAATTTAAGACTAGTAAAGTCAATGGTGTCTTTACATGCCCTGGGAGACAGTAGTCGGTCCCAGGGTATGGAGTCCATGTTTGGGGGTCACTATGACACCCCTGTGTTACTGCACTGAGGGTGCTGTGTAACACACTTACCAAAAACGCATGAAACCCTATGGAGTAAAAGACCTCATAGCCCATAAAACACATTAAAAAGTCAAATGACATTCTCAAATCATGCCTAAGAGTGGGAGAAAAAGAGTCTCACTCTTAGCAGGAGAAAAATATAAACCCCAAAAATCCAGCAAAGCTGCTGGGGGACTCACTAGGTTTGGGAAATTAGCCTTTACAGAGAATTCTCCCTAACAATTATTAATGTGGCAAACATAACATTTTGTACATACATCCCTGGGGACAATTCACATTTGTGTATAAAATTGTGTCATTTTAGGCCAAATCTTAAATGTGTAAATCCACCAAAATGTATCAGAAAGGCGAAACAAGGTCGCAAAGACCGGAGGATTAGACTGAAATGCGATGCACATAATATGTAACCTGTGTGTATAATTTGCCAAGAGAATACAAGTGAAGGAATGCATTTTTTGGCAAAATCAGATGTTATGTAAAGTAAATGTGGGAGTGTTGGGACATTGTAAACCTCACCTCATAAACCTGACATCATCCCCTTAGAAATCCAACCAACTGAGAGCGAGGCGGAGACAAGCTCCCCTGCCCAATCCAAGTAGTTAGGGGTGGGTGTAGTTAACCCTGTCCAACCTATACCTTGATGGTGTCATTTTGCATTATAAATGAGGGTCCCTGATAAGACCCTGGACACACACACTCTTCCTGATTGCCTGCGCTGAGTTCCTATTCCTGTTTCATCTTTCAGACTCTAGACTCCGACTGCAAGGCCAAGCATTGCTGATCCTGATCCAGCAAGGCCTATCCTACAATATTAAAACCCTCTAATCTCCAGTAACCAGGAGAAACTGTGGTACTTTTGGCATCCTAATCCAGCTTGGCTTGCCGCCACTCACTGCATGCTGCCGCCATCCTGCTACCCTGCTGACCTATAGTATCCAGTAACCAGAATTGCCCGCCCAGAAGAACTATCCTTTGGTATCCAGTCCGGCCCAGCTGATCCTGTTCTGCTGACTTTGTCTGGCTGTCCTTTGTTAGACTAGATCCGTGTGGTGACTAGAACCGCTGACTGTCCAAAATCCGAACTAAAAAGTGGACTGTGAGTATCAATAGGAACCATAGCATACCTTGTCTTGCCTTGTCCTTAGTTCCTCTCTCTAAGTCATCCTATCCTTATCCTGATAACTTTTAATATTGTCAAAAATCATTCTTGAAACCCTGCCTTTTATTTCTTTTGCTAGCGCCAACTTCTTTAATTATTTTGTCTTGTGAAATCCAAGCCCTTAGTCCTCTTCTGAGTGATCGGACTGGCTCTGCCAGGCCGGGCGCGGAGGTGCTAGGGTTGAACGTGCGAGTCAACCTTGGAGTTTACTGTGTCTCAATCTGGTAGTCTTGCCTGAATGCTCAAGTGTAGGGTAAATTTGTTCTTGTCAAAATTGATTTCTTTTCCTTTTTCACGCCTTCATTTTCTCAAAACGCACTTCACTAGATCTTGCATAACTCACTCAATTTCCCAGCTAGAGACCTAATTCCACTTCCATATTGTACATAGTATCCATATTTCACCTGTTTTTTATTAAAAACAGTTTTGTTAAATTCAGGCGGGAATTGCAAAAGTTTTCTAAATTTCCAACGTGTCATTTTGAGTAAAAACTGTTTTAAATCTTCCATTTAATTTCGAATTGTATGCTTTTGCTCAATCCATTGCTTGTGATTGCCAGTATCTTTCCAGTGTTGCTCCAGTAAATAATTGTTTTTGTTTCAAGCGTTTTCTACACATTCATTGTTTTATTCATCCATTTCCGAGTGTCATTTTTAGCATTGCCAGGGTTTAAAATCTGTTTTCTCTCTAGTTTGGGGAGGGAAGGTCGGATTTCCAGTCAGTTTTCCATTTTGCCATTCCTGGTTACCTGCTGCTTCTGTTTATCCACTTAGAATTGATTATTTGTGGGTTGAGGGAAGATTGCAAGGGGAAATTCTAACTAAAGTGCTATTTTACCTACAATCAAAAAGTGCTCCTATTCCCTGGTGTTTTGTAGTTGTGTCAATACAAGGTTAAACTAAGTGCATTGCATACATTCCTATTGTTCTTATCACCCCATTGGTAATTGCTGCCCCGTATTAAAAATGGTATGATTTCTTTTGAATTTTAAAATAAATAAATAAATATAAAAAAAATTTCGACCAGCCTGGTTCATGGTGCATTGTGACCCGGGGTATTTGAAAAGGGGGTGTGATATGAGTGGTGTACCATCTCAATATTGAATCTAACATAAAACATAAGCATTTCAATTGTGCGCTGCATACTGGGCCGAGACTAAGGTGTGCGTCGCCTGATTGAAATCCTTAACAAATTAGATATAATAAGATCTCACAAGTGGACCTTAGCTGCAGATTCTATAATTCTCAAAGTGAAACCCTGAGTCACTTGTTGTGTTAGATTTTGTTTCTGTAAAATATCTTCGTGGCAGTTTTTATTGTGTTTTCAGATTTTCGATACAGACAACAAAATTAAATTCAACATTCTCATCCTAGAGCTCCCCCCTCCCTATACCTCCTAATGCCCCCTTCCCCCTTGTACACTGTGCGATTAAACTTTTATACATTTCACAGAATGTACAAAATGTGTAGATTCTGCAGACAATATTGTTCCATATAGTCTGTGCAAAAAGTTCAAAATTGAGGCTTGCTCCGATGAAAACTTAGCCTGTTCCCCTTGAATCGAATAGGTAACCCATTCCAAAGACACAAAATTCCAAAGTTTATAATACCAGTCTTTGATGTGTGGTGAATCCGCAGATTTCCAGTTCTGAGTTAAAATCAGGAAGGCCGCTAACTGAAGAATATAAAAATCCTTTCTCTTATACTTTGGCCATAATAAATTGTCTGGTTGTGCCATACCTAGCAGAATTTCTTCAAGGCTTCTCTCCGTCTTAAAAGCGAACATTTCTTTCATATTCCCCTGCACCTCCCTCCAAAATTGGTACATGTAACCAGTCTCTTCCCCCGCTTCCCCGCCAGCGAAGAGCTGAAACTGACAGGGCAATCTTATGTAAGAGTTTCCAAATTGTAGTGCCATTGGAACATTAGTTTGATTCATAATTCCCTAATCTGTATAGATCTAGTAATTTTTGGGATGTCTATCCACAACCAGGACCTTGCGTCATTTGTTGGTTTTTAGCCCAGAGTCTTAGCCCAGGCCTGTTGGTAAGTAGATGCAGTTGTCGGAGGTTCATCTATTAGTGACTTCTCTTCTAAAGTTTAGAGATCAGATGTATCTCCCGTGCTTGAGGTCAAAAATTGCTCAAATGGAGTGAATTTTCTTTAAGCCGCTGACTTATTAGATGGAGCCATCAACCAATGGCAAATCTGAAAGTATTTAAATTGCTGACTGTCCAGAAGGGCAAGTTCCTTTTTGCAAAAAGCAAAGGACTTGATATCTTGTCCCAAAAACAATCTCAGAACATAGTACAAGCCGCTGTTTTCCATTCAGAGAAAGAGTTTGCCAGTAGTCCTGGAGTGAAATGTGGATTTGCAAAGAGGGGAGTGAAGGTGGAGGGAAATAAGGTAATGTGATGCTGCTTAATCGCCTAATCCCAAATTTCTGGTAATCTCGCTTTGGTGTATTTTCTGAGGTCTATCTATTTTAGGCAGCCACAGTTTCTCTCCCATTCTAGACCCCACTAAAGCTCCATTCTAGACCCCACTAAAGCTCTTACCATTTGATACCATCCCTTGCTGCATGATAATATTCCCTGCCATTAGGGAGTCCTACTCCTCCCTGTTTGGGGGAGCATTAACGTTGTCAATTCAGCCCGAGGCGGTTTGTTATTCCATATAAACTTTGATATTATTTTGTAAAGTGTACGGAAAAAAGCAGTCGAAACCCAAATCGGTAGGGCTTGAAACAGATATAGTAATTTGGGTAAAATTACCATATTAATCGAATTTATCCGACCTAGCCATGAGACCATAAGAGACAACCAAGATTGGAAAAGCTTCTGATTCTCCTCCAATAACGGATGGAAGTTGGCGGAATATATTTCCCCTAGTGAGTGTGTAATATTTACTGACAACACCCGAATTCCTTCCGGACTCCCAACAAAGCTGTGACACTTACATTGCTTTGGGCAATTCAGTTTGTGCAAGTCTGAGATTTAAGGTTTCAGACTTTGTAATATTAATTTCTAATTGAACCAGTGCCACCGGTAAAGAATCTCTCCAGTGAGAGATCACAAGAAGCATGTCGTCTGCATATGCCATCAGCTTGTGAGTGTCCCCCCCCGCTCCTCAAAGGATATGCCATGTATAGTGTCTGAATGGTGAATTTGCAACAGTAGAGTTTCTAAGTGTACTGCATAAAGAAGAGGTGAAAGGGGACACCCTTGTTTCGTTCCTCTACAGAGGGAAACCTGCGGGGATAGCTGACTGTTTATGAACAATCTGGCTGAGGGGTTTACATAATTGGTTTATACCATCGCTAAAAACTTGGCACCAAAATCCATGGCGGTTGTGTTGAACAAAAAAGGACCATTTGACGCGGTCAAATGCTTTTTCAGCATCTAATGAAACTAATGTAGCTTTAGCCTTCTTTTTAGCCACTTTTTCAATTAGGTGACAAATTCGCCAAATATTATCATGGGTTTGTCTTCCTTCCGTCTAATCTGGGTGGATGAGGTTGGGCAATAATGGCTTTTAGTCGCTTTGCGAGGATTTTTGTGTATATTTTTGCATCAATATTGATGAGGGCAATCGGACGTTACGACCCACATTTTACTGGATCTTTCCCCCGTTTCGGAATGAAAATTATTTCGGCCTCTTCCATTGAATTTGTTATTTTACCCGTCCGGGCCTGGCGACTCATTTATAGGAATGCATGACTTCCTCACAGATAATATCATTATTTAAAATCACTCTATCTGCTTCTGAAATTTTTTCCAGTGGGGTATCTTAACAGATAATTTTCTTGTAGGACTTGGTCTGGTGAGTCTGATTTATATAGGGTTGTAGAAAAGGCCTAGAATTGAGCCGTGATTTCTTAGGTCAAACATTAATGTCTTTCCTGATATGGCTTCCAACCCCTGAATTGTTTTGGTTGTCTAGCTAACAATTTGTCTGCTTTATTAGCTTTTATATATGCCCTTTGTTTTAAGTACAATAAGCTTTTTTCTGCTTGTTTGGTGCGTATTAAGTTGAGTCTTCCCCTAGCGCTACGGTATTGTCTTTGGAGTTCCATTGATTTATCTATCTCCATTTGTTTTAAAGTGTCCTTTACCTCCCTCTCCAAGTCCAATTCAAATTTAAGCTTTAGCTTCCCCCTGTGAGCTTGTATTGCAATAATCTCACCTCTAAGGGTCTCCTTAAACACATCCCAAATCATATCTAAACTTGTTTCGCCTCCAAGATTGGATCTAAGGCAATCAGATATTTTGACATCTATTTCATCGCATAGTACTCGATCCGAGCGTATCTCTCTCGGAAATTTCAAGCTCCATAATGTGGGGGAGAATTTAGGAAAAATAAGAAACAACGTCAGGGGGACATGTTCTGAAATAGAAATTGTATGGGTGTCCATTTGTATTACTCTACCTATCAATCTGAGACCCAAAAATAGTCAATTCTTGAGAAGGATTTGTGGGCGTGAGAGTAGTAAATGTATGCCGTTTCCTCTCCTTTCACGGTCGGCCATATATCTTTAAGCATCAGGTGGTCACATTTCTGTCTCAAGGCTAAAGACGGTGCAGGGCATGCAGTTTCGGTGATAGAGCTTCTATCTCGTACCAGGTCCCATGTGATGTTTACATCTCCTATCAGAATCACTTCACCCTGAGCAAATTGTTCTAATTTGACTAATACACACTTTAAGAAACCCTCCTGCCCGGTGTATGGGGCAAAATATAGAAACTAAAGTTAGTCAATGGTCCCATCTCGACCAGATGGAAGAGGTACCATCCCTCCTTATCAGCTTGTACTTTCTTGATAGTGACCTGTGTGTCCACCCTAAAGGCTAACATTACTCCCGCTGACTTGCCCTTTGCGTTAGCCTGCCTAAGTATCAGGACATTTTTTAACTTCAACTTATAACGATTTTGAAACTTGATATGTGTTTCTTCTAGGGCAATAAGATCAGGCTGATATGTACATAATATCCGTTCCAACGTCCTCCTCTTAACGTGGGAATGAAGCCCCTTAATATTAAGTGTTAAGCATCTAAATATGACGGTGTAGTATTAGAACACTAGCATGGGGATACTTCTTAAAGTCGGACATTATTAGCCTCAAATTGTCATCCCGTGTACCATTCACCCCCCAAAACCATCCTCCCCAACTTTAAACTTATTCCCACCCCCAACATATCCCCAATAACATTTCCCTTTCCCTGGTGTAGACCATCCTTGCTACTCTCTCCGTGGACTTCTTCCTGAGAGTTGGCCTACCATCTAAGCCAGGGATATGTGCAGGGTATTCTAAAACCGTTAGAATAAGTCTATTATGAGTTCCAAGGTGAGAATCAGCTGTGCCCCAGCATTACAAATGACTTTCCTGTTCTAAGCTAGTGTACCTTATTTCACCTTGACATTTTCATCTGATCGAATTGTCCTCTCCTTTTTCCGTCGCTGTGGTGGGGGTTGTTTCTCTGGCATGGGAGGCCCTTTCGGGGTTTTTGTCGATATCTTTGTACAGTCGCCCACTCCCAGTGTCGAGGTCTGTGAGGTGTGTATACTCTGGTTGCAGTACCTTGATCCGCCTGATCTTCCTGGTCGAGATCTAAAATATGTGCCCCTCCTCCTTGTTAGTGATACAGTGTTGTTTCCCATCCCAAATAAAAAGAAGGCCGAAATGCAAGGTCCATCTGTAGGGTATTTTTTGTAGTTTCAAGTGTTGCAGGATTTCACGCATATCCCTTCTTTTTTGTAGCGTAAGTGGAGAAATATCCTGATACAATTGAATTTTGTTCCCATTAAGTGTAATTTGTGCCGCTTTTCTGGCTTTTACGTAAGATTTGTTCCTCCTGGGGATAACACGCCAATGCCACGAAGGTATCTCTGGGTCGTGCTGCCGGATCCTGGTGCTTCTGTCGTACCCTGTGGATTCTATCTATAGGAATTGTTAAGTCCGCTTCCGCGTTCTATCGATCCTTGAAGACTCCCGTAATTTCCTCTTTTAAGAGCGTATCACTCACTGACTCTGGAATATTTCGTATGCGAATGTTGGATCTTCTCAATCTGTTCTCCAGATCCTCACATGTCAACTCTACGTTGTGTTACTCGTGGCAAACGTTCAAGGAGCTTTTCTGATTGCGTAGACTCCTGAGCCAAATCTTGCAGTGCCTTCTCATTACTGTCTGTTCTTTCTTCAAGAGATGCATTGTCCTTTCATATGTCAACTAATGCAGATTTGAATTCTGTTGTAGAATTATCGAATTACAGTTGTAGAGAGGAAGAAAGTTTATCCTAAAAATACTTGAAAACACCCATGTCCTCTTTCAAGGCCGCCATATTGCTCTGTGTGGTGTCTGTCGGTTCCTCCAGCAGTTCACTTGGGTGTTCAGGTTGTTTGAGTGCCCTCCAACCTGAGCCAACAGGTTCTAATAGGATTCTCTTTGTGGGTAGGTGGAAGCTTAGAAAGGCGGTCTTTCCTTTTCTCTTTGGGTCCTGGCATTGACCAAATGCGCCGCCTGAGTTTCCCCCTATTGCCTTTTGATCTCGTAGGGTATCAGCACGTGATATATTTCTTCCCCCAACCATATGTTTGCAATGCCTGTGAAAATGTCTCCTTTTTATAGCAAATTGTGATCAGTGAAGGTCTGTCCGTATTGACTCTGTGGGTAATGCCAGCCGCCCTTGCTTTTACATGAAGCTGTTACAAAAATATTTCCCTTGCCTTTATGTTCTTTTGCTGAATCAGAGCTCTGTTATAAGCGACCTATGTCAGCGCAGCTGGGGGTAGAGTTGAAGAGAGGAGGTCGAATTGCTCCCCCCGCCTTGACGGACACCGCAACCGGAAGACAACATGGCTGCCGACTACACAAGCTCGCACCAACCCCCACTGCACCCACTATGGACCAGTATCCACTCAGCGGTCATTATAACCACAGAGCTCCACAAACATTACCCAGAGTGGATGAAGAAACACAAGACGGACTTGGAGATAGCTACATGGACAGATTTGACTAAAGCGCTGAGAAGCCATGCTGAGCCATTATAGGGCACACAACCTAGTTGCATCAGACATGAAGCACACGTGCCATCTGCATATCTGACACACACACACGCAAAACACAAAGAACATATGCGCACAGCTCTATGAGGTAGAGGACAGTGACATTTACATACAGTCTACACGTTTATTGTTTTGCCACTAGCTTATTGCAGCAATGCTTAAACGCCAGAAGCAAGGAGATTACGTTATAGGCTTGCCGATGCTTACATGCAACTAATCCCATGGACTTGCAGGAGCACTCACGGGACCTGGCGGAACCATGATGCACTAACCTATGGATGCTATATGGAAGACACACACACGGAAAACCAGGCCCTGGTTTGGAAAATCCTAGTAGGCCATAACCAACCCAGAAAACCCAAAGCACGACAAACGCTGTGTAAGCAGAACTACTGCGGTGGGGACCGAGGCCACCGCCAAAGTCGCATTGTTGCAGTAGGACATTCCTCGACCTGAACTGAAGTGAACACCTGCAGTGGAAAACCACCCTTCCTCTTAATTCAGGGGTCATAGCACGTGATCCAGCCGTGCTCGGAGTGAGCCAAGAATTGGTGGTTGAGAAACACAGCCATCCCACGGACCGAGACAAAAGTTGCAACAAGACTGTTACATGCAGGCTACAGTTATGCGTTGGGAAAGGAGCACTCACGCGCTAACAATGGTCTATACTCAGATACTTCGCAAGCACATAGTTGCACATGGCACCGTGAACAGGTGCAGTCCGAGCTGGGAACCCCTGTGGTTTGTTGGTTGTAATAAACCCAGTTAAATTTGCCACTTGTCTGGACTTCCCTTCCTTTTGGGATTGGGAAGGAGTTAGGCCTTCCATGAGTTCGATGTCAATGAACTCCTATCAACCCGCCCTGCTTGCCTGGGAGTTTTTCCCTAACAAGTTGGTAGCAGAGCTATGGCTGTGGCGTGAGACCGGCCAGAAGCTGCCTCCTTCGCCGCCGGACCTGGAAATTCTGTGGAACCTTCATGGGAATTGCGAGTAAACTGGAATTGCACTAAGTGGAGATGGTCCATCGGGAGCCGCTTTTGGAAATCAAACCCACCCGCGATTGGTGAAGAGTCCAAGGCAGACCAGGAGAGCGAGGCAATCGGTCCATGGGGAGCCAGCGACCGAGCAGCATACACAAACACGGAACGTAGGTATTGGTCCAGGCAATCAGCAAGGAAAGGTGTGAGGGTGGGCATTATATGAGCGGGAGGTGGGAGGTATTGTTGTAGTGGTTGAGTATTGCGTAGTACTTGAAGTATATTGTTAGCAGGTGTATGTTGAATAGAGAACTTGGAGCGAAGGTAGAAGTCTCTTTTCTATGTCTAGTGTTAGTTCGGTCCTCAAGGTAAAAGGTTCTGGTGATTAACCAGAACTATTGACTTGATAGGCTTGGACTTTAGAAGTGTGCAAATACATTATCCCTATGAATTAGGCATTTTAGCTTGAAGCATAGATGACAGTATTCACGTAGGGGTTAGCTGCAGCTATCCTAGTGTACGGAAGGTGAGTAGCTGGTTAAGTCTCCTAGAGAGAGGCGTTTCACGCGTTAGGCGATGCAACGGGTGCAGTTAGCCACAAGAGATAATGGTATACTCTGCCCTGGAGAGGCGGGAAGACAGCTGTAGGAGTTTGTGGGAATTGTGGGATTTTGTGGGGTTATCCGCAGAACTGGGAAGTGGGTCATTGTCTTCTGTGCGCACGATTTGTCTATCTACTTGGTAATTTTAGTTTGATGATGTCACCCTTAGGCTGGTGCATAGGACGGTATGGTGTGACAGTGAGGAGCTAGCATTGTGGACTTGGGATTTGTAGAGAGGTTAACCAGCGGCGGTGCACGGAAGGTGCATGCACAAGATTGTGGCACTGTGCAAGAGAACAGCAAGGTTGGGGAAGGAGGGGCTGTACGCGGAGTATGCCATGTAAGGTGCAGAGCCGCAGGGGCTCATAGCAATTAAATGCGATATACACTGTATTATAATCTTTTCCATTTGACAGCGGTCTTTCGAAACCCTCGATTAGAGGTCAAGTAAAAGGTAAACATGTACCCGATGTACCAAGGGATGGTGGGTGGAATAACGCCTATAAAACATATGTGTAAGACTCTTGCCCCGTACAAAACCAAAATTATGTAGTATAGCATACAATGGTCAAAAGATACGGAGGGGAAGAGTCTAAACCCATGCCCGCCTTAATGGCGTTTCTCCAAGTATGTGCTGCTATCACTACTGACTCACTTACAGAGCACATACAAGGGGAAGAAGTTAGCAAACCGCATGGCCATATTTCAGTTGTGGCGTATGTTTCAGGAAGGGCACAGCGGAAAGGTATGGATGTTGAACCAACAGGAAGTAAAGGCGGAGGGCTCTGACTCTTCCGCACCTCCACCAGCCCCACCTATATATACCCACTGAGGGAACTAAGAGCAGCCGAGGGATATTCAACCCCCACTTTAAAAACGTCCACCCGATACCAAAGACGAGTAGCAGCGAGGCCCAGGGAATGTCGCCGGCAGCATTGACCCCGACGAGGAAGTGCTGCAGCGCGCAAAAGCAGAGTTCGAGGGAATAGGGCCAGAGGAATGGATAGCTGCACAGATACTCCTGAAGTTAAAAGGGAAGACGACAGGGGCAGCGCAGGGAAAAACGCCTTCTTCTCACTACCTTTGCACCCAGACTCAAAAGACCTAACCAGCTTTATGTACACCAACCGGAAGTGGATACACACTCGGCTGCCCCAAGGGTACGCGAGTCACCATCTATCTTCAACAGGGTGATCCAAATGGATCTAAGCAATATCTAAACAGAGAGCACAGTGCTACAATATATAGACGACATCTTGATCTGCGGCAAGACAGAAGACCAGTGCAGGAAAGATTCTGTATGCATGCTTACAGTACTAGCAAACAAGGGGTACAAGGTATACAAGGCCAAACTCCAGGACTGTCAGAGGAAGGTGTACATTGGACAGCTGATATCTAAAGACGGAAGGCTCATTGCCCCCAAGAGAGCACAAACCATACAGAACACACCATAGCCCAAGACAGTGAGGGAAATGCAACGGTTCCTCAGGTTGTGCAACTACTGCAGAGCATGGGTTTTCGATTACAGCACTTACACCAGGCCACTGCTAACTGCACTAAAGGAGGCTCAAAGAGGAACAAAACCACTGGCCTGGACGCAGGAAATGATTGCATTCAATCAGCTGAAAGAAGCAATATGCACGGCTCCAGTTTTAGGGACCACAGATTACAAAAGAGAATTCTTCCTGTTTTCACACACTGACGGTGTGTTTATGAAGGCAGTACTGACACAGAAAATGAGCATAGGCCACATGCCAACTGCTCACTACAGTGGACAGCTCGATCCAGTAATGAGAGGACGCTATCAGTGTGAACAATCATTGGCTGCCGCAGCTTTCGCGGTAAAGCGAGCATCAACTATAACAATGGGGTGCTCCACCACCCTTTACGTGGCGCATGCACTGTTTTTAATATGACGCAAGCAAAAGAGCACACTAACAACTCAGAAAGCATCAGGGTATGAGATCATACTATCAAAACCAGAGTTGGAGATAGTGAGATGCAAAACTGTAAACCCAGCATTAGTCACGGAGATTGGGCACACTATTGCACCAAAAATGTAGACTTGTTCAGTGAGACACGCAAGGTGGAGGAAGATGCACTCGACGGGGGAGATGTCATTTATATTGATGGTTCATCGACCAGAGTGACGGGATCAGGAGGACAGGGGCTGCAGTGATTAGACTAAGAGACTAAGAGAAGATGGGACAAGTGAGAGGGTGTTGAGTGCTATGCTACCACCCCATTATTCAGATCAAGCAGCGGAACTAGTTGCCCTCATATTGGCCCTACAGCACAGTGTAAATAAGAGTGACAATATACTCGGACAGTGCTCATGTCACGTCCACAGTTCATTCTGGGTTGGCACGGTGGCTCAGGAGATGGTATAGGAGTGCAGACGGAACCCCAGTACAGCATGCACTACTATTGGGAGAGCCGATTGAAGTGATTGCATACCCCTAGGAGCTAGCATTGGTGAAGTGCCAAGCACACACCAAAGGGGAAAATGCAATATTGAGAGGTAATGAGGCAGCAGACTGAGGCAAAATGTGCATCTTATTTTGGAGAATTGTGGGACTTGAAGGAGAGAGAGCGAGGAACAGGAGCAGTTTGGCAAATGGTGTTGAAGGAAGGGTTCAACCACCTACAAGAGCCACCAATCATGGAGTTGCAAGGAGCTGCACCCAGGGAAGAGAAGGAACTCAGGACAAAGAGGGGATGCTCGATGTCCCCCATAGACACCTTATGGCGACAGAAGAATACTGGAAAAGTGGTCATGCCACTTGAATTACTGAAAATAGCGTTGACACAATTGCACCATCCAACACACACAGGGAAGGGGTCATTGCAACACAACACAACAGGAAATTGGTTCTTTGTCAAACTGTTCTGTTTTGCTACAGTTACGATGCCATAGGTACAGATTTGACCAATTTTGAAATCGACATTTTCAAATTTAGAAAATTCTTTGCAACAAAGGTTTAGACCTATGTACCACCACTAAGACAGGAACCATTGAGCAATCTGACCATGGAATATCTAGAGCATACACTCCTACTGATGTCTATAGAATCAGAAAGTGAGATCAGGGAGCAGGATCTATACACATTGTAGAGGCTAGTGCCAGCAACCTACGACTACAAGAACTTAAGCCTAAATCACGGTTCACCCCCCAGTTGACTAATGAGAATCTCATTGATATATTTCATAAGGCAGTCATGAATGAAGTTTATCAGCACATAGACAAGAAAAACAAGACAACAAATAAAATTAGGTATAACCTAAGCAGGAATTAACAACTAGCCCTAGACAACTTGGCCAATGATAAAAGTATAGCTATCAAGGAAGCAGACACGGGTGGGCATGTTGTGTTAATGGACACACAAGATTACATGAAGATGGCCAAAAACCACTTGGAGACTCCAGGATGCTATACACAATTGCCAAACAACCCTACCAAGAGCTACAGGGGATGTTACACAGATGGCATGCACAAGGGCTCCTAACCAATGAGGAAAAACGTTTTCTCAATGTGACGGAACCTGTGTGATGCCAACAATAATATACTTTCTGCCAAAGATACATAAACCTTTTGCTACTTTGCCAGAGGTCCATCCGATCACGAGTGGAATAGGTTGTGCAATCGAAGGCCTGTCGCAATATATCAACAATACCATTAAAGGACATGTTGAGAGATTACCATCCTACATCAGGGACAGCACACAAGTACTCCAGTTTCTTTCAGAGCTACAATGGCAGGACTGTTACCTGCTAGTACGATGGATTTTACAGCACTGGACACAGCAATCGAACACAGACTAACCATTCGAGCTATCGACTATACATTTCGAGACTTTAGGGCATCACACTATAAACGCATTGAAATTCTGAAAGCCTTTTTAAATTTCACACTTTTGAACAATGCCTTCCTCTTCATTGATACCTATTATGTACAAACTAAGGGAGTAGCAATGGGGGCAAAATATTCTCCTTCATTGGGCAACTTGTTCATGGCCCAATATGAACAAACCCATGCTCTGATTAACAATGACTATATTGGTAACGTTCTCATTTGGAAACGCTACACTGATTATATCATTACATGGCATGGTTACATACACTATTTAAATGACAACACTTTTGTTATAGCATTTACAGGACACTGTAGTGACAGCAATATAGATTTTCTAGACCTACATATATACATTGATCAGAACAGAATAGAGACAGCAACATACCGGAAGCCCACAGAGGTCAACTCTACATTACATGCAGAGAGTTGCCATAGAAGATCTACTGTTAACAACTTACCGGTAAGGGAGTTCTACCAGGTATGTTGTAACTAGCAAAACAGAACAGTTTGACAAAGAATGCCTACTACTTGCAAAAAGATTCAAGGAGAGAGGATACCTGTCAGCAGCTGTAAAGAGATCACGAGATAGGACTGAAACATCAGATAGGTTGGTCATGCTAAAAGCTAATCCTGACAAAGTAAACACCAGAAACACAACTATTGACCTAATTACCAAATACTCGAAGGATGCATATGATTTATACAAACTGGTACACAAACACTGGCACATTTAATGTATGGACTCTGACTTGAAACAATACACAGCACATAAGCCAAAATGTGTGTTCACACGAGCACCAACCATCCGAAACCAATTATGTCCATCTGTTCTAGACACAGGCTCTCATGTTACAAGCAGTGGTAGTGATTGGTTGCAGACCCTAACTGGATTAAACAAATGCGGCATCTGCAGCATGGGCAGGTATGCACATCCACACTGTGACACATTCTTGTGGAAAGATGGCTTAGCAATCAAAATTAAAGTCTTCATTAACTGCAAGACAACCTACATTGTATATGCTATCATTTGTGTGTGCAAGAAATTGTATATAGGAAGCACCATAAGACAAATTAGAATTGGAGAACATTTGTCTGTGTAGCCTGAACCCAAAGTTACCACTAGCAGTACACTGGCAGACATACCGTCAAATGAACGACAAAGATCTTCCGTTTATAGGATTAATCTAGGCAAAACATGGTAAAAGAGGTGGAGATCTCAAATATAAACGGAGACGCGTGGAATCGAAATGCATTTGTAATTTTTGAGACAGTTGGAATTAGCGTACCAGTGACATGCGAAGAAAGGTAGCTGTTCAGCCCCAGCCAGCAATCGTGATTTACGGATGATTATGGTTTAGCATTTTGAAGCCTACGGAACGGACTTGCAGTGCCCAAACTAAAACAGCGTCAGAGACGGACATATCCCCACTGCAAGGGACAGCCGAACACACAGTTTCGGCACAGTGCACTTCTTTCTTTTACCTCCAGACGCTGGCTCTGTACGACCACCTAAACAGATTGGACTTCAATTCCAGCCGGGACCCTGCCTGGGCAACGATGTCCCGAATGGTCTAAACGAAGAAATGAATTACCACTGTTAAATCTAAATCCCTTTGGAATACTAGGACATATGTGTCCTTCCCGATGCCCTGATGCACTTTATGCGTGATGTTTGCTGTTTACATTGCTTTGCCTTTATTTCAATTAAATATGTGTTCCCTGCATTGTGGACTATTTTTGCTCCAATGTCTCCATGTTAGCAACCTTGCCGCAAGTCCCGGACTTCTGTCTGGGACCCAAGGTGCCGCCTGTGAGCGACACCGTTTGTGACGAGGTTGTGCTCAATCATTACTATTATTCCAATGTCCTTTTATATCAAATGTTGACCACAGATATGTAGCATTTAAATTGAGTGGTTTGAATGTGCTCCACGTGTATCTCCATGTTTTATTGATTTTCATGATATGCATGTTCCTCTGTTTTCTTATATCAAACAGATGTTTTCCCCCCATCTGCTTCGGGTCCTGCCTTGGTCCTGTTTTCATTCGAGTATTTTTACTATTTCCATAGTTTTTTCATTTTTGGATATTAAGACATCATAATTAAGGATATTAAGTAGGTATGCCCGTAAATTGTTTACTTTTGTGATTTGTGCAGTCTATTTCCTGCTATACACCTAGGTTCGTAACCACCGGCCTCCCAATGGCGCGAGGTGGTCACGTGTAGTATAAGAGAGCCGTTGTCACGGCAAACGCCTAACACGGCAGACCGAGTTTCTGCCCGGCATCTGCACGCATGCTAGTCACGCTACAATACGCACTGCGATCCTTTGCCTTTACCAGATACCATTTGTAAACACATTCGTGTTTCACGACAACCGCCTAACACGGCAGACCGAGTTTCTGCCCTGCATCTGCACACAGGAGTTTCAACGCGCTCCGAGGTATGAGATCTGATTTCTGCATATGCTAGTTATTTTGCACAGACATCTGTGCTAGTCACGCTACAATACTCATTGCGATCCTTTCCCTTTACAAGAAATCATTTGTAAACACATTCGTGTTTTACACCACAGCTGCTGTATCCACAGCATATCGTTGTGTCACATTTCACTTTGAGTTTGTACAACGTATGTTCTTTTCTAAGCCACATCCTTAAGGTAAACTAAGTTTTACACATGTCATTTTTCGGCCATTCACAAACAATCAACTCATTATTACTTTCTATTTCTTTTCTTGATTTTCTTTGGAATCTCTGCTGACTGGTATGTTCCTATTATTATTATTATTATTATAACATGTATATGTGATTTTTCATGTCGATATTGATGTATTATGTTATTGACTTGGAACTGATTAGACTTGCCCCGAAGAAGGAAATTATTTCCGAAATGCATTGGCATTAAGTCTGTATTACATATGAGTTGCGGCAACTACTCCCTCACTAAGAAGACATTAGTGATAGCTTTGTTTTGAATTTCTATGGATAAATTAATACTTTGATACAAACTACCAACAAATTCTTTTCATTTTCAACAAGTGTACTACTTTGGATACCGTATCAAAACCGTTCTCTTGAACTTTGAATGATTTTTGCCCATGTTGGGCCCCATTGACAGCGGCTGTGTGACCTGGTATAATTACTTGGTCTCTAGCTTTTTGTTGCAACGATGTCCTAACACCATTTGATAACAAAACAGCGCTGCAGCACTTGTAGAGCCAGGAACAGAACCAGTTCAATCAATAGATGCCTTCACAGTGCAACTTGTGCACATGCTGACAACGTTTGGGAGCCCTTATATCGGTTTCCATCTCTAAGGCCTCTTGCTATAGAGGCAGTCGCTGGTGTGAACCCTCTTCCCTTTACCTGACCAAGTAATAAGAATCGCCGCAGCAGGAACAAGTTGACTGCCGCTATTGATTGGGAAGACCCATCCTCTGAGTCATCTGTTTGGGTTTTAAAATTGGAGATTATTGAAGTCTTCTATCCTTGTCATCACCTATTGCGAATTGCTTACAGGCAAATTAGCGCCCCTGAAGAATTTCCCCTGACTTGAGTGTGTTAGTAGTGTGTGAGGAATAAAACATGTCGGGCTGAATGGGAATGGAGTGGTATGGTATTGAATGGTCAGTTGAGATTTTAGCAAACCCCTGGTAAACTTTCGAAATCACTCAGGGTTGACCTTCCAGCTTGATTTATTGTTATGTCTAGCTTGTAAACCTTCTTGAATTTGTTTTTTTCCTTTGTGCTTTTTTTTTGGCTGTTAATTATCTATTAAACTAACAGGAGACGCAGTGTTGAATACACCAGCTGAAGATGAAACAAGTGTGCAATGTGACCTGGCAGAAGTATGCACAGGTGGAGATTGATATTGTCCAGACCTGCAAGGAAAGGTCCTTGGTTTAATGAACTTTTGGGAAACTATAAAGAGAAGAGGGAAATCCTTAGGGGAAGATATATCCCTAACAGCTGTAAATATTAAAGGAAGAGAAAGCTTGGGGACAAGAACACATTGTCCCAAGTGTTGAACCACTGAAAGTTAAGAAAACCAATCCCTGGGAAAAAGAGCATTGTTCAAGATAAAAAGACTTTCTGTTGAATTGGAACTTTTGTGTTTTACTTGAACATTTGATCACTATGAAAAGTCAAGAATCCATTGTGTGAGAAGAGCTTTTTTTTGGATTTGACTTTGTGCTGAACTTGAACATTTGAGCACTTGTAATTTCAGGAAGCAAACCCCTTTACACCTTTTAGAGTGTGAGGGCCTGATAAGGGTTATGGACACAGGGCGGATCTTTTGTTTGGACATCGTGACACTGCCAGACTCTGTAGTTTGGTTTGAGGTAGGGAAATGCCTCCTAGAATAGGGATAGTGAGGCATTTTCTAACCCCATTTATTTTAATAAAAGTGTAAAATCAAAAATATGTCTCCTCTCTCTCTGTGTCTCATTTCTGGCTCCTCACAATGGCTTTCCATTTTCAAGTTGGTCTAGTAGAAATGTGGACAACACGTGCTGTCTCTAACACAAAGTAATATGTTGAATGTTTCTTTTTGTTTCTTTCATAGACGCTGTATTCAAATTGTGCATAAGCTTCTGTGTTACCAGAAGAAGTGCCGCGTGAGGTTGCACTATACTTGGCGGGAGCTCTGGTCAGGTAAACCACTCAATACTTGCTTACGACTGTGCCTAAGCCGTTAGACTTTCCGGTGACATATTTTTCATTAATGATTTTATCTTTGAATTTGTCGATAAGCTACAGTCACACACGTTCTTATCCTTTCTTTACAGGACTGCCATTTTATCTCTATATTAGCAGGGAAAATGTGTGTGTTTGTCTGTTGGAAATGTTCAGCATACTTCCCAACGTGCTACAAACCTGAAATTTGGCATGTTGGCTGGCTCCATGGTATACACAATGTAAAAAGTATAAAATATACATGTTTAGATTCATTTTTCGTAACAGGACTGCAATGCTTACCCCTTCCATATGTGGATATATATATATATGTGTGTGTGTCTGTTCAAAATGTTTAGCTGTCTGCAATGCTTACCCCTTCCATATGTGGGGGGTGTGTGTATATATATATATATATATATATATATGTGTGTGTGGCATGTGGGTAGGTTCCATGGTGTAGACAATGTAAAAAGTATTAAATATACATTTCTCTAATCTGTTTTTTTTAAGCAGACTGCAACCCCTTCCATATGGCTCTCTGCGCTGTAGTTCTACGTAAACTTCAGCAGTTCATGGTTCCTAAACATTCCACACTATCAGCGTTCTAGCTGACATTAGCGTCACTCACCTCAGAAGTCATGTGGGTGACACAAAACGGTGATTTTGTAGTGATGCCGGTGACAGGAAACGGTGCATGTCTCTAAAATAGTGTTCGCAATGCAGTCCATCACATCGTGGCAGATGTCTCATGTTAATTACAGGAACTTCATTTCTCACTGGCGTTGATGAATGTATGCCATGTCAAGAGTACGAAGCTTACATGCTTCAGCCGCACACGTACGGGTACGGCACTTCAAGCTTATGTTGAGATCGCTGCTGCATCGGCTGTAGATCGGGACACCAATAATGTTGCTGCACAATCTCAATGCTGCAACTCGAAGTAGCTGGAATCGATTTA
The DNA here is from genome assembly GCF_040938575.1 of Ambystoma mexicanum. NCBI lineage: Eukaryota > Metazoa > Chordata > Amphibia > Caudata > Ambystomatidae > Ambystoma > Ambystoma mexicanum. Next base: position 1,449,496,205 of record NC_090929.1, read on the forward strand.
CGGGATTCATGCTTTTCTCATGGTCAGCTTTATGTGGCTTGCTCCACAGTTAGAAACAAAGACAATATTTTCACACTTGCTCCTACAAGAAAGACTAGCAATATTGTCTGCAAAGAAGCATTGATTAAGTGCATTAAATAAAATTCAAACTATGACTGAAGTAGGGATTACTGAAAGGGGCCCCTAGGGGTCCCTTACGTCTATGGAAACAAGGCGAGTCACCACACACGATAGATACGCCAGACACGAGGTTGTATTCCCAAAGCTAGGGTTTATTGCAAAGCAAAAGTCTCAGTTGGCCAACTCGGTCTCATGCCCCGCAACGTGTATCTCTAGACCTCGAGGGACGCAAGAGAGTGAATTACGTACATCAGTTACATATATACAAAATGCATATCAAACAATCAGCTATGACATGTTTAACACCCCCCTTTATTGAGTTTCTTTGAACTTGGTGTGATGATGGACACTTTCGACAACTATGACACCTTCAAATATCTATTCTAGTAACAATTTTCAATTTGTGAGTGCGGAGGCATCTTTCAGTTGTTGAACAGAACACAGCGCTTCTGTTCTTGGAAGCGAGCTACATACGGGGGAAGAGTTGCATTTCAGACCTTGCTATCTATGAGGTGCTATTCGTGTCCTGGGAGCTGACACGCTCTAACGCGGCTCAGCAAGGGGGGCCGTAAGAAGAGCATAATTCAAGCCGTTAGCTGCTTTATTCTAACATATTGTACCATATAACGAGACTGGCTAGCAGCTGCAAAATGATTAAATGCCCTGCAGCTCTGCTTCAAGGCTACATTCGGGAGGGAGCCGGGCATTCTTCCTGGCGCTGCCTACGTTGTGTTTCAACAAACTTTTGTTATCCTCGCGGCCCTGCGGCCTTGTCCTTTCACGTGCAGACAACAATGTTTTACAGTCGAGCAGTGTAAGCAGAAAATGTACTGCGAAGCAATAAGAACAGAAAGCAATGAGCAATGGTTAGAAAACAAAATGGCGATTCTTGTTACATCAAAATGGCGTTCATTGGCAAACTCTGAAACCTATATTCCGTCATATCGTGCATGAGACGGTTGGCCCACGGCCATCAGAATACGTTTGCGGTCACATAGGAGAGGTATCCATTTTTCTAGACTGACAAACCCTCCTCTGGCCGTATGCCAAACGTCTCATCTATTTATTGTAAGCTCCTCTAATGATGATAAGTCTGAAGTACTTATGTCTGAATTTTGCATGCTATTGTAAACATCATCTTCATCAATATCTATAGCCATCAATTCTTTTACTGTTTCTATCTCATTTGTGTCTTGGTCAGCCCGGCCATGAGTTTTTTTTTTTTGTCATCATATGCATACATCCCTTAGTACATCCCTCAGTTACCTCAGCGCAAACTATTGGTAGGCAGTGTATGCAACAACAGCACGTTATGAATATTCCAAACACCACTACTAATATTGAAATCAACTTCCATCCACAAGAGCGCAGTATTCCCCAAAACCAAGACCCTATTCCCCAGCTTCCTCCTCCAGTAGGGAGTTCGGAACTTAGGACATGCATTTTCTTTATTGCTTCAAAGATTGTAGGGGAATAGTCATCTACATATACACAACACGCTGATCCCACTATTTTGCAAATTCCCCCACGATCAACCAGGATCACATCGAGAGCCATTCTATTTTGCAGCGTCATTAACCTGATTCCTCTTTCTTCCAAAGTCATGTTAAATAGTATATCTGTCGTTGTGTTTATGGTATTTTTTAGTATTCTGGACAGCTGCCTTATATTATAGGAGTTCACTATCTGCCCCAAGAATGGAATGAATGATTTTGCTATGTCAGTCGCTATCAAAACACCCTCGCTAGTCCTTTTGACCCTACCTCTGGATAGTCTGGCCATGTCTGCTGTTTCTAAGAGGAATACTCCTGGGAACAGTAGACCTAGGCAACATGTACCTCCCCAGTTTCTGGGCAACCAAGGATATGCTTTCTCTCCACATATAAAATAAACTGGATCTCCCACATATACTGGTTCTATTTCCCATTTCAATACCATTGTATTCATGCATCCAGTATATGTTCCGAGTGAAAAGGAGCCTTGCTTTTTTAGACAAAAAGGGACAGTTCTTGGGCTATAATTCACCGTGTAAGAAGGGGGGATTGCATCTTTGTCCCCGTCTGTTCTTACACGAAACGTCATCACAGATGTTTTTTCTGGTGGGGACAATCTATCTCGCCTATTTTGTCGTGTTCTCTTTCGCGTACTTTTCCTCGTGGGCTCTGGGGCCATTACTTGTGCTTTATGGAATATGGAAAAACCCACAGGCTTCATTATTATTTCCTCAAACTCATTCATGTTGGTTCTGTCTAATTGACCCGTACTACTCTCATTACATTTCCCATAGAACATTGCACTTAAAGATGCACTACATGCAGAACTTAATGGTAATGGCTGTACATACCAACCTATTCCTTTCCCAGCATGCTGTGGTAAATGGGCACATACCCAGCAATTTGTTTTCTTCAGAATTGCATGTGTCATATTCATAATTAATAACAAGGTGTTATTCCCAAACCCTTCCCTTTGAATTTCTTCCATTGGGACTTATACTTATACTAAGAAAGACTAATGACTATTTATATTTATTTTCTTCCATTGGGGGCAGGGTATAAGTAATCACCTGAACCGGGCTTTCAGTAGTGGATATATTAACTATTGGTAAAAACATTTCTAATGGGTGTATCGATTCCACATACCATAATGGTAGGGCTGTCGTTATTGGTGCTACCACGCTCATAAAGCACATAATTATTGTCAGTGCCAGCATACAATTCTTTTTACCATGCGTTTTTCTTAAGCTTACAGTCTTTATAATTGACTCATTCTCAGCAGTGGTGCAGGAGGAGGCTGGAACCGCTCCCGACATGTTTCTCATCGTCCTTCTTCTTCCTTATTACAGTTTGTCGCGGATATCTCTCTTCGTTGCGCTTGCTCTGATGTCAATAAGTTCAACGGAATTGTCACAGTTCAGTTCTGCCAGTCCTTTATAGCCTGGATTTGCTTATTTATTTTTAGGCAAGATCACTTGTCCTTTCTCATACTGCTCAGAGGACTTTTGATCAGTTATCTTATTGCCTTAGTACCATGTGCGCCCAGCTTGTCCGCTCTGGTTCCAGACACATGTACTTTTTATGATCGCACGGAGGAGCCGCGAGTCTTGAATTGTCCGACTTGCACAATTCTCACGCTTCTCTCCTCTACACCTCTAGTTCCTTCTCCGTCCATGAGCAGAACCAGAGGTTGATATAAACGATAAAGAACTGTGGATCACTTTGTCTTTCTTGGCTGAAAATTGTATTGCCTCACTCCTGGTATCGTGTGATCCGTGAACAGTGCCGGTGCACTTCAAGATTCAGGCTCAAAGTCAGCCTGTGGCACTACTGCAGGTGCTGGTGTGCGCTGCAACAGTGATGCAGATTCGGTCTTTGGCGTTCTGGCAAGTGCTGGTGGGTGCCAAAGGGGTAAACGTTTAGTTTCTGCTGGTATTTGCAAGGCAGATTTCGTGTCGGCCAACAGTGATGTCGATTCTGCTGGGCAACGTTGGGGCACTCTTTGCCCTTCCCCCTTTTTGGCAGTCATCCCAGGCTTTGTTTCGAGTTTCACTTCTCGTTTGGGCAGATTTGGTGGCTGCTTACTGGCAACAGTTTCTTCTGTTTCCGGGACCGCTGCCTCTTTCCGGCCGTCTGGGTCAGGCAAGTCTTTCAGTGACGTTGGAACCTTTTTGGCATGGGTGGCATGGATCCACGACTTCCGTCCATCCACCCGTAACGCCGTCTGCGTTGCCAAGAGTACTTGATAGGGGCCGCGCCACTTGGGTGCTAACAATGACTTTCTTTCAAAATTTTTAAGCAGCACCCAGTCTTCTGGCTCCAGCGCGTGCCCCGGACCGGTGTATCTCTCTGATAATGCCTCCTGCACATGCTGATGAATCAAACGCAATTTCTGCATTAAAAGGCCACAATAAGTACTAAGCACAGGATGTTCTACCTCTCAAGTCATTTTGGCTGAGGTGCGCACCAAACATTTGCCGGCCTCCCCATTACGATTTCGTACGGGGAGAGCCCAGTTTTAGCCTGTACAGACGTACGCATGCATAATAGCGCTATTGGTAACGCATCCACACAACTCAACTTGCTTCCTGCACATATTTTACTGATCTTTGACTTGAGAATCCCATTGTGCCTCTCCACAAGACCGGCTGAACTCGGATGCCTTGAACTATGGAATCTCTTATCGATCTGAAGACCCGCACATATCTGTAACACCACTGCTCCAACAAAATGCGGGCCATTATCTGACCATAAGACACGGGGCAAGCCAAAACTGGAAAAATTTTCTTTTAGCATTACTTTTGCCGTGCTCATTGCTGTGCAGTCCTTTAAGGGATATGCCTCCACCCACTTACTGAATGCACAAATCACCAGGCGTCTACTGTTAAGGACACTTTGTTTTTCCACACACCGGAGCTTTGGAGACTGCCAAGTGTTTCACAGCACAGCGAGTCACTCGGGACTCTTGCAGCTCGTAGCTTCGTTCCCTGGTGGGGGCGGAGCCTGTAGGAGCCCACCTGAAGCATCACGTGACCAGAACTGTCTTGAAAATGCACCCGCATTCACCCTCGAGGCGTTGAGCCCGGCAGGGGTAGAGGGCGCCGCCTGCTGTGCGGCTGTTTGGCGCGGTGGCGCTTTCATCAAATCGGGGAGACTGCGGAGAAAACATCTCTTTGATCCCTTCTGAGTGCCCACATATCTTGTGCGGTGTATGCAGGTGGAGTCTTGCACCGTAACATCCTGAGGTTCTCCACGGCCAGCATCGCTGCACCCCTTTGCAATGACCGCTCAATCAGGCCAAGGGGGCCCACAAACCAGAAGAAAAACGATCCAACAACGAAGGATGCAGAATCCGAGGACAGCTCTAAAGGCAGACGCAGCCTCGGACATTTCAAAGGTGAGCACTGCTACACGAAAACGTGCGTCGAAAGTGCCAGCAGAAACTGTCGAACTAATAGGGGAGAACCATTCAGCGTTAGCTCCTGTGTCCCTTTCCAAACTTTCTGTGACTCCTCCTCAACATGTACAATCCTCCGACGCACCAGCCACAAATACATCGTGCCCATCAGGAAGCACAGTGGTGGGGGAGCAGGAAACAAATAGCAGTTGTCTGTGAACAGAAAATATCAGGTCTCCTGCTACTTCACCAATCTCTAGCCTTACCACCTCTACCGCTTCTGTTCTAACCTTCGTACAGCCCGTGTTACCACTGAACATTGTAGGAAATCGGACAGCTGATGGAGGAGATCAAATCACGTCCGATTCCACCCCTGACGGGGTAGCGGTGGGAACGCGGTCTGAGTCGGAGCTCGGACCTGGTGAGGCCGAAGCAAACGCTTTACTCGAGGTAGGCGCCACGTCAGACAAGGCCGTCCTACACACCAACAATCTTTCACAAAGGCCCTTACTAACTCTTGACAACTTACTTCCAATTGGACTAAATTCGTCACAAACATTCTCATTTAATAACACATCTCAAATCACACCAAATAAAATTACCTCAGAAACAGCTGACAAATTTTTTTCACCCTTTGAACTAACGGATGCGGAAGGTATGGAAGCTTCACAGGACGAGGAGGGAAACAAATGTTTACTTGACCCCGAAGAAACCACACCAACCACACCGTCTCCAGATACTGTTCGTGTGACAAAAAGAAACGTCTCTGCAATTGTTGACACGCCGATGAGAGTTCCTCAGTGCCAACAAACTAAGGACCAAACAACCTCAAACACCATCGAGACCAGCTATAGCCACATGAACGCAAACGGCAGCCAGCGACATACGCTCAATCAATACAGTCGCAATTATGGCACCCCCGCCGAATATCCCCATAGATTTGGTGATAACATGGGACGCGCTCAGACGGGGAAAACAATTAAAAACTGTTTGCCAACATGTGACAATCGAAACTGCAAAACTGGTGACAGCACCTCGGGCACACCTCATGCCAAGACTGGAGGACAAACGCTTAAAAAGGATTCCTCCAAAAAATCGAGAAATGTGCACGTAAGGCCTACAACATCACAACTTTGCCGATGGTAAGCGACCCACAGTTGGAGAACTCCAACATCTCGCACTCGAGCTTGTTAGACAAAACTAGCATTGAGTCAAAACCAAGTTTGTCTTCAGCAGCTGCAATGCAGATCTACAACAACGTCCTGGCAGCTTCATCTGCAGCTCTTCTTCCATTCTTGAAGATGTACGAGTCACTCCACGAGGCCTACAAAGATCAGACGTTTCTCATAATAACTTTAAAAGAAAAAATTGACAAATTTGACTCTGTGACACTCTTCTTGCAACAATAGTTAACACAAGAAGCGGAACAAACAATAAGATGGCAAGAGCGTCTAAGTGACCTCGCAGCATGTCATCACTGTCAGAACAACTCCTTATCCGACGGTTTGCTTGAAGCCGTCAAATGGATGAGACACTCTTTAACCAGGAAGAACCCGGATCTGAATCATATAAAACTTCACGTTCCCTCACAATTGACGGAAGATTCTCAAGCTTAATCACAGAACACAAATGCCACTGCTCCAATCTTGAATAGCACAGATGCAGCAAGTGAAGCTCCAGCTACGACAGCCCAACCAGAAGCAGCTAGAGACCAGAGTACGAAATCTTCTGAGTCCGTCCCTGTGTCATTACCAATCAAACAAGCAAACTGCTTCAATCCGAAATTGACCGCTGAAATATCCGAGTCCTCATTTGGAATCTTCGAAGGATCAGCAAAATCGATAAAGGTCCCCATGAGGCAAGTTCAAACAACTAAACAATCGAAAGGAAGACAGTTACCGTCTGGGAAAAAACTGTCAGATCCAAAGAAACATGTTCAACAATCGAAGCCACAGAAATTTATCAGAAATGTGACTCCTGATTTTAGAGCTGGCCTATCCGGAAGAACAGAACAGCCAAAATCTGGTGGAAAAAAAACTGTCCAAGAAGAAAAAAATTTGAGTGGACTAGACCATCTTGTCGCTCCTGCAAGCAAGAGACAAAGAGTTGACTCAGACAGCGAAAGTCTCTTGAGCAAGTCATCGGGATCAATAATTGACATATCCAACTTCTCTACTTATTCCGACAATGTCATTCCTGATCACTCCACCGTCCCTTTTACTGCGGTCCCCAAGGAAACCCAACAAGAACCTCCACACAGGTTAAATCCAAGAGAACAGGCCAGCAAAGTCAGGGGACAGTCCAAACCCGCCTATACGACTAAATCCAAAAAATCCCCAACTTTGCGAAAAAAAGCAGGTCCGCTATTCTTCAAACGTCTCCTCATCTTTGAGATCTGAAACCAGCTCTTTAAACTGTCAATTGAAATTACAAAATCTAAACCAAGAAGATCATGACCTGAATTTGAACCGCAAAAATATACTGAAACTATTTTCATGCATTCCATCACTCAGAACGATTTTGTCTGAAGATATACGTATAGTAGAGTATGCCACTGAAAAATGCTGCGATCAGGTTCTGCTACACATCTATTCAGCCTCAGTCCGAAATACAATTCTCAATGCATCAGAAGAACTGTTAATGTTCGGATTTGACATTTCGGTGGAACCAACAAGCTTCAAGTCCGACACGCAGGAGCCCTTTTCAAAAGACACCTTTCAAGGGACGTAAGAGCAACGACGTGTCGAGCTTCGCAGAGAAATGGCATCCATGGAAACCTCACGCTTAAACCTTAGTTACCAAGCAAAAAATGGCAGCTACACTGACATCCCTGGTCAGCGTTAGCCATTAGACAACGGCAATAAGTGTATGCGTGAATTCATTTCATGGAATACTAGAGGATTCACCCACTTATCTAACGAATTTGAGGCTGACCTGGGAAAGGTCTTTGCCATCTGTCTTCAAGAGACATGGTTGTGTGAGCCTCCATCAAGGGACGGTTTTCCGACACTATTAAATCCTGCAATAAAAAACGCAAGGGGGCGGCCTTCTTCAGGCCTGGTAATTATGATCAAAATAAATACCAGTTGGCGCCTCGTGGCTTCCTCCAGCCCCAATCCATTTGTGCAAAGTGCACTGCTTGAAACCACCAACAAAGACAAAGAAACAAGATCACATTTGCTTATTCTGAACAGCTACTGGAACCCGGCCAAGATAAGCACAAAAAAATTCATAGATTCAATAACAACTTGCATTGATCAGCCACTGTTAAACAACAAGAATCTATCAATAATCTGTGCAAGCAATTAACTCACGACGAGGTAAAAAGTCGTGAGTCGGCATGGAGCCAGGCGCTACGAAATCGAAATTGCAAAATGGTAAATGGACAAGTCCCGGGCGACCAACCCCCTCAAAAAACATGGTCATCCTCAAATGCTCAATCAATAATTGACTACTTTTGGGTCTCACAAAATCTCTTTGAAAACGACATGAGATTATTAATTAGCCCCATGTCAAGTAGCGACCACAACTTGCTTCGGTTGGCCTGCGAGGTGGAATGGACAATTGAACAAAGAAAATACGAGCCCGTAATTTCAATAAACAGCGGTGGAAACCGGTTGAAGATCGACAGACCAACTATAGAGGGACTAAACCGGAAATTACGGTCGGACACAGATTTGTCTGTAAATTACGCACCCTTGCTCTCTGACTTCATCACAGTAAAAGCTGATGATCGCATAATGGGCTCTAAACACAAACATCTCCCTTCGTCAATTCTAACACATGCAAAACAGGTGATGAGACGGGACATAAGAGCCCTAAGGCAATCCAGTAAAACTGCTAGCGACTCAAATGCAATCAAAAATGCAATACGAACACGTCGCCAACAACATCGCAACTGGTTGAAATCGCAAAAACTGATAATAGAGCAAGACAAGGCCGAACAGTTGTTGAGGCATTTAGTCCAAAAGAATTCTCGAGAAATTTGGGCAATCTTGAATGCAGGAAACTCAAAGCACCAGTCCTCACCATCAAACGAGATTGATTGGGAACAGCATTATGGGAACATTTTTCACAAAATGAAGAAGTTAATAATCCAGCACAAGAGTTGACATCTTGGACACTGCCAATAACAGGGGAAGAAATAAGAGTCACCATACGATCTTTGAAGAACTCTCACGCAGCAGGCCCTGATTTAATATCAAACATGATGTTAAAAAAGAACGAGGAGCAATGGGCTATCTTCATCGAACTACTGTTCACTCGTGTACTTACATCTGCAACGATACCCAACTCCTGGCGTGATGCGATTATTGTCCCAATTTACAAAAAGGGCAATCAGGCGGATCCGTCCAACTACCGCCCGATTGCCCTGCTAGACACCATAGGAAAAATCTTTGCTTCTTTTTTACGTCAAAGCCTAGCTGCGTGGTCAACGTCAGAGCAAATTTTTGACATCCGACAAACAGGCTTCACTAAAGGCGTGGGGGTGGAAGTGAACCTGATGCTTCTAAACATCCTTAAACTAGAAAGTCAAAAGGCAAAGACAAGTTTATTCCTCGCCTTCATAGATCTGAGAGGAGCTTTTGACAGCGTTAATCGTAACAAACTGTGGCAAAAACGGAAAGACTGGAATTGCCCAAGAAACCTTGTCGAGCCAATTAGAGCTCTGCATACTGAAACCACTGTGAGTATAAGATTAAACAATCAAGGCACCCTTTCCAATAGGATACCAACAAGTATAGGTGTGAAACAGGGTTGTCCATTAGCAACTGAACTCTTTAAATTGTTCATCTCAGACATCCCAGCTTACCGCACAGATGTGCGATGTTTTCCACCTAAATTAAATAACACCGAAGTAGGCTGCATAATATACGCTGATGACGTGGTTCTACTGGATAGGACCCAGATCAGACTCCAACGACAACTTGCAAACCTTCATGAATACCTGCATAAAAATTACCTGGAGCTAAATACTGAGAAAACGAAGATCATCATCATTGGCCAAGCTCATTTAAAAAGACAAAAAACCTTCAAGTGGAAAATTGAGGATAACTGTCTTGATACAGTTAATTCAATAAGATACTTGGGAATCATTTTCAACAACTCAGTCCACGAACATCACTGGAAGGTTGCATGGTCAATCGAATGATTCAATTTAGCATCCAGTGTCAGCTGTTGAACAGAAGTTACGGCAAGTTTGGTCTAGCCACCAGTGCTGATATTCTATACCCAAAAGGTGGTTCCAGCAATCACCTTCGGATCAGAATCAGGCTGGAACATAGACGTCTCATTCTGGCAAAAGTTGGAAGGAATTTTTTGGCGGCGTGTTCTGAAGCTTCCTACCTATATTTCAATGACCCAAATCAGACATGAACTCTCACTAAACTCTCTACACCCGCATGTAATGTGGAAATCTTTAACAGTATTTCGAAAGATGAATTTGTCTCCAATAGCGCCCGCTTTCCAAATCTTCTCTACTACAAGCGAACCAGGAAACACAAAACTTCTTGTGGAGTGGAAACAAATCATGTCGATTCTTGCCGCTGTTGATCTCAACCTGAATGACCTGTTGCTGAGACCACAACAAGTCAAAAAAAAGTTTGAACAGTGGTGCTGGATATCGAACAATGAATTACGTCTTTCTAAGCCGACCACCTTAAACGCTGGTATAGGGGATCACAAGCTACACGTGACAAGTAATTACTTAAAAAATTGCCCGTCCCGACATCATCGTGAACAGTTTTTAAGGTTCCTCTTAAATGCCGTAAAAACAAAAGACATGATGTGGTCCCGTCACTTTAAAGAAGTGAAAGACAATATATGCTGCTTCTGTCATTGCGAAATCGAAACTCTGGAACACCTTCTTACTAGCTGTAAAGAAACTACTGCCAAACGGATGATGCACTTGGGAGGCTTCATTCCAGTGGACGGTAACAGTCGAGCCTGGTGGTCTTATGCGGCAGCTGGGCATTGTATAAAACTAAGCTGTGCCGTAGTTGACTACTTGGACTCTTTACGTCTCGACACAAATTTTAATTGATATACATATTTTAGATAGGATGTTCTATGATGGTTTCAAGCGATGGTTACAGCACCGTGGATTTCAGGTTGGGGAACTTTTTGGGAACTTTTTCATTTTTTCTCGATAAATTGTAATAAAAGTCTGATGTCACAATGTTCGCATTGAGACACGGCGGACTGGTGTTTCAAAAATTAAAAACAAAAAAAATCACCACTAGGACATATTCACATTTTGGCATCTCTCCATCTCTATGAAATCAAAATGGATCACCTCAAAAGGCATATAGTGCGGGCCAAAACTGCCTATTGGAGTCACTGTTCCCTTTCCTACATTGTGTTGTAGACACGTGATACAGTTCTGCACCAACCTCTCTGCATTCTTCTTTATGTTTACATTCTGCCATACTGTGGATAGGTGTTGTATTATCTTTTTCGCACACATGTGGGTAGGGCTGTGGGCCATTGTGACCATTGCAGTCACATATGAATTTGGCAACATCCAGTTTCTAGTTCCCTTGTCCACCCAACAACCTTTCAGATCCAACTCAGCAGAGCCCTCTGCCCACCCTTGTATTTCATCGGCCATAGCTTCGGCCTGCATTTCTTTGTCAGTGGCAACTCCATTTTCTATCATACAGGGTACTTCCTCAGGCTGAACCGTCATCATTTTGGTATTTAAATCAGTGGCAGTTTGTTTCGCAATTCTGTCTGCAAACGCGTTTCGCTCTCCTACTTTGCATGTTACCTTTTTGTGTGCCTCGCATTTCACTATTGCTAAGCGTTTTGGAAGCGTGAGTGCAGACAGCAATTGTACGATCAAAGGGCCATGTTGAATTCTGGCACCATGTGATGTCAAAAACCCTCTCTCAGCCCAGAGTCGGCCAAAGTTATGAACCACCCCAAAAGCATACTGACTATCAGTGTATATATATTCACATTCAAATTTTCAGAAATCTCGCAGGCTCTGGTTAATGCTATTATCTCTGCTGCTTGTGCTGAGTTGTAGCGGATTCTTTTGCTTTCTACAACGCTCTCTAGGGTAGTGATAGCGTACGCAGTAGTTGTCGTGCCGTCAGGTAATTTAAAACATGAGCCGTCACAAAATAACTCTCCATCTGGCTCTTTCTGTGGGGTATCACTTAAATCAACTCTCCCCTTGGTTTCTTCCTCAGTGACCATTAAGCAATCATGTGGGGGTGATTCATTCTCCCCAATTTCTTTTATGGGTAGTGGCATTAATTCTGCAGGATTCAAAGCGCTACACCTAATAATTTGGATATGGGGCGCGAACAAGATAATCCCATATTTTGTCAATCTAGCAGAGGTGAGGTGTTGCGTCTGTGTCCTATTTAATAGAACGTCTATGGCATGTGGCACCATCAGAATTAAAGTATGCCCCAATACCATCCCTTCTGTTTGTTTCACTGACGCAGCAGCCTCCGCGACAGATCGCAAACATCGTGGTAGTGCGCGCGCTACAGGGTCCAGCGCAGAAGAAAAATAGCCGCATGGCCTATTTCTTCCACCTTGTTCCTGTGTCAAAACCGCCAATTCACATCCTTCGTTTTTAAACACAAACAGTCTAAAAACCTTCTCATAATTCAGCGTGCCCAATACTGGAGCCGAACATAATGCAGTTTTCAATTGATCAAATGCTTTCTGACATTCCTCATCCCACTGTAAAGGCATAGCCGCATCCTTTCTAGTCAAATTCACCATCGGTTTCACAATTAACGCAAAATTACCAATCCATTGTCGGCAATATGAAGCCATGCCTATTATGGCTCCGACTCCTTTCTGTGTCTTTGGAATAGGCATACAAGAAATACTTTCTATGCGTTCTGGCGTTAGCCTTCTCCCTTCTTTTGAAAGTAGGTAGCCCAATTCGGGCGCCATCTTGAAATGGACCCCTAGGGGTCCCTTACGTCTATGGAAACAAGGCGAGTCACCACACACACGATAGATACGCCAGATACGAGGTTGTATTCCCAAAGCTAGGGTTTATTGCAAAGCAAAAGTCTCAGTTGGCCAACTTGGTCTCACGCCCCGCGATATGCATCTCTAGACCTCGAGGGACGCAAGAGAGTGAATTACGTACATCTGTTACATATATACAAAATGCATATCAAACAATCAGCTATGACATGTTTAACACCCCCCTTTATTGGGTTTCTTTGAACTTGGTGTGATGATGGACACTTTTGACAACTATGACACCTTCAAATAGCTATTCTAGTAACAATTTGCAATTTGTGAGTGCGGAGGCATCTTTCAGTTGTTGAACAGTACACAGCGCTTCTGTTCTTGGAAGCGAGCTACATACGGAGGAAGAGTTGCATTCCAGACCTTGCTATCTTGAGGTGCTATTCCTGTCCTGGGAGCCGACACGCTCTAACGGGGCTCAGCAAGGGGGGCCGTAAGAAGAGCATAATTCAAGCCTTTAGCTGCTTTATTCTAACATATTCTACCATATAACGAGACTGGCTGGCAGCTGCAAAATGATTAAATGCCCTGCAGCTCTGCTTCAAGGCTACATTCGGGAGGGAGCCGGGCATTCTTCCTGGCGCTGCCTACGTTGTGTTTCAACAAACTTTTGTTATCCTCGCGGCCCTGCGGCCTTGTCCTTTCACGTGCAGACAACAATGTTTTACAGTTGAGCAGTGTAAGCAGAAAATGTACTGCGACTCAATAAGAACAGAAAGCAATGAGCAATGGTTAGAAAACAAAATGGCGATTCTTGTTACATCAAAATGGGCGTTCATTGGCAAACTCGGAAACCTATATTCTGTCATATCGTGCATGAGACGGTTGGCCCACGGCCATCATAATCGTTTGTGGTCACATATGAGAGGTATCCATTTTTCTAGACTGATATTACTGTGCAAAGCAGGTGTACACCTGCTGGTTTTATACATGGACAAATATCGCCCCTCCTCAAAAAAAAAAAATTCTCGACTCCACACTCAAAACCTATAGCCACATTACTATCCTACCATATCTCGCCAGAATCACAGAACGCTTCATCAATACCCAACTGCAACAACACATCACCACAAATAACCCAAACCCCTTCCAATCTGGCTTTTCAACCTGGACACATCACAGATACAGCTCCACCTAACATCCTTGATGACCTCCACAACATCATTGGCAAAGCAGACACAGCACTACTCGTACTCCCGACATCTCTGCAGCCTTCAGCACCATCAAACACACTATTCTCCTGAACATCCTATCATACATGATGAAACACTAAGGCTCTGCCCTTGACTGGCTCATCTCCTTCCTTACTGACAGAACACATTTTTTCTCCATGCCCCTTTATCGATCAGATCCCACCCAGGTCAAGCACTGGGGTGCTGCAACGCTCCTCCCTGTCTCCACTCCTCTTGAACCCGATATGTAGAATCCCTTGCACAGACCCTTAGCAAACACAACATCCATTTCCACCAGTATGCAGAAGACACGTAAATATACTTCCAAATCTCATCCCCTTCTGAACTCTACACCCTCAAAAACTATCTCTCCACCATCACAAAATGGATGGCCACCCACTTCCTCAAGCTTGGTCTTTCCAAAACAGAATTCCTCATCTGCCTCAACCCACACATATCCCTCTCCACACCTGTCAAATCTTTTGGCTTCACCATCTACCCCCCCACCTTGCCTTAGCACAACATAGCTGCTGTCACCAAAACATTAAATCTACAACTCAACCTCCTATGCAAGATCAGGAACATTCTTCCCCCTGATGACCTCCTCACCGCAATCCAAGCACTGGTTCTGTCCAAGCTGAACTTCAGCAATACTCTCTTCACTGGACACCCCAACAGCACACTTTCCCCCCTGCAAGCCATACAAAACATAGCAGCCAGATACATCCTCTATCTACCCAAACATTCACACATCACTCCAGCTCTCGCCCAGCTCCAGTGACTCCCTATGCCCCAGAGAATTGCCTTCAAAGGGCTCTGCATTGTGGTCAAAGCCATCCACCCCAGAACTCAATCTTACCTTCAAAACAAACTTAAATCCATCACCCAGACAAACGCCAGAAAATCCAGATTGAACAGAATTCCTCATCTGCCTCAACCCACACATATCCCTCTCCACACCTGTCAAATCTTTTGGCTTCACCATCTACCCCCCCACCTTGCCTTAGCACAACATAGCTGCTGTCACCAAAACATTAAATCTACAACTCAACCTCCTATGCAAGATCAGGAACATTCTTCCCCCTGATGACCTCCTCACCGCAATCCAAGCACTGGTTCTGTCCAAGCTGAACTTCAGCAATACTCTCTTCACTGGACACCCCAACAGCACACTTTCCCCCCTGCAAGCCATACAAAACATAGCAGCCAGATACATCCTCTATCTACCCAAACATTCACACATCACTCCAGCTCTCGCCCAGCTCCAGTGACTCCCTATGCCCCAGAGAATTGCCTTCAAAGGGCTCTGCATTGTGGTCAAAGCCATCCACCCCAGAACTCAATCTTACCTTCAAAACAAACTTAAATCCATCACCCAGACAAACGCCAGAAAATCCAGATTGGGCATGAACACTAATATGGCAAAGTGTACAATGATCTGCATTTATGTATAAAACTTGTCTTCTTTGCCAGTGTTTTCCCTCCTTTTTATCAGTGTCCCACCTATCTTCCTCTCACTCTCTTTTTCCAAGTCGGCCAAAGGGGGCCTGAGAGGGGGAGAGGGAGAGGAAGATGAAAGTGAGTACAGGATGTGCTGAGTTTTAGTGGTGAAATGAGAGGCCAGAGCTATACAGAGGTCCTGGGAGGGAACAGGAGAGGTGGAGACTGCAGTAGGAGTGGCCAGCGCCTTGCAGATTTTAAAGAGTTTGGCCGTGTTGTTAGAGGCTGCAGAGACGTGGGCTTGGATATGGACCCTCTTCTTAGAGAGGACAGAGAGTCTTTCTTGCCTTTGGAGCAAGCAGCAGGGCAGTTCGTTGGAGGATGTGCTCGAAGCCCTCCACGTCCTCTCAGCCACCCTGCACTTGCATTTCAGGGTGGCGAGGTTTGAGTCGTACCAAGAGTTGCTCTTGGAGGTAGGCTTTAAATGGATTCTCATGACAGGGGCAAGGATGCCCAGAGTGTTGGAGATAGAGGGATGCAGGTTAGGGAGAGCTGTGTCAAGAGTGTGAGCCAGCCGCCTGAGTAGAAGGAGTAGAGAAGGTAGAGGCAAAGGGCTCCACTGGCACTCGCTTGATGGGCCGAATGACCAAGAAGGAAGGTGGCAGTGCTGGTGTAGGCTTTGCTTGAGGGGAAAGACGTTTCAGGTGAGTGGAGAGCTGAAAGTGGTCAGTCCAAGAGAGATGAGTGATGAGAGGGTTGGAGGAGGGGGATGTCTGAGGAGATGAGAACATCCAAGCTGTGTCCGGCAGAGTGTGTCAGACCAGAGGGTTGAATGGAAAGGGAAAGATAGTCGAACAGGTTGCGGAAGAGCCTAGAGGAGGTATTAGAAGCATCTAGGTAGATGTGTTGAGGTCTCATATGAGGAGAAGAGAGGTCAGTCCATTCTGAGAGGAAGCGGGTGGCCTTTAGATGGTGGCTACAGTCGGAGAGAGGGCAGGAGAGATAGAGAGCCTACAGACTAGGCATTCAAAGGAAGAGTAGGTCTGCATAGGAATGACAGAGGCATGGACCCACTCCGGAAAGATCAGGGCCACTCCACCTCCGGGTGGGTTAGTTCTTGGCTTGGAGAGGCTCTTGTAGCTCTCAAGGAGGAGAGTGTCAAAACCTGTGACAGAGCTGGCCATGAACCATGTCTCGGTGAGAGCGAGGACATCCTGGTCAAGGTCTTCGAGGAGGTGGCAGATGTCAGAGGAATGTTTGACAGCAGAGCAAGAGTTGAGAGTAGCTTTGTGGAGCAGGTTGCCACAATTGAAAGACTTCTGAGGTGGGGTCGAGGAGTGAGGTACACCCAGCGAAGGAGGTAGAAAGGCCAGAGAGTGAGCATAAGCAGTAGATGTAGGTGGCATAGGGGCCAGAGCAGAGGAAGAGGTGGGTGCCAGAGAGGTGGTGGATGAGGAAGGAGGTGGCAGAGGGGCCAGAGATGTGTTGGAGAGAGTGGCAGGAGAAGGGAGGAAATTGATGAGCTGCTAGAGACACCTATCAAGGAGGACGAGATTGGGATGAGAGCCAGGGATTTAATTTCACCAAAATGCCAGGGGTAGCAAAAGTGACATCACACAACCCTTGACCTCTGATAACATCACAGGAAGTGATGTAAATTGACCCCATCCTGGAGTGACATCACAGGAAGCAATGGAACACAACCTTTCACCTCTTGACAAAACAGAAAGTGGCATCACATAGCATTGCTCCTAGGTACACTACGAGAAATGTGGCTACAATATCATTGTAATGCGATACATATGGTGATCCATTCTGGTATGAAATGAATATCGTTAATATCAGTGTGTATAGGCCCAAAGTACCAAATTACTGTGAATGCAAGCAGACTTCCAAGGCCAAATGATAATGAAGTGTTATTATATATCACTTAGGCGTAAGCGTTTTATATATAACAAATATACATACAATATCACCCAACCTGTGTTGGTACTCATTTATCAACCTCAGAAGCATGAAAGGCTGAATTGGCCTTGCTGGGATTCGAACATCTAATCTGGAGATCACCCACACATCGCAGCAGCAAGCGCTCAACCCACTGAGCTATCTTACCTGCTATAGCTACCTTACCGGCTATAGTAGTATGAACAATTACATGTCTGAATGTTCTCAAAGTCAGAAAGCAAATTACACTCTGTAGTAGATAACATTAAACTGGTGACTGAGATTTAACGGCAGGCCAGTTCTTCTCCAGGTCTGATGCAAAGTTGACCGCATGTCAAGCCTGCGTGGATCTACATTCCAGGCTTCAGAGGTTGGCAAAATACATACCATTGGGAGGCTTCATAACTGTGTATTAAAGAATTTAGAGTAGCGCAGGGAAAGCAGCGCATTCACACAGCATCCCGTACTCTAGGCACTTGTTAACTCTTGCATGCAAACAAACATCCAGAACAGCATGCCATGGAAATAGGAAAGATAGACACATTATAACAAAGCATTAATTGTGGAACAAGGAAATCAAGGCCACTTTATTTGCTATGGTCAAACATTTCTCCATTGTGCCAAGCTTTTAGGCACAGTGATTGTGCCAAGTGGCAGAGGACACCGAGTTGGAATGTGTTGTGATGATCGGAACAGAGACAGTGGCTGAAAAAAACCATACTATAACTGCCACTTGCGAAAAGCAAACTGCATAGTCTGAAATGGATGCTTATTTGGCTCTAAATACTTTTTGGAAGTTTTTGTCTGCATTGTGAATTTGAGGTGTTTAAGAACAGACTAAATCAGTGACTCACCCCCTGAAGTGTGCCTGAAATAAACCTTTAATGAGTCTAGTAATTATTGTATAGAATTCCAAAAAGACAAATTATTTGTTCTTCCTATTCTTTCTTATTAAGGGTCACTGCTCAAAGTGTTAAACTTGTGGAACCCCCTGTTTTTTTAAAAGAGGCCAGCCACCCCAGAAACAAAGAGCCACATGGCGCTGGCCACAACCCAGGACCTTCCGTTTAAGAACATTTAATAAGAAAAGATTTTCTTTGGGGGGTAGCAAGAGACCTTAGTAGGTCACAAGGGTGACCCTGGCAACCCCCAAATGACGCCCCTGTTGAGAGCCAAGGACCATGACGGTACCATTTAGATTATCATTGATGATGGTCTTGGAGGAGTGGAAGGGGGCCACAAGGACCTCCCACCGGGTGCCACACTTAATGGGGGAGGAGGAGAAAGGAGAGAGACCAGAAACCATATGAGGGGTCCATAGGTCTGGAGAGGGAACGGCAGAGGATGTTGGTGAGTCTGTCTGGAGGAAGCGCTGATCTAGATATCAGTGATAGGGAGTCCTGGGTTAGAGACCAGGATTTCCCTCTTGAACTTTTTCCTTCCAGACTTCGTGAAAGGGAGAGGGTAGAAGATAGTCGCAGTTTGAGAAGATGGGTGGGATTGAGAGCACCATAGCAGGTGCGAGGGCGCAATATGGACAGTGAGTCAGGAAAAGCACGGCACACAGCCCCGACCACAGGAAGCATCCGAGGGGCTGGGTTCACATAGAAGGCAGCAAGCAGGTAACACACCACAGGCTAGCACCGGGGCAGTAAGTATAGAGGATGGCAGGGGCTGGGTGGGACAGTGCACTACAAAACCCCCCAGAGCCCACACTTTGTAGCATGTGGTGTGGCCTCGTCTCCGCCGAGTTGTCCCCACACTTACCCATAGGGCCTGGGAGGGGGGACAATGTCTGAGTACTAATTGCTGTACCAGTGTAATGGCAGGACATTCTTTTTTTCAAATTCGTGCACAGTGTATTCCATATTTGGCCTGATCTCAATGTGTTTTGTGGACACTGGTAGCCCACTGTGATGAATCGCTAGGTGTTGTCACTTCTCCCCAGTAGGGAGACCTTTCCCATGAGGCTAGGGAGGTGAGGGCGCTACCCGATAGTCACCCCATGGGTGGTTTAATGCAGGAGGACCTCATGGGGAGGGACTCCCCTCCTGGGAAGGACGATCACCATGTTCACAGCATGCCCAAACCCTAGGCCCAAAAACCCATACCGCCTCCCAAAGCACCTCTTACTACTATGTCCCGTCCCCTTTTCTTCATACTGTATGTACTTGCTAGGTACGGGAACTGAACCTTTTTCACCAGAAAAATCATATTCCCCTTTACATTTAGTTGCACACCGGGGCATGGCCCAGGGAGCAGGGCTCCCTTGACTCCGCCCACTGGCGCCACACACCAGTCCTCTTTTCCACGTCGACGGGAGAAGACCTCTTCACCTAAGCTTTGGTTAAGACCCTTTTTTCCTTGTAATTCCACACTTTTAAGCTTCCCCAGGGATATATTTCTCTTTTATTGTATTCATACTAATAACTCACTTTCTTTTAGAGAAAAGGATACTCTGTCCTCGGGTATCTACACCCCTCCCCGGTGCATGTCGGCCACAGCGGCCTTTAGCAGGTGCCCGGTGTAAGGAAGGCATGGTATCAAACAGTAAGACAGACACAAGTGATCACAGTTCAAGGGTGTTTATTGAACTTCAATTGGGTTTGAAAAACGCCTATGGTCGGACCTGGCGGGCAGAGCGGCACCCGCGAGCACAGCATGTCGGATGCACCGGCACTGTTCACAAACCCATCCTGGCTCAACCTGGCACAACTAAGCCCTTCCTGGTGGAGACTGACGCCTCAGAATTTGCTATAAGGGCAATGTTGAAACGAGTGGCGGAAGACAACCAAGAAAACCCCATTGCATATTTATCCCAGACATTGCACCCTAGCGAGACAGTCCTGGAGAAAGAACTGCTTGCCATCCGACAGGCCTTCATGGAATGGCGCCATCTACTCTTGGGTGCCAGACACCCAGTACAGGTGCGGACCGTTCATCGGAAACCTGCAGGTCTTGCAATCGATGGAATGCAGAAATAGCTGTCAAGCCTATTGGGCCCTTCTTCTTTGCTCAATATCAGTTCCGCATTCAGCATGTACCGGGTCGTTCAACATAATCGCTGATGCTCTATCTTGACGGCCAGATTAAGTTCCAGAAGAAGCTTGCACCTTTCCCAAGATGTTTCCAGATAACGTGTTCATAGCCCAGCCCACAGTGGTCTGACGCTCTGCAGACCCAGGACTTAACTGCTGTGACGTCTAGGAATTCAACTCCCGCTCTGTCTTTTCACGCATTAATTACTCGGCAACAGAGAAGACTACAGCTCACAGTTTCACTCACCAGGAATTGAGGCATTCTGCTACGTGACTCAAAGGTTCACCCCTCCCATGGTGACCCACCGTACATTCTGCTACAGACCCGTAGGCTACCAAAGGAATACTGGCAACGGTCTGGCAGAATTCAACCTACTAGTGCATTACTAATGAATACAGGACACTACCTCTTTGCAGCAGTACCAAGCGTCACTTTCCCTACAGAGATCCCCATCCCGGAGGCCCAGTCAAAGGCGTTCCAACAAGCCGAAACGCCACAGGACTAAGCACTCATTGTGCTTATTTTGCCCTTTCCAACTAGATAGGGGGCTTCTCCCCCTGGCATAGACCGATGGTTTTGGTCCTCTGTTTATAGAATTCACAAGCCACCCTGGCTTGATCTTTATGGTCCTCAGAGCATAGCCAGGCACAGTGTGCCTTGCTTCACCTGAGACCAGACGAGTCAGTCCTCTTTCTTAATTTCTATCTCACCAAAGTCCATAATAAGAAGTTGCACTCAGGGATCAACTATCTTGGTCCTACCTAGATTTAACAAAGTCTAGAACGCTAAAATAAATCTCTAGGCATTTTGAGGTAAACCAGGTCACTAAACAACCTGAGCGAATATTTAAGGACCTACTTGCGGTACCTTTACCTCTCTAATCATGATGTGCAAATGTTGAATAATATTTGCCATTTTGTTACTGTCTTCTCCTGTACATGTTTACTTTGTTTTTGCTCAATGAAATCTGTATCACACAAATGATACTAACCCAGTAAACATGTGATTGTTAGAGAACTATTACATAGGTTCTGCTTTCTCTTTCTTTGCGATTTTGATTTGATTTTTGATTTGTGATTTCTTCTTTTCGGATAAACATTCTGCTATTGCGTATGAGTTAACAATACAGAAAAAGAATAAAATGGAACTAAATAATTGTTTATACACCAATAGGGGATTTGTGCCTTATTTGCCTGATTAGGGGATACAATTGTGTACTCATAAAGATACTAGGTTTACTACTTTGAAGTCTTCATTTGTAAATAACTTGAACATAATCATTTAGACACCAACATATAGTGTTCATAAATATATCTGTGGTTGGCGATCTTCTTGTGTTCCCTATTTGTACATTAGCCCTCCCAGCCTTCCACAGTCGGGGCTATCCCTTCCGTTATAACATAGCCCAGCCCAAAACACTTTTGGACAACATATGGGCTGAGACCCCGACTTTGGATCTTTGGAAGGAATACATCAAAGCCAATCGCTGGACCCTGTCTGCCAAAGATGGATACCTCTTCAAGGACCAGAATCTGGTTATTCCTACACAGACCACAAGGATTAAAATATTAAACCTCTGCCATGACACGTTTCATTCCGGGCATCGTGGGATCAAGGCTACCCTTCATGCCATCCGGAGAAACTTTTGGTGGCCAAAGATGATCGAAGACGCACAAGCATACATACAGGCATGTGCTGTTTGCAACCAGAACAAGACAGACAACAGGAAACCAGCAGGTCTCCTCCTCCAACCGGACCTGCCATCTCGACCATTGGAGACGATAGCCACGGACTTGATCGTAGATCTTCCCCCTTCCAAAGGGCACGCCGCTATCATCGTTACTATCAACCTTTTTTCCCACATGGCTCACTTCACTCCTCTGCTCAAGCTACCTTCGGCACAAGAGTTGGCTGGGATTTTGTTGACACACATCTTTCCGCTACATGGCCTACCCTCCAAAATCATCTCTTGATTGTGGACCCAATATGTCTCCAGATTCTGGAAGCACCTATGCCATTTGTTGGGAATACCCCGTGCCCTATCCTCGTGATACCATCCTCAGACTAATGGCATCACCGAAAAGGTAAATCAAACCCTTGAACAGTATCTATGGTGCTTTGCATCAAAAGTACATGACGACTGGTCAGTGCTAATCCCAGTAGCTGAATTTGCTTACAACAATTCCGATCACTCTGCAACCAAGAACAGTCCCTGCTTCTGCAATCAAGGTTTCCACCCGTCTGCTCTGCCCACACTCCTGGCTCATACCAGTCCAGTCCCATCAGTCGATTCCTAGATATCACAGCTTGTCTCGATACATGAGAAGGTAGAAGAACATCTAGTAAAGGCCAGGATGGACGTAAAGAAATATACAGACACCAGACGGCGACCAGGCCCTTCTTATACAGTCGGAGATAAAGTCTGGCTATCTTCCCGACAATTGCCCAGGCATCTGAGGCCAAACAAACTGGCGCCACACTTTTATGGACCATTCACAGTGACTGAAATCATCAACCCTGTGGCCTTTCGACTTCAGCTACCAGAATCTTGGGAAAGAATCCACCCAGTTTTCCATTTGTCCTTATTGAAACCTTATCAGCAGTCAACCAAGACATCTCTTTGACCTCCCCCTCTTCTTGTTAATGATCAGGTCGAATTTGAGGTTTCCAGAATTTGTGACTCGAGATACAGAAGACGATGCCTTCAATATCTGGTGGAATGGAAGGGTTATACACCCAGTGAACCCACATGGGAGCCTGTGTCCAACCTAAGCGCCCCCTGCCTATTGCAACAATTCCACCAGATCCATCCAGGCAAACCAGGGGGATCAGGCTCTAGAAGGGGGCATACTGTCATGAATCGCCGGTTCAGCCCATTCAGGACGACCTGGTCGCTCGGGCGCCGTGTTACGGCATCCATTTTCACCTTCAACATGGCAGACACTGGGGGGAAACCCGCGGTCTAGCTTCCTGGTATTCCTTGCAACTTCCTTGAAATGGGACACGCCCCCTGCGGTTAGGCGCGTCTCAATGCTCGGCTTGTCCATGCTCAGCGCTTCTGCAAAAGTTGTTTTCCTGGACCCTTACCCTTCGTTCTGCCTTCTGCTACCTCCGGGCTTGGCTTACTTGCAAGGCTTATTCTTATTCTTGCTTCCCTTCCTGGTGTGTTCGGCCTTGCGCCGCTCCTTGCTTTCTCCACTTGCTCACGGGACTCTGCGCAAGCTGCTCTGGACTTCTGTTTTCCTTCCTGGTGTTCTGATCCTTCCTGGAATCCCCCCTAGAATACTGAACGTTCCCAGACTGAACGTCTCGACCCAGGGCAGGAGCTCAGGGCACTGCCTGCTTGGTACCTACCTACCGGGAACCAGCAGAGGAAACTCGCCCCTACCTTCATGAGACCCGTATCTCCAGGAAAAAGGAGAAACCTGTGACCACAAAGAAAAGGACGTTGAAGAACAAACAGGAGAGCTGGGAATCTGAGGAATCAGATTGTCACAGCAGTCTCCGCAACAGCTTGTCTCTCGGTACCCATAGCCATTCCGAGACAGTCGCCGGGGCCAGGTAGTGATTATCCATGGCGACCCATTGAGGTTCTTTATGATTTCGCAAGTGGGGGGATCAGGATTCGCAATTGGGCAGCTTAGTATTTCCTCAGGTCTGACAGCCCCATCCCACCCATATCTCTAGGTAGTGCCAAGGTGTCATAGGCCACCCTTGGTCTCTTTCCCTGCCAGAGGAACCTTGCAATAGCCCTTTTAACCTCATCAAAGAAAGACTTCGGCATCTGAATCGGAAGCATCTGTAAGGAGTATAGAAAGCGAGGGAGGCATACCATTTTGATCGCATTAAGCCTACCCAACCAAGATATTGTCAGTTTTTCCCACTTGGCAAGATCGGCATGGAACCTTAGGAGGTGGGGGGGGTTGGCTTTGTAGAGGTTGTTGCTATCCCTCGTGAACTGTATGCCCAAATATTTAAGCAGAACATTTTCCATTATGAGGCCTAGCGGGGGAAGTCTATCCACGTCTGTCTGTGTAGTTTCATGCAGTGGAAATAAAATCGACTTGGTCTTATTAATTTTGAAGCCTGAGAGATTACCTACCCCGCGCTTTTTAACAATGTCCGTTCCATCGCTCTCCATACAATGGTGCTGCTTGCAACCTTGGCTTCACCACAGACCGGTCTTGTATCGGTCTCCCCAACTCACCGACTGTGTTGATTTTGATTTCACTGACGCTGCTTTGTTCTTGGAACCAAGGACGGTACCGCAGCGGCTGCTGCTTCTCCCCGCCTTGATTATTGACGCAGGATGGCCCCGGGCATCTCGGAGACACAATAAAGGATTCTTCAGCCTGGTGTCCTGGTCTTATGCTTTCTATTCCCGAGGGCTCTGGAAAGTAACGTTTCCTTGTCGAAAAGGTCAAGGAAATTTCCCTCCTTGCGATCCCCTTCCGTTTTGACATATTTCCTCTCTTGTTCAGCTGCCCTCTCGAAACTGTTTCCTCGTGTGCTTTTCCTCGCTCACAGTGTGCACTTGTGCTCCGCCTTTTATCTGTGTGGGGAAGCTTAATGGAAGTCAGGTGTGTGTGATTTTCAGTAATTGCCTGACCTCGCCTGACTGTTGTATTTGGGACACGTCAGGTATACTGCTCGGTTGTTGGTCTGTTTTCTCCCATAGCGGGCTATCCCTGTGAAAGTGTCCATGGTGTAAAAGGTGGGGGTAGAGTTCCTAAATATACTACCTGGAAGGGTGGGGTAAAGGTGTTACAGGGAAGGGGATACTGCGTCTCACCATCCAGTATCCCTCTCCCCGAAGACCCTTCACCCAGGAGATCCTCCCCCACTGATCCACCCCCAGGAACTGGATCCAAAAGCTATGGCCGTGTCCTGGCCACCTCGATGACAGATCCACGGGGGGACTAGAGAGTGAGACACCACCTGGTTTCTCACACTGGCTTGCGACAGATCCTTCCCCACGTTTGAGACTCACGCACTCTGCCTGCAGTGCCTTAGCGAAGACCACGGCTGGGACCGGAGCTCAGCTTGCAATGCTCTTACACCCCGGTCATTAAAGAACCGGCTAGCCAGGTGAAGGGAGCTGTTCTCCAGGTCATCACCGGAGCACATCAAGGAGTACGTACGGAGAAAGACCAAACTGAATGTAAGAACACTATTCTCCAAAGCACCCCACGAGGGTGACTCCTTTCCAGGGAGGCAATCGAGCGGGAGGGGCCTACCAGGCTCTAGTACCAACAAGGTGACAAGGCTCTCCGAGCTACCGGCCACACGGCTGAGGGATCCACAGATCCTCCCGGTCCTGCTGCTGAGGGGCCAAAGGGCCCTTGCACTGGGGAATTCCCAGAGGGGCTTTGATCGGATATCAGGCGCAAGCTTGAGGGGGCACCTACACACAGCACTGAAAGCACTACCTGCGTCATGTCCAAGGACACACCGCCTCCCAGGCCCACGCCTGAGGTGCAGGGCGGGTCCAAGCCTACGCACTCAACCATCAAGCACGTGGCGCAGTACAGCACAAAATGGCCGTGCAGCCTGACAAAATGGCAGCTCGTCAGGAAACAAACTTTTCCAGCGAGCATCAAAGGGCATACTTCACGCCCACTTGGTAGCAGTCTGCACCACACAGATTCACTTGGTAGCTGTGGCTGAGCAGTCAGACTTCCCTCAAGAAGAGTTAGGCAGTATACAGAGTATTCACAATAGGTCAAGAGAACACAGTAGAACAAGTAAACGCTGACCAGGGCTTGGTGTAAAAGAGATATAATTATTTATTTAAAACCACATCTAGAAAAACACACAGGCACTAATACTAAGCAATTCAAAAACACGGTCACTAAAAGATATACACTCCCTTAAAAGAATATTAGACAAGTCTTAAGTAAAGCCCCACTTATTTTCAGACAGCGGTGAGCGCTTAACGTAGATGGCACGCTAATAGTTCGTTTTAAAAACGGAGAGAAGAGCAGAGAACAAGTTGAAACAGATCCCAACACTTTTACCAGAACATAACAAGCGAGGAAGGCAAAGTAAAACCGTGAAGTTAGAGTCAAGAGGCCGGATCCACTTTGAGGATCCAAACGAAATGTGTCTAAGGTCACACGGTTGCAGTGCACAAAAGTCTTGTAAAGGTTCAAAAAGGAGTTGGGCCAAAGAAAGGGACCAGTTAGAGGGTCAAGGCGACCAGCCCAGTCCAGAAGGTTAAGGGGTTATTATTACCTTGTAGCAATCTTTAGAAAGGGAGGCCTGGCTGACACGGTACCTTAAAGTGATGAGAACGCTCCAGCGGGGGCAGTTGTTCCTGGCAGCGGGTGCAAGTCGGTGCTTCGTCCGGGGGAAGAGGGGATCTCGTCGTGGAGGAAAACAGGAGTCCGTTGCACTGCCAGGGAAGAAACCAGCCGCAGAGTTTCTCAGGTACAAGGAGCGGTCCAGTGATTCGCGGTTCAGTGGTGAGTGGCTATCCGGCTGCCAGGGTGCTTGGCACGGCAGTTCGACCACAAACCGGGCTGGGGTGCGAAGAAAGGAAGGTAAACTGGTTGTGCCCACCAGTCAGGGGAAGAAGCCTCTCCAGCCGGGAGATCTTCTCTGTCGTCGGGAAGTGGTGAGTCGGGTTCTGCAGGTCTCCACCGGTGGTGTTGTCGTGGTAGGTTGGCTCAGCTTCTCCCTTGTCGGATTCTCAGGTCCTGTGGCGACTTCTGAGGTTCCAGTCCCCAAAGCCCTGCTTTTATGCAGAAAACCCCCATTCACTCAGCCTAGCTGTCACTCAAACATGCTAAGTGGTGAGCCGGCCGGCTCACCACTTGGGCCAATCACACAAGAGTGCGACTTGAGTTACCAAGGTAACTCAGTCCAGGGTGCCTAAACCCCCTCCCACGCCCCCTGTGGTACCCAGACAGAGTGGCACCACTTTTGGAGGCTTCTGTGGAGAAGCCCGCCAAAAAGTGGAACAAAGGGCTCGACTTGGGTTGGAGTCACAGAAGAGAATACAAACGCCATTTTAGAATCGAGTCTTGGCAAAAAATACCAACCGGCGAATTAATATTAATTAAATAAACCGGCGGTATGTTCGAGGCTATGAGAAAAATCCCATAGGAAAATATTTGCGGTCGAATATAAAAAGTAGTTTCCACTGCCACCAGCCAAAACTCGATCAGGGGGGACTTATATGTGCCCCCTCGACTAAAAGACCCCGGGGCAATCGAATTGCCCCGACCAGTACATCCACAATATGATGGTTTGAACTGGTTTCTGTTAATAATTTGGGACTAGTAAAGCCAATGGTGACTTTACATGCCCTGGGAGACAGTAGTCAGTCCCAGGGTATGGAGTCTATGGGGGGGGTGTCACTATGACACCCCTGTGTTACTGCACGGAGGGTGCTGTGTAACACACATATGAGACCCTATGGAGTAAAGGACCACATAGCCCATAAAACACATTACCAGTCAAAGGAATACCATAAATCATGTCCAAGAGTGGGAGAAAAAGAGTCTCACTCTTGGCAGGAGGAAAAAAACAACTCCAGAAATCCATCAAAGCTGCTGGGGGACTCACTAGGTTAGGAAATTCAGCCTAAAGAGAGAATTCTCCCTAACACACGCCCAGGGTGGAATGGTCTCCAATAGAAACATGTTGCACCTCCTACCCATCCACATCGACACAGGGATACTATATGGACACGGGCTACGCTCAGAGCAGGAAAAACACAGGGAGAAATCGGCAGTATGTGCAAACACACACGGCTGTTCCTACGCAGGAGCGCACTTCACCAGCATGCGAGGAGCATTTCTTCGACAAGTTCTTCACATTAATGAAATCCCCACAGATGGGTAATATACTTAAGGCAATCATACAAGACATGATCCCGCCGGTGCTCCTGCAGCAGCCAGCTCTAGTCCAGCTCCCTCACAAACTATACCTGTGCTACAGCCCCTGGTACCAAACACCATGGTGGCCTCGCCACAATCCATAGAGCATCCTGCGCAGCCTAATAGCGGGCTTGCAGCTCCATCTAATACCCCACCTGCAGATTCCACAGACCTGCAAGACACAGCGGTGGACATGGAGGACAAGGAGGATCAAGACACCTCCTCCTCTGCAAAGGCTTTCCATGAAAGGTTGGCGGGTAGCGGAGTACATTGGTATCTTGCAGCCACAAAATGAGCATCCTGAGGATGGGGTCCTTGCAGAGGTACTCGCCATCCGCTCGACCACAAAATCCAGCGTACTGTTACAAAAGAATGTAGAGGCCCTGGTGAAGAAGGGTTGGGCAAAACCTCATTCAACTCAGCCAACTAACAAATGCCTATAGGCAAAATACAGACAAGCGGAAGGTGATTCACTTTTCCCATCTGTTCACCCTCAACCGCACTCATCAGTCCTTGCAGAAACATAAATGTATGCTAAACCTCAAACTTCCACGCCCTCATCTACTTCGGGCCCAGCTAGGCAAAGAGGAAAAGGCCCTAGAAGCCTATGGAAAGAAAGCCTACTCTAACCCCACTCTCCACCTAAGGCAAGCAAATGTGGATGCCATGCTAGCTGCGGTTAATCAAAAGCTGTGGAGGGAGATTTCCGACTTCTTTCCTGATCTCCCAGTCCATAGACCGTCTCGGTTCCAGGCTGGTCTAGCGGAAGCAGAAATAGTGGCTCAAGACCTAATGCAGTCATCAGTGGAACACATCGACACAGCAGGCGGGGCTGTGTGCCTGGCTGCAGACATGAGGACAGCGTGCTTCAAGGCCACTAGGTTTAATCCAGATGTACAGGATCGTATCCTCGACCGACCATTTGAGGGAGAGTACTTGTTCCATTCGTCCGCTGATGAGGAGCTGAATAAGAAAAAGAATAGCTCCCAAACAGCCAAATCTAGGCCATTCGGGGAAAGCCAGAGCCACCCACGGTTTGATAGAGGTTGTACCTTTGGTGGTATTAGGGGCTTCCAGGAATGCCGCACCAGGCAACCCGACGGGTCTCCTAGCCTACGCCGCCGTAAGCAGCAGAAGACTACACAATAAGGGCTTTTTCCAGTCCCCCTCCCAGGCACCAGTCTCAGAGGGGGAAAAAAGCAGTGATGGTATCATTAGGATCCGCAGCTCTCCGGTGGGGGGCAGGTTTGTCCTTCATTTTCAGTCCTGGCGGATAAGATTAGCGGACCCCTGGATTCTCTCAATAGTTTCCCAGGGCTTCCACCTTCCTGTACCTCAAGTCCCCCCCACAACACCTCTCCCGCAGATTGGCACTGCATCTCTTCTGGCGGAGATCCACTCCCTAATAGTGAGCGAAGCAGTGGAGGAAGCCCCCCCCCTCAACGAGGCTTGGGATTGTACTCTTGCATTTTCACCATACAGGAAAAGAACCAGGCAGGCTTGTGAGTTGTCCTAGACCTTTGTATCTTTAACCTTTTCCTACCCCTGATAAAGTTCAAGATGCTTACGCCAGCATTGATAGCAGAGTCTGTGTGGGGGAGACTGGACATGCTCCCTGGATCTGAAGGATGCATACCTACACGTTCCAATTTGGCAAGCCCATCAGTCCTTCCTGCGATTCTGGAGCCTGGGTTTCCATTTCCAAAACTAAGTTCTCCCATTTGGTCTCAATTCAGCCCCCAGGGTGTTTACGAGACTAATGAACACGGTGGCAGCACTGCTCAGATCGGACGGCCACATTCTATATCCATACTTTGGCGACTGACTAGTACGAGCGGATTCCCCAGATGGAGTCCACAAAACAGCAGCCAGACTTATGCATACACTATACGAACTGGGGTTCCCCGTCAACCTCAAGAAATTGCAGCTTCAGCCTACTCAGTCCTTGACCTTTGTAAGGAACTTATGGTGGCAACAGTAGACAGACACAAGTGATCACAGTTCAAGGGTGTTAATTAAACTGTGTAAATGTGTGAGAAAAATAAAAAGGGCCTACACTAAAAAAAAAAAAAAAAAATGCCAATCCTTACTGCTAAGTTACAAAATAGTGTGAGATAATGTTCACCAGAAAAGAAAGAAGTGTTCACAAAATGATAAGTCAGGATCGTATAGCTGGGGTCTCCCTTCCCCACGTTTTTAGCATGGGGCAAGGCGGGACTCCTGAGCAGAACACACAACTGGGCTTCTCCAGCGCGAGGTTACAGTTCTTTTCATCGATATCAGGACCTTCTGAGGCCAAGTCTCTTTCATACACAATCTCTTGCCTCTGAGGGTCTGATATGTCAAAAATAACAAAGCAAAAGTTCCTTTTTCCGGAATCTTTTACATTGCCTGCTGACTCTTCACCCCTGGATCGCCCTCAACCGGGTTCTGATCCTTTCTTAATGTTGCACTCCCTCAGTCGGGTTCACTACTGCCAGATCCACAGTTGACTTTGCTTTATCACATTGTGGGACTCACTTCCCTTAGCTTTACTCCTGGCATCCCTGTGTCGGGTTCACATAGCCATTCTAAATAGTTCACGATTTTAGTATCTCATAAGAAAGCGGGGTTCCCGTCCCCTAGCTTTCTTTCAGCATCCCTCGTTGGGTTCGCACTTGCCACAGTTCATAAGAAAATCACTCTAGACTCCCTAGGTTCACTTCTTACCCGAGTCTGGGTCTCAGGCCCGAGTCAGGCTTTCCTTAAAGCCCCCAGTCAGGCTTTCCTTAAAGCCCCGAGCCAGGCGTCACGCAGTTCTATTAACACAATGTTCTCAGGGTTGGAACTGGTCACCCTAATTCGTAGGCATCCCTCAGTCTGGTTCACATTTGCCCCCAGTAATACAATTCACTTTGTTTCCTCAGCATGTCAAAGACTTTCGATTGTACAATGGGTTTTGCACGACCCTTGTAGGACCTCTATGACCTTGTACGCCGGCCTCTCCTAGGGCCGCTTGGTATTTGTAGTTTCAACAAAGGGGAGATTCTTTCGAATTAGCACCCACGTGGTGCCGGACCACTCTGCTGCTGGTCCTTCACTGGGTTTTCTTACATTTCAGGTCCCCCTCTTCTGGGCTCAGACCTTCTCACCTTGCTTTAAGGCTCTCCCTCTGCCAGGTACCGCCCCTTCTTCAGTTTTCCCCAAAAAAATTGTTTTGGCCTTCCAGTCCCAGAATGCATTGGTGTATTTTCTTCCTACTTCAAAGCTCCCCAAAACAGCAGTCCATGGCTTTGGGAGCTGCAGGAGTCTCAATGGGGACGTATCCTGAGGTCAGGGCCGAATCGCCTGCCCCTTAGAGACCTGGGCTTGCCTGCTGGGCCCAGTGGAGGAGCGCTGGTATGGCACCACCAGGAGATCCCTGCAGCCTGTGGTTTTGTCTCCTGGAGGTACAGGTATCTCCCCTCAATGCCTCCTCCAGGTTTCCCAGGGTATGTGCAGCTCAACTGATCTTCCTCTGCCGCCTCGACACCTTCAAGCATCCCCAGCTTGCTCCATGTGTGCTCTCCTGCTCTGCCGTTTATACTTCCTTGGAGTCTCAAGTGGAGTCAGGTGTGAGTAGTTAGAAAAGGAGGCCTGACCTAGCGAGACAGTCCAGTCTTAGTATAGCATAGACTTTCTTCCGTCTCTCAATGGTGTTGTGAAAGATCTTCATTCTTTCAGCTCCGCTCTTCCTCGTCTCAGTGCTTGTGGAGAAAGCCATTGTGGAGGGATTGTGGGAGTTGTGGTTTTTCTGATTAATTGTGGAAAAACTGTGTAGGGTTTTGTCCAAATAAACAGGGTGAGTGGGTGACGGTAAATAAATGTGTTGGTATGATGGTTTTACAGAAATGTATGGGACATAATGGAACTGGTTTGACAATATTCTATTTCAACTGAAAGAATGTCGGGTAGGGGCATATCTGAGACGGGGTGGGGGATAGTCCTGCAATTGTAATATACAAGATGGTAATTGCAATTTCTTTCTCCTGGTTCTCCCACACCTCCTTTCTAAGTTGGTACTTGTTGGAATTAGTGGGCAGGGGGTACCGGGACAGGATTTAGAATAACCTATAAAGGTGGAGGAAGTGTCAAAAGGGGGAAATGTCCCCTTCTCGCCATCAGATGTCTCACCCCCATTTCCCGAGGACTTCTCTCCCAGGTGATCCTCCCGGACTTGTTCACCTCAGGGTCTGGATACAAGGGCGATGGCCGTGCCTTGGCCACCTGAGAAAGGTATCCCAGGGTTCAGACATTGAGACACCTTCAGGTTTCTCACACCTTCCTGGGTCTCATTTGGGATACCAAGGCGTAGAAGATATTCCCCTGCGTGGACACCGTGGCAGTGCTCAAGGCAGGTACCTGGCATTTCTTGAGCAGGGCGGTGACTTATGCATGGTGGTATCAGCAACTGCTAGGGATTATGGCAGCTTGTCTTCTAGCTGTACCTCACACCCGGCTCAAAATGAGGAAGCTGCAGCTACATTTCTCGGCCTCTTGGAATCAGGAAAATGGTTACTAAGCGGCATTAGTGTGCATACCACCCCACCTTCACCACGACCTTTACTGGTGGAGGACAGACTCCAATCTCTTGGCAGGCAAATCATTCACGCAGCCTCTGCCAGCATACACCATTACCACTGGCTCACCCCTCCAGGGTTGGGGAGCCACTTTGATTGAGCAGAGTTCCATGGTCTTTGGTGGGGACAGGGCCAGGACAGGCACATAAATTGGCTAGAAATTATGACTATATGGATAGCCCTGAAAGCTTTTCTCCCGGTAATCAACAACAACCCGGTCTGAATTTAGACGGACTGCTCCACCTGTATGTACTACCTCGACAAACAGGGGGGGCACCACATCACCTCCTCTGTGCAGGCTAACAATAGACATATGGGAATGGGCCCTAGCAAATAACGTATCGCTCTTGGCTTTTCACCTACCAAGGAAGTCCAACCTAGAAGCAGACAGGCTCAGCAGGCTCGGAATCGACAATTACCAATGGCAACTGAACGCTAGGGTTCTGAGGGAGATCTTCCACAGATGGGGGCAGCCACAGCTGGACCTGTTCGCCATCCCTACCAACAGGAGGTGTTGTCAGTTTGTGTCCTAGATGTTTCAAGGCACAGCTTCCCTGGGGGATGCATTGCAGATTCAGTGGGATGGTAGCTGGGCATACGCATTCCCACCCACTCCGCTTATACACAAGGTCATCTGCAAGGTCAAGGAGACGGGGCGAATACATCTCATTCTGGGAGCCCCACAGTGGCCAGCCAGAACATGGATCTCAGAACTGTCCAATCAACCACCAGTTCCCCTCCCAGTGGGTCTGGATTCACTACTACACCAACAGGGAGGTGGGTGGGCGGGCAGTGGTCCACCCCTTCCCAGAGAGTTTAGCCCTAACAGGCTGGTTCCTGAGCACATAACCCTCCAGTACCTCCATTTGCTACAGGACAATGTGGACATCATCCAATGGGCAAGAAGTGCATCCACTAACAGCCAATACAAAAGCAAATGGACCAGGTTCTGCCATTGGGCCAAGGACAAGGGCATAGAGCCCTTAGGGTGCACCATCGACCATGTGATGTCCTTCTCTGTACATCTAGCTCACTCTGGGGTGCAAGTAGACACATGCCGCACCTACCTGGCAGCCATGGGTGCATATAGTAACTCTGGCTACAGCCTTTTCTCAACCTCCAACCCAGTGGTAAAGAGGCACCTTGCAGGACTAACCCTCCTGTAAAACGTCCACAACCGGTCTGGGATCTCAATGTAGTTTTGGCAGCCTTAGCACATAGAGCCTTTGAGCCCATGGCTTCTGTGAACTTCAGATTGGTTACTATTAAGACTGTGCTCTTGGTGGGCCTTATCTCAGCTTGCAGGCTTTCTGAACCATATACCATTTTCCACCAGGACAAGGTGGTGCTACGGACACCCATCTTTTCTACCAAAGGTAGTGTCTTTCTTTCACCTCAATGAAAAAGTAGTCCTACCGACTTTCTTTCCAAATCCGCAGACGAAGCAGAAAAGCTCCTGCACTGTCTGGACGTTAGGGGAGCGCTCCAATGTTACCTTAACAGGACTAAAAGCTTCCACAGATCGGATGCCTTGTTTCTCACTTTCAGAGGATCAAAGTCTGGGAGTCAAGCCTCCAAAGCCTCAATAGCAAGTTGGATAGTTCTGGCCATCAAGGAAGCTTACGAGGGACAGCAAATGAAGTTGCCAGTAAACATGCACGTTCATGCGGTTAGAGCCAAGGCTACTGCAGTTGCATTCCAAAGACACGTACCATGGAAAACTATCAGGAGGGGCGGCCACATGGGCCTCCCGATTGGGCCTTCTGCAAGCACTATTGTTTAGACTCCAGTGCCAGATCAGATGCTGCATTTGGCCATGCGGTCCTTAAAAAATTGTTTTCATAAGAGTTGCAGTCTCTTCACCCCGGGGCTTCAGACAGTGGTAATCGCCCATAGAGTATGGTGGAAAGGGGAAGGGATGTAGGAGTAATTGTAAGTTACTCGCCGTAGTGACTAATGAACTCCTAGTCCATAGTCCTCTTTCCTCCATATGTCCCACTATACGCCCCGTTTAAAAAAACAAGTGTTATGAGGCAAACGTAATATGGCCGATGCATCAAAGGAGAACGGGGTGTTGCGCCGGTGGGCAGAGTCAATGGAGCCCTGCTCCTGTGGCCACGCCCCTGCTCTCATCTAAATTTAAAAGGCAAGACGATTTTTCTGGTGAAAAAGGATCAGTTCCCGTCCCTAGCAAGGGACGCCCATACAGTATGGAGGAAAGGGGACTATGGATTAGGAGTACGTTGGTCACTACAGTGAGTAATTTATAATAACTAGTGCATCCATGTACTATTGCAACACTCTAGATAACGTGGGTATGTTAGGTTACTTGCGCCTGACCATTTAGTAAAGTAGAGACTCTACAAGTAAAGTTTATACATAAATAATTGTTTTGGTGTTTCTAAAACCAAGCATAAGTTTTAAAGGATTTAAAAGGGTGCCTACATACTCCAGTCGGAGGAACGTGCAATTGTTTCGCCCTTTCCCAGGCTTTTCTCAAGGCACAGTTACAGTTATATACGTGATACAGTAATTGTTACGCTCACCTGGCTCCCACAGAGGCGTCGATCTGAACTGGACAGCTGCGGTCTCCACCAATGTGACGCTTAGGGCCGAGATGACGGACTGGACTGGCCCACCTAGCTTCGTTTGCTTGGCCCGTAGGAATATCCTTCTGCAAATGGAGAAAGGGAATTAACCACCCGTGGAGTCAAGTGTAAATTCCCCCCACCCCCGCTGTTCTCCCCACAGATCACCTTTGATGTCCTCTCCCATAGTCTCACCTGATGGTTTGAAAAGATGACTCTCCATCCTGCATTGAGCGCAGGGGCGTGTTGATAACCAGTTGCTTCACTGGCTCGAAGGAATCGGTGAGTTCCAGAACAATAATGACTCCGAAAAATATGTAGTTTGTAAGAGTTCACATGTCTGACTTTCACTCTTGTCCGATTCCTTGCAGTTTGCAGCTTGACCCCAGCGAAGAGTTCCTCGTGGTAGCTGACGAAGTTCAGGTAAGGATTTGGCTTATCCTACACAGTTCAATAAAATAAGGCTAGAATGTAAGCTGCCTGTTCCCTTATTCAGGTGTGGCGAGAAAATATGAAGTTCGAGGAATTATGCCTCCGGCGGTAAAATTAGGTAAGTCTATTGCGGTGAGAAGAGTTCCCCTTATTTGTCCCATTGTCTCACCTTGTCGGCCTTTTGTTCCACTTAGGGGCCGGGGTGCGGCGAGGATGCAATGGAGACTGCGCCGACCCGTGAAGAGGAATAGTACCCCCGGCGGTAATCAGGTAAGTCTATGGGGGTAGTTACTATTGCCTCTGTTTATTTCCTTGGCTCACCTTTGCTTTTCTTGTGTTCCCCTTAGGTGCCAGAATGCGGCGGAACGTGCAGAAGGATGCGGTGGATCGTGAGGATGCTGCGAGGGCCGGTGAGTTTAGCGCGGTGCTGCAGCAGGCGAGGCGGCGCGCGTAAATGCTTCTTTCTTCCAGTTCGAAGGTGCAGTGGATCCGGAATCCTGGTAAGGATCGAAGGTTTGCTCTTATTCTAACCTTTCTCCTTCTGTTCCTCCCTTTTTCTAGGAGCTGCAGACTCGAGGCGGGCGTGGCAGAAGACTGGATGCAGGCTTGCAGACTTGGTGAGCGTTACGCTGCTGGATGCAGAATAACGCGAAGCGTGTGCTGCTCTTCGGGCGTGGTTTAAATAGCCTCCAAAGTAGTCCCAGGTAAGTATTCTTCCCCAGTCCCACCCGAGTAAAAAAATAGTCCCTAGGTAAAATAGTCCCTTCCAAGCCTCATTTGGCTTGGCGCTCTGCAGCATGGTCTGCACCGGGTAAGCTTGCAGCATGGTCTGCATCAGGTAAGTTTACTCTATGAGCCTGGTGCCTATGGCGCCAGGACTGACTCTCCATGGGAGCCTGGTGCCATAGGCACCAGGATCGCACCCAAACAGCCCCTAACAGGGGCTTTTGGGCTTGCTCAAAACAACTTGATGCCTGCTTCTGGGGTTGCTGGACCTGGTCTGGTTCCCCGGGGGTAGGCATCATGACAGTAATGTGTATCTCATTCAGTGAGTACAATCCTGCACATATTCTACATACAAAACATAACTCAAATCCACGTGACTGTTGCAGTTATCATGTGTTAGGCAGAAACCTGTGTAGTTCCCTTTGGGAACACTGCAAAAGATTTAGGACTACAGGTGTTAGCAGTAAACCCACTTGGTAGCAGTCTGTACCACCCAGATTTACCTGGTAGCTGTGGCTGAGCAGTCAGACTTCCCTCAAGAAGAGTTAGGCCGTATGCAAAGTATACACAATAGGTACTCAGATACGATAGCACAAGCAAACACTGACCAGAGCTTTGGTATCAAAGTATATAATTATTTATTTAAAAACACACTGTTTGAGACACTCCAGCACTCTTATTGTAAAACACTCTAAACACAGTTACGATTATAATATATACAACCCTTATTACTTATCAGACAAGTCTTAGTTAACACCACTTATTTCCAGTCAGAGGTGAGCCCTTAACTATAGATGGCACTCCAATAAATTCATGAAGAAGGGAGGGAAAAAGACAGAATATGGGAAGATACACCACTCTAAGATTTAGGAACACTTTTAGCAAGGCAGAAGAGCAAAAGTCACTTGTGAGCCAAAGTCCATAGGCTGGGCCCACTCTTAGAGAGAGCAGAGCACAAATGCGCCCAAGATCACACAGTTACACTAGGCTTTGAAAGTCTTGCAGATAGTTCGAAAAGAGTTTAGAGAGGCTCAGAAAAGTTTAGCCAGGGTGTCCCAGGCTAACCCAGGTTCGAAAGCCGGGGGCTAAATCTACCCCGTACAGTCGGTGGCAAGGGAAGCCAGGCGGAACACGGTACCTTAAGTGGGAAGGATCCTCCAGCGGTGGCAGTTGTTCCTGGCAGCGGGTGCAAGTCTCGGCATCGTCCAGGGGAAGAGAAGATCTCAACTCGGAGGAAAGATGAAGGTCGTTGCACTGCCAGGGAAGAAACCAGCCGCAGAGTTTTCCGGTTAAAGGTATTACCCTTTATTTCGAGGTCGTGCTAAAACGTGGTATTCCGGTTGCCGGGGTGCTTGGCACAGGCAAGGCGGCCACGAGATGCGTTGGGAAGGCGAAAAGACTGTGAAACTGGTTATCCCCACCAGTCAAAGGAAGAAGACTCTCCGGCGGGAGATCTCCTCTGTCGTTGGGAAAAGTGGTGAGACGGTCCAGCAGGGCTCCACCGGTGGTGTCGTCGTGGCAGGTCGGCCCAGCTTCTCCCTCGTCGGATTCTTAGGTCCTGTGGCGACTTCTGAAGTTCCAGTCCCCAAAGCCCTGCTTGTATGCAGAAAACCCCCATTCACTCAGCCTAGCTGTCACTCAAACATGCTAAGTGGTGAGCCGGCTGGCTCACCACTTAGGCCAATCAGGATGGAGTGCGACTTGAGTTGCCTAGGCAACTCAGTCCAGGGTGCCTAAATCCCCCTCCACCCCTCCTAAGTACCCCAGACAGAGTGGCACCACTTTGGAGGGCTTCTGTGGAGAAGCCTGCCAAAAAGTGGAACAAAGGGCTCGACTTGGGTTGGAGTCACAGAAGAGAACACAAACGCCATTTTAGAACCGAGTTTTGGCAAAAAATACCAACCGGAGAATTAATAATAATTTTAAAAAACGGCGGTATGTTCGAGGCTATCGTAATTAAATAAATAAAGATAGTAGCCTCGAACAATGGGAAAATCCCATAGAGAAATATTTGCGGTTGAATATAAAAAGTAGTATCCACAGCCAACTGCCAAAACGCGATCAGGGGGGACGGAGACGTGCCCCCTCGACTAACAGACCCCGGGGCAATCGAATTGCCCCGGCCAGTACGTCCACAATATGATGGTTTGTACTGGTTCTGTTCAGAATTCAAGACTAGTAAAGTCAATGGTGACTTTACATGCCCTGGGAGACAGTAGTCAGTCCCAGGGTATGGAGTCTATACTGGGGGGCCACTATGACACCCCTGTGTTACTGCACTGAGGGTGCTGTGTAACACACATCACAAAAACACATGAAGCCCTATGGAGTAAAAGACCCCATAGCCCATTAAACACATCTAGATTCAAAGGAACACACTCAAATCATGTCCAAGAGTGAGGGTAAAAGAGTCTCACTCTTGGCAGGAGAAAAAAATAAACCCCAAAAATCCAGCAAAGCTGCTGGGGGACTCACTAGGTTAGGAAATTCAGCCTAAACAGAGAATTCTCCCTAACATCATGCGTCAATACTTCATACAAAAAAGTACATTCTATTCTGAGCAACTAATATTCAAATGTACATGCATGTCAGCTCTGTTGTGAGGGGGAGAAAGGTAAAGTAGAGTAGTGTTTAGTTATGTTCGGTTAAGCTCTATCATGTGCTAAGTCAATTATTGTCAGAATCAGATTTACGTCTTACTAGTTAGGTCTTACCTATAGAGATTGAAAAGTAATCTGTTGTTCCTTCTGTGGACAGTATTTTGTCTTATTCATACTTTTTACTAATCTGGTTGGCGAATTTACAATGATCCCAATATTTTTAGTGTCTTTAGGTGTATATTCTAAAGAATCACAATTGCGTGGTCCCATATGTTGTTGATGGCATTGGACTTAGTACCATAATGCAGTTACCCAAAACCTTACCTTAAAAATTAAAGTACAGGTCCTGTTGGGATCTTCTTCATAGCATTATTTCAAGGTATGCCTCATTAGGTTAATCTGCAATAAAGTTGGACTAAGTGTTAGTCTGGTTTAGGTTGGGGTAATCCCATGCATAACTAATGGCATTGGTCATATCTTCATGCTATATTATCCAACTCCTTACTTTGAGGGATGCTGGTGGTCCTTATTAGGGTGGGGATCTTTCAGGATGGCAGCGTTCTGCTTCTTGCTTGGTCACCGCCATCCTCAAAGTCAGCTTTTTTATTTTTTAAATGGATGCCAATGCAGTGACATCATCTGCCGTAACGTGATGAAGTCAACTCCGTCATTGACCGCTCGCATTATTGTCACGATTGCAGGTGAATCCTTAGTTTATATGTATAATCATTGTGAGCCTATAGTTGGAGATACATTCTGTGTGTGCCAGTTTCATTACAAATTCATTGGGTTAAATACTAAAACCCATCTTAGTTACAGCGTGTTGGCTTGGTATTTATTATGTACCCTGCTTCATCTGGGATAGTTACACCTTCATTGATTCACTCCATTAGTAAGTATTACTATTTACTTTGCACAGGCGACTCTCAATCAGTGCTGTGACTCCCAGTTGTAGTTAAATACCAAGACATTCTATTCAAGGTCAGTTTAATGAATCGATATAAACGTTGCTGCAGTTTGCAAAACTTGTCTTGTTTGTCTCAGGTGACTGCGCAAAATAATTTTTTTATTAGACGGGACCCATGGTAGTCTTAGTTAATTATGTGTATGGTCTTTTAGGATGAGAGGCAGCCTATAGAATGGTTACTATTGGTCCAGATTCACACAACCATTGTGACATATTATCTAGATGTTGGTTGTTTTTTCCTGTATATTCTCCCATCCTGGTCTGTCATATATATTAGCTGGCATTGTTAGCAGTGGTTCCAAGGAGTCCAACCTGGGAGGCCCTGTATTTAGTGTTAGAAAATGCAGTAGTCCTGTCTGGACTAGTCAAGTATTGGTTGTTGCTGTGGGAGTGTTATATTGTCACATGGTCTCTTGGCCTCTAAGGAGTATACAATTGAATCCACTGAAGGGATTTTTTTGGTAATTCAGGACATAGTATATTTTGCAGCGCCCTAGTCTCGATCTGGTCGGTAGGGAATCTACAGTTCTATGTTTTCAAGGGTATAGTTGTGATTGTCCACTGACATAGTGTTTAGGCATTGTAACATAAATCACAGGAAGTAATTAATTTCATTATCCGTGTTAAGACTTTCTGATATCATTTTTAGGTCACAGATCATTATAGCCTCTTGTTGGCATAGGGTATTTTCTTGATCTCCCAATATCGTGTCGAGTTTGATGTGTTTCACCAAAGAACTTGATGTCTTCTTTCTTGTCCTTGGTATGTTCTTCTTGCCAGTGCTCCGCTAGGGCTGATTTGCATTCTGGTAGAGTTAGATTTTCAAGATGATCCCTCATCCTTATCTTAGTTCACAAATTGTGCTGCCCATATATACCTGGTTGCAAAGACATACAATAAAGGTTACGTAAATTATTTAATTTTTTTATTTATTGTGTTTAGTTCATCAACAGAACCTTTACAAATTTCAACATCATTACAAAATATAAATGAGATATACAAATTTCATTTACGTTCAGAATTTCATATTAATTGCTAAAACAATTTGTGCATATAAAAACATTTCTTAAGAAACAAAAATTTAGAATATTCATTTAATATCCATCAGACAAAGTTTAGACGTTTAGACGTTAACAAGCAATAATTGTTCTTTTAGCACTTTGAGAATTTTCGTTAATCTAATAACCAGAATGGTGCTATTTCCCCATATACATTTGTTCCATAATGCGGTCCTAGGTAGTTCCTATCCTGTGTAACAATGACTTCCGAATTCCCTTATTCTTAGCATCTCAAAATGATTACAGAACATCACCAGATGTTTCAAGGACTCAACCATTTGTGGGACACAACAAAAACGACTTTCACTGCTTCGGATTCCCAGCTTTTCCCTATATTCGTTCCAAATAAATATACGGTCTTTGGTACAGTATTGATTTAATCTGAAGCGCAGATATAAGCCCCTTGCAGCCAAACAAGGAAATTGAAGAATATATCTGGGTAAATCACCCAGTTTCCTTCTATATGAAGCGTATTCTTTATAAGCTTTATAATTGCCAATCCGATCTGACTGGAGACACCAGTTCAACAGTTGGAATTTCTGCTTTTTGGAGGGTAAGCAAGCTATAAGATCTTCTTTAGATATGGTAGACAAATTTGGATAATACAGGTAGAGATCCTGAAACAATTATTTTGTTCAGGTCTTCATAAAGCGAGTTTCTTGAGGGACATAGCATTTTACTGTAATTATTCAACAACCTCCAATTTCGTTTGGCTGAAAGCAGTAGGAGTCCCAGTTCATGGAGAATTATATCGTTAGGGATTGAATTTGCTAACCCCAACACCTTTTTCCAAAGTTTTCCCTAAGACATATGTAACAGATCGTCGATATCTAATATACATATGTCAAAATTGTACAAAATGCATGGTTCAATTTTTAACAAAGAAAATTGAATAATTGGGACTATTGAAAAGGTACAGTATTTTCAGTAGATGATGGACATCTGGGCAATCAAGGGCTTCAATTTTTCCCCTAACAGCTCTTTCCACCTTTTTTTTTTTTTTAGTTCTGATCTGTTAACGTGTAGCCCAAATATCTTATTCCCTTAGCTACCTCGAGCTCCACCATACCAACCGACCAATTACATTTCTTTATTTTCCTCTTCCCATCAGAAAAAATTATAATCTGTGATTTTGCCTGGTTTATCTTCAAGTTAAGAGATTCCGCAAATAAATAAAAGGCATTTAATTTATTCTGCAGTCCCGACGGAGTTTTGTCGAACAACAGCAGATCATCCGCAAAACGAATACAATTTAATTTGAGTTGGGCTAGACGTGCTGGATAAGTTGTTTTATCCTTCCAAATGTAATCAATATCCGAAAGGTATAGATTAAATAATACCGCTGCTAAAGAACAGCCTTGTTTTAGCCCAATTTCTGTTTGGATAGACTCTGTTAATGTACC
Source organism: Ambystoma mexicanum (assembly GCF_040938575.1). Taxonomy (NCBI): domain Eukaryota; kingdom Metazoa; phylum Chordata; class Amphibia; order Caudata; family Ambystomatidae; genus Ambystoma; species Ambystoma mexicanum. Next base: position 1,449,539,072 of record NC_090929.1, read on the forward strand.
CATTTTGTTTAAACTGACCTTATAGTAAGTCTTTGAGTGCAATAATGCAATCAAAGCTACTAGATGTACTGGGATCCCACTACGAATCATTTTATTCCACAGCATTTCTTGTTACCGTGTCAAATGCTACACTCAAATCGAGTGCAGCCATATATACTGTCCCTGTATCCTTTCATTTAGTTTGACACTGTAAGAGAGATGCAATAGTGGCATTCAGTGGACAGCCCATAGATTTCCAGAACCCTATTTGATATTTAGACAGCATATTGTTACTGTAAAGAAAGTCCTGTAGTTCCTTTAAGATTAGTTGCGAAAAGACCTTAGACAAGGCATCGGTTAGTGCAATCGGTCTGAAGTTAGAAGGATCATTAACGCTGGCCTTTTTATATATGGGGACAATACTTTCAGAGCACCAAGAGCGTGGAATCTGTTTGATGGAAAATATGGTGTCAAATTTGATTTTAAGAATCAATGCCCATAAATACGGATCCATTTTTATTATACAAGATGGGATCCCATCGGGACCAGATGCTTTGGAATCTTTTAATTTGGCTATTACAATAATGTAAATCACATAAGTTGTTCTGCAGTTGATCAAGTCCTGTACTTTAATGATTTTTCCATTGTTACTGTTATATGTGTGCATGTTAAGGGCATATCTACGCATGCTAGTTACTGAATTTGTAGAAGCCCTTAATGGTGTTCCCTTTTAAACTGTTAGATTAACATTTGGGTTTCGTCATGTCCATAAAGCGTTGTCCTCATTGTTGGCACTTTGGTAAATGTTATAATTTGGTCTTTATGAAATATAGTCCCCAAAATCCACATCGAACTTTAGCCAATTCTTCTGAAAAATACTCTGCACTGTCTGGTTGTGTTTTGAAAATTGGGGGGTTCATTCTCACTCAGAGAGACAAGATGAAAAAACACATGCTACAACCGGGCGGAGATGGGAGAACCAAGGGCCAGGGGGAAGAGTCATGGCTGGGGGGAGTAGTGAGGAAGAAGGTTTAGAGAACAGGTAAGTAAAAAGGAGGCCACTTGCACAGAATAAACAGAATCGTCAGGTGGGGTGCAGGGCAGCAATGGGGGTGGGAGCACAAATACTGCAGCATATGAGTAAGATAAAGGAAGCAGCTTCAAGAAGATGGTGGTGGCGGCACCACAGCAAGAAGGCGATGGGCAGTATACAGAAGGAATGAAGCGTGTCATTACGTTCGGAAGAGCAGAAGTACAGGGACTCATCCCGCTGGGTGTGACAGGCATAGAGGAGGAAAAACAAGGCTGCAAGTGTGCGTGAGCACCAACAGAGTACCGAACCACAAAGGAGAGAAGGATCGGAATGGCAGGGGAGGTGGGCGGGGGGGGACACCAGAGAAGGTGGAAAAGAGGAAACAAGGGACCAAAGAGCAGAGAAGGATTGAGATGGCAGGGAAGGGAAGGGAAGGGGGAAACCACCTGAGAAGGTGGATAGAGATGAGGCGGACAGTGAAAAGAGGGGAAAGGCGGGGGAGGACAGTGAAGATCTCAGAGACCACAGAAAGGAAGAAGGGAAGGGATGGATATAAGAAGGAAGCATATTGCGAAAAGCAATGACAATAAGAAGGCAAGATCGGGTAGCAAGAACTAGGGGGAGCAGTAGATAAAGGCCTTACCCTGGTCAGACAAACAAACGAGAGATAGAATAAGGGCTCAATCAGTCTAGCACAGGCACAGACAGGCCTGCAGCCTTGCCTAACGGCCTTCCCCGATAGAAATGAGCCAGCTTCTCCTGCCAGCTAGGGCAGACCCGGGAAGGCTGCAGTTTCAACCAATCAGAGAGCGGATGGTGAGCACTCCACCCAGCAGCCCAGTCCAGTGCTGGAAACACGAGCAAGGCGGCGGCCATCTTCAAAAATCCACGAACACCATAAGCAGTATGTAATCCCATGGGTGCAGACCCCTCACTCCTAGGTGGAATGGAGGAGAGGGACAGCACAGGCACAGACAGGCCTATGGCCTTACCCAACGGCCGTCCCCGATAGGAGGGGGGGAATAATAGCTGCTTTGCACTGGCTCTTCTCAGAGCTACGGCAGTGTGAGGTCTCAGTCTCTGGAGGGTTTGTCTTGCTAGTGGGCAGTTTCTTCCCTTCTGGGTTTCTCGATGTTTCACGGTTGCCTGCCTAGTTATCCTGGACAGATTCTTATCTGGAAGCACAAGAAAAACACTGGCAAGCATTTCCATAACGAGGCATGGCTGCAGGTGAGGCTCTGTCGAGATACAACATGGCAAAATCGGGGCAGGGGTGCAGGAATTTGGGTCCTCTCTCCTGTCTGTCCACCTACGGGTTGGGACTGGCTCTGATAGGCTCCCTGATCGGCCTCCTAGCCCCGGCTGAGAGGGTCTCCCGTTCCCTCATGACAAAGCCTGGTTACTGGCCTTGTTACATCTGATTGATATTTTGGGGAGAGGGTTCTTTTGGGGACTGCTTCCCTTTAATCCTGGTGTTGCTGCCTGTGTTATGTCGACGTAGCTGGGCCTGACAAAAAAACCCAGACCAGCACAGCTGAGAGCATAGTAGTTCAAGCATTCACAGTGGGGTCAAAGTCCTCAACCTTTGTATCCTAGGCGGTGGACAGTGTTGGGGGGTCAGAAATGTGAGGCATACAACTGCTTGTAGTTTTCTCAAAGTATATTATAAAGTAAATGTTTTCAATTAAAGCCTTGCTTGCCCTACTCTACCGAGGCATTCCCTACCTAGTCTAAATGCTAAGTGAACAATCTCTAGCATGGGTAAACCTTCCCTCACTCTAAACAACAAACATGCACAGGAAATTATAAAGCAACACAATACAATAAACAACATTAAACACTATTTGGATGACTTTAACCTGCTCTGGGTAAGATCCTTTCCTCAGGCTTTGGAGTCAACTCCAAAATGTTCCAAGGAAAAGAAAAGTCTTGAACCAGTCTTTATCAGTTATAAGTCAAAGCAAAAGTTCATAAAACGCAAATCCGCTGCCAACAATTCTTTGGTATTGGTTGAAAAGATCCCCTTCCAATTCCAGCAAAGAAAATAGCACCAATGGTAATCCTGGTTATGGTGATGATTTGTCTTCTCTTCAATATTATTTGACACAGTTCAAAAGAATAAGTAATATTTACTTTCAGGACTTCTCCAGCTACAACGTTACATTTGGTTAGGACTTCTTCAGTAGATTTGGTATATTTGTCAGGATGCTTCTCTTTGGGTTGCTGCTTCCCTTAACAACCACCCTTCTACCGCTGTTACTGTGAGAACAGTGACTCTTGTCCCACAGTATGCCACCATTTCAGACCACTCCATTGTGACATCTGCTGACAACTTTGTTTCCCACCAAATTTCAGGTACTTCTACCACTGCTTTGTACTTCTGAATTGTCAGGCAAAGTCTGACCAGACACTGTGACCTCTTCAGGTAGGCATGGCACTCTTCCCTTCAATGACTTTCTAAAAGGGGGCAGCCACTTTCCCTCTTCCGTCTGTCTGACTGCCACAAGAATAACCTGTTTCTGCCCAGAAGACTTGCTTCCTCTCTTAGCAGCCTTTAGCATTACAGGTTAACTTCTGAATATTCTTTACAAGCACCCAGCTCCCCTTCCCCAGCTTTACTAGCGCCTCTTCTGCTCCAGTAATTACTCAGAAGCCATAGTGCCACTCTTTCAGCTTCTGGTAACAATGCCACACTGATATCTTTGGCTATTGGACTGTTGACAACTTTACAACTTTACAGAGTTGGTAGATAGCTTTTAACATGACTGGTTTCATTATGGAGAGGGTTCACGTTTTGGCTTAGGTACTGCTTGTTCTCCTGTTCAGCATTGTGTACTCTTAACTTCTTGGAAAAATGAAGAATGTCCATTCTGTCTTCAAAGTGAAAACATAATTGGACACACGTGACAACTCTTTAAGGTAGATTTTTTTTTACTTCATGTTGAATAGAATTGTATAGCGTTAAAGGAGACAACTTCAGACTTCCTTCGGGAAACACAATTAGTCATACGTGACCTTCCTTTGAGGCAGTTTTCACTTGGTATTACTTGTTACTCTTATACAACGTCAAAGTTAGATATTCGGAATGGAAACAAGCTTTCCTTCTTCACAATTAAAGATACGCGACCACTCCTTAATCCGAACAGACTTCAACAATGGATGTAATGGCTCTGCACTTCTCATGCAAATATTATAGCTTTCAGTATAAGCGTGAGTGCTACAATTCCATATTTAACAGATAGTTTAAAGATATTGAAAAACGTTTACTCGCTATAAACGTTATGCGAGTTACTTCGGAGATGGCTAAAGTTACTGGCAAGGCTTGTGGCATGAATCTGAACGCTGTGCTTCACTCTCTGGCTTCAGGGGCACTGCGGTTGCGGGTTGCTCTGCTTCCCTGACTTCCTTGACCACTGCTGCTATATCTAGCTCATTTGGGACCCACACCCTTCTCCAGCATGGGTGTCTCCGGTCAAGCCACATTAATTGGGAGTTCCTTTTACTCACAAGCCCCTCAGATTGCCTTCTGCTTCTGGCCTTGGGCTCCTGCACGGTCATAGCTCTACAATCACATGGGGAAAACTTCACTTTCAGCACATTTTCCTCTGCACAGCCTCGGCAATTAAGGTTTTGGGAACACCGGACCCTCTCAGAACATGCAGGTGAAATCTGCTGTCTCCACATTCCGGCATCCCTTCTGTTCTCCCACTTCCTCGTGGCCTTCCAGCCTTGTGCTTCGAATGGATTGTGTCCTCCCACGTATTCCTCATCTTGTGATAATTCGTTATCTCCAGCTGCTTCGGAAAAAAAATTCTCGGCAGAGGGCGCTGTGCTCGAGGTATGGCATTGATTGTCCCTCGACGTACTCCGTACTCTGTCAACGTCACCGATGGTATAAATAGCTCGAGTCGCGCCCGTTGCTTCAGTTCCGTTTTTCCGATGGCTTCGCTATCGAGAGCGGCGCGCTTCTATTTTCTGTGAAGAAAATGTCATCTTCGACACCTTCGACACTGGGTTCAAGAAGTGTGCAGATTGTGGGTCTAAGATGTCGATCACCGATCCCCACCGGATTTGTCTCTGGTGTCTCGGTTCCAGTCACCGAACCGACGACTGCAGGTCCTGCCTATCTATGACCGAGCAAGCTCTTCGTGAGAGGAGAGGTAAACTGTCGGTGGGGAGGGAGGCCTCAAAAAAGGTTTCGTCAAAAAGACACAAGAAAGCGACTGATTAAAGGAATCGGATCGCCGTAGGCACTCAAAGAGATCTCGATCTAGGAGTAGATCGAGACACTCTTCGTCATCATCGAAAAAAATGAAGAGGAGACGTAGATCTCCCTCATCATCATCATCTTCTTCAGAGTTGACCGAAGAAATTCGTTGTCCGACTAAATCGGATTCTCCCAGTAAGTGGGAAGAATTCCGCAAAAAGATGGAGGTTTTCGAGAATGCGGCCCGACCCCCTCGAAAGACCCTCGAAAAAGCCATACCCCTAAAGTCGCTCCATTGGACGACAAAGGGAAGTCCAAGGCTACCATGGCAAAGACCGGTAGCGTCGAGGAATCCAAAAAAACTCGAGTCGACGTAAAACTGTCGAAGACTCTTCGAGAGTCGAGCACTTCTCCAGTGCCATACACGAAACACAAGTCGTCGAAGACTTCGATGAGTTCGTCGACGCCCTCAGCGTCGATAATTTCGACTCCAAAGCCAAAAACATCCTCAACGCCATTATTGAAGTCATCTTCGAAGACTTTGAAGACCCCTTCGACAACTTCCAAGGATTTGCCAATTCCTTCGAAGCAGATGGAAGAGGAAGAAAGGAGATTCACTCCTTTGCCCAGGTCAGACTTTTTCAAATCTATGTCAGCAATTTATAAAGAGTCTGCTTCAGAAGAAGACGAGGTTACTTCTTTGGGAGTTACTTATGGTACAAGACAAGTCCCTGAGGAACTTATTGACCAGGAATCTAGAATGAGAGACCTGAGTGATACTCTACTTTCTGCCAGTGGAGTTGACACATCCCCAGAATTAGAGTTCGCCAAACCTGATCCTGCAGAGCATGCAGAGCATGCAGAAGCTGGGTTCAAGGGTCTTATGACCAGGGTAGTTGAATATATGGGTTGGGGTAATACTTCACCCATTTTTGAACAAGATGACATGACGGATATATTCGTCAAGGGACCTCAGAAAGATCCTGTTCTCCCTTTCCACAGGGCCCTTCAAAGGACTGTGGAGAATAACTGGGAGAAACCAGAGACTATTGCTGCTGCAGATAGCACTTTTCCAAGAAAATATAGACCAGCTGGAACGGATCCTGAATATTTGAATAAACATCTGACTCCAGAGAGTTTAGTCATTCAGGCAGCATCTACTTCAAAACAAACTGCTTATCCAACTATCCCTCCAGATAGAGAGGATAAAAAAATTGATGCCTGGGCACGTAAAGTTTTCACATCAGGCAGTAGGGCACTTAATTCGGCAAATGTCACCTGTATCCTAGCCAGGTTTACCCATACCCTGTGGGACTGTATTTCGGCGGCAGCTGATCATATTCCGGAAGGCGAGGAAAGGGAAGGCTTCCTGAATATAGTCAAATACGGGAAGGAGGCAATGGGGGAATGTCTCCAGTCTGGACTGGATACTGCTGATAGTATCAGCAGATCCATGTCTGCAAGCGTTGTGCTACGCATATTTGCGTGGTTGAAGAAGTCGGGGTTTGCACCAGACGTGCAAGCCAGACTCCTCAACATGCCCTTTGATGGCTCGAGGCTCTTTGGCAGAAAGGCTGATGAAAGCCTAGAAAAACTTCAGACCTCGAAAGTGGCAGCTAAATCACTTAGCTCCTCTTTGCGCCAGCCTCTAAAACCCTATTCCGGCTTATCTTCCTGGAGGGGTCATTCTTTCCGATACTACTCCTCTTTTGGTAGAGGAAGAGGACAGGCTTCTCAAAGGGGCAATAGAAACTTCCCTCGTGGAGCACGAGGAAGAGGTGCAAATTCAGCCTCAGGTGCGGCATCTGTACCCTCAGCCACTCCTGCAGCCGCCTCCAAATCCCTCTGAGACCTTGTTGCACAAAACACCAGTGGGAGGCAGGATCTCCCAACATCTGAAGGAATGGCGGGGCATTAACTCACATGCTTGGGCATTGGAAACAGTAGCCCAATGTTATTGCCTCCCCTTTCTAAAAAGGCCTCAGAATCATCCACCGGGAGCCAACTCCGCCAAAATTCCGGATCCGCTCCTGTTGCAGGAAATTTTAACCCTGCTAGAGAAAGGTGCCAAAGAACTGGTACCTGTAGCGGAGAGGAACAGGGGTTGGTACTCCCCATAATTTCTCATCCCAAAAAAGGACGGAGGACTGAGACCCATCTTGGACTTGAGAAACTTGAACAAGTTCCTCAAGAAGGACAAGTTCAAGATGGTGACTCTTTCTCAGATCCCAGGGAGAAGAGAGAGTCATAAGCTACCCCTATTAGACCGTGTTACTACAGTAGGTTTTCAAAAGGCAGGAGGCTAGTTTGTAATTGCTAGCTATCGAAAGTCACAAAAATAGAAGAATGGAAAAAACTTTGGTTTATTCAGACATACATATAGAGTATAGAGTTCATAATAAAGAAAAAACAGTTTAAAATGAAAGATCACATGTAAGCCTAGTTTGGCTTGTAACAAAGCGCACGAAAAATGGAAATAGTAATAAGTACAAAACTGTTGTTACATCACAGTTTGGTAGGTGAGGGTTAGTAACATATATTGTGGATTTCAAATACTACAGTCAGAATGGTAGTATGTCATTGTGGTCGACACATTGTTATAGGTGTTTCTGGTTCGGGGGTATTCAAGCCTTCACTGAGTGGATAATGTTCACAGATGAAGGGTCCGAACTTTCATCAGGACGTTGTTGGGAACGCCTATTGGGGGGAGGGAGAGGAGAGTATGTCAAGAGGAAGATGTGACCACACAGAGGAATCCGTATGAAAAGAGTACTGCACTATAGGAAACCTACCTATGTTCTGTCAACGGTTGAGCTGAATTTAAGGAGACAAATAAATTGATCTGGTGTCCGTGGTGGTAATCTACAATGGGAAAAAGGTGGCAATGAATGCGCCTGGATGGTATGAAGGATCATACATAATGGATCGAATAACGAGTGTTTGGCATACCTTAGTTGATGGTATGCGGTCCAATTGAGAATTTAGTCACACGGGTACAAATTTCATGTACTTGGAGGCTTTTTCAGGTTAGAAACATAGCCTGTGCCGATGTGTAGGAAGGAAAAGGATTTTGTTTAGTGGCTAAAATGGTGTTTATAACAGGTGTTTAAAAACAGGTGTTTAAAAAAGATTAGGAGAGATGCCCTTATTGCTTGAAAGGGAGAACAAATACGGATGGTTGAGCTAAGTGCTGACCACAGGAATGGTGTCTATGATGATTAATGTGGCATTGAACTAGAGGGTGCCTGAGCAGGCTCTAAGGTGTGGTATAGTGTTAAATTATATGATTTCTGTGGCTACTATCATTATAGAAACGTCATGACTATGTTGAGTATCGAACGCAGTTTAATGGTGCAACAGAACCGGAAATATCCAGTAAAGCGTGAGGTAGATTCACGTCTGTACGGTCTATTGTTGGTTGTGCGTTTTTGTGGTAGTGGTTTGGGCTAGGGTCTGCCATCCGGTTTGGTATGTGCTTGCGGTGCGGCGGTGGTTTGGGCTAAGGCGTGCCAAACAAAAGAGTACATTTTAGTTAGAACGAATTATTTGCGGTGCGACACTTTATTAGCGATAGACAATCTAGTGTTTAAATCAAACTAAGTGATTGCCGGATCATGGCGAACTCGATTTCTTACCTGAAAAAGGAGCGTGAGGCGGATGAATGAACGTCTGCATTGCGAGTCTGGAAACCAATTGATTCATTTGGGAGAGGCGCGTAACGTAAATACAAATTGTGGCTGGTAGGCGCATGCGTAATGGCGACATACCTAGGGACGCTATGTTTGAAAGGGGCGCGCATGCGTAGTTGGGTGGATTGCACGCATGCACGAAAGGGGCTGGGATCAGGACACCAATGTGTGTTGGTGTGGAAAGCAATAGACAGCCGTGATGGAAAACGTGGTTATCTTAATGTGTTAATGTTAGTGTGACTGAATATCATGGACATTCTTTTTTTGGAGCAAAAACGCATAGATGGTTATTTCGACAGATTATTATGGTTCAACACATTCGAGAGAGTGGTATATGTTAAATAATCAAGCATTGATCTCATCATGCAGAAAAAAGGCAAAAAACATCTTTGTTCAAGATACACAATTAAAGCATTAAAATAGGAAATATTGTTTGAAAGGACAAAAACGCGCTCTTTCATGACTCATAAATTGTAAATAAAGGTATTCAATCTAGTAAACCATAAGACATGTAGGGCAAAAATAGAGATTTATTTGAAGAATCGATTCCATTCAATGGCTATATTAAGGCCCTGTTTGACAGAATCAAGATGGAAAATCCATTTCTGCTCTAGCTTTCGAAGTGAGAGGTCTTGATCGCCACCTCTGAATGGGTTTCTGGCTATTTCTAGAACAAACCAGAAAATGTCATTGTGGGTGCGGTGTTTCTCTTGGAAGTGTGCCACCATTGGTTTGTCTGGAACAGCATTTTTAATGCATGAGCGATGTTCACAAATGCGTTGTCTAACTTCTCTCTTACATTTGCCGGTGTATAACAAGATGCAGGGGCATTGAATTGCGTATACTGTCCATTTGCTTTTGCAGTTGGTGAAGGACTCGAAATTCCAGTTCTTACCGTTGAGATCAATGGATTTCATATTTTTTGTCAAAGAACAAACTGAGCATGAGCCGCATTTAAAATGTCCTTGGACAGCGGGTAGATTCCACAGGGTGGGTTGTTCTTTTAGCCTGGTGGGTTCAGTATAGGTGTTCACCAAACAATCTTTGAGATTTCTGCTCCTTTTGAATGCGAAACAGGGTTTGGTAGGCTTAAATGAATCAGTTTGAAGAATGTTCCAATGTTTGAGTATGGTCTTCTTTATTTGATTACTGAGTGGTGAAACGGTAGTGACACAGGTAATTTTGTCCTTGCAAGGCTCTCGTGGGGTAGGCTCAAGGCATGATTCTCTGCTTTGGTTTTTTGCTCCTTTTCTGGCTTGACGGATCGTGTGGTTGGGGTAGCCTCTTTCTTTAAGTCTTGTGGTAAGGTCTCTGCTGGTTGATTTGAAATCTTCTCGTTTTGTACAGTTACGCCTTAGGTGCAGAAATTGGCCAAATGGGAGGTTTTCTTTAAGACTAGGCGGGTGGAAGCTCTTAAATTCCAGAAGTGTGTTTTTGGCTGTGGTTTCCTGTTGAGGGTTGTTGCTAAGGGATTGGTGGTGGTTTTGTAGACTAGAAACGGAATAGAGTGTTTATCTGACTGAATTGTGAACTTGATGCAGGGATCTTGACTGTTGAGCCATGTGAAAAAACGTTTTAGTTCTGTACCGTTTCCTTTCCACGTCATAAGGATATCGTCAATGTACCTGATCCAGAAGCCTATTTTTTCTTTGAAAGGGTTGTTGATGTCATAAATGCATTTGTTTTCAAAAGAGTCCATGAACAGGTTGGCTACGTCTGGTGCGAAAGTTGCTCCCATTGATGTCCCGTGACATTGTTGGTAAAAAGATGTTTCATAAATGAAGTCGTTTTCAGTTAGCGTGATGCAAATGCATTCTAGTATGAAAGCCGTGGGTGGTTCCATGTTGGTTGTTTTGTCAAGGTATGTGGCCAAGACATTGATGCATTTGCGTTGAGGAATGCTAGTGTATAGCGACTCGACGTCCAGGGTCACTAACAATTCTTCTTCATTGGTGATTAGGGTGTCAAGTTTTTTGATGGTCGAGGTAGTATCTTGAACGTAGGACCTCATTTGTTTAATGAATGGGCGTAGAAAGTAGTCGATGTAAATTGACAGTGGTTCTAGGACAGATCCTATACCTGCTACTATCGGACGACCTGGTGGATTATCGGCGTCTTTGTGGATCTTTGGTAGTAAATAAAATGCAGGTAGTATTGGATGACGGTCTATCAGGAATAATTTTTCGTCGTCATCTATCCAGCCTTCTTGGAGTGCATGGCACATAAGGCTTTCTATTTCATTTAGGAGTCTGGTGGTAGGATCGATCGGTATCTGGCGATAGAACTTGGTACTGTTGAGATGTTTTAGGACTTCTGTGTTGTATAAAGTCTTGGCCCAAAGGACGATACCTCCGCCTTTGTCGGCAGGTTTTGTCACAAAGGTGAGATTGTTTTCAAGGTTTTTTAGGGCTGTGCGTTCGTTTTTCTTGAGGTTGTCTGGATATCTGATGTTTTTCTCAGAGAGTTTGTTGGTTTCTAGAAGGATATGGTTTTCGAAAGCTAGAATCTCTGGGCAGACCATGTGGGATAGTGGAGTGAAAGTCGAAGGTGGTCTCAAGCCAGTGTATTTGGGAGGGTCCTTTTCTGGTTTGTTATTGAAGAAAAACTTTAGTCTGATAGTCCGGAAGAATTTGCGGAGTTCGACTTCTGTTTGGAATCTGTTGGCGGGTGAAGTGGGGACAAAACTTAATCCTTTACTTAGAACGTTGATCTCTTCGTGGGATAGGATGTGGTCACTGAGATTAAAGATGGGTATCACCATGATTGGTTCCCTGGGGGCATCCATTGCCGTGTTTGCATGGGGTGTTGTTGGTGTTGTCTTGGTCGGCCTCGTTGTCCCCGTCCTTGAAAAGGGTGTTGTTGATTTGAACTTGAAGGTGCAGATGTTGCAGAACTGGAGTCGCTATTGAAACCACTACTATTAGAGCTATTGGAAAAAGTTACGAATTTCTTCTGAAGTCGACGGGGGTTACGAATGTTTTGTTGAATGTTTTGGTTTGTTTGATTATAGAAACCAGGTACTAGGTATGGGTATGTTATTTCTTCTTTGTAATTCTGCACGTCATTTTGAAGCTTCCAGAGCTTCTTGTCGATGGTGAATTTTTCAAATTTTTTCATTTCTTCTTCAATTTTTTCAAGGTGTGCTTTTATGTCTGGGATTATAATTTCTATTTTAATTTTTTCTTCAAGGGTTTTGAGTGCTTCTTTTTGGCTTTTGGTTTCTTCCTCAGCGGTTTCTATGACTAAAATTACCCTATCACGGGAGCATTTGTTGCCCACTCCACTGAATTTTGTAATGAACCGGGGGTTGTCGAGAAAAACTCTCTGAATGTTCTTGACCTGAAGTCCTTCTGGGATCATGCCTGCTTTCAGGTAATCGAGCATTAGATGTCCGTGGGACTCAGTTCTTATGAGTTTCTTTTTCTTCGCAAATAGAGTATCATGGTCGTTGTTTGAGGGATTCTAGACTGGTGTGACAACCGGTGATTTGTTGCCCAGCAGTGAAGGTGTTTCTAGGAGTTTTTTATATAGATCGTCAGTGAAACTGACGATATTGACATTTTCCATTTATTGGATAGACAATTAATGGAGCCCAACAACCAAAGGGTTGTCCTAGAGACTAAAGAAAAGAGGGGGCTAGATGCCTTCTTTTTTGTTAAAGGGGGCCTTGACTCAAAAAGGCGTTAATTACAGGGAGAAGAGAGAGTCATAAGCTACCCCTATAAACCGTGTTACTACGGTAGGTTTTCAAAAAGCAGGAGGCTAGTTTGTAATTGCTAGCTATCGAAAGTCACAAAAATAGAAGAATGGAAAAAACTTTGGTTTATTCAGACATACATATAGAGTATAGAGTTCATAACAAAGAAAAAACAGTTTAAAATGAAAGATCACATGTAAGCCTAGTTTATCTTGTAACAAAGCGCACGAAAAATTGAAATAGTAATAAGTACAAAACGGTTGTTACATCACAGTTTGGTAGGTGAGGGTTAGTAACATATATTGTGGATTTCAAATGCTACAGTCAGAATGGTAGTATGTCATTGTGGTCGACAAGGAGACAAATAAATTGATCTGGTGTCCGTGGTGGTAATCTACAATGGGAAAAAGGTGGCAATGAATGCGCCTGGATGGTATGAAGGATCATACATAATGGATTGAATAACGAGTGTTTGGCATACCTTAGTTGATGGTATGCGGTCCAATTGAGAATTATTTAGTCACACGGGTACAAATTCTGTGTACTTGGAGGCTTTTTCAGGTTAGAAACATAGCCTGTGCCGCTGTGTAGGAAGGAAAAGGATTTTGTTTAGTGGCTAAAATGGTGTTTAGAACAGGTGTTTAAAAACAGGTGTTTAAAAACGATTAGGAGAGATCTTCTAATCGTTCTCCGGGTCGATCTCTCACGAGTGGGAGATAGCTCAGGAAGCCCTTCTGGAGATCTTCGCCCTTTGTGGAATCCATCAAGTGGATCGGTTCGCCACCGCGATCAACCGGAAGTGCGATCAGTACTGCTCAAGGGAATTTCCTCAAAGAGGAGCTCTGGGAGACGCATTCGTAGTGGAGTGGAAGTTTCCACTGCTGTATGCGTTACCCCCAGTCCCTGTGATTCCTCAAGTAATCAGGAGGTTGAAAAAGCTCAGGAAAACCATGATTCTAATTGCCCTGGATTGGGCCAGGAGGACGTGGTACCCGGACCTTCTTGACATGTCCATCTGCCCTACAATACGTCTTCCGCAAAGAGAGGATCTTCTCTCGCAAGAGGAATGTCGGGTTCTCCATGCAGAGGTCAAGACAGTCAACCTTCACGCATGGTTTCTGAGAGGTTGAGATACAAGGATTGGGATCTTCCGGATGACGTAATGGAAATCTTGCTTTCGGCCAGAAGACCAGCAACAAAATCTTTGTACCGATGTCGCTGGAACCGGTTTAGTTACTGGTGCAAAGACAAGGATGTGGACCCTTTTCAGTGGGGCACCCCAATGGTGCTTTCTTTTCTGCTACATCTAGCTAATCTGGTGCTCCAGATAGGAACAATCAAAGGATACCTTGCTGCGCTGTCCATTTTCAAGCACTCCTCGGAAGAGGTTTCATATTTCAAAATACCGTTAATAATTCAATTCTTAAAAGGGCTTACTAATGTATACCCTCCAGTACCTTTTCATGTACCAACTTGGGACTTAAATTTAGTATTAAAATTCTTGACTTGCATACCTTTTGAGCCTCTGCACTCATGTCCATTGAGGCTTTTGACTCTAAAAACTGTCCTTCTTGTGGCCCTATCATCAGCCCGCAGGGTTGGCGAACTTCAGGCTCTCTCATGCAAACCACCATATACTATTTTTTATAAGGATAAGGTAGTCCTTAAAGTTAAACCTTCGTTCTTGCCAAAAGTAGTCTCGGACTTCCATTTGTCACAAAAAATAGTACTACCAACTTTTTGGGCAAGGAAGAGGAGAGATTACACAGACTAGATCCCAAGAGGGCTCTTAGTTTTTACATATCAAGGATGGCTAAATTGAGACAAGATGACCAACTATTTGTGGGTTATACTGGTCATAAATTAGGCTTATCTGTAACAAAACAGACCATTTCCCGCTGGATCATATTAGCCATAGTTGAATGCTACAGATTAGCGGGAAAATAACCACCAGATGGGCTTCGTGCCCATTCTACAAGGGGAATGGCTACTTCTGCGGCTCTAAAGAGGCGAGTCCCGGCAGCAGATATTTGTGCAGCTGCAACATGGAAAACAATGCATACTTTTGTTAAACATTATTGTTTGGATACTGCCTGCTCTAACGAGGGTTTATTTGCCAAGGCAATTCTGCATTCTGTCCACAAAAACTGAAATTAGTACTCCCGCCTCCAAAATTGATACTCCTACGGGAGCCTATCACAAGATGAGGAATACGTGGGAGGACACAATCCATTCGAAGAACAAGTTACTTACCAACTGTAACGTTCTTTCGACTGGATGTTCCTCCCACGTATTCCTCATCGACCCTCCCATCCTACCCCACAATACAGTTTTACGTTTTCTTACACTTTCCTCTCACGAAGAATGTATCCGTCATGGGGCACGCCTGGGTGTTCCTCCTATATATATTTCATCGAAAAAACAGAACTGAAGCAACGGGCGCGGCTCGAGCTATTTATACCATCGGTGACGTCGACAGAGTACGGAGTACGTCGAGGGACAATCGACGCCACGGCCTCGAGCACAGCGCCCTCTGCCGAGAATTTTTTTTCCGAAACAGCAAAGCTGGAGATAACGAATTATCACAAGATGAGGACTATGTGGGAGGAACATCCAGTCAAAAGAACGTTACAGTTGGTAAGTAACTTGTTCTTCTCTCTACTACTACTGCCAGTCTTTCAACTCCTGTTCCAGCTCCTTCTCCCTCTCTTGCTTGGGCCTTTTTTCCCTCATAGTTTTGACAATAAACTTCAGGTGTGAGCCAAATTGCCAGCCTGCTGCAAAGGCTATTAGGCCTATTTGCCTGACTACTAGATCTCCATGCCTCTTGAGCCTTCTTCCTCGTCTCAGTACCTCTAGGATTCTGGCACTTGTAGTTCTTTTCAACAAAGTTAAGTTTTTCCACTTCTTGATTTTTTTTTTATAAGTGTATATTTAATTCCCTTAATAGTTTTAACAGGAGGGCGGGGATTTTAACTTTTACCGAGCAAATGGTTTAGAAAAGACATTTCCACAATCCTTTGCATTGCACCCTTGGTATTGAGGAGGACATTTACTTTTAAATACCAAAATGGTATTTCTCTTGGTATAGTGTGTTTTGATGTTACAACCGTAGGGTTCACCTTTGATTTAGTATGAGGTTGAGAGACATTAAAATGACAATAAGCCATACCCTCTTTTGGCACAGTGGTCAGAATATCCCCATCAGAGGAAAATGACTGTGTCTTATCCCATGGAATCTCCTCGCTACCCTGGACCTTTTCTCCACCCATGTGATCCTCCCGCAGTACACCAGTCTCAGGGTTGGGGATCAGGTAGTGTCTGCCTTCCCCTGGCCACCTGGAAGGAGACTTTAGGCAGGATTTTAGTGAGGGATCCACAGGATTCTTCACCACAGGGAGGGCAGGAGGTTAAATTCTTGGGGATGCAAGATTTTCATCTCAGCCAGCCTAGTCCTTAGAGCTGTGAACACTTGTGCTTTAGCTAAGAACGCCCACACCCTGTGCGCCATGATCTCAGAGGAGGTTGGTAACTAGCCTACTCTGGAGATGCCGAATGGTTTGCTTCCCTGGTGTAGATGGAAAGGAAGCTGCTTGCCAAAAACTACAATCTGGCCATGACACAGTAGACTGTTTTCTGGGTGATGGACATCACGTCTCTTATTCA
Source organism: Ambystoma mexicanum (assembly GCF_040938575.1). NCBI lineage: Eukaryota > Metazoa > Chordata > Amphibia > Caudata > Ambystomatidae > Ambystoma > Ambystoma mexicanum. The sequence goes on from NC_090929.1 coordinate 1,449,555,343, forward strand.
CAGGAATTCCTGGCTGAATTTCAAGCCCAACTGCTAGACACACCATTTGACGGCAACCACTTGTTTGAATTGAAAACCAATGTGCCCTTAGATATGTTCTTTGCCCCTTAAAGACCCTTCAAGTGGATCTGTTCGCCTCTAATGTCAACAGGATGTGCAAGTTGATATGATCTCTGGCACTCATCTGTTGCCTCTCTTTAACTCACCTGTTGCCTTTGCACCTGGCTCTCTGGCTCTTCCCTCTCTCTGCAGCTGCATGCTCCGAATGTTCACAGGGCCTAGTAGGACTGTTTTTTGTATTTTGCTCATCGCTGTCATATGCCATTGTCCTGCAGTTTCCTTGTTCCCTTCCCTTTGCCCCGTGGGCGCTTTGAAACACAATTCCTTGACATATATGCGCCTTACAAACGCCCAATAAATACAAAATTCTATGCGGAATTTTCTTGGTGGGAACCTCTGGAGGATGCATGGATTGTCACATGGCACTTCAATCTACTCTATCCTGTCCCACCAGTTTCTTTCATCCTGCTGGTTCTCTGGAGACTGCAGAAGATTGGATCCACCATGATTTTGATTGCCCCAGACTGGCCTGGAGGGCGTTGTATACAGAGCTTCTGGACCTGTCCATCTGTCCCCCCTAGTTGCCTCCCAACGAGGATGGACCTGCTCTCTGATTTTAGGAATTATGTGCTTCACACTACCCTCAGCAGCTTCACCCTTTATGCTTGGCTGCAGAGAGGCTGAAAAAGTTTCGGTAGACAGCTGGAAATCACAATCTTCCATGGCATACGCACTGTAACGCTCACCTGATTCTCGCAGAGGCGCCGGTCTTGACTGGGCGACTACCGTATCTTCAAAGGTGATGTGTAGCACCCGGTTGGCTCTTTGGGCTGGACCTCTGTGCACTGTATGCCTGACGTGTAGAGTAAGATGTCTGCAGATAGAAAATATGGGGTTAATGAACTGGGGTTATTGGGGTGTCCCTATCTCTTTCCTCTTCTCCTCTCCTGTAGACCCCCAAAGGTTAACACTCTCACCTTAGGTAAGTGAATGCCGAGCTCTCCATCTGCCTCGGGGCAGGGTGCTGTAACCAGTTTCTTCACTGGATAGGTAGCGCAGGCCTCTTGACTTCAGAGGACTGCTGTCCGTCGTTTACTGCACGAACGGTAAGTTTCGAGTCATTCAAATGTCTTTAAAGTCTTTAGTAATGATGTCTCTTGTTTTGCAGGGTTCCGGCGATGGCGGATGACGGGCTGAAGTGAGTTGAAGATGGAGCCCGTGTGATGAATGGAAGCGCCTGGAAGCACGTAAGTAAGCGCTTGTTGCCTGCTTCACTATGCGCTCTAACTGTCTTTTTATTTTGCAGGTACCAGTTCGGAGCGGCTGCAGGGTGCCGGAATACCCACTGGATTAGATGTGGAAAGGAGTAATGGCACGTGAGTATTAAAGTTCCCCAATGTCTTTAAACGCACCTTGTTTTGTCTTTCAGATGCGGGATGCAGCGCCGAAGGCCTCCGGAGCATGCAAAGAGTTGGTAAACTTTTGTCTTTCAGATGCCGGAATGCAGTGTGAAGACCTCCGGAGCGCACGAAGAGTAGGTAAGCCTTTGCCTTTCAGATGCCGGAATGCTAACCTGTTCTTTCTCGTCTTTATAGGTGTTGCTGAAGACTGGATTCAGGATGGTAAGCCTTTTTCCTTAGGCCCAGGACCGGATGCAGAAGACACGATGAGCGTTCTGCTGCAGAGGTTGCAGAATAACGCAAAGCAAGATTCATCCACCGGGTGTGGTTTAAATAGCCTCCTGTAGTGCTTAGAGTGTCCTACCACAGCCACGCCTAAGTAAGAAAAGAGTTCCTGGTAAGAAAAGAGTTCCTGCCTTCCAGAAGAGTTCCAGTGTTCTGAATCTAGGGAGTGGCTCCAGCCCCACCCAACAGGAAAAGTAGTTCCAAACAGAAGAGGATCAGAGGCTCAACTGGCAGGCAAGTAAGCAGCATGGTCTGCTGAAGGTAAGTCCACCCAAGCATTATGAGCCCGGCGCTTCCAGCGCTGGGACTGGGCATATTTATGAGCCTGGTGCCACTGGCGCCAGGACTGGGTCCAAAAGGTCCCAATTGGGACTGGTTGGCACTCGGAACCTGGGTTATGGATCTGCTTCCAAGGGAGTTGGGAAAACCCTGACTTTTTGGAAGCAGAGATCATGACACGCACCCAGGATAGCCTCCTTCCAAAAACACGGTCTCAGTGATCTTTTAACTGCCCCTGCACACTTCTGTCTTCAGTTTCTGCTTTTAGGTGGCATAAGAACACCACTTATAAGCCAAAACTATTGCATTAAAGTACACATGGATATACATGGCATATGAGGAGGGACAGAAAGCTTATAGGTGTTATTTGCCCACTCATTAACTGCCCATGGCCATGCTAATCCCTATGGCCATTCCCACCCAGTTCCTACCCCTCCCTGTCCAAAACACCTCCTCATGGGAACTCTTTGAGCTCGCTTTCCTCAAGCCTTACCATCAAGCCTTGCCCTCAAAGTGCCTGCCAGTATTTTTTCTAAGCAGTCTTCTGGGAGTTAATGACTTAATGAGAGCTGTAAACAAGCTACTGTTGTAATTAAAATGGATAAACCAGGTCTGCCTTCAGCTACTTAATTTATGTGTGTCCTCCACTGAAGTCCTGTTGAAAACACACATTGACAAAGCCAACGGTTGTGGCTTGTGTAAACGTATAGGCATTTTCCTGGCACTACTATTAGATGCCGAGGTGCTCACACAATTTTGCATCTGCTACCATCAATAGCAGGATAATGCCACTACTGCATTGCCTGGCAAGTGCCTTTCCCATGACTACACAAAGACGCACACTGTTGGCATTGCCAAAGCTTGTTTTTGAGGGAGATCACAACATCGAGTTGTCCTCTGGGATTCAGTGGCCTCGAGGTACTACTAACATTGATTCTACTCTTGCCCTAGGAGCTCTTGATGCTTTACTAAGACAAGACCTGCAGATTTCCTAGTTGCCGTAGTGGGTATAATGGGTTGGATTTTATCCCCCCCATCAAAGTATTCGTCAGGTTGCAGTGACTATGCCCCCCCCTCCCCATCCACTAAGCCAAGGATTTCAGTTTGGTAACATCCTTAGTTTAGTTGGCACTGGTGGCTTTGCACCTACCATCAGTATGTCGGTTAGCGCCCCCAGCATGTTATTCGTCATCTTCTCTGCTCACGACTTTGCTTCTGCCAGTCTTTGGCCCAAGAGTCCCATCATGCTTTCTAGTGTATCCTTCCCTCTAAGCCTCACTTGTTTTGCAGTAAGGCTCATTTAACATATCCATCTAGTGTTCTGTATCTCCCTTGTATAAGCTTTTCTAATGGTTTCCTTCCTCTGAGATATCCCAGTCTATCTCCAAGCTGCTCTTCAGAAACTTTTCCGCCACTAGGGGTGCTGCTCTGTGTCTGCCCAATGCCTCTACGATCCCCATGCCGCACATGACATTGGGTTAATTTTATATTGAGGGTGCTGCGTCCCGTGACCTTAGTTCCTTTTTTCAATGTATTGCGTTCTCTTGCAAATTCCTCATAATTTTTCTTTGTGTTACTTTTGTTATTCGTTTTGGAATATAAAAAACTTCCACCATATAACATAAACCTCCCCTCCCCCCACCAGTGGTTATGTCCATCCCATCTCCCGTATCATTGTTTGATTGGGCTAATAGGATATCCAGTATTTTTATCTTGTGTGGGCACCATTGGGCCACGTAGTTACTTTGTAGATATGACAGAACTAGGCCCCACTCCTTCCTGAATCTCCCTTGGTCCCCTTGATTTTTGTATGTTACCCATTCTAGCGCCACACATTTCCAAACTTCATACAACTAGTCCTGTATCCTTGGGGGGAGGGGGGTTTGTTGTTTCCAGTCTTGTGCTATCACTAGCCATGCAGCTATCAGGGGGGTTATAATGCCCCACTTCTTTGACTTGTTTGGCGACTTTGCTTTCGGATCACACATGTCACACCACCAAAATGCCCGCTACCCCCTCCCCCAGTTGGTCGAGGCCCTGGTATTTTTCCTTCATTTGTTTACTGACCCCCCCACACCCTGCCCCTGAAATTCTTTTAGCTTGCGGCAATTTCTCCAGATATGCTGCCAGTCCCTTAGTGTTTTGCATCCTCTCCAGCACTGATCAGACTTTTGGGTGAACATCTTGTGAATTCTTTCTTGCGTGTAGTGCCATTGCAAAACGACTTTTATCCACATTGCAGATACCCTTTCCTACGCAATCCTCCACACTGGAGGAATGGGAGGCCTTTTGACTCAAGATACTTGGGCGACCTGGTGGCTATGACAACCACAAACAACAACAAGGAGGCAGGAAGCCCTGCCGCTGCGAGGCCATGCCAGGATTGGTCCACCCGCACTGCCAGTGCCTCCCCTCCTGCCTTAAAGGGAGAGGGAGAGCGGCGACAGGCGAAGCCGCATGGAGAAGGCCTGAGGAAAAGGCCTCCTCCACTCTCTGCTGCGACTACAACACCGGCCGATCAACTGCACAGCTGATCCGACGAAGCAGGGGTCATCTGAATGCCCCCAAGTGCCTCTATCATTCACAAATCGCCCTCTGCGTTCCACGCGGCTATCACAGGCTCTAAAATACCCGACCTGGTGGCTATAGCAACCACCAACATCAACAACAAGGAGGCAGGAAGCCCTGCCGCTGCGAGGCCTTGCCAGGATTGGTCCACCCGCACTGCCAGCGCCTCCCCACCTGCCTTAAAGGGAGAGGGAGAGAGCCGGCAGGCGAAGCCCTGCGGAGAAATCCTGAGGAAAAGGCCTTCTCCACTCTCTGCCCTGCTCCGCTCCTCCATGAAGCTCCAGCAGCGACTCCACCCATGTTCCAGGCCAGTCGGTGCTGCGGTACAAGCCCAAGGTGAGCGACCACCCAAACTATTCCTCCCATAGTTGTCCGCCTGCACCTACTCCCCACGCAGTATGTGACCCTTACCCTCCCTCCTTCCACACTAGGCGTGCGCGTGCCTTTGACCCCAGACCAACCCATTGCGGCACCCGGGTCGCCCCGCCCCTCTTTCTTACCGTAACCAGCATGTCGGTTACAGGGTCTCAGCGGCTCCCCAGTATGCCATTCCATACCACACGTGAAGCGTACCTCATGCTTCAGGAATCGGAACTAAGCAAACGGACCTCAACGCCATCACGGAAGAACAATGTGCATAACCTCACATGAGGCAAGCATCACGATATTGGTTGCAAGGCCCTTGGTCCCAATGCATCCCACCCTAACACACTTTATACACCGCCCGTTCTTTATAACTCAAGTGATGTATTCCATACAAATAATGTAACCTATGCCATTGCTACTGCCGCCACTTGCATACAGCCCACAGCATATGAACTACCTTATGTAAATGCTGCCTCTATGATATGCTTGATGCCACAGATGTGAATACCGATAAGCTACCTAATGGTAACCCTGCAAATGCATATGTTCCCCACCATGCTGCCCAGATGTGCTTGACTCCACAGTCAAGACCACTGCTACTGCCATTGCCACCACATGCACACTGCTTACGGTATATGAACTATCCAAGGTAAATGAAGCTTCTGTTGTAACCACTGCCAATGCTGTCACTTATATGCCTCACAATGCCTGTGATGCCAATATCCCCACTACTTCAAATGCCACTACCATCATAGATATGCACCATGCTGCCCCTGATCTGAATGCTGCTACCAATGTCAACAGCACCAAATATGCCACCTGTAAGCTACATCCTACCGCTAACTCCCCCCAATCCACCTTCACCCCTACCACCAAGAGTACATGTGCTGACTCGCATTTTAGATGTGCACTGGTCAATACCCGCTCCATCAATGCCCACGCCCTCGACATCAATGACCTCATCATTACCCATGACCTCGACATCCTCTTGATAACTAAATCATGGCTACACGAAGCCTCAGGTCCTGCTTTGTCCCTGGCTCTACCCCTAGACTACTCTATCATCTGACAAGACCAGTCCACCAATGGTGGGGGAGTTGCTCTGATAGCCAAAGAATTGTTATACATCAGAAAGACTGACAAGGATATGAGCAATAACAGTGACTACCTCCTTGCTAAAATTAACCTCTCCCAGCACTATACTATAACTGTGCATCTCGTCTACCGACCACCTGGACCAGTAGGTGATTTCCAAACAACCCTTACTCACCTGCTATCTGACAATCTAAAAAAAATCAACAAAAGCCATCTTACTGGGAGACCTCAACCTAGGGCTCAATGACGATAATGACCCTGCAGCCAGGCGCTTAACACTGTGCTCGAGACCCTAGGGTTCAGCAACACTGTTACAGGTCCCACTCAGTCTGGGCCGCTCCCTAGACTGGATCGCCCAACACAACTGCCCCCTCACCATCACTTCCAGCTCACCCACCCCATGGTCTGACCACCACGTTATCCACTTCAATATCCCTACTGCAAGAAACAAGCATATCCAGGCTCCACCCATGCCCCGGGCCCTCGCCATAAGCTCCAGGCAACTTACAAAAGATAGGCTACTGCAATATCTATCAGGAACAGCCTTCAGGCCCCCTTTCTCAACTGACCCAGAGATCCTAGCACTTACCTATGACAAAGCCATCAAAGCAGCAGTTGAAGATATTGTGCCACTAAAACCACGAAAGGTTAGACTTACCAGCCACACCAATGCATGGTTCTCCACCGATGACCTGGCACTGCGATCCAAGAAACGTGCAGCCCTATCACTCTGGCAAACCACCCAAACGGATAAAGCAAAACTTGACTTTAAAACTTGTGCAAAAGAGTACAAACAAGCAATCATCAGGGCTAAAGCCATCTCCTTTGAAACCGGGATCCTGGAAGCACAATCCCATACTAAAGAGATCTTCTCTATCTTTAGGGACTTAGAAACCCCTACGCCCGTGCAACAGAATTTCACCAAGGACAAGACTTGGTGTGAAGGAATCCAATCGGCCATGATCGGCAAGCTCAACACACTCCAAAATAAAATCCAAACAACCAGATAGACCCTGAAGACTACGCCTCCCCCTGTCGCTGCACTACCACCATCCCCAGTCACCTGCACCTCCTTCTCTTTCAAGAAAATTGAAGAAACAGACATGATCAATATCATGAAATCTATTAAGCCGTCTAACTGCAAAGGAGACACCTGCCCAGCTACAATTATCAAAATATGCGCCAGCCATCTCACTCCATTCCTAACCGCATTCGTGAGCGCTTCCCTTGCAACTGGTAAAGTCCCTTCCTGTCTCAAGGAAGTGTGGGTCTGCACTCTCAATAAAAAATCTACACTGGACCCACCCTCACCCAATAACTTCAGGCCCATCACCACGGTGGCCTTTCTGCTTAAAATACTAGATAAAGCGGCCTATCTACAGGTATAATTCATTGAAGAGAATAAACTCCTTGGGGTGCGTCAGTCAGGTTTTCGGCCAGGGCATGGGACTGAAACCGCCCTACTCGACCTGAAAAAACCAGATGGACGATGCAAGAGATGCAGATAAACCTGTTCTTCTCCTCCTCGATCTCTCGGCGGCATTCGATCTTGTTGATCACAAGGTCCTATGCCACCACCTATCCGCCACAGCCAAGTTCTCACCAAGTGGCACTACATGTCGTCTTTCCTGGAGGGAAGAACCATGCAAGTCTTTTTTCTGACTCTACCTCTGCCTCACCCACCATCATTCTGTGCGGTGTACCACAAGGGTCATGCATCTCGGCCACCGTCTACAATATTTTTACACGCCCCCTCTTCCTCTTTCTTGAGTCACTGGGTATCTCGTATACCAACTACACTGACTATACCCAGATCCTCCTTACCCTGACAGGAGAGTAGGACACTGACTCTAAGACTCTTAACGATATCTACAACACCATCCAAGCATGCATGGCAGTAAACGGTCTTTGCTTGAACTCTGACAAAACTGAGCTGCTCCTAGTAGGCTCCAACAAAACACTCAAGGACCTCAACCCGAAGTTCAGCCACTTTGACATTGATTGTATCAGAATCTCAGTTGCAAACTCAGTAAAAACACTGGGAGTCTACTTTGACTTTAACCTAACAATGACCAGGCAAGTCAATGCCATCACCGCCACAGCGGCCTACCACGCAAAACTCATGACTGCAGCCAGACCTTTCCTCTCAGAAGAAAATTGCATCACCATTGCACAAGCCATTACTGGTTCGAGACTGGATTATTGCAATGTTAGGAACATCCACAAAAAACATGGCTAAGTTACAGGTCATTCAAAACAATGCCCTGCGCGCAGCCATAGGCATCCCGAAAAGGGAGCACATCACAGCCGCCAGGAAACAGGCTCACTGGCTCCCAGCGGAAGAGAGGGTCACCTTTAAAGCCCTTGCCCTGACAGACAAGTGCATCCACCAAACTGCCCCTACCTACCTTTCAGAGAGGGTCCACCCCATTTCCTCAACCAGACCTACGAGGAGACCCTATGCAAACATGCTCACAGTACCCAAAATCAAGAGAGCCCGAGCAGGTGGTGCCAGCTTCCCATACCTACCAGCTATGCAATGGAACGCCCTACCACCTTCCCTTCGTGGAGAAATCTCCCATCTAGCATTCTGCAAAGTGGTAAAAACACTGCTCTTCTCTTAATCTCTGCCCACCCCACTGCTAAATCTAGATCTACACCCGCTAGATATGAACAATGAAATGTATGTTATTCTACTGTGTGTAATGTATTTCTGACCCTAATGCAAATGCTCCTTTCTGTAACTAAGCTACCGACAAGTAACAGCGCTGCGATGCCCAAAGGCTGTATGTGCGCTTAACAAATGTAAAAAATTAAATAAATACTTAATGTCTTTGCCAAGGTACGAGGCTGAAGCTGCTTGCTGAGCCGGCAGACACTCCTCAAAAGCAATCGACAGTACGCCTTTGGGCTTGGCCACGACTCCAACAGGGGAAGACCTGTTTCTATGCCACAATGCTTAGTCTTCCGGCACTGGTCTTCCAGCTACAGCTCCTCATTCCACAGCGCAACTGGCGCTGAGATTCTTCAGGAGTACGGCCCACTCCCTAAGATCACGTTTATGTCTTGAATGGAAGACATTTACGATGAGGAGGGTGATACTATCCCTCTTGGGCTTGAACCGTTATGCTTTAGAGGGATCTTGGTTATAAAACCGAATCCCAAAAACTCAAATTCCAAAATTACGAAGCCCACTTGTTTGCATTTTGTAATTCGAGTTTTGCGGATTCTGTTTTTTTTCCCCCCTGGCCATTTAATGTATGCGGGGGACACCCCTGGAACCACTGCAGCCCATAATACTGAATATGGGGGAGTATAGCTCAGGGGCAAAGCGCACACCTTGGCAGCAAGACAACGCGGAGCAACACAGTTTCGAGCCCCAGGTCCGTGCTTAGAAACCTTTTGGGTATCAACCATGTTATAAAGAATCAATTATAAATAATTATAATTGGGGGAGAGGTGGACACCCCCGCAACCCAGCTACCCTTGTGTGAGAATAAACCTCCTGAGTCACAGGATTTGAACAGTGACGGGACATCTAGCCCACACACCAACATGAAATTAACAGAACACCCTGTACTGACAGCCACAGACGGTGAAAACATGCCGCACATAAATAAAAAAACAACTCTGCCAGGAGCTCCCAAAGTTAAATCTAAGGAGTCTACATGTCAGGAAACTACTTCTCCCACAATGCACTATTCTGAATCACGTAGAAAAGCTCCCAAATCGCTTAGTTTCAAAATGCACAGTGGCATTCACCTACCTTATTACATGAGCAGAAGAAAGGCATTCAGAACGGGAAGAATATCAGGAGGGCGGGTGAAATCCAGTAATAAACAGGGAGGTCAGGTGGGAGAGCCCAGGGAGAAAAGCAAAGAAAGGGTGGGGTTGATTCGTAAGAGCAGGGAAAGATTGAATACACCTGAACTTGGGAGGGGGAACAGCATTTTTAACGCATGCGTGGACTCAGAGAGGGGCTCTGTTCTTTCTTTATCCAGGGAGAAGGCGAGAGCAGGGAGGAATGGAAGGAGGAGGCGGCTGGTTTTAACTGGGCATACTGATTGCCAGAGCCACAGGCATGCAAGGAGTCCATATGAGCGAAACCTCGGAGACGAACGCATAGTCCCTCTGACAGGGGCTTACTTGAAAAGCACCATTTGGCCGGGATAAGTGCTGGCTGACAGAAGGCACGGGCATGATTTACGATTGTTTTCTTTGGCCTACGGAACCGGGGAAGAAAAAAAGGTTACCGGAATGGACATCTCTTTTCTATTGAACTTCAGAGAGAAAGTCTGAAACAGCGCTTAATGTGTGCCATAGGAGGAAACCGAAGCCAACACTAAAAGGCAAGGACGTTTAAAAGACTTCTGTTTTTTTTGTTTTTGTCTTTCCGTTGATTTGGCTTTAACCCGTGTCAAAGCACAACCCCTGATTTAAAGCATTGTTCAGGAAAGTGAAAGAAGTTGCTTCCTTGAATAAAACTAATATCGTGCTTGTGTTGAAAACCACATTTAAAGTGTTTTGCCTGAATAAAAAAAAGGTTATTGGTGCATCCTTAAATACGACTCCCGCCTGCTGATTAACAGTGGTAGCAGCGGTGGGATAAAGATAGCACCTCTCCAACACCAAAGACAATGGAAGTTGTAATAAAAACCTTGGCTGAGGGTCAGCAACAATTACAGCAACTAATCCAGGTGCAGGGGCACCAAGCCCAAGCAGACCGCCAGGCCCTGCAGCAGGCAATCCAGGTACAGAGTGCCGCCCAAGATCAAGGTAGAGAAGCACTACGAATACTGGGGGAAGCCGTAGCTGCAACAAGAACCCAACATGCTGTTCCACCCACCGTACTTCAGAAATACCAGACGGGGGATGACCCAAGTTTTTTCTTTGTCAATTTTGGACGAATAGCAAGAGCTGCCCAATGGCCCCAAGAGAGATGGGCTTTCTTTCTGGCCCCTTTACTGACTGGGGTAATGCAGGGAGCCTATCAAGCAGCAAATCCAACAGGGGATACCCCATATGCCGAATTGAAAATAACAATCCTAAAAAGACTGGGTATGGATGAAGAGTCCTATAGGATCAAGTATCGGGGAAACCAGGAGAAAGCCAGAGACAACTATTTTATAGAATTCAGGGCCTTGCAGAAAAATGGTTACAGCCCAGCACCGCCACCATTGGGTAAATCAAAGACAAAATCATCCCTGAACAATTTATAGAGGCTCTGCCCGGACCTATACAGAGGTGGGTCAAACAACACCACCACCTAACGCTACCAGAAGCCATAGATGTAGAAACTGCCTACCAAAAAGCCGGTATCCCAAGGTCCTTCCTGACACCCCAAGTGCAACAAAGCAGAGACGCGGCCACCCTGCGCAATGGGCCCTACAGATCGATATTGGCAGAGCCCAGACCTCGGCCAGAGATCAGAGCGTCCTCAGGTAATGGGGGTCAGGGAAACCCTGGGGGCCCACAATGCTTTGTGTGGGGAATGGGGGCACATAGCAAGATTCTGCTCCCGAAAAGCAACGCCAGAACCAATGGAGATTGGAACCATTCAGTCCCAGGAATTCCGAAGACGGCGACTCCCATACGTGATAGAAGTAACTGTGGATGGACACCCCGCCCAGGCCCTGATGGACAGCGGAAGTCGTCAGACAGCGATCCAGCCACATGTACGCAACCAAGAAGATAACCAGGTGAGCGGAGTAGTTGTGAAATGTGTGCATGGGGATGTCAAAGAGTGTCATGATCACAGGACCGTTCCATAGGACTTCCCCCAAAAGGTCTTGGGCTGCTGTGTATCATTCCTGGGCTATGAGTAGGGAGAACCCAGTGGCCAACTGTGATTCAGACTGTCCCGCTTTACTCAACATGGCCGCCATGCGGCCATCCCTGAATCCTGCGGAGCATTCCAGTAGTACAGGCTCCGCGAGTATTTAAGCCCCTCCCCTCGGTGGAGCTGCGCTTCGCGTCCTCTTGCTGTTAGCGGATGCTTACCTCAGCTCGTTTCTGACAGGAATTTCTTGCCCTTAGTTTTCCCTTTTGTCATTGAAAATTCCTGTGCCTGTGTCACTCTCAGTTTACATTCGTTGTAGATTTCCTAGTTCCCACTTGAATTCCGTCAGTTCACAGTTTCCGAGTGTCCAGTGAGGAGGAGCGTTCTTCTGTCAGGATTTAACAGGAGAAGCTGTCCGTGTTGTTTCTTCTCACCGCAAGTACAGTTTCTTGTGAAGCATTATTTTGGCATCTAGTTTTCTCGTTAGCCTGTTCGGTTAGTAAGCGAGCTTTAGTCGCTCGTGTCAATAGGAATTTACTGTGGCTGTGGTATAGCACATTAATTGTTTATTCCGTAGTTGGGCAGTTTAGTCACAACAGCTTTTGTTTTACATGATTTGTTCACACACACGTAGGAACATACAGTACATGTAGAGTCCCACCTTGTTGGTTCCCTGAGTCCCTCTGGTGTTATTGGAGGGAAATAATTGGCTTGGTGCATTGCCTGACAGAGGCATCTGGTTAACATTGTGTGTATGAGCAACGCACTCTCTAGTAAATGTTTCAGTAACATTCCCTTCAGATTAGGAGTGATTTTCTCCTCATGTTCTTGGCACCCCTTTCGCGCCTTGAAACACTTGTGTATAGGCGCGTTACAAATGCCATGTCATATCATATACCCAGCGTCTCTCAGTCATTGAACCTTTTCCAGCATACAACTTACCTCCTGAGGCATTAGTACTCCTGTAGCCCTTCAATTTCGAGTTGGTTCCTTTTCCCGCTCTCTTTCAATCCCATCTTCAGGACTTGCGCCCCTGCACAGTTGCAGGACGGATAGCTCATCAAAACATAAGAGGTGAGCAGGGCGAACTCAGTGGGAAGGAGTGTTGGTTGGTGAGGAGACAATTCTCAGTTATCTTAGATTTCATTGTTGACTGGTTGTTCAATTCCACAGATTCTCAACTCAAAGAACTCTAAACAGGGAAGTAGTGAGAGAACCACGCACCCCGAGAAGAGTAGTAGAGGTGTTCCCGCTGAGCCTAAGGTAAGCGTTACAAAGGGTATCCTTCCAGAGACATTACTTTGGGGATAAAAGGAGAGCAGATTCCAACAAAAGCAGCAGTGATACCCACACTTTCAGTCCTGATCGGTACCGACCTACCCGGGTTTGAAAAATGGCTAAAAGAAGCACCGTTTTCCAGAACTTAACTGGAAGGGTACCCGCTTCGGGAACAGTTGCCACGGGAGCAGAAAAGAGAGAGTAAGTGGGGATGGAGGGCAGAAGCCCAGGAAATAGCCCTGATAGATTGGAGAGTGGAGGATCATATACCCTCATTCCGCACTGAAACAGAAACTGATGACTCACTTAAAAGGGCAAGAGAACAACCTCAGGACTCAACCCAAAATACAGGCTCCACCCCATATTTTAGAGAGAAACAGGGTCTTTACTACAGGATAACTAGAGGGGTATACCACACAGAAAAAGAACAACTATCGGTACGCCAGTCCTATCGCAAGAATTTGGTGCAACTAGCACATGACCACAACACAGGGGGGCACCTGCAGAAAATATGACTCTGAAGAGACTACTCCAGAACTTCTACTGGCCGGGGATATATGCAGAGGTGGCTAAGTATTGTCAGGAATGTTCCATCTGCCAAAAGACCAGTAATCATATTTCGCCTCAAGCACCGTTGCAGAGAATACCCCTTATTAAAGAGCCCTTCCAACGAATCGGGATGGATATTGTCGGCCCTATAGAACCTAGCAGCCAAGGGTATACATTTCTCTTGGTGGTAGTGGACTATGCCACGAGATACCCAGAAGTGTTTCCCTTACGAGGTACCTTGGCTAAACAAGTCTGCAACGTCTTGCTCCCATATTTCGCCCGAGTGGGGATACCCCAAGAAATAGTGACAGACCAAGGAAGCAATTTCATGTCCCTTGTAATGAAAGAAGTGTGTAAAACGTTAGGAATAAATCATCTGAAAACTTCTGTGTACCACCCACAAACAGATGGTCTTGTGGAAAGATACAATTAGACCATAAAACAAATGTTAAGAAGAGCCACAAGTCCGACAAGATTGGGGTGGGACAGAACTCTACCATGGGTACTGATGATACTCCGCGACACGCCCCAATCCTCCACAGGATTTTCCCCTTTTGAACTGTTATTTGGAAGGCAACCAAGATCCATTCTGAAAGTGTTAAAGAACACGTGGGAGAATCAAGAAGAGAAAACGTTGTCCAAGTATGTAAGTGACTTACAAGAACATTTGGGGCACCTCCAGGAATTTGCACAAGAGAGGTTAGGTCGAGCCCAACTACAACAAGAAAAATATTACAACCAAGGAACCAGATTACACACCTTTAAAGTGGGAGACAAAGTCCTGGTCTTATTACCAACAACTACCAATAAAATGCTGGCACAATGGAAGGGTCCTTATCGGGTCACTAAAGTCTTACGACCGGTGAACTATGAAATAGCCCAGCCAGACAGACAAGTAAAAAAAAGAAATTATCATGTAAACCTCCTCCAATTGTGGAGAGAGGATACCACACAAATACTGTGTGCAGCACTGTCAGAATTATCGGTGACGGAACAGTTGGTGCCCATCGCATCCAGTGGTTTACATGATGTGATGGTCGGGGAACAACTGAGTAAGAATCAAACAGCAGAGTTGTTTAGATCCCTGGTTCCTGTATCAAAAGTATTCTCTGGACTGCCTGGGTGAACCAACCTGGTGTCGCACTGCATAAAAACGAAACCAGGCAAAATAGTCCGCCTCAGACCTTATTGGATACCCGAGACAAACGGGAAGACATCAATCAGGAAATAAAGGAAATGCTGAGACTGGGCACCATCATACCATCCAAAAGCGCCTGGTGCTCACCAGTGGTACTCGTACCTAAGCCCGATGGGTCTACAAGATTTTGCATGGATTTTAGACAATTAAATGCAATATCCCGTTATGAGGCTTATCCCCATGCCTAGAATTGATGAGTTATTAGAAAAGTTAGGAGCAGCGTCATACCTAAGCACGCTGGACCTCACAAAAGGATATTGGCAAATACCACTGCACCTGGAGGATCAAGAAAAGACAGCGTTTGCGACACCTCAAGGCCTCTTCCAATTTACTGTCGTTCCTTTCGGTCTGCATGGGGCACTGGCAACTTTCCAAGCCCTGATGGACCAAATCCTAAGACCACATGAACCATATGCAGCTGCCTACTTGGATGATATAGTTATTTTCAGTACCACCTGGGAGGAACACTTCTCCCATCTTAAAAAAATGATCATTGCATTGGGAGACGCCGGCTTGCACATAAACCCTAAAAAAAAAAAAACTGGAAGCAAAAACTACCAAATACTTAGGATACTCAGTTGGTGGAGGAGTGATAACCCCTCTGTTAGACAAGGTACAAGCCATACAACAGCTCCAAGTACCCACCACCCGGAAGGGGATACGCGCTTTTCTAGGATTTGTGGGATACTATAGGAGGTTCATTCCTCACTTTTCCACTATAGCTGCCTCATTGACAGACGCCCTGAAAACCAACAAACCGCTAACAATCACCCCAGAACTAACCCGTTCCTTTTATTCTGTGATCAAACTGATCGCTAACAGGCCGTTTCTACTCTGCCCCTATTTTTCCAAGCCTTTCTTTTTGCAAGCTGATGCTTCAGAGTGCGGCCTGGGGGCCGTACTATCACAGGGAACAGAACATGAACTCAGCCCGGTTGCCTTTATTAGCAGAAAACTGTTATCACACGAACTTCCATATTCAACCTTGGAAAAGGAGTGCTTAGCCATAAAATGGGCAGTGGAGTCATTACGTTACTATCTGCTGGGCAGACAGTTCACCATTTTCACAGACCATGCTCCTTTATGGTGGCTAGCAACACAGAAAGATTCCAATCACAGGTTATTGAGATGGTTTCTCACTTTGCAGCCATTCCAATTTGTAACAATGCACAAACCTGGAAAATATCAATTGGTAGCGGACTATCTGTCTCGTTCCCTGGATCAGCCCGATTGGCATGATTCCTTGAGGGGGGGTTATGCAAGGATAAACCTCCTGAGTCACAGGATTTGAACAGTGACGGGACATCTAGCCCACACACCAACATGAAGTTAACAGAACACCCTGTACTGACAGCCACGGACGGTGAAAACATGCCGCACATAAAAAAAACAACTCTTCCAAGAGCTCCCAAAGTTAAATCTAAGGAGTCTACATGTCAGGAAACTACTTCTCCCACAATGCACTATTCTGATTCACATAGAAAAGCTCCCAAATTGTTTAGTTTCAAAATGCACAGTGGCATTCACCTACCTTATCACCTCAGCAGAAGAAAGGCATTCAGAACGGGAAGAATATCAGGAGGGCGGGTGGAATCCAGTAATAAACAGGGAGGTCGGGTGGGAGAGTCCAGGGAGAAAAGCAAAGAAAGTGTGGGGTTGATTTGTAAGAGCGGGGAAAGATTGAACGCACCTGAACTTGGGAGGGGAGGACAGCATTTTTAACGCATGCGTGGACTCAGAGAGGGGCTCTGTCTTTCTTTATCCAGGGAGAAGGCGAGAGCCCGGGGAATGGAAGGAGGAGGCGGCTGGTTTTAACTGGGCATACTGATTGCCAGAGCCACAGGAATGCAAGGAGTCTATATGCGCGAAACCTCAGAGACAAACGCAGAGTCCCTCTGACAGGGGCTTACTTGAAAAGTACCATTTGGCCGGGATAAGTGCTGGCTGACAGAAGGCACGGGCATTGATTTACGGACTGTTTTCTTTGGCCCATGGAACCGGGGAAGAAAAAAGGTTACCGGAATGGACATCACTTTTCTATTGAACTTCAGAGAGAAAGTCTGAAGCAGTGCTTAATGAGTGCCTTAGAAGGAAACAAAGCCAACACTAAGAGGCAAGGGCGACTAAAAGACTTCTGTTTTTTTTTTCTTTCCGTTGATTTGGCTTTAACCCGTGTCAAAGCACAACCCCTGATTTAAAGCATTGTTCAGGAAAGTGAAAGAAGTTGCTTCCTTGAATAAAACTAATATTGTGCTTGTGTTGAAAACCACATTTAAAGTGTTTTGCCTGAATAAAAAAAAGGTTATTGGTGCTTCCTTAAATACGACTCCCGCCTGCTGATTAACACCTTGTTATGTATTATGGGCTTCCAACTAGGGGTCGGAGCAGAGGTTCTCCAAGAGGGAGCTTGTCCGCCTCTGCCGTTCACTCCTTGGCCCTGTGAGAAACTCATGGTGACCAAAAGTAAGACAGACACAAGTGATCACAGTTCAAGGGTTTTTATTGAACAATGAAAAGGGTATGCAGGGTGGAAAAACGCCAAATCTAAACCTAAATCTTAAGATAGGGACAGGTGCCGACCATCAAATGAAAAATAAGGCAGTCCTAGTGATGTCAAGTCAAATAAAAAGGCCTATACTAAGAAACCTATTGCCAAACTTTACAACTATTGCAAAAAAGGGTGTGGGATCTTTTTCAAGAAAAGAAAGAAGTGTTCTCAAAGAAGAAGTCAGGTTGCGGTGGCTTGGGTCACCGTTCTCCACGTTTTTAGCACAGGGTTAAGGTTGGAGCTTGGAGCGCAGTATGGTCTCAAGCTTCACCAGCGCGAGACGGCTGTCCCAAGGATAGTTCTCAAGACGTCGATGGCCAAGTCTTGTTTCCTTAGAAAGTCTCTTGCCTTCGGGTCTGAAGTGTTCGAACAATAAAACAAAAAGTTCCTTTACCAAATGAGTTTGTTTCCAAAACTCAATATGGGTGATAGTTTCACCCCTGGGCCCCCTCTCTTCTGGGCTGACCCCTTTTGTATTGTACTTTCCCAATTTCTGCTAGGGGGCGACTTCACCCTTGGGTCCCCCTCTTCTGGGCTGACCCCATTCTCTTCTAGGCTGACCCCTTTTTTAATAGTACCATTCGAAGGTTCATGAGATTTTACGTTCCTTTTTTTCTGTTCACTGGTTTGATTTATTTCCCTTAATTTAGCCAACTTGCAGATCAAAGTCTTTCAGTTGTACGGGGCCTTTGCTCGACCCTCACGTAGGAACACTTTGATTTTTTTGGCAGCCTTCCAATGGCCTTCTGGTTTCCGTAGTTTCTCAATATGGGGCTCGACCAGAGTCTCTTGATTTGACACCCACGTGGTGTTGGTTTTCCCGCTACAACTTGTCTCCCCTTCACACGTTCAATAGTTCATTCAAAGTTCCTTATTTCTATTTTAAAAGTTGCCCCTTTGCGATTCTTACTCAACACAACCCGGCTTTTATCGGCCTTCCTTTGACTCACCGATTGTGCTTAACCGTTGGGCTCTTGTTTTCTTTAGAGTCAAGGTCGGTACCACGGGCGCAGAAGCTTCCCTCGCTATGCCTCATCAACATAGGCTGGCCCGGCGTACCGTTGACATCTGCAACAGCACACTTGTGCTATTGTTCGTGGTCTTAAATTCTCCTCCACAAAGGTTCCACGTGTTTGGGACGAAAGCGTTCCCCCGAAGCATGGTCCAGACATCTTTCAGGGCCCGGTGCTTGATTTTTGTTTTGAGGGTGCGCAATGGTGGGGGCTGGGCATAGTGTGCAGTGGTTCTCGTATTTGTCGGAGGATCCCACGCCAGATTAAAGTCCCCCATCACAAGTACCTCCCCCTTCCCAAATAATTTTAGGTCAGTAAGGGTTGTTCAAGATGCCATCCTGTCCAGAGTTTGGGGTGTATATGGAGCCAACTGTCAGTGTGACCGTCCCATGAGGAGCACATACCTCTCCGCCCTATCTGCTTGTGAGTCAATCACCCGGACCGATAAACCCACCCGCAAACTTTCCCTGGGCATTCCCCTGGAATATTTGGGGATATTTCTTCAGCCTAAATTTATGCCTGTCCGATTTATTTATATGGGTTTTCGGTAGCGCTAGCACGTCTGGCTGTTGGTGCGAGAGGAATCTTTCGAGTTTCTTCCTCTTGACCAGGGTATTTAGTCCCCGTATATTAAGCATCAGGCAAGTGAAGGCAGATTACTGTGGTTTGCGGGAATATTGCTGCATCTAGGTCTCTGCGATTGCTTGCCCATTCAGCTTCCCTAAAGAAGTGCATGCACAACCACCCCAATGTATTGCCCCCCCACCTATAGCAAACCCCTTTCAACCCAACTCAAACCCACTTCCACCCTCCCACCGCCCCCTCCCACTGGTGTGAGCCAAAGTTACTAACAAATCATCGGGCATATTACCTTCGGCTTCAGCTTGGAGATATATACAGGGCCAACCTGCAAGGCTTCCTAGTAGAGCCTCTACCATGATTCCAAGTGGTTCTCCAAAAAGCGGACCTCCGGATCCGGCGGGCTTTGATCAATCCATATGAAGGCACAGAGTGACCAACGTTTGTTCATCTGCCAATACCGTGATGTTTTAGCAGTGCGCTCTATGCCACCTGATTGTCTACCTTGTGGACTGGGACCGCAGGGTCGGCTCAGGTCGTATGTCATCCTCACTGAGGTCCAAAACTTGAGATCCTTTTTCACTCATTGTTGCCCTGTGCTGTCGGTATTCCCAGGTGAAAAAAGGCGAAGGGGAATGTCCACTTATATTTTATCCCTTGGGCTTGAAAGGCTCTCACCACCGGGCCCATCTCTCTACGCTTCTGCAAGGTGGATTGAGCCAGATCCTGATATAATTGGATTTCCACCCCATTGTAGGTTATGTGCTCTGCTTGTCGGGCCGCACGTAAGATCAGTTCTTTTTGGAAGTAGCGCGCTAGGGCCGTTAGTCTTGCTCCCGGTTCTTGCCTTCAAAGGCCCGTCCTGTGTACCCTGTCAATGGGGATATCATCCGTTTTACCGTCACCCAACAGGTACGCAAACATTTGAAGCACAGTTCCCTTTAGTTTCGGGCCCCCACCTCCTCAGGCAGGTGTCATGATCCCTGCTTCCAAAAGGTCAGGGTTTTCCCAACTCCCTTGGAAGCAGATCCATAACCCAGGTTCCGAGTGCCAACCAGTCCCAATTGGGACCTTTTGGACCCAGTCCTGGCGCCAGTGGCACCAGGCTCATAAATAAGCCCAGTCCCAGCGCTGGAAGCGCCGGGCTCATAATGCTTGGGTGGACTTACCTGCAGCAGACCATGCTGCTTACTTGCCTGCCAGTTGAGCCTCTGATCCTCTTCTGTTTGGAACTACTTTTCCTGTTGGGTGGGGCAGGAGCCACTCCCTAGGTTCAGAACACTGGAACTCTTCTGGAAAGCAGGAACTCTTTTCTTACCTAGGCGTGGCTGTGGAAGGAGATACCTAAGCACTACAGGAGGCTATTTAAACCACACCCGATGGATGAATCTTGCTTTGCGTTATTCTGCATCCTCTGCAGCAGAACGCTCATCGTGTCTTCTGCATCTGATCCTGGGCCTAAGGAAAAAGGCTTACCATCCTGAATCCAGTCTTCAGCAACACCTATAAAGACAAGAAAGAACAGGTTAGCATTACGGTCTTCAGTGACAGCGCTTCACTTACCTGGTCCATCGGCTGTCACCAACGCCTCGCGCTGCATTCCGGCATCTGAAAGACAAAGGCTTACCTACTCTTCGTGCGCTCCGGAGGTCTTCGCACTGCATTCCGGCATCTGAAAGACAAAAGCTTACCAACTCTTTGCACGCTCCGGAGGCCTTCGGCGCTGCATCCCGCATCTGAAAGACAAAACAAGGTGCGTTTAAAGACATTGGGGAACTTAAATACTCACGTGCCATTACTCCTTTCCACATCTAACCCAGTGGGTATTCCGGCACCCTGCAGCCGCTCCGAACTTGTACCTGCAAAATAAAAAGACAGTTAGAGCGCATCGTGAAGCAGGCAACAAGTGCTTACTTACGTGCTTCCAGGCGCTTCTATTCATCACACGGGCTCCATCTTCAACTCACTTCAGCCCGTCATCCGCCATCGCCGGAACCCTGCAAAACAAGAGACATCATTACTAAAGACTTTTAAAGACATTAGAATTACTCGAAACTTACCGTTCGTGCAGTAAACGACAGACAGCAGTCCTCTGAAGTCAAGAGGCCTGCTCCCCTTATCCAGTGAAGAAACTGGTTACAGCACCCTGACCCGAGGCAGATGGAGAGCACGGCGTTCACTTACCTAAGGTGAGAGAGTTAACCTTTGGGGTTCTACAGGAGAAGAGAAAGGGAAGAAGAGAGAGACATTCAATAACCCAGTTCATTAATCCCATATTTTCTATCTGCAGACATCTTACCCTTCGAGTCAGACATACAGTGCACAGAGGTCCAGCCCAAAGAGCCAGCCGTGTGTTACACATCACCTTTGAAGATACGGTATACGCCCAGTCAAGACCGGCGCCTCTACGGGAATCAGGTGAGCGTTACAGTAGGTTCCTTATGCAGATATTTGGTCTTCGTGATCCGTTTTCCAGATCTTCACATTGCAACTCAACATTGTGGGATATCCTGGCCAGATCTTCCGCAGCTTCATCTGTTTTACGACTATCCTCCACAATGTGCTGAAGCGCCCTCTCATTAGTGTCTGTCCGTATCTCTAGCATTGCGACATCCTTAAGGTCATTGATTGCATGCCTTACTTCCATGGTGAACGTAGCAAATTGCGCATGGAAGGACGTCGTAAGTCTTTTCTGGAAGTCAGTAAAACAGGCTGACAAGTCTTCTTTGATCACTGCCATGTTGGTAACGTCGCTATTTACTAGGCCTGACTGGGGCTCTTGTGTAGAGGCCTTCTTGACGCTGGAGGTCCGTGTCCCTCTCCCAGCAGTGCTGGAGGGTGCGTCTCGCAGTGTTGTTTGCGGGGGCCACTTGCTAGGGGTGCCTTCCCCTTGCCACCCGGCATTGAGCTCCGATACGAGCCGCAGTTGTATCTGGGAACCTGCTGGGGCAGCCCCGTGTAGGGGGACCACTCCCACACCCCCTTATCACGTTATTGATGTGTCTTCCCAGGGGGGGCTACATTTTACAGGCATGTTGATGCCGGTCCTACAGTGTTTGCTATACTTATCAGTGTATGCCAACCATACCATGGCCTCCAGCCTCCCGGGACACTCATCCGGTGGTTGGCAGCGAGGGAGATGAGCCTAGCGAAGCCAAACGCGCGCACCCCCCCCCTGCGTATCCTAGAGAGAGACACTGACCTGTGGTTGCCGAAATTTCCTCTTAAGATGCCCCTTTTCCAATGGATTTCACGAGTGCTGTCAACGTTCCCTCCCCCCGGAGGGCAACCTTATGCAGAAAGTCCCCAGGAGTGGCAAGGGCTGCAGCACAGCAGTTATGTGGAGGCATCCAGGGGGGTTATGAAAGTAGTAATAAGTCCTTGCAAGGCGTCTTAGCCCGCACAGCTACTCTGGCGGCAGATGTGTCCACGCTGGGTTGTGAGGATGCGACTGTGGGGGGGGGGCCCGCTCCCTTTTTCCTGGACTAGTGCTTACAATCCGCAGTGGGGACCCATGCCGGGCACATCTCCACCACCCGGCCTGCTCCCAATTTACAGGACATGGCTCCACTCCAGCTCCCAGGTCGGCCTATCTATCGCAGGCTCCCCGGCTGGCTTAGCTATTTGTGATCTGGCAGGAGTGTTACGGTTCTCCCCCTCTGCTCTACTTCAGCCCCGGTATCTGGGTGCCTCCAGCATGGGCTGGCCTCGTGTCCTTTCAATCCACACTCTTCCGTTATCACTGCACGTGCATTGTTGCCCCTGCTTGTTTTGTTGGTTTTAGCGGCGTCTGCAGACCGTCACCTTTGCCTTGCTTTATTGTCTGGGCTGCATGAAAGACAGAGCTAGCTGGGCTCACCTCTTCACTGTCTGGCTGACATCTTGCAATCAATTGGTGCGTTATTGAATTGGATGTTGTGTGAAGGCCATGTGATGGTTTTTTATTATTATTGTTAGAAGTATATGAGAAGAGAAACAGAGAAGTGGGATCCTTTCCGAGCTAGGGAAGATGGTGGCGCCATATATATTTTTTTTATGTAAAAAGAGAATTCTGAAGTATGGGCTCTGTATAATTAGAGAGCTCTGATTCCTGTGCCCAGTATATCTCAGGTAAGGGAATATGACAAAGTAGTAGTTATTTTAGTTTATTGTTTTAGCTTGTTTTAGTGTTTAATATTTATTTTGTGTAGCAGGCGGGGCCAAGTGAGAGCCTGTGGAAGAAGTAGTGCGAGTGTTGGGCATGAGGAGAAAGAGTGAATGAATGAGTGCATGTGGAGTGGTTAGGGAAGAAGGGAGTGTGGGTAGGGGGCCACTGGGGAACGTAGGACTGGTAGGAACATTTATGACAAATTGTATATGTTATTTGACCTAATATTCTTGCAAATAACGATTATCAACTTGGGGTAATGACTAGGTTGGAGTATATGTGCAGTGCGTTGAACGTTGTATAAAGACAGGATCGAAAAATATCCCAAGCAGTGGGTGGCAGAGACACAAGGGGGAATGTTTCGACCATGGCCAGAGCAGGGTACGAATAATAGAGGGATATTGGAACACATGTACACATTTCTAGCTTCTAAATACAAAGGTAAAAAACCTCATAGGAGGAAAGAGATTTTAGAGTTGTGGAAGATGTTAGAGAGCATAGATGATGATGAGTGAAAGTCCCAGTGTGACAGCAGCTCAGCCCGAGTGTAGTTAAAACAGTAGCATCTGAAGGAACACAGTCATCTCCGCCGCAAGTGGGGCTCTATTCGCTCACCTCTCTTCTCGCCACAGGATACACTAACCCAGCATATGTGCCTTTGCCTGCCACAGCACCACCCCCATACCAAACTAACACCAACAATGCAGTACCCACAGATAGAAAACCTCAGAAGGAACTAGAAGAACCTTTACAAGCAGCGCAAGCTGAGTTGGTACGGTTGAGGGCCCTCTGGGAAGAAGGGGGCAAGTCGAGGTGTGGACTAGATGAGTGGAGGGCCAGAGATATCTTGTTTGGATTGGACATCACTGCAATCAAGGATGTACATATTGAAAGGGGGAAGAACGACGAGCGAGCGGGGAGCAGGGAGTGTAGGTTACTGGACAGTGAGATCAGACAGAGATACAAAAAGAGAAGTGCGGCAAGAGGCGTGGGACACCATGGATGAATTGGAGGATGAAGAGGAGACACCAGCAGTCGCCCCAACGGTATAGAGTCTGTGGTATCCGCAGTTGAGAAATAGATATGGGCGGGCAGCAGTGACCAAGAAAAAGGGAACTGATGGCAGAAAGACAAGACCGGAAATGGGCACGAGTTGCCATTATTGCACAAAGGCCCGGGGAGGGCACAGTATATACCCTGGGCTCAGATGGATAACACCCTGGTGAGAGTACTCCTGCCCCTCGCTGTGGGGGCTGGGAAATGGATATTTGCTTTTGAGAAACAAACAGCGGGGATACCTTTAACGGCAGGAGACATAAAAAGCTTGCTTGTAGCAATCGTGGGGGATCAGGCTGGGGATGTTTGGGTTGAAGCTGGATACCCAGGAGTGAACATTAACAATGATACACATGATGGGGCATATTTCAATGACATCAGACCGCAGGTGTGGGATGCACTGCGGCGAGCGTACCCTGACACAACAAACGTACAGTCCATAATGCATTATACAATGGGGGATGATGAGGACCCGGCTCAGTATATTTTAAAAGTGCAGAAAATGTGGAGGGCTGAAACGGGGGAACAATGGGTCTGATCAGTTCCGGTTTTCTATTTTTTTGTTATTAAAAGAGGACTCCCCAAGGAAGTGCAGAAAGCCCTCAATAACATCGTAGGCATAGAAGCCAAAGGGTGGGACGAAATACAGACTATAATCATGCATCATTGTAAACAAATAAAAGAGAGAGAAAAGGAAATGGCACAAAGGCTGCAGGCTGAAGAAGCGAAACTGCTACAGAAGAAGTTAGCCACAATAGCAGTTGAAGGGGCAGTAGCAACAGTGACACAAACTGATTCAGCAGAACAGGCAGCAGCGCAAACAAACGCAAGAATAGCGGTGTTCTGGCCAGGCGGAGGACAAGGGCAGTGGAGCAGTGGACCTCAGCCACAGTGTTCTGAGTGGTATCAAGGAGGTCAGCAGCGTGGAAGAGGGGAGTTTCAAGGGGTACAGGGGATAGAGGTGGATTTGGAGGGATGGGGCCTAGAGGGGGAGCAGGACCAGTAGGGTGCTGGGGATCTGGGAAGTGGGGTCAATTTGCAAGGGACTGTAGAAGTAGACCGGGGACGGGAAACAATCCATACAACCCGCGAGCCCAGTACCACAACAGCAACACTTCCCTGCACCCCTGATGTCCGCACACATGCAGTTACCACCATGGCCCCCACAGGTGCAGCTGCCTACCCCATCCAGTACCCAAAGGCAATCCACGCAGCCAAATCAATCATATGGTGGTCCAATGTGTAAGGAACTCATGGTGGCAACAGTAAAGACAGACACAAGTGATCACAGTTCAAGGGTGCTTATTAAACTGTATGCAGGTTGAAAAAAGACCTGATGTAAACCTAGATCTAAGATGGGAGCAAGCGTCGACCATCAAATGAAAATAATGCAGTCCTAGTGGCGTCTTGTCAAAATAAAAAGGGCCTATACTAACCAAACCTTACAACTAATACAAAAAGGGTGTGGGATAGTCTTCAAGAAAAGAAAGAAGTGTTCACAAATAATATGTCAGGATGCGGTAGCTTGGGTCTCCCTTTGCCACGTTTTGGGCAAGGGGTAAGGTGGGATCTTGGAGCACAGTACACTCTCGAGCTTCCCCAGTACGAGACAACAGTTCCACTTGCAGCTATCAGGGTTGTCTATGTACAAGTCTTGTTTCTCTTGAAAGTCTCTTGCCTTCGAGGGCCTGACATATTCAAATAACAAAATAAAAGTTCCTTCTACAAAACGAAAGCTTCTTTCCTGGTTTTACTTAAGGTGAGGATTCTTCACCCCTGCGTACCCTTCTTCCAGGCTCTGACCCATGTTTCTCGTGGTGTTGGGTGATAGTTTTTCACCCCCCTGGATCTCCCTCTTCCAGGCTTGGATCCTAAAACAGTTCCTATCGATATCAAGACCTTCAGTGTTTGACTCTCCTAGTTCTGAGGGCCTGATAGGTTTACAAAAACAACTAACAAACACAAAGTTATGTTATGAGTATTTCTCATGTGATGCCTTCACCCCTGGGTACCACTTTTCTGGGCGCAGACCCCTCTCTGCTTTCAGCCTCCCTCCCTGCTTTCAGCCTCCCTCTAATGGGTTCACTATAGCTTTTCCAGCATTCACCAATCTTAATGTCATTATAAACAGTTTACTGTGGACATCCCTCTTCCGCGGTCACGTTTGTCAACACGCTGTTTCCTGGGACTCTAGACTTTGCCCCCTCTTTGTCAGCATCCCTCTTCCAGGTTCACTTTTGCCAACTTCACATTCACATTTACTTTGTGTTTGCAGGATTCACTTACCTTGCTTTCTCACGAAGCAGGAGTCACTTCCCTTACTTCCTCTACAGTTCTTAGGTCAAAGGCTTTCGACTGTACAGGGATTTTGCTTGACCTCCTGTAGGACCAATTTGACCTATGTTGACGGCTCTCCTACGGCCTTCTGAAATCTGTAGTTTCACTCAGACGGGGATCGGCCAGGGTTTCTCGGAGTTCCCGGTTTGACTTCTGCAACTTGTCTCTCCTTTACAATCTTCCAATTCTTTGAACTTATCTCACTTTGCCACTTTGCGACTAGCATTCACCACAGCCTGGTTCTTATCGGTTCTCCCTTCAACTTACTGGCTGTGATGAAACACTTGGCTTTCCTCGCAACTGGAGTCAAGCCCGGTGCCACAGAAGCATGAGTCTCCTTCACTCCGGCTTATCAGCGTTGATACGCTGTGTATACCGTTGACATCTGCTGCAGCATACTTGGGCTACTATCCTCGGTCTTACGATTCCTTCTGCGGTGGTTTCGCAGGGTTTTGCCGAGAAGGGCAAGGTTTCGTCTCTCCTCGTCAGCCTCTCGATGTTTGCCGCCTTTCTCCTCCTCTTGAACTGCCGGGCCTGGATAGCTGTCTCGTCGTACGGTCTGCCTTCCTCGTACTGTACTCTCTTGCTCCACCTTTTATCCCTGTGGGGAAAAGGAAGGTCTTTCAGGTGTGTGTGATTTAAGTCAATTACCTGACTTTGCGGGACCCTTTTGTCAGGACATGTCAGTTAAACCGTTTTATTACAAGTCCCTTGTCTTTCATGAGGTGAAACAGTGTTCATGTTGGAAAGGGGAGGAGTTTTGTGGGTTTTTCGAAATGAGTAGGAGGGTTTGTGTAAGTGTTGGTCAGTTTCGACTGGGAGTTCGGAAAGTGACAATCAGAGGGACGGGATTGGTAGGGTTTGCGGGGCAAATGGGAATAGCTGGGATCGTGAAATAAACATGGGGCAGTTGTGGGAACTGTAGTATTTTACCTGAGTAGGTTGGGAGTGCAGGAAATAATCAGAGGGTTGGGAAGAAGACTGATTGGGAGTATTCGGATAGGGAACAGGAAAACAAGGATTCTGAGAAAGATAGTTTCTGAATGCAACACGGTGTGTAATGGATTCACGAGAAGAGGAGGGGATGGAGGATTCTCGAAAAGGAAGTTTATCGGATGGAAGGGAGGTTGAGTTGATACAGCCCACAAAAGCCTCGGGGACCTAGTCTTCCTGGTCCCTTTCTCCGGTATAGTACCGCGTCTCACCTGGGGCATTCCCTTGAGCACAACCCTGGCCTCCCCTACCCAGGTGATGCTCCCTCGCTCATCCACCCCCGGGGTCGGGATCTGAGAGCGCCAGTCCTCCCCCGGTCACCTGAATAAGGGCTTCCTGAGGTTTACTTGGAAGAATACCCTCAGGTTTCTAACAAATGCCTGCAAATAATACTGTCCCAAATTGAACAGTTGCATCTTATCAGGGGCTGAGTGTCCTGGGACAGCCCACAGAAAGCTATTGCATGCCCACTGCTGTCTGTGACCACCCACCCTGACGAGGAACCCTTGGTGGGCGCTGAGATAGGAAATGGGTAATTCTTCTTTATGATCGACACGGGTGCCACCAAATCATGCATCAGTGAGGGAAACTTCCCACTATCAGGTGAAACTCTTGACACGCATGTCTTCTGTGGGGTGTTGCAACGGTTCCATACACAGAAGATGTAGCAATTAAAATAGGAGGAAAAGTGATGAGAACACTCTTACTATAGTCAGAGACCTCCCCAGTATATTTGTTTGGGCTTCACCTTTTGAGTAAATTGAACATGGCCATCTCCTTCACACATCGAGGAATAATTAGTGCCACCCCGGGAATGTGTGCTATGAGGGCCTTGTGCTAATAAAGGCCAAAGGAGAGGAGGGGGTGCTTCATGGCATTCCTGATGACCCTGTTATGTGTATGGGATCACGGTTTTACTTCATGCAGTACCTCAGATTGGCAAGGCATGCTGGCAGGTACCATCTGATTTCATCTTTAGTCCCGTTGTGACCCCAGAGCTTGTGGCGGGTACGATTCTCTCACTTGATTTGCAAGGCCTGGCGATGTCGACAAAAAGGATTGTTGTAGATGGAACAGATTTGGATGGGTACGAGTGGTGGTCTGGGTTGTGTATTGAGCCGACTACCCCTAAAAGAAGTAACAGATGCAGAATTGTCTGAGGATCGGGTTGATGATGAAGAAATATTGCTAGCTATTTGTATTCCCTGTGAGATCATGGTTCAATACCATAGGGTGCAATGTTATTTGATGGCCCTTATTACCCTCCTTCATGCAGTCGGATCTAGAGACAGTCCCTGAGAGGCTATGGACAACCAGTGCACACAATGTAGGGCTATTGCAGGGAGTGGCACCCGTATGGATCACACTCAAACCAATTGCGGTACTGCCCAGAGCGGAACAATATCCACTGTCCAAAGAAGCAGAGGAGGGAATACAAAACACCATTATCACACCCCTAAATCAGGCAGTTATGCCTTCCAACTCCCTGTGCAATGCGGCTATTTACCACTTGAATGACTTTGTACAGGCAGAATTTCCTGTAGTTCCTAACCATGCAACCATTTTGTGCAGCATCCTTAAACAAGCAACACATGTCACTGTGGTAGATTTGAAGAATGCCTTATTCTACCTACCCCTGCACCCAGACTCACAATATCGCACCACGTTTGCGCATGACGGAATGCAGTTCGAGCACACAAGATTACCACAAGGGTACTGTGAATCCCCTAGTATCTTTAATAGAATATTACATGCTAATTTAGGAAACATCCAAGTGCCCAGTACAGTCATTCAATATGTGAACGATCTGCTAGTGTGCAGTGACAATGAACAGTGCTGAAGTGACTGTCACTCTCCTGCAATTGTTTGCATACAACGTAGTCAAAGCAACGTTACAATACTGTCTCCAGGGAGTTCTATACTTGGGACAATTGATGTCTGTCCATGGGAAGAAAATAATACCAGAACGCGCTGCATCTGTGCGCAGTGCCTCCCTGCCCAAAACTGTCAAAGGGATGCAGAAGTTCCTAGGGTTGTGTAATTACTGTAGAGCATGGATCCTAGACTACGCAGCTTACACCAGGACCTTGTTGGAAGGCCTTAAGGAGGCACAAAAGACTGATAACAAGATTGCCTGCACAGAAGACATGCACGCTAGCTTTAATGAACTAATAGAAGTAATTTCTACTGCCCCAGTGTTAGCAACCCCCGACCAGACTCAAGAGTTTATTTGTTCTCCCATTCTAATGGTCAAATGATGACAGCAGTACTTAACCAGAAAAGCACAATGGGCCACAAGCCATGGCCCATTACAGCGCAGTAGTGGATTTGGTGACGCACGTAGCAAACCGCTTCCTTACCTTTCTCCGATATCGAAGTGCTCCGGGCTTTCGGCACGTGCGCGGTAACGCAGATGCACGTGAACCTCTGAGCATTTCTAGATCTCTATGGAAACGGGAGTGGGGCGACAAGCTGCAGCGCGAACACTGCTGCACGTACGCCTCCAGCCCCACCCTCGCACCCGTTTCCATGGAGATCTAGAAATGCTCAGAGGTTCACGTGCATCCGCGTTACCGCGCACGCGCCGTACTCCGGAGAACTTAGATATCGGAGAAATGTAAGGAAGCGGTTTTCTACGTGCTGTCTAGATGAGCACCAGATAACTATGAGTACTGACAGGCTCTGCTTTTACTTGACAGGAGCTGCAGCCACATCGTGTGCTTACACGTTTCAACGGGGGCGGGGTGACAAGCTGCAGCGCGAACTCCGCTGCACGTACACCTCCAGCCCCACCCTCCCGCCACGGGAGGGTGGGGCTGGAGGCATACGTGCAGCGGCGTTCGCGCTGCAGCTTGTCGCCCCGCCCCCATTTCCATGGAGATCTAGAAATACTCAGAGGTTCACGTGCATCCGCGTTACCGCGCACGCGCCGTACTCTGGAGCACTTAGATATCGGAGAAAGGTAAGGAAGCGGTTTACTGTCTTTAATTCTACAATTGTTGGTGATAAAGTATAGTTGATGTAGTAATGTACAGCCGTGAAGATGGTCCATGACCGAAATGCATTGGCATATGTACACAATATAGTCGACCTATGTGTTTGTGTTTGCCTCGAGATTTAGAAGGAAAATATACGGCATAAGTATGCAGCAACAGGAATGTGAATAAAACATTTCCTATGAGCAACTTTTTAAGAGGACTCGAAGTACATTATTTTTGAGCAAAATCACTATCAGTTTGATTACTTGCGCAGCCTCATTAGGGGCCAACTGAGAGCACTAGTCCTAATAAGGTGGAGCCACCTTATTTTCTTTTGTTTTGTTAGTTTCAGGTCCAAATGCCATAGGACCTTTTTCGACACAGGCTCCAGGAGAAAGTCACACAAATATTTAAGAGTACAACATTATTGTGGAAATTAACAAGAAAAAGCATTGTGGTGCCCACCTGCATCTTGTAGTTCTTGAAGTTTATGATGCTGGCCATTATTATTTCCCAATGTGTTTCTGACATGATTGCGAATTTAGGTTTTTCTTCTACCTCACACGTTACTGTATTAAAAGGTTGAAAAAAGCCAAATATGATGAATATAGAGGGCTATGCACAAAATTGCGGTTGTCCGTAGACAAATGCAAGCCCTCCAACCATTTACAATACAATTCACACTTTTAGAGCGCCACTCAATCGCTTCCAAGAAGAAACCTGCTTGAAGAATCTGATTTCTAGACAAAGAACATTTTGTTTGTTAAATTTCTTTTTATTTTATTCATAAACTGATTATCATGAAAATACATCTACGAAATATACAATAGGAATTATTGACTATCCATGATTAAAAACCAACTATGAAAAACATACACATATCACACGAACCAGTGAACACATATCACACATCATTCATCCCATCTACTTTCGTTCCAATTCATACCCAGAACCTTTCGTACATGTGCAATGAACGCAATGTAATCTATTCTGAAACCAGCATATCTGTCTTTATTGTGGATATTTCACTGCTGGGTGTTTGTTTTCAGTTAAAGTGCATCAACATCAATCATCAAAGTGTAATATGGTATCAACCTTGCTTACAACATATGTTAATTGCCACACATTTCTTTGTATATAAACCCAAGTCAGAGCCAACTCCCGGTGGACTTAGATCGAAGGTTATGTTGAATATAGAGGGCTAGGCCTAGATTTGATAGAAGATGTACACCATCCTGAATTGAGTAATAGTTGGTACGCAGACCTGACCTTGGTGGGGAAAAAGAGCGTTAATGGGAGCTGTTACATTTGTTCTTTGATACAACATGCATCGGGGGAGCCCCCCAAGGTATTGATGCCACACGAAACTCTGCTTTGGAGGTTCAATGTTTGATCCATCTGACGTTGTGCAGATTGCAAAGCACCTTTCAGGTATAGAGGATTCAACTTGTGATTATGGATCCAGACAAACTGCAGTTTGACCAGAATCCCAAAAGCATACAGTGTTTACCAAGGCCATACCTGAAGTTGGAAGGTGTAGAGTTTGCGGTGAACAGGTGGCAAGAGACTACAATGAACTCCATGGCAGGAGGCCTCATGGGATTTGGGGAAGAAGTTATCGAAAGGGTGAACAATGTTTGCCGAGAATATTGGAGTGAGCATGTGGCAAAACTCATGTGGATTGCGGCGACATAGAAGCCAGTGAAGGTGCAGAAGCAAGAAGAATAGGAATTGTGTTTCTACAATGAACGAAGCATCCATGTTTGCGGCCAACAACAAATGCAACAAGACATTATACATCCCAGACCTCAAGAAGGGGACAGCTGCGATGATGACCAATTACTGGGTCTGTGGTCAGCAAGCGTTTTTTTGCACCTCGCGCCATTATGGAGGTGCACCTGCTAGCTGGCCACGCTGCACTCCGCTCTCCTTGTGGTCCCTGAAGAACACTTAATCGTGGGACCCAGGGGCTTGCTCACCCCAGCGACAGCACCAGTGCCAGATATCTCCATCATCATTTCACCGCCACCCCCCCTATTCCGTATCCTGCCAGAGAAGAAAAAGAAGGAAATGTTGCGCAGAAAGCAGAGGTTCTGTCTCAAGACTCATCACAGCGGCTGAAAGAAATACCAGATCAATACACACTGTATAAGAAGCAAGAGACATTCTTTGCATCGCTATGAGTGCCAGGGATACAAGCATATCCGTTCATTTCACTGAATCCATTTTCACCTGATGTGAAATCTTTGAAAAAAAAGTTCTTCGAATTTGGTTGGGTAAGTGGGTACATTTTAAAACATGGGTGTGCTAAGAGGATAGGATAAGGTAGGAGGAAGTGGGGAGGTCTCACGCGATAATAAAAAGAAATTAGAAGAAAAAACATTCGAAGACTTCATCTTAAGTGAAGCAAATTCTGTGGAAACGTGGACATCCGGGATACAAGCAGTCTCCAACGCCAAGTGGCTGCAAATTGTCTGCTGGGAAGTGATACAGCTGGCAAATGACACTGAACAAAAGGCCTAAATGCGATCAAGGCTGAAATGCGTGCTGATGACATTTCGGAATCGTTATGTGCTGGACCTACTTACCACAATCGAAGGTGGCGTCTGCAGGAAAATTGGGAATTCATGTTACACATACATCCCCCCAAATGATGCCGCCAACGGGTCTCTTACATAAATAATAGAGGCCCTGCACACCCTCAACACCCACATGCAAAACGAAGCCAGCATACAGAAAAATGACTTCCTGGGCATCATAATGGATGGGGGTGATAGTGAAACTAATGGTACCGGTGATAGTGTTTGTGTTGGTGATCTTCTGCAACTGCCAAATGGGACTTTGATGCTGTGCCAAAACAATGCCTAGCAGTGCAATGGGGGTACATGGCGCACCTCGCTGTACAAAAGATAGCCAGGTACAAACAGATGACCCAAATGTCCACTGCATGTTAGGATAGAGCAGCACCTTCACCCCCCAGGCACAATCGCCCCCCCCCCCCCCACCAGAACCCGAGAACTCTGATGAACAATGGGTTGACATAGCAGGAGATGGGGGGAGGAGGGTGTACATACCTCACGTGTACCCCAGAGCAATAGGCGCAAGCAGGGGAAGGTTTACGATCTGTGTGTAAGGTATGGGCGCCCAAGAAGGGAACATGGCCGTATCTGGAAGCTGAGAGGATGGAAAGGGAGAAAATAGAGGAGGAGGAGGAGAGAGAAAGGCTTACATGGGAGTTTGTTAATGTAGGATTAACGAAAGGGGGGAATATTGGGGAAGCGAGGACGATCATCCCAGGCCACCAAGAGGTTCCGGATTAGGCAGAGACCTAAGAGTGTGTTGTAGGTGCTTGGGGAGGTTATACAGGGTAGAGTGGTGTTGATAGAAGCTGCAATATGGGTAGGTTATTACATGTTTGGTTATAAATCGCAATGGGAGTGGAATGCCATCTTGGGAAACAGCAGCCATTTTGAATCCCTTATGGAGCAGGCGGTATATGTTTAAGGTTGCACCAACCAGCCACCTGGATCTATAACCTATGTAATGTACATCACTTATGGAACTGTGTGTCCTTATAACTTGTTGCGTGTACTGTTTTCCTCAGAGCGCTCCGTGTCAGCAGAGTCCTTTGCTGGCACGTACTTGTCTTTTTTTTAACATTTTTTTTGTTTTTAATAAACCGTGTACTGTGTGCTGGGCCTTTTTCAGTAGTGGGGTGTATTTTTTCTGGTGCGGATGTTTAGGGGCTTCTCTGCACTCGCCTCCTCTTTGTACTAGTGCTCCAGCATCAATGCATAAATGGTGGCAGTAATCCGCTCCCTTGCGAACAGCTGCACATGAGATGAGCGATGTGTTCATTTGGTTTGTTTTTCTCTTTTGCCGTGTGGTTTTTATCGGGCTCAGTAATGGGATCCATACCTGGGGTTGCACACCTGGGATCCACTCAGTGCTGGTCCCACTCCAGAAGTCGATCCATGGTTGGGACCTGATGCTCTCTGTCAGTTCCTTGTGTCTAACTGAATCATGTAGCACTAAATACTTCATCACGCCCTTCTGGCGGCCACCTCTTCCTGCGGCAGACCAGGTTTCTACGTGTGAGAGTGCCCAAGGTTAGACTGTGGGAGCTTTGGGGGATCCACTGTATACCACCTCCTGGGCTTGCCTTACTTAGGTGGTGACTTCCGTAATCCCCAAGCCAATGTGTACCTTAAAGGTGACCTTTTGTCACATGACGTAGAAGTCTTAAATTCAATGGGAGGAAAGGGAAACAATAAACACTTGGGAATGAGGGCATCCATTGCATTGCAGCCTGTGATCCCGTCAAGCCCCATAGACCCTTACCTCTTGCTCCCTGTTATGAGTGTCTGTTGTGCTGTATGCCAGGAGTATATGTTAAGCTCTTGTGTTCTAGTGGGGCTGGGAAGAAAAGTAATTTCACTGAGAGAAGGAATGATTTACAGTGGAGCCTACTGGCTGTCCTCAAGCAGTACATTGTGAGATTTTGTTTTCCGAGGAATGGAATGGAAGTGAGTGGGGAATGGATTCAATGAACCCCGGCTTGCTATTGTTGGTGAACATTGTATGTCTTCCTTGGGAAAGTAGAGATTACCATTCGGGATAGGCACGGGCCGCACCCCCATTGCTCATTAAATCCACAACTGCTTAACAGTTGTTTTTTGGCTCTGCGGAGGCAACTGAAAAAATCAGTCCAGCCGTGCATCACTATGTGTGTCCAAGTGTTTGTGTGGTGAATGTCTGATTTCAATGGTACTGTGTCTAACTGCCGCCAGTCATCTGATCGTCATTTTAAAGTGCTGGTCAGAAAAACGCCTCTTACTTTGCCATCTTCAGCTGCTAACGGGCTCGTCGTGAAGGCGCGGTGAATAGAGGAAAGGGGAGCGGGTAAAGCAAAGCAGCTGAGGGCTTTTCGAGGCTAGATATGGGTTCGGGGGCAAGGGGGACGGTACAACGGAGACAGAAGGAGGTGGAAGCTGTTTGTGGTCATGAATTCCAGGGAGCAGCTTGGTGCAGTTGTAAGTGTGGAGGCACATTCAAGTGCGGCACGTTTGGTCGAGCCAGAAAATGAAGCACGTCAGGCCCCGCATGTGTGAAAATTGTTTCCGATGAGGCCAGAAGCTGGGGAATGTGGGGGAGGCGTATGGACACCCAGCCCGTCGATTTAGTAAGTTGATTGACAAACGATAATCAACATGAAATCCCTTATACTCTATAAGGGTTTTCATGTTGATTATCGTCTGTCAACCAACGTAATAAGTCGATCAGCAGGTGGCAATCTTTACGCGGAATGGCGATATGCCATTAGAGGCACCTAATGCCATTCACCTTTTTACTGGAGATCAGTTGGTCGGCGGATGCTTAATTAGGAATCAATACACATACATCCATTTCGATGTGTGTGGGGGTGGATTTTTCTCTAAAGTGATAATGTGCATTTTCCGCTGAAAAGCTTCGTGATCGAGTTCCCTATTTAGCTCTCCAATAACTACTCTGTTACACAACTACCCTAACAGTTTATTGGTGCATATGGGATTCTTTTTTAAATCGATTTTAATCTAGTTCTTTAGTCTTGCTTCAGTTGAAGTAATCCAAAACTACAATTCCCAAAAAACATTATTTCCATGAAGAACCAGCATGGACTATTTGTGCCCCAAGTGACATGGAGTCATCTGCAACATAACGGATAAACTGAAACAATATTCAGCAAATCTGTTCTCCTCGCAGAATCATGCTTGGATGTGAAAAGACGCTTAGGAGGCACGGCCTTCGTTTTACCTTGAGTTTTATACTTTTGCTATTCAAAATATTGGATGGCTCCAGTGCATTTCGCTTAAACATCTCAGTTTGATCTGTATTTAAATGTAAAACAGCCTATCCAGCAAAGCTTTGATAAGTAGCCACTGAATATGCACAGCCACAACTACTTAAGGAACATGTACTGCATATGGTTATCTTCATGGACACAGAGTACATGTCCGACCATAATGTAATTGCACATGCAGGTTCTGTACATGGCTTTTTAGTTGCCCCATCACATAATACGTACGGTATTGTTGAAAACAAAACTCCTATTTTATTTATAAACTGAAGCCTACTTCACGGACACATTTTCACACTCGCACATGTGCACGCTGTCCCAGGATGTCTTTAAATCAATCAGAAATCCAAAAGGTGGTTCAAGGGTTTTTATTGAATGATAGTAAAAGTCTTTGTATGGCTCTGTCTGGTTGCAGGGTTCCCCGACCTCCCGTGGGCACCCTCCACCGTAACCCAGACTTCCCTTGACACCCAGCATGAGGGGTTAGACTAAAGGTCGGGAACAATGTCTGTTAGCCTAATTTCCAGATGAGGGCATAGAGGCCGAGGCCTTCACTGCCTTACTCCCTCCGGAACTTCCTATGGGTTCTCTACTTTCTCAGGATCTTATCAGTATTGTTTTTAATGGTGCTGGTATTGGATGCGCTCCCTCTTTCTCTCCTCCACTCACTCCCTTTCGCTCCTCTCACCTGCTCTTCCTACTCCTAACTTCTCCTTTCCATTTCTTCCCCCCTCCATCTTCTACTCTCTACCTCTGCTCTCTCTCTCGAGGTCCATTCTCTACCTCTCCGCCCCTCACTTCCTTGGATCTGTTTCCCCTACGCCTTCTTCTGCCTTACTCTCTCCCCTCTTCTGTCGCTATGATCCCTTCTCTCTTCCTCTCACATTGCTTCTATGTCATATCTTACCTATTATCTATACTCTCTCTGCAACTCACTCCCTTCTCCAATCGTCTCAGTCCGCCATCCAATGTCCTTACCTCACCAAACACCTTTCACGTTATTCTGTCTCTGCTGGTCTTTTATCCCTGTGTATTTCTGTCTCCTTCGTTCCCTCCCCCATCCATTGCTGCTGTGACTAGCCTGACTCTGCGGGCCAGTCTAACAATGTCCTTCTCCCCAGGGTTAGGTTTACACAGAGCAAGGTTTGAAAAACCCCTCTTACCTCTGCGCCCTCTTCGAGTGTGGTACATTGTGCAGCCCCTGTGGTCCGCTCAATTTGCTGTTCATTCGTGGTCTTTTCTATTCTGCTCGGAGTAAGTGGCATTTCTCCCCTGGTGTCCGGAAACTGTTTGTCAATGGAGTTGTACGATGTTCTGACACTTGCTGGCATAAGTAAAAGAGAACTCTGACCGGAAGTGGGCTGCCAGGCATTGTGCAAAAGGCAGTGACACCAAAGGCATCATTTGTGGCTCATTCAGAGGGTGGGGCGGTTCCAACTTCTTTATCCCCCCTCTGGGATAGAATTGGCTCTGGCATATGCATTGGGCAGCCACCTAGCCCAGGACGAGAGGGGTTCCTGTTCCCCCTGACAGAGTGAAGTCCCTGGCCCTGTCACTCTACACCTCCACAGCCAATGCACCCTGACACCACGTGTGCGCAACGCTGCCATTGGGAAACAAATGCCTCTGTGCCCATACACATTACCGAGGTCATTCCAAACTGCACGCGTGAGCACAGCAGCAAAGCTCTTTTGCGTTTTTACCTCTGTGCGCACTAACCCAGCCCACTCTCGGTCAGAACCGCCATAGCGCCTGGATGCCATGTAGATGGCAGCAGTGTGAGTTATAAATCCTATTAACATGATTTCTTTTGAGCTCTTGTCTTCCATCTGCGTGTATCAGTATTTAAGCAGCAGACTGTAGGAGAATGTGGTTCTTGCATTAAGTTAATATCCAGATCCCTTTGCTGGGTTTTATGCAGTCTTGTTGCTGCTGTTTGCAGACCCAACTACTGTTCCATTGCTCGTGCTCTGAAATATTCTGCATTCAGCCTTGGGAGCACTGGCCCCCTTGCTCTGGCACAGATTTAGGTCTACGATGCTGTTCTTCCAACGCCGTCTATCCACAGAATCCTTTGTTGGCCACCCTGGACGAAAATGTAACTTGATTTACAGAAAGAAAGCAGCAGCTTCTAGCCGAAATTCATGGATATGCAAATGCAATATGGCCGATTTCCTGTGCTTGCAGTTGCCAGTCAGATCAATCAAAAATCAAATAAGGCAGCAGAGTAAACTGGATTTCCACTTTCGAAAGTTTCAAAAGTTTGAAAGATTGCCAATCTCCCCGTTCAAGGCCTCATCTACATTAATAGGTATTGTCAAAGTCAATAGCTGTGGCTTTGCAAAATGCAAAGGGTAACGCCTTTTGTGGTGCTGTGGTGGATTTAAGAACAAATCATACCAAGTACATGTATAAAGCCAGACCTGTTAGCTTTGCTAGTACTTGTTTTCTGTCATGGTCGCTGAGGTCAATGAAAGTTTGGAAAAGGGTCATTAATTTGTGCTGTTCATCCGACACAGGTTACTTTGAAATGTATTGCCTCTTGCTGATAGACAGAAAGGCTATCCGTTGCTGGCAGTATAGTGCAGTAATTGGTTAGAGTACGCATAGCTGCTGAAATAGACTGTAATTTCCTGTGCCTCCAGGAGTTTTGTTCCATTAGCTTGTAATAGCTATCCAGTTATGTCTAGGGCATACTTCAACTCTGTACGCTTCACCTTGCCGAGTGACACTAGCATTTCTCTTCTGTCAGTCACTGCCTGAGAAATCATTTCCTCCAATTAATCTGCCCGATTAGTTTTCCAGAGCTTCAGTTGCAGATTAAATGAGTGCAATTCGTACCGGAATCTTAAATACCCAGCCCTAGTTTAGCCCAAAAATATATAAGATTTGTATTTTTCCATCTTTTGACTTTTTTCTTTATAATATTCACAGTAAAGTTGTATTTTGAAACATATGATTGGGCTGGATATGTATGATAAGGTTCCCTCTCTGTGGAACTGAACAGTTTAACACTTTGGTACAGTACTTAAAAATTCCAAGTCTGAATCTGATTTATGCCAGTAGTAATCACATTCATTGCAATCGTTTCATTTCTTTGAATGACATACGAGTGCTAATCTGCAATAATTAACACTCCTGCTGGATTTCTGGGTGCAGCAAATTTCGCTCACACACTGCTGGGGTGAAGGAATTCTTTGTAAAAAGTCCTTATCATTTATTGCTTCCTCCCACTGATTCCTTATCTATGGTAATCACATCCACAGCCCTGCTGCTCTTCGTAAACACTTCCACTGCCAGTGGGCGCAGCACGGCTACGTGCTGGCTCTGTCCAACACATCTACACGTACCGCGCCAGACGCAACGTCAGACCAGTATATATTGAGGCGCAGTGCCCATGACCTCCCTTCTTTTTTCTTCACACTCTTATTTGATTCAGGAACACGCTCTTCGAGTTTTCAAATTCGCCATCGTCATGCCCAACCTTGAGAAGGCCTCAGGGTTCAAAACGTGTGTGGACTGAGGCCGGCAGATGTCGGTTTCGGATCTGCACCGGATGTGTTTGTATTGCATGGGTAACAAGCACGACACCCGGGATTGTGGGTTGTTTCAGGCCATGCACCCAAAGGTGCACCCAAAGGCCCTCCGTGAACAGGTGGCAGAACATTTTAGCTTCGTCCACAAGGCGAAGGGTGATGTTGCATGGTCTTGTTCGAGGTCGCGCAGTGTGGAGCTTTGGTCCCTGGGAATGCCTCCTCCACGTAAGGAAAAGGAGAAGAAAAGAAGCACTGCAGCAGATCCAGCTCTCTGAGTGGATCCTCGCACCGGCATTCTTCCTCCTCTTCCAAGAAGAAGAGTTACCGATCCAGAGGTTCTCCGGAGCCGGATAACGTACCTTTTACCTACCCAATCTTCCACCCCGGTGGAATGGGAACAATTTCGCCAGAAGATCTTTGACATCTTCGCCAGGGCACCAGCGGCTTTGGCCCCTCAGCCAATGCAACCCACTGCGTCTTCCATAACCAGCAGGGTGCCTGCTGTGGTATGCTCCCGCACGCCTACGGGCTCGGGCCTGAAGAGGGAAGAACTTCCCCCTTCGCCCGACTTCACCTTCGGGCATTGATCTTGGTGCCGGCACCATGGACCCCGAAGAACCTCATGAGTATGTTCCTCTTCCGTTTGAACCATATATGTTAAACGAGTGTGATATCCCCAAAACGACTGAGGCCGCACCCGGTAACCTAAGAGCCTCTACGACACCCTCCCCACAAATCCAGCCTCTGCGAGCGCAGCATGACAGCCCCCCTGCCCTCCGCCGCACTGCCACGGAGTACCCCGAGTGAAGGAACGGCCATGCTTACAATAGTCCCAGTCTTAGAACAGGCCAAGATATCCGCCCCATACCTGCTTGCCGGACTTATACGGTACGTTCACTCGCTGCGCAGGGAAAGTGGTAATCGCACTCTCTCTTTGCCTGGCAATCGCATTACCTCCACATTCCACCTGCCTCCCATCCTACACCCAAAGGGCCCCAAACAGCTCACCTACCACATACACCTCCCGCCCCTCCAAACCCTGCTTGCCTCCCTCCCTCCAGAAACCTACATCTCTCTGCTGGTAGCCCCAGCATCAGCCGCCCTGTATCCCCTCGATTACGCAACTACAGGATCGGCTCCAGAACCTTCCCACGTCGCACTTGACGCCTACAAAGATGCACGAAAAGAGACAACTTGCCCTTGACACACACACAGCCCCCACCTCATGCTCCCATACCTTTGAGAAATGCTATTGGGGCATCTAGGCCCTCCCATGCCCATGCTCATGCTCCCACTACCAGTGTCCATATGGCCTCTGATGTTGCGTGCATGTCTGTTAGGGAGAATTCTCAAAAATGTGTTAATTCCCTCCACCTTGGAGACCCCCAGCAACTTTGCTGGATTTTGAGGACTTGATTTTTTTGCCTTGACAGAGTGATATGATATGATATGATATGATTGTTTATTTATATAGCGCCTATACACAGAAGTGTTTCAAAGCGCTTCAAGGAGGGAGGGAGCAAAGGAAAATACAGTACATTCAGTAAAAAGTCCTTGAAACAATACAGAATGTGAAAAAAAACTATCGTAATAGGCCTGACGACATTTCTGATAGTGCAAGTGCAAAATAACAAGTAAGGTAGGAGGTAAGGGGGAAGGAAAACAAAGCAAGCAGTAACATTACTATGTCTGACGACAATTTACGCAGTGCAGGTGGAATACAAGAGGAGGGTTGGGAAGGGGGGGCCGAGGGATAGATGGGTGAGGAGGAACAGAACAACTGCTGAGCAAATTCATCAGGGAAACATTAAAGCAGGGGAGGGAGAGAGGAGAACAAAGGGGGAGGAGGGGAGACAGACAAGCTACTATCATCGGTCAAGGAACAGGTGATAGGAGTAAGTGCTAGGAGGGGAAGACCTCGAGGGAGAGTCTAGGTCCTCAGAGGAGGGGGAGATGCAGGAAGTGAGAGTAGGAAGAAGGGTGGGAAGTAGAAGAGGGTGGGTTTGTGGTACCCAGCGCATAGAACAGGGTGGGCACCTCAAGAGCGTGAGTAGGGTCAGCGCAGAGCAGGGGGTGGAAGGTCACAAAGGTCTGGAGGCAGGGGCACGACGTGGACATACAATTAACATTAAAGGATGGAGATGAGAAAGAGAGGGAGATGACCAGAGGATGGAGATGAGAAAGGGAGGGAGATGACCAGAGGGGAGAGGGAATGAGGCAAAAGGCGAAAGAGGGGG
Source organism: Ambystoma mexicanum (assembly GCF_040938575.1). Classification (NCBI taxonomy): domain Eukaryota; kingdom Metazoa; phylum Chordata; class Amphibia; order Caudata; family Ambystomatidae; genus Ambystoma; species Ambystoma mexicanum. The sequence goes on from NC_090929.1 coordinate 1,449,597,460, forward strand.
GGAGCAGTAGATGGGTCAGAACAGGTGTACATGGCACAATTATACAGAAGTAGGCATCAAGGTAAGTTAAAGCAGTGAATGCAAACACAGGAAACTTGCATAGATAATGGACCAAACATTTACAGTGCGTTTGATTAGAGGAAGAGTGAAACATGAATGAAGTACGGGTAAATCCCCCAAAGCCATGGAGGGCAGGTGTGCGGTATGGAAAATAGTGCATAGACAACTACAAGCGGTATTAACAGTGTTGATTTACAAGATTCTACTGATGTATTGTATCTCATGTATTTTAATGTGATTTTATACACTGTGTTTATTTTTGGTTGTGGAGTCTAACCCACTCCATAAGCATCATCTTTTACAATTGTGTCACAAAGCACCTTCAGTGCAGTGCCACAGGTAAGTCTTACATATTTCCCAAGGTTTAAATTCCTTCTCTGGGATCAACCACTGTTTTCCAAAGCAGTGGAGTGAAATTGACTTCAATAGTCCTGTAAAATTCTAGACCCAGCACACTGTATCTTACAATAGAGTGCTGGAGGGGTTACATAGTATCCCCTGTGTCTAGTTGCCCATGTAGCATTTATATGTTACACTTTCCTTTCAGAATGGCTGGTGGCAGTGGTTTTTGTATGAACTACCATGGTTTACCCCGACCGCGAACTGTTTGCAGCTCCGGTAACGTTAAATCACGGGAGCCATGTTTTTAAAAATGGCGCTGAGCCTCCTTTGTTAAAATGGTCCCCGGTCTTCTTTTTTCACCATTTCTTTGTTGAAAGGTCCTTCTCGATTTTTTCTCTGCGTGCCTAACCAGGTTTGGTCTCTTTGTTCATTCGCCTTTGGCAGGCTTTAGTAGTGAAACCCGCCTCTGGCTCCAGAGTGTCTGGGGTAGGCAGGAAGTGAGGGAGGTGCCCGAAACTCCCTGTGCTTAGTCTCCTAGTAGACCCAAATGCACTCTGTGGTGATTGGCTGGCTGGCTGTCCGGCAAGGACAGCCACCCTGCTGGGTGAGTGACAGCTAGGCTGGAACGAATGGGAGCAAACTCAATAAAAGGCAAGTCTTTTGGCTTGGAAGGCAGAGTCGACCACTGGACGAAGGAACCGAAGAAGAGCTTGAAGAGGACGTCTGCTGCAACTCCTGGAACGTTGGTTTGCCCGGTGAAGCCCTGCTGCAGTGACTACTTGCCAAGTTCGCATTCACAGAGAAGCCCTGCAAGGACGTTGTTCCCAGAGGGTACTGCATTCAAACATTGCCTAACACTGGTGGCAGGCGGTGTGGATATTTTTTTAGAGTTGTTACATTGAGAGTTTGCTTTACTTTTGTTCAACTAAAAACCTTCACCAAGGCTAAGCTCCACTAGAAAAATAATTGTAACATGCCAGATATGGATAACTTCAGACAGGAAGCCCTGAACATTTTAACAGTAGATCATATGAAAGAAATGTGTAAAGTCAGGTCTCTCACCGTTAAAGGAAAGAAAAAACGAATGAATTGCAAGATTGTTAGAGAATCAACATCTGGGTACTAGGTCTGTCACACCAACTATACCAGAAAATGTGGAAAATAATGAGGATTATAATGATTCAGAGTCCAATATCTTCAATATTGTTGAAGAGTCAGAAGAGTTAGAGGAGTCTCAGAAAGATAGCCCCTCTTTACCTCAACCAGATCTTAGGGCTCAACCTTTAGCCACAGGGACCCTAACTGAGTCCAGAATTGGTCTCTCTTGAAAAGAAGAGACTCGAGTTAGAGTTTAAAAGATTACAAATCCAAGCTGAAGCCAAACACTATGATCTAAAACTAAAGGAAATGGAATTACAACATGCTCTTGAAATGAAGAAATTGTCTCTAGAAAATGTTTCTATCCCAGAGTCCTCTAGGTCTTTCAGTCCTAAGAGACCTTGCATGCCTAAGGAAGCTGTATGTATGAGGTGAAACTTGATATTTTGGATTGGTTGGGTGCTTTTGAATATAACTGTGGGATTTAGGGTTTCACAGGGAATCTGTTGATTCCTTGGCTTTTGTCTAGGCTTCCCCAGGTTGCAACTGATGCTGTAATGGAGGTGGAGGAACTTGAAAGATTGGAGTATGAAAATGTGAAGCTAGCTTTGATAGCTAGATTTGGGAAAACTCCTTCCCAGTACCTTAAGAGGTTTAGGACCCTCAAAAAGACTGATGGTGTCTATTGGGCTACTTGGGTGTGTGAATGTTGAAAAACTTAGATGGTTGGGTTAAAGGTTACAGAGTGAACTCTTTTGAAGGAATGAGAAATCTGTTTTTGTTGGAATCTATTGTTGAGGCCTGCTCTCCTAAGCTGAGACAGCAACTAGCTGACTCTAAAGTGATTGATCCCAAGAAGCTAGCAAAAGCTGCTGACTTGTGAGTTGCCAACAGGGCTACTCACAAGGATTCTGGGGCCACTCATAAAAAGGATGAGTGGAAACAGCACAAGAAAGAAAACAAAGATAATTCTAAAACATCCAATCCAAAAGAGGGCCACAAACAAAAGCAGGGTAAGCCAAATGGGAAACCAGGTCAGTCTACTGAAACCTCTGGTGCCAAACCAGAGGGAGGTCAGCAGAAGCCCCCATTTGTCAAAACATTTGGAAAATGTTATGCTTGTGGGTCAACTGACCATGTGAAAGGGGATCCCAAATGCAAGGGTAAACCTTCAGGGGTCCACACTGCCTCCTTAGCCTTCATCCCTGAGGGAGAAGCACATAGGGCAAGTGGAAACTTTCAACTATTGGCTGAAGACCCCATTGGAGTCTCTGCCAGTGTTTCTTTAGTGTCCTTGGGTCTGTGGGGACAGCAGAATATAGATGTGTATAACTATTTACCTGATGACACAAAAGAATACTACAAGGACAGTGTACTTGTAAATGGTCAGGAGACCCCTGCCATTAGAGACACTAGGGCCAGCATCACAGTGGTGGTTGAACACTTCTTCAAACCTGAGGATGTTGCTAATGCACCCAAATGTCCCACTAAGCTTGCTGGAGACCCTATCCAGATGGTTCCAATACTACCAGCTCTCATCCAGTGCAACAACATGACTGTAAGAATACCTGTTAGAGTACAAAGTGAGGTACCTGGGAGAGTCCTGATGGTGAATTACTTAAAAACTCTTGGAGTTGTATCAAGCACCCCCAGACCTCCTAGTATAAGGAAGCAGGAGCGGACAAAGAAGGCCAGAGAGTTCACTTTAAATGACTCTCAGTGGTTTGTTACAGAAGAACCTATAACACCCATTCCACAGGAGAAGCCAATGTCTATTTCCAAGAAGAAAGAGACAAAGGGGAAACCCAAGGTCTCAGGAAACAAGAAAGATAGCACTCCTATGCATCTAACGAGGACGTCCCCGAGAGGACAGTTCAAAGTCACACCTGTGACTACTCCACCAGCTGAGACTGAGTGTGAGAACCAACCAGCAGATGTTGAGTCAGCTTCTGAAGATTCAGAGCTGGTAAAAGACCTTCCCCCTGTTGGAGATCTGGATCGTAAAGACCGTCCTGAGCTGCAATCTTTACTGGCAGAAGGTGGCCCCTGTATGGCAGACTTCAGCAGAGGTCAAAGAGAGTCCTACTCTTGAAGGACTTCGCCAACAGGCAGCTTTCCAGCTGGAAGGGCAAGAGCCAGGGAAGCACAGGTTACACTGGGAGGATGGCGTTCTCTACAGTGAACCTACTGATTCTACCCCAGGAGACCTGTAGTGCCCCAGGAGTTGGGACCTCAGTGCCTACAGTTAGCCCATGAGATTGCTTTAGCTGGTCACTTAAGTTATAAGAAGACCAAGGAAAGGATTTCTCTATATTTCTGCTGGCCTAAGTTGGGGTTGATGTAGATACATTCTGTAGGAGCTGTCACACTTGTCAGACATCTGGCAAGAGTGGAGCCAAGAATGTGGCACCTTTTGGTGCCCCTCCCAGTGGTGGGAGTTCCTTTTGAGAGGGTAGGAATTGACATTGTTGGTCCCTTAGACCCTCCCACATCTTCAGGCAACTGATTTATATTGGTTGTGGTAGACCATGCTACCAGGTATCCTGAAGCAATACCTATGAGGACTGTTACTGCTCGGGCAGTTGCCAAGGCCCTACTTGGTATTTTTTACCAGAGTAGGTTTTCCTAAGGAGGTTATATCTGAAAGGGGATCAGATTTTATGGCCCACTACACGCAGGCCATGTGGCAAAACTGTGGAGTGACCTACAAGGTCTCAACTGCCTACCATCCCCAGACGAATGGGTTGGTAGAGAGGTTTAATAGAACTATGAAGAGAATGATATGTGCTTTAGAAGAACCCCTTAGAAGAAAGTGGGACCTTCTACTGCCATGCCTTCTCTTTGCTTTTAGAAAAGTCCCTCAGGAAGGGGTTGGATTCAGTCCCTTTGAGCTTCTCTATGGTCATCCAGTTAGAGGTCCATTGGCCCTAATCAAAGAGGGGTTGGAGAGTGCTCCTTCCTACAAGCCAGTGAGAGTCACTGACTATGTGTTAGGTCTCCGAAGGAGAATGACACAAATGATGACAGAAGCTTCAGAAAACGTGAAAGCAAATCAGGCTCTGGTGAAGCATTGGCATGACCAGAAGGCCAGCATTGTTGAGTTTACTCAAGACCAGCTAGTTTTAGTTATGGTGCCTACAAGGCAGAGGGCCTTGCAGGACAAATGGCTTGGACCCTTCAAGGTTGTGGGAAAACTTGGAGAGCTCAATTATTTGGTGGATTTAGGCAGTCCTAAGGAGGCCCCCAGGGTCTTTCACACCAACCGATTAAAGGCCTATGTCTCTAGACCAGACCTGGGAACTTTGCTTCTAGCATCTGATCAGGAGGAGGAGGAGAGTGAGCCTCTACCTGACCTCCTTAGGGGACAACCTTTAGATTGGAAGATAGGAGTTAATCTCTCTTCTGATCTGACACTGGAACATCAGGAGGAGTGCAAAGCTCTATTAAATCAGTTTGCCCCTCTGTTTTCACTATCACCAGGCTTAACCCCTTGGGGCCATCCTGAGATTCTCACTTGTGACTGTGTACCTGTTAAAAGCAGAGATTACAGAATGTCAGACCATGTAATAACCCACATAAAGGAAGAGGTCAACAAGATGCTTGATCTCAGGGTAATAGAGCCATCTACCAGTCCTTGGTCTAGTCCAGTTGTGCTAGTACCAAAGGCAGGATCTAAATATTTTAGATTCTGTGTGGACTATAGAGCCCTAAATGAAGTCACCAAGACTGATTCCCATCCTTTACCTAGAACAGATGAGCTGGTGGACAAGCTTGGTTCAGCCAAGTACCTCAGTACATTTGACCTAACCTCAGGCTATTGGAAAATAGCTCTGACAGACCATGCCAAGGAGAAAACTGCAGTTTTAACTCCAGCAGGCCTCTACCAGTTTAAGGTTATGCCTTTAGGATGAAAGAATGCATCTGCTACATTCCAAAGGATGGTGAATAGGGTTCGGAATGGGGTGGAGGACTTCTGCATGGCATACCTGGATGGCATTGCAGTGATTAGCCCTACTTGGAAAGAACATGTTGACAACTTAGGATATGTATGGCAGGCTCTTGATCAGACCAACCTGACCATAAAGGCAAGTAAATGTCAAATTGGTCAGAGTAAAGTGGTCTACCTTGGACACGAGGTAGAAGGAGGTGAAATAAGGCCATAGCCTAGCAAAGTACAGGCTGTACAAGACTGGGCCACCCCTACTACTCAAACCCAAGTGAGAGCCTTTCTAGACCTCACTGGTTACTATAGGATCTTCCTTGAGAACTATGGGACCATAGCTTCTTCCTTAAATGTGATCTCCTCACCCAAATTCCCCAAGAAGGTCAGGTGGAATGTGGAGTGCACTAAGGCATTTGAAGGACTTAAACAAGCCAATCCTTTATTGTACAGACAGATGCTTCCAATACAGGTATAGGTGCAGTTCTGAGTCAGCTGGATGAGAAAGGCAGGGAACACCCCCTCTGCTTCATCAGTAGGAACTGAAGGAACCTGAAAAAAGGTGGGCAACCATAGAACATGAATGTTTTGCCATTGTGTGGTCTTTGAAAAAGTTTAGACCATACTTGTATGGGTCTACTTTTGTGATTTAAACAGACCACTTACCCTTGTGATGGTTAATGCAGATGAAGGGGGGAAATCGTAAATTGTTAAGATGGTCAATCAGCCTACAGGGGTTTGATTTTACCATTGAACACAGGTCAGGGTATAATCGCCAAAATGCTGATGGTCTCTCCAGGAAGTATGACTGACTGGTGTAAGGAGATTCATCCAGGGGTGGATTAAATCCTCCTGTCCCTTAGTCTGGGGGGGACGAGTGTTAGGCAGAATTCTGAAAAATGGGACTCTCCACCCCTGAATCCCCCCCCCCCCCCCCCCCCCCCGACTTTGCTGGATTTTGAGGACGTGATTTATTTGCCTGGAGAGAGCAAGACCCTTTTTCCCACTCTCTCATGTATTTTAATGTGATTTTATACACTGTTTCTTTTTGGTTGTGGAGTCTAATCAACTCCATAGGCATCATCTTTTACAATTGTCACAAAGCCCCTTCAGTGCAGTGCCACAGGGAAGTCTACCAGATTTTCCAAGGTTTAAATACCTTCTCTGGGATCAACTACGGTTTCCCAGAGCAGTGGAGTGAAATAGACTTCACTAAGTCCTGTAAAATTCTAGACCCAGCACACCCTATCTTACAATAGAGTGCTGGAGGGGTTACTTAGTATCACCTGTGTCTAGTTACTCATGTAGCATGTATGTTACCCTTTCCTCTCAGAATGTCTGGTGGCAGTGGTTTTTGTATGAACTACTATGATTTACCCTGACCGCGAACTGTTCGCAGCTCCGGTAACGTTAAATCGCGGGAGCCATGTTTTTCAAAATGGCGCTGAGCCTCCTTGTTAAAATGGTCCCCGGTCTTCTTTTTTCGCCATTTCTTTGTGGAAAGGTCCTTCTCGAGTTTTTCTCTGTGCACCAAACCAGGTTTGGTCTCTTTGTTCATTCGCCTTTGGCGGGCTTCAGGAGTGAAACCCGCCTCTGGCTCCAGAGTGTCTGGGGTAGGCAGGAAGTGAGGGAGGTGCCCGAAACTCCCTGTGCTTAGTGTCCTAGGAGACCCAAATGCACTCTGTGGTGATTGGCTGACTGACTGTCCCTGCTGGGTGAGTGACAGCTAGGCTGGAATGAATGGGAGAGAACTGAATAAAAGGCAAGTCTTTTGGCTTGGAAGACAGAATCGACCACTGGACGAAGGAACCGAAGAAGAGGTTGAAGAGGACGCCTGCTGCAACTCCTGGACCGTTGGTTTGCCCTGTGAAGCCCTGCTGCAGTGACTACTTGCCAAGTTCACATTGACAGAGAAGCCCTGCAAGGACGACTTCTCCCTTTGAGTTAGTGGGACCAATCAACTCCCGAGTAAGCCACCTGGACATCCATCTTGGAGCTGGCTGAATTTCCTCAGAGTTGCTGCAGGAAACCGTAGAGCCAGGGAGAGGGACACCAGATTGTGTGCGTTGCTTGTAAGCTGGCCTAAAGCTTTTGGAAGATCCTCCGGACTCCCACGAAGCAGGACTGACCAAGCCTGACCCCCCCTCAGTCGAGTGCAGGACCTCAGATGTGAGGAAAGTCCACCGTGACAGCCAAGAACCGCGCTTATTGCTATTTGCTGTACCGCAAGGAGCTGAAACACGAAACAGCCACTGATAGTAAAGTTTGCCGGTTGCCAGTTTTTCCAGTGCAGTGCAGGAGTCCCCCGACGTCCTCCCTCTTGTCCCCACGACTGAGGCCCAGGAACAGTGAGACCTGCAGAACTGCACTGGAACAGAAGTCTTCAGCTGCATCTTTTCTTCTTTACCAAGATACTGTAAAACAAGTGTAAGAGAATGTACCTCTTACTGTAGAAGTGCTTGTAACATTCACAACTTACACGTCTAATCAGCTTGTGGCCCTACAATTGATTCTTCTTTTCTTCAAAGACTCCTAAGAACATGTGCAAAGACCTTTCCATTACTTACCAGAAGTGCTTTATCCTATAAAAGACTTTTGCCCATTGACTTTGCTTAGCCTATTAAATTTAATGACTCTTTTAGTGGACTCTAAAAGTATTTGCCCTGCTTATGAATATTTGTAATTTCTTGTGTTCTAATAACCATTTCCTTTTACCAAACCTTTTAAGAAGTGTTCTGAATGCCAACAGTAAGATGTTAATGTCCCCAGAACCCTTGTTACTGAGGTCACCTGTGGGTGTAGGTTGTGTCTGTGGGCCATCCCAAAAGGGTCTTGTCTGATTCAGAAACTCAGAGTGTACAGTATTGAAGTATATTTGTGTGTTACTATTCTATTGCTCCCTTCTGAAGAAGGCTTTATAACTGACTGATAGATAAATTATTGTTTATGCAAGAAACCTTGAGTGTGAGAGTTTATTTGAATACCTGTAACTGTGAATCTTTGTGTAACTCCACTACAGCTCACATTTCCCCTCTTGTGATAAGCCTGGCTGCTCAACACGCTACCAAAACTGTGTAATACAGGCTTCTACCAAAGGTTGGGGTGCCTATACCTGTAGTCATGGTTGCTTGTAGTGTTCCCAGAGGGTACTGCATTCAAACTTTGCCTAACAATTTCCTCGAGCAATGCCTATGGACTCAGTGCCGGTAATAGTATTCCCAATGCATATGGCTGCAGGCACCACACAATCACCTGTCCCCCCCCTCTACTAATGTCTGTTTGCCCAACGCATGTGCCTTAACCTATGTTACCACCCACACGCCGACTGCCTGTATGCCTAAGGCTAATGCCGGCCTGCCCAACTGAGATGGGCCCTATGCCATGACCAATATTGTTGTTAATGATCAAACGCCTACTCCCTGTATGCCCAATGAAAGTATTTTTTTTACCAATGTTAGCGCATGTACGTCTATTACCTGTATACCAAACGGCAGTGCCTGCCTGCCCAATTGTGATGAACCCACTGCCTATGCCATGACCAATGCTAATGCCCAATCACCTACTGCATGCATGCCCATTGACAACGCCTGTTTGCCTACTGTGATTACTTGTATTGCCAATTCCAATGCCTGTATGTCTTTTGTGATTACTGGCCCTCCTACTACTAATGCCTATTTGCCCAATGCCAGTGCCTTAACCAATGTTAGCGCCTATACGACTGTTAATCAGCTTGCGGGTGTCACCAATCCGTCAACAAATAAAGAACCTTTATTTTGCAGTTTAATATTCCTGACAATTCACAAAACAAAAATTAAAGGATAATTCTCCTTGGTAAGCGTTCAGTTCATGGCTTATTCCAATGTCTCTGTGAGCCGCACAGCTTGGTCAACGTGAACTGAAACAGCAACTTAAAACCACAAACCACGGCTTTGTTTGTTGCAGCCGGTCAGTCCCCTACCATAACTTCCAAATGGGTACCGACTGACCGCCGTGAAGCCGCGTTCCCTGTGGAAGAGTCAGACACTTTTTTTTTCGCCTTGCCGTGATAGTGTCCCGCTCGTATAAGTTTCTTGACGGAAAAACGCTGTTTTTCTCTCGGGTGCTTCCCCCGTACAAAACAAAACCTTTCACCACCCCTGGCTGCTTCGGGTGGAGGCTCCGGTTCACCTTGGGTATCTCTCTGGCATACAGCGTCCTCCCAGGTCGGGGTCTCTCGGACTTCATATGCCCAGTTCCAACCGGCAGCGTCTTCTGTCCACACGTCTCTCTCCTCGCTCGACTCCTACATCCAGAAACAGAACGAGCCCCTGAAGTTACGTATGGGGTTCTTAAAGCTCCTCCACCCCGCCCCTTCCCAGGTGCAGTCAATTCGAACCCATCGACCTCAATGAATCTTTCCCTTCTCCGGGTTTCCACCTTTTAGCGTTTCTTGTTCTCATCTACCTAGTGGCATATCGTGTCCCCTTCGCCTTGTCAGTGCTTCTTCCACTCTAAACGTCTCCCCCCACCCCCCTGATGATAGGGCACTAGTCTTTTGTTAAGGGCTTTAACAGTTTTGGCTTTAAGGCTTTTCCGATGTTATACTGCTTGATGTGATTCTGGGAAATGCATTATGGGAGCAGTAGTTCTTAAGCCTGTATACGGAATGCAGTTAATTTCCATTCTTGCTGCTACCCCGGCATGGTGCTTTGGTTGTCTCATGGATTCCTCCGTTCTCTCTTGGTTTCCCCCTAAATCCCTATACTCTGTACCTATTGCCGGGTTTTCCACTACCTACGTGCTTCTCCTCATCGGCACACCCGCTCCCTCCTTTCCTGCCACTCTCTGGCCGGCCTCTCTTGGCCCTCTTCCCGTGCCCACCTGTGAAGCTAAAAACCTCGGGGTCATCTTCGACTCCACATTCTCCTTCTCTCCTCACATCGCTGACGTCTCTAGGAAGTCACACTACCAGCTGCACCTCTTCAGAGGTATTCTTCCTTTCCTCTCCGTTCCCCAGAAGCTCACTGTCTCCAGAGCTCTGGTTCTCTCTAGGCTGGACTATTGCAACAGTCTCTTTTTAAATCTGCCTGCTTCCACTCTCTGCCCCCTGCAACTTATCGAGAACAGGACTGTGGGACTTGTCCTTGTCCCAGGGATCATATCTCTCCAGGCCTGAAATCTCAGCATTGGCTCCCTGTCGCTGCGAGGATTAAGTTGAAAACACTCTACATTGTCCACAAGGCCTTCTGGGGCCTTGGGGCTCAATACCTTCAACTCTCTCTTCCTAAATATCTTCCTTCTCGAGCTCTTCGCTCATCCACCTCCAACTCCCTCAGGGTCAGTCGCTTCTCCAAGCATCGAGTTGGTGGTAGATCTCTATCTTCGGCCGGGGCCTCCCTGTGGAACAGCCTCCCTGCCTCACTGAAACTTGAGGCGAATCATCTCAGGTTCCGGAAGCACCTCAAAACCTTTATCTTCGCTTCTGCTTTTTCTCCTCCTCTCCCCTGCTGAATTCCTGGTTGAAAGTGCACTGGTTACCTGACCACCCTTTGATCTCAGGCCCAGGTTCTTCCACTGCCAGTTGCACACCTGCACTGCCTTCTCAGCAACCTCCCGCACTCTGGACTGTCCCTGTATCCCTACAGTCCCTCTACCAGCATTTAACACTGTATGTCTGAACTTACCTTTGCACTTTCCACCAGTTGGCTGTACTTACTTATTGTTGTTAGTCTATTATCCCTTGTACTGCGCTTTCCCCTCCCCCTCTCCCTTGCACTCTCCCCCTTCCTGTGCACTTGCGCGATCTGAATGTCACCTGGCCTAGTAGGATCGTTGTCTGTCCTCCCTCTGTTCCTCCTCCCTCGCCGCGCCTTGATACACTTGTGTATAGGCACGTTATAAATGCCATATCATATCCAGATCCTGAGCCACTTACCAAACCCAAAGCAAAGAAGCCGACTGCATTGTATGATACTTAGTCTGCATTGATGGTCCTCTCTCCCACTATACAGGTCTCTCAAATTTAGCAGGGGTTCTGTCTCCTAATTGCATTGTATGATATTTGGACTGCACTGATAGGCCTCTCTCCCACTATACAGGTCTCTCAAACTTAGCAGGGGTTCTGTCTCCTAATTGCATTGTATGATATTTGGACTGCACTGATAGGCCTCTCTCCCACTATACAAGTCTCTCAAATTTAGCAGGGCTCTGTCTCCTAATTGCACTGTATGATATCTAGACTGCACTGATAGGCCTCTCTCCCATTATACAGGTCTCTCAAAGTTAGCAGGGCTCTGTCTCCTAATTGCACTGTATGATATCTAGACTGCACTGATAGGCCTCTCTCCCACTATACAGGTCTCCCAAATTTAGCAGGGCTCTGTCTCCTAATTGCACTGTATGATATCTAGACTGCACTGATAGGCCTATCTCCGATTATACATGTCTCTCAAAGTTAGCAGGGCTCTGTCTCCTAATTGCACTGTATGATATCTAGACTGCACTGATAGGCCTCTCTCCCACTATACAGGTCTCCCAAATTTAGCAGGGCTCTGTCTCCTAATTGCACTGTATGATATCTAGACTGCACTGATAGGCCTCTCTCCCACTATACAGGTCTCTCAAATTTAGCAGGGCGCTGTCTCCTAATTGCACTGTAGGATATCTAGACTGCACTGATAGGCCTCTCTCCCACTATACAGGTCTCTCGAACAATCTAACCGCGCTTAGTTCAGTACCCACTAATCCCGAAAACCCGCCACTACCTAACTCAACCAAATTCCATACACACAGACCACTAACACCCTAACCCCCCACACCGACTGACAGTTTACCCTTAGGAAACACCCCCCACCCACCGACAGAAAGCAACACTGAGCCAGAGAACACCCCAGCGTACCCAGAGAAGGAAACCGAGGTCACGGCGACCGCACAACACAGCATAGAGGACCAACTACCACACTACGCCTGCATCTAGACTGGAAAATGGCCCGTACCAGAAAAGGACACCGAGAAAGAGAACAAGACCGAGCAACAAGAGACGCAAACACACAACACCGACAGAACCCACAAGAAACAGCCCCATTGCAAGAAAACACGCCTAAAGCAGACACAACCGGAACAAAATCCACTAGAGAAAAATCCCTATACCTCACACCTTACCTCGCAACGACTACGGTACACCAACACCCCAACACGGAAACCTCGAAACATGCAAAGAATTTCCTGACAGACGCCAGAAAAAGACGGGCCATCAACAAGAGAATGGGAAGGCTCCGACCCCGTTACCCCTTACATTACAAGAACAGAGGGACAACACCAATTCCCACCACGCCCTGCACAACACGGCGAATTACCAACAACCAGCAACGCCACTCCCCACCCAACAATCGAACCCAAAGAAGAAACCACTGCCGATCTTCATCCGAGTAGCATCACAGCAGAAACGCCAAGATTAATCAGCCCTGTTATCAACTTACTAGACCGCTTCAATGAAGAAGCAGCTGTCGCCGTTCTTCATCCTACCAACATCAATGCAGAAACTCCACGAACATACAATTACAGAATCGAACAACATATAACCTCAAAATAGAACCTCACCCAGAGAATCCACTGTAACCTAATAAACGCAAGGTCAATGGTCAAACACTCAACGGAAATATACGACCTGCTGTCAGAAGGAGGCATAGACATCCTATTTGTAACCGAAACATGGCTAGACGACAACTACAAGATCACCCTCAACAACTGCCTGCCCGAAGACTTCAAATGCCTCCAAACAAACAGGAAATCCAAAAGAGGGGGGGGACTAGCGATCATCCACAAGGAACAACTGACCATCAAAATGGAAGACCCACTAAACATCGACAAATGCGAATCCCTAATACTACGACTTTCAGTAAACCACAAAACCAACCTGAAATTCATACTGATATACAGACCACCAACCTACGATGCGACTTTCATAGACGCCTTCACGGAAGCAATCACTACCCTAGCCATCAAGCACAACCATCTGATCATCCTTGGAGATTTCAACATTTGGTTTGACGAAGAAACCACAACCACACAAAAATCATTAACCGCCCAACTAGCAACCATGAACCTGCAACAACTAGTCAAAGGAGCAACCCACTCAGCAGGGCACACACTTGACGCAATTGTCGCCAACAAGGATCTCATCACCACGGCACCCCCAATTCAAATACTTTGGAGCGACCACCTCATTATTCCGTTCATAATCACAACGGCCGCTCCGACAAAAAAGCAACAAGAAAAACAACCCATTGTGATGGAAAGAAACTGGAGAACCATAAAAAACTCCAACCTAACCGAGCTCCTAGAACTAAGCAAACCACAAGCATCAACAATGGAAGAAGCAGACCTAGACAAAAAAATTGCCCTACTTCATACCTGGATCACAACAACCCTTGACGACATCGCCAAAGAAAAGCCTTTCACCCCATCACGCAAGAAAACATCAGCAAAATGGTTCACCCCACTACTCAACGCCATGAAAAGGAAAAACCGAAAACTAGAAGCTGAATGGAGGACCAACAACACCACTGCAAACAAAATGAAATTCCTACAACAGATATATAAAAAGGAAATACAAAAAGCGAAGAGGAAACATTACGACAACCGAATCACCAGAGCACCAAACGCTCAAAAAGAACTATTCAAAATCATAAACGAAATAAAAAACCCACCGGCCTGCAACAACACACCAATCCCATCGACGAAACTCTGCGAGGACCTCGGAGACCACTTCAAAAACAAAATAACCTCCATCCAACACACCATACGAAACAATCCGAGCGTCCACAACTCAAACCCCACCGACACAGATGAGGAACACACAGACAAGCTACGAAACTTCCCAGAAATATCAGTTGAGGCTTTCGTCAAACTGGTAAACCGAAGCAACAAATCAGGCTCTCCTGAAGACCCTTGCCCTCCGGACATATACAAAACAATTCTCAAACAAGGAACCCCCATGGAATACCACAGGAATCTCCTCAACCTCTCAATCTCAACAGGCAAAGTACTGCAGGCTTTCAAAACGGCTTACATCAAGCCACTACTTAAAGACACAACAGGAAACGTGGAGGACCCATCTAACTACAGGCCCATCTCCAACATACCCTACACAGCCAAACTGCTAGAAACGTACGTCTACCAAATAACCCAAGAATTCATAGAAGAGCACTGCATACTAGACCAGGCACAAGTTGGCTTTAGACCCATGAGAGGAACAGAATCGGCTCTCCTCTCAATATGGGATGACCTAAAAACAAACGCAGACTCAAACAACAGCACCGCCCTGATTCTCCTTGATCTGTCTGCAGCCTTCGACACCGTCAACCACGCCATCCTCATAAAGAGATTAGAAGGACTAGGGATAACGGACACTGCCCTACTATGGATCAAATCCTTCCTAACAAACAGAACAGAAACAATATGGATGAAACCTTGTAAATCCAAACCCAGAGTCTCCAAGTGCGGAGTACCACAAGGATCATCCTTCTCCCCACTTCTATTCAACATCTACATGTACCTATTAATCAAACTCATCAAAAAACACGGCCTCACATGCTACAACTACGCCGACGATACGCAAATAATCTTCAACATACAAGACACCCGAGAAGAAAGCACCCCACTAGAGAATTGCCTTCGAGACATATTCAACTGGATGAACCTCAACCATCTCAAAATCAACCCAGGTAAAACAGAGATAATGATTGTTTCAAAAAAGGGAGGAGACATCAACTACATCCCATGGCCAAGAGAGCTCGGCACCAGAACCTTCATCTACGGTAAAAAACCTGGGGTTCCTGATGGATAACAACCTCACCCTGGAGCCACAAGTAAACTCGGCAATCAAGAAATGTTTCTTCCTCCTGCGAGCAGCAAAAAGGATCCTACCGTTCCTGTCGTTCACCAACAAAACACTTACCATCATCGCTCTGATCATGTCCAGAGTAGACTATGCCAATAGCTTATACATGGGCATGCCCGAACGACTTCTAAAAAAAACTGCAACGCATACAAAACGCAGCAGCCAGACTTCTCCTCAAGCTACCCAGAAGAGAACACATCACACCCACGCTAAAAATACTACACTGGCTACCGCTGAAACAGCGAATAAAGTTCAAAGCCATGTGCATCACGCACAGAGCAATACACAAACAAGGCGCAGAATTCCTAACGCAAAACTGCGCCTACATCAACCGACAAGAACACTAAGATCAAGCACAGACATACGCCTGGAACCAAAACCCTACAACAGGAAAAAATTCGGAGGATCGTCTTTCTCTCACCAGGCACCTAAAACCTGGAACGGCCTACCTAAGAATATACGGAATACAACAAACCACCTAGCATTCAGGAAACTCCTCAAATCATGGCTCTTCAAAGCGTAACCACCACGGAGACGCACCGGAATGCCCATACACTAAAACAATGATGAAAATAACCCCAACTTCGGCCACTCTCAAATTGAACAAACGCTCAAGCCAAAGAACCAACCACTCAACAGAGCATAAGACATCATGGAAGACAGCCGCAAAGGAAGGCTACAGAGACTGACCACCTAACTAGACCCAGACGAAACCTAGACCTACACTCTCCCGCTCTTACGCACCGGACGAACACAGCCAGACTGGCAGACGCATCTAGATAGACGTTGGCCTGCGTCGCATGTGGATAGGACTGTTCGAAGGATAACACGCCCGCGCCTAGGAAACGTGAATGCTAGCTTATGCCACAATGAAAGCCGTGAACACCAACCTGCGTGGCGTTCGGATGGAGTTGTGAACGCTAGCTTGCCCACTCCTGGACCGATCTCTAAACACTAGCCTGCGCCGCGACCAGATAAAAGTGTGAATGTGGGCACGATCACACAAGAATGGAGCCCCAATCATTGGCCTGCGCCGCGCCTAGATGGGAATGCGAGGGCCAACAAGTGCCACTCTCCCCAGAACCGCGAGTACTAGCATTGGTAAAGGTCAGGACACCCACTAACCAATAAGCTCAAACGCCGCATACTTATCTCACTCAAAAACTCACACAACCATCTCTCGCACAACAAACCGCACGCACTTCACAACACTGCAACAACACATAAACCGGAACAACAGCACACGTGGACTGACTCCAATCCGATACCTGCACCAAAGCTCAGCACCCGGTGTATACTGAGTTGAAGCTGCCAACAGCATACCACTTCTCTCACTATCCTACTCCCTTCTTCAACCTACAAACCCATCCCACCTTCATCGTTTGCAGATCCGCCTGAGCGCCTGGGGACCAATTCCGTTGGTGACGGTGCGCGGTACAAATACCTTTCACATTTAACATATCATATCATGGTGTCTTCCTGGTTCAAATTCCGATGTTCCTAAGGCACAGCTTCACAACAACTATTACCTGTATGCATTATGCCAATGCCTGCATGCCCAACTGTAACGGACCCAATGCCAATGCCATGACCTTTGCTAATGCCCTGTCGCCTACTGCATGTGTGCCCATCGACAATGCCTGTTTGCCTACTCCGACTACCTGACCTCCCACTGCTGACGCCTCTGTACCCTTCACTATCATGGATACCCTGCCTTCCCACCCACATACAACCACCTACAATAGAGAACAGATGCCCCCAGAGCCCATATCTCAAGCTAGCCCCTATCCACGCCCAATCCCTGCCAGCCCATGCGCTAGAGATCCTCGACCTCCTATACAGCCAATAACCAGATGCGCTCGCAATCACAGAACATGGCTCTACACTCCCGCAGGGTCAGCTCTCTCCCTTGCCACACCACCAGGATACACTATCCTTCGGTGTGACAGATTGAACAACATATGGAGCGGAGTCGCTGTTCTCAGTAAAGACCACCAACGCATTAGACAAGCAAACACCTCTCTAAACAACCACTGTGACATCCTATCTCTAAAAATGCCCATCTCCCCTTCCAACATGATCACCACCCACCCACCTAGTCTACCGTCCTCCCAGCCCCATCCTCGCATTTGAAGAAGACCTTCAAATCCTACAAGAGAATCCGCACAAATGCCCCTCCTGGGGGAGATGAACTTAGGCTTTAACGACCATAAGGGCTTACCAGCCACTTCACTGGCCAATTCACTATCCGCCATTTGCTTTAGTCATTGTATCCATAGCCCCACACACAACAAAGCATGCACCTTAGACTAGATAGCCAACCTAAATTGCCGCATCTCCATCCCATCAAATACCCCATGCCCATGGTCGGATCACCATATTATCCTTTTCACTATCCCCCTCGATCAACAAACCAAAACACCCATCAATACGATGCCCCCTACCTAGCCCCCAGAGCCCATAAACTAACTAATGAAAATCCCCTGCCTTTTCTGCATGCCCTCAACCCAGACATCTCAGTCAGCCTTGACATATACATTCTTATGGACCAAATACATCAAAACATGAGCAAATGCCATTGAATCGATTGCCCCACTAGCTCCAAAAAAAGCCAAATCACTAGCACACACGAATTCCTGGTTTACCCAGGACCTCACAGAACTTAGAGCAAAAACAAGACTGTCCGAAATTCCCTGGAGAAAACTGCCTTCCGACACACTCAAACAAGAGTTCATAAACCATTCCAAACAATAAAAAAATTAAATCATCCAAGCCAAAGCCAATATGTTCAACTCCAGAATCGCCAACAAGTCCTCTTATACCGGAGAATTATTCTCCATTCTTAGGGAACTTGAAGCCCCGGTCACCCCTCCATTCCTGCTTACTAAAGTCCGCGCCTGGTGCAACAGCATCCAGAGTGCCATGCTGAACAAAATCAGCTTACTCCCCCAAAAAATAATCGACAGACAAGCCACTCTGACTGATACTGTCACCAAGAACCTCCACTCTGCCCCGCTCAACACCAAACCATTATTTAGATTCAACACAATCTCCGCCCAAGAAACCCTGCACATCCTGAAAAGCCTAAAGCCCTCACAATGCAAAGGAGACATATGCCCAGCCCCCCTGATCATAGACTGAACTGTAACATTGGCCCTGTTTATCACAGCAGTCATAAACTGCTCCTTCACCACAAGCGTGGTACCTGCAAGCCTCCAGGAAGCAGGGGTCTTACCGCTCCTAAAAAAACAACCCTTGACCCAACATCTCCTAACAACTGTAGCCCCATCACGACCGTCCCCTTCCTGCTAAAAATACTCAACCGAGCAGCCTATGTCCAAATACAGCTGCACCTCAAAGCAAACCAGATACTCAGAATCTGCCAATCCGGATTCCGGCCAGGGCATGGAACCGACCTTGACTTTAAAAAATCAGATGGATGACATCAGGGACAAGGGTAAACTCGCCCTCTTGCTGCTACTAGATCTGTCCGCAGCTTTCGACTGTCGACCACAGCATACTCTGTCGACACCTCACCCAAGCCGCATCCTTCTCACCAGAGGCAACATCATGGATAGCCTTCTTCGTAGACGGTAGAAGAATGAAAGTTTTCTCTGAGAATGCTAGTGTGTAACGCTCACCTGATTCCCGCAGAGGCGTCGGTCTTGACTGGGTGAATGCCGTATCTTCAAAGGTGATGTGTAACACACGGTTGGCTCTTTGGGCTGGACCTCTGTGCACTGTATGTCTGACTCGAAGAGTAAGATGTCTGCAGATAGAAAATATGGGATTAATGAACTGGGGTTATTGGGTGCCTCTCTCCTCTTCCCTTTCTCTTCTCCTGTAGAACCCCAAAGGTTAACGCCCTCACCTTAGGTAAGTGAACGCCAAGCTCTCCATCTGCCTCGGGGCAGGGTGCCGTAACCAGTTTCTTCACTGGATAAGGGTGCAGGCCTCTTGACCTCAGAGGACTGCTGTCCGTCGTTAACTGCACGAACGGTAAGTTCTGGGCACTTCAAATGTCTTAAAAGTCTTTTGTAATGATATCTCTTGTTTTGCAGGGTTCCGGCGATGGCGGATGGCGGGCTGATGAGAGTTGAGGATCGAACCCGCGTGAGGAATAGAAGCGCCTGGAAGCACGTAAGTAAGCGCTTGTAGCCTGCTTCACGATGCGCACTAACTGTCCCTTTTATCTTGCAGGTACAAGTTCGGAGCTTTAGAGAAGCTGAAGGGTGCTGGATTACCCACTGGATTCGGCGTGGGAAGGAGTAATGGCACGTGAGTAATAAAGTTGCCCAATGTCTTTAAACGCACCTTCTTTTGTCTTTCAGATGCGGGATGCAGCGCCGAAGGCCTCCGGAGCGTGCGAAGAGCTGGTAAGCTTTTGTCTTTCAGATGCCGGAATGCAGTGCGAAGACCTCCGGAGCATGCGAAGAGTAGGTAAGCCTTTGTCTTTCAGATGCCGGAATGCAGCGCGAGGCGTTGGTGACAGCCGATGGACCAGGTAAGAGAGGCGCTGCCACTGAAGACCGTAGTGCTAACCTGTTCTTTCTTTGTCTTTACAGGTGCTGCTGAAGACTGGATTCCAGGATGGTAAGCCTTTGTTCCCTTAGGCCCAGGATCAGAAGCAGAAGACACGATGAGCGTTCTGCTGCAGAGAATGCAGAATAACACAAAGCAAGATTCATCCATCGGGTGTGGTTTAAATAGCCTCCTGTAGTGCTTAGGTGTCTCCTTCCACAGCCACGCCTAGGTAAGAAAAGAGTTCCTGCTTTCCAGAAGAGTTCCAGTGTTCTGAACCTAGGGAGTGGCTCCTGCCCCACCCAACAGGAAAAGTAGTCCCAAACAGAAGAGGATCAGGGGTTCAACTGGCAGGTAAGTAAGCAGCATGGTCTGCTGCAGGTAAGTCCACCCAAGCATTATGAGCCCGGCGCTTCCAGCGCTGGGACTGGGCATCTTTATGAGCCTGGTGCCACTGGCGCCAGGACAGGGTCCAAAAGGTCCCAATTGGGACTGGCTGGCACTCGGAACATGGGTTATGGGTCTGCTTCCAAGGGAGTCGGGCAAGTCCTGATCTTTTGGAAGCAGAGATCATGACATAGTGCCACACCCTCACCAATCAACTACGCAGTCCCCCAAGGCTCCTGTGTCTCCCCCATCCTCTATAACATCTTCACAAAGCCCCTCTTCGACCTCCTAAACTCCCTTGATATCGCATACACAAATTATGCAGATGACGCACACATTTTCCTGGCACATATTCAGAAGACGCTGCCACGCTAAACTCAACCTTCACCATCATTCAAACATGGGTGGCCTGCCATGGCCTCTGCTTGAACGATGACAAAATGGTGCTGCTTATCATAGGGTACACAACAGCAGTAAATAAACGGAACCCCCGAATACTGTACCTTCGGCATCAACCGCATCCCAATCCCAGTCTCGCCTTCTGTCAACACCCTTGGAGTCTATCTGAATGCCTCACTAACTAGACAAGTCAACACCATCTCCTCCCCAGCTGCACCAAACTCCTAAATGCCTCAAGACCCTTCCTATTGCCAGATAGCTGCCTGAAGATTGCTCACGCTGTGGTGGATGCCAGGTTAGATAGACTACTACAATGCTCTATTTGCTGGCACTTCAGCCCACAACCTAAAAAACTGCAAACCATCCAAAATAATGCCCTAAGAGCTGCCCTCAACCTCCCCTGAATGGGCTACATATCAACTGCCCCCAAGGCAGTACACCGGCTCCCCATCCGGGAAAGAATCATTTTCAAGAACCTGACCATCACCCATAGACTCATTTCCAAGTCGCCACCACCCTACCTTTCCCAAAGATTCTCAAAATTGCACTCAACCCAGGCCTGTTAGAACACCATACACACAAAGACTAGTTCAATCGATATTCAAACGTGCCAAAGCAGATTGCTCAAGCTTCCCAGTCATAGCAGCGAAGCAATGGTTCTCCAGCATGGGTCTGGCATGGATTCACATGCTCATGAATATTCCCCGTCGTCAGGCTGGGAATCCTCGGTAAAGAAAAAACCAGTATCAGTTTCGTTTCTGATCTGTCTTTCGTAGTAATAACCAATCACTGGTCTCTGCGTCATACTGACCACAGCCAATGACTGCCCTCTACCTAAGCACCGCCTCTGGCAGCCATCTTCAGATTTTTACCGCACGTTCATGTGTTGGGATCCTCGTGCTATTGCTCTCGAGCGTTAGTGCTATTTTTTCGCGCTTTTTACAAAAAACTTCGATTCTTTCGGTCAAAAGAGCCTCAAGCTCCACCGATTCTACATCCGATCAACGGGGACCCGTGTCGGATTCATCTGTGCCCCTCAAGGGTGAAGATTTCGTCGAGCTACACTTCGGAGGACTCCAGAAGCTTCTCAGGCCCGGTCTCGGAGATGGCCCAGGAGAAGGGAAGCTCGACGCCCGGAAAGCTGTTCAGGGTCTGCCCTGGATGCCAGCTGCAGAACGTCTTCAAGGAGGACGAACACTCTTTCTGCCTTTACTGCCTTGATGAGGACAAGACGCACGTGGAGAAGGACTGTGCGTTTTGCGGCAACATGTCGGAACGGACCATGAAGGACCGCCATCAACGTCTCGCCAACTGGCTGGAGGGTAAGAGCCCGTCTGGCGAGAAGAAGAAGAAATCCGAGCGGTCTTCTAAGACCTTTGAGGGCGCCCCGGCGACGGGGGCCCAACATAAGGCCAAGCACCGCGAGTCCGCTGGCACCGGGAGCGCCGAACGGTCGGGCTCTACGGGCGCCAGGCAGGGCGCACCCTCCCCGGCACCATCAACCACGAGCCAACGCTCTGGGTCGGGTAAGAGGAAGGCCGAGCACCCGGCGAAGCTCCTGGAGAGGCCCCGGTCGAGCTCTAAGGCAGAGGAGGAGCGTGGCAGTGCCCCCTCCCTCAAGGATAAGGCGGTGAGCGCACCTAAGGTGGTGAAGGCCTTGATCCATCCGACCAAGCCCTCTATCGAAACGGTCGCGGCGGCCCTGGCTCAGCCTGTGGTGGCTGCACCAGTGGTGGCGACCTCAGGGCCCAGAATCTCCCTGCCTCCTCGGAGGGAGTCTTCCTTTGTGCCCATCGATAGGACCCCCGTGAAACCCCCCGTGGGGAAGAAGAAGGGGGGGCAGGGCGTCGTCATAGAGTCGGCCTCAACCTCAGAAGAGGAGCTGATCGAGGTCTTAAGCCACGGCCTAGGCGTGGAAGAAGGCCAGCCCGTCGGAATGGACCCCGACGCAGGTGACGACGACGACATCGTCGAGGATACCGACGGGGCCCCTGCTCGCCCGTCGGATTCCCCTCTGCCAGCGCCGCAAGACAACTCGGCGGCCATTTTGTTGGCCATACAGTCCTTATGCTCCGAGATAAGGACGAGGCTACCGTTACCGACGGAGGAACCTCTCCCGTCGGGGGATCCAGAACCGGGACCTTCTGGTGTTCCCCCTACCAAGAAAAGAAGGATCCATCCACCACCTCCTTTTCAACCGTCGCGCCCCTTCCAGCCCTCCTCCCCGTCCACCCGAGGGGATGATACGGGGACTGACACGGCAGCGACGGGTACGGACGACGAGGCATACGACGAGGATTTTCCGTCGTCGCCTCCCACCAGGGCCTCTCCGCCCGACGAGATCGGATCTTTCCACTCCATGATCTCCAGGGCTTCCGAGCTTTTCCAACTCTGCCCTGAGGAGAAGAAAAAGGAAGGCTTCCTTTATCAGCGGCGCGAGGCCAAGAGGAAGACGGTCCTCGCAGTGCCTCTGTTGGACGACATTTGGGATGAGGGCCTTTCCCTCCTCAAGAACCCTTCCACGACGCCAGCTAGAAGAGACCGGTACGAGAAAAAGTACCGGGTCCCGGACACGGCCCCCCTATGCCTCCGGGCGCAGCCTACCCCGGACTCCGTCGTCTCCGCGGCAGCCAGGAAGAAAGCGGGGGGGGTGCGGCCTCCACATCGACTTCCCCGCCGGACGGCGAGGGAAAGAAATTGGATACTATGGGGCGTAGAGTCATCTCGTCGGCAGCGACGACGATTAAAGCGGCCAACGCCTTGGCTATCGTGGCCCGCTACGACAGGGAGCTCTGGTACAAGATGGCTCCCCTGCTGGATTTTCTGCCGGACGACAAGAGGGCGGAGGCCCTTGAGATCCTGCAGGAAGGTGAGGTGGCCTCGGACCACGCCATCACCGTGGCGACGGACATCGCCGACACTGGGTTCCGCCAGCTGGGCAACGGCGTTTGCCTTCGACGTCGTGGATGGCTCAAAGCTACGGACTTCCGGCAGGACGTCCAGACCAGAGTCCTGGACATGCCCTTCGACGGGAACAACCTGTTTGGGAAGACAGTGGACGATTCCCTTCAGGCCATCAAGGCGGATACGGAGACGGCCCGGGCCCTTGGAGTCCTGCAACGACGGACGCCCTTTCGGAGCGGCGGAGGCAAGGGCGCCTCCAAAGGTTCCGGCGGCGGTTTCGCTTCCTACCGTCAAGCGGCCCGCTCGTCGTCGCAAGAGGCCTACAGAGGACGAGGCAAGTCTAGCGGACCCCGCCGTCGTCGCCAAGGAGGTCAAGGCGGCAAGGCCGCGTCCAAGCAGGATTGAACCGGCCGTGGGGTCGGGCCCCCACCGAAGCACCCCGGTGGGAGGCCGGCTGGTGGGCTTCGTCAGCGTGTGGGAGTCCATCTCCACCGACCGTTGGGTGCTGGACGCCCTGGCCCGGGGCCACGCGCTCGAGTTTCAAAGAAGGTGCCCGCGCGTCCCCCCCGTGGCCAGGAAAGAACTTCACGTCCCTCAACTTCTCCTGGAGGTAAAGGCGATGCTCAGAAAGGGCGCCATCGAACTCGTCCCAAAGAGGCTTCGGGGCTCCGGAGTCTACTCGAGATACTTCCTCGTGAAGAAGAAGACGGGAGGATGGCGCCCCATCCTAGACCTGCGACGTCTGAACAAGTTCATCAAGGCGCAGAAGTTCCGGATGGTCACCCTCCAGCACGTCCTGGGTCAGCTGGAGGAAGGAGACTTCCTATCGTCGTTGGATTTGGAGGATGCCTACTTCCACATTCCCATCCTAAAGGGGCACCGCAAATTCCTCAGATTCGTGGTCCAAGGGCGTCATTACCAGTTCAAAGCCCTTCCCTTCGGACTACGGTCGGCACCCAGGGTATTCACCAAGTGCCTTGCACCGGTGGCGGCGCAGCTGCGCCGCGAGGGGATTCACGTCTACCCCTACCTGGACGACTGGCTCATCCGCGCCAAGACGAGGGAGCTCGCCGTGGTCCGCGGCCAAAGTGAGGTCCATCAAGTCCCTCCTCGGGATGATGTCTTCCTGCATCTACCTCATTCCCATGTGCAGGCTCCGGATGCGCCCGTTGCAAGAATTCCTGGATGCGCGCTGGATCCAGACGACGGGCAGCTTCGAGGAAAGGATCAAGCTCGACGAGAGTTTCCGACGAGCGATACGGTGGTGGGGCACCCGCGCGCATCTGACGGCGGGCATGGACTTCCAGACCCCAGCCCACCAGGAGACTGTGACCACGGATGCCTCCCTGGAAGGGTGGGGAGCGCACACCGAAAATCTGCACGCAAGGGGACTCTGGCTCCCGACGGAGAAGTCCCTACATATCAACGTCCTGGAGCTCCGTGCAGTGTTTTGGGCCCTCAGGTCCTTCCTTCCGTCCCTCAAGGGCAAGGTGGTGAGGATCTTCACCGACAACACCACCACCATGTTTTACATCAGGAAACAGGGCGGAACCAGGTCCCCAGCGCTGTCCAAGGAGGCGCAGGACCTGTGGCATTGGGCCGTCGCCCAAGGGATTTTTCTGGTGCCGTTTCATCTGGCAGGGATAAAAAACACCATCGCCGACTCACTCAGCAGGGAGCTGCGCTCGTGCCACGAGTGGGAGCTACGGCAGGATCTGGTGGATCGCCTCTTCCGACGGTGGGGCACACCCCAGATCGAACTGTTCGCGACGGCGACGAACACCAAGTGCCGGAGGTTCGCCAGCAGGTTTCCCCAGACGAGGAGCATGGGCGATGCTTTCTCGTTCCCCTGGGAGGGCCTGTTCCTCTACGCGTTCCCTCCCTTGCCTCTGCTAATCCGGCTCATCAACCAGCTCAAGAGGTCACGGTGCAGGATGATCCTCGTCGCACCTGCGTGGCCGAGGCAGATATGGTTCCCGGACCTTCTGGACTTGTCAGCGTCCCCGCCGATCAAGCTGCCGGCGGACGCGGATCTACTCTCCAGGGAAGGAGGCGCCATCCTCCACCACGACCCGAAGTCGCTGAACTTGCAGGCCTGGCTCCTGCAGCGCTAGAGTTTGGAGGATACGACATACCGGCCGATTGCAGAGAGGTTCTTGCAAAGGCCAGGGCGTCCTCGACTCTTAAATGCTACGGACACAAATGGAAGAGGTTCTCTGTCTGGTGCCACGCACAGAAGATTAACCCTCTACGGATTACGGCTCCCCAAGTACTGCCGTACCTGCTGACGCTGGCCAAAGCTGGTCTGGCACACGCGTCCATCAAGATTCATCTTGCTGCGATCTCCCGCTACACCAGAACCACGGGCCGGACGTCCTTGTGGTCTCATCGTCTGGTGAAAGAGTTCATGAAGGGACTGTTCAGATCGTTCCCGCCGGTGAAGGCTCCGGCCCCGGCGTGGGAGCTCAACGTGGTGCTGACCAAGCTCATGGGACCCCCGTTCGAGCCTCTGCACTCGGCCCCGTTGAAGTTTCTATCGTGGAAAACAGCTTTTCTTGTGGCCATCACCTCCGCACGACGAGTGGGAGAGATCCAGGCCCTTTCCTGCAAGGCCCCGTACTTGACTTTCCACGACACGAGGGTAGTGCTCAGGACGCACCCCTCCTTCATGCCCAAGGTACCGTCGGACTTCCATCTCAACGAACCCTTGGTGTTACCTGTGTTTTTCCCGTCGCCTTCGTCGCCGGCTGAGAGGACTTTGCACTCGCTGGATGTAGCTAGAGCGCTGAAGTTCTACGTGGACCGCACGAAGGGTTTTCGGAAGACGTCACAACTCTTTGTGAACTTTGGACCTGTCAATCAGGGGAAGGCTCTCTCGAAGGCTTCCATCTCCAGATGGCTCTCCGGCTGTATCATGTGCTGTCACCGGTTGGCAAACCGACCGCTGCCTGGCCGTCCGAGAGCCCATTCCACCAGAGCGATCGCAGCTACCACGGCGTTCCTATCTGGTGTGCCCCTGCTGGACATATGCAGGGCTGCTACGTGGAGGTCGACGCACACCTTCACGAAATTCTACTGCGTCGACCGGGATTCCAGGGAGGAGTCCAGGGTCGGCCAAGCAGTGCTGCGCAACCTGTTCGCCTGAGGTGAGCCTGGTGAGGAGGTAAGATGCTTAATGTTGAGTTTATGTGATGCTTAATGTTGAGCCTTTGCCACCTCCCGTGGTTGTGCATGTGTGTACTGCTATGTATTCTTTATTCATGAGCATGTGAATCCATGCCAGACCCCATGCTGGAGAAGGAACAAGTTACTTACCTGTAACTGTTGTTCTCCAGCATGGGTCTGGCATGGATTCACATGCGAACCCTCCCGCCTACCCCTCTGCGGCTCTTCACTTGGTCATACTGCCACTTCACGTGCTTCCAAATCTGAAGATGGCTGCCAGAGGCGGTGCTTAGGTAGAGGGCAGTCATTGGCTGTGGTCAGTATGACGCAGAGACCAGTGATTGGTTATTACTACGAAAGACAGATCAGAAACGAAACTGATACTGGTTTTTTCTTTACCGAGGATTCCCAGCCTGACGACGGGGAATATTCATGAGCATGTGAATCCATGCCAGACCCATGCTGGAGAACAACAGTTACAGGTAAGTAACTTGTTCCAACTCCCTCCTACTCAAACTCAGATCAGAAGACTGCTACTGGGCTTTCCGCAAAGCCCTCAAAACTTGGCTCTTCAATTAATCCTCCCGATTCATGCATCCAACCGCATCCTGACCTCTGTAGCCACATGCATGTATTCCTATGACTGTAACATATCTACATCTATGACTATGCAGCACTGTAACTATGTTTACCACCTATTGTGCCTAAGGGCCTCTTGCGCTGAGGGCTTGTGCATGCTATACAAATGAAAAAATAAATAAGTATGTTTGACCTGCACAGTAGAGACTGCCTGAATGCACAGAATGCTGGGAAGGTTTAGTTCTTCGGTACGTACTTTGGCCCGTATGCACAGGCTTTTGCACTAGTACTATAATGTTTTTACATGTGCAATGTTCAGAATTACTGTGTCTCCCCACGTTAACTTCCTTTTGATGGGATCCTTTTTCCCCATGTGCTGGATCTTCCTGCCTCTAAGCGCTACAAATGGTACATCAAGCAATACATTGTTCATTCTACTAATAATGTTACTACCTATTGTAACTGTAATCTGTGAATACAAAGTAACACTCCAATCCGCTAACTACATTAAATCACATATTTTAGTGGCTAAATCACCTTTCAACTCTACCACACTGTGGCCTAATACACTTTGTGCAATGTAAATCTATTTCCCACTTGGGGCTTAAAATGTCTTCCCAAACATTTCCCCCTTTAGTTAATATATTAACTACAAAAATATTTTCCCGCACTTCAACATCCCCATCTTTGGGAACCCACTCCTTATGAACCTCAATCATGTTCCTTGAATCAGGCAGGAGACAGCAGACAACACCTGGAGGCCTAGTGAACCCTAACTCAGTCTGTGTACCTAAATGATTTGAGATGGAGGTGGCCCTGCATGTGGACACAGTGACTGACATATCATCAGCTGTTTGTGGTAGCTTAGCAGAGCAGCATCTTGAAAGTATCTGGCAGGAACAAAACAGGACAAGCAGAAAAATAAAAAATGGCATCAGGATTTTTGCAGCGGTCCCAAAGAGGGACATTCTAACAATGTTAACTGATGAACCTCATGCCTTGTGGGAACCAACCCCCATGCAATATGTGCAGAGGCTGGAGACCAATAATATGCCCAAAAGCCTACCTGGCCTGTGTCTCCTAAGGCATAAAAAATGGAGTAGCCTTCAGAAGATCTGACTCTGAAAATAATCGCGTGAAACTCACATCAAAGGTATATTCAGAGTAGTGGAAATATTTATTTATTAACATTTGTAAAGTGTGTAGCAGCTCTGAGGCATTGTGGTGCTGTTACATGTGAAACAAATATGGTTACAGGGAGCATAACGGTTACAGAGTCAGGCAAAAACAAGCTTAATTGCATGATGGTCTGTTAGGCTATACATATTGGTTACAGTCAATATAAGGGGGGGTACAGAGTTCAATAGGCAACAGTAGGAGTGTCAATGGAATAGTGTAGTTTTGAGGCCTTTTTGGAAGTTACAGAGGGGAGTTTCTGCCTGGAGGGCGTTGGGTAGGACGTTCCAGAGTTTAGGGGCTATATGAGGAAAGCCAATACCCCCTGCTTTAGCCCTTTTGATGGGCGGGATGCGCTGTTGGTTGGCGTGGTGCGTTCTTCTCAGGTGTGTGGAGGTGTCTCTGCTGATGGTTTCTTATAGGTATGAGGGGGCAGAAAGGCTAAGACATTTATGGGTTAAGGTAAGAGTCTAAACATGTATTTCTTTAACTGGGAGCCAATGGGCATCTCGTCTAGCCTGTGTGAGGTGGTCTCTTTTGGGGATATTAAGTGCTGCTCTGAGCGCATTGGTCTGGACAACTTGGAGTCGGTTAAGGTTTTTGGCTGAAGTGCCTGCCAGGAGAATGTTACATCAATCTAACTTGCCACCAATGGTAGCTCAGGCAAAAGAGAGGCAGTTTTGTTTGGAAAGGAAATGGTTTAATGGCGTTTTTTAATTTAGTGGTGTGAGCAGAAAAGGAGGCAATGGCATTGACCTGTTTGTTCATGGACAAGGTGGAGTCAAGGTGGACGCCAAGGGTCTTGACTGAGGAGGAGACGGGATGGTAGTATTGTCAATGATGAAGTTGCTGTATTTTTGGTTGAGTTTGTGCAGTATTTCTTGGGGACCTATGAGAAGGATCTCTGTTTTATCTCCGTTAAGGCAGAGACCATTGGCTGCCCTCCATGCTTGGATGGTGGAATAAATTAGGAGAAGGGCTGCAGAATCATCGTCATACGAGCTAGTGAGGGGGAGGAGGACTTGGGTATCATCGGCGTAGTTTGTGTAGGCTATGCCGAGGGAGTCCAATTTGTCAAAGAGGGGCTTTGTAACCAGGTTGTAGAGGGTAGGTGCAGTGCATGATCCCTGGGGAGCACAGCATTGGATGGTGGTGGGAGCGGTGTTGGCCTAGTATGAGAAGACGTTCATGGCTCTGCCTTCTAGGAAGGAGGTAATCCATGAGGAGGCCTGCTTAGAAAAATGGGCTGAATTGTTTAGGTGGGAGGTAAGTATTTTATGATCGAGATCAAATGCGGCTGACGAGTCCAATAGCAGTAAGAGGACTGGTTTACCATTGTCCATTATTTTGGTTATTTGTTTTTTAAGTCCAAGAGGGCAGTTTCGGTGCCATGGCTTTTGCAGAATCCCGATTGTCTTTTTCCTAGAATGGACTTGGTTTCAAGGAAATGTTGGATTTGGTGGTGGGCAGCTTTATCGAGGATCTTAAGCAGGAATGGGACAGCTGAGCTTGAGGGACTTCTCTACTTAGCCTACCTACTTGTATGGAATAATTCAAAGAAATTCGACTTGTGACAACAGCACGTAGGGTGATAGATCTTCTAATTCGTTTTGATATTCTTCCCCAAAAAATAAGCAAATGTAATGTCTGTCAGGATCACAACTGAGGAGATCAGTAATGATGTATAAGTAGCGGGTAAATAAAAGTAAATGTCGTCATAATGAAAACTCGTACTTCACTCTCAACACCCAACGTGAGTGGGTAAGAATTAATCAGACATGCAGTAAAGGTTTACCTGATGTGTAAGAAGCCCTGCACTAATTTGCAACTCGATCTCCGAAAGGAATAGATCAAAGCCCCTGGCTTGCAATTTCCTCATCTTTGAATGTCCGCTGGCGATCACGTGAGGGACGTGTGACGTCACATCAACGTGATACTGCACGACACTGAGGACTAGTTCGTGCATTACGGCGAACCTGTCACCAAGTTGGAAAGGGACTAACTTGTTCGTCCGTGTGCATCCTACTCACATGCTAGTGATGGCCCCATTTGCAAAGGGTCACTCCTGCTGCACCGAGAGAAATGAATCTTGCAAAAAACTGTTTGTTCATGCTAACACGTCACTGGTTATTGGTTCATTCCATACCTTACAAAAACAAAATGCAAACAAGTATCACCCAATCTCCGAAACATTTACACAGAGATAGATACTGCTTAACAAATATTACATCTAATCCACACCTGCCAGGTGTATAGTCATTTGAGAAAATAATTGTCTAGCATTGTGCCAGGATGCGCTCTCAACACCTTTATTGCTATAATGCAGCTGTGTAATCATACATTGTCCAATACATCTACATAATCATAATCTAAAACGTGTTGGCAGTCATGGGTACATGTCATAAAAAATACTACAGGGATTTTTCTTCAAAAGACATTACACCTCAGTACTGGGGTCTCATGTCCTTGTACCTTTTATATATAGTAGCCCACAAAACAACGAACATTGGCTTACTTAGTGCCAGCAAAAAAACATTTTTTCACACTATTATTGTGTACCCTATCGCTTGCCCACATTAGAAGTACACCCTTTCCTTCGTGTTGTGATCTTGCCCTAGGTAGCGCTGCGGCTTCACCTGTCTAAAAGGGATAAGTGAGAGAGACTTTCCCTCTAACTACAATGAGCTAAGTTCTAGAACTAGTTATCACTAGCTGTGGCTAACGCGTAGCACAAGTACTAAAACAAAAACAAAAAACTGTAAACTATAAAAAAAAAAAAACAGACAGTCCACGTGGGTCTATATGATCATGTAGCTATTTAATCGCCCTCCGTGGGGTGTGTCTGTTCACCGTGAGGGTGTTTTTTAGATAAAACTTTGCAACGAGTGAAATTTGTGGTCAATTATAACGGTCTCACCGTTATCTATGTGGCTGCTTATTTTGCCACTAAACAAATGAGGCACTCACTTGGAAAGCAAGAGTCTCTTGTATGAGAGGAATGACGGACCCCACTGCAGTGTCCTCAATAGACTGTAGTGCTCAGTGATTCCTCTCAATCTTATTAAGATTTGTGTCCCCCTTGTTTGGCGGACATCTGGGTCTGTGGTCGACCAGTTTCTTTTCATGCATCATCTTCTTCAGGACCTGTTAGTTTCAAAGATCAACTGAATCTGCTCATCCCACAGGTCTGGTACAGCGTATTCTGTGGGACAAAAGAAATTGTGAGAGTCAGTGATGACTTCTCTAGAAGGCTCAGCAAAGTGAACATTGTTCACTAGGCTTTATAATTGAGTGAGGCATGGGTATGGGACCCCAGAAAGCCTACAAATAGTTCAGACCAAGAAGCAAGGTCATGGTCAACCCTAGACCCTATTTGTCGTGCAGGATGGAGATAGCTCCTATTGAACTCTATGGACTGGGACACATGCTTCTATGATAGTGAATTTCAGCCCACTCGCATCTAAGCAAGGCACATTGGACAAGAGGAAAGTTTCTGAATGCAGACCCTACTGAAGAGAGAGCTTTGCTTTGAGTTGCCCAATATTGTAACTATCCCCAAGTAAAGATAGCAAACACTGAGATACAGTGTGGGAGTCAGAATTACCACCAATGTTCCCGCTTTGCCATACTAAGAGTATGACCCAGGAGGTAAATCCTCCAACTGGCTGCTTAAAATTCTGCAGAATTGGTGGAATTACCACCACAGTAATTCCGCCAAAAAAGCCCCATAGAATCCTACGGACTCATAAAAAATGGGGATTTCCACCGGCACTTGAAATCCGACGGTAATTCCGACGGACCAAGTGGCGTTAACGGTAATTCATTTGGGCGGTATTCCTGTGGATTTACCGCTGCAATACCGCCCAACTCGTAATGAGGCCCATAATCTTCCACCTTGAAAGTAAATGTGGAAAATCAAATAAGAAGTGCATAGTTCTCTGGGGTAAGGTTGAATAATTATGTAACCAGACATCTGAAATGGTATGCTTTAAAGAGCAACAACGATATCTTAGCAACCAGATTTGAGTACATAGAACATCTCCCCAGATTTCTATATGTGCTGCAGAATTCCTCTATAGCGATTCCTAGAGCTAGCCAGGCGGATGACCAAGTCTACATGGAGGGAAGGCTTTAAATACCATTGAAATTCTTTCACGTCCCTGCTGTTCCCACCCACCCACTACCCCAAGGCCCTTTTATTAGTTCCCGCCCCATGTGCTCACCCCAGCCCTGTTTGTGTATGGTTGGACTCAGTGCTTTAAATGGAAAAAATAAGTGTAGGTACTCGCCAGTCTAGATTTAAGTGAGCAGGGCTCAGCTCAGGCAGGTTCCAAAAAGTGTTCTTGTGCTTGGGCCCGGCAAGCCTACTCGCCCCACTTCTAATAATCTTATTGTCTGGGCCCATCTCTATTGGTGTAGTTCTCCATTTGGCTTTCTACATGTACTTCAACCTTTTTGTCTGACTCTTCATGCCACACTTGTGTCCCTTTCTTTTCCTCGGCCTCCACCATTGCATAGCACCTGTTTGCACAGCACCAGCCATCCCCACACCTTGCAGTGGGCAAAAACCATTGCAAATGGCAGAACAATAAGTAAGGACTATTAGGGAGAATTCTCTGTTCAGGCTAATTTCCCAAACCTAGTGAGTCCCCCAGCAGCTTTGCTGGATTTTTGGGGTTTATTATTTTTCTCCTGCTAAGAGTGAGACTCTTTTTCTCCCACTCTTAGACATGATTTGAGATATCCTTTGACTTTGTAATGTGTTTTATGGGCTATGGGGTCTTTTACTCTATAGGGTTTCATGTGGTTTTTGGTAAGTGTGTTACACAGCACCCTCAGTGCAGTAACACAGGGGTGCCATAGTGACCCCCAAACATAGACTCCATACCCTGGGACTGACTACTGTCTCCCAGGGCATGTACAGTCACCATTGACTTTACTAGTCTTAAATTGGGAACAGAACCAGTACATTGTGGAAGTACTGGTAGGGGTGATTAGATTGCCCCTGGGTCTGTTTTTCGAGGGGGCTCTGTGCAGTTCCCCCTCGTCGAGTTTCTGGCTGGTGACAGTGGTTACCACGCAAAATATTCCTTAAGAATATTTACTATGGGATTTTCCCATTCATTTTAAACGCACCACTTTTTGGTGCAATGTTAAAGATACCGCCAGGTTATTTATTTAATATTTATTCCTCGGTTGGGTCTTTTCGCCAGGACTCGGTTTTAAAATGGCGTTTGTGTTCGCCTCTGTAACTCCAACCCAAGTCGAGCCCTTTGTTCCACTTTTTGGCGGGCTTCTCCACAGAAGCCTCCAAAAGTGGTGCCACTCTGTCTGGGTCTACAGGAGGTGTGGTAGGGGGGTTTAGTCACCCTGGACTGAGTTGCCTCGGCAACTCAAGCCGCACTCTTGTGTGATTGGCCCAGTGGTGAGCCGCCCGGCTCACCACTTAGCATGTTTGAGTGACAGCTAGGACTGATGAATGGGTGTTTTCTGCATAAAAGCAGGGCTTTGGGGACTGGAACTTCAGAAGTCGCCACAGGACCAAAGAATCCGAAGAGGGAGAAGCTGAGCCGACCTGCAACGACGACACCACCGGTGGAGCCCTGCTGAACCGTCTCACCACTTCTTCCAACGACAGAGGAGATCTTCATCCGGAAGAGTCTTCTTCCTTTGACCGGTGGGGATAACCAGTTTGCCTGCCTTTTTGCCTTCCCGGATCACCTCGTGGCCGCCTTGCCTGTGCCAAGCACCCCGGCAACCGGGATACCACACTTTACCACTACCGCGAATAAAAGGGTAGTACCTTTTAACCAGAGAACTCTGCGGCTGGTTTGTTCCCTGGCAGTGCAACGACCTTCAGCTTTCCTCCACGTCGAGACTATCTCTTCCTCTGGACGACGCCGCGACTTGCACCCGCTGCCAGGAACAACCGCCCCCAATGGAGGATTCTCTCCACTTTCAAGGTACTGTGTCCTCCTGGCCTCCCTCGCAACGGTCTGTGTGGGGTGTCTCTTAAATCCTCAATTTACCACTTGGGTTGGCCCTAGGCTGGCTAACTGAACTTTTCTGAGCTGAACTGATTCCTTTTTAAACTCTCTGCAAGACTTTCCAAGCCTTTTAAACTGTGTGATCTTGGGCGCATTGGTGTTCTACTCTCTCCAAGAGGGAGCCAGGCCTCTGAACTTTTTGCTCACAAGTAGACTTTGACTTTCCTGCCTTGCTGAGTGCTTCTAAAGTATTGTGTTGTGTGCTGTTCCTAATTTCTGCCTTTTCCCTCCCTTTTTCTGAACTTATTGGAGTGCCATCTTTAGTTAAGCGCTCACCTCTGTCTGGAAATAAGTGGTGTTAACTAAGACTTGTCTAATAAGGAATAAGGGGTGTATATATATTAATAGTGACTGTGTTTTTGAACTTGCTTACAATAATAGTGCTGGAGTGTTTCGAAGTGTGTCTTTAAATAAATAATTATATACTTTGTTACCAAAGCTCTGGTCAGTGTTTGCTTGTGCTACTGTATTCTGGTACCTATCTTGTATACTCTATATACTGTCTAACTCTTCTTGAGAGAAGTCTGGCTGCTCAGCCACAGCTACCAGGTACATCTGGGTGGTACAGACTGCTACCAATTGGGTTTACTGCCAACACCCAAGCCTTTTGCAGTTGGACCCTAAGGGAACTGCACAGGTTTCTGCTTAACAAGGACAGCATTGGGTCATGTCAGGCAACAATGATAGTCATCTGCTGATGTGGCGAAAGATGATGTAGAAAAGCTGGGCAGAGCTACTGTTGGCTGAAATAAGGTGCAGCACACTAGCGGCAGTAGGATGTTCATACATCAGGGTGATACTTCCCACCAAACACACAGAATGTAAAGCAGCCTGACAATAACAGCAAGGGGTCTCAAGTGGTTTGCCATCACAACGTTCTTAGCAGAGCCTATGTTGCCCAGCATAACCTCCACCTCCCTCTTCCTGGTCCAAGTACTTCTGTTACCCTATCAAGGCTTCCTTTTTGTTTGGATAAGGTTGTCAGGAAGGTGGGGTGTCTTCATGGAGTGATTGAAGTACTGGGATGAAGAAGGGCAGGACTAGAAGTAATGAATATTACTGGTAAGCAATCGGGACATTGCAGAGGATTCAGCTGACAGGTAACCTCTGGAAAACTCCATCTTCATTAGAATTCTTTATGAAAGCAATGTGTGTGGTCGGTAGTGAGCACTGCCAAAATTACAAACAAAACAGAAAAAAATACAAGACAATTAAACTCAAGTTTAGGCACCATAATAATTCCTTAAACAGGACGTTGCACTGTATTGTCTACACACCCTGCTCTACCTTGTTGTCGTACCTATCCTTCTCCCTCCACACTATCTTCCACTCCTGCATCTCCTGCTGCGTTGCACTCATGCTGCAAATTACGCTACTAGACTGTGCCCTACTTGTCCTCTGTCTGCTAGTATACCTGATGTAGCCCCTGCTCCATGAGGTGTGGCTCTGCCAGACAGTACTTTACTTTATTTGATGTGTCCCTAGTATACCTGATGTAGCCCCCCCCACCATGATGTGTGGCTTGGCCACTGTACTTTACCGTACTCGATGTGTCCCTTCGTAAACCTGATGTAGCCCCCGCACCACGAGGTGTGGTTTTGCCAGATTGTACTTTACCCGATGTGTCCTACTAGTATACCTGATGTAGCCCCCCGCACCATGGGGTGTGGCTTTGCCAGACTGTACTTTACCTTACCTGATGTGTCCCTTAGTATACCTGATGTAGCCCCCGCACCATGAGGTGTGGCTTTGCCAGATTGTATTTTACTTTTATGTTATGTTAGCTAAATTTATTAAGCGCTCGTTCGCACGAGGGCATCATGGCGAGAGAACAGCCTCAACTACAGTCACAATCCTCAAACAGATACGTTTTCAATGCCTTTCTAAAGGCAAAATGATTAGGAGAGTTTTTTATGGTCAGCGGGAGGCTATTCCATAATCGAGCTGAGGCGACAGAGAACGCTCACCCACCAATGTGAGAGCGTCGAGCAGGGGGAAGAAGAAGTAGCAGAATGTAGAGACGCGTAGAAAGATAGCGGGAGAATTTATCGCAGACATATTCAGCACCTTGGACATGCAGGGCACAGTGTACAACGCAGAGGGCCTTAAAGGCAATACGCTGGACAATCATCAACCAATGAAGAGAACGCTGCACAGGGGATATATGGGACTCATAAGGGGAGCCAGTGGCAACCCGGGTCGCCATATTTTGCTAACGTTGAAGTCGCTGTATTAGACCCTTTGGTTGAGACAAATAAAGGGAGTTGCAATAGTACCTGTACCTGATGTGTCCTACTAGTATACCTGATGTAGCCCCCCGCATTATGAGGCATGGCACTGTCAGATTATGCAAATAAGAATCCACTTGCACACTGTAATCCGCTGTGAGTGATGCTGTACTTTGAAGAATATTCATTT
This sequence comes from Ambystoma mexicanum, assembly GCF_040938575.1. NCBI lineage: Eukaryota > Metazoa > Chordata > Amphibia > Caudata > Ambystomatidae > Ambystoma > Ambystoma mexicanum. The sequence goes on from NC_090929.1 coordinate 1,449,634,376, forward strand.
GCCAATTTCTGTAACTAGCGCCCTGATGCCTGAGGGTTTGGCGCGCTGCTATGAATGTACACATTTTTTAAAAATTGCGCTAGGTGGAATCTGATGAATATAATGGATCAAAGGGGAAGAATCGAGCATACTCTTTTACCCAATAAATCCCATCTGGATATGTATGTGGAATAGGACCCTCTCTAAATTAGTAGATAATATTGAATTCGAACCCTGGTTGAAAAAGCATGATTGGGTCCAGCTTAAATATTCATAGTTCTGATGTTTGTTAATCTGCTTAGAATCACACGCTGTGCATAGTCCGACATCCAGTGGTCACTGCGGAGTATTGCATCTTGTTTTTAGAAAGTCGAAAAGGGGACATCGACATAGGCGTGTCTGTGATACTATCCCTATAGTGACGTGTAGTGTACCCAAAATCCCTCATGCATCGAGGTCCCTCAGATTGTTTTTTTCTGCCCAGAATACTGGTCGCCTTATGCGGAGCTCATAAGAGACATTGCCATTACCATTTATTCGACCATTGGTCGATTTGTCAGTTATTATTTAATTCAACCGCCTCCAGATCTCTTTCGACGGCCACTCAACTTCCCCGCCGAGTCAAGATCTTCGACGGCGGTGGTTTTGATAGAGGCGATCCTATCGGCGCTGCTGAATACGTGGCCCTGCCTCGCCGGCCTATACAGTAGGGAGAGTGGGGGTTGTTGTGGACATTTCTGTTTCTTCTAGAATGCCTTTCCCTTTCTCCTCCCTTTCCTTCGGGGTCGTTATCACTTATTACATCCTCAGCTATGGAGAGGACTCCTTTTAGATTTTGCCCTCGTAACGGCAAATTTCCGTGGAAGGACAAGCATAAGCGGTGTAACCGCTGCTTACCCCTCGACCACAACGAGGCCTGCTGTGCAGCCTGTAAACTCCTTCGTCCAAAAACTTTGAAGGAACGCAGGGTCAAAAGGTGGGCAGCCTACGGCATGTCGAAGGCTGATTCCTCATCCGCGGCAGCAGCCGCAGAGTGTGACGAGGGGGATAGTGATAACGCTACCTCCATAACTGAGGTTGTTGACATCTCTATGGAGCGCTCCCGCTCAACCGCGTCTGTCCCCGGCCCCGAAAAGCTTGGCTCCGGCCCTACTTATAGGGATGTACACCCCAGCGACGCTGATGCACACGAAAAAGTCACTAAACACACAACCCACGGCCATTCCTCGAGTAAATTGAAGAAGGCCTCAGCGCCAAAGGAGACGCAGAATCAACCGGCAGCCTCTGCTGACCGTAAGGGTCACCAGCCCTCCCCGCAGCCGCATACGCGCCTAGCGACTGGGCCGTCTTTAACTAAGAGCGCTACCACCAAACGTCCGTCGAAACGCCTCGTAAGAGGGCGTACGTTGACGGCAAGGTTCCGGCTCCGCCGAAAACTATTCACGACCAGCCCTCGACAGACAAACTAGTCGTGGAAAGCTTAGCTAGAATAGTCTCCAAGGACGCTCAGAAACGGCTGGTGAAAGAGTCACCGAAGCCCGCTCAGAAGGTCAGAGAGACGTCAAAATCTACGGAGGGTATGCCGGAACCTCCCCCCACGTCGAAGGGAAAACCCAGCGATATGTCCCCAGTGCCAGGCCCACGAGAAGGGTTCTCAGAGGGCGACAGTGGTATATCCTCCACGCTATGGGAGAGATCTCGACGCCTAGATGCGGAGGAGCAAGCCTTTCCGCCACTAGACCGTTCGGGGTTATCCCAGTGGACTAGGGAAAGATTTGAATCATGTATGGACAGGCTAGATAGGTTTGTGTCCACCTCTGAACACATTACACCCAAAAGGCCAAGGGTGGTGCTCCCTGAAGACCCTAGGGCCAAATTTCCAAGACTTTTTGACCCACTTGAAGAAGAAATCGATACATGTGACCTCACTGAAGAGGATCCACATTTTCAGGAAGACGAAGAATTCCTAAATACTGAGGATTTACAAGACCCTGTAGGGGACTTTGAGGAAGACCCAGACATATGTGAACCACAGCCCTGGCAGTCACCAGGGGTGTCTACAGACCCTGATGTTTTAGATCTGCCCTCTCCTCAGACCACACCGGTCAGAGACCCTTCGCCTGTGGATGATCAACCCACTTTCAATGCAATGCAATGCTACGCAAGGCGGCAGCACATTTTGAAATTGACACAGGGGAAACTACCCGAGAAGTAGATTTTGTTGAGAGAATAATTAAGGAAAAGCCTCCTGCTAGCCAAGCCATACCCCTTCTTGCCTCAGTCAAGAGACGCCTCGTTCCCCCTTTATCTACACCTACATTGGTTAGAGGGGTCAATCCAAGAATCGAGAAGCTTTTTAGCCCCTCACCTTCTGATCCCTTATATATTAGGGGTCACTCCATACCTGATTCCCTGGTAGTAACCACCACGAGGAAAAGGGTGGGGGTTCTGCTATCTACTAGCGAAGCACCCCAGACAAAGAGGGGAAGAATCTTTATGCCTTAGGGAAGAGGATTACATCCTCGGCAGCTTTTGCCATGCGTATTGCCAACAATACAACTTTGTTGGCTAGCTACGCTGATGCCCAATGGCTATTGTTGCGCAAAGGCCTACAAGAAGCCCCTGAGCCCTTGCGAACCCGCTTGTTAGCCATTGTGACAGAAGGTACTCAGGTAAACCAAAGCATCATCAAGAACACCTTAGATGCTGCGAAGACGGCTCGCTGTTCACTAGTCCAGGGTGTACTTCTTAAGCAACATGCTTGGTTCAGAAACTCAGGTTTCAAGCCAGAAACACAGGCGTCCCTCATCAATAAACCCCTTGAAGACTCAAACTTGTTTGGCAAGGCAGTTGATGACTCACTGGAAACAGCTAAGAAGGAACACGAAACTCTAAAAACTCTGGACCAAATCACAAGACCTCCTAATAAGCGAGGTTATGGCAACAGGCGCTTTTTTCGAGGCCAACGACAAAATCAACAACAACAATACACCTCAGCCGGCAACTGGTCCTCCCCTCAGGGAACCAGTGGACAGTATGCTCAGAGAGGGCAACGTCGTGGCAAGGGAAGAGGTCGGGGCTCCACTCCCAGAGGCTCCCCGGCTACCAACACCAAATGACCCGAAAGTTCAGGTCCCCGCCCATGCATCTCCGGTCGGGGCCGGTTAACATCATTCCTACAAGCATGGGAGGGAATTACCACAGACCGCTGGGTACTGTCAACAATAGCCCACGGTTACTGCATCGAATTCAGTCGGTGCCCAACCTTCAGAGCCCCAAGGGAAGACGCCTATCACCGGAACACCTCTTCATCCTTCTTCAGGAAGTCGAACTGCTGCTGGAAAAAGGAGCAATAGAGGTTGTGCCTCTTTCACAGGTAAAGGAGGGTATTTATTCAGTGTACTTCCTTGTACCCAAAAAGGATTTAACCATGCGCCCAGCGAACAAATTCGTAAAACCTCAGAAATTTTGTGTGGTGACTTTGCAGGAGGTAATCCCCCTTCTCACACAGGGGGCTTACATGGCAATACTGGACATGAAAGATGCAAACTTCATATTTCAATGTTGCCAGCGCACAGGAAATACCTCAGGTTCATGATAGAAGGCAAAAACTATCAGTTCAAAGTGCTAGCCTTCGGCATAGCCTCAGCACCAAGGGTATTCACGAAGGTACTGGCAGTGGCAGCGGCACACCTGTGCAGTTTGTCCATTCCGGTCTACCCTTACCTCGACGACTGGCTCATAACAGGGGATTCTTACAAAACATGCTTCTCAAAAACCCAAAGGACTGTAGACCTTTTGTTCCACCTGGGCTTCTCCATCAACGAGATGAAGTCCAGTCTAGACACCAGCCAAGTCAAGCAATTCCTAGGGGCTCTAATTCGAACAAAGGAAGGCCTCACCTTCCCCTCCAACGAGAGGGTCCAAAACATGCCCTTTCAGATCCCTCAATATGTAGCCGGTCGGGAGGTGACGGTACGCAAGGTAATGCGATTGCTAGGAAGGATGGCGTCATGTATTTATTTGCGCCCAATGCAAGAGTGGCTCAACAGCCAGTGGTGTAAGGCCAGCAGACAATGGGACGATCTAGTGGTGGTCTTGGTTCTCTCGCTGCGATGATGGTCGAAGGAAAACATCCTGTTGGGTAAACCTTTCGCAAACCCCGCAGTGGAAGCCACTCTAACCACAGACGCATCCCTCACACGATGGGGGGCTCACCTATCCCATCAGACTGTACACAGAGTTTGGACTCCGAGTGTGGCGTCCAAACACATAAACTTGCTGGGACTGCTAGCAGTCTTCAAAGCACCGAAGGCTTTCCAGACACACCTACAAGGGAAAACAGTGCTGATCCTCACAGACAGCACCACGGCCATGTACTACCTAAACAAGCAAGGGGGCACTCACTCTCCATGGACTGTCCAAGCTGTTCCAGAACATCTGTAAGTGGGCTCTCAAACACAACATGCTCCTGTTATCTCAGCCTGTACCAGGGCAACTCAATCTTCTGGCAGACGAACTCAGCAGAGATTTCCCTATGCCAGCAGAGTACAAATGGTGACTACATGAAGACATCGTCTCCAATGTTTTCGCAGAATGGGGCTTCCCAGAGATCGACCTGTTGACAACTCTGGAGAACACCCAATGCCAAGATTACGCCTCCAGGTACCCCCAGAACCGCTCCAAGGGGAACGGTCTCTGGATAACATGGTCAGGGAAATTTGTCTACACTTTTCCCCCGACTCCACTTCTCAACAAGATAGTGCACAAGATGCACCAGGAACCAGTTACCATGATACTGGTGGCCCCCATGCGGGCACGCCAACCCTGGTTCGCTCATCTGATGGAGATGTCACTGTCTCCTCCAGTGAAACTACCCTGCCCGTACAAAATGCTGGCACAGGACAGGGACCAAACGCTGCACCCATGCCCACAGACCCTGAACTTGGCAGTCTGGCTCCTGAGGTCATAGAATTTGAACATTTGCAGCTCCCTCATAGATGCATGGACATTCTCAGAGAAGCAAGGAAACCAAACACTTGTTACTGCTACTCTAGCAAGTGGAAACGGTTTGTCATCTGGTGTAAGTCAAAGAACATCAACCCCGTTGACTGCTCTCCCACACAGATTGTTCTATACCTGACTCACATGTTGGACTCAGGTTTAGTCTTTAATTCTATTAAAGTTCACCTAGCTGCATTCTCCGCCTACACTACGTTTCAACATAAGGTGTCATGGTGGAAAGTTCCAGTTATTAAAGCCTTCATGGAGGGAGTGAAAACCCGGATGGGACCTGAATGTTGTACTAACCAGGCTAATGGGCTCCCCCTTCGAACCCATGCATAAAGCAACCCTTAAGGATCTCACTCTTAAGACTGCTTTCTCGATAGCTATCACCTCCATTAGGAGAGTGAGTGAACTACAAGCGCTCTCTATTCTAGATCCCTTTGTAACAGTTCACAAAGACAAGGTGGTTCTACGCACACACCCTAGGTTTGCACCAAAGTTCATTTCAAAATTCCATGTCAACCAGTCTATAGAACTACCAACGTTCTTTCAAAACCCATCAAACTTGGGAGAAAAGAGCCTGCACACACTTGATGTGCGCAGAGCGGTCATGTTTTATATGGAAAGAACTAGACCACTGAGAAAGACTAATCAGTTCTTTGTCTCAGTGGCGGCAGGAAGAGAAGGAGATGCAGGTTCCAAATTCAGAAATGCTTTTATGGTAATTAATGCATGTCTTACTTGAGATAGAGTAGAATTGTATTTGTGGTGAAAAGCAAAAGGACTTCAGAATATGAGAAACATAAAGTACGCCGTTTTAGGGGGTATTTATTTTGGGATTCATTGAGACGTTAGGAAATGCTGGCGTCAATCCAAATGTGGATACTTTTCAAGCAGACATGAGTGAAAACAGCGTGTTAAAAAATGAAATAGAGAGCAGGTATTGTGACGTTGTCAAAGTTTGATGACCAGCGTTTAGCAACTTTGTTTGGGCACATTTCTTAAAGCTATGTTCCACTAAATAGGATTCTTCTTTTTAACCTGGAAGCCACAGTATTTTCCTCTGTGTCAAAGTTTAAGGTGCTCACATAGATGGCTGAATAACGAGGTTGCAAAAAGAGGATGAACAAATGTTTTTTTGAGTTGCTCACTTTCGGCTGTATTGTCATTTTGTAATTAAAGTGCAGTAGCGTTTACGAGAAACAAGTGATTTAAATGTGTGGTTGTTTACAATTCATGTTATATCATTTTGCACTACTAAATAGTATTCTTTCTTTTATCCCAGCTTTGATCAACTTGTTGAAGTTTCTTATGTCCAACGAGACTGTGTTATTGTCAAAACACAATATTTTTACTTTGGCATTAATGGTAAGTATAACAAAAAACCTACAAATATCTTTCTAATATTTTCATTTATCCCACAGATTCCTAGTTTTGATATGTCTTCCATGAGCAGACATGCCTGGACATATTTCGAATGGCCAAGCAGGTGGTACCTCGTGGGCCTCGGGCAGACTGAATCATCGGGTAATTGTACCACTTACAACAGAAGTGACAAATTATGGACAGACCCAGTGCCACCCTTTTAACTTGGTACCTTTTT